>NC_071404.1:58645654-59893154 GCF_017976375.1 Cuculus canorus
TGAGGTTTTTAAACGATGTGGGCTAAAATGGTACAAGTCTGTGTATAAGCCACTTTAATGTTTTCAGATTTAGAGATACTTTTCCCCTCAAATACTCTCAGTGATGTAAGTGGAGCTGAGTATAAAAGAAGACAGTAAGCAATACAACAAAGCACAATACAAATTGTGAACTGGAACTCTGTCAGTACAGCGTTTTACAGCACATGGAAGGGCTGGCATGTGCTTTAAATGCTTTTTCAGTTTTCAGTTTAGTTCAATTCCCACCATTTCCAGGAGCACACTGTGTCAGTGTCCTGTGTCTTTTCTTCCCCTTCCAGCTCATTGCTTCGATCTCTCTTTTCCAGTTCAGACTGGATATTTCTGTCTCATAAGGTTCCCCCCTCTTCCTCAAGTAATGAATCTTCTCTTTTTTCTCTCATATGGTTTGGAGGATGGCAATTTACAGAACACAGTTCTATTAAGCAAGAGCTGAGAAGGGGCTGAAGCTGATCTGTGGATGCCTTTGGTTAGCATGCTATTTTGTACTAGCTCATGAATCCATTTCTGTCATTTTCTGTGTGTCACACTCACGTGTTCCCCTATAATCTCTTGCTAAAATACACTTCTACGCATACACTTTTACGGTCTCACTGCCTTCATACATTCTCCTTTGATCACCCATGCAATTAAGCTTTTGCCTCAGCTGGTATCTTGTCAGACCTTCAGTGAGAGGAACCCTTGTGCAGCAATTTCACAAGCATCATCTCTGTCACTGATCAGTTTTCGCTTTCTGATCCAAGAAAGGAAGAAAAAGACTGAATTATGAATTGCAGCACAGAAGACTGTTAATCATTAAAATAAAAGAAATTGGATGCAAGTGACACATAACGTTGCTGCTCAGTAGCTTCTAAGTCAGTCAACCATTAATGCGGATCTGCGTTTATATGAAAGGCAGAGTACAGACTTAGAAGTTCAGGAACAAATACTGAAATACTCTTCAGTTCTTAGTTCAGCAAAACCATCTCTAATGCAGCCCTGGCAAAGCCTAACCCTGTGCTTTCTGTGGCTCTGAGTTCAGGGGTGCAATCCCAGTTTTATCACTGGAGATTTGGGGATCTATGAGTTCTTAGTGGAGGATAAACATTTAAGACAAACTGTCACTTCCATGGGAATTCAAAGGCTTTCTTCAGAATCAAGACGGCTGTTTGGAATCAGCCCCTGGCCCCTACAGCTACTGCCCCTGGTAGGGACTGGCAGCACCAGCCAGGGTTAGCACAGAACTGCAGCTTCCTGTTGCAGCCTTCCAGTCATCAGCTCCACAGGGGCTTTCTGCAACAGATGTTATATCCAAGCTGTCACACTTAATAGCAAATATGATACCTGCCCACCCTGAATCTGTCTAATCCTTTTTAAACCTACTTACGTTTTTGACCTCAGCAAAACCCTCTGGGAAGAAGTTCCACAAATAAATGTGTTGCAGACAAAAAAACCCCCACATGTTCCATAGTGGCATCATACAAATGTCTACACTTTTGCTGCTTGATGTTTTCTGCCTGAAATTGACTGGCAGTTGAGTGTCTGGGTGTTGCTGGCCATCACACGTATGTGTTTAATGTACGGCAAAAAAACCCTCAAACTGGTGCTGTGTACTAGGTGACTTTGCTACTATTTCCTTCATTCCCTTGCCTGGGTGGCAAAGGTGAAATGAAGCCAAAACCTAATTGCACAAGAAGGAAGTCTTTCTTGCCATTTTCTCAATTGCACATAATGAGTTAGGTACTTGGTGTTTTGTTTATCTGGAAAGTTTATATTTTTAACTGGGAAAGAAATACCTCATAGGCTAAACTTTGCAAGTTCTTGTCCTTGAGCATAACTCTTCAGCTTTAGTTTATTTTTCTCTTTACAAAATGTATTAGACTGGTGGGGGAGGAAATCTTACAGATAGAAAATGAAAAGCTATAATAATAATGCTAATTCAAGTATCACATAACTAAAATAAAATACCTCTCGAACAGGTCTTACAGTGCAGTCAGTGATCATTAAATATTTTCAAGGTTATTGTACTAAAGTAGCTGAAAAAAGCTCTTGAAAGAAGAACAGAAAGGAGAGTGGAAAAAAGATCTCAGTAATGCTATAGTAAACTCATGGACGCAACTTTCTACACAAGGAGACAGCACAAGAACTACTCTTTGAAGTCAGAAAACTGAAGGAGGCCAGAAATTGCTCTCTAGGTGGAAGGAGCAGTCAGGAAGGGAATGGCAGATGGGAGAAAGACTGGCGATAAGTGGAAGGAAAAGGGAAGTTGAAGAGAGAACTGGAAACATCACATGAAGAATAACCCAGTTTGCCGAGGGGAATGAGATTCTCAAGGAATAAGGAGTATTACAAGCTGCCAGCTGTCCCAATAAAACATTAGCTTCTAATCCTTTGGGTCCGTAATTGCAGCCCCCACCCCATCTAAGCTAATACATGTTACATATGGTATATAAAATAAGCAATGCCAATAAAAGTAAATCATCAGAAGAGAAATTGTCAGTAGATGGCACTCAAGAATAAATATTGTTATTTCTGGCCATTGTGAAACTTCAGAAACCTGCTACATGATCTTCCAGCTGTTTTTTACAGGTATTTCTATAGTGATCCTAAGAGCTATATTCCCTGGAAAAAACACTGAAGTATTTTCTCAGATCAGAGGCTCCTGAAAAAAGCATTTCAGAGGCCTTTCCAACACGCCATTTCACCTAGTCTATCAAACACTTGCGATGATTTTCAAGTGCCTTGAGTAAGATTTTTATTGCCTAGTGCAAAGACACATTACCATCAGAGAGGACAAACATAAACAGAAGTACCATGTCACACAATTATTTCCAGCTACATGGGAGGCCTCTGCATATTCTCCCTCCTTCCTCCCTGAAAGTGACCGGTGACTGCCTCCAGGTCACTTCTCCCCGGAGTGTCTTGTCAGTAGGGTGACAGTGGGAAGGAAAGCAGCATTTTAAAACCAGAAGTTTATTGTTCACCCAAAACCCAGAAGCAGATATTCAAAACACAGAACTTTGGAAGCCAAGCTGGCTTGGCAAAGAATCATAGAGTGGTTTGGGTTGGAAAAGACCTTAAAAATTGTCCACTTCCTTTCCCATGGGTAGGGACACCTGCCGCTAGATCAGCTTGCTCAAAGTCTCATCCAACCAGGCTTTGAACACTTCCAGGGATGGCACATCCACAACTTCTCTGGGCAACCTGTGCCACTGCCTCACCACCCTCCCAGTAAAAAAATTCCTCCTAGCATCTTCCTGATATCATCCTATCACTGCATTCCCTAATAAAGCGTCCCTCCTCAGCTTTCCTGTAGGCCCCCTTTAAGTACTAGAAGGTTGCTATTAGGTCACTCAGGAGCCTTTTGTTCTCTAGGCTCAACAAGCCCAACCCTCTCAGCCTGTCCTAATATGGGAGGTGTCCCAGTCCTTGGATCATCTTCGTGGCCCTTCTCTGCACACTGTCTAACAGATCCATGTCCTTCCTGTGCTGAGGACTCCAGAACTGAACACAGTACTCCAGGTGAGGTCTCATGAGAGAGCTCATGTTGAGCTTTTAACCCACCAACAATGACAAGTCTTTCTTTTCAGGGCTATTCTCAGTCCATTCTCTGCCCAGCTTATATTTGTGCTTGGTATTGCCCTGAACCAGATGCAGGATTTTGTGCTTGGCCTCATTGAACAAGGAGAAGAATCTTTCATTCCTTAAAGGTATTAAAGGTACTAAAATAACCACTCAGTGAAGGAGGTCCTCTTTCTTTTCTCCTTTCCAAAAAGTCTGCTAAGGGTTTTCATGCTCTGAATCAGCTACTTCCCTGTTTTTCATGACATCTGAGGAGAGGTAACATGATTACAAGAGCAAAAGCTTGAGGAATAACTCCATATTTTGCCACACTTGTGCTAAAACACAAGAGCTGGATGCAGACTTTTTGCAAGAAAAGATGACTGTTCATATTGCATCATGTAATTTTCTTCTAGAGGCTGACTGTGATGTTAAACTGCAAGGCTCAGGGAGGTGAGAAAGGATGCTGTGGGGATTAGTCATTAAGAGCAGTACGAGTGAGAACAGCGACAGCTAAGCCAGTGCCTTACCTATGGGCTTTGTATAATCAGGACTGTCTGATAACACAGTCTTGCTGAGAACCTGCAGTTCCTCTGATTTCTCCACACTGTCTATTACAGCTGGAATATCAAGTTGAAGAAAGTTAATGAAATCTGTCAATTTTGATGCTTCGAGAGACTTGTGTGCCTGATGAAACCACCTGCTGGGGACTCAGAGTAGCTGAATTGTGCTATTTATGGCTTTCTCAAGATGACTTCATAGTCTTTGCCTGTCAATCAACTAGGAGACCTTCAAGTGTCTCACAAACTGAAGAGACTCAAATAAGTTATATCTAGGGTATAGAGCCTTCCAGAGAGATCTTTCCTCTGCTCTGACATCAGGTTTTGAAAAAGCCAAAATTCTCTAAAAAAGGTGACAACCCAGTCCTACCATGAGTCACATTGAGCTGGATGTACTCCTTGGACAGAAAGGCAGCTGCAAAGTCTATGGCTCTTAAAAAATGTCAAACTCCTTCCTCCATGTTTTTATCCTAAGTACTTCATACTAGCCCAGAGTCACAGCTCAAATCCATATATGAATGAGTTTTCAAAAGGACAGGCTATACACTTCTTCTGTGCAGGCTGTCTGACTGCTGAGTTCATAGGCCCCAAATTACATCCCCAGTGAAGATTTATGGAGTGCCTTGGGTTGGCAGTCACATCCAACTATTTTTTTCAATAGATTTTCCCCTCTCTGCATTCATTACAACTCAATTGTAAATTAACAACGAAGGCAAATCACTAGGGATGGGCAGTTATTGCAAACGGGCACTAAGAAGTACAGTGATTTCATCTGGGTAAATTGCTCATTCATCTGTGTTGACTTTGTAAATGAAAATGCCTAGATTAGGAGGAGACATTATGATATCTGTTTCCTCTTATATTTGTAATTTATTTTTCTTTTGTCTTAAGCCACACAACAGATAGTTATAGAAGACTAGTTTACAACGAATTTCAGTATCCCACAAACGACAGTCTTAAACTCTTTTTACTTCTCTATGCCTGTCAAAACAACACAGTTCACTAGAAACTCTTGAATTTCTCACTCCCACAGTGAGGCTTCTACTACTCTTTACTTTTTGTTTTGCAAGGCTAAGCACAAAGTAAGCAACAACTCCTGCCACAGAACTCAAACTGGTCACTTCCGTCTTCCTCCCCAGCTCAGAGATCTAATCTGTGAATAAATTGCTTCCTGCTTCTGCACCGTGTGTATGTCAGAATAGAGACCTAAATTCTTGCCTTGGCATACTGCTTCAGCTGCAAGGCCAACTTGTCCAATAGACTTCATTTCTGATCTGCACAGGAAGAAGTGTCAGAAGGATGACATCCTTTCAGCTTAATTGTGGCATATCTGTACAAGAGTCTGTCTGGTGTTACAGATTTGCATAGCTTGACTTTCAGTCTCAGCTGCTCAAAATAATTGAAACACAGCTGTGAAAGCTGGAAATACTTTCATTTTGTTTGTAACAGCCAGTCACAAAATGAAAACGGTATCATTGATGTAACACAGTTAAAAGAAAGAAGAATCTAAACTGAGGTAGGGTCAAGATTTTCATCTTTAAAGTGACTGAAAATTTACCTTATACTTAGAACTCCAAATCTCTTTTCTTCCCCCCCCCCCCCCCCAATTCTGTGTTGGAATTAGAGAAAAGAAATTCTGGCCAATGTTCAAAAGAGGCAGACAACACATGGAGTGCTCCAGCTGCAGTCACAGTGATGTAGGCATTGAGTAGCCCTTCAGAAGGTGCTGTGCACTTCACAGACATCATTTTGCATCTTGAGCTGTGGTCATAACCCCCACCCTGGCCCTGATTCATGTGTCTCTTGTTGACACTGCTAAAGCCCAGAACTTGTATTTGGACACTTCTAGCTGGGGTGCTGACATCTAAATTCTCGCTCTCAAGTATTGCACTTAACAATGAGAGCAAGCACCAGACTAGGTATCCATAGTTCACTTTTGCTGAACATTTGAATTTTGTTATAAATTGTGGAGAAAGAAATATTAAATAAATCTGAAAAATGTCTAATCAGATATCCCTAGAGTTTTAAATGTACATGTGTTTACAAAGAATGTTTTCAGTATGTACTGAATTAGGAATCTATGGTTCAGTTTTGGCTCATCCAGCTGGTTTAGATACAGTGCTCTTAGTAACATAGGGTTTTAAGCAAGACTTTATGGTTCATATTTTCAAAACATTTTGGTCTTCTACAGATAAGAATAAAAAACGGAAGGCCAACTGGGAACTTTGTAGTTCTTGTTTCACACTGAAATGGATGTGATGTTTAAGACTTAGGTCTTTGGACCTGATTCAAAACCTGTAGGAGTCATACTATTGACTGGGGTGAGTTTTGAACTAGACACTTTCGCCCTTTCAAGGATCATTTTCTCATCTGTAAAATAAGAATTATTAACCTGTCACTCGTCCACCTTGGAATCTTTTGTCTGTTTTGGCTATGATGCCATAAGAAACACTTGGGACAAAGCATAACTTAAATATATGCCTAATAACCTATTGAACCAGGTGGAGCAAGATGTCTAAAACACAAAAGCCAGACTATCCATTAAATGCTTAAGGAGATTAATGAACTTCAGAAAACCCAGGAATATTTAAACTAGTAATGGAAAAAGTGAAGAGCACCTGAAAAACTTTAATGGAAATACACGTTATTTCTCCTTTTTTTTTTTTTTTTTTGGCAACCATTTCATCTGAAGTTACTGTGTTTCATTAGTAGGATTACATATACCATTTCAGATGAGTAATATAATAGAAGAAAAGGCAGTGAATCTACTGAGATGCAGCCTGAGGCAGATATGGCCCTCTCTGCTCTGTGGGATATCATTCCCAGCTGAGATTTACAGGGCTTTAACAATGCATCACAAATGACATCCTATGTAAACAATTGGAGAACAAATGTGAGATGATATTTAAATGCCTCATTAAGAAAAGGAAATTTCATATCTAGATTCTTTGCTTTTCTTGCCTTTGCAGTAGATTTAATTGACAGAGCTAGATGAGGAACAACAAGATTTGTTTATGATAATTGCCTATTATTAGTTACAATGTGTCTTATATTACTGCCTGTGGCTCAGTTGAGAAAAGGAGGGCAAGGCCCTACAGAAATAGTCTAGGCCCTAGAGAACATCTAGTCTCAGGTAAAATGAACAATAAAAGCCTACTGTACTGTTAATAGAAGTTGTCAGAGTTCTTTTGGTCTTTAAGCAACTCTTACATCAATTTAAACTTGGGTATTACATATTTGTCTGAAGAACAGACAGACTTCTAGTGCTAACCTGGTGTTCAGCAGATTCATATGGGCTTAACATTCACTCAAGGAACAAAGATACTAAAAGCCATGGTGGGTCTTTATGATTGTGAAAAGCATCTCGTGTCCTTTAATAAGACATTCCTAAAAAAATGACAGTTACTGAGGTTTTGAAGATCTGCAATAAACTTTCCATTTTGAACCAAGTAGCTGTGTAAGTCCAAACACATTGGGTTCGGCACTGGCTAGATGCCCTGATAAGAAGCAAGCTTTGAATGAGGCAAAGTATAGCTACATTTCCTGTACGATCTGAACAAGATTTACAACATAAAGGTACAGGTATTTGATCCCAGGGGAAAGGTGGGTATTTGGATATACTTGGTTTCATTTTATTTTTACATAGATTGTTTAACTATTTAGCATACACCTTGGAAAGCCTTAATTATTCCTCCATCTCTTTTGTTTTTGCTGTTGTGATGACATATATTGGATGTGGGTTTTAGACTGCAATCTAGACAGTAGCTTTCTTTCTATGCACATTTAGATTTTGATGTGGTTTTGGGGGTAATATGGCTTATATTTTTTATTTCATCAAAATGAATATAGGAGGTACCGTGTTTTCCAATCAAGATTTCCAGCTCAGAAAGCTAACTGATGCCTAATATCTTTAATGAGACTGTATTTTCTCCTTAAGACAGGCTAACTTAACTCTATGGCCTGACAACCAGAAGTTACTAAAACTAGACAAAGAAGAGACAGTTTTGTTTTTAGACAGAGAAAAGAGTGTTTATAGTCTAAGTTATTCCATAAATGTGGTTAGTGAGAAAATCTGGAGGTGGAAAAAGTGAAAACAGAACTGTATATGGAAAATATGAGAAAGAACCAGTAAGCCAGTCACCAAACACATGACTAGGTGTTTTTTTTTGGAGGATCTGAAATATGCAATCTCACTTTCTCCATAAGCAATTCTGAATCCTGAAACAGAAGCCGTGTTTCTACAGCATCAAAAATACTTTTGAAAATTTTCAACTATTTCTGCCTGCAAATAAGGTGGCCAGAAATAGAATAAACAGAAGTTTAGACTGCGATTTATTTGCTTTGAACAACATATGTTGCTCTGGTTTAAATATATACTAATGGGAAGGCAATTTTTTTTTAACATTCTGCCATAGGAGCACAAGTTCAGAGTTCACAAATGGCCTAAATGAGTTGTGGCTATAACATTTACAGAGGAAAATCAGTAGGGGTGTTCAAGGGCCATTAAGGGTTTGCTGTATAGATAGGATGAAACATCATTCTGTAAGTGTGAGAATCATATATATTGCTCACCAAGCAATACCACCACAATCAAGTCCCTTACAGGCCGTGCTGATATAGCTGCGGAAAAGCAGTTTGTTGATCAGTTTTAAGCATGTTACACTTCTTTCTACATGGCTGCCTCATGGCTGATGTGCAGACAATCTGCCTGGGCTCATTTCCTGCTAGGAGAGCTTGCGATGGCAGATTCCGTGCTCTCCATGTGGGCTAAAGCATCACTCACGTTGTGCACAGGAGGTGACCTGGAATCAATCATGTTTACTGTTTATCCTCATAATGTCTCTATTTGCAGGAAAGACACTGTAGCCTTGTTTCACAGCAGGGGAATTGCAGTATGCTGAGGGAAAGTTATTTGTCCTCTGTTGTAGAGCTGAGATGGCAAAAGTCGTTTCCCAAGCCTTGTGGCAGAGCTTCTGAGGCACTGAAGCTTCTGTTCCATCTAATTAAGGCGGTGGGACAGGGGAATTAAACCAGCTCAAATAAACTTCTCCCAGAAAGGACGTAAGAACGTGACTGAGGTCCTCAGGCTTATATTCTAGTGTCTGATCTGCTGCCAAAGAAGGACGGTTCTGTGCCGCCTTTTCCTCATCACCCATAGAGAAAGTACAATGTAGCCCTTTTATTAGTGGGCACCAATTTTCAGTGTGGTGATTTTACCAATGAATTTATGAGAAGTTAATTTGTACAAAGGAAAAAATCATGTCCGTTCAAATGTGTTCAGTTAATTGTTGATGGCCACCACCAGATACAAAAAAATGCATTTCTCTTAGGGATTGGTGTGGGAATGCATCCTGATTAGATTAAAGACTGGAGAGAGCACTATCCCCTGGACAGTCAAATACTGAAAGAAAATTATACTTCATTACAATATTTATTAGCTAATTGACTAAGGAATGCTTTTAAAGAAACATAGCTAGAGCATGCAGTAGGACTCCTCTCTGCCCAGTACATTGAGTTGAAGGCACAAGTGGACTTTTGAGACATCTTTGCTGTATGGGGTGCGACTGTAGGACCACTGGGTGCTTTCTGATGCTGGAACAAAAATCAGCTGGTCCCAAAGCCTGCTGTAATGTACACCGGCACTATATCACGTTCAGACAGCGTGCATGCAGTGCAGGGTAAAACAGCGACCTCATCAGTTCTCTCCTCTCTGCCCCTTGTACAGCTCTGTGGAGAGCTGCTACCTAAAAGCACTTAGCAACAGTGTTGATTACAGCAGTATCCAAACCAGAGCTTTCTGAAGTGAGGAGGTAATGATCTGTGTTACCAGTGTTCTATAACAATGTGTCACACACCATCTTCATTGGAAAGCACAGCACTGATTATTCTCTCAGAATCTGGCACAGGCTGTACATGAACAAAGATTTTAAAAGCAACAACATTATAAAACAAGCTCTTATATCTCATTGCTCATGTTTTCTGAGACCACAAGGATGGTCAAATACCTGTGTTTAAATGCTCTGCTTCTCTCCTTATCAGACCCTTGGCTGGGTTGACCACTGCCACACCAGTGAAGGTATTTGAGTCAATAAAGATTCAGATAGACAATAACAGATTTCTTGAAACACCAAACATTAAGCTGCATTTTTAAAAATCTTATGTTAGGATATGAACAGAATATAGAGAAGGAAGGATATTTTTAGACCCTGAAAGATATATATAGTTTGTCAAATGTATGTTGCTTAATGTACAGTTTCTCATGTTTGAGTTGCCCTTTTTATGAAAGCTTCTCTGATGGAGCATATTTAGGAAGAGTACCCTATTTGAGTTGTCACATTGCCCCTGATACCTCAGCAATTATCTTTATTACCCTTTCTGAATCTGTAGAGATAGGAGAATCAAACACAAAGGTAACTGCCAGAATACAGATCCTCAATCAACACACATCACTCATCTCTTTTTTAATCAGGGTTGGCATTTCAGAGTCAGAAAACAACTGTCTGCAAATACAAAACAAACTCAGTTCTGTTTTAGTATGTGGTTCACGGGACACAGTCCTCCTTGGGGGTCCCTGGTCAAAAGACTCCTCAAACCTAGTACACAGAGTCCAGCTTCACTGACTAGCTTGCCCACCCACCCCCTGCAGTGACAGTGCATGTCTCTGTGCAGTGCCTGTGTGCCACACAGGCAGTAAAAGAAGAACAAAGCCCGGAGCCAGCCCTGTAGGCATGCTGCTCCAGGCCAGATAATTTGTGTGTTTCCCACTGCTGCAGCTGGGCACTTACATCGTGACTGCTGTGCACTGCAACATCATGATGCATTCAGCACTTCATCGGTTCCTTAAATTTAGGGTTTAATCCTTAGGATTAAGAGCAGTCCCTTCTGGGAACTTTGCCTCAAGCTCCAGGCTCATCAGAACACCTGGTTTCTTATTTCTCAGTACTCTCCTCTATGGCTGTTATTAGTGAAATAAAAGACAAGCTTCATTCCCTTTCCCTTCCCTTGCCTGTGCATATTAATTTAAATACAAGTCTGCACAGAAAGTTCAAAATTAATTATATTCTCTACAGCAGCTTACATGGGAAATATAAATGCACAGGACTGGGTTTTCTTTTTCCTTTTCTCTTTTTTTTTGTGGAAGTGGAAAGGAGAAAGAAGGCATCAAAAATATTAAAACATGTCTAGATGTCGCATGCTTACTTACGTTTAGTTTCTGATGCTTTTTGTCTGTCAGAATTTCCATAGTTGCTTTCAGTGTCAAGCTGTTTCAAGAGGAAAATTGAAAGCTTAATCTGCTGGTCACATAAATTGACCTCTAAATGACAAATAGTATCCTATTTACCATTAATGACAATTGATCTTCCCTAAGAAAAACTGTGCTGACTTGTAAGAAATTTGTCCATTACTGTCCAATCAGAATATAGCTCAAGTCTGAGGTTTACTTTTCAGGGAAAAAAGGAGGGGAGGTGTTCTGTTCCTCAAGGAATTCAAGCATTCAATAAAAATGCAAGCAGGTCAATTCATGACACAAGGTACAATGCAGAGTCTCACAGGCCGGAATTCCACATCTGAGCACAGTCACAGCAGATTAACTACTCCTAGAAACAAATGTAGGGACAAGGCTATCCTGTTTGCCAGGTCCTAGGCAAGAAAAGAAAAGTTCTGACACTTTTAAAAGGGTGTGGCTGATGGAATTGTATGCAATATAACACTGCTCTGGAAAACTTTCTGAATCAGGCACTGTGGGCCAGGGTGACAGTTACATGACTTCAGGAAAAAGTGGATGCTCATAGACTTTAAGCATTTAAGGCCAATGGCAACAATCAAATGGACAGCAGCTAAAAGGAAGCATTTAGCCAGACGTATCACCAGGCTGGGGCTTATTTGCTTAGTAGTCTGTGGGAGGTGCATGCTGTTCTGCCCCTTGGCCAGACCCTATCCTTGGCATTGTTGGTCTTAGCCAATGCCCAGAAACATGAAATCAGCCATCTCAGTGCTTGTTCTCCCTGTGCAAGCAGTGTGGTTGTAGCTAGATCCATGCATGTAATACCAAAAAAACAAAACCAAAACCAAAGCCAAAACAACAACAACAAAAAAACACAGAAGGAAAAAATGAATGGTTATGCTCCTTTTTCAAATTCCACATGTCGTTAAGAAAGGGGCTATTTGTGTCTCCATAGCAACTAGAGGTCAAGATGCCATTGTAAAACACGTGGCCAGAGATCTTCCCTGGAGAGCTTACAAATTAAACAAATCACAGAAAATAGAGAAAAAACTGACAAAGAAAAGAGATTTATCCCTGGGTATGGAGGTATTTAAAAGTGACATCCATTTCAGTATCCTGATGAGGTTTTATTGAACAGGACACATTGATTTGCTCTTTCCAGTGTCTTCCCATAAAAATATGAATCTAGTTCAAGACCTTGGTCCTGGTGTTTAAATATTCTGATAGAACATATCAAAGGTCCTCCTATGAGAAAAGAAAAAACAGCCTAGCTGAACAATCCCAGATCTAGCAAGTGCCTTCCCAAAGCCATCCCTGTGCCCTAAAGGCTTAGTGAGACGTGGAAGCAGCATATAGTTAGTAGCCTGCTCCTTGCAAGCTCAGCTGTGCTCTGGAGCTCAGTACAGGGTCAGGCTGGTACAGCTAGGCAGTACTTGAAGGCCACCTAGCTAGAGCTGCTCTCTCTGTGCTAGCCAGGTGATTGTGCTAGCACTTAGTGGGTCAAAGCAATAGAACATCTTTTGGTCTGTGGCCAGACAGAACCTTTCAGGCGGGACTCTGTGAAGAGATGATGGGGCTTTGCTTGCCCCAGGCTTGCTGCTGAGAGCTGCAATTCTTTAAGTGGGCTGGTTGTTCAGATTGCAGTACTCAGCAGCTGTCATTTATTATAGTGAAGGCTAGCATAGTAATAGCTTCAGATAGTTTCTCTCTTAGTCTTGTGGCCCAGCTTAGTTTTACGGTGGTTTCTTATGTGTGCTTTGCTTACTGCCATCATGCTCAGCAGTCATGGAAGTGCAAAGTTAGCACAATAAGTCCCAGAACCTTTTCTTTAAAATAAAAGCAAAAAGCAACAACTTCACATCATTTCAGCATCTTTCTTTCCTGCTGTCAACTCAGTGAAGCAAGGGTATGCATACTTCACTCCAGCAAAGGCTGCAACTGTCAGCACAGTGATATCTCTGTCTATTCCTTTTTTTCTCAGAAGCATTCCCAAGAATGCTCAAACATGCTTGCTGCAACAAAAAGAAACAACACTTATGACCATTGCTGTTCAAGGTCGTGGACTCAGAACAACTGTATTTGTTCAGTATTTACTTGTCAAGGAAAGATCGCCACATGTTTTCAGATAATCTGTGTCAGTATATCTATCTGTATAAGGGATATTGGTACTACAATGGTTCCCAGAATTTCCTCTATTTCTGCAAATTTAAACAACATGCTGCAGCTGATTGATTATAGTAATTTTGTTGTTCATATCATCTTTTTCATATCACAGCAGGTATTGCTTGTAATTATTACAGCTATTTGTTATTAGAGATGCATGAGTGGTGAAATACAATGAGAAGCTTACAATTTAAGTGATAATAAAATTAGCTGATCATAGAAAGGCAGTCTGTTAATTATCTGTGTCTGTCAGGTCCATTTTACATTTCTTAGACTCCTCCCTTCCCAGTGGAATAGTTGGTGTGGGAAGGCGTTCTAAGGAACACACTGAATTTCCCAGTAAGAAAGGTCTTCATCACCTTTGATCACTTTTGGTCACCCTTGCTTTCATAAGTGTTTGTGTAACTTCATAAATACTTTGTGGCAAATAGGCATTTGATTGCGTAATTTACTATAGAACAGGCAGCACACTAAAGAATTTTTATGGAAGGTTCTTTATGAAACAATAAAAATTAGATTGACCCCTTCTATTTCATACCTATTGGAAAGCACCTCGTACTATACATTTCTTAGCTGTTAAATTTTCAAAACCTCTTGTGATATTTAAGTGATGAAGCACACATTAAGGTCAATTTGAATCATGGATAGAAAGTATCTCTAGACACTTTTAAAACTGCATGTGGACTTATAAAACTGTCACCAGTTCCTGTGATTGTCAGCTGATTCATTTACTGAAATTCTAGGATAAATACAGTGGAAAAAAAAAATCCACTGCGTGAGCAGCAGGACCAGTAGAACTTTATTTTCTGTGCGTCTCTGTATAGTGGCATTGGCAATTGGGCAAAAAATGGAGGCTGTCATTTTATCAAGCATTTCTATGGTTCTTTAATAGCAGTATATGTAGTTTTTATACCTAGTATTTATAGTTGGTTTCATAGTTGGTTATGGTCAAATTAAAGGTTACTGTCAGTTTTTATATATCCTGTCAGTTTGCTTATGTTTTAATTTTTCATTTAAATACTGGCAGGTACAACAAATAACCCATCCAAAATTAATTCTTTTTCCTCATGTCTATTTTTAAAAAAAGATTATTAAAAGTAAATATTGAGTCACTTTCTAAGAAAGTACCATCCTGTGTTGAAATTATTATTCTTTAAAAATAATAGCATTAAATTATTTTAACTTTTTAAAAAATATAGGTATGGATTTTTTCCACAATGTTGAAATAGATTCCTGACAAAGATGATGGAATTAGGTAAAGACTTAAGGCTCATCATGAATTGTTTATGTTGTCAGACTAAAGGAAGCCTGTGTACGTAAAAAGAACATTGTCAGAGTCATAACAGAATAAATCATAGAATTGTAGGAGACTTTGAGTTGGAAGGAATGTTCAAAGATTATCTAGCCCAGACCACCTGCTGTGGGCAGGGACATCTTTTACTAGATCAGGATGCTCAGTTTACCAGGTTGATATCACTTAAAATCACGGAGGCTGTGAACGACCTTTCAGCTGAGGAATGGGCAAAGCTTTCAGGTGCCTGTGTTCATGCAGTTGGGAGGTGACTGTATTAAAAAAATGAGACAAACATCTTTCAAGAGCAGGGTAAGTCTTTACAAGCAGGTTGTAACAATCAAACAGCAGATGGAAAAACAGGCATTCCAATATCTGTCCAAACATGCTGCAAAGAAAGGAACCAAAGTGTTCCACACAAATGTTAGAAATCTAAGAATTGTCATGGAGAAACCACAATATTGGCTAATGAACAAAGGAAATAATATTGGCTAAACAGACCCATGGTTTGTATCATGATGGCCGTTCTTCTTTTCCGGTCAGCCAAAATCTGCTTTTTCAAGTCAAAACCAGTCTGGGATATAAGTGGGCTGAAATGTTATTTTTACAACTTTGTTCCAAGCGTGAATTGTATAGCCAAAACCATAGTCCTGTATAAGAGAGCTGAACAGCTCTGCTGGTCACTGGGAATAAACAGGGACTGTAACCTACTGAGTACCATATGGCTAGAGCTCTGATGAACATCAAAATCACAAGAGTAAACTGGGAAGTTATTCCTGCTAAAGTCTGTGGCGAGTAAAGTTGGAAACTTTCATGTCCAGACTAAACTAAACATATTTAGAAATAGGACTTTTTCCTCAACTCCATTTGCATAGCATTTCCACTTGACATTAGCTAGTGTACACACACACAGGCACACAAACACTAGCAAGAGCTGTGAAAGAACATCCCAGGAACATCCCACATCTCTCCAGCAAAATATGCACAGCACTCCAAGGCTGGTCTGGGAACTAGTGACACAGTGGTGTGATAACAAGGTCACTGCAGGCAAGCAGCAGCAAAGGCATGTTTCCATCTGTCTAAATCTTTCAGCATGTTAGAACATAATAGTGTGCTGAGGCTAAAGGACTGGAAATGTGGGATGACGTACTTAAATGTACAACCTCTGTATGCCCTTGTGATGATTATGAGCCATACCTAAAAGCACATTGCCACAGGATCAGGTAAATTGGCCTTTATTGAAACATACTGTAATATGGAGAGCGTGGAGGAAGTAGATTCCAGTTTAACACAAATATATTGCAATTCAGGCTCCCAAATAACTATTGATATCTGCTGTCCTGGAGCAAATCATATCTTTCTTGACAAGTCAGATAGCTGCTCCTTCTCTATCTTTCTTTTGTTATCTTTAATAGCCATGGATTGTTGCGATACGGTGAACAAAATGTTTGCAACTTACTTGATGCATGGTTTACCTCCTGCTATTAACCCCATTTGATGGGTTCATCTAATGCCTGTACACATTATATACAGATCCTCTTCTGCTCCTGCTGGCAGCTGGTGGGGTGAACAATTTTTCCTGATCATCCTGAAGTACAGTTAAGGTAGAAGAAAACTCTAGAGTTTATCTGGTCCAGGCTGCTGCTCAGAGCAGGGTCTGCCTTTGAGTCCTGTAAGATTGCTCAGGGTACTCTTCAGCTGAGACCTGACTCACCAGATCCCACAGCTTCTTGGGATAAATGTTCCCACCTTTGATCACAGGCTTTGTGAAGAATTTTTTTTAACATTTCTTTAAGGTATAGCAATGCTGGTATCATAAATACAGGAATAATAACAATTGTAGGATAGGTCTAAAGAAAACCATAGTTATGTTTGAATAATTTTACCCACATTTTGAACTGAAAAGACAAAGAAAATCTCAAGTTATCAAGTATTCTAAGGTGTGTCAGAGGAGATAAAGACAAATGCAGTAGGAATGGCTGGGAGTGTTGATAGTGCAGCTGTTCCCTTGCTTTCATCTGCCAGACTTTGCTGCCCCTACATCTCAGTCAGCACCACGGGCTGTGTAAGGTCTCCCTGGGCTGCTCCAGGTCATTCCTAAAAAGCTTCAATAGCAAACTAAAGTGTGTATGTGGGCTAAGCTATGTGTCTTTGTGATGCAAGGATGAGTACTTTTGTTGTTCATTCAACCAGCACAGCTTTCTGCATACAGGCACTATACGTACAGGCTGGACAAGATAACAGTTTGAACAGTCACAATCTTTTCTGCAGTCTTTCTGTGGCGAATACCTGCTTGCCCTGACAGTGAGAGCAACAAATGCAGATGTATCCTTTTGAACAAACTGGTTGATTTCAGCCTCAAATTATCGAAGAACACCTAACCACAACTGCCAACTACTGTTTTGCATTTTCAGCTAGATAATTTAAAAATATGCTTCTGGGGAACATCCTTAAGTTGATGGTTATCATGGAAATCATAGATAACTCAGTACTAACTATGTGGGTGCGTCTGCTATTTGTGTATCTATTTGCCTGATTAATCCATGATTAAGCACTACTTAGCTTAGCTGCACCTCCCTACTCAGGTTTTATATTACTAAGTGGAAAAAAAAAATAACCCTTTGGACCAGACTGTAAATAAGCATAATTTTGGAGGGAAAGGCGAAAAGGAAACATTTAGCATAGAGCTTTGGCAAATATAGCAATAAATAGGGTCCCCTTTATACTTCACAGTGGTGCATGTACATGCCCATTTTTAGTGTGTTGATTCAGCCACTCAAGTGGGGAAAGGGGATTTATGCTTTAATGTGTGTATTATGTGCTTGTCCTAGCTCCCTTGTGTTCTTTTGTACAGCTGAGACTGAAAGATTTTTTTTAATCTCACATTTGTAGCTATCAACTAAAAAGAATACTAGGAGGAAGAGAAATGTAGATCCTCCACCATGAAATTAATTGTCATGCCTTGTGATTTGAACAGGTCCCCAGTGGTACCCTTCCCGTGTTGGCCTGCAACTAGAACGCAGTAAGTATTCATACGGTTGAATACACCCACCTAACATTTTACTAATCCTCTAGCAAGTTCTCCTCGTAATGGTATTGTTCATTATGCATGTGTTATTGGATGAACTGTTAGCATTTTTTTCATTAATTGATATAAATGATTAACTTATTATCTTTCTCATTAATAAAGGAATCTAATGGTTTTCATAACTACAGAGTAAAAATGTTTCAGAATATAGTATATGATCAAAAAATGAAGACAAAGCAGTATAAAAAACATTCTTTCTCTTCCCTTGCTGACTGCATTATCTATTTTAATGCTTGCTCACAGCCTCATCAGAAGATGCAGCTGGCTGCAGGAGGCAGACTCCTTTTTTATGCCAGTACACTAGTTTTTGGTGGACATGGCAGTAGGAGAAGAAGCTGCCATGGGCTGGGTGGCATTTGGTCTGCAGACTCACAGCACTGCAGAGACCTATCAAATGAGGGCTCAGCACCTGGTAGAATTTAGCCCCCTCATGACTTAAACAGTCAACAAACATATTGAAAGGGAGATGCAACATAGAAAGTGGAAAAGTAAAAAGAAGTGTTGCAGCCATGGCAACATCTCATGCTAGTAGCTGTTGAGATTTCCTAATATCCAGCTCACTGACTCTATAAAAAAAAGAAAATCGTGTGTTGCCATTTTATGTGTCTGCTCATACACTCTCAGAAAATCCAGACTAGAAGCAGATGCTGCAGAATACTGTGAAAAGTTATGTAATGATCAGATACATCTGGTCTGCCTGGATTGGACAGCTTACAAAGAAATCCTGGACTGTAGGCCTTTGCCCAAGAAGTTCCGTTCATCATGACAGTGTCACCTATTGTAAAATAGTCTGTGAATGCAAACATTTCAGCAAAAGATATCAGTGAGGGAGACACTGCATGACATTGACTTTCCCATTAGTCTTGCAAGACAGAACAAAAAGTTGCCTATGAAATTGCCTGTCTGATTACATGGTGTGTTTCTAATGCTGTAGATTAACAGAGATAGCATTGTAACTGTGCATTGCCACACAGTGTCATGTCAGCCTAATGCTTTTCTTAAAATGAGAAACTGTCATAGAAACGCTCTAAGTTGCTAACTTATTAGCAAGTACTAAGTCACCAAAGCAAATCAGAATACAAGTTGAGCCTAAACGTTGACCACTAGCAGGGCAGCCTCCATGTTATGCTGAGCCTCTGAGAGGATGCCTGTTGTTCATGCCACCCCCTCTCCCTTTTTTGACATTACAGATGGGCCCTATTTGAAAGATTCCATTAACATTCAAAGCCTTGCTGTTTCTTCCATCATTACACTATATTTCACAGACCTGGGTCAGCAGGTCGGTTGGACCACAGTAAGTATGTCTTTATAACGATCAACATGATACATCCTAATGTACAATATGTTTTATCATTACATTACTCCAACTTCCTCAGCCTGTTCTTCTGTATGTCAAATGGTGTACTTACTTTATCAGCACTCAAAACAGAAGTTTATTAATGTGCTAACTCCGACATCCAGTTAAAGTTTAGAAGCTGCACATAACAATATTACCTGAGGGAAAAAAAACCCCTTAAAAACAGTTTTAGCTTATCTATGGTTCACATGCCTGTTCAGGATCTGTAGCCAAATACATTAATCTGCTGCAAGACTCCTCATGTTTGAGAGTGGAAGGGTATAAAAAATGGACATAGATTTCTGGTAATTATGTTTCTAATGCAGGAAAATAATTGGATGGGATTGTTTTACTTTTTGTCCACTCAAAAAACAGTTCTGAGAGTAGTGAGGCCAAGGATTCCAGACAGAAGATGCCTGGCTAGTCTCAGGAGTCACAAAAGTCTCTTTGTAAAACAAAAGTGTTCACCACGATCAACAGTACCTGTTCTTATGCTGCAGGTAGAACCACAGTCTGTTTTTACTTCTGTTCCCAGTTTAACTTCAGTTATTTTCCTGTAAGCAGCTGTAGGAAGGTCAAGGTGGTGGGAGAGAGGCAGCATGTTCCACTGAAATGGGGTTGTAGGGAACTCTAACATTACAGGCTTATCTGTGCAAGAAGGAAGCGAAAGATTGAATTCTCTCACAGCTGAAAGACAGAACACAGAGGAAAAGTGTGAAAGGACAGTGAATGAATGGGAGATGAGACCTTTCCAATGTCCTCCAGCAGGCATAGATGGTGGAGCTGAAAGTAGTCTCACTAGTAGATTGACCTAGATTTTTCTGTAGTTTGCATGTAGCACGTTAGCTGGAGTAACACACAACCCATATCTGTATGTTGGTAATAAGATCCACAATTTTGACACTGATGAACATGAGTGGGACAGAACTACACCTTTGTAAAAGGCATAAATGCCACGATGAGATAATTAATAGTAGTGGAAAGCAAACAGTTGCTTGCAATTCCTTTAACAAAGAAAGCGAGTTTTTGCTTACTGGCGTTGTGGCTGTAGGCCAAATTATTAGATCCTCATCTCAGGGAGCCAACAGATCCCACTGTATTCACAGGGAGTGACCACAAGACCCACTGACAAGCCCCTGTCCTTCCTTGGCTGTCCATCCTATGGATGGAGCTTGTAAGTCTCAGGTCTGTAAGCAGCTTGCAGATGATAATATTGTTTCCCCTTTCCAGTGGGCCACTATGGCCTAGGAGGAATGAACACAAGATACTTAGAATGGACATTCTATTTTACAGCTCCTTATCTGTTAAACAGTACACTCAAGGTGGATGTTACTGTTGGAATTGCCTTTGAATTTAGGAAGAGTAATCTGGATCAGCACTGTAAGGTTACATATCCATCTCAAGTGCTCAAGCTCACATGCATTTCTGTCTCTCCAGGGAAGCAGATAGCCCCCAGCAGCACAAACTCTATCAGGTTTGGGCTTCTAAGAACAAGAACATGACCTATATGTACCCTTCTCAGTTCTGACAACAGGACCCAAATTCCCAAGTTGTGACAAGCAGTTTATTTCAGTGGAGTTAGAGAAGTTTACACTCTGTGACTTGTCCATTTCAGTAGAGGTCTGTGAGTTTGCCAAGGCTGAGGCTGCACCCCACTAATTCCTGTGATGATTAACCGCCTGCTGGGGCCACGCTCATTAATGCTAGTTGGTGTTCTCTCTCTTCCTCAAGCCATTCCACCACCTTTCAACCATGACATTGCTTTGCAAAGCAAAATTGCAAGCAGTGCAGCCTCTGTTTACTGCAACTAGGTAATTTGCAAGAACTTTATTTATTGTCTCTTTTCCTGGTGGTTTATGTAGCCTAAATAGTAACATAACTAAAGCTTAATATCCCATGATAAATAGTACAGTTATGACTAGGCGTTGATACTGCAGGCAGAGGCTTTTTTATGATTTAATCTGTGTGTGCAGAAATTTGAGTCCACAAGTTTGTGAATATTAATCTTATCCCATTTTGTTCCATGTGCTAAATTGTCTCCATTCTCAGTGGGAGAAACTGTCTTTTTAGCCACATAATTTAAAAAGTCAAGAGATTTTTATATTATATATAGTCTACAGCAATAAAGAAAAAAATCATAAAAGATTCTATTCTAACAATGGCAATCAAGAATGCATTTGTACACAGAATCTATAGCTTAACTGCTCTTTTTACTGTGCCTAGAGCTCCCATTCTCGCATACCCCTTGATAAGAAGTGTTTAAAGTTCCCACCACTGGAGTTATGGGTTTTATTTCCAATGTCTGTCCAATCTGGGGCATAGGGATGTTTGACAGAGACCTCTTTTTACATATTGCAGTGTGGCATGTGACTTTTTGAAACATGGCTGGCATTGAACCATTAAGAATGTATACTGCTTCTGTAGTCAAAAGGAAAAAGAAAACCATTCCTCTTGCTCAAATTCAGACTTATGTTAAAGCTTTCCTCATTTCAGCAGTGACGACAATTTCTGTTTTACCAGCTTCTCTTGTCTAGTTGCTACCCAAGCCGGCTACCAGAAGGATCAAAATAAAACTGAGAAAACAGCACAGAATTATGAAAAATATATTTTGCCTCCAGGTCTGTGAATTTCATAAGATTAACCCTGAAATACAGTACTTTAGTAAATATTTTTTGTAACTGTGATTTAAAATTAGAGATTGCTTAAATACTTTGACTCCTGGGGCCTTAAAATACTGAGGCTGGCACCAGAACTGCTCCATTTGCTTAGATTATAGTTCCTTAGGTTATGCAGTTTTTTTTCTCTGTGTTTGTACTATCCCCCTCATACCCTCCCTACATGACTGATTCCACACAGCTCTGTGATTCAAACAAATAACCACACAGAGAAAACTGTTGATTCTCTCTGATCTGACCTGGCACTTTAATAGACTTCTGCTGGTGTAAAACAGAACTGGCTGAAAAATGGAACAGTAATTAATAGGTTTAAGATTATATTTTACATCATTTTTTCTGGAATAATTTCAAATTTTCCAATTTAAAAAAAATATTTTCTCGATTCAGAAATTTAAAGAGAGTGTCTCGTACTTATTTAAAGACTAGAACAACTTTGAAATCTGAGTATCCATGCTTTCACTAATTGGTCTGTTCCCTGCAAGCAAAATTATCACTCAGACATTGTGGAAAATGAATAAGAAGCCAAGAGGTATTTGAAGCCTTGTGGTTATGTATAGTGAGTGTATACAGTGGGAAAGTGCATGCTGTACTGAATAATGAGATGCGCCTGTTCTCTTGGCAGAGGAGGCAGTGTTTTCATCAGCGTGGTTCTCTCCTCTTACTCACACAGCGCACACGTACTCAGGTTTTTCTGTCCTGTGGGTGTGGGTGGGTGGTGAATAGGGGAGGAGCAGTTTCGTCTGACTGTGGCTTGGCAGAGCTCACTCAGTTGGTCCTGTAAATGCTGAACAATCCCACGAGGTCTTGGAATGAGCGTGATACGAAGCAATTCATGAGTACTGATGGGTTTGAAAAACGGGGAGCAAAACTGCTGCAGACTCGGTTTCTCCACTTGCTCTATACCAAGGTCAGCTTTGGGCTTCCCATGGGGAACAACTTAAGATATTTTCCCTACTTTGAGAATGGAAAAAAAGACTTCAATAAATGTTTATAACCTCTCAGCGGGATGTAGAAGTACAGACAGTTATAACAGAAGAAAAAAGACAGGATGTAAGGAATTGAAGGAATGAAAGGGATGTCAATTCCAGCAAATTAGTGAAGATCAATGTGAGGATACTCATATGATCATTACTTAGGAAGGAATTTGATATCAAGGTAAGAGAGAACACTGAAGATCCATTGGATGTACCGGTGGACAATGTCACTGAATATATTTCTCAGTGGATAAATAACAGAGCTTTCATATTTTATAGCCAATTCAAGAACAGTTTTGGGATAGGACCCTACAAATTGAATAAGACTTTCAGGGAATTGTGGGTACCTGGAAAATTTAGCAGCAGTGCCAAATAAACAGAACACGTTATTCTGTGTAAATCTGTGGGTGGCTTAAGAACAACTACAACAAAGTGCCAAAGGGAGAGAAATGCCCAAATGGATTTTCATTGCTAAACCTCTTGATCAATACATAATTTGATCACACAAGATGAGTTCAAAAAAAAGAAGTCACTGTTTACAGCACCTTTTCAAACTACAATTATTTGTAATGCAAAGCACCTCCATTATACAGCTAACAGTTTGTACTTGGTGTAGCCTTCTGCTTGAACACACAGGTAATGTTGTTCTATCTTAGCACAGCTGGCCAAGTCTCAAGCGGATCCCAGTCATATGCTACGAACTTTCAAAATATTGTAACCTTTCGCAAAAGCAGACTATGCATACAAGACTGGTCTTATTTTTCATTTAATTAAGACTAATAATTTTCAACCCCCAGGGTTATCAGCAGAGAACAGCTTGTGTTTGCCTGTTTTTTTTCCATGATTTTCTATTGTTTGTACCTTTCCTTGGGCCACATATACTTTTGGCCCTTTGTTACTGCCCATTGGCAGCATGAAGTCAACTGATAAGGGAGGAGGAGACCTCTGAAATTACCCAGCTGGCTGATTGGGATTCCTCAGACACTTCTTGTAATAAGATGTGTCAATTTTTCAGGCACCAAAAAGGAGTTAGGGAGCGACTAGGAAAATTAATTCTGAGGGGTGAATGTTTTAGTTGCTGTTGAGTGCAGTACAGGCTGAAGGACCTGTGCGTAAGGGTTTATAGAAATACCCTTAAGTTTTTACTGCTTCTAATGCAAAAGAAGGTAGAGAGAATTCAGTAAACATAAACAGAACATGCTGTTTTGTTCAGTTATCCACAACCTTATGCTTAAACTGTCCCTGCTAATTGAGGAACAAAGAGCTTCTTGATGTGTAGTGCTGATGAGTACAGACCCTTTCCTAAGTAACTACGGAAGTTGGTAATTTGTCAGCTTACACAAATTTGAGACACTTTAGTCCCTCTAGAATATATAAGCCTGGCAAAATTTTTTTTATGGGGAATTGTTGCCCAACCCCATACTGGAGGTAAGGAGAGCATAGAAAGGAGAATGAAACAGCAATGAACCAGTGTGAGAGGACCAGGTGACCCTTTGTCAGTCTTTGCCCACCCTTTCAGGTGACCCTGACAAGTCACTGATATCTCAGTTTCCAGACTGTGGCTAGAAAATAACAGTACTCTCCTCTTTGCAAAGTGCTTGGAGGCTTCTAGGGTAAAAGCACTATGGAAAAGCTAATTAAAGTTATTAATAACAGCCAGGTATAAAAAACACTATTTTGTTTGGATATCTACATAACAGATGATAAAAATACGTGTTAAAAATATTCACATTGCATGGTAGATTTAAAAATGCTGTCAAAGCACTCTAAAGTTTTCACATCAAATTTGAACTCATATTGGTGCTTGATTGCAAACTGAACTCGAGCACTTTGCTGAAAATGTATGGGTGCAAACACATATAACACTCATATAAGTGTGTGTAAAATAAGAGCAGTTGTTAATTTGCAGCAATTTTCCTTTTTGACCAAGAAATATGCTTATGCTCTCAGGGAAGAATCTTGATGGAGTATTAAGTGGTCTAATGCCAAATTGTGGTTTCAGACAGCTCAGCATTAGGAGAAGAAACTGGAGGAAGCTAGGATTTCACCTCCTTTTCCCCACAGAGGCAGCACAGACAACATGGATGGACAACATCCATCACTGTTCACTCCCCAGCTCCTGAAGCTGGCCTGAGTCAGCTGCAATTTGCCTATAAAATTCTACAGCAAATCCATCCATATCTCTGGTATTCACAATAAATATTGAAGCCTGAAATACTCCTAGACACCAAATCAATGCAAAATATGCCCAGAAAAGAGAAGTTTCAGGTGCCCCTGCATTCACTGTTCAAGTTTTTTGAAATGGATTAGCCAGTTCCATGAGAACAAGAACAAAAATCATTGACTGTTCAAGCAGCCCATAGGAATTGTACTGCCTGGTGCAAAACTGATGCTGTTGCAGATTTTTGCAAACATGAAAATACAGAAATTTTTTAAAGGTGAAGATTTAGAGATGTTGCTAAAATTATTCCATTGTCATCTCCAGGTAGCTATATGGCCTTTAATAAGGTAGCAAAGCACATGAAGTAGAAATTAGTTCAGAAGTTAATAATGTCTCTTGATTATTAGCTCAAGAGCAGTTAGTGTTGGGCGTGTAAGAGCTGTCTGAGGTAGTTAGATGCTAAGTTTAATGTGATTTTTGGACTTGGAGTAGAGATTCAACTGTCTGTTTCTCTTCGGTTTCTCAGAAAACTCATCTGCGCTCTGTACACTCACACATTCTAATGGTCTGTCTGATATCAGTAGATCCTTCTCTTTTTGCTCTACATAATATCTCAGTCTGACGCTGGCTCAGACCTGCAACGAACGTCTTTGTCTCACATTTATCAGAGAAACTAAGCTCTGTCCAACAGATAGTTTATATATTGCAGCTGCTTTTCCATCAAAGTTACCTGGGATATGGTTGAGCTATTTTGTATCTCTTGCTGTGCCAAGAGTTTCAGGCGATGACCCAAAGTCATTGTCCTGGCTGCAGGTATTATCCTCATACCATGTCCTCCGCTTCCCCTGCTTGAATCCAGACATCCCATTGGCAGTAGAAGAGAAAACATGACAATCAGCAATGATGAACTGGGAAACTGCCCCTACATGGCATGGAAAGAGCTGCAGGAAGGGATCAGTGTAGAAAAGGCTGTATGCCCTTTTCTCAGCTCTGCTCTGCAGCTTGTCACAAATGAGATAATGTGAGACTGTGCCAAATGGCAACATGATACAAGATAGAGTGCGTTGTGTGGTCTTACAGAAAGGGCATGTTGTAAACATTACAGAGAGGAATTAGCTGATGCCCTCATGGGAAGATTGCTAATCCACAGGCTGTTGATTTATAAAGATTCTGTTGGACTTTTCCAGACTCCCCCCACTCCACGCCCTCTGTTTATAGTTTCCCTGTGTACTTCTCTGTCTTTTCCCAACCAGTGCATATGGTACTATTAACTCACATTAAAAACCTTTCCATTCACTGTAGCAAACTTCTTGGGATGATGTCAGGCATTACACAAGCTGCCTCTACCAGCCAGAAAATTCACCTCACATTCTCTCAAACAACTTTAAAGAGCCACTTTCACCTATGCTGCATTCATATTTCCCTAAATATACCCTCTGCTCTGCCTAATAAAGCCTCTGATTATAATTCCTGACCTGGATGTTACTCACTTCAGTAAGATGTTACTGGTATGATCATCTGAACAGAGATAAAAGAAGAAGGTACAATCTGGCTCATGCAATATAAGATGCCTTCCTGGTTTGCAAATTATCTATATTGTTTACCCATTTGTCTCCTCATCTGTTGATGATGAAGATTCCTACCTTGGACCTTTTGACATATTTCAGATTTCTGTTTTGTTCTTATGCAGTAGATGTTTTCAGCTTAGGTATTACTTAAGCAGATCCCCAAGGATCTGATAACTGAGACAGTCAAAGAACCTTGAGTTTAGCACCCCATACAGAACTCATGCCCGTGAGAGGTTTGATTCAAGAACTGCACTTTACCTAAGCCATTGAGAAAAAGAGGTATAAAGTATATAATCATAGAATGGTTTGTGTTGGAAGCCTCTTAATGACTGTTTCCTACTCCTCTGCCATGCGCAGGGACATCTTCCCCCAGACCAGGCAGCTCAAAGTCTAGTCTAACCTGGCTTTGAACATTTCCAGGGATGTGGCATTCACAGCTTCTCTGGGCAACATACTCCAGTGCCTCACCACCACTGGAGACAATCTTGCTATGAAAGGCTGACATTTCAAAAATGTTTTTTACATTTCTACAGAAGAAAAATGCTCTGTGTTTTAAATTATCACTTTTTTTGTTTGTTTTTACAAAATGGTATTTCTTTGTTCAGAAACTGCAAGTGACGATGTTATTACTTTCAGGGTTTTATTTTTTCAGGGTTATTATTTTTGCCGGATATGTCAGCAGGAACTAGTATCTTAGTAATTTCATAGGTTTTTTGAACATCTGTAAAAATGATAGGCTGAACTGATCCTCAGTACAGCTAATAACTCCCCAGAATGATCACTTAGTCAGTTATAGGATGAGTATCAAAATAGCAGGTAGGCTTAATTGCATATATTCATTGAGAATCAATAATAAATTAATGGTATTTGCCTTTGATTGCCAGTGATTAGAATCAATTGCAATTTTGTGTTAAGACTACCTTCCCTTCCACCCACTTGAACTTGTGGGATTTTTAGCAGTTTCTCTGCTTGCCTTTCCGGAACTCACTTTTATTTCTGATCAATTTAAAATAAGTGGGCCAGACAAGGAGAGCAGAGGTTGCAGCAAGGGAGATTTAACAGAGTGAAACAGGCTGAAACTCATTCAAACCACAAAAAAAACCCCAAACACTACAGCAAATTGAACCTCATCCCCTAAAACAGAATGCTACTGATCTTAACAATGTTCCAGGAGTGTGACTCAGTTATTACAAAGGCAAATACAGTCCTGACTGCCAGACAATACCTACTTTGATTGCAAATCTCACAGCTGACCCTGGACTGCCTGCCTCTGCATGAGCAATTAATGCTTTGTATTAGATGTGACTCACGCAGGTAATATGGGACCTTGTCCTCAGCCTGTAAAGAAACCTGAGCATGCTGATGCTGCTCACCTCCACAAACTCCCATTCAAGAGTGGCTGTAGGTGCTCTCAGCTCCCTCTCTGAATTGCTTTTATGGGAGGTTCTGCATCTTCCCTCCTACATCAAATCACCTCCTCACTCACTCATAGAGATACAGTTATCATGTAGCTGGTAGCTTGGGCTGTTAAATAGAGACTGGAATTTTACTAAGTCCTGAAGTTTTCCTCCTTCTTTCAGCATCTGAAATCAGCCAGGGGGTACGGAGTGCACTGCCAAGTGATCATAACTTGCTGCCAAACTTTTCCTGGCAACTTTGTAATATACTCATACCAAACAGCTGATAATGGCTGACGGTTGAGGGTATATTTTGTGGTGCAATTCATAGCTGAGAGAAAAATCTACACTGGAGAAAGCAGCTCATTCCAAGTTCTTACAGCGACCTGCCCAGACCAAATTATCTGCATCTCTGTCTCCTGTGCCACCATTGCCTATATTTAATAGCAGAGGCTGTCTCTTACAGAGTTTGCAGAATGCCCAACACAGTGGGCTCACAGTTAGAAATAGACCCATATGACTGCTATTAGAACAAAACTCTAATAAGCCTTGGCTGTGGTGTGTACCACAATAATGTGAGCTCTTAGACACTCCTTCATTAAATGTTTTCATACGCACACATGCCCCAACTACTCTTGGGATCATGCAGAGTCTAAATGGACCACAGAAATCATGGTGTCATGTGGAACAGAAGAGAATTTGGCTTTCCTGGGAAGAGAATGCTTAAGTCACACTTTTGGAGACAATCTTGCTATGAAAGGCTGAAATTTCAATAAGTTTCCCCCTCTAATAAAGGAAAAGAAATGGTACTGGGGGTCCTAAATGAAGAAAACCTAACCAAAGAATATTTTGGCATGAAAACCTTTCCATTTCAAAGCTCTTCTGAAGAGCAATTAGAAAAACAGCCCACTGTTTTGACTGCCTGCCGAACACTGCTTTTGAGAAAGCTAGTCTAAATTCAGTGTTGCTTCCTTAAGCCACAGGTATTTATATATTATAATTCTACAGCAGTGCAAATCGCCACCTTAAAGCCAAACAGCCCAGTAGTTACGAATATTTATCCCTTAAGCAGTACTATGCACTTCAAATATGATTTGCTGGTCGCGGCCAAAGTGTAGGACTACACTATTTACATTATATTCTGAATTTCATTCTAGAAGACAGATGATAAATCCAGACCTCACATCGCTCTGAGTTTTACTTCCTCCAGCTGTTCGCAGCTGAAGGGTGAGCCCTGAGAAAAGGCAATGCAGGCTGTGCAGAACCATAGCCAGAACCTAAAGCTGAGTATAGCTCATGGCAGCAGTATAAGTCTGCCTTCTCTCCCTGCCCCCATACATCCTCTCAGCACTCTGTGGCTGGCATGGGTGACAGCAGGGAGAGGAAATTTTTTTTTTCTGTCTTACAGAGTGACGTTCTTGTCCACTCTTCCCACCACAGGCTACTTCTGCTGATGCCTGCATAGGGGCGAGTCCTGAACAAAGGACTTGTCAACAACTTGGTTACTGGATGAAGTTTCAAACCACTATACACCAGGCAGGCAGGTCCTAGTCTTCCACCCATCACTAAATTTCAAGCAATGATCCTTCCCTTTCAGATGATTCTGCTAGTAACCAGTATTTAAAGCAATGTTTGTTTCTGTCATGCTTAGTTGGCTTTTAACTAATGCATTGCTTAATTGCAAAAAACACTGGCAGAAAGCAAGCTGTCTTTAGCTTTGAAGCCTTGATTTTCAGTGCTATTTTGATTCTAAATAAGCATCTGATGACACAGCCAAAAGTATAAAGAAGACATAATTTTGATTATGACCACCTTTCACAAAGCATTCCTGACTGGTTTAATGTTCTGCACAGAACCCTCTCTGTCATCATCTAGATGGATTGTACTCCTTTGCTAAAGAGACAGCAGGAAAAAACCCTCATGTGTCATTTAAGTCCTCAAAATTAAACCAAAATGACTTTTGAAGGATGAATAGGTGTTGTGGATAGGGGTACTATTTTTCTCCTGTCTTTATTGGTAAAATTTCCTACTCTGATACAGATGTTGTCTTCTTGATTTCTAGTTTTTTCTAACAGAATACACTGGGCCTCTTCTAATATATCTGCTCTTTTACATTCGCCTCTCAACTATTTATGATCAAGTGGAAAGTACGAAGAACTTCCGCCACCCCGTGGTTCAGTAAGTGGCGTTTGCATGAACTATATCCCTGGAGGACAGGGAGACAGGGGGATGGAGACTACATTTCCAGGGCTGAGGGGTTACAGGGGTTGCGAGGCAGCAGGCCTGGTCTCAGAGTCAGTGGGAATTTCAGACCGTTCTTATCAAGAGAGGGTTTGGCATTTTAGCAGCACTTATAAGCCTGAAAAGCATGGGATTTCAGTGGCAACAGTCCCTGCACCTGGTCACAATGGGAGATGTAGTATATTACCCAAATAGTTTCCACTCTAGACACACAGCCTGAACAGAGGGTGAAATAATAAACTCCAAAGTAACCCAAAGTCACACTTGAAAGAGAAAAGAGGACAAGACTTCAGGTGTCCCTCTCACAGCCTCTTTACAGTCCGTTGCTACTCATAATGCAAGTAGCGTCAACATCAAGCACAGAAGATAACTACCCCCATGCCAGCTCTCACCTAGGCACAAAAAGAATTAATTTCAAGAGGTCTGCATGTCTCAAGTCAGGTCAAGAACAAGTAAGAAACCCCAAAGAGGCACCATTGGAATTCAAAACTGGCAATCTGATTTTTGAAACTAACCTCTTCAAAATGTAATTGTTCCCCAAGGCCATACACTACATGTTTGAGTTCTGAATGACTTTTAAGAAATGGAACACTTAAGTGACAAAAAAACTTGAGAGCTCAGCCACCTCTATAGAAGAGCAAAAAGCACAGGTTTTAACTAGCAGTGCAGCAGTAAATCAGAGGAGCTCATACATAAGCATATGCCACATAGATGCTTCTCCCTGTCACTGGAACAGTAATGCTAACAAGGAAAATTAAACACCTCTATACAATACAATAGGAGCTGACCACAAGGAAACACAACCCGCTTAGTCTGCTAGAACTCAATAATGTGCCAAAAAGCAATGAAGAAAGGACAGCCAACCAAGTATTGGATTTTTACGACTGTCAACAGCCTCTGCCATTCCCAAGCCTTTCAAAGAACTCTTGAAGAAACAAAGCAGACTTCATCGATGGGAGGGATTAAGAACTGTTACATACAAGAAAATGGCAAGTAGCTATTCACAGTAACAGCCAGGGAGGCTCAAGACATTGCCACCACCAACTATACTGCTCTACAGGATGGCAGTTAGTGCACCAGGCAGGTTGGGAACTTTCACACTTAAGGAACTTACTACTCTTCACTGTGATTGTCTTAATTCTGGGGGATTACTGCCTGGCAGAGAAGTGTAATGTGATCAAGGAAAGCCTGTTGGCTGTAGAGGTTGGAGCACCAGAAGTGGGAGGGCACATAGTAAATGAGAAGCCTCAAGGAAATGTGCAGCTTTCCTACAGCACTTTTTCCACACTAAGATTGTGGAATCAAGGGAGCTGGTATACAGCAGAGAAACACAGTGAGTAATATTACGATTAGTAGATGGAGGAATAGAGACTTGGAGAGCCATTAAGAGAGTTAGTGGACCTGGGAAAGAGAACACAGAATAACTGAATTCAAATCCAGAGCTGCAAGATACTTGCCTTCCTTCTCTTGCTCATATGCTTAAGAGGAGAGAGTTTCTGGTAGAACAGAAGAGCCAGTAACAAACTTACCTTCTTTTAAGTAGGCAAGGGGTGCGCAGAATCCTTTCAGTGACCACCTCTAATGGGTTCATCTGAGGTCCCCATCCTAAGCCAAAATAATTTTAAATTTCCCATCAAAGCTGGAATTTTACTCCAGGCTTTGGATAAGTAGCTAATTGTTTGAAATTTTCTTAGCTCAACTTTCTCTAGTTTAATTACTTTGAAATCATTTAATCTTTGACTCTTACTACCATACAAGATGCATAATAGAAGTATTTGAAATTTCACATACTGAAAACCACTTTTCATTTATGTCATGTAATTGGTTTGCAGTGAGACAGGCTCTGGTGGTACGGTAAATGTAACCAAGATAAAATGCCACTAGGAATCACTCTTGACATTTGTTTCTGAAACTTAATCTCTGTGAATTGCAACTCATTCTCAGAAGCAAATCAGGAATGCCTATTATTGTTTCATAATCTTCCTCAAAAGAGAATCAGTATAATAATTTCTACAATAATTACCTCATTTGTTTGTAATGGGCAACAAAAAAGCCATCAGAATGGATTAACTTTGCAACAAAATCTCATTCTGTTTCCACATGGAAATGAAATAGAAACTGCTACCAGGTAGACACTTGAGTTGGAAAAGGACAAGGAAACCATTCAGAAGATATTAATAATGTTTTTAAATGTCAGACACCTCCCACAGGAGCATTAAGGTGGCCTAAAATGTGGGAGACATCTTTTGGAAAAGCACAGCAGATGCTTGCTTGTATACACAACTGTCTTGTTTTAATGTCTTGGCAGGGCTATATGTGACATTCAGATCTTCAGGAGCTCTTTTTTAATTCAAGGCTTGTAAAAGTAAGTTTCTTCCTTGGGAAATGAAAGCAACATTGTATGACACTGAAAAAAGATCTTATTAAGCCTTCTTCCTTCAGCTACAGGAGGCTTCACACTCACAAACTCTCATTCTACTGGGGGACTTAAACCACCCTGACACAGTAGCACAGCAAGCTGTAGGCAATCCAGGAGACTCCAAGAGTGCATTGAAGAAAATTTCTTAATCCACCTAACAGAGACTCCTGCTCAAGGGGATGCAATATTGGACCTGATGGTCACCAATACAAGTGAGCTTATCAGTGACATCAAGATCAAAGAGAGCCTGGGCTGCAGTGAACACGCACTGGTGGAGTTCAAGGTCCAGAGGGATATGGGACAGGTGAGGAGTACAGTCAGGACACTAAATTTCAGGAAAGCAGACTTCCAGCTCTTCATGGAGTTAATCAGTAGGACCCCCTGGGACATGGTCCTCGGGGACAAGGGAACAGAACTGCCAAATATTAGGGATGCTTTCATAAAGCGCAAAAGCGCTCAGTTCCCAGATGTAGGAAATCAGGCAGGGAAGGGAAAAGACTGGCGTGGCTGAGTCAAGACCTGCTGGTCAAACTCAAGAATAAGGGGGAACTGCATAGGCAGTGCAAGCAGGGACAGGGAACCTGGAAAGTGTGTAGGAACGCTGCCCAGTTGTGTAGGGATGAGGTCAGAAAGGCCAAGGCACATCTGGAGCTGAACTTGGTCAGGGAAGTAAAGACCAACAAGAAGGGCTTCTACAGGTACGTCAATCAGAAAAGGAAAGTTAAAGAGAATGTACCCCTGCTGATGGATGAAAGTGGTGACCTCATACCAACAGATGAGGAGAAGGCTGAGGCAGTCAACAATTTTTTTGCCTCAGTCTTCCCTGTTAACTGCTGTCTTCACCCCCCTGGGTCAATGGACAACAAGACGGTGAACAGAGGGGTAAAGCCCCTCCCACTGTAGAGGAGGACCAGGTTCATGACCACCTGAGGAACTTAAACATATATAAGTCTATGAGATCTGATGAGATGCATCCCAGAATCTGGAAGGAGTTGGCCAATGTGGTTGCCAAGCCACTCTCTATACTATTTGAAAATCATGGCAATGAGAAGTCCCTGGTGACTGGAAGAAAGGTAACATTGTCCCCATTTTTAAAAAGGGTAGAAAAGATGACCCTGGGAACTACCAACCTGTCAGCATGACCTCTGTGCCTGGGAAGATCATGGAACAGATCCTCCTAGAAGCTATGCTAAAACACACAAAGGATGAGGAAGTAACTAGTGAGAGCCAGCATGGCTTCACCAATGGGAAAATCCTGTCTGACCAACCTAGAGGCTTTCTATGATGGGGTAACCACAGTAGTGGACACAGGAAAACCAATGGATGTGATCTATCTGGACTTCTGTAAAGCCTTTGACATGATCCACAGAATCATAGAATCATTAGGTTGGAAGGGACCCACTGGGTCATCGAGTCCAACCATTCCTAACACTCCCTAAACCATGCCCCTCAGCACCTCGTCCACCTGTCCCTTAAACACCTCCAGGGAAGCTGACTCAACCACCTCCCTGGGCAGCCTGTTCAAATGCCTAATGACCCTTTCCGTGAAAAATTTTTTCCTGATGTCCAGCCTGAACGTACTCTGGCAGAGCTTGAGGTCATTCCCCCTTGTCCTGTCCCCTGTCACTTTGGAGAAGAGACCAGCTCCTTCCTCTCCACAACCTCCTTTCAGGTAGTTGTAGAGAGCAATAAGGTCTCCCCTCAGCCTCCTCTTCTCCAGGCTAAACAACCCCAGCTCTCCCAGCCACTCCTCATAAGACTTGTTCTCCATCCCCCTCACCAGCTTTGTTGCTCTTCTCTGGACACACTCCAGAGACTCAACATCCTTCTTGTGGTGAGGGGCCCAGAACTGGACACAGTACTCAAGGTGCGATCTCACCAGTGCCGAGTACAGAGGGAGAATAACCTCCCTGGACCTGCTGGTCATGCCGTTTCTGATACAAGCCAAGATGCCATTGGCCTTCTTGGCCACCTGGGCACACTGCTGGCTCATGTTCAGTCGGCTGTCAACCAACAGCCCCAGGTCCTTCTCCTCCAGGCAGCTTTCTAGCCAGACTTCTCCTAGTCTGTAGCACTGCATCGGGTTGTTGTGCCCCAAGTGCAGGACCCAGCATTTGGCCTTGTTAAATCTCATGCCATTGGTCTCGGCCCAGCGGTCCAGCCTGTTCAGATCCCTCTGCAGAGCCTCCCTACCCTCCGAAAGATCCACGCTTCCGCCCAGCTTAGTGTTATCTGCAAACTTGCTGAGGGTGCACTCAATGCCTTTATCCAGGTCATTGATAAAGACATTGAACAGGGCTGAACCCAGTACCGAGCCCTGAGGAACCCCACTTGTAACTGGCCTCCAGCTGGAGTTAACTCCATTGACCACCACTCTCTGGGCCCGGCCATCCAACCAATTTTCAACCCAGGAGAGTGTGCGCCTGTCCAGGCCAGAGGCTGACAGTTTCTGCAGCAGAATGCTGTGAGAAACTGTGTCAAAAGCTTTACTGAAGTCCAAGAAGACTACATCCACAGCCTTTCCCCCATCCAGTAGTCAAGTCACTTTGTCATAGAAGGTGATCAGGTTAGTTTGGCAAGATCTGCCTTTCATGAACCCATGTTGACTGGGCCTGATCACCCGGTTCTCTTGCATGTGCTTCATGATATCACTCAAGATTACCTGTTCCATGACTTTCCCCGGCACTGAGGTTAGACTGACAGGCCTGTAGTTCCCTGGATCCCCCCTGCAACCCTTCTTGTAGATGGGCACAACATTAGCCAGCCTCCTCTTCCAAGCCAGAGAAGTGGACCTATGTAAATCTCATGAGGTTCAACAAGGCCAAGTGCCAAGTCTTTCACCTGGGCTGGGGCAATCTGTGGTTTCAGTACAGGATGGGGGATGATGTGATTGAGAGCTGCCCCACAGAGAAGGACTTGGGGGTGCTGATTGTTGAGAAGCTTGACATGAGCTGGCGATGTGCACTTGCAGCCCAGAAGGCCAACCGTATCCTGAACTGCATCAAAAGAAATGTGGCCAGCAGGTCAAAGGAGGTGATTCTGCCCCTCTATTCCACTCCCGTGAGACTCCCACTGGGAGTATTGTGTCCAGTTCTGCAATCCTCAACAGAAGAAGGATATGGAGCTGTTGTAATGGGTCCAGAAGAGGGCTACAAAAATGATCAAAGGGCTGGAGAACCTTCCATATGAGGACAAGCTGAGAGAGTTGGGCTTGTTCAGCCTGGAGAAGAGAAGGCTCCAGGAAGACCTTAAGGTGACCTTCCAATACCTGAAGGGAGCCTACAAGAGAGCTGGGGAGGGACATTTTACAAAGGCATGGAGTGGTAGGATTAGGGGCAATGGCTATAATTGGAGAGGAGCAGATTTAGACTAGACATAAGGAGGAATTTCTTCACGGTGAGGGTGGTGAGGCACTGGAACAGGTTACCCAGGGAAGTTGTAGATGCCCTGTCCATGGAAGTGTTCAAGGCTAGACTGGATGGGGCCTTTGGCAGCCTGATCTAGTGGGAGGTGTCCTGGCCTATCACAGGGGGGTAGGAACTAGATGATCTTTAAGGTCGCTTCCAACCCAAACTATTCTATGATTCTATGATTCCATGATTTCATTAGTCTTTGGTTCTAGATGCGCCAATCAAAAAAATATCTTAAATCCCACAATTTCAGTGACACTCTGCAGTTTTGAAATATTAGTCCTTATTCCTTTCGTAACATTAAATTATGAAGTAATGAAAACCAATCTTTCACTTACCTTAATTTAATTTTTTCTTTCATTCTAGCTTGGCTTGCTTCTGTCATTGTTCACACTACATCAGACGTCTTCTGGAGACATTATTTGTTCACAAGTTTTCCGGAGGGCACACTCCTCTGAGAAATATGATAAAGGTGACAGTATGTTTATCATTTTGTGTAAGGGAGGCTACCCTCATTTCAAATCAGTCCTTGGAAGAAGACAGGAAGATATCAAGTAATTTATTTTCTAGCTCCAGGAATTATGAATAGTCAAAATACATATATAGGAAGAATTTCAGGTTCAAGTCCCCAAGGATATGAAATGAAATCAATGTCCATTTTGGCTTCTGCATTTCAATGTCCACTTTGACTCATCCATCCAAGGGGCTGATTGTCATGTCCAGGATATTTTTCAGAATGAATGTAATTTTATTATGAGACATGCTGCTGCAACATCTAGCAATGCTGACAGAAATTACACTTCACTTTCCCAGTGCAATACAAATATAAAGCAAGAGACATGTTGCATTAGGAAGCAAAAATCAAATTACAAGTAGAAAAAAAAAATACTTTCTCATTCTACATTCTGAGGCCACAGGAAGGGAGATATTGAGGTGTTCTAAAGTCTTCTGTCTCTGAAAGCCTCCTGAAATTCAACTGTGTGTTATTAGTTATAGGCTCTTCTTTTTTTTTATTTGACATACTCAGTCTTGGGCATTTTGTATCACCTCCCCCCATCTCATTCAGTGTGATGTAAAGACCCTCCCTTTAAAAGTTTTGCAATACATTTAAGATCTTAGTGAAGAAGATAAATGTATGGCCATGATAGAGGGTTCAACTCGATTCCAGTCAGAAAGGAGGTGCTGAGATGCACACTATTGTTGGTTTACAATATACAGTGTTAAAAAGAGAAAAGGAATATAAGCTAAACTGCTTTGGAAACAGAGTGCCATTTCCAAAGTGATTCATGCATGTGGGAGTTAAGAACCCACAATTACTTTTGTCCCCTCATGTCTGTAGTACATGTATCACAGCAGCATTGCATAAAAAAATTAAAAAGATAAAGCTCGACTTGCAGGCCTACTTGGGGGATGGAGGTGTAGCCAGTTTCTGTACACTGCTCTTCCTGAGAAGATACTGAGCATGGGACCCTTATCTTAGACATGCAGAAAGGCTCTAACCAGTCTCCAGAGTGGTTTCAGTTGTTTGGCTGGTGGGATTTGGTTTTTTCCTTGTAAAAAGTACAGGAGCAGTGCCACCTATTCAGGGCAAGAATATGGTCACATCATCTCTGCTTGGGCTTTCCCAAGCCCATGGCTTCATTCACCACACATAGACAGCTGGGGTACTGCTTTTTATCAAGAGGATGACATGAGGATGAATCTATTGGAGTAGATTCAGTGTATAGCTCAAATATCCTTATAGGAACTGTGTGACTTTTTCTTTGCCAGGGTTAAACCAGACCTATTTGTTTTAATCTTTATTGTTTCAGCTGGTTTAGCATACTGTTTGGCTAGCTCTGTCTTGGATGGAAACGCTGAGTTTAAGGTACAGTAACAGCTCAGCTATGTTAAGCGGCCCTAGGCTTTTAATAGTACAACTCAGGGAAATGTGCCTTTCAGCAAAAAAATCAAATAAGGATTAAAAAAAAAAAAAACAAAAAACCAAACCATAAATTCCTACCACAGGCATAAAACACATTCAGCACAATCCAAATAATCTACACCGTGGGTTCTTTATTTATTTATTTAAAGGCTTTGTAACATCTTAAAAAAGATCTGTATTCTGTGACTCAAGAAGACACTGCAAAATCTTTCAGTGGTCATCTGGGCTTTGTACTTACCAGATTTTATATTTATAAAGTTACGATTTGTACTTGCTTATCCTTCTTTCTAATGAAATGTGTATCTTTCGTTTGTTCTAGGGCTGTGCCTTTTACTGGGGATTCACTTCCTGGATTGCATACTACATTAACCATCCACAGTATACTCCACCGTGTATGTATAAGTAGAACACAAAACTGCTCTTGGTTTTACAAAGCTTTTGGTATACAACCTTAAGCCCTCCAAAATCAATAGATGACCCTTACATAAGATCCTGTATCTATGTGACTAATCTAGCCAGAGATTAGTCTATACCACCTGTCAGAAGGAAGACTGTTGTGCAGAAAGCACTCCTCCGGTGCCATTGAATGTAGGTAACTGTTCAGAGATAGTCAATTGCTGTCCAGTTTTATGAATTGGAAATATTGGCCAACTGGAGAAAACACAAAGATAGATATATCTCATATTCACAATATCTGTATTAATGCAGGAGAGAACTAGAGATCCCTTCTGAGCCAAACCATTTTATGATTCTATCATGCTATGAAATACTAGAAAAAGTTAGGTGATAACTGCCTTGAGACTGGCATTTCTAGAGTGCTGTTACTATTTGCATGGACTTCATATTGGTGTGATATTATCGACTCTTTCTGCAGAGCCTGTCAGGAAAGAAGTATTTCTGCTCCTCAGCACTAGATTAATTTTACCCGCAGGAAACCATGTGCATACCGTAAAATGCAATTTATAATTTCATCCTATTTTCTAGCATTTGGCCACAGACAAGTTTTTTTTGCTGCCCTTGCTTTTCTGGTAAGTACAAAAATGAAATTTTATTAATAATCGTGTAATAGGAGTACCTCACAATTTAGTAAAATGCAGTAATGCTTCTATGAGTTTTTGTATCTAGATATGTCCATGCTAATTGCCCTGTGTCCTTTAGCTGGATTGACTGATAATGTGTGAGGGTCAGAAAAAAAATTCTTTTCTAATGAATCATTTTTCCTTGCCTCAATATAGCATTCCTTGATATAGATTCTATGGAAAATGCTGCCATCAAACAAAGAAATGGGTCCTGTTGGGATTCTGAATTCAAGCAGCTTTTTTGTGAACTTCCTACCCATGGAAACTCCAAACCTTTGCCTTTCAGACCTTGTTCTGGAAGCTTCTCATGCAATGAATTTAAAACAGCAACTTAAAATATAAAATTATTTGAAGCTGTTTTCCAAGGTTTCTAAAACACATGAAAAAAGTATTTGGAAGGTTTCTTTTTCTCCCTCTCTTAATGCTTGTTTTTATTACATATCCCGATTTAAGTGCATACATCTGCAGCTACTGTTTACAACAGTGAGTAATTTGAAGGCTGTCAGCAGGCTTTTCTGAAAGATTCTCATGTTTAGAAAAATTAATCTAAGCTTTGCAGGGATGTTTTTCTCACAGGGTACACATAGTATATGAAGAAGGGGAACAGCATGTAGACTTCTATATTTTATAATCATTAACATGGTAAGCCTTTTCCCTGCTGTTCCCCACTGCCCCATATTTTATATCTGAGACACTGACTAAGGAATAGCTTATATTTAGCACTACTTCTTGATATTGAACATTAGCAGCCACGTTTCTAAAGAGAGAAATAAGAGCTAATTACAGCAGAATGCAACTGCAGGGTCAAAGGTAAGCGAATAAAAAATCCCTGCAGAAATGCCCTTTGCTTGTTTTATTTAGAATTGATTTTAGCATTTGTAGGTATTAACTGTAGTCCGTGAATCTTCCTTGCTTTTCAATAGCGTGGGCATTGCAAATTTCAGTATGTATAGTGTTCCACAAACCACTTTTAACTTTGAAACATTTTTCTTTAAAATAGTAGTTAACAGAAAAAAAATGATGTTTCTAGCTCATAATTGGAAGGATGTAAATTAAAATTACTTCTATGGCTATGCTTAGAATTATAGCTTCTGATATGGTATTTTATAATAGAATTTTCTTCTCTGGCTATTTAGTGTTTTACATCTGGTGTTTATGATAGATGACAGCCAGTTAGTTGTAATTAAAAAACATAAAAGGACTGCAGGATTTGACCCACGACTATGTATCCGTGCAGAATAACAGCTTTGCTAACAGAACTGATTTAAACTTTCCTACTAAAATCCACAGAAATCCCCCTGACAAAAAAGGGAAAATTCTTCAGCAATGAATGCTATCTAGAATGTTCTTTCAGATAATTGCAGATTTCAAAATAAAACGAAGTTACATATTCCTTTCAATTAGTTTTAATTGAAGTTAGTTATGGATGACTTTCAGAATCGGTTTTAAAAAAAATACAATTATATTTCTTTTTTTCCTGTATTAATCTTGTGACTTTATGCTTTTAACATCTCTAGGTTTTAGCACTCTTCCTTTTTATTTTATTTTCTTTTTTTTTCCAGCCTTGTAAAATTTAGAATGACAAATGATGTAAGAAAACACAACTTTAAACACTGCATTTTTTTTTTTTGTTTGAGAGGAGAAATCAGTCTTCAACCTGGAAATGAATAAAATTTCAATTCAATCTGAGATTAAAATGTATACAGCCTTTTGGTTTTCTTTGTAAAGGGTGTAAAAATTGAAAAACATAAAATTAAATTGTTGCACTGGCAGACTTTCTTTTTGAGAAATTGAAACTGTTTTTTCTACGAATTCACACTTTAAAAATGGACAGCAATTGTTTTAATTCTGCAGTAATTGTAATGGATGAAGTAGTGAAACCCACAATCAAATCTGAAATCACCTTGTGCTACATGCTGTATAACCAAGTGGGGAGACAGGATAGCGCTTCCAATGATTTAAATCATCTAAATATTGAAGACCAAGTTTGAGCGGTTGGTTAGGGCTGGAAATGGCACAACCAGAGAGCAGCAGATCCAGAAATAAAGTACTGGCTCCCTTCATTTATCGCTTCCTGATGACTGTCCTTTTGACCAGGTGCCTTCCAGAGAACCGCTGCATTTTTAGTCCTCTATTTTTCCTTCCTCAATGAAATACCTAGAGAACTGTGCTCTGTAATCAGCATAACGAAGGCGTTATGCTGACCACCTTTGAAAGCCTGTGTAGGAAGAGAGTAGGCACATTAACTCACGACATCTTTACAAACACAGTGGTCACATTTTCACCAGCTCGTTTGCAGATGGATTAAATCCAAATCCTGATAATGATATTCAGTTCAGAAGAGCATCTTGCTAAATTCCTTAGACTCTAGGGAGCCTTTCTGATCTCCCTGGACTGAAGCATGTTGCACATGCTGGGCATGGGAACCACACTGAAAGCATGCCTGTACTGAGCTCTGAGGAGATGAAACATGGGCTTTCAATCCAGCCTGTGTGCACAGTACTCACTAGACACTTTTATGTGTTTGACAAAGATCACAGAATGTATTTCCCTAGGGAGATTAATTCTGAAGTGCATATTATCTGGGTGCAGACTGTGAGTTGTAATGGGGGAATTCTGGTTGTGCACTGCAACATAGTTATTGCAGATTTTACACATACAACTGAAAATATGTTTTTAATGTCTTGCAGATGTGTGAAGCTGGAAATCACTTTATCAATGTAGCTTTAGCTCACCACACTCACTCAGGTCTGTCTTTGTTTCCTGTTTGTCTGTTTAAGACTGAAGTATGTTTAACCTATCCATCTTCCACTGATATATAGTAGATTATGTATCTGCAGCCACAGAACAAAGAAAGATGAAGTAGGTACCATGCCATCAGTATAACATCTTCAAAATAAATGTGGTGACAAGGAAGCATTAGCAACACTGTCATTTTTCTAAAGCTTATAGCAAATTTATCTTAATTAGACGCAACTGCAATTTAAATATGGATTTAAACATGGATGTTCTCTGAAGCATCCTGTTAACTGACAGAAGAGGATTCAATTTTAAATAAGTTTCACAAACTTTTAAACTAAATTGAAGAGATTTTAGATCTATGCCTCTCATGCAAAGATATGCACATGCACACACACACATACACGTATATATACAAATAGAGAGAGATAAGACTCCTGAAACCCTACGCAGGCATCATTGTATATGTGTGCTCTTAACAGGATGTTCCAAGCATGGGTTTTTCAGGAACTTTTGTACCATAAGAATAAAATTTACTCTATACATACTAGAAAGTAAAATATATTTTCAGATAATAATAGTATAAATTCCCACTATAATACCCTATTCAAAAAAACTTTACACAATGAAGTTTAGTTGTTATTTGAGAAAGCTTTTGCTGTGCTGTAGTTAGGCAAGTGTTTGTTTGTTGCAACAGACCTGATTCAATTTAAAAGCAGCAAAAGCCAAATAATACATCCATGTTCTCAGTGCCTACAAGTATTAAAGATAGCATTGTTGCCAGAACTTAAGTGTTGCATACGTGACATTTGGTGTGAGCATTACCAGTGACTATAGAAAGTCATCTGTTAGTTCTGGAGTTGTTTTCCTGTTCTACCCTGGGACAAATGATGAGGATGAGAGAGGTTGCAGGTTCAGATTCCTGATTCAGGCTGAATAAGATACAGGTGCGTCCTTTAACAATGCCCTTAGCCCTCACTTGCTGGCTAGTCTGCACTGAATTTCTTGCCTCTCTCTTCCTCTGAACAAAGGTTGCGTCCTTTGGACGTTCCAGACCTTCCTAGGAAAATTGATACACGGCTCAGAAAGCAGCGTTCTCACTGGGATAAACACAGCTTTTGCTGTCTCAAAAGATTTCACTGAAACTTTTCTAACAAATTGTCCTCTGGGAGCATTGGCCAAGGGGATGACTGTTGTGTAGGTTAGCTGTAAGTTCCCCTCCCTATATTGAAACCAGTTTTGTCTGTTTGGATGTTTTTTGCTTCTCCATTCATAAAGGAAATAAAGCCTGTTTTCCAAGTCCAACCTACAACCCCTTCACGTGGCTCTTCTTGCTGGTATCCTGTCCCAACTACACGTATGAGGTATATGACTTTCTTCTGCTTATGTGCAAAGGGTAGGTGGTTACTGTGTTTCAGGCTCTACCTGCAGAAAATCTGCAACACCTCCATGCAGTTCCCTATGCACATCAATCATTATGTTCTGTATGTCAATCTCCTTGCTCCCACAAATGTTTCTCCACCAGACCCTTCTCTTCCCTCGCATCAACGTCATGACTCTTGTGTATATTCCTCTCCACTGCAGACTCCCCAGTGATACAAGGATTTACCACCCATCACTTCACCTCATCCAGGACGTGGGGGGGTTCCTTTCTAGCTACATTTCTTCTCTCATTTCCAGTACAAGTGTCATGCTCATCTTCCAGGCTTTTTTTTGAAAACTTATTCTTCTGCTTTACATAAAGCATACAATTAACAATGCCTTTCTCTTTGCAACAGGTTGGGTCTTGGATTAGTTTCACAGTGATGACACAAACCCTGCCAGGTAAGACTGTAAAGATAGACTCTAAATTGTTAGTTGTGGAAATGAATTCTGGAAATCTGAAATTTGTCAAAAAATTTGTAGCATATGTAATATTGCCATCACAACTCCCTTCCGACATGACTGTTTAAACCTTCAAAGTACTATCCTACACAGCAAGAACACTACTGCAACACCTTCTTTTGATCAAACCCACTCTCTGCTTTTTGTGAAATATTGTTATTTCTTCCATTTCCATAGTGAAAACAGACTTTGAAATTTAGGGAAAAAAAAAAAAAAAGTCGTTATTCTTCCTTTATAGTCTATCATTTTTGATATGGAAAAATTTATTTGCATTTTAAACCCAGAATAGTACTCCTAATAGGGAGAGGGAAAAAAAACCCAGATGTATTTAGTTTTTCAAAAGAGGAAAGACACATGCATTTCTGGTAGCATATCCCTGTGTGCTTATATCAGGCAACCAGCTCATTACAGCAACCTGCTTAGTAGCACCTGCAACTCTTGCTCAGTACTTTCCTGCATCCCTAGAGACCTAAATATCTGTACAAACATGGTCCTTGGTATTGAGCTCTCCAAAACATTCACTTTTTAATTATTTTTCTATTCCAAAATAAAAATTGATACAAGTTACTTGCAAAAAATATCCCCACATGGTTTACAAACAAGAATTTTCAAACATGCATTAAACTGAATCATGCAAAAATTAATTTTTTAATTTTCTTTGAAAAGATACTTTTTTTTTTTTATTGGAGAAAGCACAGCTCCTTGTTGTATTTGGGAGGTAAAGTTAAAAACAAAGAAATGTTATAGGCCAAAAGCAAACCAGAAAAACTGTTGTTAGAGGCCATGAATAATTCCGTGGTGAGATGGCACCATGCCTAAGGAGGCCTTGTGATTTATGATGAAGTCAAAGGTGATAAAATTAATTATTTTTTATATAATAATATTAAAAATAATATTAGACACATAGGTGTCAGCTGTGAAGGCTGAGCCTCAGGCTATGATATATCAGCAACTGCAAGGCTGAAAGCAAGTGCAGAGATGACTTATTTCTGCCCACAGAAAAGTCTAAAGATTTTTCCATAAACCCTCTTATATTCAGACACAGACATTGAAAGAAGACACATGATTCTTTTTTTTTTTTTTCTTTTTTCTTTTTCCTTGGTAGCTGGCATTTTTGCTTTCCTGATGGTCATCCAAATGTCTCTCTGGGCCCAAAAGAAACACAAGCTATACCTGAAGAGGTTTTATCCAGAGGTGGGGAGAAAAGCGGCGATGATTCCTATCATCTTCTAAGCTATTCACAACCCTAAGCATACAGTTCAAGAGCTAACTCGAAGTGACTGAATAATTTCATTCAATAACCAAAGTGGATCAGAGGAAGAACTACTGGATATATTTTTTTGAAAATTAACTGTTCAAGATGAAGAGCTTTTAATTAAGTGAAAAAATGTAGAATTCTTGGTTCCTGCTAAAAGATATGATTTAATTAGATTTTCTGTAATGGAGTTACTTGGGAAGGGTCAAGAGAATTGCTCATATTAAATGTTAGGTTAGATATTTTGCTGGTGTAAATGGGCACAGATGCTGTTAAAATTAATGAATACAGCTCATCTGCATGCATTCATGTCTGGTGACTTTAAGGTTCAGAGTTAGATGATGATGAGAATTCTGTAGTTTTTTGCGTCAGAAGAGGTTCCACAGCCTTAGTTTTATTAAACTGTACGGAAACAGCATGTTCTGCGTCAGCTCCTCTAAAGCATCACATCAAAGAATGACCACTGTGCAGTTAACACAGCATAGTCTAGGTTTACTTTCTCTCTCTCTTTCTTTTTCTCTCTCTTTCTCTCTTTCTCTCTTTCTCTCTCCTTCCTTCCTTCCTTCCTTCCTCCCTTCCTCCATTCCTCCCTCCCTTCCTTCCTCCCTTCCTCTCTTCTTTCTTTCTTTTGTAATTTAATCTCATAGCAAATTCTTAAATACAAATTGGCTTAAATTGATCACTGCAGAAAGTAGGCACATCTGCCCTGCAGTTCCAAGAGGGGACTATTTGTGAGGTGCTTCCCATCTTGCTACTAATTTGCAGCATGACCTTGAGTATATAATTTAAATCAATCCCCCTTTCTCACATTGAACACTTCTGGAAATAGCAGGAGATTTTCTGGACTAACAAGCATGTTAAGATCCCCTTCTTCAATACCTGACTCCATTAAAACATCATTCAACTTACTTGTATCAAGCACTGTGAAATCCTTGGGCACAAGGTGAACCTGAGTTCAGCTCATTATCAAAAAGGAAAGGGATTTTGCCATATGCATTTCAATCCACGTCTGAACTGCCTCAGATGTACACTGCTGAAAGGCTTCAGCTGCCTTTCAGTTTGGTCAGTCTTTATCTGCTACTTTGCCTTCCAGGACATTATGTTTTAAGGGATTATCTGGGCTTGTTATTCAAGTCCTGAAAACTCTGTTTAGCTCCATTTGTGAATCAGTGACATCCACTTTCAGAACTGCAGTTTTAGTTACAGAGAGCAAAAGAACCAGAACTTCTTCACCACGTATTAAGATACAGAGAGTTAGGGCATTAAGTCCAGTTTTCATTCTATTTCTGTTGCACATTTATCTATGTCTTTAGGCTCCCTTACGCTAGTGAAAAAGCTTGCTTAAAGAAATTTAATCATTAGAGGAACACCAGAATTCACAAGCAAGGGAGGCAATTTGTCTCCTAAAGATGCTGTTATCTTTGTGCCAGTGTTCTAACAAAGTTAATTTGCCCAGTAAATTGGGTTCATACCTGTCTTCTAATGTCTAACTCACAAAAGTTATTCTATTAGCCACTGTAACTTAATTTCACTTTGGTAATGTAAATAAATCACTTTCCATATTTTTTAACTTTAACCTGTGAACACCTAGATTTCTTTATTTCTCTCAATGGAAAACTCAAGTCACAGTGAACACCCAGTTCTCTAACCCAGACTGCTAATAAAGATCTATTTTTGAAGCATTATTTTCTGTACTCTTTATTCACTTACACTGAGCAACAATATTTATGAAATCCATTTTTTTCCAGCTAGTGTTAGATATGTGAGCTCAGACTGTTGTCTCTTTTTTTAACAGAGCTATTGTGACTGTTTTCAATTCATGTTTATGAAATGTCTCATTTTTGCAATCCTTAAGTTTAAAATAGTTCACGTGGGAAGGTGACTTGCCAAAATTACTTATCTGTTAATCTCTTGATTACAGTGGCTGCAGCTTAAGGTCTACTCAAGACATGTTTCCAGAGTGATTGCAGTTGCTACGTGCACAGTTCCTATTCAACAGTTAGCTTAGGCAAAGGAAGTACTTCAGGAATAGTTTATCTCCCTGCTTATTAGTTGGTCGTAGTACATAGGGTAGGAGAGATAAAGGGTTGGCTCCTGTTAAAGTTTTAAAATGGGGGTAAAAGCAAACACTAGGAAAGAACAAATGAAGATATGTTACAGAAGGCAGTCTCAGATAAACATGGTACATATTTTGAGATTCACCAATGGGGTGCTGAGCAGCTAGAACTGCTCTGAATGGTGTTAAATAACTTCACAAACAGCAATAAATCTGACCTCCTGCACCTTCGCAGATCTTTCTGTACCACTCTCTCTGATTTTCAGGCAAGTTCCATATGATTAGAAGAGGTAAGTTAACTTCATGGCATATTTTTACTTTGAAACAAAAAGTATATAAAAATGTTCAGACGTTGTTTTGACAGTTTTGGGGATTTTGCTCTGAAAAAAACCTGAATCAACCCACGAGCAAACAAAACCAGGCAAAAAGTATCACTATATACAAAAATTGTGATCAACATTGATTTTAGCTGCAAGTAGCATGTACAGTTTGAACTAAAACAATTGTCTCCACACAAACATTTTCATGGGAAAGTTTGTCATGACAGGGCTGGTTATCTGGGGAAAAAAGATGACTTATTGACCTCTGATACAATTTCTTTTATTAGGTGCTGATGAGGAAGTAAAAGGTTAGCTGCTAATTCCTGTGGTCATACTAGGCAATATTTTCTCATGAGCACAGACCTAAAGTTTTCAGAGCTGTCAGCAGAAGAAACTTACAGGCAAGGCCACACCACCACCAGAATGTCACCATATTTCAAGGTCAAAGGGAAGGAGTCACCTTTCAATATGGATCATCAGATGCAGCTCACAGAGTTGATCCCTACTTTGGCCACTCTTAATATGGAGGTACTTCACAGGTGTTGCTAATGATGTTCCAACCCCATGGCAGGCGGGATGGAACTAAATGATCTTTAAGGTCCCTTCCAATCTAAACCCTTCTATGATTCTATTCTCTGTTACCATTCCAGTGCACTGGAGTCCGTTGAAAAGGAAAAATAATTAAGACAACATGAATTACTCTTTTCAATCCTGCTACTCATGAAGGCCATGAAATCCACTACCTGCAACATAAAACGATTTGTCCCTTTGAGTTAAATAGCTTTCTGATGCTGTTTTTCTCAGTTTTTGCATGTGGAAAGGTGACAGAGTGCAAGGCAGTGAATCCTCTCTGTGTGGTCCCCTGCCCTTGCCTTTGACCCCAGGGCAGGCCTCATCTTTCCCGAAGTATTTCCAAGACTTACAAATCAGAAGACTAAAGCTAAGCCTTCAGATAGACAAGTTTGCATTTTTGTGACCTGTTCTTGTCATGAAATGCCAGCCTGGAAAAGAGTAGATACAAGCTCAGGCTTCCTGGTGGTGTGGGGAGGTGTTGGGATGAGGAACCAAAGTGACAGATGCTCCTGTACACAACTTGGCAGCCTATATTTGGATCCCTAGTTTGAAAAAGCCCTTAAAAGCCAGCCATATGCTTATCTTATAAGATAGTTACAACACCTTCACATCTGACAGGACTGAAAATGATCTCAGCTATTTCATCTTTCTATAGCAAAACCAGAACTCAAAAGTACACTGAAAGCAGAACTGAATAGAAGCAGATGGTCATCCGTTTTTATGAATGCTATTATCATCAAAATATCTTGTGCTTTTCATTGTTTTGTATAAAGAAAGTGACTCTAAATTGACTTTTACCCCACTAGGAATCGAGATAAAGCAGCCTGATATCAAAGCAGTTCTCTGAAAGAGAGCCTGCAGTGATAGCTAAATATACTAAAATAAAAATCACTGAATGTGAAGACTTCTAAAGCACACTATAAGAAGAAGAAAGTTATAGGAAAGCAAGAGAATATTTATCTATTTCTGGTTTTAACAAATGCTGCTGAACTAAAAATTAATTCAAACCATGAAGAGTTTTCAGCAAGCTAATACTTTCCACACGATACTTTATTGGCTTTCCTTTTCTATATCTTCCTAGGCACAAGTTTTATCTTCAGGTGATATTCCCTGTCATTAACATTCATGAAAGCTTTTAGAGAAACATACTGTATGCCTGTTCCAATGTTCCACAGATAAACGTAAATTGTGTTGTGCTGTCATTGCACATAGATTAGTATCTACATGAAAAACGTTTAATTACGAAAAGCCTGGTTAATCATAAGCGAGTGTGTAACGGCTGCTGTATAGCTACCATCATAGGCAATTTTCACTTCACGCATGTTTATCATCACATGGGAATGTTTATTTTAATGGTCTCTGCATGACTTCAGCCATGACTCAAACAGTACAACTCTTTCTGCAGGTATCAGAACCAAAAGCAGAGTTGTATCAGGCCTTTATCACAGTCCCAGTATTTGGTTATTTATTCATCTAGCACACCAGAGACTGAATTTCACCCGGCTCTGCCCTTTAAGGAAAATATCTGAGAAAAAGTGTCCTTGTCCATTTTGTCTGACTGGACAGGTGAGGAGCATCAGTCATTATGTGGCTGAAATAATCTGCACTGAATTTCCTTGCAATGTAATAGTCAATCTAAAACCTCTCAGCAAAGGAAAATAAAAGTTGATGGGTCCTGAATATGTGCGCTTAGATTAAAAAAATCTACCACATATTAATGCCTCCACCCATGCTTCGAATGTATACCTGCTTTTATCTAACTTCTAAAGCCTTTGAAGACTGAGTAACCAAGAAAGAGAAAATAATTTACAGTTAAAAGAAATATAAGCTTATTCAATAATACCAATGAATTCTTTATTCAAAAAAGAAAACTTCACATCTTTTGTAAAAAAATCCGATTGTTAGCCAGCTTTCTCCTAATATACAGTTTTGTTCCTGTGAAAATAATATAACTCTACCAGTGATCTCTTTTAATATTCTGAGTACCTGGGCATACTCGGTAAGGAAGACTTTTGTTTTACAATTACAAGTTTTGCTATTTGAGGTTCTTTTAAAGCACTATAGGATAGACTTGAAAGAAAACAGATTACATCAAACATTTTTTCCTTTTATTCATACTGTATAGTTGATGAGTTTTCAACTGACTCTTGAAACACCATGACACTAAGTTACAAAACAAAAATATTTTAAAAGATCTCCCTCTCCTCAAGACAAAAATAGCAAATAAAAAAGTACCTTTTGTCTTTTCCAGTAATAACATGAAGACCTTTCCCAGGTTCAAGGGCATCCTTGCAGAACGAAACATTGATTAGAGAGCTGGAAGGACCAGAATGTGGTTGCAGTGTGCTTTTAGGGATTAGCAGCTATGTCTTTTTGGAAGGAAATTTCACTCTTTCTGACAACCGAGCTTGACAGAAATGGATTAAAGATGACATATCTCCAATATTGTATCTAATTAAAAATAAAGTACATATTCTTAAACCAATAGGGAATACTTATGACATATACAAACACTGTATTCTTCCACTCTCTGGTTTATATCATCTCTTTGCAGAAGGTGCTTTGTATTTGGGCTCAATATGCCTTTGTTTCTAATTCTTAATTAATGACCCAGTAGAGCTCTGATATACACAGTGATTTCACAGGACAACCAGATGCTGATTTCAAAACACTAAGGAAGAAGAATCTAATTGTACACTGCTAATGAATTTCAGCCCCACTGCCCGACACATACGTGATTAAAGTCCTGCCATTTTTAGATATCCTTCCAATAGCCATGGGAGGCATGATACCGTGTTCAAAGACTTGCCAAACACCCCACCTTAATCCAGTTGCAGAGCACAGAGCTAAATCTCAAAGCAGTGATTTGTAATACTCTGCACCGCCTAAGACCTAACTTCAGAAACACTGTCCTTGCTTCCTTTACTCCTTGCCTCTGCAGGTTTGAAGCTATTCAAGGACTTTTCTCTGCAAAAAATACAGGTATCATTCTTCCAGGTTGGAAACAGCAACTTGCTACTAAATGATAAATCTGTAACAACAGAAGCTGCAACACTGCTCAGGTAGATGTTTGATATGTTTTCTTATACAGAGGGCTCTAGCAGGTAAAAGGAAGTTGGTCATTGTTCTTATATGGATACAAGGACGAAGTGAACAGGGCTGTAATAATCTGAGAGCTGGCATCCACTCAGGGCCTCAGTGCCTTGGACAGCTATCCCAGGAGAGGACAGTACAATGAAGATCCACTGCAATCTAATAAAGGCAAAGCTGATCTTGATTATGGCTTTGAAATTAAATAAACAGTAATCTATTTTGATCACATGCAAATATTCACTGGAAGCTGTACCTCAAGCATTTCTGTACTTGGTTTGGAAATTCACATATTATAAGCATATGATAAACTTTTATAAACTAATGCAAGTTACACAAGGAATTACTTGTATTCATTTTTTCTCAGGGAAATTAAGTGCTTTTCCTACCAGAGAAGTGGTGGTAAATTTTCCTGACCTTGTGAACTACAACATCGAGTCTTTAGGCCGAAGACAAGACCTGGACTGAGTGTGTCAAAGTGCATGATATTCTCATGGGGAGTTCAGGAGTCATTCCCAGATAGGAGATAACAGTCTCCACAGACTGCCCTGCACCAGTGCTGATGGGCCTGAGCCGAAGATACACCAAAATCCATCTCAGCCACTGCTTCTCCCTCTCAGAGTCCCTTTGCTCATGAGTCATGACCCTGGCCTGCAGATACAGTGCACAAGTCTTCTTTGCGCTGCTCAAGAGCTGAAGTGTTGCAAGTCAGCCATAGCTGTGCTAGGGGAAGTGCTGCAGGTGCAAGGCCAGGAAGCCAGATGCCAGATTGGTGTAGTCATCTAAGTAGGCAGCCTGCCAAGCAATTTTTGATCCTTGAGCAAGTCATTCGTATTTGCTTCTCACCTCTTCGGCGACTTTTGAGGTCCTTCCCAGCTCATGATTTTTCAAGGCACAAATCTGACTCGCTCTCAGAAGGCAAAGCCCAGAAGTGAGCACAGCAGACATTGCAACCAAAAGTGTCAAAAATCAACTACTTCTATTTACTGTTAAACAGTTCATCTAAAAGCACTAAATCTAGGCATACACAAAAGGCAATATAGGGCAATCTTGCCTGCTGCAGTGCTGGGGCCTCTGGACTGCAGTTTCTTATGTCATCCAAAGGGAATATCTAAGCAAGCAAAAGGAAATACCTCACGTAATCACACTGCTGTGTTGCAACTATACATGAAAAAAAAGCATTATAAAATATGTTGACATGATCCCCACTTCTCAGCACACCTTCTAGTGGTCACTTTTCAGATATCATTGAGCAAAAAGAAATAAAATCTTTCAAGACCACAAACGTATGGCTGACATACACAATCGATTGGCAGTTACAGAGAGAGAAATACTGCGGGAGTTTTCTTATTGGAGATGAGGAGGGAGGGGAAAAACTTTGTTTCCCCCTCCCCTTCAGCAGAGAAAATAAGATTGATTCATTGGTTACAGTGCAAGCAGATGAGCCCCTCCAGCAGAAATTAAAAGCACAAACAAGATCATGATACACAAAAATTTAAAGCAGCAGCAGACAGAACTGGCTAAACTGACTGCCATTTTAACTGCAATTGTCAATAAAATGGCCAGAAAATAGACAGGCTGAAGGATGGTCAAAATGTTAATCCAGGGAGGCTGGTAGAAGAAAACATGAAAAATGTCCTCTGCTACAACAAATGTCTGCAGATGGGGCTGCTGTCGTGACAAGGAGGGGATGGAAAACTTAGGGCAATTAGGGATCCTGCTACCTTGATCTCAGGCAAGGCCTGTAGGACTTGCCAGTTAAAGGCAGCAAAGGTTGGTGACACCAAAACTAATGCCTGGTATTTCTATTACTTCTAGATCTTCTAATGATTTTCCCTGCAATGTTTCCTCTCCATCTCAATTTCTTCATCCCCAGAGGATATACTATAAGCCTTTATGTTGCAGCAAAATATTCTACACCCTCAAGAAATGAAAGCCATCTGTTCTTTGACAGTAAAGTGTCTCAGCTAGGATTTTTTTGCTTTAGTATATTTTTCTTTTTCTTTTTTCTAATTACTAAAACTAATCTATCAGCTTGATGGATTTCACACACGGTTGAAATACTAAGCATTGCAGCACAAGATAGGAGAGAAAAAGTTCAAGCAATCCAAAATCACCGGGTTTTTTTCTTCCAATTTTTGATTTACAAGAAGTCTTGAATATTTATGTTTACACCGGGAATGTAAAGGTACTGCCTCCCACTGGAACCCCCCTCTCTAAATCTCCTTTTCAGGAATGATTCCTCACAGCTCTTCTTTCCCTCATATTAAGCATCACTTCATTGGTAATTGCTATAAATTACCAGTGCAAGGGACAATATTCCCTTGTTTTCAGAGAAAGAACCAGCTGGGCTGAATGCTGCAAACTGGAAAACAGCAGTATTTGGTTTCCTCAGAAGAAACATTCTCTATCCAGTCTGAATATGGGAGTCTGACTTAGCTTAATGGTGAGTGAACCAAACCCGATGCTTCAGATCACTGAAAAATCAGAAGCAGCAGCAGGGAGATTCAGCATGCTGCCAAGGGGAAAACAAACGTAGCTGGAAAGATCTGACCTTTTCTTTAACAAATGCCACATAGGGTAAGACTATGAAGGAAAAATGACTGTACCACAGCTGAGGCTTATTGTACAAACAAATTCTTGCTGTGAAAAAGAGCTACCCTCATACCTGAAATAGGACTGTAGACACGGGGCCAGTGTCCAGATTGTTCCACCCATGGGTGGCCGTGGGAGAGAAATGGGTGAAAAACAGGCTGCCTCTCTCCTTTCCCCTAACTAATGCAATGAATTTTGCCACTAGCATGGGCTCACTGCCCACAGACTGGGAGGAAGCAGAAGGTCTGATGAAGCAGAAGATCTCCGAAACCTGCTGCCTTCCAGGGATAACCAGGTGTTGCAATGAGTCGTGCATTTTGACATACCTTGTTACAGGCTCCATCCCCAAGTGGCTTCTCGTTGCATCACTAGTCTGCATGACTCCAAAGCAACCTCATGGCAAGAAAGACTAAAGTGACCTGAGACACCAAAGCATACCTTCACTGGGCATTTAGCAAGCCTTATTGCTCTGAGTCAGCTAATATCCCTGAAGATCTGCACTGTCCCTCATGTTACCCTGCCCCCAATGGTGCCATAGCACATTCCTCCAAAAGAAAAGCTGCCCACAGTTGCAGATGGCCACTGTAATCTCCCTGAGCGACATAAATAAAATAGCTGGATGGAAGCAGACTAATGATCTACTCCAGGATGCTTGGTTACGATGCATTGAAAAGAACAGCTGGTTGTCAGCAACATATTTACCAGGAATTTAGAAGACAACAACAGAGGATTTAATGACAGAGTGGAAAGAACACTGAATAAATGCTTCTTTTGATAAACTCACAAACAGTTGGGGGATGCAACAGTGATTTATATTGTTCTGGGAGAAATAAACAAATTAAGGATTTCATGGCCTTGTGGAAACCAGATTTTGTAAATGTGGATTTCTGTGTACTTTCAGATTAACCTTTTCTCTCTTGGTATTAGAGGGAAACAAATGATAGATTTTTCAGCTTGCAAGAAGCTCCAGATTTTTGCTACTCAGTTCACTTGCTATTCTGCCCTTCCTAAGTCTAGTGAGAAAAAATTGATGCACACTAAAAATGTGTTGTGGAACAAAATTTCAAATCTGGTCTCTAGTGAAACCATGCAATGACCATACCAAAACCTCATTTTAGTAGATGTCAAAAAAAATTCAGTAAAAATTTAGTTTTTATAGTGTCAAAGTGCATCCTTGCAACATGGTAAAATCATTGCAATTTACAGTGAAGACAATATGACATTTAAAAATTACTTATCATCCAAACTGATACAAATATGCAGTAATATTGATGAGTAAAATGAAGCTATTAAAAAAACCCACCTTCTATTCCTGAATTCAGCTGTTGGATATCTTCTTACAGAATTTTCAGGTGTCAACAAAAGAGCATTTTCCAACAAAAGTCTTTCCAGAAAATGGCTTTTGCCAGGTTCAATAAAAGTGCTGAAGGTTGAAAGTGCATGAGTCTTGGACACTACTGGCTCTTAAGTGCTGAAATTCTTGCATCTATTCTCCCCAGTTCTCATATTTTTACAGTCTCTAAAGACACAGCAACATGCAGCATTGACACAGCTTCTTGTGGCTGCTGCAGCAGCAGGAAAGCAGAGTGCTGTCAGTTCTCAGCTCATTAAACCCAAGCATGCAGAAGTTGCTCCGTCCACGTGCATCCTCCAGTAAGACAAACCATGAAGCTCAAGACTGTAAAGAAGAACCTTGGTAAGCCAGTAGTTTAGGGAGTGACTGATGCATTGCTAATCATGGACATCGTGTTCAGCATATCAGATGGCTCCAACCCAGAAGTAAGATCTTTGTCCTGTCCCACCCTGTGAGTGCTGGCACGACTTGAAGCACATCGCAGAATCACAGAATTGTTGGGGTTGAAATGGACCTGTGGAGATTATCTAGCTTGACACTCCTGATAAAGCTGGTTCACCTAGAGCTGTTTGCACAGAAACACCTCCACGAGGGTTTTGAATATCACCAGAGAAGGACACTTCATAACCTCTCTGAACAGCCTGTTCCAGTGTTCTGTCACCCTGAAAGTACAGAAGCTTTTCCTCATGTTCAGGTGGAACTCCTGTGTTACAGGTTGTGGCCATTGCCCCTTGTCCTGTTACTGGGCACCACTGAAAAGAGTCTGGCTCCACCCTCTTGACATCAGCCCTTTGGGTATTTCTAAGCCTTGGTAAGATCGCCTCTCAGTCTTCTCTTCTCCAGGCTAAACACACCCAGGTGTCTCAGCCTTTCCTCACAAGAGAGATGCTCCAGTTCCATATCTTGTATGGATCTCCTGACCAAATCAGCATTTCAGGAGAATTTCCCCTCATGAACCTATGACTTGGTGTGAGGTATGGCACTGCTCAGACAGCTCTCAGAAGCCTATTATGGGGCAAGGAGCCCTACATACATAATACTAGAAATGAGACATTGTAGAAATGTTCGCAGGACTCCCAGACATAATCAGTAGGTGGAGGATCTTGCTATTTACTGACAAAATCTTTTCCTTACTTCTTAGCATAAGAAGATGTTGCTGACTTTTGCTGAAGTCCTTCCTGAAATTTAGCTTCTTTCATCCAACTTCATCATCTGACACAAACCTTCAGCTGTTAACAAGCAGCATTTTTACTGTGCTGTCATTGCTACCACTGTGCTGAAGGTAGTTATTCTATACCCTGAGTAAACGCTATCAGCACTGTTATTAATCTGCATTACATGAGCATTCAGAGCTCTCTGGTCACTATCCTGAGCCGAGACACATGAACATATTTGACCCCGGGCAGACTTCAGGCCCCACATGAATCAATGGGCTAACACTTCTGCAGCCCTCAGTACCCGGCATTCAACACTTAAAGCAGTATTAAAACTCTTCTCCTGCCCACAGTATTTATCTATGTGAAAAGGCCATTCTTTTAGCATTAGCAAAAAGTTCATGAACTCAGCAAGGGAATAGGGGAATCCTTACGAAGGATGCACTGAACCTTATTTCCTACCAAGTGCTTCATCACCCTGAATAGCTCACAGCCTCCTCATTTCACATACTTGGACCTGTTCTTGCTTCTTAGTTGCTACTGGAAGCAAAGATCAAGGCTTCATTATTCTAGATATTGTAAGCAAAAAACAAAATGAAAACAATCCCTACTCCCATCTGAGTATGAAGGGAGGTGAGAAATGGAAAAAAACATATGAGGGTTGTAAGTCTTGAGGTATGGAGGATGATGTGGAACTAAAAATTCCTTCTAGATTTTCATTATGGAGGTCATTTGAGATAAACTGAAAGAATGATAATGTCTGGGAGTAGAAATGAACTTCGTACAGTTACATCTGTGTTGCCAGAAGCGAAAGATAAGAACGACCTTTGCTTTTAATGAATTTGTCTTTCCATGGCCATTCATAGATGGTGAACCCAGACGATTAGCACCATTGGTCTAACACAAAAAGTCAATTTGACACAACTATACTTGCTGGCACTGCAAACTATATGACCATCAATCAATTAGAAAAGAGACATTAGCACAGGTGTTGTCTACAATCTAGCTGCTCCCTCATCTTTGAAAAGTACCTGGGGTTCTGCTTTAATTCAATGCTCTGTAATCACCTGGATTTAAATCCATCCAGGGTTGTGAAAAGCATATGGGATCAAATGAAAATGCTGAATTTAAAATACATTGAAGGTAGACTTTAACTGCTAACACTGTATCATTACAGCAAAGTTGATGTCATTTACAGAAACGTTAAAGCAAGTGTTATTAAGAGAAAATGTAGCATTTGTCAATGAGCGTTTTTAGTGTCACTGAAGGTCTCAGAATTAACACACTTGCAATATTATGACTAAAACAAGCTCATTCAAAGTCTCTTTCTAGCACATTATCATCTCATTAGACTTTGAGGATGTTTCAGATCTTCCTCACTTAACTAGTAAAGGAAAATATCAAATTCCAGTAAGAATGGTACAAAACTGTGGAGGTGTATTATCTGCTGTTGCATGTACACTTTGAGATAAAAGTACACAGAACAGAAAGATCAGTCTTTTTTCCAGAAAGAATAAAACTTAATTTCCATGGCCACAAAAGGAAATATGAACCAAATTCTGATATCCCCAGCCATTAGTGAAGAATATTTGAATATATTAATTACCCATTACCTTTTATAGGGCCATTTCTTCAGTAAGAATGCATCCACTGAGATTAGAGGTCCATCTCCAGCATCATAAAGTTAAAACAATCTGCTAGCGAATATCACAGATGGGTATACTTTTATGGGGAAAGCATTTTTCAAATATTCAATTGCAGGAGTAAATTTCTGAAAACTAAGCTGAGCTGCTTGTTGAGTCCTTAAAAATGTGTTTCTCTGTGTCTTCTCCTCCATACACCTATAGTGTCTTGTGCGTACTAATATCTCAGTACAGAAATGCACATGGGAAACCCCACCTATTCCTAAGAAGGGCGAACAGATTTCCCCCAGCATGGACAGATCAAGTTAGTCATGCAGGACCTGCCTTTCTTAAACCCATGATAACTGGGCCTGATCACTTGGTTATCCTGTAAGTGCCACATGATAACACTGAAGATGATCCGCTCCATAACTTTCCCTGGCACTGAGGTCAAGCTGACAGGCCTGTACTTCCTTGGATCCTCCTTCTGGCCCTTCTTGTTGATGGGCATCGTATTGACTAACCTCTACTCAACTTCTACCTCCCCAGTTAGCCAGAAATAATTGGCTAAGTGGTGAGTACGTCCACAAATTCCTTCAGTATCTCTGGGTGAATCTCACCCAGTCTGATAGACTTTCACATGTCTAGGTGGAGTAGCAGGTCTCTAACTATTTCCTCTTGGATTACAAGGACTCCATTTGGCTCCCCATCCCTGTCTTCCACCTCAAGGGGTTGAGTACCCAGAGAAAAACTGGTCATACTATTGAAGAGGCAAAGAAGGCATTAAGTACCTCAGCCTTTTCCTTGTCCTTTGTCTCTCGATTTCCTCCTCTATGCACTAGAGGCTGGAGATTCTCCTTAGCCCTCCTTTTGCTGCCAATATAAACATAGAAACATCTTTTATTGTCCTTAACCTCAGCAGCCAGATTAAGTTCTGTTTGGGCTTTGGACTCTCTAATTTTCTCCCTCCATAACCTCACAACATCTTTGTAGTTATCCTAAGTTGCCTTCTTCCAAAGGTCATAAACTGTCCTTTTTTTTTTTTTTTTTTTTTTCCTGAGTTCTAGGCAGAGCTCTCTGTTCAGCCAGGCCAGTTTTCCCCACTGAAGTTTCTTCCAGCAAATGGGGACCTCCTGCTCTTGTGCCTTTAAGACTTCCTCCTTGAAGAAAGTCCATAATTCCTGGACTCCTTTTTCCTTCAGTACTGCCATCTAGGGCACTCTTTCAATCAGTCTCCTGTCTGACAAGCCAAAGTCCACCTTCTGGAAGTGCAACGTGGCTATTCTGATGACTCCCTTCCTCACTACTCTAAGAATCAAAAGCTCTGTGATTTCATGATTGTTATGCCCAAGACGGCCCAACCCCCACAACACCCACAAGTCCTTCTCTGTTTGTAAACAAGTCCAGTGCCTTCTCCAGTTGTCTCACTCACCAGCCGTAGCAACCGTGTACTTAACAGCAATAGCACACACGTCCAGGCAAGTACACTCTGCTTAAAAGATTTGCATCTTGCAGTCTACAGTCGGTGTTCATCTGTCCAATTCAGAACAACAGCAAGAGAAACTAATTGTGATCTTATTTGTGATCTTACGTCTATCTACCTCATGTTAACCAAGATAGACACTCTTAACCATTATGTATGTTCTTTAGAATACAAAGCCTTCCTTCTACTATACTGAAATGGGTGAAAAGGAACTCATGATTTCTTTCCTAGATGGTCTGCCCTCATGCTAAGTTATATTTACAGGTCCTAAGTGGCCCATGCCAAGTAGACAGGCTGACATCCACGTTTATTGAAGTCCACATGTGATGAAATACAGAGAGGCCACAAAGGTGTCCTTCCAGTAGGCTTACAAACAGGGTGAGATAAAAGAAAAATACATAAAGACTTGTGAAAGAAAAACAAATGTTTTAAGTTATAAAAGACTGTGATATAAATAGAATTGTGCCGGAATGTATGTTGATCAGGCTTTACTCTGCAACTCTGAGTGCCATCCCTTTTGGCTGAGGAAGGTTTGGCTCTTTGGATTATTGCACAATCCTGGAGTTAATCAAAGAACTAATTGGCCAACTTGGTCTTTTGAGTCTTTTCTTATGGATTGACTTTTATTAGCGCTAACAGAGGAAATGCAGAAGGCTACGAAGGGCAAGACAATAATAAGACTAGTATGCGAGAGGAATGATATTTGTATGGCATGTTTGTGAAGATAAAAGGGTTCTACGTTCTAGTAAGGAATATGACAAAGCCATGTACCTTTTAGGGCCCTTACAACCCATATAGCATTAGAAATCTTTCTTGTGGTGTTTTGCCTTCTCTACTGTTCATTTCTCTACCTGTGCTTTTAGTTTTACTAGTCTGTTTGCCACAAACCTGTGTCCCATGGGAATGAGAGATTATATCTGTCTGAAGCTGAAATTAAAGTCTATACCTCTCAGAACAAAGTAATTTCAAGAAGAAAACATAGGTATCCCTCTGATATTAAAAATCTGCATACTAATAGCATTTACATAAAGAAAAAATATGATAGACAAGGCCCAGAAATAATAAATGCTGTGCTGAAGAAGGGTGATTTATTAAAGATGGTGTTAAAAGTGAACTTGCATTATTGGATGTGGGTTTTGAAATTAAGGCACATGATTAATTTATGTGGAAAAATAGCAATAAGTTACAGTTCCTGACACTTCCATGCTATTTTTTCTCCAAGACTCATATGGAGAAAATAAATTGTTCTATACTTCAGAGCAATTAGAATATTTTATCTTTCAAAATTGTTTTGGAGAACAGACATTCTGCAAATATCAGAGGTAATACCGGATGATGGTGAGTCAGCAAAACAGAATTTCAAGTTTCTAAAATCTATCTATAAGGAGGTGTCCTTTTTTCTTTCTGATGATCATCCTATGCTATAATTGCCTTCATTTTGGCTGTCTAAATAATCTCTTGGTGAAAAGGAAAGTGCTCATGGAAACTCCCATCACATAGTTACGGAGGAAGAAAGTATCTTATTCAGTTCACAGTGGCAAAGGTCAAAAGGGAAAAACATTGAAATTAAAGAAGCTACAGACTATACAAATTTTGCTTATCTCTCATTTGAGGGAAAAGCTACTGACTGGGAAATACACGGCTAGTGTAAGGTTCAGAGTCAGGTGCTTGGGCACATACATTCACTTCTAAAAGGTTGATGCAAAATAGGTGACTTCAGTGACCTCAACTCCCTCCTCCCAGTTTACAAATTTCCCATTTAAAACAACGTGGAGAGACCTTGGCTGAAATTCAGGGGGCAGTTCTTGCCAGCTCTCTGTAAAAATATAAACTAAACAGGGCATAGGTGCAGGATGATCAAAGAAACTACAAGTTTGTCTCTCTGGAGTGAACTAAGAATATTTATTTTACTTAGTTTAGGAAAGTGGAGGCTAAGAGAAACCTGATTGAGCTCTATAAATATGTTGGGGTAAGCACTGGGGAGATAGAAGTGTAATTTAAGCTAAAGAACAATGTTGGCATTAGAACAAATGATCATTAATTGATCATTTGGCTGGAAAGCAAGGGGGGAGGGAGGAGAAATAAACAAAAAAGGCAATAAAAAGCAAACATCAAGGAGATTTAAAGTAGAGGCTGATGCATGCCTTACTGGGATGAGACAGCATGGCCATCTGTGACAGCGGCAGACAGAATTTAGGTGATGCTTTCCTGCTCTATGTTTCCATGTTCATTTTCTTGACGGGATTACCACCTCCAGAAACTACCCCACTCTGGAGTCTGGGATGTTATTGGTGCTTTCAAAGAAATGTCAAGGTGACCTAGGAGTGCAGATGCTTGTATTGGTCATAGAAAGTCTCCAGATTTTGGACAAAATCACATGATCCTGCACATTATGAGAGTACGCTTACCATAACTGTATGATTCACTTAAAGTTAAATCTTTGCACAGCACAAACCAGTAGTCCTAAGATGCTAATGTCATGAACAGAAATATACAGTTGAAGGAACAGCCTTTTATTCTTTAATTAACTCATGCAGTCCTTCAGCCATATCATATATCAAGCCTGGCCATAAAAATGGCAATTTTATAGTCTATAAAAACCAATAAAATGATTCACAGAGATTGAAGATCCATATACAGCAAATGTATATGCCTTTCTGAGTACTACAGATTCCAAACAGATGCATTACTGTGACTGATAAAACTACTGCAGTAATTTATTTACTGTAACTTAGCGTGACATTGTCACAGTTTAATGGTTTGGTAAAATGCATAGGTGCATCAGGTCATCGTATCATTCTTGAAGGGAATTCCTTGGTCTGATGTATGTTCGTGGTGTGTAGTGAATGGCCGCTGCAATTGCTTGATGACCATTATTTTGTCTACATATTGTTAGGACATCAAATGAGTGGATGAACACCAGAACAATCTAAGCAATTTAGGGCAAACCTAATTAGAACATTTCTTGCCTAATTTTTTTACCCTGAAAACTTGAAAGACAAGATTTAAATGTAACACAAATGTCACCAAAATTGAAAAAATAAAAAAAAAGATAAAAAGATAAACTTTAAAATGAAGGTGGGAATAAGAAGTTAAATGTTCTAATCTCTGAAGAGAACCAGCAATCAAAGTCTAATATCCTCATATTGTGCCAGATAATGAAACGTTAAGTTGGAGATAATAAGATTTCTTTCCACTGAATAGTCTTCAGCATAGTTAAAACTATGAATGAACAGCTGAAGTGTTTTATATAAGCAAAAGGTTATGTGTCAAGGATTCTGAGGGGTGAAAAAAAAAAAAAAACCCAGCCCATTTACTACAAGCTCGACAGAAGTCACATCATTCATTCTCTCGTAAAATTGTGCCATAATTAAATGCCTTTTAAGAAAGACAGCTTCACCATAATGCACCAATGGGGACTAGGGATGCAGTGGATACTTTTTACCTAGCTTCCCTAGGGAAACAAAGGCAAGGTAATCATGCTGTATTTATGTGCACATCTACACCTGCAATCTCCCCAGTAAATGCAAAGATTTCCATCAAAATTTGACAAAAAGGCAGTGATCTCAAAGACAGTAAATTTCCAAAAACTTTCACAGTACTTAGAAAGCTAATAAAGAGAGATATATTAGCAGCCTCCCACTGAAGGAACAGATGGGGATGAGTTACCTGCACCAGCCTCCAAGAAGCCAACCCAGGCACAAAAAATCATTGGAAAACAAGCTAAAATCATCCCACCATTAATGGAGCTGCCAGCTCTTTAACATACCAGTGAGCTGCAATAATGCTGGCAAAATAATTGCCCTGACTGCCTATGGCACTAGATTTCCATGGTAATTAAGCTGAGGGGGGTTTATATTTTTAGTTGCAATGAGAGGATGAGTCCACCATGCCTGAAACGGAGCAGAAAACAAAAATGTGCTTTCCACTGCAAAAAGAAGTGCAGAAGAGAAATATTTCAGCTGGGATCAGACAAAACCCTGTGGGACTGAGACAAGCACAACTCAGTGAAACACATCTCCTTGTGTCCTTGAACTTTACGTGGAAATCCGAGACAGTCATCTCAGTAAGAACTATAAAACGCAATGCAGGAATTAGACACACAGCCCTTGTGGATGAATTAGATGTCTTCAAAGTGAGTTTCTGCCTCTGACACTGACAGGAACAGGCCCTTGCTGAAGAACATAGAGGAGAACATAGGCTGAGTGCCCATTCCTCTGGGACTCCCTCCCACCTTCTTGCAGTGTAGATAGTTGCATTCAACAGCTTACAAGTGGGCCACTGCTGGAAATAGCTACCAATGGGCCCCTCTCCTGTCAATATTTTTAGTGTCTTTTTCCCGTCATACTTCTTTTTGACAGATGTTTGGTCACTTTTATAAAACTGGCATAGATATTTTGCCAATTTCCGAAAATGCCGTTGAAACAACAAATCATCAGTGCTATAAGTTCATGCTCTACAACAGCAACCTGCTGTACAATGATTGTAAAAAGAACAATCTTTCAGACTATTTTTTTGAAGTGTATTCAATTGCTAATGCAAAATGATGAGTGGTGTTTCCACGTGGAACAGCTTTTGAATGTTACCTTTCACACGCCTATGAAAACCCTATATAGTCCTTTCAACCATCACAAATACTCAAAGTACATCTCTGCTTCATGCCAAACTACAAAATCCCACCTCTTTCCTTCATCTGCATTTTTGCATGATTCCTTTTGTAGATAGAATGTGGAAAGGCAGACTTGGTCATACAACCAACACTAAAATCATGAACAATAGGAACCAAGGGGATTTTTATTTTCTGAAAAAAGATGAAGGTTGTAGAAGCTGGAATGGGAAGTGTCACTGAAGCGTAGTTTTGGAGTCAATCCTCTGAACCACTGTGACATACAAGATCAGACATGGGAAATGGCAGCACTAAATGCAACAATGTGATTAGAACATGGGATGCCAACATAAGTAACACTGTATCAGAGACGTAATGTACTATTCATGGACTGTTGTGTGGATTAACATAAAAGGCATATTTTTTCTTTTTATTTTCTTACTTTAGCTAAAATTTTTATTAAGCGGAATCTCAGAAGAACTATTCCTCAACACATTAGCAATATTGCTGTAGAGAATGTGCACAGAGGATGTGAATTTACACTTGTAACTGAACTACCTTTCAAAGACAAAGCCAGGTTCTCCTGGGATCATGTGTGGTCTTTACAAAATAGTGAATATATTATGTTTTTTCTTGTCTTTCTAAAATAAGCCACAGTAATGCACAAAGAAGGTGGCAGATGGTCGCTTCTTAATCTGCACATGAAATATCTTCCAATTACAGAATTTGTTGCTTAATGTCTCAAAGTCTGTATTAATTATACACACTAACAGAGAGGCAGTACTGAAAAATGACTGGATCTTGTTGTGAGGCTGAACAGTCTTCAGTGTGGAGTTTAACTGTTGTTTCTCATAAAGCAGGTGAAAAGCTCAGACAAAGAAATTTTGCCAGATGGCAGTTGATAACACAACATGTTGTGCTGCTTTTTCTGCAGCAAACTTCCAGGGAAAAAGGCAGTCCACCAAATCTCCTGTGGGTTTGAGGATTTGGGATTTTTTAAGCATGGGATAGAATTCATACTTGCTTTTTGAGGTGGTAACAAGGTCTACCAAGTACCTTGTGAGACTTCAAAATAAGCTATAGGTGGTATTTGAATACCATACAGACCCTGTTGTGATCTTCTGCCAGGGTTAAATACTCAATAGCTTACTATCAGTCATTGAACTGCAAGAAAAAATATTTTTGATACACACATTAAGGTATCAGATTAATTACACACCCACACCCTTGTGAAGCTGCAAACCTGCAATAGAGAAACCAGCTATTTTATGATGCTGAAAGGAAGAAAAATACCATGGCAACTTTTCCATGCTCTATAATCACATTTACTGAAATTTGATTACGTGCTTTTGAAGTCAAATGATAGGAAATAATCTATAAAAAACAACATACTTTTAAATACAAAAGGCCTTGAATTTGAGTATGAAAAGGAAACCAAATCTCTAATTTAGTGGAACCAGCATGATTAAAAATAATTACATTCATAAAGTGAACATTTGGAGAAAAAAGTTATTAATGTGCTTCGTAATAACATCTACCTAATTTGTATAATGAGCATTTTCATTTAAAGTCATGCTTCCGTTCAAAATATGAGGAGATTAAAAAGAAATAACTCATAGTCATTAGCATCATCTACCCCTATTTACATCAGCATCCTGATTCTGAGTACAACATGGTTTAATAGCTCTCTATGCCGTTTAGTTTTTACAGAAAACCAAGAACACCTTTTAATTATCTTTTTTTAATTTATAAACTCACATACATGCCATGAAATATTAATTGTGGCAAATCAAAAGAAATATTAGACATTGAAATACTGATTGCTTGCCATGTCAGCAAAAGCACAGAAGTTAGCAGTCTATATGGATATAAATGAATATTCATTAGCGCTCTATTAACTTTCCCTGATAACAACCTTGGAAAATATTCTTTTGACTTTCGGTATATGGTTATAGCATTTGATGGTTAATTAATTTTTTGCTCCATCCCAGACCATCCGCTCTCTTTTTCTGCAAAGGGCTCGGTCATTATTTTCTTTGTAAGTAGTGGATGATACTGGATCATGAACCAAACACTACAGCTTCTTGAGTTAGGCTTCTAATTGGTTTCACAATTAACAGCCATTTAAACTAAAGAAAGAGAGATGTTGTTGCTTAGAACATGCCTAAAAAAACCTGCAGCATGTGAGATCTGCTGTCTCAGAGTCCATCCCACTCCTATGGCATGGAAGGAGCTTCTCTCCATCTCTAGGACTCACCTTTTGGGTAATAAAGGAGATTGGCATGACCTGGCCAGTGGCACACTAAGTCTCAGAAATATAGCATCATGCTTCACCTGAGAACTTATTCATGTTTTACAGTCAACTTGTACCTACATGTTGCCCTTCTTCCTAGTGCAATTAGAGTAAGAATTGTCTGAAGGAGTCTACAAACTCCAATTTTTTTCAGGTCTAGTGGGCCAGGAGGGAGGATGATCCGGAGAAGAGGCGCAGGTCAGCACTAGCTCTAACTTTTGCATTCCTTCCTATTTTCTATAATTTAATCATCCCTGTAAGTGCATGCCTGTGACCCAGTTCATTGCATTTCAGGTCAAATTCAAGATAAATTCCATAGAAAAACTGAACATCATTTATATTACTTCTCTAATGCAGAATTTAGTTAGAATATCTTCATTCCCATGTATTCCCTAAAGGTTTTTCAAACAAAATATGTTTTCTATTTGCTGCCTAAATGAATGGAGAGGAAAAGAAACTAGTTTACATTCAATGAAAATTACTGTAGGCCACCAAAAATGTAAATTCTCTTCTTCGTTCTCATTTTTCAAGAAGATTTCAATAGGAATTTTACAAAAAGAAGAGGCAATTCCTACAAACTTTTTTTAAAGTGTGCCATTTTCTGTCTTCAGAATGTTTAATAACACTTTCAAGCTTGCTAAATTCTTAAATTAAGGCAAGGAAATTGAATTTCTTCTGTGTCTCTAGCTCTGTCTATACCAGAAAAGTTTTTATGTTGGCTGACTGAGCTAGTTATAACTGTCTGTGCTCTCAGCACCAAAAGACTGAATGCATACAGGAGAGCTGCAAAAACATAATCTGATAGTTTATATGTTAGATGGCCAAGGTTAAGGGTGCAAATCCTTTAGTCTAAGTGGTACATCAAACGAAAATTAATGGGGCCGTTAAATGTTAACAGGAGTTTTAGTCTTGTTACTGTGCTTGACACGGGGGCACAGGGCTGAGATACTATAGAGGGCAAAGTGAATGATCTAATGTGTCCTCTTGGCCTTAAAATGAAAATGAATAAAGCCTGAACTTAAACTCTCATTTTGGTATAAAAGTGCCTTGTCTAGTTTGAATCAAGTTGCATGAAAAAAATTGCTATACTTATAAGAAATAAGAAGGCCTCATTATCAGCTCTGCAATGTTTTAACCACGTCTTACTGAGATGAGGTTAAGAAATTTCTCACACAGGCAAAAGTTAAACCTTTCCTCTAAAGAGTAGCCCTTTGCTGTTCAGAGTCTCTTCAGCAAGGGTCTGCTGCAGCTGTATCAGACTGAGTTTAAGAGCAGCTGAGCATTTTGGCAGATGAGCTAGGGTGTTGCTTATCACAGTCTGTGAGCTGCCATAGCCTGCTGTCCCCGCAAGGTTGTACCAACACCCTCCCACTTCCCATGGGGCTATGACAAGTGGTGATCCTTGCTACCAGGACATTATCTCTGGCAAAACTGGGAGAAGCATCATCTACAGGCAGCATGAACCTGTGAGACCCTCAGGGTGTAGGGGACAGATCCAATACTGATGGTACAAGTGCCCTATCCTTGCTTGCCCCTACTCCTCCATCCAGAAAGCATTGCTTTTAAATCACACTATTTCTATAACCCTTTTTAGAGACTAAGCCTGCAAGGAGCTATCCTGCTTTGTCGGAGAGGCAACAACCCACCACAGCTGAGGTGGAGGTATTACTTTCACTATGTTGCTGCAGAGACTGTATAATTCACACGCACGGCAAAATAAACAGCAGTGCTTACTGCCACAGTACCCACCAAAATTTCTTCTCCTTTTCTTCATGTTATCCTTTCACAAAGAGAGAGGAAAAAAAAATAACTCCCACAGATCTCAGCTTCTGCTGCTGTACTGAAAATATAGTTCCGTTTAAGAAAAAAGGTCAGCAAAGACAGGAAAGTAGAAAGTCATTTCTAAGGTAAGACAAGGAAGAATCTGTCATGGCCATTATTCAACTAATCAGGGATAACGTCAATGACCTCATTCTGTCAGATAATATGTATAACAATGACCTCTCCCTTTACCAGGAACAATGGGGTACAACAGCACAGCCATTATTTCTGTGTAGATAAGAAAGCATTCCCCCACCACTGCCCTGAGCAGTGATTCATGCCTGCAGCTTTTTCTGATGTCTCCTATTTCTCATGTCTTGCATGTTTTGAGTCTGATATTAATATTTTACTTGACTATCCTTGTAATAATTTATAGACATACCTCACTAATGAGAATTAATGGTTGATGGTCAGAGATGATGTTAATTTGGGGAATGATGGGAATTCTTATTTACTTAGGAAAGGACAGGTGGCGAGTGTGGTGTTGCTGCAGTATGGCTGGGAAACCTGTACACAGGATAGTTGAACAACCCCACTAGAAAAACTCCTCCGATAATTGGTAGTGGCTTAAAGCTTTGTTATTCCAATTTAGAGTCCATGACCTGCATTTCCAAACTGATTAATAAAATTCAAGCCAATTAAATAAATTTGCAGGGACTATTGTAATTTTACATACTTATGCTCTGCATAAAGCCAGACCAAAGATCAATATCAAATAATCTCGGAATTGACCCGTCAATTCCTGACTGAGAACTTGTAGTTGCTTTAGAGTAATGTCACAGGAAGAGATGGATCATTCACCCCAACATGAGATTAGTTGACCCTTCCCTGTTAAACATTTCCACTTTATTTATAAACTCATTTTGGCCAGCTTCATTTTCCAGCCAATTATTCTCATGAAGACCCTTTTCTAGGGATTTCTAGTATCAAAACGCCATACTGCACTCCCCTCTAGATCTAAAATCTTTTTACGATTCCTGTTTGTAAGAAGCTGAGTTGCAAAGATGTCATAGACGTCATATGAAATCAACAAATCCTCCAAAGGTTTTTTAATCTTTAGTGGACAGGAAAAGAACTGGAAGGCTGAAAAGCCAGAGGCATGTGCAAATAATGTCATTCTCATTTAAAGTTTTTGCTGCCAAATGCTGTTTGCTTATGCCTTCAAACTGTCTGCAATAACGATGAGTAACTCCTCTGCAAGGTATTTAGATGTTGCCTTGTCACTGCCACAGACAGCTATAAAGTGTGAGAGAAAGGAAAACTTGGGGAGTGAATTCACAAATTGGGCCTCTGTACTCACTGCAAAAGACCATGTGATATTACAGGACAAATGCGTTCAGTAAATCATTTCAGGATCAGTAAAATATTCATGTGCACCTGTCAAAATGTTTCGGCACAGTTTGGTTTTTGCAGAATTAATCAACTTATTTTCTGTTGACTACTTCTCTTTCAAAGCTCAAGTCCCTTCCTGAGACACAATTTTCTAAGATACTCAGAACCATCTAGTCAGTGGAACAGTGCATGTTCCTGGATGCATAACTTTGTGTTGTCTCTGCTAAAGAGGCAGTTCAAATCAAGCAATGGCATCACACAATCTCACTTAACTCATACAACTTGATTGTCCCCATTGTTGTTTCTCACAGCAGCTGGACAGTTTTTTTCAGACCGTGTGAACAGATAATGTAGACTAATCAGTCCAAATAAGTTTCTGGGGGATCCATTACATATGCAACACACATTTTGTTCCTGACTCTTTGTTCACCAATGCTTTTGGATAACTCTCAATATACAACTTGCAAATGGTTCAATAACAGAGATATTTGAGATGAACGAGATGATTGTCAGCGTTTTGCAGAAATCTATAAACATTCTGACATCAGGTATAACCATTTTCAAGCTTGTTGTCAAGGACAGACTCACAATTCTTTCCAGTGCTAACAGTTCACTTCAGCCTCAAATCTAAAACTCTCTGGAGTGTGAGAACCAAGGTCAGACTGAGCTTGAAGTGACCAACTAGGGACCAGGCCAGCTCACTGTATTTTGAACTACAGCCCTGCTGAAATCAACAGTGTGAACATCAATGTAAACCATGGGACTTCACATGCTTATTTCCACACTCGCACCCCCCAGGCACCCGTAGGTGCACTTCTTTGATGTGTTTCTGCCTTTCTCCTCCCTCCAGTGTCTGCCATCCTAACTCCTAACATCTCAACAAAGGCAGCATGCGGGAATTTCCTTTTGTTTCTACTTCTAAGAGGCCTTATAAGACCACAAGTGCTCACAAAACACACCTACTAATCAGCTCAGGCCTCATCTGTCCCAGAAAATACCTGTCCAGAGAGCATAAACTGTCAGTCACTTGTGAAATGAAAGATGCAGTTTTAAAGTCATTTGTTTGCACTCTGGCTGTAAGAACTGGAAAAAAAAAATCACTACGGATGCCCAAATCAGTTTCTTTCACATCACTTATAAAGCCCCACACCAATGTGCAGTAGCAAGAGGTTGCCAGTTACTCACATTTAAACACTAAGGGGAACTAAGGCTATACATTTCAGAAGGTTGGAGATAAAAAAATAAAGGAATGACAAATACACAGGCTCTGTGTGTGTGTGGCACAATTTGTTCCAAGTAGTACACTAGATAGGTAGTAGTTGTATTTATGGCAGTCACATTGGTCCCTGCTGACCTGATAATATGTGAATCAGTAAAACAGGACAGAACACTGTTGTTGCACCGTCGGTGTGACTTCAGTGCTGCTTCCGGAAATTTGGCTTAGCTAAGCGGAGACAAGAAGTACCAGGTTTGGAGAGATGCACATGTAGACCCACCTGCCTTCATTCATGCTGACATCATGCAATGTAGAATCCCTAGTCTGGGCAAAATGAGACGGATTTGGAACTAGCAGTGGCAGAGCTACATTCCGCAAGGACAGATTTTCAAATTTCAGGGCTGTATCACATTCTTGAAGATTAAATGGGCTATCCTTGCAGGGTGCTGCACGATAATATAAATATACTCAGAGCTTCAGCAGGCTTTGCAATATGCTCCATTGAGTACATGTATACTCGTGGTATACACAGTCCCCGTGGCAAAGCTAGGGGTAGAGGGAGAGCTGACAGAAAGAAAGCCGGTTGGAAGGCGAGTGTGTGTTCGTGCAAAGCACATTTATACATATGTTGTTAATTTTACTGCTACTGTTTCAAACTGATTACATTTGGAATACCAGCTGTGTACCACCACAAGCCACATGGAGTAAATTCTGAAGAAATGAATTAAAAATGCAGTTAATTTTTTCCATGGGTTATAGCTAGATTTTACTTGCTATACAGATTCCCGAGGAGACTCGTTTGAGAGAACTAATGAAACATTAATGCCTGCAAAAGATTTTTAAGAGTGGTACTTTAGGAACTATTTGGCTCTGATAAAAGGTTTGACTGCCTGATAACCCCAGAGCCTGCAGTTATAGTACAATATTTATAAATGGAAGAGGCATTTACAGCCTCATAAAAGCTTCTGTTTATTGTTATCAAATTGCAGTGTTGCACTGAAACATTAATATGGTAGCTTAACCTCCTTCTTGTAGCTTCATTCTGTGAACGGATTAAGTAGTTGAGCAGGCATAATGGGCAGCAAACTAGCAAATGCCAGGTGGCAGAAATAATGCATGACAATCAAAGGACAGTCAAAACACTGCTATGAAACCTGTAGCCCGCCTTTGGCTCTTGAGATATCCAGCTGAATGGCACAGACAGGCAACTTTAGGGCAATGTTTCCTGTGAACAAGAAATTGCTCTATACTGACTGAATCCTCTGAGGGTCTAGGACACAGCATAAATCACAAATCTCAGTAACACAGGCCAATGTACTGGATGCTCTGGACATCCTCTTGCTTAGCAGTACGTCCATCCATTTCTCCCTTGGCTTCAGTACTGACTCATTCTAGTTCCCTGCTCCGCTTCTGCTCCACTTTCCAGTACGTTCAGCTACAGAGACTGAATAAACCTACACAAAATGACATCTTATCTGACTGGACAGACTCATATCTGGATCCTGAAATGGATAGGGTTTGTTGTGGGAGCTGGGCAAAAAAGCTGTACTGCATGTCTTTGAAAAGTTCCAGTGCCCAGGGAAGTTTTGGCTAGGAACTCTGTGCCTTGGAAGTGCAGCCACGAATGTAAGGAGGAGTGGGGTATGAAAACTTCTGTTTCCAGTGTTGCAGCTGATTGGGCAGAATACACTTGACATAGACCAGCAGCCTCTGATGATCTGTACAGCTGCTGGTGAAACAGAAATAGTGTGACACTTTATTTTCCTCTCTGATGGATGTATACCCGTGGCAGTCTGTGAACAAATGTGTTTCATCTTAAAACATTACGAGTTCACAAAGGAAAGCAGAACTGACATTGACACTTTTATTGTCAAATCAACTCAGCGTATAACCTCTCCCCTTCAAGGAAGTGTTTAAGCAAATAGACCTTGGATTGTGATTTGAAGGTTAATGAGTGCAGTCCTTGACTAGCTAAAATTGGCAGAAAAATGTTACAGTGGCTGCTTCTTCCTTTGAGATCCCTAAGACAGCTCATGAAAGTTGTAGCTCTTTACCCTGATTGTGGCCCAAGCTTGTACTGTGATCTACACCTTCCTTAAAGAACTACAGCTACTTTCATGGCAGGTTGTGTTGTACAGTTTGGTCACATATATTTCAGCATAGCATTTCTTTGTAAATACCAGTACTTCGGAGACCCTGTCCAGATGAGATGAAAAGGGCTGGAAATACAGGTTACCAGAAGAATACACACCTTAATCTGTTATTGAATTAGCTTGAAATGAAAATCTATAAATCTCTACAATTTCAAATATTGAAAGTGACTTGAAATGGACTTCCCAGCTCTTCCACTGGAAATAAAATGCCTTTAACAATCTACCAGGAATCACACTTTCTGCTGAAATATCTTTTGAATATCAGTTTCCTAGCCAGGTCTATGAATTCCTAAGAAACCACTCCTCCTAAATCCTAGAACTATTATGGAAACCTGGTCTTCCATATTTCAATCACCTTTTTCTACATCAGTGAGACACTATAGAGTTTTTTCAGCACCTCAGGGCCCTTAACACAGATTGCGCACATGCTGTCGAAGGGCTTTATGTTTCATGTTCAGCACTCTGTGTTACAAGAAGCAGAGAGTCCTACAGACCCATGGTGCAACACACTGCAGAAGTGCTCTTTGTGGGTATGCATGTAAAGAGCTGAGCAAAGTAATCATAGAAAACCACACGCCTCAAATTCTTACACAAGCTAAGGGCAATAAAACAAATAACTGGGGAAGTCATTAAGAAAATATAAACTCAGTTGAAACATTGACTTTTCTTCATAGAAAGGCAGAGGTCCTAGGAACACCATGAATAAACGTGCTTATAGAATACTAACTGCTGAGCTGCCGGTTCCAATGTGGGTTAAACCTAACTAAAACACAAAAGTTTAGTCACCAGTCTTCATTTACAGTAGAGAAGACAGCAATCCCTGAGTCAAGTCCATGTAGAAACACAACTGGACACAGTCAGGAATCTACAGGACCATCTCCACTGCCACACATCACAGGGTCCTACAATGACTGTGGATGATCAGAACGAGTTCTCAGGTTTATAGAACTCCAGGAAATAAGGCAAGAAGAAAATTCCAATAATTATCTATATATCTTCCTTCCCATTATCTTACAAACCTCCTTAACTATGAAATGTCTCATTCTCATCTTTATATTTAAGGAACCTCTTTTCTTCCCTTCCTTAGGAATCTACAGACTTAATATGAGCCATTTAAAAAAAAAAAAAAGGAAAAGGAAAAGAAAAGGAAAAGATTATTTTGGCAATGGTAATGCAGACACATAAATCTTTACAGTACATGACTTTTTCAATTCATGTATGTGATTCCTTTTAGACTTGCTCCCTGCTGAAACCAGCATGATAGCTGCAAATTTAAAATTGGTTCTTAATTTGAAGACCTTTGCATTTTGATACTCCAGACCTGCACTTTCAGACTTCATGATTTTATACTAAGGCACCAGGGCTATTTGAATTTTTTTTTCATTACTAGTAAAAAAGCCTTCAATATATTATGTCATGGTTAGTTTGAACACAAGTCCCTGAAACAAAAGAGAAGCAAGGACATTTCTTCTAATTTGTAAGGTTCTAGCATTAAGCAACTTTTTGTAATGGAAACATCCTACTTTTTCTACAGCCTACTTGAGAATTTTAGGAAGATGGAGATGAAGCTCTTAATGTCCTTGTCATTTAAAAACTTCTTGGATCATGTCAAACCTCAAAAGGCTAGGTTCTTATTAGTTTGTTTTGCAGTGGTCAAAATGTTATAAAGCGAAGGTTTATGACACACTGCTACCCCATTTCAATGCTGATATGACACTTTACTTAGAACAGTTTACAACGAAGATCGAACATAAAATTTTACTTCTAGCTGTAAGTACAGTTTCCATGTAGTGTAGACCAAGGCTTAAATGTGCACAGAGTTCCCAGAGATGCCTGCTTCCAGTTCTGCCTGTTAATTCAATTCTAGCTCGCTTGTGTGTACCAAATTGCTGTCATGGGCATAGATAAAATTGGTAGTTGTATTAACTCTAGTTACATTCTTCAGTGTGCCTCATTTGGCAGCTCTGGGGATGCTTTCCCCACTGGAAAACCATTGTTTCTCCAGCCCAGATATAACATCCTTGCAGAACGTAGAGAGCATCCTTGCAGAACGTAGAGACCATCCTTGTTTTGGCATTCCTGGCTGAGGAAACCACAGCCTTCAGTGCTTGCCTCCTCCTGGGAACGGAACAGTGAAACACAGTGAGATCACTGGCTTAAGATGGGTGACAACAGCAGGGACACAAAAGCATCACACCTGGCAGGTAGCTCTGTTGCTGTGCTCATTTCACAAGAATAGACACCAAAATATGATGAGACTGTAATAGGCTCCACTCCACGAATTCCTCCAGCAGAATCCCCAAATCACTGCAATATACAGCTGCCAGCCCCAAATATAATTAATGTGCAATTGCAGCCAGACAACCGTCTTAAGGGAAAAAGTGGTCTACTTAGCTCACTTACCCATAGTAAAAAGGACTTTATTTTTAAGGATCACTGCTAATGGCAGACAGTTTCTTTGGGGCCCTCAGGACTTAAGCAGATGTGGGAGCAGATGGTGGGACAATAATGTTTTTTTTTTACAATTGACTAATATCTTTTGCCAAATGTCAGTGGTAATAAAGATATTTTGCCCATCTTAAATCAAGTGACTTAAATCAAGGAATTTTTATCCCAAGAGGTGACAGGAGTAGAATTTTACTTTTCTTTGTGTGATTATAAGCAGCAAGAAGTACTCATGGACTGTACTCAGCAATGCTTTTGCCTTCTTTTCCTCCATCTAAGAAATTGTAGTTCTCTATATATTTTTAAAAGGTAACACAAATATTTAATCAGTTTTGTCATGTCTCTACTCTGTTGAAAGCCGGATGGCATAGACCAAACATGGGAGTAAAATCTGTCCAGAAGAAGGGAATATTTATGGCTGCAATTTTGCAGAGGGGCCCCTACGATGCAGTAAATTGCAAGAATGAAGCACGAAGAGTTTATTAAAGCCATAAGAATCCTGAGATGAGATTACAGCCTTTATACTCTGCCATGCTTCAGATTTGATAACACATTTCCCACCTATACCCTCCCCCTGCCAGCTCTCTTGGAAAGGTGGAGAAAGTAAAAAATCCACAGTAGATTGATTTTGATTTCACATCTAGCTTTCTCATTAATTTTCAAGGCATCAGCTCCCACAGATCAAAGTGACACAAGACGCTGACATCAGCTTTCATATCTGAGAGCTTATCACTCCCTGAAGATAAAATTGCAGGGTTATCAAGGAGTGCATCTGCAAGTCTATAGCTACTGTAAAAAGCATTGTGACATATAAATGCACAATGTGACACCATTACTGTATCATCTTTACTGGAACACTTAGCAAAATATTTTCACTACCACCAAATAAGAGTCATGCTTTTGATTTTATTTCTCACTTTTGTACCCTTGGAAATTATAATTTGGGGGTAGCACATTTTTTCCTTTGTCCTGGCTGCCCCCAGCTCTGATATGACCATCTGCAATGGAAAATGTGCCATTAAAGATCTAGACCACACAGCCAAGGAATGCTTCACCTTTTTCAGTCCTGGTGATGGACTGTCATTGTGACAGAAAATTACCCCTTAAAACCACCATTGCCATTAGAAATGCTTGTTTCACTATTCTCAATTTTATTTACACTTGGTTTTCTCCTATACAGAATGTCAGGAGTAAGAAACATGGCATTCCCTGAACTTTGGACAAGCTATACCCTCTTGTTTGATTTGTTTTGTTGTTTTTATTTATTTTATTTTTAGCAGGGGAGACAAGGAAAACACTAGATATTCCTTTAGTCTTCCTCTTTAATGCAAAGGGCAGATACAGTCCTAAGAGCTCTGAGGGCATTAAATAAATGGGAAAACTGTTTCCCAATAACCATGGAATGTTACATTCCTGGTACTTGTTTTTTGACAGATAGAGAGAGAGGGGTTGCAAATTCTTTGTTATGCAGGGATAACAGATACATTTGCAGCTATTCATTTTACCTTTTCTATGTCATACCATTCAACAATGCAGGCTTAGGAATGAGTTCACAACAGGAATATAGGGGAAGGGCTACCTAAAGAACCTTGGACATTTAGTTAGATGTTTCACCAAAAGCCTGGTTGGTTGTACTGCTCTAAGTTTTTAAGAAAACAAACATTTAACATTTCTCCGCATTTTGGGAATCACACAGGAGCATAGAACCACCCTTTCTTGAAACTGTGGTATCATCAAAAAGTACCTCACTCAAACTCAAAACATGTTTATGGATTATAAATAATTATAAAAGTAAGGTATAAAGTACACTTGCAGCACAACTCATATCAGTTTGCTTCTCACCAGCCACTGGGGCAGAGAGGGTGGGCAAAGGCTATGTTCTTGTTTACCACAAACCTGAATCAAAAATCGGAAATCTTTAGTCAGAAATTCTCCATGAAGACTAATCTTCAAAATGCAATACTAACATCAAGTTGTTCTGAAGCTGTTAATATATAGTCAAAAAGTTATGCATGAGCAGTACCAATTAATTTATTTTTTTGGCTCTAGCCTTGCTCATGCCAGTCCTCATAGCCTGCCAGCTCTGACTTAGTGCACATCTGCCTACTACAGCTGCTTCTGCACAACTTTATCATGTAAAGCACAGCATCTCCACTCAGTCTCAGTGTTAATTCTGATTATCTTTGATCTGAGAGAGCACAAGAGAGTTACTAGTACTAGACAGAACATAGCAGTCCTAGTACCTGTCAGATCGCCTGCCTCGTAGTGAGAAACTAATGACATTAGCTTACTTTACTCCAAGACAAAGGTGTCATTCAAAGGCAAGAGGTTTGCAGAAGTAAATTGGAATTAAGACTAAAGTCCTCAGGAACAGGGCAAACATCAGCTGCAAATGAAAACCATATCCCACTCCAAACAATACAATGTAGGATAAATTGCACATCAGAAACAAAAAAAAAACGCAATCACCATTACAATAGTTCGCCCATGACCCATTGCTTTGCAGGTAAGTCTCATCAAGCTTACTGTACAGAAGCTACTTTTGTTGCTGATAATAGTGTGCCTGTGAAGGCTTCGAGTTGACTGTAGGCTGAAGAACACACTTGAGGACTCTGACATGTCATGGATGGGACCAGCAGTAATGGTAGCAGATTTAAATGTTGCAAAACCAGCAGTAACAGCCTTTTGCAGAGGCAATCAATGCTGGTGCAACGAGGCAGGGCATCACTACAAACAGAGGGGGTTTCACAACCAAAGAAACTCCAGGGCAACATCTGAGACCCACTGTCACTGGCCAGGAAGTGGCAGCTTTGGTCAGGGTGGCTTATGTAGTGTGGGGCCAGCAGTAACAGCAGCTGCTCCACTATCCTCTCAAAAGGTTACCTTAGGGAGATAGCAACCAGGACTGTGGTGAGCAGGGTGGGGAGTTCATAAGGGAGGGCTGGCAGGAAGGATGCCTCTTCAAAAGGGGGCATTCCACTGGTCGAGTGAGATACTTGAGGTACACAGAACCCAGGTATATTCTACGACCATCTGCACAAGTCAAGGGTGCTTGTCTTATCTGACTCCCAAGGCAGAATAGTAGGCACTCTTCTGAGACCAAAGGTTGCAGACCAGGTTAAAAGATGATCACACCATCTACTCCCACCAGCGACTGATGCCTCCACTCAGATGGATCTGCTGAGGGGAGAGGCTGCGGTGCAGACCTCTGGCTGCAGGGAGCACCTAGACCTTTCTCCTGGGGCAGGGGCAGTGAGGAAACTTGCTTGCAAAAGGTGTGCCCAGGTGAAGGATCTCCTGCAGCAGGTGGCTGATCTACAGAAGATGGTGAGAAGGCTGCATAGTATCAGGGAGGCCAAGAAGGATCTACACAGCTAGTTCCAAGCGCAGTCTGCAGTGGTCCCACAGCCCGTGACAAAACAGCCAGAAGTACACTGAAGGGAGAGTAGACAATGATGAAGAAGAATGGAAACTTGCAAGGTCAAGGAACAGCAGGAGACTCCCCTGAAGTCTGAGGTTCTGAGGCGCTTTTGCAGAACCCCTTTGTGTCTCTGAAGACTGAGGAGGAAACACCCACCACATCAGGAGGAGCACTGGAGCTGAGTAAGGCAGCCTGATCTGCTACCTGGATAACAACTAGTGCAACTAAGAAAAGGCAAAGCATGATAATAGCAGAAGATTCTCTTCTGAGTGGCACAGAGGTACCCATTTGCTGACCTGACCCACTCTCTAGAGAGATGTGCTGCTTACTTGGGGCTCATATTGAGGATGCCATACCATGTGTTGTACAACCCACTGCATACTATCTACTGCTGTTGTTTAGCATAGGCACCAGTGACAATAGCCAGGAGCAGTCTGAGGGGTATCAAGAAGGATTACAGAGCCCTGGGAGCAGCAGAAAGGGACTCTGGAGCTCAGGTAGTTTTTTCATCAATCCTTCTGGTCAAAGGAATGGGGTTTGAAAGGGCCAGTGGAGTCTGGCAAGTCAACAAATGGCTACAGGACTGATTAATGTGAACAGTTTGGTTTGCATTTAGGAATAGTAATGTGACACAGAGAGAGGAAAAAAAAATGCAACAAACAAGAAACCCAAACAGCAATGAGTGCTATGTTCAGATACCCTGAATAGGAATTGCATAAAATGCCTTTATGGAAAATCCTGTATAAATGATGTGAGGTCGTGATCTCTGAGACAGTGAATAATACATACATCTTTCCTTAAATGTAAAGAAAGAGCAATATGGTGACTACTTAAACATATTCTAAACTAAATTCAGACTGAGACATAATGAAGAAGTACCACTCAGCAGAAGTAATAATACATCCTGTCAGTACTTGTTACAGTCTAAAAGCAATTTATTCGCTAGAACTGGGAAGAAAATAATTCCATTCAGTAGCATCTCCTGATAGTTTGAAATGTATTTGCTTTGTATGATAAAATAACACAAGACTTGAGGTTTCTGGTGGAACTTAAGAATTGCGAAATACCAAAAGGCTGTATTTTCATAATGTTGATTTTTTTTTGTTTAAAAAGAGGATTTTTAAAACAATATTGAAGCAGTAGAAGAGAGAATAAAGAACATTTTAGCATGAACTGAATGTTATAGTACATAAGTATCAATGGAATTAAATGAAATAGCATCAAATTAAATGTTTTAACTCATTAAGACAAGCAATTCAGCATTATGTAACTGATTGTGAGCAAGTTATTAGCTTCCACCCCTACTCCATTGAAAATGGCATGAAAATGTAAATGTGTTCATGAAATTCATAAGCAAACAGAATGCTACAGCTCATGGCACTACCATGGACTGATCCCAGGAGAGCAAAGGGCAGTCAAGACAGCAGAAAAACATTGTTACCAATACTTATCACTATTTCCGGACTTTTTACACTGAATTTTCACTCACAAAAGTGGTGTCTTTTTAAACAGACTGATAATATCTGAATTTTCAGTTGTTTTAAAGAGTTTGTTGCTATATTAAGAGTAGAAAAGTACATCCTGACAGTCATGAAAGTGACTCCCAACCAAACACTTCAATCTTCTAACTTTTGTTTAATGTTCTAAATTTGGTGCCTTATGGGTAACTCATTCCTACTCTTTGTGTCCTCCTCTCTTGTTGGGTTTAGTTTTATAAGAGCTTTCAGGTTTAAAATTGGATTAATGACCTAAGAATTTTCCTATTTTTTACCTGTGTGAGAATTTTCAATATAAGATGTTGACTTTAATTACTCTTGGTGGGATTTGTTATACACATCTATTGAGATAATTCAGCTGTATTGTTTTAGGTGCTGTATCTTAGTACCACTCCTTATAATTATTTCTGAAATCATAAATCTCTTGTAAAACTGACTTTTGTTTTCTTTTTGTTGCCTATTTGAAAGCCATTCACACTGAAATTATCTCATCAGTCTTTGCGAACTGAGAAAGAAAACACTGTTAGATGTATATTTTATCCTCTTCCTGATGAAAAATTTGTATTTCTAAAAAGGTTCCATGTTCGTATCTTCTTGCTTTGCAGAAGAGTCTTGTGAGCACCTGTATACTGGTACAATACTGGAACTGCAGCCAATTTACACGGTCATCCAAATCACACTTCTTACAATACTGCCCAAAATAGTTTCCTTATAATTCAGTGCAAATCATAGAATCATAGAATGGTTTGGGTTGGAAGGGACTTTAAAGACCATCCATTTCCAATCCCCCTGCCATAGGGAGGGACACCTCTCACCAGACCAGGCTGCTCAAGGCCCCATCCAGCCTGGCCTTGAACACCTCCAGGGATGGGGCATACACAATTTCTCTGGGTAACCTGTTCCAGTGCCTCACAACCCTCATCATGAAGAATTTCTTCCTAATGTCTAATCTAAATCTTCCCCCTTCCACTTTAAAGCCATTCCCCCTCATCCTATTACCACATGCCCTTGTAAAAATGTCCCTTCCCAGCTTTCTTGTGCACTCCCTTCAGTCACTGGAAGGTTTTCCCCAGAGCCTTTTCTAGTCCAGGCTGAACAATGCCAACTCTCTCAGCCTGTCCTCATAGCAGAGGTGCTCCAGATTTCTGATCATCTTCATAGCCCTCCTCTGGACCCATTCCAACCATTCCATATTCCTCTTATGTTGGTGATTCCAGAACTGGACACAATATCCAGGTGAGGGTCTCACGAGAGCAGAATAGAGGGGCAGAATCCCTTTCCTTGACCTGCTGGCCACGCTTCTTTGGGTGCAGCCCAGCATACGGTTGGCCATCTGGGCTGCAAACACACATTGCTGGCTCATGCTGAGCTTCTCACCAACCAGCACCCCCGAGTCCTTCTCCGCAGGGCTGCTCTCAGTCATGTCATCTTCCAGCCTGTATTGAAACCACAGACTGCCCTGACCCACGTGTAGGACCTTGCACTTGGCCTTGTTGAATCCTGAAAGGTTCGCATAGGCGCACTTCTCCAGCCTGTCCAGGTCCCTCTAGACGATATTCTATCCTTCTGGTGTGACAATTGCACCATTCAGCTTGGTGTTGTCTGCAGACTTGCTGAGGGTGCACTCAATCCCTCTATCTAAATATATTACATCACAGTTGAAAACTGTGAACAAGATTATATAGTGTCTTCAGGGTCACACAAAAAGAATTACTCAATCCACTCATAAAGTGTGTGGAGGTGTAACGCAGAGTCACTCTGTCCCAGCTAATCCCTCCTACAGTTCTTTTTAATTCAGCAGCTATTTGGTTCTGCAGCCTTTCCCTTCAGTCTTTGGAGAAATGCTTCAGGATAGGGAAATCAAAACAACAGCTTGACTCCCATATGCTGCAGAGACCCACCTTCCCTCCCAGCAGCCATCATGTCTCGTGCACCTGAAACGGTGCTCTATGAAGGACAGTAAGGATGTATCACTTCTCTGACCAGCCCACACTTAAAACAATACCAATCATGTCATATATCAATGTACACCAAAATGTTAGATCAAAATGAAATGAAAACTGTTTAAGTGCCCCATTTTTCTTGTCTTAGAACTGCATATAAGTCTGTTTTGAAGATTGTCGGAATATGAGCTGAAACCAAACCACATCTATCTTGAGGGGCAACTGACCTGACTCCTTTAGATGCACATACACATAGAAGTATAAATGAGCCTGCCCACACTCCAGACCGAACCCTAGTTGTCACAGTTTGTACTTTGTTTGCAGTTAAGTATTTCAGTATGAAATACAAATAAAGAAAAAAGTCATCGGCTTCCTTTGATAATTCAATCTTTTTTTTTCCTATTTGAATGCATTCCTTTGTGGCATGTCACCTCCTCACAGATCCTGGAAGATACTACCAGAAAATGCCACTCCCAGAACCCATGTAGTGGGACTGGCAACAACGAACTAGATTTCTAGAAGAGAAGGGCTACTGTGTGATCACTGAAGAGGACTGCCTTTGGGCAGATGTATTGGAAAGAGGAAAAGATTACCCTCACACTAATCTGATACCAGCCATTATAGCAAACAGATCAACATGTGGCAGCGCAGAGCTATTCCTTCTTCCCTTTTCATGTACATTTGTGTTCATAGTCTCAGTGGTAGCACAGCTCTGATGAAGGACAAAGGAGTATGTGGAATTTTACGCAGAGCACAAGCCAGGAAATTATGGTAAACCTCCAGAGGCAGCTGTCAGAGCACATAATAGCTTCCCTTACAAAATCTCAGAAATTCCTTATACAGAAAACCTGCCATATATCTTGTACAAACTTAGAAGTTTGTACTTCAGGCCTACAGTGTTTTACACAGCAAATGCGTATGTGCACTCATTCACTCCAGTCTGATAGTCAACCCTTGAGCACGTCTTCAAAATCCTGCTTTTTCCAAGTGATTCACATCTAAGCTACAGCCTCTCCAAGAAGATGACGTCAACCAGAAATGACACAACTCTGTAGTAACCTCTGCTTCTTTTACACTGAGGAAAATCTTGAGCAGAAAATGAACACAATGAAAACCTCGAATATCGATGCAACACAAGACAGAAACAAACTAGACACACAATAAAGTGGTTAGATAATTCACATGTGCTTGCAGTTCCTTCTCAGGCAAATTCTCCCCAACTGTTCTTATGATATCAATTAGGACTGACCTCATGTGCCAGAGCACAAAAGTCTCTCTTTCTTGCAAGGAACATTAATGATGCATTCATAGTGCAACAGCTGTAATTAGAGGGATAAGGGAAAAAGCAACTCAGTTTAAAAGTTGGTAGGTCAAGTGTTCTGCTGGGGAGGAATGAAAACAATCTGACTTACAGCTAGGAAGCGGACAACGTTTCCTAGATCCCCCCAATATCTGAATCCTGACCACAAATAGTGCAATAGTTCTCAAATTAGAGGTCAGTGCACACATGTACAAATGCAGACATGCATGCGTTCATGATCTCTCATTCCTTATTTTCACTTTTCATTCCATTAGGCAATAAATACACTTTCTTTAACTTGATTTCCATTCCCCAAAAGGATCCTACCTCAATGGTGCCATCCCCTCCATTTTGCTACACATAACCACTTATATAGTTTCACAGAATCAAAGAATGATTAGGATTGTAAGGGACTTATAGAGATCATCTAGCCCAACATTCCTGCTAAAGCAGGTTCACCTAGAGCAGGTTGCACAGGAACGTGTCCAGGTGGATTTTGAATATCTCCAGAGAAGGACACTTCATAACCTCTCTGGACAGCCTGTTCCAGTGTTCTGTCACCCTCAAAGTACAGAAGGTTTTCTTCATGTTCAGGTGGAACTACTTGTGTTCCAGTTTGCGCCCATTGCTCCTTGTCCTGTTACTGGGCAACACTGAAAAGAGTCTGGTTCCATCCTCTTTAGGTAAATCCCTTTAGGTATTTCTAAGCCTTGGTAAGATCCTCTCTCAGTCTTCTCTTCTCCAGGCTAAACAGACCCAAGTGTCTCAGCCTTTCCTCATAAGAGAGATGATCCAGTTCCCTAATTGTCTTCGTGGCCCTCTGATGGACTCTCTCCAGCATCTCCTTGTCTTTCTTGAGCTGGGGAGCCCAGCATTGGACACAGGACTCCAGATGCAGTTTCACTAGGGCAGATTAGATAGGGAGGATAACCTCCCTCGACCTCCTAGCCACACCTTTCTTGATGCACCCCAGGATACCACTGGTCTTCTTGACCATAAGGGCATATTGCTGGCTCACGGTTGGCTTTTTGTCTACCAGGACTCTCAGGTCCTTCTCCGCAGAGCTGCTTTCCAGCAGGCCAACTCCTAAACCATACTGGTGCATAACTTCTCTGTTAGTGACCAGATTTATCTATTAAGGTTTTAACTCACTTAAGAAAACATTTGTGTATGTGTGTTAATCTGCTGCCCAAAAGTGGTTCAGCTGCAATGTGTTTATCAGTATCTTCTTCAGGAGCTGGTCCTACATATTTTCCCCAGGAGTGGGTATGTGTCAGGTTGCTAGCAAAGCGGTCAGCCACTGGGGATGTAGCAAGTTATGCATGCTACTTCTCATTACTTTAATCATGTAAATACCTGAAATGAGTTTATACTGGGCTCTTGAGATATTAGATAGGAGAGATAATTGCATAGGTATCTGCCCTTGTGCTAATTAAAGAGAGAATAATGACAGGGCAGTGAGCTGGCCAAACAAGACATGGCAAGCATACAACTTGAGTTTTGTTCACTGAGTCAAAAAAATCATCTGTGCTCCAGCTCACATGTACTACATTCTTGCAGCAGCTACCTAGTTAGGCGCAACACTATAAATTACCACTGTTCCTATACCATCTCTTGGAAATTATAGCTGCTCAAAGAAAATTAATCCGAAAGGGTCTGAAGGAAATGACAGTCAAGTAACCAGAAATACTAATGTGATTTTGTTCATATTTTAATTAAATGTGTTCAAGTTTGCAATGCAAATACAAATATTCAAAACTTCCAGGTCTGAAAGAGAGTAGATTTAGATTGAATACAAAGAAGATTTTTTTTTTTATGATGAGGATAGAGAGACAACAGGAAGAGGTTGCCCAGAGAAATTGTGATGCCTGATCATTGGACGTGTTCAAAGACAAGTTGGACAGGGCTTTGAGTAGTCTGATTCAGTGAAAGATGTCCCTGCCCATAGCAGAAGTGTTGGACTTTGAAGATTCCTTCCAACTCAAATAATTCCATAACTGCATGATTCTTAACAAAGGCAGGAATACGTACAAAGAGGCGACTATACTGCATGAATTTGAGCAAGTTTTACAGCTCCTTTCCTTTTCCTGCACTGGATAATATGGCTTCACAACCAGCTCTAAAAAAAACCAAACCCCAAAACACCAAAAAACCCTCCAGCTCCTAAAAACGACCAAAGAGAGAAAAGAAATTAGTAAATAAGAAAACATCCTTCAGAAATGTGTTTTCTATTCAATAACACTGTGATCTGTTAATAAGGATCTGATACTGCAGAAAATAGGTGATGCCACCTTCATTTTCATGCAGTAGGTACCAGAAGATGTTCACAAAGCCTGTGCCTGGGTATATTAGCCCTGCAGTTTGTACTCAGGATGGAGAAGGAATGGTCCAAAAAGGAACACACTCGTGTTATTTACTAAATGCACTTAAACCAACTGCTCTGCCTACAGCCAACTCTCCTCACAACTACCAGTACTTGTTGCAGCTCCTCCTGCTCTTTTTCTTTTCATTTTTTCTCTGTAAAGTTTTTCACAGAACAGTTCTCCACCTAAATGGCTAATCTAGAACCTTCAAAATCCAGTAACACTGATGCCTGGAACAAACAGCTTCATTCTTCTGGATCAGCCATCTTTTCAACTTCAACTGCATCCATATGGCATTTGTCTAGCAAAGTCAGACTGAAAAGACTAATTTAAATGGACACTTATAAAAATGCTTTCCTAGGATGTACAGTCTGCTATAGCATTATAAGATCTATTTTATCACAGGGTTTAATGCCAGCGAATTATTTCCAGCCCATTGGTTTTTACTTTTTCATAGTATCATGGTATCATAGTATCATAGTATCATAGTATCATAGTATCATAGTATCATAGTATAGTTAGGGCTGGAAGGGACCTTGAAGATCATCTAGCTCCAACCCCCCTTCCGTGGGCAGGGACATTCCACTAAAGCAGGCTGCCAAGCAGCCTTTCAAGCATCTCCTCACCACAGAGAATCTTTCACCCTTCAGTCACAGCCCAGGCTTTGCAGCAGTGAAACATTCCACCTCTGTCAACAGCTGCTCAAGATCCCTCATTGAAGCAATAAAAATAAGGAGTATGCCCACACAAAATACTGTTCCCCAGGCCCCACCTACATACTGAGGTAGAAAGCAACCAGTACTAAATGATTAAAACGACACAGTGCTTCTTAGGCTTAGTGAAATAAGTTATCCCGCTGTCCCTAATCACACACCAACAGAAAAAATAGCTGATCACTGGCATTCTCGCCAGATAGCCAGCAACACTATGGTGGGATTACTTGGCTGAAAAGTGAGCTGAATGCATGCTGCAGAGAACTGCATGCTATTTAGCAGGGATTATAATTAACAATCACAACCTAATCAAGGGATGACATGCGATTCTTTGCCAGTTAAAGCATTTAAATAGGGATCCAGCGTGTCCATTTTGAAGAGGCAGCATCTTTGCCAAAACTACAGGCTCTCTGTGGGGTTTATGAGATCTGATTTAGGAGTAATACTGAAGGTCAGAAAAGAATTATCTTATTTGGTTTTGTAACCTTGAACCTAGCAATAAATAACAGACCTGCACCATCATGTGCATCCTCTGTTCAGCTCCATTACATTTTAACCCAGTGACTGCTCCTCCTTCAGTGGCATAGTGGAAAGATCAGAAGGAAAGGAGAATCAGTCCAGTTGTTCCTGCAATACAGAGTCAAGTCTATTGACAGTTTATTCATTCATTGGAAACCACCTGCAAATCTCCACATATTAGCAAATATCACATCAAAAGAGGTAAAAAAGGTAGTTCCAGCTATGTAAGATTTATAGTTCATCAGGAAAAGAGAGTTAAAGTCTGCAAGAATGGGACTAGTTATATCCAGAACAAGAAAAGAAAAAAAGCTCCCCTCTACACTTGCACAGGAGTTACACTTGCACAGGAGTGCTTAACAGAGCCAAAATTTAAACTACTATAGTATTTTCAGGTTACTTTATTTCTGTGTTTAAAAAGCCTGCAGCATTTCCTACCCAGGAATGAAGAGGCTCCTGTGTAGAGGTATAAGATAAAAGTATAACTCAGTCACCGTTCCCTCCCAGATGAAGTTTTCATTGAGTGGGAATGAAGAACAATATGCCTTAAAGCAGTCATTGCAAAAAAAAAGTTTTGCCTATTAAGCTTTAGCTAAAAGTAATTTCAAAATACATTTTACATTGGAACAATAAAAATGAAGACATTTATTGTTATCGATTATGTGATCTAGGCAGGAAAGGAAAGAAAGCAGAAGTAACAAAAATATGATTATTTTATTCCTGGAAGTAATGATGATGCACGTGATATAAATCAAAAGAGAAGAACTTCACATATACTTTAGAGCAATTGATGAACTAGTTAATCTATTAATTCTATCATGCTGGTTTCTATCTTCCTGTGTTAAGTTTTCTTTCTCACTATCTCTCATTTTGCAAAATTATTTTATATTCAATCGAAGAATTATCTTTTTGGTTACTTAGACATGACAGACAGACTATAGAATGTACTGAAATATTTCTGCAATCAGTGCATTCATTGATCACCCAAAGTCCAGAGGAGGTCAGTATGTGTAAAGTCTACAGAAACCTGATATACATGACTCTAACATTTCAAATTTGCACCTCACTATGAACCTATTCAGCCTGATTTGTAAAGATGACTGGGACATACAAGTTGATCTGCACTGGGATCCCTGGAAACCAGGGCTTTTAAAGAGGTCTGTCCTTGGGAACTGTGCTTGACGGTGCTAATGATACGTCTTTGGCTATGTTGCATTCTTCTCCCATCTCCTTGGCTGCTGTTAGGAGATGAACACTTTCAAGAATCAAGCCACATTAGCTCACAAAGAGTGAAGTTATAAAATATTTTGTAGATAGAATATGGAAGGAAAGAAGTAATATTTAATTGTAGAAATGAGACCATATTGTGCTATTCTAAACCATAGCATTGGTTTGCTACAAATATCACTGAAAGTAACTAACTCTGTAAATTCAGTTTCCCATCTAATCAGAGTCAGCGCTTTCTCTTTAGGCTGTTGGATAACTTTGTAGCTAACAAGAACTAATTTGAGGTTAAAAAATCAGGACTTAAAAAGACAGCACGTGAGATCTAATCTTCATTAAAGATATCACAGTTGCTACTTCTTTCTCAGTAGCACTGTGCAAATGGAAATCTATGCAATGAATCTCATTAATATCACACTATTCATCCTCTTTCCCTGACTGTGGTAATTCATAGTACCATCTCCCTGTTCATATGACATACTCCAAACAGTTACTGTTGACTGTGCATCTGTATCATAGAATCATAGAATGCCTAGGTTGGAAAAGACCTTTGAGATCATCAAGTCCAACTGCACCTGTCTACTATTAAATCATATCCCTAAGCACTTCACCTATCAGTCTTTAAAATACCTCCAGAGATGGGGACTCAACTATCTCCTGGACAGCCTGTTCCAGTGCCTGATAACACTTTCAGTGAAGATTTACCTAATGTCTAATCTAAACCTTCCCTGGTGTGGCTTGAGGCCATTCCCTATCATCCTATCACCTATCACTTGGGAGAAGAGACCAGCACCCTCCTCTCTACAACGTCCTTTCAGGTAGTTGTAGACAGTAATAAGGTCTCCCCTCAGCCTCCTCTTCTCTAGGCTGAACAACCTCAGTTTCCCCAGCTGCTCCTCGTAAAACTTGTTCTCCAGTCCCTTCACCAGCTTCATCGCTCTTCTCTGGGCAAACTCCAGGACTTCAATGTATTTCTTATAGTGAGAGACCCAAAACTGAACACAGTGTTCAAGGTGTGGCCTCACCAGTGCTGAGTACTGAGGCAGAATCACTTCCCTGGTTCTGTTGGTCACTTTGTTTCTGATACAAGCCAAGATGCTGTTGGCATTATTGGCCACCTGGGCGCACTGCTGGCTCATATTCAGCCAACTGTCAACCAACACCCCGGTCGTTCTCTGCCAGGCAGCTTTCCAGCCACTCTTCCCCAAGCCTGTAGCAGTGCATGGGGCTGTAGAGTCCTGAGTGCAGGACTCATATTTGGTATCATCCAGAATTATTTCTTCCCAAAAGTTTTCCAATGTGTGATACTCCTAGCTGGCAGCTGTGACATTAGTGATCAGTTATACACTCAGAATTGAAGTTTGTTCCTCAAGATTTGTCTACTAATTTTGCTGCTTTCTGTAGAAACTGCAGCTGGTAAAAAACAAAGGTCTCATGAGACCCAAACTGGAGCCTTTACCCAGGCTCTATAAAGACACAAATATATTGGACTTTAATCATTGGAAAAAGAAGCACTGAAGGACAGTCTTCAGCTTTTGTTAGATGAAAGGCATTAACAAAAACTGCTGGGCATTATTCACTCAGAAGTGATGAATACAAAATCCTATAATGGAATTCAAATATCAAATATATTTGAATATTAAAACCCTTCAGCTGCTGGGAATGTCCGGGGGAACAACACAGATCTCAGAAAGATTTTTTTGAGTAGTGGTGGTGGTGTTTGTGTTTTTGCCAAACCAAACACAAATCAATGTTTCTGGACTTGATTGTTACTTGGACAGACAAACAACTGAAACTAGTAAGCAAAAGTGTATTAAAAAAAAGGATATTTGACACATTCATAGAATAGCTTGGGGTGGAAGGGACTTTTCAAGGTTGTCTAGTCCAACCCCTGTGCAGTGAGCAGGGATATCTTCAATTAGATCAGGTTGCTCAGAGACCCATCCAACCCAAACTTGAATGTTTCTAAGGATGGGGCATGTACCACCACTCTGGACAACCTGTTCCACTGTTTCACCACCCTCATTGCAAAAAAATTCTTTAATGTATCTAGTCTAAATCTATCCTCTTTCAGATTAAAATCATTACTGCTTATCCTATTGTAACAGGCCCTGATAAAAAATTTCCTCCCATCATTCTTATAGGCCTTCTTTAAGTATTGAAAGGCCACAATAAGGTGTCCCCAGAGCCTTCTCTTCTCCAGGCTGAACAATGCCAACTCTCCCAGCCTTTCTTCCTAGGAGAGGTTCCTCTGAACATTTTTGTGGCCCTTTTCCAGATCCTCTCCAACAGGTACATGGCTTTCTTGTACTTGGGGTTCCAGAGTGGGGTCTTACCACAGCAGAGTAGAGGGGCAGAATCACCTCCCCCGAGCAGCTGGCCATGCTTCTTTTGATGCAGCCCAGGATATAATTGGCTTTCTGAGCTGCCAGCATATACTGCTGGCTCATGTCCAGCTTTTCATCCACCAGTATATTCAAGTGCTTCTCTGCAGGTCTGGTCTCAATCCCATCTCCCAGCCTGTATCAATAGTAAGGGTTGCCTTGACTGAGGTGCAGGACCTTGCACTTGGCCTTTGTTGAAATTTATTGGGTTCAAGTAAGCCCACTTCTCAAGGTTGTCCAGATCTTTCTGGATGGCATCCATCTCTCAGTCATGTCAAATGCACCACTCAGCTTGGTGATATTTGGTGCATTGAGCACTAATGAGTGAAGGTATTACCTTTAGAAGCAATCCCCACTCCAAGGTTTATTACATTTCAAAATGAATGAAGTTTGCTTAATTTATGGCTAGCATCTGCACTTCATTCTTTTTTTCTTCCTAAACAAAGATAAAATGCCAAATACAACAAACTAATGGGTTAGAAGTAGCTTTGATATTAATCACCCAAGTAACAAAATGGTGCCAATCCATTTATCTTGACTGTGACATTTTCAGAAGAAAGACAGATAAGTAAACAGCCTCAAAACATGGAGGTGCTTAGCTCAAGTAGAATAAACTCTAGTATTGGAGAGAAGGAAAATATGAAAAAGGCCATTAAACACATGCTCACACAAGTTTATTTAGATTTAAAGAACAAAAGGACCATTTGCTGTAACTAAATGTAAGATAATTAAAGTGGAAATTACCAATTAGAATCTACATATTGACAATAAATACTCTTAAAAATACTGCAACGCTAAATGTGCCAATACTACCAGTTAATTTTATTTTTTAAGCACTGCCATTTCTAGGAGCCGTACATAGAATTTTTAGTATACAAGCATAGTTCACTGATTTCTTATGAGGACAAAACACACTGAATTTCCATTTGAATTAAATGTCCAGTAACAGCCAGCACATAATAACCGCCCTCACAAACCCATACTTGTACTTTGTATTGACCTAGACACGCATACACAAGTCCAAATTTTATGATTGTTTGCATAGGCTGAGTATATCCTGTATGAGCAACTATACTAGATTACTGCAATAATCTGTTAAGAAACTACAGCATATCTGTAGGCCTGATCTTGGCAGGCTGGTGCCCAAAAATATATGTTGCATTTCTTCTCTGTCCATGTTCTCCAGCTATGTCCAGCCCCTCAAGACCTTTTTTCCATAGATCCCTCCGTAGTCCTCATCATCGGGGGATGCTCCCATTGTAAAAATTAAATTTATTCCTCTGAAACTAAACTACCTCAAGACCCATTCAGTTGTGCTAAGCACCACTCAGCTGCTGCTACAGGCAAGGCCAACTCTGAGTTTTAGGTATTGCCACCAATAGACTGATGAGAAAATTGGTGCCCCTGTCTAAAGGAACCAAACCTGGGGAGCATCAGCAGCAAGCATGAGACTGGATAAGTGGCACAAGACTGATTATGACTGAAACAATGGCATCTGCAAGTGCTTCTTGGTAGGTAGGAACTATTGTGAGCTTTGTCAGACCTTGCTCAGGACAGTCTGGAGAAAACTGCATACCCTTTATGCCACCTACACCTGACTTCTCTGCTGTGAGATTAAGGCACTGAAAGCTGCCTTCTAAACAATTACTCTGTTTTTTCATACATCTTCCAGTCACCTTAAAGCCTAACCAAAAGCATGAATAACAGTGGAAGGCGCTGCCAAAGGCAAGGCTGTGGTGCAACACTGCCCATACAGCTACATGCCACACTGAGGCTCATTGGGCTGAAAAGCAGCACAGCTACTGAACAGGGCAAGCATGAGTTAAGCGCAGAGATCAGCCAAATCTGCTGCTTGGCTTAAGCTTGGGAACAGGCTTCCTGACCCCTGCTCAGCAACAAACCACAAGATTTCTTTCCCCAGTTCATAATCAGATATTCTAAATGGAGTCACCTTGTTAAAGAGTTAAACAAATGGGGTCTCCTGGTCTTGCGAGGAGGAATGCACTTTGCATGAATGCAGCCATGTGTATCTTCCATTAGTGCAAAAAAGCTTTACACACGTATACACTAAGAAGATACTTTTCCCTCATATATCTATTGAAAGGAGAACAAAAGTACTGAATGAATGGTATCCCTAAGTACAGTGGTTAATAGAGTATCACATATAACTGACAAGAAAGATAATATGCTTGCAGCCAAGGAAACACATTTTTATTATCAGTGGGTGAAAGCAAGTGGATGTAGTGCTTCTCACCAATTCCTTTTTACACTTTTCATAAAACCTTGATTCCCTGTAGTCCTGTTCATGAAAGTACTTCAAATTCATTTCTGCTGGTAGCCCAATTCACTTTTGTTGACAGCAGGCTTTAGTCCCTGCAAAACAGCAAGACTGAGAATATTGCAGACAAAGGAAATCTCATCCATTAAGACCTCCTGAATGACAGTCCACACCATGACACAGATGCATACAAAGACAGTGATGCAGGTCAAGGAGAAACACTGCAGTAAGATAGTTAGAAACAGCAGGAAATGTGTAAAACAGAGACAAAGTGCTTTGTCAAGAAATTACAATTTAGCATCTGTCAGAAATAAAAAGCTACCATAGCAGCAGCTCATAGCCTCACCAGAGGGATGTGCTGCAGGCTAGGACGTTCCTTGACCCCAAAGATCTTGTAATCTAAAGAGAAAAAAATTACACAATGCTTGGCAGGGGCTAGATAAGCAAGAGGGGAAGCCAATTGCTTATGGTTATTTTACAGTTAAGCTCAAGGTGTAAGGTGTCCTGAATACAGGCTTAAACAGTGATATTGTCTGCAAATAGCAAATATCAGCTCCTGATACCAACAGACTTTTTCAGTAGCCCAGCCATGATCCCATGCAGGAGACAATCTTCATAAAAAATAAGACCAGCTCTATGTATCTAATTTAGTACCACAAATTGCTCTTAAAAGAGGGAGAAACAATTGTCTTAGTTTTTAAACTCATCTCTTTGGTGTCCCTGAATACCTGTATACCTTTCAGTATGGGCTGGGGGGACCATACTACCTCCTCTGTTAATCACATTATAAAACTGTGTCTCACATGTTTTTGTCAGGATAAAAGCCACCTCTAAGACTCACAAGCTTTCAAATTTCTTCAGCCGCCCCAGACCTCATATTTCTTCTTACCTCCATTTATTTGCTCACCAAAAAAACTCATGGCATTTGTCATGATTTTAATGCTCTAGTTAGCAAGGAAGATGCTTGTTATCTAGCATTTATTATAAATAGTCTTCACTCAGTGGGCAATAGACTATACAGAAATTTGACTGAGAGAGAAATTGCAGGAAATAATTTTAGGTATTTTTTATCCACTAGGAGTAGTCAATCTGAATTGAATGCAACAGAATGATTTTCATGGTGACAGCTGTAGCAAAAAGGCTCCTATAAAAGATATGTCTGCATGTAAAAAAATAACTCATAGAAAGTACTGCCTGTAGACAGAAGGGAATACATAGTATTGTATTGTTGTGGATGCAAATATTTTAAACAGTTATGATTAGCAGAAACTTAGATTTTACTGATAATTCGAGGTAGAATGAACAGTTGGATGTTTAGCAGTACTTAATCATAAATCAATTTAGTATTTAACAAGGGGATTGTATGGTATCTGTTATCAAAACAGTGAGTTAATTGCAGATTCAAAAATTATGAGATTCAATTGTGTTTACTACATAGTATAATACATATACTAGCACAGAAATATAGAAATAAATGTTTATGCAAAGATACACTGACATTTAAGAGTAGCATGAAAAACCACAGTTACAAAGATATATACATATATTTAAGTATACAAATAGACACAAAAAGGGATAGATGGAGAGCCTAGTCTGAAAGTTTCCCTCTTGGGATTGGTTAGAACACTCACATACAATGCATCAGCATTCTTTGGCAGGTGATGATCAGATCAGAAATGGTCAACTTCACCTTTGGCTTTTCATTTGCTGTGTTAGTAAATGATACTGTATGCTACACCTGAGAGGTGTTCCAACTCAGGGGAAGATCCTGTTCACAGTCCACTGCAATCCAGAAGATATCAAAGGGCCTTCCATATGATAGCTTTCTTGTAGAATTTCAAGATAATTGCCTTTTGTCAGACGTTTGAATAATAATTTTGGTGTTTTAATATTCATTTTGGTTGCAACCTTAAAGGCATAATTCAGGCAAGTTTTACCAGTTATGTTAGATCACCTCACCTGGACCACAATCCAGATATCAGGCATATTCAGCTGTCAGGGCATGACTGACAATCAGTCTCTTTCTCAGGATGTGAGGGGGCCTTTTCCCAGGCACACAGGACTCCAAGAACACTGAGGGGATGCTTAAGTGTGCTGGATTACCGCATCTTAAGAATTGGTACTCTCTCCCTCAATGTGCCTGGTCAAGACGACCAATTTTTAATGCCCTTCTTCAAGCAATAATGGAGGCTTCTTCCCAAGCACAGTAGCTTCAGGTAGGTGAAGGGGATGTCTTGGCATCCTGAGTGACTGTTTCTATGGAGCGGACATTGCCCCCAGCAAGACTGCATTAACATGAGCCTGGTTGCCACTGGATCAGCAAGTGGCCTAGGGAGCGGTGGTTAAGGTGCTGCTCCAAGTGAGTCAGACTTTGTGCGAAGTGGCCCTTAACTGCTTGTGTAGCCTAGCAGGGAGGGGTAGGAATCGCACCACGACATATGTAAGGTTCTTGTTGTGCCAAGCAAATGGTTGCACGTCAGCAGCTTTATGAATGCAGACCTATGGCTATCTGAAACATCATTTCAAATGATGAAGGAAGGAAGGAAAATTAAACCAGGCAGCTTACAGGTTTATATAGAGTGCCTAAGGAGACTTGGCCTCTAATTAATACTGAAATTAAGATGTTAAGCTAAAATAATATTGAAATTATATTACATATACATCGCTTCTCAGGGAACCAAGATGGGCTCTGGTATCTGGCCTTCGAGTAGATCTATAGTGATCCTAAATCCATTAGGACTCTTGAAATCTCAGAGTATTTCTGAATTGCCATTTTCATAACACATTTCCCAGAGGAAGCTCTGAGTAAAAACAACTTCTGCTGCAAGTGGCAAAAGAAAAACATTACTATGATGCATGGAGCATTAGTCTCACTGCAAAAAGAAACAAAATAATGGAATTGCACTGTAATGATTTTCAAAACTATTAACTTTGTTAATGAGTCATTAAAAATTTACTCCCTATACTGATTCAGTGAAAGAACACTGTCATTCATTAAATTCTCATCCAAAAACTTCTATTCCAGCTGCCTCTTGAAATGTATGGACAATGCATATGTTTGGTTTTAAATTACAGAAGTTTGGAAAGTGGAGAAAAATCTTTTTTGAGAAGGAATAATGTAAGTTTCCTCAAAGTATTTACTATAGCTCTGTTGCAGATGTGTAACAGCAGTGAAAAAACCACAACAACAAAAAAAAAGAGGTAGACTGACATCAATGGGACCAAGATATACATTAACTACTCAGCTATTTATCATTATTAAACACTCCTGCTCCACTGCTAATCATAGTTTTAATGCAAAATACTTAAACATGAGTCCACAGGACAGGGGGAATTTATTAAAGGACAATATTATTTAATTTTCCAGCAACACTAGTCCTGTTTTGAAGGGTTTGATTTTAAAGGAGTAGGCGAAGGACAGTAAGTTGACAGTCCTGCCAGCTCTTATGATTTCATTACAAATCCAGTGACATTTCATGCTCAAGTTGTGGCTCCCGGTGCCCTCTGTAACATGAAGGAAATTCTCGGCTTTTGTTTTATTCATAAGTGACTTGACTTTCAGCTGGCAGGGAAAAGCTTGAAAATGTAAAACCTAAAGAAACACCCAAGAGAAATACACATGCACACATCGTAGAGTCTCAGGATTTTAAAGCAATCTCATGATTTATGGAATCTTTGCTCACAATTTCTCTACTTTGGCAAGTAGCAAACTGTTCTGAAGTAATCTATAAATATGAATGCACAATTACAGTACCAACACCAGGCACTCTTGGATTTTAAATTAGAACATTTTCCTTTGAAATGCGGTGAACTAACACACAACAGTACTGTAAGAAAAGCCACTAGGGAATAAGTGCAGGCACTTTGCAAGAGCACACCAGAGGGAAGGCAGACAAGCTTTAGGCTTGCCGTCCTCTATTGTACTGCCAGGTCTAGGATCGTAGATCAAAAGTCATTCCCAAGATGCAAACAGGAGCATCTGCTGGAGTTGACTAGTTAGAGAAGTCAAAAGGGATAATTTGGAAGGAGAAAGAAACTGAGAGACTTTTCAAGTCAAGGAATAGTAAAGACAAAGAAAATCTGCAAGTCATACTTAGTTTGTTTTGCTGTTTCAGCACAACCAAGAGGAGGACATGCAAGACTGCAGGAATGCCCATTTCAGCATCGGTCTGGACTGACAGTCAAAAAAACCTCACTATCCTCTGCCACTCCCTCAGGCTTTTAAACTAGTTCATCAGGAACCTCTACAAGCAAAGGTACAGTTTTCCATGAAACCTCTGGGAGCAGGATCACAAAAGAAATATCTTTATCTTTGGCAAAGACAGTGAACAAGAACTACTAAGAGGCAGGACAGTTTTATATATTAGTTTCAATAGAAATATGGTAGATCTGTAGAGAAGCTGATAAACCTATAATAATGGCCTGCAATATTGAAAGTGATATTTTTGTAGGCCCTGGAATTTTTTCCAACCCTAACAGGAACGATTCTGTGTATTTTCTAGTGAAAAAAAACCCTACTTGATAGAATATAAATGTTCAGAAAAATACAGAGTAAAATATTACATAGAAAAGGCTGGGCAAATCTCATGCAATGGTAGGAAGCATTAAGTGAAAGGAGTACTCTGGTTACCTGAAGGTCAAGCTACACAGCTGAGTTGCTTTAATCAGCCTGACAAATGGATAAAGCATGATTAATTACCCATCTCATCAGCTCAGGCCAAAGATGAAGAAAATAATAAACATTCCTGAAGACCTTCCCAGTCAGATTATGGATGAGGTTGATTAAAAAAAGTCCTCCCCTTGGCTGTTACCTATAAGGGCCTAAGAACATTTACAGCAGGAGGGTAAGGCTTAAGCACTCCTGCTGCCATCATCCTTCTTGTGCCAAGAAGAGGGAAGACTTCAGAATGTTTCAATGTGTATTCAAGTGCTCAGAACCAGTCAGCATAGGTTAATGAAGGCAAGTCATGCTTGACTAACCTCCTTCTATGACAAGATAACCCACTTAGTGGATGAAGACAAGGGTGTAGATGATGGACAGAATGCCATCCAGAGGGAACTGGACAATCTGGAGAAGTGGGCTTGTGTGAACTTAATGAATTTCAACAAAGGCCAAGTGCAAAGTCGTGCATCTGGGTCGAGGCATTATAGATACAGGCTGGGACAAGAAAGGATTGAGACCAGACCTGCAGAGAAGGACATGGGTGTACTGGTGGATGAAAAACTGGACATAAGCCAGCAATATATGCTGGCAGCTCAGAAAGCCAACTGTATCCTGGGCTGCATCAAAAGAAGCATAGCTAGCTGTTCAGGGGAGGTGATTCTGCTCCTCTATTCTGCTCTGGTGAGACCTCACATGGAGTACTGTGTCCATCTCTGGAGCCCTGAGTACAAGAAAGCCATGGACCTCTTGGAGAGGGTCCAGAGAAGGACCACAAAAATGGTCAGATGGACAGAACATCTCTCCTAGGAGAGGTGAGAAAGTTGGTATTGTTCAGCCTGGAGAAGTTAGTGTTGTTGAGCCTGGAGAAGAGAAGGCTCTGGGAACACCTTATTGTGGCCTTTCAATACTTAAAAGGGGTCTATAAGAATGAAGGGGGCAAATTTTTTATCAGGGCCTGTTGCAACAGGACAAGCAGTAATGATTTTAATCTGAAAGAGGATAGATTTAGACTAGATACGTTAATTTATTTTTTTTTTGCAATGAGGGTCATCAAACAGTAGAACAGGTTGTCCAAAGTGGTAGTAGATGCCCCATTCCTAGAAACATTCAAGTTTGGGTTGGATGGGTCTCTGAGCAACCTGATCTAATTGAAGATGTCCCTGCTTACTTCATACAAATTGGATTGGACAACCTTTAGCAGTCCCTTCCAACCCAAAGTATTCTGTGATTCTTTGTTTTCACCTGGCCTTCAGTAAAGCCTTTCACATCGTTTTCCACAGCATTCTCCTGGAGAAACTGGCTGCTCATGGCTTGGACAGTATTCTTTACTAGGTAAAGAAAATGGATGAGTGGCTGGGCCCAAGGGGTTGTGACTCAGTTGGTGAATTGTTTCCCAGGGCTCAGTACTGAGGCCAACTCTGTTTAAGTCTTTGTCAATGATCTGGATGAGGGGATCCTTCAGTAATTTTCCAGATGACACCAAGTTGGTCTGCTTGAGGGAAAAAAAGCTCTACAGAGAGATCTAGATTTGCTGGATGAATGGGCCAAGGCCAAATATATGTGATTCAACAGAGCCAAGTGCCAGGTCCTGCAGCTGGATCTCAATAATCCCATGCAATGCAATAGGCTTGGGAAAGAGGGCTGAAAAGCTGCTTGCTCAAAAAGGACCTTGGAACCTCGCAGTACTGGTCAACAGCCAGCTGAATATAAGCAAGCAGTGTGCCTGGGTGGCCAAGAAGGCTTGTATCAGAAATAGTGTGGACCAGAGAAGTGATTATCCCTTTGGACTTAGCCCTGGAGAGGCTACACCTTGAATACTGTTCTCAGTTTTGGGCCCTTCTCTACAAGAAAGACATTCAGGTGCCAGAGTGTGTGCAAAGAAAGACAACAAAGATGGGGAACAGTCTAGAGCACAAGTCTTATGAGGACTTGCTACATTTTTTGTCTGCCATGAGAAGAAGCAGCTGTTCTAGCTCTCTTTCCTAGTACTTCCTCTGGCCTCTCTCTTTGCTGCTGCAAGACTTGATAAACCAACGGCCATGAAAGCAAATGTCAACCTTTCTAAAGTTGTCATTAAAATTAAAGTCAAGGCCATTAAGTGAATATCCATGTTGGTATAAGATAGCATGAGAGCATTGGATACAAGCCAAAACTGGGTTGAGATACAGATTAAACTCTAAGATTTACTAACCTCAGTAAGGTCCAGATTTCACCTCTAAATGCATTCTTGTCTTTGACACCAGTGCCCTTGGCTAGTCATTTCACTGCTCAGTTTCTATCTTGCCTGTGCATCACCAGTACCTATGCTAATAACAATGCCAGTGTGAGAAGGGACTATCTCTTAACTATGCTTGTACAACAACTAGCACAATGAACTCCTAAGCTATACTCTTTTCCTATCAGCAGTGATTAAATATATTTAGTCTTTTTGTAGGGGCCTTTGAAGAGAGCCACCCTTATACTCCTGTTTTATTTTCTATGACCCTTTCTAGGAGTAGCTTACTGTAAGCAGGAAGACAAGGTTTCAGACTCTCCATGATAACCTCCATCCATTCCTCACCAAAGTCAAGAGGACTTTCCCCCAGGAGATGCGCATACTTCCCAGTGTACCAGCAATTTCCCAGCTGCTGAGCTCTTTTGTGGAGATTTCTCATGATAAACAGGCACAAATGTGCAAGCATATCCAAACAGACACTTTCCAAACCAGCAAACAAATATTTGAAATATGGAGGCAGCAACTATGGTAATAATTCATAATTAAATGCCATCATCTGTAGTTACCCCGTTTTTCAACATATTTAATTTCATTTGTTGTGTTTCCAAACACATTCAGTGGCAAGCTGCTTTTGTCAAAGAAAGGTGGGGCTCATCCTGGAAGATGCTAAAGGCAGCTGCTGAGGTGCTGGTGCCTCTTTTCTCCTTCAACATTTAATGGGAACTGAGCGGGCTGAGCATGATGTTGGATGAGGACTGGAAAAGTGTCCTTGAAAATAGATGCTTCTCCTCTGACATCTAGCAGGGACAACATGCAATCAGCTAGCACACTGATAATTACTTTTCCCATTACTGTGAGAGCAGTTTCATCCTTCTTTATTTTCCCGTAATTGCCTTGACACTATTTCCTAATCTGATCAGAGTGAGCAGATTTTAAAAATACGTTTTCTCTTCTACATATATTGTTAATTGTGACAAGCCCTTAACAGCATTGTGATGCAAAAATACTACTTGCCCTGGACCTATTTCAAAATGGAAGCAACGCAACGTTCCTAGTTACTGTTCTCTGAATACTGTGCACATGAAGGATAATGACAAGATTAAAGCGTCCTACGGGAAACCAAAGGTACTAGTTTTTTGCTTCAGGGCTGTGCTTGCAACTCCATGGGTAATCAGAAAGCATCTCTTAACTTCTCCCTTATCTCCATGGGTCAACCAAGCAAAAATAAAAAATATTTTCTTTCCCTCCGTATTTGTGTCTTATCTATTTATCTTAGCACATCTTCTGGGCTGAGAATATCTTGCCACTGTGTGCACAAAGAATACAGTGTCACACAATTTACCAGATCCTTGCTTGGCTTGTAGCCTCTAGCTGCTACAGTAGTATACAGAGTAAGAATTATTGGCCATATCTAAATGGCATTTGAAAACTAATCCTGCTATAACTCTGCTGAAAACCCCTACTGCTTCAGCATTAGAATTAGTTAGCTCATCATCAGATATATTCCTCATGAATTTTTTCATTCCGAACTACATACAATACATAGCAATTTCTTATTGCTTTCTGCTATGAAGGCTGCTACATTAGTCTCAGAATAAACAGAACAAATAAACTTCAGTCCATGACCCAGAAAATCTACTCAAGATGGACTCCCATTTAAACATGAGAAATAGATGTCCACTGAGGTCAAAATGACAACTACGAAGCACAGGCAGAGTGGTTCCTTTGGTCTGAGCTGAGCAGCATAACATTGTCTTTTTACATTTAAATTCTTCCTTCCATGCCTCCATACAGCATTGCAGTTTGGTTTTAGCAGAGTTTTAACCTTCAAAAATGGTACTTGTTTTGATTTCTAAACAATAAAAATATTTTCTCTTTGAAAATGCCACCTTTATTTCAGCATTATTAAGCAAAAGCAAAAGGGCAAGGCAGGAAAAAAGTCTTGGCAGATTCAGGCTGAATTCAGTGGAAAGTTACAGTTAACAAAACCCAGCATTTTTTCATCAGATAAACTACTCAACCAAGGCACTGTGCACATGTCTGCTGTGAACACTTTAATTTGCTGCTTCTTTATTGGGCTTTGGAAGGAGTTATTGAGTTCCCTTATTGATTGTTAGTGAGTGAAACAGTAGTTTTCATTGGGTTCTTGACTGAGCTAATTGATAAGCTCTTGGTAATAAACAATAGCAGTGGCAAAAAGGTAAATGAAATGCAATCAATGCAAGTCAGAGCAAAAAATGCCCTGAGAAGCTTGTGAAATGGTATCATTATAGCTACAAGCCAAGTGTTGTTGCAGAAACACTTGAAAGCTGTTGGAGTAATGAGTGCTACTGGAAATGTAATGACTACACACAGAGTAATTAACATGTTACATGAATTAGTGATACATCTAAGGACACGTGTTTATTTTTACCTGCTGGGCAAGACCAAGTAAAATAAAATATTCTGTAATTTACACCACATGGAGTTTTTATTTCCTACAGCTTGTTTATAACTTAAAATTGAAGATGGGATTGCAGGCATATACCCTGCATGCGCAGTTAAATCAGTAGGGTTCAACTTAAAAACCATATCAAAAACCGTAGCCTGATGTCTCATTGCAGACTATCAAAGATTATTGATCCACTGTTCAAACTATTTCTGAATGGCATAATACAGTATGAGTCAATGTATTTAATTTGTCTAATGCCTTCTAAGTCACACCTGATGCAATGTTAGTCAATTCACTCAAGAAGCAAAATAAAAAAAAACATTTTTTCAAGGCAAAATAGTCACTTTGCCCAGATAATACAGATATAATGTGGCTAAAGGATATAACTAAAGGAGAGTGCTTGCTTTCCTCCCTTCTCAATACACATGTACTTTTAGATATTATTAAATGCCATTACAAAATCTACTACAAGTGATAGTTCAAAACCTTAATCCATAAGGTCAGGTAGAAGAGGCTAATGCAGTTAGTGTGGAGCACGTCAGGCAGATGCAGAGTTCATCCCTCTCAGGCTGTTGGATAACAAGGTTTAATTGTGTGATAAATGTAGGCAAAGGCTTGAAAACACTTGAGAAAAACATTTTTCACTGAGAAGAGTCTTGTTGATTGTTGTTGATTTTTGGTTTTTTTTAATGAATAGTTCAACATTGACAATTGTCAAGTGACACCGACTCTTAATTAGAAATATCATTCTGGTTCCTCATAAGTATTTCTGTGCCAGAGCCCCTCTCATTCCAAGTTGGGGGCTCCTGAGTGAACTACATTTCCCATAAGATGCTGAAAACTTCCTTCTTCCTGAGCTGCTCTGCCTCAGAGCCTGCCTGAGGCATGATCCAGAGGGGAAGCTGTATCTCTGAGAGGAGGAGGCTGACTGCCAGCCTCCACAGGAGTTAAAGCAACCTGTCAGAGCTGAGGCATGCCCTGCCGCTCACCAAATCTCTGCTTCAGACTCTAACATGTTTTTCCTCTTTTGGGTTTTGAACTTTGCTGCTGCTTCTGTTTCCCAAGCTCAGTTAAAAGATTAAAATGGATGCTTCTCCTGAAACTTCGAACACATTTTAGAAAATAAGGTCGCAAAAGGAGATGGCAGATGAACACAAAGGCAATGTGCTCGACAGAAAGATCCTTAGTCCACTGTACTAAGTGAGGTAGCAGGAAGCACCTCCTCTATAATCTAGTAGTCTACTTGTTTATATGGAAACCACTTTTAATTTATCAAGTCAGATTACAAAATAATACATGCCAGAATGCCTGGCAGGCTAGTTCCTGAGCAAAGCGCATCTTATGCTCACACTTTTCTTGGAGAAGAGTGGATTGCAGAGAATGCTGAAACCACGCAAACCACCACACAGATCCTTACAGCCCAGGAAATTGAGATAAGGTGCTTTGGAAGGGAAAACTCCTCTTAACGCCTGTTTGGCACCTGGTGAGGTTAGGCCCCAATGTTTACCACCTGGTTTGAGATGAGAGGCTAGAAATGGAAAAGATGAAAAAAGAAGCTACCATTGCTTGCTAGCAGGAATATGCAGAGGGCAAAAAAAAAAAAGATACAAATGAGTAGGCTTGAAATAGGACTTGATGTTAAAAGTACCATAGCGGGTTACACTCTTCGAGCCTTTTTTTCTTTCATTTACAGAACAAGAGTCGAGGCTTTTCAGTCAAAAGTTATAAACGTCCTTGCTCTGGCTCCTGTTTGTAGCCTGTGCTATTACACACCTGCATAGTTCAGCTAGATCATGGCTTCCTGACAGGGAATTAAAGATGGCTCCATTTGTCCATATTTCAGAGGCAGCTGGAATCACAGTTCTCATCTCATGGAAAGAAAGGGCATTTCAGTCTTGCCAAAACAAGTCAAGGGCAAGTCACCCTGATCCCAAACAGTGTCTCTGTCCAGGTGTACATTCGCAACACAGGCTCCTGATCTGAATAGACTGCCAAATACTCATACTCATTCACTTCCTTAGGAAGAATGCACATGAGAAACTGCTCCTTTACACCACAGCCCTCTGTAGGGCTCAGTATGCCGCAAGACTCCACAGAGTATTTGCCGAAGGAGTCCCTAGGGTGGTGGTACCTGGAGTTAAGGAGTTGGTAGATGTTTTGTTTTTCAAGCAATGAAGGCTTCATGCGGAGATAAAGCAAGATTAGGCTTGACTATGGGCAGAAACTGGCTTTTAAAGCAGCTGTTCAGCTACTTGTATCCTGGATGAGGACTTTCAGGTTTTTGAAAATGTTCTTAATGCGATTTGGGAACTTGCAGAGAGAAGGAGAATCAGATAACTGTAACTATGGCAATAAAATAATTACTGGTGTGGAAGATGTAGCCTTTCCCAATGCTTCAGCAGCCTTCATGCATGATGCTAATTAGACAAATTCTTTGTGAGTCCTTCAGACTTCTACAGCATTGAATGCAGAGGTTCAGATTCTAATGAACAAGATTCACTTAAAATTATTTGACATAAGCATTGCTGTAAAGTATGTTAAACAAATTTGGCCATTATTTTCCCAGGCTGCATATACTTTTCCATTTCCCTACCATCCTTAAAGACTTAGAGCTAGTTACTGAGGGCTGAGACATACACCTATGATGTAGTGGGTCACATCATGCTCTTCCAGGTCATCCTATGCGTATCTTTTCGTGATGCTAGGGGAATAGGTAGTTCCTAAAGAGTGCCAAGTCATTCAGAAATCTGGCACCTGTGAATGCAGAGCTCTTTAAACAGTTATCCCCTGTGTAGGTGCTATAGACATCTGAAAACCAGAAATACAAGGTGATTAGCTGGATAGGTGTTTCTTAATCACATGTCATATCTGCCCGTTCAGTCTTGCAAAGACTGACATTTTGTACAATTTTCCTACCATGAATGAATTATATTAAATTCAATTATATTCTTTTGACTGTTTCTTAGTGTGAAATAAAAAGAGTGTGCAAATATCTCCAAGGGCTGTTGTGGAGGCACCCACGAAACATACAACCAGTCACAGAATTACTTAGCACTCAAGCGAACCAAAGTAAACTGCAAGTTTGGATGTGGGGCCGGAATATTAGTACAAAACCAACATAAGAATTCTTAAATTTTGCAAAAAAATCTTTACAAGGGTGACAAATTATGTACAATCACTCACCGATAAGATGAGGGCTCTCAATCTTATAGTTACACTTGGGCAGTGTACTGATCCAAGGGGAGAATCCTTGACTGCAGACCCACCACTCTGAGGAAGAGCAACTCAAATCGGCTCTCCAGCAGCATTCCATTTATACTCTAGTTGAGTCTTGACCGTGGTGAGGGAATGGACTGTGGTCACAAGTGGTTGGTGGCAGATACACCGATGCTGACAAAAACCCTACAAAGACTAGAGCTTTCTGACTGCTGACACCTGATTACTTTTTTTTTTTTCTTCACTCTCTAACCTTGCCTTTTTTTTGTGTGCTTAGAGAAACAGTTGCGAGGCACATACACCTGAGAAGATGAGGCCAACTGCCAATTAGAACTCACTGCAGATCAGATGGAAGTAAGGTATAAATTGAACCCTGATGGAGAGCTGATTTGAGTTGGTCCTCCTCAGAGAGAAGAGGACTGAAGAGATGAGAGTACTGTAATGGCATCTTAAAAAGTTATGAACAGAAGAGGTAGCAATCCCAAAAGATGATATAAACCAACATTTTATTTGTAATGTCACTGCCCCCACTGTTGAACTCCTCTGAAAGAAGAGGACAGAATTCAACAGGAAATATTTTTAAGCAAAAGTGGACTAAGAGGATGGGGTTTGTATGATTTAGTTACAGAACAGAAATCTAGCTCACATTAAGCCTGACTGTATTACTGTGCTATCAAACAAAGCCAGTGGAATTACTGTGCTGCAGTCAGGAGTAAAAAGTAAGAGCAACTTGCAAACGTTCTATAATTCTCTTATAAAAAAAAAAAATATGTATTTACTGCAAATCTCCTTGAAATGGCTTCATTTTGTGCCTCACACTGCTAGTTTCAACAGTTCTTATTTACTGTCATCTATATGCCCCTTTTAAAGCAGATTATTACTCTTACTGATCAACACTTTTTAACATGCAAAAGTTCCCTGATGCAGGCAGACTTATAAGGTGGTGTTTGTAAAGATTGTCTGCTTTTTACCGTTCAATAAGCAGCTGTTCATAATTCCAAAGCTTAACAATTATGTTAATTTTAAACCAATGGTTGGAGTCATAAATTTTCTCCAGTATTTCCTGCAGCTAAAGAAACTCAATAATCAACAAAAAGAAAACACTAGTGATATTTCATAACTTCTTCATTTTCTTGTCACACATGCTGCAGTAACATACAAAGATAAACAAGTGCCTGCTTTTCAGATTTAATTTTGAACACAGAAAGCACTGAAGGGCACACATAAACTTGATATTTAACTTATGCTCTGCAATCTATAGTTAATCCTCAGCTGAACATTTGTTATAGGGTGCTCTGCTTAACCTTTTATCTGCTGACTCTCTCTCCTTTTTTGCATGCTGTTTGATTTCAATTAAGTTGTGACTGAAGGTGTCACCTCTGGGCAGGGTATCTTTCCTTGAATTAAATAGCACTCTGCTTCATTATCTTAATCAGGAGCTTCTTGAGGAGTAGTCTCTGCTGTTGCAACTGGACACCAAGTTAGCCCCTCCCAAGTATCCCTGAGTAAAGCACTATGTGTAATAGACTGTGAGAAAAGGAATGGGGCTACCATACGCTGATAAAGTGATCAGTCACTGATGATAACATGAATACTGATGTCAATAACAACTTATTCTAGGGGAGGATGCTAAATTTTTTTTTCATCCAGCACAGTACAAATACAAGATATTCAAAAGCTCAGTTTAAATTAATTTGGTTGTCTGGTCTGCCTTCTCTGACAATAGCTTTATATAGTATCATCCCAAAATTTTCAGAAGACAAGGTCAAACCATAAAGTTTGCATGTCTGATATTTCAATTAAATAAATGCTAAGCAAAGCACTATGAATTTTCTCTCTTGTGAAAAATGTTCTGCATTCTGCCAGTCCACAATTTAGTATTTCTATCTTCCTGAAAAATTATTTTTCTATGGATTGTAAAGTGCCTGTGTGAAGCTCCCTACAAAGCAGAAATACTGTTGCTGTTACGTGACCACTTATTTTAATCAGATCCTTGGACATTTGCTTCTAACAGGGCCTGCTGAAGATGCACAGCTTGGATGGAAAGGTTAGCTAGCCCTAATGAAAGCTCCTAATGTTTTCATTACACCCACTGTCATCCTTCTTACTCAGATCTGGTGCACTTCAAGCAGGTTTAACAAACAAGCCAGACATACCCAAACTACCACTGAGAGGTGTATGCTATATGTTTATCCACCTGTCAAGCCACCTTCCTTTCCATGTTCCTTACAGATCAGCAGAGCAAGACCACTTCCTTTCTAAAGCACATATTTTAGATTTATTGTATCCTTAATGATGTGACATTTCAGGGTCAATGTGGGGAACATATTACAGTGAACTTGTAAGTCGGTGCCCTTTTTGAAGTAGCACGGGGTGCTCCCTCAACAAATCCTGCCTCCATACAGAGAGCTTGTCTCCTTAATGGCACACAGAAGAGGTGCACGCAGGCACATGTAGCTGTTGTACCCCAATGATGAGGTATGGGTGAGCCAGGAGTTACCCAAGGTCTGTGATTCTTCTTCGTGGGTCCTTTCAGCCTTTCCCAAGGAGTATCTGCTCCTCATATTGATAGCTGGCCTTGTACAGTAATCTTCCACTACATCTGAATGCAAACAGGCACATTCAAGTATGATCACTCTCTTGTGTCTTTTTGGTCTTTTTTATAAACACTATAGAAAGTTCACCTGCATTTCATTAGTGGAATAGAAAGCACTGAACAGTTCAACATTATTTGTTTGTTTGTATGTCCTTAGGAAAATATTGTCTTGCAGATACCATCATTCAAACATTCATTCAGCATTCCATCTAAGGGTGCAAGTGGCAGAAATAGGGGAACAATCTTCTCATGTGGGATTTGCTTAACCTTTTTGAACATCTCTGTTCTCTGAAGCATGCTGTTTACAGTTGCCAGGCATGAAGAAAGGTCTTTTTGGTGCCACTTCCTTATTTTCCAAAGCAAATTGCTTAGACTATGTTTGTTTCAATGTGGTTCTCAGTGTTAAGTAGTTTATTACATTTCCTGTGTGTTTGTGTTGTTGGCAGTAAAGATTGAATCTCCTTTCTGAGACAACCACACTGTGAACCCTTGGGCATGTCTGGAGATTTTTCACCAGTTCCTGGAGGAATGGGTGGTCATCTCTTGCCCTTTGTCTACAATGCATGTACACAGTTTACGGAGAAAGGCTGTCTTCAATGATTAATGAATTTAATGCCTCATGCACCAAGAAACTGCTTGTTTGAGTTCTTAAGCATTATAATAAACAGCAGAGGCAGGAAAATATCCTATGCAAAGAATTGGTTAAATATTCCTAATGCCATGGGTTTTTTAATACTATCCTGTAATAAGCCTTCTGACAGGAACAAGACGGTATTTCTGCTTGGAATAGTCTTCTGCCTCGAGTTCAAAGTGACAAAGCATTAATGTATGCAAATTTGCAGCCTACAGATTGTTCATTAGGAAATGGGGAAGTAGAGGAGGGTATGTAGGCTAAATGTCACTAAGACATATAAAACTCTGACTATATAAAACTCTTCATCAAATTAGAAATAGGAACGTGCAAAGTATAAAAAGGAGAGGATATGCAACTGTTTTACTCCTAAATGCTTACTGATAGGTAAGTGCAACATAAGCCAAGAGCACATGGTAAACTGTGAAGAGACCTCCATAGCAAACAGAATTGAACATATAAAGAACCAAAACTACCTGCAAGATTTCCTTGTTTTTTGTGGACTCTTGACTCAGAATTTCATTCTACCTGTGCGTATTTGCTGCATTTTGAATGCCTTGACCTAGTCTTTTGCATTTTTCCTCTGCATAGGTTCAGGTTTGCTCACTGATTGTAGCACTAATAGCATTGGAGATGTTGCCATAAAGGAGAGACAGTGGCGCAAAGGACTAAGAATATACAAGGAATAAGGGAATTCCAGTCTTGGATTACTGCTTCCGTACTACAGCCTTGGGCTTTGCTTCTTCTTTCAGCAACTATGTGCTGATGAAACTGGATTTTGCTTTCCCCTCGACAGACAAGCTTGCAATATCCTACTCTGATCAGTACTTTAGGTACTTTTCCAAGTTCGTGAAATGCACAAAATGAGATCTGCAAGCTGAACAAAGAATCATCAATTCTATTAAAATTTCTCAAAGACACGTTTTTGAGGTTATCCAAACTGTAATTAAGTCAAGTTCAGAAGGCATGGGCAGCCAGAGGGTATAATTCTAATATTTTTTTAAAAATTAAAGCTTTCCATTTAGAATGCATTTAAATTATATGAACTTGCCCAAAGTTTCATAGGGCTGATGTATCATTTCACAGAGGGAGAACAGCAAAGAATCTAACTTTCGGCTGAACTAACACATGGCCATACTAATTCTCACTACCCTACTTCCAGAGCCTCATGTTTGTGCAAAGGCAACAGAGGCTCCACAGTTCACTGACAGAAGCCACTGGTGCAAGGCAAAATACTTCAAAAACTGCAGGAGCTGTACTGCTTTACCATTTACATTCCAAGAACTTTTAGGTGGCAATAGCAAGGGTGGAAGGTGTGTCAAAGCAAAGCTGGACCCCACCTGTGACAAGTTAGAGACTGGATGGTGCGGAAGGCACATTTACTACAGGAAGGAATGTTTGCATAAAGCAGGTGCAAGATCTGTGATGTTTATAAAGGGAGGTGGAGTTTGCAAAGAGTATAAATACTGAGCCTGATGTCATCTTGTTATGTGGTGGCCTTTCTGCAGTTTCTTGCAGGGACATCTGCCTTTCCTATGCTAATTGAATGATGTGCACAGGTGTATTGCCTCTGCAGCTTAAACCTAAAAAAAAGGTGGCTGTTTTTCAATTAAGACACCTACGGGTCAACAACAGACACCGTTACTGTAACACGTCTTTGATTAAATTAAATGGTTTGTAATGACAAAAATGTTAACCCACTTACTTAGCTAGAAGGGTATGAAGTTTATGCAAGCCTTCAGGAACCTCCTGGTTCATACTGGTTAGCTATCTAGTTGTTCAGAAAAATATTCACTAGGTGAAAAGTGGTCCCATTTTACTTTGCACCATTTACATCACTGATTCAACTGAAAACATGAAGCTACACCTACACCTGCACTGTCTGAACAGAACAGTTTCATTTTTTATTTTGAGTATTTTTTGCCCTATTTTTTTCATTTAAAAAACGCGATCAAAATAAAACAAAAAAGTCTTCTGGATCTAAAATAATATTTTGATGAAAAGCTAATTTCAGGATTTTTTGTTATCCCACTTGGAATAAAAATATTTTATGACTACAAAAGAGCTTGCATAACAGAAAATCTACACCCAGTGCATTTCTAATACAAGCAGAGGAAAAAAAAAAACCCAACACAACAAAGAAGCAAGATACCTGCTTTTAGTACTTGATTTTTAGTAAAATATGTTATTAGTTAAGAATTAGCTGCATGGGACAACTAATGAGTGTGTCCGGTTTTGAAGCTGACTTGAAGCTTTCATTCCATGAGTCACACTTTGAGAGTTATAAATTGGGAAAGCAGTGCAATTCAGATAGAATACTTGATCTTCCTCATAGATCTTTTATTTCCTGCTCTCAAAAGGTAAAGGGGTGAGTTGGAGAGAATTTTCATACATATATATATATATATATATATATATAATTCTTTAGCTCTCGTGACTGAGGAAAAAACCCTTCTGATCTCTAACTAAAGGCACGAAGTACAGAAAATACACCCCACCTCAGCCCCCCAAAAAACAGGAATCAAAAGGTGAGGGTCTTCTCTTATTATATCATATCTACCTTGAGGAAGCTAAGATGTGACTGTATGTCTCGTGCTATAATTCTTTTCACTAGACAAAGAGCAAAATCACAGAGAAGCTATATTTCAGCAGGTTTGTTGTGTGAATTCACAGAGCCGCCAGATGGAGCTGAGGTTATGCTTTTAACAGGGGGGAGCACAATTAATTTCTGGAAGGTTTTCAATGAACAAGATGCACATATATAATAAACAGAGAAATGTATGTAGACACACAGCACTGTATAAGTTAAGTATATTTAAGGTTTAAACAAATAATTTGAGTGAGCCATAAGAAGTAGTAAATCAAGTTCACAAGTCTCTCTTCTATATGTTTTCCTGGAGTAAAAGGTTAGCTTTTCTTGACTGTGGCTTCTCTGTGAGCCACTAATACTTAAAAACTTGTGTGAGTGTAGTCCCTTTCATATCTTTTCTTCTTTTACAAATATAATTGAGATTGGCCAGCAGCTTAAAAATATACTAGAACAAACAGATGAATATACACATCCAGACAATACAATTATTAAGCCCCATTGCTCACCGTAGAAAGATTTAGGCACAAAACCTGGGCTTATACTTCACAATACTTTGCATATGGAAAAATGCAAGCTTTTCCCATATATATATATACGCACATACACTGGGAGGAACCACTGTAAAGGTACAGCTGAAGCATCAGTATGGGTTTAAGGAAACCATACCACTTTCTCCTCACATTCACACAGTGTGCCAGAAGGCCTAGACTAAATTACTGGGACAACAGTAAGTGATTCAAGTCAAAAGGCCAACTGCGTTTAAAATGACTAGCTAACATTTTCTCCTACCATTTGAATGAAATTGGCTTGAATCCCCAGAGTCTAAGGTTGTTACAATTCAAATGTGTCATACTTATTATATATACAGTTGTTGTTAATGCCTGCTACAAGATATATAGCCTGAATTAGTTCTAGAGTAGATCCTGGAAAACTTGAAGACAATTATTGCTCCTTTTTGCTTCAAAGTTTGTATAGGAAAAAACAATTCTTTTATAAAGTGATTACACCACGACTGGAAAATGTTCAGGGTAGGAGGAGAGGTCCAACCCAAACCATACTATAACTCTAAAACACCACAGTCTGTGTTACAGAGCAACTCTGCCACAGCCAGAAGTAGAGCACCTGAAGAGAAATGTCCAAAAAATGATGAAATATTTTTTAACCACTTTGAGATTTTCAATTCTATATTCATTGAGAAGCAAACTTAAACATGACATTTTCAAAGAAAGAGAGTTGCTTTGGACTGATCTAACACTGTGCTATGAAATAATTTAGATTGTATTTATAAATTGCATTATAACTTAAAGATGATGGCAAAATAAAGAATGAGACTTCTCAAATGGGAATGTTTTGACATTGTTCAAGCTTTTCCTCCCTCACTCCTTCCAAAATAGCAGCACAGAAATCAATTCACTTTCAGGAAATATTTGGTTTGTGTACTGAGATGAATACATCAGTTTCATCAAGGTTTCTTCAGCTCACCTCATCCTTTGGCCCAGTTCAGCCCTTGAAACTTCAAAACTCATGTAATAACTATCCAAGACTGAAAAAACGTCCCAGATATCCTGAAGCCTACTTGCATTGTTTCAGATAGTGTAAACTCTAGAAGATTTAAAGCATTCATCCATACCTGGTTCATCACCCACAACCCTCCTCCCAGTCATCTTCAAGAATTCTCTTTGCCAATCTTCCTCATGTCCTGTGTTTCCTTTTCAGTAACTGATTTTTTTTCTTGACCTCTTCACTTGCAAAATCTTTGCTGATCATTCACCCAGAGCTCCAAGTCCAGCCGGACTTGCTCCTTCCTGCAGTTGGTGCTGGGGTGAGAGCACAAGTGCTGCTGATTGCAAAGGAGGGCCAGAACTGTGGCCTGTGACTGGAAGAAGGTAAAACAGACAGCAGGGAACAGCATCCCCTGGGAAATCTTCCTTTCATTAGGCAAGAAGGTCATACCCTTTATCAGCCTCCAAAGCTGATGTACAATTCTCCTTCTGGGCTGGAGATTCACTCCTATGTAGCTGTGGCTTTTTGCTGTGCAGCACAACCTGCTATTGAAGTAAGCTCTTCCTCTGTAGTAACGTATTCACGCTCCACATAAAAGGTATAGAAGGATGTGCCTCCAGGGCAAAATATTTTTATTTTTCTATTTTTCCCATAACTACTGTAGATAAGCTTTGTCTTTTCCTGACTTGGGAGAGAACTGATGAAGGACACTGTTGCATCTTGCACAGCTTGCATGATCTGAAACTGCTTCTAGCTGGCAGATGTCTGAGCTGCTGAGACAGAAGAGTCTTTCCCTCCACTCTGTTTCCTCAGCTCAATGCCTTGACTACTAGGGAGTACAAAGTGCCTTCCTACACCATCCCCTGCAGTCTGTTAAATATCACAATGGGGACAAGAGGTGTGTACCACACAGACTTCTGATGTGAAAAGGAAATGCCTCCAGTACAGAACTGGGTTTAGTTGTGTTCTGTCCACCGGTTACACCAAAGCATCTATTTGCTCTGCAGTTCTGACAGCTTGTGAGAACAGAAGCCCTGTTGTCAGTGTAGTTCAATCAAGCCTCAGGAGCTATGAGATTAGTAGCCAAGACAGAGGCTTGCATTCCCAGGCATCCCATGATTTATAAGGTCTACACCAAATCCACAATCTACAGTCTCATGGCTTAGCTCTGAATTAAGCATGAAAGACCCTATACACTAATGCCATGCTTCTTTGGTAACAATAAATCTGTCTGGAAGGAGAGTTCAGAGGCATCCTAGTCTCAATGTGGGTTTCTAAGAGATAGCTTTGAGCACAAGATGTGGAGATGGCTGTAGACCCATCACCTTCTTTGTCTTCATACAAGATTTATCCTTAATTTTGCAAAGCAGGCAGTTTTCCCATCTTTATAGCTGCTTTAGTATGAAGAGTCTCCAGTATACTACATTTAACTGCTATTCCATAAACCATGATATTACTGGTGCATATTCTAGTTGCATGAACAGGCAAAGGAGTAGACAAGAAATTGATAAAGAATCAGGACATAGGGTGACAAGTCAGTTCATATGTTCAAAAGTCATGAGTCAGCAATGATGGTGTGTAGTCCAGCCTTGGATCTATAAGAAAGATAGAACTGGGCTAGAAGTTTCAGTGCTGGCTGGAATTTCGAGCCTCATCAGCACTCTTTAGATATGCCAAACCCCAGATGGGACTAAAATGCTTTGAAAGAGATTCCCATTGAACAGTTGCTATCCTGAAGGATGCACAAACCCTAACAGAACAGAGAGTTTGAGGTCACTGGAATCTGAATCTACTTTAAAGCGGTTTCCTTGGTAACCAGAAGTCAAAGCAGCCTTCTTCAAACAATGCAAACACACAAACCTTTCACTCCGTGCAACTTTTCAATTAAAGAGAGACAAACGTATCTTTACATTATAGAATGGTAAAACCTTTCTAAAGTGCCCAGCCCAGCTCTCACTTCAAGATATCTCACTTAGATAACAATGCTTGCAACTTTTCAAGGACAACCATAAGACATGGTGCGAAAAGAAGAGGAATAACACAATATGCTTTTACACTGAGCTCAATGCAAGTATCACAAAGTCTATATTAATGAGTCCATGCCACAAGCACCCAGTCTGGACACATTGGGGAGGATTTAAGGCCAGTTTTTGACTTCTGCTGCTCTTGTGAAATCTAAACTCCACTGCCTTTAGACAGATACTAGCCTAATACTGGGCCTGGCGGTTGCACTAGCACATCCTGATTGTGCAGCCACAACACCAAGGTTCCAAAAGAGAGGCAAAGCTGTGTTGGAGCTTTGAGTTGGAGCCTGTGTAGCAGCAGTAGGTGAGGCAGAGCTCAGTCCACTCCTTGTAGCAGGGCCCAAGCCAGCTGGGTAGTGGTTCAGGATGGAAGCATAAAGTAGGGAAACCTGGGACAAAAGGAGCAGAAAAGGCAGAGTTATAGCTGATGACACAGCCTGAAAAAATAGGTGAATTTCCCTGAGGTTCACTAGAGAGAGGCTCAACAAGTGACTCATTACCACTATTACTTTATGTTGCTAAAGAGACACTACAAAACTGAGTCCTTCACTTTAAATGACTGCAGAAGATGGGACTTTGTACCATGTAGATGGATACATACTATTATGTACCAAGCCTTGTAAATAAATTGGCTGGAAATGCAGATGCTCATCCATGTAATAAATACAGGTGAATTGCTAATAATAAAACTGAAAATATTCAGCTTCAGGTAGAGAACAACATTTCAGCCCAATATGTAAAGTTTTTCATTAATAACGTGAAAGAGATTAGTGGATTATAAGGAGTAGTAGCAGTCATGCCTCAAGAATAAGGCTCACTGCCACAATTAAAAGGCATTTACCTGATTACACAAAGACCTGTAGTCCTTTCTGTGTATGCATATGCACGTATATCCTCATTTTTATGGAAGAACACCCATCTTTCTCTTCCTAAGGATTTCATGGCTTAATGTAGATTCTTGTTACGTTGAGAATCTGCAATAATGTTACCAATGAAATTGTCTATGAATAATACATTACTGCTTCACATAAGATAGTCAATGATTTCTTGAGGAATAATGAAAACTACTAGTACTTACTGGGTGTTCAGGCCAGGCAGTATATTGCTAACTAATTTATTTTAGTCTTTGTTAAATAAAATATACAATTCATTTATCTCTAATGTCATATATCATACAGCCATCAGAGCAAACAGGAAGCTGATCTGAGCGTCTCAAATGCTATCGGCAGCCCATAGCTCAGCTCTGCTGCAGTGCGATTACAAGGAGACGCTGAGGACACATTGGTATTCTGCACTAGAAGGCAGGAGCCACTGCTTAGCTTTCAGCCTGATACTCATAAAGCCTGAGTTTCATGAGCAGCGCAGTCTAAAAGGGCCACTGTCACGCTCATTAGTCAAGAGAAAGAAGTGAACAGGCCTAATAGGCCAGATCTCCACAGGTAGTGGGGGTGTCTTCACAGCCCAAGATATGGTGGAAGCCAGCTGGTGGATCCTACCCCATGTTTTGCCAGGACTGCCTTTTCTGCCTCAGCCATCTGATAGGACAATATATGTCACTGAATGACTGTGTTTGGCGCCTCAAATATTTCGATATCTTTCGGTTCAGTCATTTATGCTCAAACACTTAACCCATTAGCACACAAAGCCCTCCCAGAGGAAACCCCACTCTCTGAATGCGTCAAGCCAGGCTGACAAAAGGTGAATTATATTTCCAAAATACATTTCTTGTTTTAAGTAAAGATACTGCAAGATGCAAGCAGAATTGCTGAGTAGAAATGAACAAAATAAAAAGGGTGGCTTGGAGGGTTTATTTTCTTTTTTTCAAAAATAAAGACATACAGGAAAACATTGAGCAAAATCTGTTTTACTAAATAGAGCTGGCTTTCTGTACCTGCTTCTGTTGTTTACTTTGAAAAATACTGCTTTTGAAAACAGCATTTTCATGTATACTGCATGTTTCGAGGTTCATTAAAATGAATTAACGTCTTTGTCTTGATAGTGGATTTTCTCTATCAGGGCTTAGAGTGACTCTGTTATAATTCAATAGCATCTGACTTTCAGACGCGCAGTAATTGCTCAGGAGTGGGATCTACGTCAGAGTGGATTCCTAGGGAATCCAGTAACTCAAAGACAGATCTGTCCTGAACAGGCTAAAGCATTTGCAAAATTGACTGGGTTACTGTGGCAGGACAGAAGTGAATGACCACTTTGGTCATACTTAACGTTCTTACTCTCCCGATTCCCTTCACAGCTGGAGAGTCTATACAGTCCCCTCTGAAGTTTTGTATCATGATTCATGAGATGTCCACGAGCCACCATTTTCTAAGAAAAGCCTATATAATGTAAAAGGGTTCAAGTAGCTTTTTAACAGCATCCAGGAATTCTGGGCTGCTTAGAATCCAAGATCCCCAAGCCCAGGCATAAATAAAATTGTGTCCCTTCCATACCTTACACAGATGACCCTTCACAGCCTGCTGCCATTCCCGAGCAGCTAGAGGAAGGCTGCCAATCAATACTGGAATTTTAGTACACCAGCTCACCTCTGGGTTTATACAATAAATGTAGGAGACTTTCATGGGGAAGAGTAAAGGGTTATAATTTGGTAGGTGGAATAGCAAAAGTTTGTCTTCCTATGAACAAGGGAACTATGTGTCCAAATGGATGGTACACAGAAATCTGAGTCGAGCAGTTTATTTTGAAGATAAAGAAAATGCTTTCAAGTGTATTTTGCCATAGTAAAAAAAAAAAAAAAAAAAAGAAAAGAAAAAAAGAAGTATACAGACAAAACCATTAAGTTGAACAGAAAATTAATCCCCCAAATAATGAACTCCAAAGCAGCAGCAGCAAATTCAGCGGCAGTGAACTGATGTGCAGCATTTCATCCATATGAAGAATGATTATGATCTTTCTTGAGAAACGGCAAAAGACTTACAACCTCTAAGTTAGCAACTCACTAAACTCTGGCTGCCAGGGAAAATAACAGCAACTGCTTCTAACATTTTCTTCTGTAGACAGACTCTATGATTCAGGGAAGGAAGCAAGAGCAGCAACCAGAAAACCTCCATGCTCATCTGCTCTATTTCCATTTTACATTGTCATTCTTTCTTTGTACTGCTGTGTGCATGCAATCTCATTCCCTGGGAAAATGAAAACTGCAGCTACTATTTTTTTAAATGCAAGTTTCTAAAGAGTCTAATCTCACTGCCCTTCTTTATGAATATAATCTCTATTTCTCTAGGTATTGCTTATCTATCTGATATCTCAACTGTATCTTTTTAAACCAAAAGACTTTGTCACAAAGTTGTGAGTTTACCAAAACTTTCTGCGTCTTGTGAGAATATCCTGGTTCTCTGGACAACTGGCCATTGTACAAGTCCAAATTCAGTGATCTCTAATATGTTAAGGGATACTTCTTGTGGCTGGTGACATTAATGTTGAAAAGTAAATGGTAGTGATATGCTTCATACTGCAATCCACAAATCCCCCAACTTCCCTCAGAAATTCAGTCCTTCCTATATAAACCTGAAGCTCAGAATGGCCAATGATACAGCACAGGAACAGAAATTTTTTTCTAGTACATTTGAGTCTTAAATACTGATATCTAAATTAGATATATTTTGAACTGAAGCATAATAAGTGTAGAAGCAGCAAACAGCTAGCTGTTTTATCCTTTCTTCCTCAGGGACTTTTATTTTACCGCACCCTTGAACTAAAGAATTCTGTTGTCCCATTCTGCAGGTACAGAAATGAGAGTGCAACAAAAAGGATGTGTCTTCCCCCTGACCAAGTGACAAACCAGGAGCTAACCGGAGATGAGCACTGGGTGTCCTGGGGTCCAGCCTAACCTGCCATCTCAGGCATGCTGCACTAACATACCAGAGCAATGTCTAAGTATATTTAATCCAATAAATCCTTCTGGGATGGCAATGTGGTATTGCACAGGTGACAACACACAGGACAGATCAAAGCTTTCTCAGGGAAGTTTTTTCTACCTAATACGCTCCTCAAGAATACATTTCCACAAGAAATCAATTTGAATGCTTTCCAAGGAAGCGTGACACTGCCTGGCTATTCATGTTTCAGCATGGACCCTTCACTGTCATCTTCTAAATCAATTTATTTCACTTGACACCAATGCAGCGTATTAGTTTTTAAGTTGCCTTCTCACCGAATAACATATGGCCAACCCATGAATTTTATTGGTTATAAGAAAGCTTTGAGAGGGAGAAGACTAGAGAGAAATATCAGAGCTAGACTTCAGACCATATACTGCTTTTTCTACCAACAGCAGAGGGGAAAAATTCATTTTTTATCTTGTAATATGATTCATAACTCTTTCCATAAGGCATTAATAATGGAATTCATTAATTTGGCATTGGCCGTCTTCACCATTTTTTTCATATTTATTCTGCTAGTATCAGCCTGTCCACACATTAAAAAGTGTTCTGCCCCAAATATATCAGGACAAGAGCAAATCTGAAGTAGCTGCATGGGAAAAGGGTATTTTTGTGAGGGGACGTTACCCAATGCTGGTAGATGAAAAGCTAGCCAGAAACACAAGGAGATGAGTTCACAGTTTTGGCGTAGCTTTTTAATTCATTGTTTTCTTCTTATTAGCTTTCAAGAAGGAAAAAAAAAAACTTTCCAATCGTTTCTTTTCTAGGCCCAAAATCACTAAGATTACATGACTTTTGTTACAGAAATTAGATTTTGAGATAAGACGCAAATATAAAAGTTTTAACCGATAGACCACTCCCAAAGCACTTTATAGAGAAGGCTGAAATAATTGCTCTCTTTTTGAAACAGAGCCACGTACTACAGCAAAATAAGTCACTCATGGTAGTCTGACAGCTAAAGCAGACCTGACATTTCAGTATTGTTCCCACTAGCCTGAAGTCAAATATTTGGGAGGTCTGAAATTGCCATTAAAAAAGAAAAAAAAAATAAAAAGTATCAGATTTACACTCCTGTCACAGGAAAGAGAAATTAAGATAATATTATCCTATAGGGCACTTTAGTGAAGTATCTTATCATCATATACTCAGTTTACTGTAGAACTGTGTAGGATTATGCCAGCCTATAAGATAGTCCTGCAGAAGATGGGATGTCAAAAATGGCATGCCTCTGACCCTGCAATTTTAACTGATTATAATTCCGAAAATAAAATATCTAGGTTGGATTTTAAAAGGGCAGAATACATTCAAGCACATATTTCCTATGAGTTTCCAGCGGGAAGGGTTTAACCCATTTCTGCTTTGATTTTAATTTACTTTAAATAAGAACTGCAATTCACATTTTGTGTGAACAGGCTTGACTCTTGATACAAAGGTCAGCTTTGTGATACTCCATTCACATACAACCCTAGAGACCTATAAAAGGCATTTGATGTTAATTTTCCCACTTATGTGGCCAAAAAGAATTTTAAACCAGGGACAAAAATGTTTGTGCTGCACTACCTTCTTGCCTGATTGGTAACTCGTGGCTGATATGAGGCTGATATTAGCTGCAGTGGATCATAATCTAAATTTTTATATTTTTAAATGCTTTGAGTCTGCACAATGGTGTGTAAATGCCAAATAACATTGTTTTATTTTAACAGCACTTAGCTCTATTCATGCACAACTGAACCAATCTATATTCATTTGGACATAAGAGCTCTCTGTGCTGTAAGAAACAAAAGGGAGCATTTAAACGGCAGTTTTCACAATAATTAATATTACCTAATTTCTAGCTAATTCTGTCAGACTAGCTTGCCTCTCTCTTGTAATGACAATTCATGCCTGACTGATAAACAAAATGCTCTCTAACACAAATGTACTAAGATAATGTACTGTAACAAAAATATTCTAGTATCTAATAGCAGGTATTCAAGGCTTACCTTTATTTGCTACTATTATAATAAGCATATATCCAATATCCATAGGGTGTTCCTAAGCACTGTATCTGCTGTAAAGTGTGTATTAAACTTCTTTGAGGTGTTCGTAATGGATCAACTAAGTTTTATAGAACATAAAACAACCCCCAAAGAAAACAGTGTTTTAGGACATGTAACTTCCTTAAGTAACCTAAAATCACTGCAACAGTTGCTGTAATGTACTGTCACCAGGTACCAGTAATGGTGCTAGCTGATGCAGATTTAACTACTCCATTGTGTTTGCAACTGTCTATGATACGTTTCCTGCTGTTCTGCACTATTCCCCATGTTGCGTCAACTGCTTGTTCACGTGCTGCAACCTAACGGGTGAGCTGTTGGAGAAGGAGAATGCCTTTGTCCTGCTTGACTGCACAGCACCTGCTGCCTTGAAACCCTAGAGCCTGCCAGGGCTCCTTGAGAGGCTGCAGTACCTAAAGTGTACAGCGCAAGAGCACTGCCACCGCAAATCTCGGTACTGAGAACAGCTTCAATCAAATCCACAAACACAACAGGGCTGCTCTGTGAGTAGAGATTAAAACACCTGCAGGATCTTGGTTTTGACTTCCCTATGAGGCCTCCAGACTCAGGCAATTAGCAGGTTTTAGCGAACGTAAGGCTCTTCTTCAGAGTCTTATAATGATGACAAACTAAGCTACTCAGAATTGTACGTGTACTAACAACATACAAAGACCATAACTGACCAATAAGACCAGTTCTTCCTGCTTCAGTATTAGCATTCACTTTTTTCTTTAATAATTTTACATTTTCTACGTCTCCTAGAAGACCAAGGCAAACACACACATATATGCATTTTTTTTTGCCTACTTGGTATAACAGACCACTAAACTGGAATAGACAAGACAGATTTGGTTTGAACCCATTCCACACTGTATTTACCTGAGCTACATAGGGTATACCCACGCTTAAAAGAGAAGATAAAACAGCTCACAATTTTACTTTACTGCAGCTCATTCTGAGACAGCATGGATATGTCTGCTGTACAGCACTGGACCACGTAGATGAACCCTAGGGGAAGTTACTTGCTGAGTCAATGTTACTGATGTATGAGAAGGTTCCTTGTTCCTACAGACAGCTTCTGTCAAGAATTCTCCCTGCTGCAAAAGAAAGATTCATAATTTAAAGAGAAAAGGTACTAAATTATTTCTGAAGGTGATACTTATGAAGTGAAACCATTTTTCTTGGTAGAGCCTCAAACAAAGGATTATCTGTCAATAACTATCATGCATGACACCCATGCTCCCATAGGGTTAACTCTACATAAACAAACAAAAGGCTTTTTAATGATTCACTGTTGCCTAGAGGGAGGATGAAGAAAGCATCCATTTTTTCCTGAAATGTAGGTTGACAGGCCTGTGTTGATGAGACATTTACATCAGAAAGATATTTTCAGTATGCGGCAGACATAGCTTGTTTCAAACATCTTCTTTCTGTTAGGGAGTGGCAGGGAATATACTATCTAAACCAAATGCTCCTAAATTGTGGTACTTAAACCACCGATTGTCCTTGTATTTAAAGCTAATAAGTAACAACATTCCTCAATAGCCTGCAAGATCTGTTATCCAAAGCATTGTAGAGTCATAGAAAAAAATGAAAAGCAGCAATTTACTGTCTGAACTTTAAGGAAGAGGAGGGACTTGAAATCAACTTTTCCTCTTCCATTGCCACTTACTGATGGGCAAAAGAACATATACATTCTTCCACAGTCAAAGCAAGAACATGTCAGAGAAGCCATATGTAGGTAGAATTAAAGGCTCTTTCACTCTTCTGAACAAGTCCCCAGACTACGTGCTGCTTTCATTTGAAAAATGGGACTTAGGCTTTCTTTTCTCCTTGTTTACCACTTGACCGTAAGACAAGACTTCACTGTTCTCCCAGCAAAGCACAGGATGTCTAGGGGCTTTTCACTGTTTCAGAGCTGTGCCATCACAACTGTCTGCTTAGCTCTGTCATTTGGGGCAAGATAGATGCAACTAACAGAGCCATGTTGTGATTTTATACTGCCCTGAGTTTACTGGCATCATGAGAGAGAGCAGCAGAAAGATCCTGGAGCCAGAATCCAGGATGTGGTACTAAAGATGAGTCCAAGACTATGAGCCTGATCATTCTCCCAGTGAGGAATTTGAGACAGAATATAAAAAGGGGCTTACAGGGACCTTGCATCAGCTTAGCTGGACCAATGCTAACAAACAGAATGTGACATGCAGGACATTTCAATTGACTCCAAGTTGCTTAGATGAACATACTAGTAACAAGAGTTTTGGAAAAGGCACATGTATCAGAGAAGCCTTATTAGACGACATGCACTGTTGTCTGCTGGTAACGAACTTTCATTCATAACAGATTGAAAACATTTCAGGGAATCAGAATTTGATGGTCTGTTCTATCACACCACTTCCCCATCACTCCTCACCAAAGTCATCCATGGTCTCACTAGCTTACAAGGGGGACAATACAGTGGAGAATGAAGTCTGTGAACCACTTTCCAGAACCGAGCTGGGCTTTGTTGTGTGGTAATACACTTGTGTCTAAATATACAGTTTTCAGCATTTATTACAACTGAAAACACATACACATTACTGCTAAAATCATCCATTTCAGTCCAACAGGTCCCATTGATGAATAATACCATAAACAAGTTGTGCTGCTGAAGATAAATAAACCAGATTACCGAGGTAATAAACTAGAATACCTAGGTAATATCTCATCAGTCTGAGTAAAGGGTGCTAAATAGTGTATGAATATGTGTAAAGCCAAGTGACAGAAGTACATACTCATTTTTGGAAAAGAAAAAAGTAATAGAATAATATTATACCCAGGCTTTCTAACACAACTCAAATTAAAGGTGGAATTTCACTCTATTATTATTTCCATTATGCGCTTTTATTTGGAAAGGTTAAGAACTCATCTATTAAAATGCACTCTTGGAAGAAATTTCATAGGTAGAGCATTCCAGCAAGAAAAATCAACATTATAGATCAGGAAGAGGGATAGTTTGTAATTTTTACATCAGAATTGAGCATAAAACAATTCCAAAACTTTTTCTTTTCTTTCAACTAAAGCATCAGATGTCTGATAAAAACTCTTAATGAATATACTATCAGATTCTAATGGATTATACACCAGAGAAGGCATCATAATTACCACACTTTAAAAAAAAATAAAAATCTTTCTCGTCTACTACACATACTGCTTAGTTCTTCCAGATTTCAGGAGGCAAGATGAGAACTAAAACCAGAAAATATAATAAAGATATGTACTATAGATTGTGGATCAAGATTATGGCATCCGTTTTTTTCTCTCCTGACAGACCATATGCACTTGGGGAAGTCTGAAAACATGGAGAAGTTGGAATCATAGAATCATAGAATCATAGAATCACCAGGTTGGAAAGGACCCACTGGATCATCGAGTCCAACCATTGCTAGCACTCCCTTAAACCACGTCCCTAAGCACTTCATCAACCCATTCCTTAAACACCTCCAGGGAAGGTGACTCAACCACCTCCCTGGGCAGCCTGTTCCAGTGCCGGATGACTCTTTCTGTGAAGAATTTTTTTCTGATATCCTGCCTGAACCTCCCTTGGCGGAGCTTCAGGCCATTCCCTCTTGTCCTGTCAGTCACTTGGGAGAAGAGGCCAGCTCCCTCCTCTCCACAACTTCCTTTCAGGTAGTTGTAGAGAGTAATAAGGTCTCCCCTCAGCCTCCTCTTCTCCAGGCTAAACAACCCCAGCTCTCTCAGCCGCTCCTCATAAGACTTGTTCTCCAACCCCCCTCATCAGCTTCGTTGCTCTTCTCTGGACACGCTCCAGAGCCTCAACATCCTTGTGGTGAGGGGCCCAGAAATGAACACAGTACTCAAGGTGCGGTCTCACCAGTGCTGAGTACAGAGGGAGAATAACCTCCCTGGACCTGCTGGTCACACCGTTTCTGATACAAGCCAAGATGCCATTGGCCTTCTTGGCCACCTGGGCACACTGCTGGCTCATGTTCAGTCGGCTGTCAACCAACACCCCCAGGTCCTTCTCCAGGCAGCTTTTTAGGCACTCTTCTCTTAGTCTGTAGCACGACACAGGGTTGTTGTGCCCCAAGTGCAGGACCCGGCATTTGGCCTTGTTGAACCTCATGCTATTGGCCTCGGCCCAGCGGTCCAGCCTGTTCAGATCCCTTTGCAGAGCCTTCCTACCCTCCAGCAGATCTACACTTCCTCCCAGCTTAGTGTCATCCGCAAACTTGCTGAGGGTGCACTCAATGCCTTCATCCAGGTCATTGATAAAGACACTGAACAGAGCTGGACCCAGTACCAAGCCCTGAGGAACCCCACTTGTGACTGGCCTCCAGCTGGAGTTAACTCCATTTACCACCACTCTCTGGACATGGGGGTAATAGTTCACAAGCAACTTCACAAGAAGAGTGCCTAAATATTTGTGCCTGAGGGACAGAAAAAAAGAAATCACAACAGGGGAAAAAAGGATGGGAAAGGTTCTATCAGATGCAGTTTATTCAGCCTTACAAGACGAGATAATCAACTGCTTGACATTCAGACACTGATGTCCATCAAAATCATAGCAATCAATATGTATCACCTCATTTTCTGGCAACTACCTGAAAATAAATTTGCATAAAATCGGGACACAACTGGAAATCTACTCTATGGCACCAAATTACAGCAGCAAATGGAAACATAGATAAAAAAATTAAACCTGTGTCCAAGAATGAAGCCCTGGAGGACGTACAAATTAATCACTGTGGAAACAGACATAAAATAGGCAGATTGAACTGACTTGGAGAGAATTGTCTATCCAGGAGGAAAACAAAAGCTAATCTGTGTCTGTGGTTCCAAGGCAGGAGATAAAGAAATTTTTCTTTGCTGTTTGCACCAAGTGCAGGTGTTTTTCTAAGCACTTGGAGAAGAGACTTTCAGTGCATGTCCATTAAATCCTTTTTACTCCTGAAGACCACTGCTGCTGAACAATCTGAAAGGACATCGGATGGGTTTAAGTGAGGACATGAGAAGGACTGAAGGGCAGGTGTCCGAAGGAGTTTCCCACTTGTTGGAAATTTAGTTTACTGAGAAGGCAGCACCTGGACCATCCTGTCCCCTTTCAACGAACAGATGCAGAAAATTTTGGACATAAAAATGATGCTCCTGCTTCTTAGTAAAGCACTAGTAAAGGAAGTAGAAGTAGCATTTAAATCTCAGCACTTTTATTAAATTTTCTGACAGTCTCAATTTTGTTTTCTCTATTTAACACTGAGCTTTCTCAAGGATGTAGTTCCTGTGTTTCAAAATCTCATTTCTGATTTTAAACGCAGGTCCTGAAAATGACTCCTCAAAGAGCAGGCTAGATATTTGCAAGCCCATCCTATAGGTTGAAGACTTGTCAGCATTGAATTTGTGTAGAAGATCACTTTCAAAACCAGTTCAGTAGTACATAAATTATTTAAGGTTAACAAAACTGAGGTGAAAACAGAATCTGCTCAACTTCAGCAGAACTTGTGTCCTAAAAAGTATGAGGGATAGTCATCAAGTAACATTCAAACCCCTGTGATGCTCCCTGTCCCAAAGAAACAAGCTGCAGACTCCTTCACATGTGCTGCAATCCTTATTGCACAGATGTGAACTGAATGTTTTTCATCACGTGAATATAACACAGTGTTTCCAAACCTGCATATACAGACGGTACACTCGGTCTTTTTCAATAAATGGCATTAAAAAAAAGGGTTTGCAGGAGACTTTATCCTTTAAAGGATAGCTTAAAAATATACTTATCTGTATCATTGTTCCTTAACCATCATAAAATAAGCAAAAAGAAATAGCACACCAACTAGACAGATTTAAGTCTCTCCTGGTGTTGCTGGTTTTTAACACTACTGTACTATGAAGGTTGACAGAGAGTAACAAAACCAGTTGTAGCAAAATCTAATCCAAAAGGTAGCCAATTAAAAAAATGCATTGTGGGTCACTTGAAGACTGGCAATGAAGCTGTGTCATTTAAATGCACAACCACACTGTAAATTACTTACCTGAAAGTAGTGGCACTACTCATCCTTAAGCCATCACAGAAGAATCACATTACAGCTCTTGTAAGAAGCGCAAAATTCGTTGCAGAAATCCTAACTTCGAAACAACTAGTTTTTTTAAGCCATAGCTCCTTCAAAATTATCTTTTCAAATACTTGGGACTCTCTCTTCAAAAGAATTTTAGACTTAAGCTTTTCATGCCCCAAATTTTGAATAGAATCAAATTAAGAACTCTGTTGTACCATAAATCTTCTGGGACCACAGATTTCAAAGAAAAAACCCCACAGCTTTATTGCTAGTCTGTCAGAACCACAGTGCTCAATACAAATTATCCTCCTTTTTTGTAAGAGCTATAGTTTGTTCTCCATCAAAGAAGGAAAATCTTTCATGAACCTCTTTTCTCTTATGCTGTTGTTAGTACTCTGCTACATCATAATAAATATGAATGCCAAGGAAGTTTACAATTTTTTGCAAGTGACAATTTTTTCAAAGTACTGCTGAATATATCTCAATTTTTTAAAATACCTTCCTCCTCGTTTCCTTTCTCCGCCTAAAAAAAAATGGATAATCAATACTTGGCAAAATGAAAGGGCAGGAAGATTGTCAGTCTGCTAATACGCAGCAAAAAAAATGCATTCAGCTTTCTATTGCATTTCTGGAAATCTACACTCTTGAAGTGGGCAGGAGCTTTCAGGACCCTGGGATTTTTGAAGACTGATGCAAATCAGTTAGTTGCCTGAAGATTTACTAAGTAACTCAAGTGTGGCCACTCGTCCTGCAAGATTGATTCAGTGCTGCAAATGTGAATAACTCAATAACCACCTTAACTAGAGTGCCTTAAAATCCCTCTATTTCCCAAGCACAGAAAGGTAAGCTGTGTTATCACAAAGATTGTAATGAAGCAGTTGTTTATAACCATTGTCCTTTTAATGGTAACCTCTATAAGCAGCATTATTATATACACACAAAAAATCTAGATAAAGCCTTGCAAGCAGAAAGATATTACATTTTTGTCTGTAAGATGATGTGTACTACGCTAGCACCAATCACAGAGCCTTCCATTGTTCTCAGGCAATCTATAGACACATAGTAAGGGACAACGTCTGTTTGGGTAAAAAGACAAAGTGTGAGAAGAGGAACCATGCCATGCAGGTAAATGTCTTAGGACTAGAGAGCAGGAATTGAGCAGAGAGCTGTGGTAGTGATGGTAAAGGCACTCCAGTGCTTCTTTCTCAAGGCTCCAGACCTTCACAGCCATGATACTTAGGCATGTATCCCAAGGAAAGGACTGCAGGCATTTTGCATACCTGACAGGTGAGTGCCAAGGACACACAATGGTAAATGAGAGATTTAGGAAAATAACCTAAGTAACTGAAGTACCTGCTTAGCAGTCTGTCTCTTGTACATTTCCTGTGCATAGAGGCAATTTTATTTCATAACAACATTGCACTTGAGCTTGCTTTTTAAGTGATTTAACCATTTACCTGCTTGTATGACTGAAAAGAACCTCTCAAGATAATGCCGGAGAGTAAAATCCACTTGAGATACGATTAGAGAAGCACAGCACCAGAATTACATATAACAGAGGCAAAATTACTTCCTTAAGTTTCTTTATAAGGTCATGTCAGAGCTGGAGTTAAAATTCAGAGCACATAGAGCACTTTGCTCTCTGTATTTCCCAGTATTTCTCTATAGGTAACTGTGTCCCTGAAGGAGTACAAGGTAGTTTCGTAACCAGCAATCCCAAGCAAACAGTGTGGCTGCAAGCTATTGAAAACACTGCTGCAACCTAAAGTACGTCTTGAGCCCCAGTTCATGTCCATCCACGCTGTTGGAATAATTCATTGGATTTGATCATCCATTGCCATCCTCTTCTGAAAGGAAGCCTTCAGCGTAGGTAGAGATCCAGCTGGGAACTATATAGGTGTTCCTGCCCCCAGCCACATGTTCAGCCTCAGTCCAGCACATGCTGTCTGCTCATGCAACTGTGGTGTGTGATCACATGCTGAGGTGCATGTGTGAAAGCACATACTCAGCTGTGATGCAGATGCGCAGCCACAGAATAAGAAATGAGCTGTTGTATATAGACCTTTTATTCTGTCAGAGTAAACCAGCACCAAAGGAATATTGTTCATTACTGAGCTAAAAGAAAGGGCAGCCCTTCCCTAGGGCTGACTTTCTTGAAATACACACAAGCAAATAAGTTTGTGCTGCACTTTGCAGTGGTGTGTCTGGGAAAGGAATGGTTGCCGTGGAAATGATCTGCAGAGTAAAGGAATACCAGTTCAATAAAACACAAACACCAAGTTAGACAATGTTACTTTGCAAACAGTGAGGGAAAGGCAGAGCAAGGGGGGATTTCACAATATGTGTACCTGAAGAAAGATGGGAAGGGACTTAACAAGAGCATGTAGTGAAAGAACGAGGAGGAAAAGCTTTAAATTGGAGGGGGAAAGATTTAGATTAGGAATTAGGAAGGAATTCTTCACAATGAGGGTGGTGAGGCACTGGCACAGGTTGCCCAGGGAAGTTGTGTATGCTCCATCCCTGGAGGTGTTCAAGGGCAGGTTGGATGGGGCCTTGAGCAGCCTGATCTGGTGGGAGGTGTCCTTGCCCATGGCGGGGCGGTTGGATCTGGATGATCTTTAAGGTCCCTTCCAACCTAAGCCATTCTATGATTCTGTATTTGCTTCAGTCACGCATGTGAAGTTGCCAGATCTCCTTTTAAATGGGTGCTTGAGGCGGGGGAAGAAGAGCAAAATAAACAGCCTAGTAGTCTAACTATGAAGTTCCTGTGATGTTTGATGTGGTTCACCTAGAAAGTACAATCACCAACTGGACAATCAATTGGAGTGGCCTCAGTGATATCAAAGACATGACCCTATGTAATAAAGAACAATGTTTATAAATTTGTGTGCAACTGCATATGCTCACTGAATTTCTAACAATCTGTTAGCAGAAAAAAGTACTCAGGTTGACATCCTGGTTATCTTTCTGTGCCATGATCTTAACCGTATAATTTGTCCCATCACTAAAAGATGTACAGTAGTAAAAAGAACAGATGTCTTTGGACAGCTGCAACATCATTAGTGTCATAAATTCCTTTTGTGTGATGCTCTTGCACATTGCTACTACCTCAAGTTAAAAGAAAAGGTATCTAATACTCATATAGCTACACCTGGGCACTGATATGAGAAGATCTGTTTATTTTAGGTAATTAAAATATTTTTTTTATGAACATGTGAAGTCAGCAGAAAACCACTATTTGAGAAGGTCACATAACAACGAACAGATGCAAACCTCCAATTACAGTTTGTCCTGGTGCTGTGGAGAGGGAATACTCACACTTGAAAATATAAAGCAATATTTTTTGTTTAGCACCTCTAATGTGACTTATTCACCTCACATCTGCTGAGGAAGGACAACGCTGGTTCCCAGCCTCTGGTGAATACAGATGAGTGTTGAACTACAGCTGAGAGCTAGTACAGATGTTCAGATATTCTGCTCTTCCCATAATGAGATCTCCATTTCTATGTAAATACCACAAGAATTCCTTATTGCTTGATCAAGTAATGCAGCTAGTGGTGGGAAGCTAAGGTGCCCATAGCTTCTGATCACCTGCTAGTGACAAAGAGCTTGAGAGCCTGTGATGTGTGTAGAGACTGAAGCAGTTCGTGGACTTCTTAGAGTACATCTCTGCACTAAGCGATATTCAGGGCAAATAGGCTAAGGCATGCAAGGAATTGTGTTTATCTGCAGGAGCCTTCTGTCTAGGCACAGGACAAAGACAAGCTGTCAAGCATATTCATAGCTAAAAATTTATAGGTCAAGGTGACAGAGAATGCAAAGAAATTAAATATAGTAAAAACGCTACCCTCCTCCTTCTAACCTCTGCTGTGGTTCCTTCCTGCCTCAGAAACAAACAAGTTCAATATGAAAACACTTCAAACTAGAAACAGAACTGAAGTAAAAGTTTGCATTAGAACACAACATCTAGACTAAATACCTAAGCTCAAAATCCACCAGGTATTAATCTCTGCATCCAAAGCCACACTTCTCCAAAATTCGGGTTTGATGTAGAGAAGTGAAAAGTTCAGTACAGAAGCTTGGATCTAAAACCAGGAACCCATCCAAGGACTTAGTCCTTGTACCTTTGAAGACTAAGCAAGAGATATGAGCTGAGTTGTAACAGAGCAACATCCTTTTCCACTGTGTTCTTTTTCTGTGTTTCATCTTTCAAGCTTTACCTGGTAACTCCTGAATTATACAACAGAGAAGATTTTCCCCTTCATTTTAAAACCTAGTTAAGCACCACTTATTGTAATTACTTGGCAGCAGACCAAAGTGTCTCCCTTAAAGTCATAATTTATGCTAATACTACTATGTTAGCTGTTGTCATTCAATATCCAAACACTACTTCAGGTATATGAGGTGGTTCAAGTAGCTCACTACAGTCTCAGCAGCCCTGCACATACCTCCTCAAACATTCCTTTCTCCTGAATAGTCCGTAGCTAATATCTAGGGTTGTTGAGCTGAAGGGAGCAGTCTCAGCATTGTTCTTCCAGTGTAAGCATGCACTCAGTAACCCTGGGTTTGCCATGATTGTGTGGCATGTATGCATACTCACATTGTTTGATTTAAGCCAACATATGCATGTAGGTGCCCACCTAGGCCAATATAACCAGCATTCCAGCTCTTTTACACTTCATATAATCAGAAAATCATAGAATCATAGAATGGTTTGGGCTGGAAGGGACTTTAAAGATCATCTAGTTCCACCCCCCTGCCATGGGCAGGGACACCTCCCACTAGACCAAGCTGGTCAAAGCCCATTCCAGCCTGGCCTTGAACACGTGGAACAGGCTGCCCAGGGCAGTGCTTGAGTCACCATCCCTGGAGGTATTTAAAAGACGCGTGGATGAGATGCTCAGGGGCATGGTTTAGTGGTTGATAGGAATGGTTGGACTCGATGATCTTAGAGGTCTTTTCCAACCTAGTGATTCTGTGATTCTGTGACCTCTAGGGATGGAGCATCCACAACTTCCCTAGAAAATCCATTCCAGTGCCTCACCACCCTCATCGTGAAGAATTGCTTCCTTCCCCCTTCCAATTTAAAGAGATTCCCCCGAGTCCTATCACTACTTGCCCTGAAAAAAGTCCCTTTCCAGCTTTCTTGTATACTCCCTCCAGGTACTGGAAGGCCACTATAAGGTTTCTCTGGAGCCTTCTCTTCTCCAGGCTGAACTACCCCAACTCTCTCAGCCCGTCCTCATAGCAGAGGTGCTTCAGATCTCTGATCATCTTTGTGGCCCTCATCTGGACCCATTTCAACATTTCCATGTCGTTCTTATGTTTGGGATGCCAGAACTGGACACTACTCCAGGTGGGGTATCACAAGAATGGAGTAGAGGGGCAGAAGCAACTCCCTCAACCTGCTGGCCATGCTTCTTTTTATGCAGCCCAGGATAGGGCTGGCTGCCTGGGCTGCGAGCACACACCCAGGATACAGCTAAATTATATTCTCTAGGTATAATGGAGCCCAGATTTGAGAGGGATTTTTTATAAAATATGTGAGTTAGATTCATGTTATCAACAGAGCCGGACTTCTGTATCTCAGCAGATGCTGCATCCAGAATGTTGTGGGTCAGTTAATTAGAATACCAGATGATTAGTCCCTCAAAAACTAGTACTAGTAAGGTTTTGAAATAGCTGTGCACGTTTAGGAATAACAGAAACTGCTTCTTCTTGAGCTTTCCTGGGAATTATATTCTTAAACACTTAGAACACTTCTAAATATTTGTACTCTGGTGTTTATGTAAACATAACCCCAAATAACTATCTTTACCTTGGTAAAGATGCCCGTATTTAATGATTTAAATGAGCATTATAACCATGTAATGGAAATACCATTTATATTTTCTTGCCACAGAGCATTCATCCCAATACATCAGCAGGGCACAAGAGCCTAGATACAGATAGCCAAAGGAACCGGATTGGAGTTCTTCTAACCAATATTTCTTGGAATATAGTAAATTCCTTAATCAAACATAGTAGATTTCTCACCCACTTCAAATCAACTCCCTGTCTCCTAGAATAAGCTACTCTTTGGTGATTCTGAAGGCCCTCAAAAATTTAAGAAACATTTTTGGTAGGATCTCAAAGACATAACAGTGCAAGCTGCCTCAAAACCAAAGTGTATTATTGCTTTTCTCAGACACTTGGCAAAAATTTCCACTTTCTACTGTCTCATCAAGCAGCAATCCTATTTCTTGACTGACAAATAGGTGGATTTTCCTGTGCAGATGCATATTTTTGCAGCTGAAATTAAGATGAAAAAATAGTTCTTAAAATGAGCTCTGTCAAAAATGACTATGTAAGTGTTAGTACACATAAGAACAGTAATCAGAAATCTGCGCCAGACACATGTACCAAGGGGAAGCCTCGCAAGTTTTCTACCATTTGACTTTATTGGGATTTAAATTGAAACAACTTCTTTCTCCATCAGACAGAACGAACTCTCTCCATGCAAAGGGCAAAGAGCTGCTCATAGCTGCATTTCTTTCCAATGCTTGTATAAGCCTCTCTTTACTAGCCACTGCTTCAACAGGGTCATAATTTTAATGGAAACACATATTTACTCAACTATAGCACTTGCGCCTTCATGTCTGAGTACATTTTCTTTTCCTCTTTCTAGTCAATATTTCATCCTAAAACATGCTATTAACAAGAGCAGAAAATCTAGCAGACGGTCATTTTTTTTTTTGCTTTAATAATAGATGATATCTATTTCAAAAGATAAAGATATTTCATTGCTCTAGGATGTGTTCTTTTCTTTCCAGATAAACCTCTATTTTGCGCATTACATTTGCTGCCTTTCAGAAACAGTAGATAACATTGGAAATATTTAATTAATGTGTACCACAGCATGACCTCAGCAGACAGAATATCCACCCTAAAGGAGCAGAACTGTAGGAGGTAATTAGAGCACACCATGACATTTATTACTAATGCTCTTCCATTGACATTTGCTGTTGACAGGCAGAATATGAAGTTTTCCTCTGTTTGCATTGAATTACAATGATATAGACCTTTCCACATATGTATGTGAGGAATGCTTTTGCTGTTTATAGTAAATGAAACTATAAGAGACAGAAGAAAGTCTTGGCCTTTTCAGAGCAACTAGCTAAACTCCCACCAACTTTCTGGATCTAAATTTCTTTTCCACACAGTGTATTGTGAAGGACTGCTAGTATGAAATGCATCCTTTAAGAAGGGGAGAAATCCCAAGTTCCTGTCCCTATTCTCTTCTGATGCGTACATTTAAGAAAACAATAACTATTTAGTATAAAATGGATAATCAGAGACTAAAAGAATCATAATCAAGGACCCCGTCTCTTCCAACCCCTTCCTAGGCTCAGAAGGCTGCTCTGCTATTAGGCTGAATTACAGAGGGAATGTTTCAGTATTTTACTAGCAGAAGCATTGAGGCGATAAAATAATCCTTTCGATGTTTAAAATAGATCTCAAAATTAGTAAAATTTGGCAAAATGCACACAGTATGTGGAGGACAAACTCCACTGATATCAGCAGAAGTATCTAGAAATGCTATAAGAGCCTTGGTAAAATATGACAAATTTTATAAGATATAAAACACTCAGTTGTAGAATGAAGCTAAAAGGATTTCTTTCATAAGAAACCCTTTCAGCTGGTTTGAAGTAGCTAGCTCAGCTAATTTTATTCAAAAACTTTTTAAAAAATGTGTTTCACTTCCTCCCTTTTCCGTTTTCCCTTCCCTTTCCCAACACATTAAACCTTCCAACATAAAAATAAATAAATAAATTTAGTTTTAATGAGTGGCCTGCTCTCACTAGAAGGCAATTATACCTGTAGTTATTGGAGGACAGCTCTGTCACCCACATAGAGAATGAAAATTTTAACTTATTATAGTGAATTATCAGGAAATAAAGTGGGTACTTGTAACACTGGAGACAGCGCAGGTCAAATGTATATGCAGAATACTTCAGAAAGTACAGGAGTTAATTACTACCATGAGTAGCATCCTGTGTATACAATGCCAGAGCCTATTCTTGTGAAATCTTCCACAGGCGGGAAGTGGTTTATGCTATTGGTTAATGGGAATGTAATGGGAAGTGTTACACTCCCCTTAAATTATGTTCTGTCTCAGAATGTAATCTATTCGTGTTTCCAATTTTGTGGATAAAGATTTAGCAGCCTCATTGCCTCATAATAGTTATGTCTATGAAAACACTCTGAATGTTCTGTTCAATTAATTTCCTAGCATCCCACTGATTTAAAAAACACACTAATAAAAAGCAGCAAGGAGAGTACACACAAATACCCTGTAATTAAAGATTATTGAATAAGAGTGAAGAAAAGCAAATAATTTCAGATGAAAAATCAAAAGAAAACATTTGTCTTTACGCAGTTGCCACAGCTTTTCACGTGATAGGAAAAGACATGCATTAGGCTTCTTGGCACAGAGGAAAAAACTGCTATGATTTGACCAGAGTTTATTTCTCTGATCACATGGATCTTATTAGCACTCTGTGCACTGCTCACTGCCCACCCTGTAGTACTTTCCCACTGTAGCTTATCTTACACTAAAGTTACAGGCTTTTGGGACCCTTTGTGCTTGGGCTGGTTACACAAAACCTTATTTGCAGAGAAGAGAAATAACAAGTATAGCCACCAATCAATTAAGATAATCTTACGTTTGGTTAAAATGAGAGAAAACTAACTACTGTGTCTGCAGTGCTATTTAAGAAAGTTTTTGTGTTTGTTTTTAAAAATACAGATTAATCAAAAACTGTAATCCCATTTCCTGGTACAGAAAACAGCTGCCTACAGCTTACTGTGCTCTTCCCCATTACCTGAAGTGACTGACAGCTATGAAAGACATCCAGTAGACAGAGGGTTTGTGAAAGTTAGGCAGGCTGGGAAATTCAGGTAATTGAATTAGAGAGGCTGAATGAGCCTTTTTAGGCTGGGCATAGCCTTAGTCTAAAACTTGTTTGTCTCCAGCCAGGTTGGAAAAGGGGCAAAGTGAATTCAAGTCTGTCAGCCAATGTTCACATCAATGTGCTTTCCTCATTTTCCGATGAAAAATGGCTTTACATAGTGTAGCTTCTTTCCAATAGCCAGGCACAACTGCTCAGTTGGCCATAAACTGTTAAGATAGTACTTTAACATGCAAAATGGTATTTTGACATAATTAATCATCTACATTTTTTCATACTCATTAGCACTGAGATTTTGAAAACAGCCTCTTGCCAGTCCAACATATCACATGACATATGGTAAATTTCAAATGAAAAACTGTGCATTGTCAAAGGGTTAAATGCTACACAATACATGTTATGAAGACATACTTCATAGTAAAACATTAAAGTGCTCATTTATGTTGTAATCTGAAATCAACAAAGATCCAAACACTGCATTCTGAGCACATATATTCAGTACTCAGTGACACAGCTCAGGCAGTAAACCCTAGCAAAAGTACAGGTAACGGCTTCAAATTGGAAAGCGGAAGTTATAGATTAGACATTAGGAAGAAATTCTGCACAATGTGGGTGGTACGGCACTGGAAGTCGTGTATGCCCCCTCCCTGGAGGTTTTCAAGGTCAAGTTGGATGAGGCCTTGGGCAGCCTGTTCTGGTGGGAGGTGTCCCTGCCCACAACAGGGGTGTTGGAACTCGATGATCTTTAATGTCCTTTACAGCCCAAACCTTTCTATGATTCTATGATTTTTCTAGGTTTCTTAAAATACTATGTGAATTATGTGAATATGACTTATGAACCCTCTCTCCCATCTGAGCTTATTTAGCAAGGACTTTGCTTTAACTCTGTGTGTGTAATCATGACACTTGACATATTCTGACAGCCTTTGGACCGTAAATATTGCTGTCTATACATTGAAAGCAAAGTGAGGTGTGTAGGGTCTAGCTGTTATAGCTGGAAAAATCAGGATCATTTCCTGATACACATCCTTCTCACCACAGCTGACCTGAAGAAATGCTCATACATGCACTTCCCAGGAGTTTAACTCTGCTGTCAGAGCTTGGCAGGTGATTGTAATAACACTCCAAGAAACAGACATCTAATTAAATATTGTATTTGAGGAAAATTATAAGCACTTGTGATTAGTCATTGATGGACTATTTTGCAATTCCTTCACCTATATATGTGTATAGAAACCTCTCCTCCCCAAATTTTAACACCTTTATTGAAGATTATGAATTCATTTTCTGATTCATACATAAAACCACTACTAAAAGTAAAGAATTTACAGAGAAAGAGAAATCCTTTGAGTATTCCAAAGTTGGTTTCTGTTCATAGCGATGTCCTCCAATTGTACCAGAAAGATCTAAAAAAATTACAGAAACCACATTTCCATAGGAATATTCAGTCATCAGATAACAGAAACTCTAAAAACAATATATGACTTATAGCATGTTAAACCTAAGCGGTTAATATCCTAATTTCAAAAATTAATTCAATAAACATGACACTACTGAAGTAGTTTTTAAAAAGCCCATATGGAAATGTGGACCAAATGTTGAGCACTTTAGATAGACTGAAAATCTTGTCCTACATCTGCTTCAGTGAAAATATTTTGAGATTTCATCTCTATGGTTTGTTACAGTAGCCTTAAAAAATAATAAAAAAATCCTCCCCCATATATATAATGCAAAATGCCATTTCATACATTTTACCCGTGGGTCCAAGATGCAGATATCCCTTCTAAATTAAGCAAACCCTGTAGAAGCTGTCTGAAGGCAAACAAGATATCATCATGTCTTTCTTAACTGACTCTAAATGATAAAAAAACCCCATCTAATCAAACCAAATAAAAAAACCCCAAAACCAAAAAAAAATCACAAACAACCAAAACCCACAAAAAACCCACCATACCAGAAAACAGACTCCACATCTCCAGATTTCCACATTCTTTTACAGTTTTCTCCCTGATGTTGAACCTTGGATATGTTCCTCCTGAAAATACAAAGATAATGCTTGTTCTGAAAATTCAGAATCAAGCTGATTATAGGTGGCTTGCATGGTTTGTCCTTGTATTAGTTTTCAACTAAATTCAATTACATAGTGTTCTCCTTGCTGCCATGAGATGAATGGCAGGACAAAGATGAATGAACACAACTGCTGAAACTGATTGATCCCAACATGCAGGCAGGTTGATTAAAGTGTCCAGAAGCAAAATGAGGAATAGTATTCATCTGTAACTGCTGGCTGGGTCTTCAATTAAATGCTGTTTTCACCAAATGCCAGGAAAGTCTGATTCCTGTTGATTTCACAAGAGTATGAGTGCAGTGTTCAAACTTGATAAAAGCTTGATAAAAGCTTGATAAACTGAAATAAATCTTATTCTTACATCAGTCCATCTATTGCTTTCTTTTCCATGACTTCTTAGCTGCCCCAAACATTTACTTGGAAAAATTAAACAACAAAAAAAAAATATGTTAATAAAAGGTAAATTTGAATTAGACACAAACCAAGAGTCATACAAGTCACAAGTGATCAGACTGGAGTTTGTCTGGTCACTGTTCCATCTTTGCCCAACATTACTCTCTTAACTCCCACAGTAAAGTGAAGAAGTGTGAAAATACTCAACCATACATTCCTGAGTGGTTAGCTGCCTCTGGAAATATTTCCTAGTCTGGAAATACTGCATAATGCTAGTATGGAGGCAGGCACTGATTAATGGGAAAAAAATCAGGTACCTTCTGTTTGTTGTGGTAAGGAATCCTGTAATCGCTCTGAGCCAAAGGCTGACAATTCAAATGCAGATTGAACCCTGGGTAGGTGTGCTCAGAATCTGACAGAACGCAGAGAGGTTGAGGAAAGTGTCTGAACACATCTTCAAGAAGACAGGCATGTAAATCTCTGCTCCATCAATAAGCAGCATTTTCCACATGTATCCAAGGACTTGCTGTGCTTTTAGCCCAGGGATGATCCATTCCCAGAGACTATTATAACTATACCTATTTCACCTTGTTAGCTATACACTTGGCTCATGTATTCCAAAGCAGAGGCCAGATCTCCCCTGTCAGCCTGGACTTTTAACTATCTTCTCTCAGCCATCTGTGGTTTCTTGTGCAGTGCTAACACTACTGTGTCTGGCACCATGTCGGCTTCTGAATCTGTGTCCAACTTCAAACTAATAAGTGTCCCTTTACTTTCAGGCTGACAGCTCATATGTCTTGTCCTGGCACACCATCCCATTCTCTGAGTAACCCTTCAAATGCAGTGCTATCTTCTCCCTGAATCTACACATTCCACTAATCCCTACAAGTCACACAGAGAAAGGTCATCTGTGCAGGGCTTGAGCTTTGCAAACCCCTCCAATATTAGATTTTGCTAGGTTTTGTTCCTTTGGCTTATGTAATTTCCCAGGATCCACTTTCTGCATTTCCCCCATACTGAAATCTCTAACAGAATTGCTTAGATCTGTACTGGATCTGCAGAAACAACCTCTTTGGCTAAGTAAACAGAGACCTTTTAAAACTTTCAAATGCTTCAAGGGCTCTTTCTTTCTACTTGCATTTGTTCTCTGCAGTTAGAGGATAAAGTGCAGCTGAAGTGTTCATCTCTTACCCTATGACCTTACAACGTATTTTATTTCTGGTAAGGTTTTCTAAGCACACTGTGTTGCCTTGCATTTCTTCCACTACCACTGTCATATGCTGTACAGAAACTACTGAGAGCCAAAGATTCCAAGAAAGAATTGCTTCAGCCTATGGCTTTGAAGTGCGTTGCCATGCCCGTGTATCACATAAGTGTACTCAGAAGACAACAGATGGCCCCAAAAAGCTCCTAGGAGAGTTTATAAAAGATACAGTTCATTGCAAGACACCTTATGACACAATCCGCGGACTAACTCTACAAATGCATAGAAGTAGCTTTCTACCTACTTTATCATCTTTGTCCAACGTCTAGATGCTCAAGCCCCTCACCTCACTGTGCAATTCCCCAGCAATTAGCCTTTTCAGTGCTTCGCTCATCTCCTTAGTGCTGCCTAGCTGCTTACCCTTCCTAACTCTGTACAAGGAGACTAGGTCCTCAGATCAGGCCAAAGGTAGTGGCGACCCTTGGAAAGCTGCTCTCAAGGGAAATGCTGAGTTAGGAAACACTGGTGAGGCCAGCATCTGGTGTCCTTCAATATCTATTAACAGGTCAATGCCTTCCCACAATAGGGTGATAGGGCATCTAGGAAGTTAGTGTCATGGATATCCCACTCACCAACCACACGCATAGCTCCCTTTCTCAAGGCACAGGAGAAATAAGCTGAATGGGTCTCAGGAACATAAAGATTTTGACATGTGGCTCAGAAGCTGTGGAAAGCTGATGGTCCCCACACCTACAGTTGCTTATCTCCTTGTCAGACAACAGAGACTTTTGGGTTAACTAGTGGAAACAGGGTATTTGATTGGAACAGATTGTAGTGAAAGCACTTCAGCAGCTGGACTGGATGATCTTGGAGGTCTTTTCCAACCTGAATGGTTCCATGGTTCCATTGTTATTTCTGTGTAACGTACACTATTAACACAAGATGCAATAATCTATCATATCCTCTGAAGATACAGTATGCAGAGTTATGATGAAGTAAAAGTTTTGTTTAGAGTGGACTGAAAAAAAAAAACTGCAAGAAAAAAAGAAATCCCGGTCAGTCTTGCTGATTTCCAAGGAGCTGGGCCTGAAACTGAATAGGTGTAGAAACTAAACAGGTGTAGATACAGTATAATTCCCACTTTGAGCGGGACACCTTCCCATCCTGCCCATCTCATGCACCTGTAAGACAGCACGCTGTCTGCTCATTTCCCAGACTCTGCCTCTGCCTCCACAAATAATCACCTACAAAAGGAAAGAGGCAAGTAAGTGTGTATTCACATGCAACAAGTCCACTGATTTCCCTGCACACACTAATATGCTCTGCTTGATTAAATGAAACACAACACTAACAAAGATAATGCAGAAGTCAAACAACATAATCTATAAAAACAACCTCGTAGATGTTTCACCCCAGTTAGGGACTCTTTCCTGTATATTGCCAGTGCCAGGAAGGGTATGGTCACGGGGCTCAGGGTTGCAAGAAACACGCCACAAAACCATTAGGAACAACTCCTGAGCCCACCTGAATCAGCAGCAGTGCTGCCACCAAGGGCAGAGTCAGGCTTGTTAGCCACAGGTCTTGAAGTAGAAACTGTTTCCACATCCATCTTCTGAAGTAAGAAGCAGGAAGCAGAAAATCCAGTGACCCAGAAAAGGCTACATATGGTGCTGAAGAAATAACTAGTGACTGTGCAGTGAACACTCACGGAGCAGATGCAAGAAGACATTGGATGCAGCAGGCATCACTTAGGAGTAAATGATGACAGCTGGGGACTTTGTACACGATGAGACTGCAGCACATGCAGATCTGGCCTCTGGGGGACCAAGGCGACCAGGCACAAAGCACTTCCACTATTCACACTAGATGTAATGTGAAGGTGCTCCTTGTTTTACAGCGGAAAGGACTGGCTTAAGACCGACCACATAATCTCAGATACATAAAAAGTGATGGCCAATCTTCCGAGAAACTGCTAATGGGTGCCTGACCCCATATTCTAGGATGAAGAAGAGAAATCAGGGCAGTGCCCTCTCTCATTATGATCGGTGCTTTCACTTGAGCATTTGGGAGAAGCTACCTGAAAAAGCAGTTTGAAATGCCAATAAAGTTAAGCCAGAGGAACATTAAATATGCAGGTGATATTTTGCTGATACAATAGGATCCTTCAGTCTCAGCTCACTGTTTTATTGGGCCTTACAGCACAGACTTTACAAGTCTTTGGCTTTTAGATGAAGTAGAAAGAAAAGAAGTTTTTACCGTTTGAATCCTATCCTAGTGCACTTTTCAACAAAGATCAAACGTGAGCACCTCCTTCACATTTTAGCATTCATATCAACTCTGGGCTAGACAAAATAACATTATAAATGTATTAAAGTAGTTAGGTAGATGATTCTTCTTTTTTCTTTTTTTTAAAGGGATAAAGAGTCACCAAAACTTTCATTATGGTGTAGATAGGGTTTTGTCAAAATAGTTAGCTGAAGAAATAAATTACATTTGTTTGCTCTGGAGATACCCAAGATATGTCTTCTCAGGCATGACTCAGTCTGTGCAAATGATCTTTTGGGAAAAGATGAAAATTGCAATATCCTTTCATATCAGGAATTATAAGGCCATCAGGATAACAGGATCAGCATTGTTTCCAAATTTGTGAGTGTATGCAAGAATGAGCAGTCTTGTAGAAAATACATTTGCACAGGCAGTTGTTAGAGTCTCATTTGGACAGAACCAGAGTACTCCTACCTGGGCACATCTGTTCTGAAGCACAGCAGGAGCTTGAGGGCAACAGCAGCTATGAAGTCTCTCATAAAATATGATTAAAAAAATACTAAATACAAACCTCCAGTTGAAATTGGCATTTTTTTCAACAGAGCCCCAGAGAAAATACACATAGAGGAGAGCTATAATATTGGCATCAATGGGATGAAAAAAATTATGTACAAGAGAGAATTCATATACTTTGAGTCCAAGGAACTGATCGACTTTCAAGAGCTGAGAAAAATAACCGTTAATAAGTTTAGCTTGCTGAACAAATATTTCCAGAGGTAGATGTAGATGACACATCTGTGGGTTAGACAGCCTGTCATATCAATAGGTAAAATGCAGTTATACTTAACGGAAAAGTATCACCTGGTTGCAAGGCTGATTAGAGTTTCCTGACAACTAGCATAATAACAGAAAAAAATGGGGTAGAACTCTCTGAACTTAGGTCAAAATTTTAGCACAAATCAGAAGTTTGTCTCCATGGTTTAAAATGGAGCTATTGACTTTTCACTTCCAAATGACATTTTCTATTTTTTTTTTCCGCAAATCAGACAGATAAAATTTCATTCAAAGTGAAAGAGATTATTTCGTACCTGCTGAGAAAACAAAACATTGAATTGGAGGTTGATGCTAAGACTTTTTGAAATTTGAATTGTTTTGCAAACACTTGACTGTCCCTCCACAAAACCAAGAAGAAAATATATGTTTTAAAGCTTTTTTCACAGAACAGCAATTGCAAATCTGTATCCATTTCTGTTGGAATAAGTGACACCTCCTCCAAGTCCTTATGGACAACGAAGCTCAACAGATTTAATCTTTGGAAGAAATAGATATTTTTTTTTTAAATGAAATCTCAGTTGTCAGTCCTAATGAATTTTGCACTCCAATGCTGAGTAACACACATTTACTACAAAGAAGTTCCATGAATCCACTGCAACAGTAGTGCAAGCTAAGTGCACTGTTAAATGCTGAATCTAATTAATTACAGTTTAGCAAAAAGTCACAGGTCAACCACACAATTTTCACACCAGTCTGACAAAAGAGATAACTTAATAATTTCCAGTTGTAACTCAACTATAGGTACAACGGCTAAGCCCAAAATAACTGTGATGGGTTTCTGAATGTCACATGTATAGTATGTTTGCTTGAGTCCTTGGATAACTGATAACAGCTGCATTTTCATGCATTAAATTATTTGCATTTATTGAGAACAACACAAAGTTTTATTCACCATTCCTCAGCCATTAGGAAAAAATGAAAAAAAATCATATACAAAATTATGCAAAGTGACACTGCTGATCTTTTAAAATATTGCTGGAAGTTTTTGAGATATATTACCAGAATAACCTCTGTACATCAGAAAAACTGCAGAGTGCTGGCTATCTCATTTCCATTTTATAGCCTGTGTTACAGAGATAGGTACATTATATTTCCAAAATATATAGCAAGGAGGCTTACATTTTATCCTCATCTGTAGAATGTGAAGTAGGGTTTTAGAGACTCCTGCTTAGGGCTATTCTGCGGTGCAACTTTGATAAAATTGACAACCTATCTTTTTAGTCAAAGATTTATAGCAGACATGACGGCTTCCAATTTGCTGTTTCAACCAGAAATAGCATTTTATGTAGAAGGTTCCCACAGCAGACTTTGGGTGCAAGAATTACTCTTGAGAGAAAAGGGAAACGGCTGTTGCTGATGGAGATTAATTTTTATATGTAGGTGAAACTCTCAATCCCTGGGGCTGAAGAAGCAAGGTGTTCAGCTCCCCAGCTAAATTAGGGGCAAAGTGTGCTTTCACTCTAGGCAAACAGGAGACCTGCAGGGGCATGATTTCCACTAAACAACATGGGGGTCACAACAACCCCATTCAGTGCTACAGGCTTGGGGATGAGTGGCTGAAAACCCCTAAGGAAAAGGCCCTGAGAGTGTTGGTCGGTGGCTGGCTGAATACGAGCCAGCAGTGTGCCCAGGTGGCCAAGAAGGCCAACAGCATCCTGGTTTCTATCAGAAAGAGTGTGGTCAGTGGGACCAGTGAAGTCATTGTCTCCCTATACTCAGCACCAGTGAGGCCATACATCAAATACTGTGCTCAGTTTTGGGCCCCTCCCTACAAGAAAGATATTGAGGTGCTGGGGCATGTCCAGAGAAGGGCAACAATGCTGGTAAAGGGTCTGGAGCAAAAGTCTTATGGGGAACAGGTGAAGGAACTGGGGCTGTTCAGTCTGGAGAAAAGGAGACTGAGAGGAGACCTTATTGATCTTTACATCTACCTGAAAGGAGGTTATAGTGAGGTGGATGTTGGTCTCCTTGCCCTAAGTAACAAGTGATTGGACGAGAGGAAACGGCCTGATGCTGGCCATTTAAACCAGGGGAGGTTTAAACTAGATATTAGGAAATATTACTTCACTGAAAGGGTTGTCTGGCACTGGAACAGGCTGCGCAGGGAAGTAGTTGAGTCACCATCCCTGGAGGTATTTAAAACTCTGTGCCTTTTAAAAGCATATGGTGCTTAGGGACAAGTTTTAGTGGTGGACTTGGTAGTGTTAGGTTTACGGTGGGACTCAATCATCTTAAAGGTCTTTTGAACCTAGAGGATTATGTGATTCTAAGACAGTGATCACTGTCTCCTGCTGCTGTCCCCAGTGACCCTGTTTCTGGAGCACATCTCCCTAAGGCTACCTCAGTTTTACAACCATAGCCCTCTATATTGTCTGAAGTAAATTACTTGAAAATGGAAAACCTTACTGCCTGAAATCCTCCAACCTATTCCCGATACTCCCCCCCATGTGGGAGCCAGCTGAACATTTGGGTTCAAGCACAGAGTCCTTCAATTTATGCCCAATATGACTGTGCCTGCTCAACAAGAGTGTTAAGATGACTAATTAATTCATCTTTGCAAGGCACTATGAAAGATTAAGAGCTGCCATGAAAGTGCTTTGCTCGTACAAAGCTGAGACAACAAAATAGTTTGAAAGAAAACAATAACTGATAACTCTTAATGTTAGTGCTACCACTTAGAGTGAATGTATGCACAGTAGTAAGTTAATGAGCTGTTTTTTTAATTAATACTATAACCTGAAGAAAGGGAAAAAATCCAAATACATGCTAAAATGTTTTGTATCTCTTAACAACTGTGGATAGTATCCAGAGGCTATACCTGGCTATAAATGAAGGATTGTCTTTGTAGGCTGCTTACCAAGTCTAGGAAAATTTCTAGAAAGCCACTTATCTTTCCAATATCTAAACGTCAAAGGAAGTTAAATTATAAACCAGATACTGTGTTCTCTATCATGAAAAAGCTGTAATATAGCAGAAAAATCTGCCCTGTCCAAGAATTGTGTTGAAACAATCAGTGTAACTTCAGTTTAATGTTGTAAACTCTGATTAGTGCACAGCAAAGAAAAAGCCATCTTTTCATCCGCTAACAGTAATGTGATTCCTATTCTTTAATTTGTACTTAGAAAGAACACAGACTTGTTCTCCTAAGGAAGAAAAATTCCCTACAGAGAAAAGGCCTTTGAGTAGGTTGTTTTGCTACCAATGCTTTTATGTTTTGCAGCACAGGTTGGTGTTGTGAACCTTGAATTCCACACTGACTATAAAAGTAAAAGAACGTAACTGCAAATATATATGTGTGAATATACTCTGACAATATTTTACTTCCTTTCTTCCTGCAAAAAAAAAAAAAAAACAAAGAAATTGCAGATCTCTAAGATTAATGGCATCTCAGGACTGAAATGAGCAACGTCAACTTGTCTTGCATCTCTGAGTTCCCAGGGTACCCAGTTTCAGCCAGGCTTATGTGTGGGTATGACTCAGTGTTAGATACATTGAAATTCATCCAAGACAGCTCTGAGGAAACTTGTTATACCTCTCATTACACTGTTGCGTTGCTCACATTTTGAGTTGGATCCTTCACTGCTGTCAACTAAAGTTATGAAAGCAAAAGAAAACTGGGTGCAACTACATCAATCCAGGAACAGGTAAACAGCAGTAGATGGCATAATCTAAGTGGCAGAAGTAGCACTGGTTCTCTCTGAAATGCCCATGCCACACTAATGACATTACACAAAAGAATATGCAATTAGAAAAGTAGAGACTGGAAACTTGTGCATGGCATCCCTACACACTGACATGGACCCGAACCACAGATAAATAATGCTGTCTAAGATCGTGAACATTATCAAGTCATTACATATATATTTCATCATGTTAGGTAATATTTGCAAATAACTGAATATGTGACTATTAGTTGTTTATAATGCACAAATCATCTATATGGGATCCAAGCATAGCATCAGCACTAAAGCATTTACTCTCTAATTTAACAGATCAAATTTAGTGTTTACTATTTGGCTGTCAGATTTATATGGACATGCAGTGGATAATCATATATCAGCTAGAGCTGAGGAGTCAATGCTGCTTCTTTTTATTAATTAACCCAAGATAAAGATTATGTTTCTCCAAAGACTTCAGAAGCTTCTACCACACACCTCATTTGTGTCTCCAAGTCTTTCTACAGCCTGATCATTCCTGGCTACAGTACAAATGGGTATGGGCTGCCTCTGCCAGCAAAGTCCTGCTTCAGCCAGATAACCACAGCATTGGCTGTTCTTACAGAGGAAAACAGACAGGGTGCCCACCCCACTCACCTATATTATCATCAGAATTTCAGTCCCAGGAAAGCACCGAAGCTTCCACAACCTCGATGTGAGCAGTCCCCAGGAAATACCCTCCTCAGAGATTTTCTGTTTGCCTGCCTGTTACTTTCCCCATCATCCCCTTGGCTGAAGAACAGTTTCACTACCAGCGTTTCTACTTCTCTTCTAAAACAGCGTGCATGCTTTCACAGCAAAGCAGCAAATCTTGAGCCATAGTTTGAACTTTCTGCTCATTTTGTCAAAGCTCTATTGATTCTATGGTGTGTTCCCATGCAGCTAACAACTCCATTGCCACACACAATTCAAAGCTTATTTCAGAACAGCTGTGCATCTTTCACGTTTTTATTGACATAGTTATTACAGGCCAGTAAAATTTCATTAGCTGTATTTAAAGACGTGATTGTCATGTTGTGTGTTTGTATTACACAGAAATAAACCTGGAAAGAATCTTGCATTATTTTCATCCATAAACGCATAAGCATTTATGCATGGTTATGCAAGTATACAGTATATCATATGGAATGCAAACTTCCCTACTCTTTCCTCATGATAAAACCCCAATAGGGACCATTCCTACCATAAGGATAAATTACTTCTCCATTCTTAATCATTCCTTGGTTATGTTTGAAAATACAAAGAAACTATCAGTGCTACTGGCTTACGATCTGGATACCTGGATGCCTAGTCAAAGTCCTCAGGCATGCAGAAATCTGCACTATTCCTACACTTAATTCAGAATTAGAATGAACTGCCAACATTCAAAATATCCCTTAAAATATATATCTGTGCAAACATTTCATTTCATAGATTAAAACAGAACATCTTTTAAAACATCATGTTGTAATTTCTCATCTAAATTTCAAAGCAAAATATCAAAAAGCTTTATTTTAATGAGGTAAAAACCTACTCCACTTTGATTCCTTTCATAAATGGAATTTGATTGAAGTCTATATGTTTCAAGAATGTTTTGATCTTGTTGAGTAAGCAGTTTTGGTTGGAAAATTGCATTTTCATCACTACTTGTAGCTTGGAGAAATTGGTATTGCTCTATTAGCTCCAGTGATTTACAGCAACCGAGGACCTGGCTTGCAACAACAGCAATCTTTGTCAATATCTCACGGACACGTTTAAACAGAAAAGGTACTGCACAATGACAGAGCATGCATTTTCACAAGATTGAGCATTGTGGAGGCACAGTAAATTACTTTATATTAATAAGTTTTGTTTCAATGTCATTCTTGGCAAGCAAAGCAGAAGATGAGCCTTAGCAAAGAACCATTACAAAATATGCCCATGAATGGCTATAGTGTTATTTGCTTTAGAACACAGACTTCAAAATACTGCCTAAAGCCAGCTAAAGGGATCAAGCAGGGTCACGGCAAGGAATACTACAGCTGTTTGAGAGAAAAAGCTGTATTTCTATGAGGGTTGACTGAGTCTTATCAGCCACAGAATAGTGGGGATAGAAAACTAGAACTTTTGTTCACACTTGTTTAGTATGTATATAAACTGTAGCAAGTGTGTGTATATATACTATATGCATGTACCAAAGGCAACTTTAATGACAAACCCCCTAACTTCTACTTTGCTGATGTCCTCAGATGACTCGTTCCACTGCAGCCATCCAGCAGAGATTTATTAAAAGGTCTTGGAGAGTCTCCTTTCAGAGTGGCACATCTTTATGGTACAGTATGGCCCTCTGTATTCACTGCCTGTCTGCATATTTCTTTTGGTTTGTTCTTGGGTGAAAAGGAACATTTTTATTCTTTCTTTGTGTACATGTGGGTACATTATGTGTTCTGTGGCTTTGGTATCATTAGGAATAGCAATAATGAACAGCTCTGTCAGTCCTTTTTAAGAGTTAAGAGCAGGTTTGAGCTGCTTCAGTAGCATTTTAATTTCAGTGGTTTGAAAATTAATTGCTTGGCAGTAATTAGGATCCATTCCCATGGAAGCATAAGCACTGACATACATAGCAAAAAGGTGGAAATATTAATAAATTAAAAATAAAAACCCAAAACCTCCACAATGCATTTGTAACTAAGTTACACAATTTCAAACAGACATAACGTTCATCCAGGCATGAACAGAAGCAGGCAACCCTGTTCTTAGAGTTAGAAGTTTTTATGCTTATTTACACACTGGATTTGTTCTACGATGGTTGTTTCATTAAACAAACTGAATGATGCAACGATGAGAAAAGCTTACAACTAAGGATCACACTGAGGTAGCAGGGACATAATCCACATTTTAAAATAGCATTTGAGTCCAAAATTATCCTGACAAATTGGATACATACTAGATGGAAAAATAAATGGAGCAGCTAGGCAAAATCCAGAAGGGAACAATATGAATAATTAACGTCTAGGAAACAGAACCTACCAACAAGACAGAATGAGTTCAGGCTTTAACCTAAATGGAAAGGCCTTGAGGGGAAGTATAACAGTATTAAATGTAAAACACGTAAATGTAAAACATGCTAAAGGAATGGAGATAATCTGTCCTCGATGTCCTTAAAAATGCACACTAGCCATGAAAGCAAGCTGCAGTGATACAGTTTCAGAATAGATACAGGAAAAACATTCTGCATGATGGTCTCCAAAATCCATCTGGGGCAGATGAATAAGCCTCCCCTCAGAAGGCTTTGAAAAGAGGAATAGATAAATATGCCCTGCAATGAACAGCAATCTGTAGATCACCTCTTCAAGGTCAGGTGATTTCTCTGCCCCAAACCTTGCAACACTCAACCCTAACTGATTCCTCTGATCCCACTGCAGGCAGCCTACCAAACCATGGAAAACTCTGACACCATTGAAAATGACAGCAGTTCCAACAGTATTCATGGGGCAGTTGGTCACCAAGTGTAAAGAACAAGATAGGCAGTGCAAAGTTTGTGCAAAAGAGTTTGTGCAAAATTCATATGTGAAAGCAACTTTACAGGGATCAAAACCAAACATAATTTAGATAGGTTACATACAACATTATCTTATAAAGACCCTCACAGATTCAAAGATTGCATTGCTACTGAAATAATGCAGTAACAACAAATATGATTCAGGACAGATTATAGGATATTCCAATAACAAAATATCTGGAAATACATCAATGTTGTTTTTGTCAAGGGAGATATTTGAGCAGACTGCCCATAAAACTACCAGTTTCTCTGCTTTGACTTGAGAATTTCCTCAGAGTTCAATAAAACTGCTTATAGGGAAAACAAGTGTGATCCTCCTCATAAGAGAAAAAAAAAGAAAGATGGAAGTAGTGTGGAGACTGAAGCTTTCAAATCAACTATCTACCTAAAGGTAATTTTTATTTTTTGAATTGGAAGGAAATCTGTTCACTTTTTACCAAGTTACTAATGAGAAAGAAATCCCATCTTCCAGCATTAGGTTATTAGTTATTAGTGATTTTGAAATATGATTAAGAGGGGAAAATAAAAGACCAACCCGAGCAAGAGAAGTGTGGCTGTGTTTTGGCTTTCTTTGAGTGACTGAGAACTTTTAACCACTGAGAAATAAACTATTTCACTCAGTAACTAGAAAGCAAAGTCTTATCTTGTTACTATGTAGAATTCACTTAGTTTGAATGCCAGTTTTAAATGGGCACAAGTGAAATACACATAAAGAAGGGCACGCCATTCTCTCCCAACTGCAGCACAGAGTGAAGCCCTTCCTTCCTCGCATTTTAATTTCTTACCCCTCAACTCCTGCCAGTGCTCTGCCATGGGAAAGAGTCTACACAAAGCAAGTCGAAGCCTTAATCTCTAAAACAACAGGAGTAATTTAAAGTAATTCAATGTACAATTAACACTGACTAAATAATTGACAGGCTAAAAAAAATGACAGCTCCAGTGCAAAGTAGTTGTTTCATAATGGCTAACAAAACATCAGCAAGTCAATTCATGAGTGCTAACAGTGTCTCCGTGAAATAAAAACTTCAGTGTGGGAGATGTGCCATGTACAGATCCTTACCTTCATAACAGAGATGTACCCTAATGGAAGTGAAAGCACATATAGAAGAAAATAAAACAAAAATGTGAACAAGTATGTCTCTAACATGATCACACTAATGGAGAGACAAACGCTGACAAAGATCACACCTTATGGTTCAACAGAATATGTATTCTCTAGAATGTTATATTGTGGAGATTTATTATAGATGAGTTACGGTGGTTCATTTCCCTGAAGTAATTAAATTTCTGTTGACATAAAAATCTCATAACTCAAGAGATTCAGCAATCCCTTGAGTTGCTTTCAAGAGAAAATGAAATTAAGGTGTGTTGGATATAGACAAAGTGAACAGACAAGGCTCATAAAAGTAAGCTAATAAAAAAATTCTGTGCCATAGACACTCACACGCTCAACTACTTCTGTAGCCATTTGATTATTCTAATGTCCTTCCTTTTATAGCTCATCCTTGCATTAATTTATGGTCCACTGCACCAAAATGTCAACTGTATCAAATGTAAAATTTTATGGTGGAATAGGAAAGCATGATTGCACTCCACCGCTCCAGGCTAAAACAGAGGTGTTATGTCATCTGCTCTCCAAGGTAAAGATCACAAACTGAGATTAAACAAGCCTTGGGGTTTTAAAACTACCTTTACTGTTTCAATTTGTTTTAACTAACATATATATTACACCATGTTCCCTCACAAAACAGTCTCTTAAAGTGCAGTTAAGGTTGTGGGTATCTACTAGACTGTGTGTCTATTAGCTTTCAGGTAATCAAATCATAAGGGTTGGCATACAAGGGCTACCCTGTTGTGCCTTCACTCATAGAAAGACATTATTCCACAAGTTGCTCAGCTTCCAATAAAAAAGGTGTCCTGTACAAAAAGATATGCACAGCGTCCCTGTCTGATACAAAGGAAGAACTTCCTCGCTAAACAGACACAGCTCCTGGGAACTAATGAAATGAACCTGCTACCCTTAGCTACCCATCTTGCCAATGAACTCCAGGAAGAATACTTTTTCTTTTTCAGCAAGCTTTTCCAATGATTCATGTTTCTTTCTGATGTTTGTCTTTGGAAGGACATAGCACAAGACACTAACTTAGCATCCACAAAACTGCAGATCCAACCTAGGACACTGTGCCACCCACTAATTTAACTGTGAACAGAGTTAACAGCAAGATCAACACGTTTGAAAATCCCCCTCTTCAACTACTTGATCAAAGCCCAGTAACAATGGAAACTTTGCTTTTAACTTCAGCAGATCTGCAACCACACTGCAATTATGTTAGCTTAGCACATCAAACTAAAAATTCCAGAGCTGACTATCTGCAGTAGCATTTCTAGCTTCAAAACTAAAATTCAATACAACTTTGCTGGAAAATTATATTTTCTCTTTTTATTTATTGATCTAGGCACTGGTTTTGCCCTTGTATAAGAGCAAATAAACCCAGAAAAAAAACCAAACAGGAATGTGCTAACGAATAGTTTAAGGAAAATCCTTAAAAAAACACCTACAAATATTTTGAATTCAGGGCACCACTTCATGGTCAGATTCCTGTGTGATACAAACTGGGATTAAAGTCAGATAAGGGCTTCTGATTTGCACACGTTTAAATTGTTGCCAACTGCACTATAGATTTATGTGATATTACAACAAAATCTGGAATACTTTGAATATCAAAGACTGACCCCTAAAAATCACACTGCATTTAATTCAGCATATGTTAAAGGTGGTTAATCCCCACCATTCCAGACTGAGAATATAAATTCAACAAATGTGATACTTGTCTTCCAAGCCATCTTATGTGCCTTCACTCCAAAAGCAAGGCTGCAAATTTTACTTTCTGCTATCGATACTTTACAGGATCCTCTAAATTACCAGAAAAACTTGAAAAAATCTCAAGGTAATCATAAAAGAATGACTTTATACCATACTACCCCACAGTAAGAATTGTTAAATCCACAGGTTATATGAATCCATAGCAGCAGGAACAAATCTGACTTACCTTAGCTGACTAATAGTTTTACATGTTTATTTTCCTCATGAAAAAAATTATTACATAGCAATACTGCATAACTAATAGGATCTTGCAGCTTGATTTGTTCCCTAATTAGTTTTCAGATGTACATAGTTGCTAGTCCTGAATGTCTTCGTGTGTTTTTCACTTTGCCTTCTTAAATTACATTTAAGGTGAAGATAAGCTTTATTCCACATCCTTCTAGCTGAACACTCCAAGAAAAAAAAAAACTGAAATCTGATTCAGCTTTGACTTTTCCAAAAACTCCCCCTTAACAGTAAAAAAACCCCACAATCTCAAAACATTTTTCAAAAACAAGCTGCTTTTGGAGTTTCAGACTGAAGCATTTGTATGTTTATAGATTCATCTTCCTAAAAGAGTTCCAAAGATCACTGCCAAAATGAAAAACAGATCTTAAATCTATAGTCTAAAGTGCTTCCTCTAAAATTACATGGGTTTTTTTTGAGAAATACTAGTACATAACAATGAGAAGCTAAACAAAATGCAATACCAATCTCGGCGATTAAACGTTAACACCTATCCCAGCATGCAGAGTTTTCCCAGTCCTGACCTCATGTCCTGGCATAGGTTGTCCCCCTCAAATTTATATGTTACTACAGGTAGTAGTAATACATCTGTAACTACAGAGCAGAAAGTCTCTCCCTGGCTTTCCTCACAAGATGGAACAAAACCATGAGATGCTCAGGGTGTGAGAGAATATGTCCATCAGATAATATGACTTTTATCAGGTATCTGAGATTCTAACAATTGAATATAGGTGATATTCCAGACATACCTCTTGATACATGGATGTTTCGTATTCTGCCCTGACAGTGTGGTAGGAATCCCATAGATTCAAGGAGGAAGAGGCAGGCATGTAGAGACGAAAAATCAGCATACTCATGATGTGAAGAGAGCAAGGAATAAAGACTACATGCAAAACACTTTAAACATCATCAGCATCCATGTGCAGTAAGAAACTACACCAAAGGAGCTCATCAGATGGGAAATGCACTTTGCCTGTGGGGCTATTGATCTGCCCTCTCCCTTTGTGCATTGAAAGGCTTGGGGAGGAACTCAAATAAATACTGTCTTCAAATAGACAATTCAGACTCTTGAGATAGAGTAATTTAACAAGGGAAACAAGACCAACCCAAAATCCAAATTACTGATGTACATTAATGACTACCTTCTCTTGCTTGTGCAAAATATTCCCAATATTCAAATGAAATTTTAAGAAAATTGAAACAGTGTGCCTCTTTAACCCTTCAAAAAGGACACATATTAAAAGAAAATTAACCTGCTTTCACACACTAGATTTGGTCATACTCTTTCCCAGTATCTGGCACAGTGTCAAAAGAAGCATTTCACCTAAGCAACCAGAGGCCACAACTTTTCTATGCTTCAACATCCCTTTGCTGGTGGGAACTTGAATGCACCACTCATTGACACCTCTGGCTGTTTTTTCCAAGCATTTTCTAGATCATCTATTTTCAGAAGAGTTCATCTTCTTTTTGTTGAGTATTTGACATACCTCTCCTCAGGACAGAGTGAAAACTGTTCTCTCAATTGATGCATTACCCCTGCCCTAATGTTCCTACACAGCAGAGAGATAATTTCTCTCCCTATAGAGGTTTTCACAGAATCGTAGAATGCCACAGAATGTGGGGACCTTGTGTTCCCCACATCCTCCCATATCTAATATATACTTTCTCTGCACTGAAAGTCCCAGTCCTGTTTTCTTCTTCAAATTTAAGAACTGAATAGTCTTAAGCAGCAGGCTTGGGCTTTTTTCATTCCCCCTATCTGAAAGTTTCCTTGGCAAATCAAAAGGTTTCTATGTAAAACCAGCCGAATCAAACAACAAACAACCCATATAACTCAATTTGCCACGCTGTGTGGAAAAAAAAGAAAACTGAAAAACCTTGCAAGAAAGGGAAATCAAAGAGCAGGAGAAAACCAAAGCAGCTCAGCTCAATCTCAAAAGACATTCCATCTGAAAAGCACTCAGTCCCAAGAAAAGGAAAAGAAAAATAATCTGTACTTAGTGTGAGGAAGGTCCCAAAACCATGCAGTTCCTCATGGCTTTGATTCTCCTCTCTCAATGAGGTGTACATAATTTTTTCTCCGACAGTACCAGCAAAATTTCACAGAATTCACAGCAGAAACAGGTGACTGCTGTTCTCTGAAAGTTATTGCACATTACCACATCTGACTTCAAGAATAATTTCTAAATTAAATGTAGATAAGCCCTCTTAATTCCAATTACCCTTTATTTTGAAGCTTAATTACAGTAGTACAAGACTCATGGAATGATAATTATAATTTATTTAAACATCTATAAGTAAACATTAGGTTTTATTTTCCTACTGTGAAATGTATCTAACCTAATGGGTTGATAATTTCATTTAATTGTGTGCAAAAGAAACCGGGTAATTTCTGTCAGGTATCATAAAATGGCAATGGCTGCTTTATCACAAGATATTAACATTTTTCAAAAACAACTGTTCTTTTTATGTATTGGCAGTTGGTTTAGCTTTCTTTAGCTCTCAATAAAAGGACTAAGGAAAAAGTTATAGTCTTGTGCAGTCAGAGAATAAGGCCACCTTTGGGCCTTACTAGTAAAATGTAAATTAAATTGTGTCAGAACTGATCTTATGTCGTTTAGTCTTCAGGATAAGTATAGTGACTACCAGAAGGCAGTGAAAATCTTGCCTTGAGACCTAAGTTACCTACATGGCATGAATCATCCTAGTCTTTCAAGCTGTCCATTTATATCAGCTAAAATCTGGCTCTCATCTTGTTATGGCCTCAGCCATGAATCGGGCAGATACTGGTCTCGAACACACTGCTGTAAAACAGGAGCTGAAGTTTTAAGAATATTCCCAAGATGAGAATCTTCCTAAATGAACCTTGTTTTCCAAACATCCCAATTATATACCAGCACTACTTTACTGACTACTGAAACAAAATAAAAGAATTGGTAGCAAATTTGCCTTTTTAATGCCTATAACCAGGTGCTGAAGGGTTCAATTTAAGACTTCAGGGCATCATCAAAAGGTCACAAAACAGTTGAATGAAGCCCTTGGACAATTTTAATTTTATTTCCACTACAAGAAAAATAATGAGAGACTTTAGCTGAATCTCAGCTGACAGATGGTGGTCTCCTTTTGCAAATCCTCTTGAATCTGTCACAAGATATGAAATAAAGACTTTTTAGTTGGGAAGAGGTAGAGGGGTAGAAGACATGACAGTATGGTACTGAAACTAAGGATTCAAAGAATATGAACAGTTTCTTCATTCAAAACTTTCCTTGCAAATCTCAGAGTAATTTTAATAGCTGCAAATCTACACATCCAGAGCTTCTACATTTGAGGCAGTTACATGTGATATCTCACGCTACATCAAATCATTTTTCCCAATCTTCCTGGAGCTGCACTGTGTAAACTCTAACTGCCAGGAGAAGTGTGTCTTCTTTTAACACCAAAGAAACCAGTGTCTGCTTGGAAAAGCAATTCTAGTGATCCAGTATAACACCCACTCTGATCTTCACCACTACTGAAATAGCTCAATCTGAAATCAGCTCACTTGCTTCCTCCCTTGTCAGAAAGGAGACAAAGCAAGCCAGATGCCGGGAAAAAGAAGGTGTCTGCTTCCTGAGAGGATGGATGTCTAAATTTGCCTTCTCTGTGCTCAAACTTCCTCTCCCACCTTTCAAAATACAGCACCAGCACAAGTACTCAGTTCCGTTTCTCAGGCCTTCCTAAAGGGAATGCATTCTTTTGTAAAGGATGCATAATTTCTGACAATTCCCTGTGTAACAGTGACTTAGTCACATTGATTTACAAAGTCTAGCCTTGATCTGTAGCTGGCCAAACATCATTATCAAAGTTTTTGTTCTCCCAGAGGACCTTTGCATGATGGGATTATGTCCAAGATTCATCTATCAGCCAGACACGTACTATATACTATATCCATCTTCTTTCAATATGAACCCCTTGCTACCCTTTAGGCCAGAAGCATGAGGCAACTGAGAAGCCTTTTCAAGTTCCCTGGAAGACAAGACATTCCTTGAGATGTGTGCAAGTAGCTCAGAGCAGTATTTGCATACTATATAACATCAGTTCCACTTCACCAGCCTGTGTCATGATGAGAAATTTAAAGCATCTGAACATTTTATAGACAGAAAAAAAACAATTTGTAATGCTCCCATTACAAGAACATTCATTTTACCAGTGCAGATTTTCTCTTGTCTCTGCACTAAATGTTTCCCAAAGATTCAAGGAAGTACTATATCCTAATATTGTTTGACCTAGATAGGAATAACAAAAGAAGGGAAAGTTGTGGATGGGAGATTCCTGTTCTCAAAATGTGGTGTCATTTTTATTAATAAACACCAGTCTATGTAGTTTTCATATGTGGATTAAGCTGGCAATGCTCTAGCAATATAATTGTCAGTTTGTTCTGGCAATTTTCAGATTTGTTTTGCATCAGTAATAATTTCGTTTATATTTCTGAGGAGGAGAAGACAGAGGCTTCTGCATGCAAATTATCCTGATATGTCACAACATGCTTCAAAGTTATTTCTAATTAACAAGTACAAATTATTGTTCCAATCAAATATTTCATAAATTGATGATAGTGAACTAACCTTTACCAATATGGTAAACGATTCCAGAGATGAAATCTGGTTATCTATGTTTTCCACAAACCATGTTAGCGAGTGGAGTCATTCTTCACATCTACCACACTGGCAAACTCACTCATTTGCAGCTCTTTGGCTTGATAAGGCTCTTACTTGTCGTGTAGATCAAGATCAGATTCAGGTAAGCGGGCTATTTGGATTAGATACATTGCTATAACAGTGGAGTAACTGCATTGAAACAAATAGATTTGCACCAAAAATTTGCACACCAACCAACTCTGCACACCAATTTACTCTGCACACTAATCAATTCTTACTTTCTACCCTTAGCATGCTGACATAATGCAAGAATTGCAAAAAAAATAAAAACAAACTGCTTTTTTATTTATGCAATGGGACAGATCTGTGTGTGACTTAAATTAGGTCCAGCTGCATCAATATTTTTTTTAGATTGGTTGTTCCCTGTAAAATCAGATGGATTATTTTACCCTATTCTCTTCCAAGTAAGCTAGTAATGAATTGTTTGCCTGACTCAAATGGATTTTAACTATGCCATGGATGTGCCCCTCCCCCTTTTTTTCCCTCCTATTTCATCTTTAAAGATGACGTTACTACACGGCAGATTTCTTTCTCTTTGAAAGCTATGGATTTTCCACCAATGACTCAAGTCACGGTATGGCTGATTTTACATTATAATATCCATAAATTAGAGATATTACAATCAAGTACCAAAGTGGCATACATTATTTTTTATGCATGTGAATTTAGCATAAATATTTATTTAATTTACTTAGCGTCACCCTATCTCTGCAAATTAAAAAAAGGGGGCATCAGATGTGCTCATAAAGAACATATGAATAAGATGACTATCTGTGGCTTAGAGTCACTTACAGTCAATGGCATCATATACCTTGAAGAGTAACAGTTAGAATGCATCTCCTTCATTATGATAACTAAATAATATTCCAAAGTCTGGAATTAACTCCCAGAGTGGCCTAACTTGGACCAGGTGTGTATATATATGTATGTATATATATATATAGGCTGCTAAATGAAACTAAGAGCATCAAAATAATGTTCTCCAATACTAGAGTCATAGGATTGCTGCCTTGATAGAAACATTAAGGGAAGAAGTCCTTTCCCCATCAAAGGTGACAGAAAATTGATTTGGACATTACTCAAAACACCTACTCAATATTAATAAGCACAAGGTAATGAAACATGTAGACAGAATGACTGTAGGGAGTTAGAAATGCTCAGAGAATAGCAGGATGGAGGAAGACACTCAACTGCATTTTTCCTCACTCGAGGAAGCAGCTTTTCACAGTATTCTCCCTCTCTTCTGCACATGTGCATGATAATCTTACTTTATGCAAGGAGAAGGTGAGGTTGGTCACCTATTTCCCCTGAAAGCACTCTAAAATAAACCACACATGAAAATCAGGCTCCTAGTTCTTCAAATGCTGATTCTGTAAGCTATAGGTAATTCCATAAGCAAAAAAGAAAGTTGGTGGTGAATCCATTCTCTTCCCAGGCATTAAAAACCGTCAGTTTGAGCTCAGCCCTGAACCAATTAATTAGCATGCCACAGTAAGAAACCTTCCTTCATCCCCAACACTGACATTTCCATCCTTGCTAGCAGGGAGTAACTAAGCTGTGAAACCTCTGCAAAGGGATCCCACTCCAGCAACTTGGTAATTTACCTTGTGCTTCATGATACATCTAAAAAGATATTGTGAAGCCTGTAAACTTAAACCAACATTCCACCCTGGTGACTAGACTGGAAGGTGGCACCTAATGATAGCTCTGCAGCACACTTAGTCTTGTTCTTGTGCCTAGGCTGACACAAAAGCACGTGCTCCAAACAAGAGCACTTTAAGTGGACTTTTGCATCCTCAGAGATCAAATAATTTTCAAAGCTGAATGGCATTCAGAAGAGTTCAGGGACGATTCCCTGGTACAAATAAATAAACATAAATAATAAATAATACAAACACTATATTTAGCATTTTGGTGAGCCTAAAGAAACCATGCCCTGAGCAGCTCAAAATAATAAAAGGATTATGATCAACCAAAGTGAGAACCAGGCAGTACTTCAAAGAGCTAACTGAAGACATGTACATGTTTGAGATCCCCAGACAGCTAGTGCTTTCCAGAGAACAGTTCACCACACTCAAGCAAAGTGCCAGGATACTCTGAATTCACCTCCAAGCTCCCCGACAACATGAGGCAGGCTCTGGCACAGAGCTCACGCAGCTGTTCTTTCAGGCTCACAAGTTTTGTGATGTGAATATAATTCTCAGTCTCCACACTTTGCAGAGAAGGTGCTATGCAATACTGAGCTGAGACAAATACACTCTCCCTGTGGAGTTTCACATTTAAATGTCACTCCTTGAAACTTTCTCTGCAGATACTGTGCGTTGTATCACTCAGTAGCACAGGCCAAATGCACTTTGAAGGGCTTCAGGATCCGTACCTTCTTTTGCTATTTATCTACTAGGTGCACAACTGACGACCTGGGCTTTATCTTGCTCAGCACATATAGCCTCTTGGATCAGCAGGAGCTGCTGCCTTTGTTCCTACACTACATACTATCTCCCCATCACCCATCCAGTGCCATATTAAATGATTCATGAATGAAATAACAATTTTAAGCATTAATAATTTACTGCTACACTTAGGGGATGTGCATGGTAAAATGTAACTGGTATGGGAGTCTGAGATTTGGCAGATTTTATAACACTCATTTATCTAGTATTTTCCATCATTAATCCTTGCATTTTGCTGACTAGAACATTTGCTCAATGACAGGCATATTTCCCCACTGACATGGATCTGGTATACGGGTTCAGTACCTGCAAACAGGAAGCATATTTTTATTTGTGGGACTTAATTTACTAAAGTGCTGACATCAGATTTTGCAAAGTCTTATTCTCAGGAGGAGTCACATGGACCTAAGTAGGTGTACTCGCTTATAAAAAGCCTGCTGACATCAGGACAAGCTAGCAAGGATGGGTCCCAGGTATGCAAGTAATAACAATTATTAAATTATTAAATAATAATTATTAAATTATTAAAGCTTCACAGACAGTCCCTCTGCCTTTCTTGTCAGAAAAATGGTACAGCCTTTCACTTTGGGGAGACCTAAACTAATCGTATTTACTGAGAGAGACATCAGAAAGCACTAATTCACCATGGCAACGTGTAGGCATTGGAGCAATACGGGTGTGGTGTATTCCCCTGGCCAGACACCAGGCACAGGAGTGTTCGCTATGCTTTTCCATTACAGTAAAGATTCATTTGGCATTTCCTTGATCTGAGCCTTCCAGTCACCTGTGAGATGAAAGTAACAAGATTGTGAGTGACATACCTCTGAGTAAATTGTTTAAGACTGGGAAATTCAAGTTTTCATTTCAAAACTAAGGCAGAAATTCAAAGAATAAAGTTCTCTTCCTTGTTGCTTCTTCCTCGCGACAAGACAAACTTAATAAAAAGTATACTAATGAAGTTAGGCTGCTGCTTCACCTAAGCTGTGAAACATGCAATTCTCTCTACCTATAACCAGATGTCATTGAAAAAAAAAATAAAGCTTGAGTTCTGCCTGTACTTCACAACAGTAACTCCCAATGTCCAGATAGAGTTCAGCAAGGTATAGAACAAAAAGACAGAATTCTCAGTAACTCCATGGCACTGTGTTTACTGCCACAGTTCTACATTAGAGACTTGATTTGCAGATCGACAGAGATACAACAGTTCATCTAACAAGCCATCTAGCGCAGAGTAATTGTCAGATTTGAATTGAACTTCAATGGAGGTTCTCTCTAGGAAATTTTCACCTACAAGAGGTAAAAATTAATAAGTAAAAAGCTTTATATTTTTGTGGTGATTTTTAAAGTCATGGTTGGCTGTATTTTATAAACAACAAACAATTGTTCTACTCAAAGAATATTCATGTATTCTGATAATTCTGATTTTTTGACTAAAAAAGAAAATATTATCTAAATTTGTTTCAATATGAGCTCCCACACAAATGGCATTTAACACTCATTGTAAAATTCTCAATTGACAGGAAACACAGGAAAACAACAGTATATTTCCACTTAAGTTCAATTACACAGCAATGTATTTATTTAATTTAACAAGTGAAAACCTGAATATCAGAACAAATTCAAAGACCAGGTTCATAGTTAATGGATCTCTACTTTCCAGTAATGGCCATATTATTTTGTAACATATTAAGTAACAAATTGAACACGGTGTTTTTTCATATTGAGATTTGGGCAAAGTCGTAACAGGTTTTAATAACTTTGCATACTGACCTCTGTCACAAATTTAAAGTGTGCCAGAAAACATGTTCTGATTTTCGTTCATTTGCTCGCATTTGCAATGATTTGACTGAGTTTTCCTACAACAGCAGCTTTCAACATTCAGCTCATTCCTGGATGAAAATTCACAAGTTTACTCACCTCCCTACCCTTGCCTGTTCATTTTACTGGGTCGTCTGCAACAAATTACATTCTTCAAAAGCAGATGACAGAATAAGGAGCCAGAAGCCAACGGCTTTTCAAGATACCTTCACACTAGTGCTCACTTTGCTAGTTGTCTTTTGCATAATGTTGGTCAAGTACTGCTTCAGTTTCCCCAGCACAGGAGCTTTCTGGATGAGGACCTGTCCCTTACAAGGCACTCATGCATTCAGTAGCCTAATAGGGCCTTAATATTGATTGGAGCTGCCAGTTGCTACACTTAAGTGCATCTTAACAGCAATAATCAGAACAAATAAGAAATGCTATATGAGGTTTCTGGTGCAAGGAAGGCATTCTCTGTACTCAGCATCAGTGCAATAACTAATAGTACTTAGAGACACAGAAGGAACTCATTCATTAAGCATATATCACTTGATGCAGTTGCTCTTTTTACTGTAATTACAGTCTGATGATATTGAGGCTTTTAGTGAATGTTACTGACCAAACAAACAACAAATAATGCAATTGTTCTGCCTGTCAGTGGAAAATCACTGCTATTTCGCAATGAAACTGCAAGCCTTAGTAACACGGTCAACTGAATTGCACTTTCTTTGCTGCACTACTACTGCAGAATATTCCTCCACTGGGTAGTTTCTTGCTGAACTTGACTTACATCACTCTGCCCATTTCCCACCACTACAGCCAGACATCAATATTTTGCCAAAGAAATGTATGCCTTTGCTTAAAGACATGTTAGGGGGCCCAGACTTTTGGAGAACCTGTGGTGCATGCAGCTTATGATTAAATAATGGGTTTTTTTTTTTGCAAACTTTTGCCCAGGAAGGGAAAGGTGATATGCCTGTTGCTTAGCACATACAAACAACAAACCAACAACCTACATGGAGAAACATGCACTTAGCTAACTGAGAACTAAGCAATGAAATAGCTGGATCCCAATTCAGTTACCCAGTTAAACTTGACAATATCAGCAGTTATCAACCACAATTTCCTCTTTGACTGGCATATTCAATCAAATAAAAAATTGCTCCCTAAACCCAATAGGCTTAAATAACCGAGACAATCTTAATATTAGGAATAGGCTGCTTCCTTCTGGTTCTAGCTAAACAGTTCCCATTTTGCAAAGTCAGGTTTTCTTGAGGCTGTGATTGGACAATGCATACAGAAGCATGATCAAGGAAAAATATTAACCCATATTTGCATTAAGGCCTTGCTTTAATATTCTTAGCTATGATATGTTGCTCATAGCATGTGTTAGCCATGCTGTAGACCCGAATGTCCTCAGGATATGTATTCCGGTTTTAAATAGATAGCACAAGCACATGGAACACAAGCCAGAGCTCAGTACTAGCTAACTACCCAGGTACCAGAAATGAGTTTTCCAGAGTGGATTAAATCCCGTTTTGAATAAAGAGGATCAAGGGATTCTGCAAATCCAAGCAAACTGTTGTACAGATGTAGGAGCACACAAACCTCACCAATGTGGTGGTAATACAAATGCCAGAGTCCCCTTGTGCAGAGGGTTGGTAAGGCTGGTGTATCCAACACTGGAGGCCAAGCTGAAATTCCCAGGGTGACACACCATCTCTTCACATACGGTGAGTTTAAAACAAATTCAGACATGTCTATATAAGCTCAGAGATATCTCTAGAGAAAACAAAGTAGAACTGCTATTCTGAGATGCCCAGTAGCTTAGTGGGCTTCTGACAGATACTCCAGAAAAATACATCGAGTCCCTCAGTAAGAAACCACAATTTGTTAAAGGTGTTTAAGGGATGGTTTCCCAATATCACTAGCACCAAGCCTGTGTGGTGCTGCAGAGGTACGCAAACAACAGAGCAGATAAATTTGTTACAAAGTGTTGCAAGCAGCTGACAAAACCACATTTTTTTGAAGACTGGTCACAGCATTACAGTCTCACAACCTCTTCTTTGTTAATGTGGCTGTATTATTAGGAATGCCCGTTTTCTCCTGCTAGGTGCTCACAGCTTACGAATACCTACCTGACAGTTGCACCAGAGGCCAACCCTTACTCAACTTTGTACTCTTAACCCCTGTTTAAGAGGGAATACCTTCCTCAAGTCATTTACTAGAGGCTGTAGATTCTGTATTAACTGAGTGGAACCTCTGAGACTCTGCAAAATCTCTGCCTCAGAAAGGATCTAACTTATCACAACACATGCCAGAGCTTATCCTACCTGTATCTTTGCACCTCTTCAACATTAAGCCTTTCTTAACTTAATTCCTTTGGGAAACATTAATATTTTTTTAACAAGTTTCTCCAGCCTGTCTCTCCCCTCACCAGCCATGGTAAGTGTGAAACCTCTCAGCCGACAGTCTATAGAACAAGGGTGTACTCAGCCCTGCTGCATGTTCTCAAGAATAAAAAAAAAAAAAAAAAAAAAAGAGAGCTAAGATACACAGTTTTTTAAAAACACTATAGTTTAACTCTCTCAGCTTTAAAGGAAAAAAAAAATTAAAAGGAGGTGTTCTTCTGGAATTCACTCCCACAAGAATCTAAAGCTCTGTGATGCTGCAGAGTGCAATGTGAACCTACAAGATATATTTGAAGGATAAGGAAATAAATATTGCCATCAGGCAACTGAGAGAAACTCTAGGAGCCATTAAAATGTGTGTCAATCCATTCTGCAAGTAGACACCTTATATTGGCAGTTCTCTTCATCGAGTGCATTTTGGGAATAATAAACTGGTAAAATATCAGATAGTATGTAAAGTGAATTGATCATGATGTCTGAGTGCCAATATATGAATCAAATAACTTGAAATATAAGAGTTTTTTAATCACTCAGGAAAGTCATAACATCATCCATAACTGGAACTGAATTAAGTAGAACAGAAAGTAAAATAAGGTCAATTTTAGGTGCATATATTTAACACATGTAATTTTAGGTAGATATAATTTAGCAGATAGGACGATTAATCTTCAGAATCAGCATGGAGAAACAGTTTGGGTGGAGTTATAGTTTTACGTGGTCCTAAAGACTTGCTCCACAAACAAGGCAGTAACTGGTGAAGCTACCTACAGCTACAGTAGGACAATGATGGCTACTTCATGCAAGATGCTTGTGTGGGAGACAGGACTCACCAGAAAAGTCTCTGCAACTGCAAAACAATTTTAGTTACACTTTAGGACAGCTAGTCTCAGTTATGGTGAGATTAAGTGCCTCACTGAATCCTGTATTCCCCAGCACTGTAAACTGTCCTCATACAGATTATTGACTATTTACTTTCTGCTTTTCCTAGTTATACCCTATTCAACTTCAATCACCTCCCTGAGGAGACAACTATCCATTTCTAGAGTTACCATGCATTGTGTGATGGAGCATCCTGTAAAATGCACCATAAACTTTTCCTGAAACTGTTCTGCCTAATTAGATGAGAGGATTAGGTGCTGGTGGGAAATCCCAGACAGAGAGAGGTAAAAGTAGCTTGCTCAGGCTTATGCAACAGAGCAAAATAGGGTACCTTCTGCCTAATTCACTTTTAGCTTTGCTTCTCATCTGCTGGATCAAAGAAACATTTCTTGATAAAAGATGCTTTTAAAATTATTTTAGTATAAAGACTAAACTAGAGACAAGAGAAACTGCTGGAGTTCTGATGCCTTTTCTCAGCTGACAATCTGACCTGTTTATCTCCTGTAGCATGGATAATCAATTTTTCCCACATCAAAACGTGTTGGCAGTTAGTAGAAGAAACTCTCTCTTTTTATTAATTAAGAATGAAGTGTTCCACAGATCATAATTATTTTGGAAAAATACCTGTGATAATTCAGCATGTGAACAGATGGAGCATTTTATGATCCTTTTAAGAAAAAATACAGCTAGTATTCTTGGAAAAAACTTTCTATCTTCTAAGATGTTAAAAGCAAAACCAAAGAGACCAGAGTCAACAACTGTATGGTATTTTTTGACAGATTAGTAAAAGGACTTTTTTTGTTAATTCATTAAAATTGCTCTGTGCACCAAGGCCTGAAGTGCAGAGGTAGAATAATAGCTGTGCTGTGTGTGCAGCGTATGTTTTTTAATGAACCTATAATGCACATATTTCACTGCAGCCAGAGCAGGAGCATACTACTTCAACACATTTTTCCATTTTGCCTTTTATCATCTTCTAGATATATACAAAAGTACATAACAAGGTGCTACATTTGCCAGAGAACAAAATAGCTGCAACCTCCCTTGCATCTCGGGGTCTGTTAAGGGCTTGATCTTTGAGAAATATCTAACAGTTGCATAAAAGTGGCCTCATATCTTTCAATCCACCTCAGCAAAGATCCATCCTGCTCACCACAGCTTTGAACTCCAGCTAGTTGAAATAAATACCTCTTTGTTCACCTGCTTAATCCCTAAAGGGCAGCAACCAGGAAAACAAACAGGTACTCCATTTCTTCCTCACCACTACTAGTTTTTTTTTTTTTTTTCACATGACCTTAAAGGCAAACCAACATGACACAGTGCACACACATAGCAAACTCTAAAAGCTGACCCCAACCCAAGCTCCAACATACAAGGACCAGTTCTTGCTCTGGAACTTCACAAGCCACTTGAATAACAACAAGCCTCTCAAACTGCCAGGCAGATGCTCTTATCTGCTCTAGTTCCCCTAGGAAAGGAGAACCACTAAAAAGAAGCCAATCTGAAAAAAAGAAGTGTGGGAATAGAATGGAAGATTGATGAGGAATAATTGTAGAATACTCTCAAGTGACCTTGCATCTGGGGTGTAGAAAAACACATATATAATGCTTATCACTGTCTAGTCTTGTGTTCTGAACAGGTAGAACCATCTGTGTTTAGGCAATAGAGGCCCTGTGATAAACTCAGGGCCATCCCAGAAAACACACTTGAGATTCCTGCCCTGCTGTGAAAAAGATCAAAGTACAGTGGAAATTTACTCCACTTTTCCTTGAAAAATACAGGCAAAGCAACGAGTTTCATGCCTAGACTTTCTAGAAAAGACTGAGCCTTGCAGTGCCTGCATTTCTATTTGCATTTCCTCTGCATGGATGCTGTTTCAGAGTTACCTCAGACTGCAAGCAAGGACCGCAACATGATGTTTGTGTTCCTCTTTGTGTCTCCTATGCCCAGGTGGTAGTTCAGAGTTGCCCCAGACTGTGAGGTAACCGGAATTAAATTTATTCTTTTTATTTCATCTGTGGCTTTGTGGTTGTTCCTGCACTCTGCGGACATTCAGCTCACACAGAAAGGTCTTCTCGGGAAAGCACTCATATCTCACACTGGTGACAGAACTGTTTTGATATCTCCCTTTAGTCTACACAGGAATATTATTTACAGCATTATAACTCAGGTAGCTTCCTTAAACTGTGTGCACAAATCTATAGAATATACAATTCTATAATAGACATTTTTAATAGTAGTTTACCTTTTTATTCCCCTAGCACTAATTCTTGAGGCTAAGAGTTGTTACAAAAATCACTTATGAACTAATCTAGATTCATCAACAATTTGCATTTGCTAATGATGTTTAACAGACCACGGTGATTGCTGTCCAGAATTCTTCTAAGAGGCAAAACAAACATCTAAATTATAACTTTCTAACATCTGCTTCCTCTAGGGGAGGATTTGTATGAGGTTTGACAGATGCAAGAGCTCTGAAGAATGGCTGTTACAAATGAGCCAGCCAGCAGAGTCTTGGAAAATGCAGCCAATCTCAGTTTATTGAAATGAGCTCCAACCCGAGGCAGAAATAACACACAGCTGTTCCTTCTGACTGTTGTTCAGGAGAGATGTTATCTTGTGATGGTATTAATGGATCTCTTACTCTGCATACCACCTGGAAAATGAGAGCCCACCATTTCATTTGATGTTATTTATAGAGCATTAAATTAAAAAAAAACCAACAACCAAAACCAACAAGAGAGCCAGTGCAGCAATTACCTTGCTGAATAAAACACTCAACAACTAGCAAAGTCTGTACATTAAATTTCGACTCAAAACATGAATTTGAACATGCTGTAGTAGAAGCTTTTAGAGTCATTACATCTTCAGAGGAGTGAACGACAAGTCTGTGAATAATTCTTGCTGCAACTTACTCTCCATTTTATTTACTAAGCCAAACATAAATAGAATTCAATGTAACACCCTAACAATCCCTGTTAACAAAAATTCAAATCTACCTCTACATGTTCACTTCTAAAGGGACTGAAGGGAAGAGGAAATTCTATGCTTACAATTCCTGCAAAAAAAAGGAGGAACACCACACATTATATATCTTTTTTAAATTTGTTGAGCTGGGAGTTGGGGGGGCGGATCTTGATTTTAAGAGAAATAGTGAGAAAGTGTAACATGGACGCTGTTGGTCCATCCTGCCAAACAATTATCAAAATCAGAAACAACACTGCAGTAAGGCTTACAGTTGGGAAAGAAAACAGGAAGAACAGATACTTGTCACAGTCAAAGAAGCCCCATGAAAACAGTGAAAGACAGCCTACTGCTGTGGACTTGTGGCCTTAGTTAACACCATGCAGAATTCCTTTTCAAACCTGTGCAGTTTCTTTACTGTTTGGGGCCTGATTCCATGCTCATGGGAGGACAAGCAGCTGAGACTTGGGCTGAGCTCTGCAGGAGTACATTTTCAGGGCCAGCTCTCTCCATCTCTGTGAGAGGTGGACACGGACTGGGCAAATCTGTTCTACCAGTTTCCCATCAACATGGCGAGCAGAGTTAGCTTTCTCAGACATCAGGAATGAGGGTGTATGCAGGCTGTATGTTGAGCTATATTTCTTAATACTGCAGCTGATCGGGAGAACGGATGTTTGACCACAAAGCCATTTTTCCCCTGTTTAAGAGAGCCTACCCATATGATTGTTTCCATTCAATTTTGAATCAAGCTCTCCACAGGCTGTCCAAATGACATTCAGCATACGAAACCACAACCACATCTGTTTATCATATCTCGATTTTAAATGGCTCTGCACTCTTCCAGCCTTGCAGTCTGTAATCCCTATTAAATTCTGTCTGTTATCTGACTGCATAAATTCTCATTAGCATGTTGTGCTTTCCCTTCTGAGGTCTGACAGGGAATAACATACATTACTTGCCAAACTATATGGTACCTTCTCTATACTCAGTCTCTGGCGCACAGAGAAACAAAGGCCAAGTATCCTACAAAAGGGAGCATCATCACAACTTGCACACTACAGTGGCTACAAGTAGTCGATACCTTTCATCAGTGCCCAGTTTGACAAGATGCTTATTGGCTGCAAACTGAACAAAAGTTTGATGGCCTCACAGAACCAGAGAAGCATGGTAGGCAACTCTGCTGCCATTGTTCCAGAATGTGTTGTGAAAAATGTGATACCCTGAGTGTATTGCCTACCACCTAGGCAGGAGAGGAGCTATACTTTGCAGCTATTTGGAATAATGTACTATCTGGTTTGAATTATTTGGCTTTTCTCAATTTACCTTAAGATACCTTTACCAAAGTAGATGAAAACAAAGGATAAATGTTTTACCCACTTATTTCAGAGATGTGCTAACACAAAGGAACAAAATTTTGCTGTCAGTAAACTTATGTTGTAATGCTCACACTGTGTCAAGGCTGATGTATATCATCACATATCCACAAAAAAGTTCAAGGTGGTGTGCAGCAATACACAAGATCTGAGTTGATATCACACACGTTATATAGCCAACACGGAACTTCAGGACATATAGGTGAGTTGGCTAAACACTTTATCATTAAGACTCTCTTTCCAATCACCTGCAGTTTACAACCTTGAGCTGTTAAGGCAGAAAACCAACAAACCATATTGAACCATACTGCAAACTCATTTTTGACTCAAAGGCTATATAGTAGAAGCTGAACAGAGTAACCGATGTTTACTACTACTAGATAGTAATCCTCAGATTTGGGGAGGCTTTTCAAGTCATTTTGCTGTACGGCCTTTCTAAAGAAGTTGTTATAAGAATAGTTCAAAAAAGTACTGTCCCCTAGAGTAACTTATCCCTCACAAAGTACTAAGCATTCCCTGAGAAAATGAAAGGCAGAATGTGTTATTGTCCAGATGCTTACAGACAGCAGATTGTAAGCAGGTGCACAGAGCACGTGCAGAAAAAGTTTTATTTTTTCAAAGTACTCTGAGAACTTCCCTTTAATGATATACCATGGTGAACTTTCCCCAAAAGAAAGTCTTTGTACATTTGTTACTGGAATTGAAATCACCCATGACCAAGAAAGCAATTCAGAAGTGATGTCCTTGCTGCAAAAGTGCACTATTTGCAAAAATCAGCATTTTACAGCTGCTTTAAGGGGTAATGGACTTCCTAAACCCAAAATTAAACTCCTAAATTCATACTTGAGCAGTTGTAAAGTTTTCTAGAGAAATTAGTGTCACTGCTTCCCTGGGAAAATCATCTCCAAGCAGCAAAGCACAGAAATCTTCAGATGGAGAAGAGGCAATCCCTCCATTATCTATGTTCTAGTAGAAAGCTGTATTCTCTTTAGTGACTAGCCAGAGAGCAGCAGAGTCATGTGGACATGATGCTGTGTTGGGAACATCTGACTGAGAAGGCTGCAAGATCTTATCAATGTCATGAAAATGACTTCTACAGTCAGCATGGACTGGAATGACAGACAATTTCTACAAACAAACATTTCTAAATTACAGAGCCACTGCTCCTCCCTCTTCTAGTCCACTGAAAAGCAAGAAGATGAGGAACAGCAGAATCCTAGGAACTAGTTGCCAGTCCAACAGTGTGTTCTCAGATGCAGGAAGCAGAAGCCTCCTATAGAGATATACAAGGAGCTGTATGCTGCCAGCGTCTTTTTCTCTTTCAATGATTCTGAAAGGAAAGCAAGAATTTAGCAGTGGCCAGAGATGGTTTGAGTTTTTTTTCCTGACCTCAATCATGTAATCTGTAGGATGGACAGTTCTTGTTACCTGCATTTAGAGCCAACACCCTTCATCAAAAAAGGCGTGATGAGAAAGAAAACCTTTCTGGATCAATTTTTTTTTCCCCCACTCAGTTTGATATAAACAGCACCATCAAAGTACTCACTAATTATGTTACCTAGAGACAATGCTGTACACTAAGCGTACAGCAGCTTCTACTGCATGATGAACTGGAGAAAGACAAACACTTCAATACAATAAAATCAGGAGAAGAATCACTTCCAAACCACCTGTAATAGGACAGAAAATGGAGAAGTTGCTAAAGGGGACTGATTAATACTAGCAACCTTAGTGCTGAGTAACTGGGAAAATCTTGAAAACATTAAGTGAAGATGTTGAACTATATCACTTCTCAGATCATGTAGAAGGAGAAATGAATCCAATGATTCAGAATATATTTGCACCAGGTTTCTGATGGCTTCACATCCAGGGATACAAGTCTCAGGGAGATCTGAAAGATTTTTTCTGTAGTTCTAAACAAAGGCTGGGAAACAGTGCTCAGATGTCCTCTGCTCAGCGATTAAAGGATCAGCAGAGCAGAGCAGCAGCTTTCAACCTCTAAAAAGTTCTGAGTTGGTGTTTGTACATGCTGAGCTTTTAGGGCTGTCCAAGCAGGAGATCATTTGAATAGGATTTTCAAAGGCATTCAGAACATACCCAGCCTCTTTTCATACCATAAAATAAATGAAAACCACACATTTCCCAAAATTAAATCTTGATCCTCCAATAAGCCCAATGAGAGAGCAGACCTCTTCACTGATGCATGGTTCAAGGAGGGGTTAGGGCTTAGTGGGTAAAGCCAAGGCCCAGGGAGTTCTAAGTTTTATCATTATCTTCAGGGCCTACAGAAAGGGAACAGGAGTGTCAGAATTTCACCAGAAATCTCTGCCACTAAGTACCACATAAATCAATTTCCACGCTCAAACTTGAAAACATTATTAAATTAATGAGTGCCTGGATTAGATACTGAATTATCAAATATTTGAAACCAGTTTTGAAACAAAGATTTATCCTGTTTGAAATGCATCTTGAACGAATTACCTCTGTTTTGTTGAAACCATAACAGTAACATCTAAAATTACTTGATATAGCTTAATTTTCTATATGGCTTGCATGGTTTTCAACGCAGGAACTGCCAGAATACATTAAGACTGTTCTATCCTCATCAAGTGTCCCGTACCCCTGAACCTGGCCACAGCAGCACAGGCTACTTCATAGATAAAGCACAAAAACAACATGACTCACAGCACAGAATAATCCATTTAAGAGGGATGCATCTCTGCAGTGCTTTCAGCTACCCTACTTCCCAAAGCTTCTCCCCTTTACATTTACGAACAGTCATACAGTTAGTCATTTTCTTCTTACCCATAAAGCTACCTAGGCTTTACTACCCTCAGTGCCTACCACATTAGCAGTCCCCCTGCAAACACACACTCTATGATTCCATCATACCCACCCAGTTTCAAAGATCTAAACATTGTGATCTGTTTTCTTCCAAGACCTGTGATTTTTGCCTGACAGGCAGATTTGAATTTTGTTTTCTCTTTTAAATGTAAAGCTAATCAGGCAGTGGCAACTCAAACCAATTAACCGGCATCTTCTCAGGTTTGTATGATAATTATGAAGCTCTTCTCCTATTCCTAAGCCCTGTCAATGCTTTACACCATTTTAAGAGCTTGATGCTAAATGGAAATCCTTAGAAATGTACTGTTATTCATCCATTCTTTAGAAAAGTTCTGTGGATTTCCTTCAAAGCTGTGTTTCTGCTGGAGGCAAACACAGACAGATACTTGGAAGCAGTAAGCCTGCTTCAGTGCGAATAGCCTCCTTACCAGTTTGGGGTGAAGGCAGGTAGCAAGCAAAGCAGTTGAGATACTGGAGAAAAGGGCAGGCACAGCCCCATGGGTGGTGGGACTAACAGGCACCTCAGGAAGTACCAGCCTCCCTTCCCTGGCATATCAGTTCAGATCTTGTGGCAAGAAGGTTGAACATACAGGCTCACAAAGTGGGCCACATACCACATCTGGTGGTGTCTGTCTGCCTTCAGAGGTGATAGGAATAAACCACATCACTGCACTGCACGGAGTATAATGGGGGTTGTCAGCGTTACAGCAAATACAGATAGTGACATGGAGCATAGAGAGAAGAAATAAAACCCTTTTAACTTATCCTCTAACTCCATGTGTGACAGAGTATAGGACTGATAGCTGAAATTCTGCAGTTTAGACTAGGAATACAGTATCAATCGATGCGGAGATGCAACTGTGAGAACAACTTGCCCAGTTATCTAGCTCTAGCACATTAGCTTCTTCCGCAAAAAATATCTTCTATTACAAAAAGGAAAAACAGTATAGATTGTATAAATACAAAAAAAAATTGATATTTTGCTATTACAAAGAACATTCCATCACTATATTATCAAAATAATACACAAGGTGACATACATCAAGTGTGTGATAATGTGGAGTGTTATCTTTAGCAATGTAAGTTGAGAACAAGCCACAAGCACCAGAAGTTTGAGAAATAATCTACATGACTGTAATAAACCCTTCCTACTGTACTGTACCTTTGAATATTCCCGGCAGATCACGCATTGTGGAGGATGATTTTTTTAAATCAGAGTAAGAGATTTAGACCTGTCTACCTGCAAAGCAGCGCACTCTCTTAGCAACCCTTGGAAGAATGGGCAAGCATCAGTTAAATGAAAACAGCTCTTCTAAGAGAGAAAGAATACAATAAATATTTCTATTCAAATAGTTCCCATGCAGCTTAAAGAGCAAAAAATTTATGAGAAAAAAAAATCCCAAGAAAACAATAGATGAGGCCTGAGACTTTATACTACCTAGAACAAGAAATGTGGTGGGCTGCCATCCACCCCTGACACCACTGCCCCTCTCCCACTGGACTGGCACTGTGAATTCAAACATGAGTCCAGTGGATATGAGTCACTGATGACAATTCCCTTCATATCCACCTCACCATGCTTTCAGTCATCTCTCTGCCTTTTGAGAGAGGCTTTGAACCCATGTAGGTGGAAAAGGCCAGTTCTCCATCTGGTCTCCAAACCACCATCAACCACAGGGCTTCTCTAGAGGTGTGAGGACAGAGGAAGACAGGCTATTGTGTTTCCTGACAGGGTAGGGTCCAGGATGCAGATGCCTGGAGCTGGAAATGTTGGGTCAATAATCTTGCAACACTTACTACCCTTCAGAAAAATTTGCTTCAACTTCAAACCAGACCTTCTGCACTAGAGACTTTCCCATTGCTAAAGCAAGTTGATCCTCCAAATTTTTCACCAGCAAAATCTTCAGCCCTTGTGAAGCTTTTGCTATGTAGCCTGCGCACCACAAGACCATGTTCTCTGCAATACAAGCAGGAGTGGCTGTCTGACCATATCCTTTAAAAAGAGCTTTGCAGCTTTTTAGGGTTTTTTTGTGTTACAGCTTTCCTTTCCCCTCATCACATTAATAATGCTCTCATTGCCATTCTTTTCCTGTTTTATCTGCATATGATAACTTCTTTGAGCTGAAAGCTACTCCTGTAATCACAATATTTCATCTACGCTCACCCCATAATGTCTCATTTGCACTAATGTAGAAATGTGGCAACGTGTTGCCTAGTGACCAGAAGCAATTCTCTCCATCTTTTTCTCCCACAAGCGGGGCTTTTGCCATGGCAAATAAGTGACTATTTTAATGTTATGGAATTAAGCTTTATTAGATATCAGCTTCCTAAAAACATTGGAAAGATCTATAAAATAGAACTCCACACATCTTGCCAAATGGCTTTCTAAGCCTCCTAATGTTTCCACTTATGCAATACAATTTTATTTTATACAGCATTTTACAGTTCTAGAAAAAAAACACTTTCCAGTCAAAACACATTCTAATACATACATTGGGTTTACACAAATACATACAGGAGATAGTTTCCATATCTAACCAAAGGATTTGCTCTTTTATTTTTTTTTCTCTAATCCCCAGCATTCACAATCTGTATTTCATCTGTGTCTTAATTGCCTTTCCATTACAGATTTAATACAAATTGCAGGAATTAGTGAGTGAAGCTCTTTCATTTATGATCTGCAGGTGATGATAATAGTCCCTTTGGCCTTAAGAATCTGTGTGTCAGATGAAAATAAAGAGAATGCAGGACAATGCACGGAGCCTGATGTCAGCCGCAGTGCTGGCAACACTCGGCTCACCAGCTCTTAGGTCTGGTTCCAAGAATACACAAGGCAGGCTTAAAACCCAAGAATTTTAAATGTTAAGAAGTGATGGGTTACTTGTTTTAAGGTTTTTTTTTTGTCATGCTTCCTGGTTTGTTTGGTTTTTTTCATGCTTCACTCATCACTTTTTTCTTCCACCAGTAGATAGGAAGAGGGTAACAGTTAGGAACATGCCATTACATATTTCCAAATGGAAGCTGTCAGTCTCAAGTAAAATTTCAGGGTTTGGAGTCTTTGAGAAAAAAAAAAGTACTGCAAAATTCAGTCAATTCACCAGTGGACGACCTTGCAGTGAAATTCCTCTAACGTTCAGATATTACAACAATACCGCGCCATCTCAAACCTTCCCAGGAGGAGGTATCTTTCCACAGATGACCTTCCACTCTGCCTCCCCTGAAACACTGCATTGACATCTCTGAAGCAACCAGCCACCAACATCCACAAATTTCATCTGTAACAAGGACCAGAAAAAGCCATCAAAAATATCCCCCAGCAATGACAACTCAAGTTCACAAAGTAAATACTGCCATTTTCCTGTGCTTTCTGGAGCAGATTCAAATATTGACTTAAACATGGCTGTGTGAGATAGTCTCAGCCAAGATGAGCAGGAGATTAAATGTGCAAAGAATGAAGCTAACATTCTATAAGAGGACTCAGGAGAAATAATAGGCACCTTCACATACTATGTTGTCTAATGTTAAGAAAATGAAAATCCTTGAATTTTACAGCAGATAAGTGCTCTCTCTTGTTCTCTTGTGGAAAAGAAATATCATCTCTCATAAGGAAGCAAAAAAAAAAAAAAGTGGAAAAGATTCAACCTTTGGGATGTGGTTATGAAGTGAAATTTTCTTTTAGTTTTTTAATAATGACTGGCTTCTAATCCAGTTTAGTACATACAAAAAGTACACAGTTAAGTAGAAATCATATAAATATTGTTCGACTTCCAGTAAGCCTTGCTGCAGACGGCAAGGGTAAAAAACACAGTTCAAGTTTGGCACAGACAAGATGAAGGACCTCAAAGGCACAAGCAAATTAAGTGAGAAATTTCAAAGACAGCTATGGAGGGTAGGGCTGAACAGGTAAAAAGGAAGGAAGGAACTTCAGATGACTACACATAGCCCAAGTGCATAGGAAAAGCCACTGGCTGATGTACTTTGGTCTAAAGAAAGCTTTCCTGTTAAATTTCATTCTTGCTAAATGAACTTGGAATTTGTCCACACCTTTATAAATGAGCAACACTCTTCCACCTAGAGCAAGGATCAGAGATGGAACCACTTATGGTCAGATTTTAATAAAAAGTAATGGAAAATATTCAATAAAGCCTTGCTTGGGTGTTATTTATGAATACCAAGGGGCCATATTAATAAAGTGTGAATTAGGGATTATATTTTTTTGGCTGTAAGCAGCTCCTTACATCATTGAGTATAAAGAAAATGGAGAAAAGATGCTGATGCAACCTATCAAATACACACAACCAAGTTTGTTTATTGCTTGCAGTATGCTCCCATCTCTTTTCCCATTTTGTCTTCTGTCCTGTCCAGGATTCTCAGGTGGTTGTTTTGAGCAATACGGGTGTTTCCTTTAAAATAAAACTGAAACCAGGTCCTGGAGCTCTTATACTGACCAAAGAACAGAACTTCATTTTCTGCCCACTCCATCCAAAGAAGGGCTGGCGTCTGAAATGCGGCAACTCAGTAATGAAGTCAATGAACACAGAGAAGTTGGCAGATATTATATGTATAGATATACAACAAAATAATTATCCGTCCTGTACCAGAGCTCCATGCATGCCAGGTATCACACCTTTCTAATTCAGGGCCTGGAAACTACAGACAAGAGTCATTTGATTGGGAAATGGGAGTAGGATATTACTCAAGCAATATAAGCAAGTCCAATTCCATCTGCGCTGCTGCCTCTACACTATATGTATTAGCTCACTAGATACAGACTCCTGTGTCACCTAAGGCTAACTGGCATTAGCTGTCTCACATCTGCGCAGCTGAAACAGCATCTGTAAATTGCTCTGTATAAACACATTTTGGTCTGTACAAAAGCATAGAACAGACACTGAAGGCCCTTCTGGGTCTACTATGTTGCTGCTTACTGGAGCAGGAATATTTCTAGCCCTGTTTCCTCCTCCTGAAGCACTTATAACACAATGGGCTGCTTTACCAGTGAAGAAACAGAAATAAAGTTCTGAGAGTCTGGCTTTAGAGTTGTGTGCATCCCTACTCCATCCCCAAGTTCCCCATTACGTCTAGCTTCTCTTTTCATTTATACTCAGCCCTGCACTGTCACAATCTTGAGAACTCTAAATGCACTATGGACTGCCCCACATTGTCCCCTTGCCCGAGTGCTCTACATATTTTTAAAGACATCACCACATTCTGCCAGTTCAAAAACCACTAAGCCAATCTCAAAAAGACAGAAATAAAGGAATTACCCGAAAACATACCAAAAAAACTTCTATTTCTGGTTGCCATCCATCATATTTTTAAGTACATAGCTTACATTAGAGATGAAAAAAGCTCCTGCAAAGTTCTGGGACTTGGAAGTCTGTCTTTAAATAATCTGCATAAAAGCCAGGGGAGGGAGCCAAAAGCTAAAGACGCCTTTTTAAAAACAGACAAGCTAGGTGCTTGTGGGTGTGGAAAAGAAATAAGATATTGTTCTCCAAAGTCCAAGCAAATCAAATCTTTTTTAGTCAGTAGGACAATATGTTTGATAAAATACTGCACGAGTTTTGGCAGCCCAACCTGAACAAGCATAATGGGAAAAAGTAGTTAAGGGCATGCCATGGCATCCTAGTCGAGCTAGGATGGAAGCAAGGGACTCTATTTCAGAACAAAGAAATTATTAATAAGCTTCCTGAAGGCAGTACTAGGTACCCATCACATCCAACATTTGAACATAAAGGGGGGAAAAGCATCATTTAGCCATAGCATAAGGGATATTTATACACTTGTAAATGGGGAAGTGCTCTGATTGACAAGGCAGAACAGCAAAAAGCCTTGCTTCATTACACCTGTGAGACCAAGAAGGGTTGTCTCTTACCTACTTTGTATTTTCAAGGCAGAAGCTACCCAAGCACTGTAGATGAGCGTGGAAGTATCTTTTTTTGACACTTACTTGATATCAGCGGTCTCTCAAGATTTCATAGCAAAACAATTAATAAATCCATATGTTTTCATGAATTTTTACTGGGAATTCCACAAAAAATTCTGACAATATTTAAGTTATTTTAACTTAAGAATAATGGGAAAACTTTTTTTCATAGTTTACTATATGTCAATTTTGTTATAGACTCTGCACTGCCCAAGTTTCTCATTTATGATATTGATGTGACTTTTATGTTCACCATCTTGTCTTCTTCATCATCACCATCTCATCTTCTTCTCTGCCACAACACTCTGGTTTGAAATGGTAGATGAACATATGACATGGCAATTTCCTTAAAGAAAAACCATGGTACCAAGATTAAAGTTTTGTATGCTTACTTAAGTATATTCAAACATGCTCTAATACCTGTCACAACATGACTGCTCAGCTCTGTGACAAGCACAAACAGAATGCTTTGCAGACATATTTCGTAACAGAAGGGGAAAAAAATTCCCTGAAGATCTTGATCATTAGCTAAGCATGCTAAAAGCTCCCTTATACACACTTATATATGCAAAATGCAAGTAGCAGCAAACACCGCTTTCTTTCATACTTTATATTTCTTCCTTCCTCCCTCTTTTGTTCTATATTCAGTGGTAGTCTTGGAAACTCAGACACCAAGCTGTGTCTGAGTAAGGACATCCTGTAAGGACTGAGTAATCAAATAAGAAAAAAAACACACATTAAAAGATCAGCAAACAATTGATTTTTGTTTTCCTGGAAACCACAACAAAATAACCCAAAACAAACACCACACATACTTCAGGTAAACCTTCAATCATCTTTCATTTTTATAGTCAAGTGAAAAGAATTTATATCAACCAATGTCTCTTTGTTTTTAGTGTTAAATACAAGCAAATCACAACACAAATTATTTCAGTAGTAAAACTGAAACATTTCATTCCCCAAAAAATCAAAGACAATGTCTGTTCTTCAGTTTTGCTTTTTTACTGACTGCAACAGTTGGTCAATCTCAAAATATATCTTTGACAAAGGGACTTTTAATCCAAAATATATACTTGGCTATAATAAACACATATGCACCAATTTATTCCAAAGCTACAAAACTTATCCATGAACTCTGATATTAGTATCCCCAAAATCAGTATTATCTTACAGTAGCCTGTCTTCACCACCCACACATGCTCAGAGGAACAAGACTGCTGGGCATGCAGCCATTTCTAAAATTGTATTGAAAGAGATACTTGAAAGAAAGCATGATACGCTACATGCTGGAGGAGTTATCCTGACAAAAGGAAGCATGTCCACAAGCCAGCACTGTATCTATTCCATTCCACTGCATTCGTCAGGACTCTTATACTATTGTATAATGGAGAGGTGTCACTGAAAATGGACCACACTGTGCTAAGCACTGCATGTGTACAGAGAACTCTAAAGTCCCTGTAGTATATTAGTTAAACTCTGGAAAAGGAAACAAGATCAAAAACGATTAGGAAACTTTTAGCCATAAAAGCTAATCAGTGGCAAAGTTGGGAACAAAGCCACAAATTGCTAATTCCCAGCTCAAGATTTAATAATCTCAACTGTAAAAGCTTTCAGATTGTTTTTACAATGTAACCAACAACATGAGCCAAGAACATAAGTTACATTTGCAAAAGTGACCTGAATCCCCACCCTTCAGCTTCCCAAATACTCAAGAGTCAAACTGAAATCAAGAACCATGCATACTCAGAACAGAATATAGATGGCACTTTTTTCTAAACAGCAAATATTTTCTAGAGTGAATTTCTCTTTTAAGCATCCATTTTGTGATTAAGGAGCAGAAATAAAGACATAGACCATCCCCATCAAAACTACTTGTCGTTCAGCATTTACCACTGGTGCACCATAACCCAGGAGTGAAATTACCAAAAAAAAAAAAAAAAGAAAAAAGAAAAAAATGTACCTCAACCAAATTTAACACAGATTTTCTTCTTTAAGAGAGAAGCTTCATACTTTCTAATAAGTAGCATTTGATTTTTATTTTATTTGAAGTTTTAAGTGTATGCCTTTTTCTTTTTTTTTTCATGATAGAACTCCTACTCATGTAAACAGTATGGCATAGGAATAATGTTCTACTTCTGTGATTCTGCCAAACTCTCCCATAAAATTTTGACCCAATACAGCCAATGAACACACTTCTGTGCACTCCAAAGAAATCACAGATTCAGCTCAGCTCATACCTTTAAGTGGGGTCAAATATTGGTGAAGAGGGAGAAGAGAAAAGCTGCAAAGCTTTCATTTATCTATAGAACATAACATTTAGATTTGCTAAACCACTCAACTTCAAAGGAAAGATAAACAGCCCAAATATTTGCCCATCTTCTCCTGAACACATTATCCCATGCAGAAGCACTTACTATGAGATCTGAGAGTCATGGAAAAGAAGTGTTGGTGGTCATGCAAGCAATCTCCTGGTGTCAGAAGTCTTAGTTTGACTGTATGGCTCAGGGTTTGCAGTGCTCCCCCAGTGCTGAGAATATTTGCATTTAGAGAACTAGCAAAAATCTGTATTAATATAAAAGTAATGAATTTGAACAAAATACTGAAAATGTGCAGAACAGTTAAAATGTCTGTGGGGTGGCCAGAATATAGAGGACTAAGACTTGCTGGAGAAGTTTAATTTCAATGCTCTCTACCAGTTAAATTTAAAACAAAACAAAACAAAACAAAACATAAATCTACCTTTAATTATTTAATAGCAAGCATCTACTTTGCCCAACAGAAATCAGTGCCTGTAACTGTAAAGAGTCAGGGATCAGAAAGGGTGAGGGCAGTCCAGGTGTTGGTTGGGTTTGTTGTTTTGGTTTAGTTGCTTTTTTTAGCATAGTGAAACTGGATGCCTTGAAACCTGCTCAGGGATTTCCAAGAAAAGAGTGAGATTTTCTTATATCGGAGCCATGTTATTATAACAAACCCTGGTAAAAACACCGCAAACTCATTCAGTACCTCTTAAACTGGAGTTTATGGCCAGGTTGTCAACCACAAAAATAAGAACCACTATAATGGTTCCGTTATAGTATTATTAGGTGTTCTCTTAGTCATTATATTGCAGTATAGTTTTAGACATGTACAGCATAGAATGAAGACAATATGGAACTTCATTGTGTTAATATTTACCACCAAAAGCCACTTAGCAGGTTGCATTTGTTTTGAAGACAGCAAACAGCTAATATTTTGAGAATTGTCTTCAAGGAGTAGAGGACTTTTTATTTTTTTTTTCCTCTGCTGTAGAAGAGGCATTGCGTCTTAACAAGAAAGTATTCCAGCACTGAGGCACAGGCCTCTAACAGAGACTTGTTAGGGAGCAGTGTAAGTTCAGCAAAGAGCACTGACACTTTACTGTCCCCACAAAAGAAATTCTTTCAAAGCTTCTTTTGAAACAGAATTCTGCAGAATAGCACAGTGACCAAACCATTTATTTATCTAACAAAACAATAAGCCTGACTTTCATTTGAGAGTCCAAGAATAATCTAGAAAGACAATTCTTAGTGAAAGAAAAGCTGTATTTCTTCACAGGAAGTACGTTTCACACACCTTTTCCATGAAAAAAAATGGATAAGGTTTTCTTCCCATTGAGGCACTTACTGCTCTGCACATGCCGATCTGCAGATGAACAGAACAGGTTGCCACACAAGGATAAATGATGTATTCTGCACTTAGATAATAGATGTGAAGTTCAGCAACACAATTCGGTCATCAGCAAAAAAAGCAAAAATTCTGGAAATCCAGCACCAAGGCCATCGGCTGGTCCACACCAGCAATTCTCAGTGCCTTACACAACCACCATTCAGAGAGTTGGTTACTGCTTTTTATTGAGTATCCTAAGTGCACACACATAGGCTCCTCTCACTATCAGAACGCGAGGAGAGATTTTCTGCAGTTAAAATCAGTATGTGGAAAATATCCTTCTCAGACAGTAAGAACCTGACTCTCCTTTATGACCAGCTACCACAAGAAAACAGCCTGAAGGAGATCTAAAACTACAGCAGCATTTTTTTTCAAAATAATTATTTTACTCTGTCCTACATTCTGCTCTCTAGATACTTGGCAATACATTGAGAAACAACCAAAAACTGGATGCTACAGCAGCTAAAGGAACTGAGGACATGCTGGAGGACACGGACAAGTCTTTAGAGTGGTTCTGTCCTTATTCATTTCCCAAAAGCTGGGAACACTTCCAAGATCAAGGCAAGGAGGATAAGAAGCTCTTTATTACTGAATTTTTCATGTTTTAACTTTGCACTTCAACCGAAAATGGGTTGGGGTCACTATTAGACAAGATTCTTTGCATACAGGAGCTCACAATTGTGGAGCTGCAGTCTCTGACTCTTCTCCTGCTGCCTGTCCCTGCAATTCATTACCACTCCAACAAAGTCAGCATCTCTAAACTTATGCAGTAGGTTGCTAACACCTCATATCAGAACTCAGAAAAGCCTCTCCCAAGTAAAAGTGCTAGGTTACTACATCCTTAAATCCTGCTGTTCCTCTGCCTCTGAAGCTAAGTCCATGCAGCTCTGAAGTTCTTTGTACTTACATCATTACACAAATCAACTCATTCCCTTTACTGAATTTTAAAAAATATATTTTATATGTTTCAAAAATATATTTTAAAATATATTTTTCTTTTTATCTTTCTTATCTTTTTTTCATTTGGACATACTCCCTTGTCTGCACTACTCTGCTGTGAATTCTTCTGACTATAAAATATTTACGGCCTTAAATATTCTCTGACATCCAGCACCACAGGCCATATCCATGGCCACAGGCTTTCTGCTAGCTAGAACTGGGCTTGTTACATTAATGCAGTGTAAGCCTCAGATCAGGTTTTGCCAATCTCTTTGTAGTCAAAGCTTGCTTGAGATGACTGCAAATTATCTGTTTCCTGCTGAGTTAAGTTCTTCTTCCTCTACTTAAATAGCTCAGGGCTGCAGACTGCTCCTAACCCACCTCATCCTGAGTAGCTCCTCCTCCTTCAGCTCTCTGATTCAGCACCTCTGTTGAGCCCGTGCTAAGACATCCAGCTGATGTCCAGAGCTAGGCACAAGTTCTGCTCTGCACTTCTCCTCCAAAAGAACATTTACTCTCTTGGGAACCGTTGGTCATTTCATTTTTGGACAGTCTGAATGAAAACAGTGTTTGCCAGCAAGATTTCTGCCTGATCAGCATCTCCCCTGTACTGCCTCTTTACATCTTTCATCTGCCTAATAAGCAAACAATCACATGAGAATCACATATGGATGGATTTGATGATCTTAACGGTCTTTTCCAACCAGAACAATTCTGTGATTTTGTGAGAATCACAGATAGTAGGGGTTGGAGGTCCTCTAGTCCAACCTACTGCCTAAAGCAGGTTCACCTAGAGCATGAAAGCCAGCCCTTATAGACACAGAAGCTGACGGACACTGAACAACTGTGTGAGTTTTTAGCAGGCAAAGGTGCAAAGATATCTCTTTTTGACATGCTCTTAGCTAAAATCAGGGCCAAGCAAAACACTGTGCAATGTTACACCACTCAAGCAAGCTCTATTGAGTCTTGGGCTGTCCAAATATTCCCATAAGCTTTTTAACTAGTTCACTGAAAACCAAATCCCAGATGAGTAATACCATACATTGATTGGTAAGAATGCAGAGGTGTTTGCTCCAAGAAGCTCTTCCCTGTTCTACATAGAGATTCTCTGTTAGCACCTTACCTTACTCCCCATATTCATTCCAATATTTTTACGTTATTTCAAGTTGATTTCCCTTTTAGAATGTTTATTGCAGTGTTGCTGCAGACAGATCAAATTACAGTTTTTAACTTAATGTCTTTAACTGATGATCTCAGACTTTGACAGTACTTTTTCTGTAACCCTACCTCAAATTTCTTATTTTCTACTGTGTACCACTGAAGCCTAAAATCTTGTAAGTCACCCTGAATAGACTAGCTCTAGAACAGGGTGGGCACCACTTCAGCTTAATAGATGTGTCACAGAGCACTAGGAGACTGTTCTCATAAATTTCAAGGCATTGATTTGTAAGATGTCATACAAGACAGCATACCCTGATACACTCCTCAAATGTTAGAAAGTCTGTCCTGATAACACAGAGCTGTTTATAATGCTTTGACTAGTGACAGAACCAGTGATCTCATTCATGGGTGCAAATCACTGTTTACACACACTATGTGAACAACTTTCAAAGAACCCTAGAGAAGTTCTGTTGCAACAGACAAGCTCCCTCAAACAACAACATTAACTCTCAACTTCATCACAGCTAGGGTCAGTGGGAAACTAGGCCTTATTCCTACTATCAGAGCTTCAACAGGAAAAACACTCTTTTGACTTATTCCTATAAAGAAATGATTTTCCATGGTAAAAGAAAATATGAAACAAGAAAATGCAGAAGAAAGGGAAACTTCACCCATTTGGCATGAAAAATTTGGCAAGATTTGCAGTTTGGAGTAAAAACAGTGGCTTCAATACCTTACTTCCTAAGAAATAGCCTCTTTATACTTCTTTTCAAAAGCAGCTGTAAGTATTTCCAGAACCGCACTGATAACCTCAGCAGGATTCTCCTTGGCTAGATACTAACACAACATCTGAGAATAGGAAGACAGGTAGAGAACGGGCCACTGCTTACCATACCATCCAAATCTCTCTCTTGCTTGGACCCACGTGCCCTCCTGCAGCCCAGTCTTGTACTCTTTGCAGCATGGTCAATTCTTCTGCTTCGACCTTCATAGCACGTAGCACAAAGACCACTCATGTGGACTGAGCCAACACCTTAGTGCAGCACTGCATGAAACAGACTTCCTGATAAGAGCCAGCATTTAAGCTTTAAATGTCACTGCCTAATTGTTTACTCGTATTTCATTTTTCTTCTTTTCAGGCTTGTTTGTGAGGAATTGAGAAGCTCTAGATTAAAGGAAGTGGGTAGTACCTTATCATTTCAACACATTTTTTTTGTACCACAGTTCTTTGTCAGTACCTTGTCAGGGTACTCTTGTTCTGTCTATTCATCACTTTATCCAACAGTGAAAAAGGGGGAAAAAGCATGGTACCTCAGTTTCCCAGACTCACTCCTCTATCACAAAATCAGAAATAGCTGGCTGAATGACAGATTCATGCCAAAGCACTTTTTGCTATACCTACAGCACAGAGAGTTGGTTGTGATGCCCTCAACTAGATCTAGCTATCACGTATATTATTTGCCTCCATATCACCCTAAAATATTCTTTTTTTAGAAGGAAAAATATCTTATTGGATTTGTAGCAAGAAAGAACCAGTCTGTCTTTACCTTACAGTGGCATGGCTATGCACATAAGTTAGTATTACTTGTTGACAGTTTGGCACGGGTAGGTGAAAGTTATTGCTCAGGCAAATCACAGTCTCCTATTTCAATATTGCTTTTCAGGGTCTCCCCTATTTATTGGATTGCCACCACAAAGTTTATTGCCTAAATCAATTTTTACCAGTGCTCAAGGAAAAAACACAAGATCAAAGAGAAGTATCTTGCGGGGAAAAAAAGCAAACTACTAATGTGAAAAATAATTTTAATTAGCTAACTTAAATTAGCTAAATGACCTTAAAAGGCTAAATCCCAAACTGGATATACATACAGTTGCTACTGATGTATGTGTACTAAACATTGATGCAAATAGGTTATGTTTAGCATACAGAAATTTAAAACAAAATAAAACATAGCTTGTTATGGACACAAATGTTTATTTTCTTCTAAATCAAAAAGGTAGAACCACGACCTTGTATTATTCCCAACATCAGAGCCTCCACTCCACCCTTTTGAAAGGATCTAGCTTTTTATGTGAGTAGGAAAACAATTATTGTTGCACTGTGGCCTTGCATGCTGCAAATTCAGCACATCTAACTGCTGATGGGGTGTGGGGAAGACAGCAATAGCAGCTAGCTCATCTGGCCAAAGCACTTTCTGCTTCAGCCTCTCTTAAAGGCAACATTCCTAAGCAGCCATAGAGCTTACAGAAGAACTCCTGGCTCAGGTTGACAGATTTTTCCAATGCTCCCTATGCTGACTATGCATGCTGTTTGCTCCAGCTTCCAAGTAACCCCCTTCCCAGTGGCTGCTGCACCCCAGCAGTCGGACAGGGGGACACCTCCTTCTTAAGCTGCCACAATGCCCCTGCCCTCTTCTCTTCATGCAGCAGCCATTTACACCTGACACCTGCATATCCAAAAGAGGGGGCTTCTCTATACATGGCCTGACAAATCCACTTAGAGTTGAACAATTCCTCCAAACTGCGATGTATTTAAGAATCCTTTTCCCTTTGAATGATGGCTGCCAGAGGGTAAAGGCTGTCAGCACTTTGCATTCCTCAGTTTTTAATGCATGGTTGCAGATTTTGTTTCCCTACCAGAACAAAGCAGGCTTGCTTGTTTGTTTGAAGAAAAGAAAAATAGCGCACAAATGTTGTAGTTGTACAAGTCAGGGCTTGTGTCAAACATTCACAAAGAGCAGCATAATAAAAAGCAGGTACTATGACAAGCTTCCGAACTTGCCAAAGAAGCACCAATGATTTTTTTATAACTACAGTTCATGCTGCTTTGGTGGTTTTCTAACAAGTGCTTCATCTGCTGGTCTAGTCTATGCTATTTAATCAAGCACTCTCTCTTCCTATTGTCTCTGTTACAGTGGCTCTTCTCACAATCTGAAGGTCCATTTCTGCATTTGTTTCGGGTCAGAAGAGAGAGAAGCACCACAGACAAAGATGAGTGCATTGCATGTTATACAGCCAAGATTAGCAGAAGGTGGATTAGAAGCAGGATTAGCAGAGGCACAAAATATTCTGAAATTACATTCCCACGTAAGCCCTGCAGGCCACAAGAAATTAACAAAATCAACAATACGATTTATAAATGCTGAAAAGTTATCTCTATGAAATAATGAAGTAAAAGACCTCTGCACTTTGTGAAGTTTCTGTTGAAACCCTTTCTCTGACTTGAGGTGCTAAAATGCTGCAGTTTCCTGAGACATCAGATCTAGTTCCTTTGGTCATTGCTTCATTTTTGACACAGAGGTGAGATTTCAAAACTGCACTTTGCAGCCTTGCTAAGCACCATCTAGTTAATGTTTCAAGAAACACGGGTGAAAAACTGACCTCATTTAAGTGCCTAACCTGAGAGCTTAGCTCCTCTGAACGTTGGGTCCTGTATGCCTGGCCATAACCCTTTCACAATAGTCTGAGAAAAATGAGTGACATTGCTTTCACCTAAGTTTAAACATCTGAGCCTGTCACTTTACAACCACTGTTATAAAAACAGACAGATCAGTCTCCGAAGGTGGTTCACTGATTACAAAGAGGTTTTCAATCAATAGTTTGGATTATTTAGACATCAAAAAGTTAGCACACAGGATCCCATCTGATACTTTGAGATGAACGTTATGGGCTTGCTCTGATAGCTGAAAATTGAAGCCATGAATACAAGATTTTTACCTTTGAAATCAAGAGTTTCCCGGTGCTCAACTGTAGTAGCTCTCAAAAAGGCAATTTAGGAAAACAGAGGACAAAGTCCATCCAGAGGGCAATAGAGCAGCCCTCACAAAAGCACCTTCGTGTTTAACAAGGGATGGCAGCATCTTGCTGTCAGAGAATTGCTGTCACAATCATGACAAGCAGAGACAGAGGTCTTTTCCAGAAAGTAATCAGTTTTTACAATAACACAACACTTTCTACTTCAGTTTATTTCTACATTTACAAGCTGACGAGGCTATAAATTTGAAAAGAAATGTTTTCCATCCTACTTTGATAAATAGATCACAGACAGTACGACAGCCTTTTTAAATTAAAGACCTGACTTTCATCAAGAAAGATCTTGCAGAAATAACCCTCCTCATCAAACTTAACCTGAACTTTCCCAATCATAAGCAGAAAACCATGCAACCATCCTTCAGAAAGTGCTTGTTCTGTCCAAAACATTTTGTTGGGGTTTTTGTGGTTGTGTTGTTTGTTTGGGTTTTCGTTCTTTTTTTTTTTTTCCCTGCAATAATTCCTGGCATAGATTCATCCCCTTGCTGTTGATGATTAAATTTCAGCAAATAATTGTAAGCTTTGGCCCACAGTCCTTAAACTACCTTCCTTGGAGGGCAGTGCTTTTTGTTGTAGATCCAGTAGACAATGAGTCAATACTACTTCCAGCTGCTGAGATATTTCCTCAGATATACACTTTGAGATAACAAAGGGTATGGAAATACAGTTTATAGCCTTTAACTGGCAAAGGCTTCGTAGCCTTGAAAATAACAACTCCTTTTTGCAGTGTGAAAATGAGAAGCACTACCACACCCCAAGATTTTAAGAGCAAGATAGATGCATAAATCAGCCACATTGATTAGTTGACTAAGATGTTAGCAAATGCCACATTACTGTTTACCCATATGCCAGACTATCAAAGGGTTGGAAGCGTAAGCTGGCAGGCATAGGAGTTCATACGGGATGTCTTCCACCTCCCCCCAAAGTGTCAACCCACTGGCCAACACCAGCAACCGAGCAAAATCAAGAGGAGCTGAAGACTGTGACACTTCAGTTGAGAATGCTGATTCGCTTTCAGAGGTCATCCCCACTTTTGTTTTGGATCCGAGATTGCTTTTGGTGAGCGAAAGATTCCTTTTGGCTGAAATCACCTCAGATGCACAATGTGCTCAATGCCAACTGGACATAACAGGCATCAAAACTAACAAGCAAGCCTCATCACTTCAGAACATGCTGAACCATGCTGTACTCCAGTAAGAGTACTTGAACCTTCATATTTGCTGTAAACCTCCATTCCCTGATTCTTCTCAACTTACTCTTTTTTCTGTCACCAGGACACTTCTGTCCTTAACAACCTGATGAACAACTACAAGCCCAAAGAAATAAGGGGTAACAACTTACAAGTTAATTACTTGAAAGATGGTTATTTAAGCCTGCAGTGCAGGCCACTACCTTGACAACCATAAGCTTTCCTGTTTGTGGGGTAGAAGCCAAGTTACTCAGGAGATCCGAGCATTGCTGTGATCTATATGGCAGTACTGGAGCTGTAGGGACAAGGAGAGCAGAAGTCAGCACCTTGAGGAAATGGAAGTACTTTTTTGACAGTGACAGTCTAACAGAGAGCACAGGATGCCTGCAGAGCAGGGACTTGACCCTTCTATGCCAAGCTGACTCCATTCATCAGCAAGTCCACTCCACTTTGGCCTAGTAACTCTGGTGTTATCTTCTCTTGGCTGTTTTGCGAGAAAAGACAAGTTATTCGAACCATAAAATGTCTTTCTTGCCAGGCTGCTGCTTATTCTGCTGGAACACTTGAAACGCTTAAAGGTTTTGAACCTTTTAAGCAAAGCTGGGCATCAAACTATTTTCTGTCCACATCCCAAACACACTGCCTAAGCTGCTCCAACCTGTTCAATTGCTTCTCAGAACCTCAAAACCCAGGCAGAGAAATGCCCAGGCAGGGATGTCAAGCTGAAGATAATTGCGCATTTCCTGTGCCCAAGTGGGATGAGAACAGTTCTGGAAACACACAGAACTTGAGATATAAAGGCATTCTGGGCCATTACAGTATTCAGTAGGAGGCTTGTGGCTGACACACTGATTTAGCCATGAAGGGGCACTTAAACAATACTGACTGCTGAAATCCTTGAAGGAATCTCCTCTTAAGAATTTTTGTTCTCTGGTTTGCTAGATATAATACAAAGAACAGCACTTTCCTACCTCACAGTGTGGTTTGCAAGGACAAAGAAACCTCTGCAGCTCAGTTCTGTGTGTTACAGTACCAAAGATTGATTTGAAGAGTCAATCGCTCCAAACCTATTTTTCACCCAAAGCATCTGCTCTCAAAAAAAAGAAAGAAAAAGAGAGACATTTTACATCAGCTTGTCTTTTACATCAGCAAGACAGGCTGAGCGGATGGAGACACTTCACACTGAAGTGTATAAACTGCCTCACCATGGGAGAGAGGGTGATGAAAACAACTCTCAGAGTTAAAGAATGACCCCTAGGCCAGTCCAGGACAGAAAACGTCATCCAGTCTGCAAAGGTAACATCTGCATCCTCAAAAAAAGTGAGAGAGTACTTTCACCAGTGGAAACTAAAAGTGCATTCCCTGAATAACTCAAAAGTAAATGCATTTTGGAGGGGAAAATAGGGTGACTGAAAGGAACCCCCAGAGACCTACAAGTCATCAGGTGTAAGAGCTATGATCGTCTTCCAAGAGCTTTCTTCATAAAGCAAGTCTGAGATGTAGGGCACACAGGAGGACATAATCTCTCATTTGGAACGTCTAAAGGAAACTCTTCTGAGTACAAGGAAAGATACTTTGTAGATCAGTGAATTGCTATCAAGTGTGGTTTTCTTTCATTCCTACACCTATAATTTTTTTAAGGATTTACAACCAGTTTGTAAGCTGGGCTTCATTTTGAATGTTTTATGATCTTTTATTTCGAGTTTTACCTTCACTTAATCTGAATTGAGGAGAATTCTCTGATACCTGGCTGGCATCAAGACAAGATGTAAAAATCCTTAAACAATGCAACAGTTAGACACCTCTTCTGCACCTTACTCCAGAGTATGAAAATGGTAGCTGTCTGTATCAACCCAGAAGCTGTTGTGTAGGTAAATTTGGTACTGATGGGAGAGAAGGAAGTGCCTACCCGTGGTCAGTTAGACTGAAAATTCCTCTGGTATGGGGTAAAGCAATCAGAGCATACCTGAATCCCAGGGAACCATTTACAACAATACATAATGTTACTGAAAGACAAAGTCATTGGTCTTGCACAGCTGTGGCTTATAGAATCAATTTGCAATTTACAAGCTCCAGCTCTGTGCTTTCTGTCCTGTAGTGTGAGAATTTGTTTCTACCAAGTTTGCCACAAGTTTTTAGCAGGAGTCTTAACTTCTCTCACCGTGGGCTCAGACTCGCAAACAAGTTACTAGGGAGCAACGAGCCACTGCATGTCAAGTAACCAAGGGCACTTAGCTTTCTTCCATCAAGCTTGTTTGAATGCTCCTGAACTTGCTAACATGCATTTGGCCAATCATGCCATAACTTGTTCATACTCTCAACAGTTTGTTGTAGCACTTCAGTTCACCGCAATGCTCATTCAGCTATGTTGAGCCTAAATTCAATAATTAAGCCCGTGTTCTTTTTGCTTGCAAATCATACTTCACGCGTGATGTTAGAATTTCCAAGCTAAGTTGGGTTGGGGTTTTTTTTAGCATTCACAAATAATCTTAAAACTTCACAATTATATCTGCCATGACACGATCACATCCTAACAAAACCATCAGCCTAGAATTATTCTCTCCCAGTAGTAGCCAAGCAGTATTCCTGTAGTGGGGCAGCAGATTATTTAGAGGGAAAGGCTGTATGAAAGTATTTTTTGCTTTTTTAAAATATAGCTTACCAGAGGGAAATGAAAAGTGGACTGCTGTTGCAGCACAATCAAGTGTTTGAAAGAAGAGCAGTGATATCCTAGCTTACCCAAACTGTTTTGTCCTATAGTTTGTTCACATGTACCCCATTTCATCTTCATATTCTTCTCTACTTATGTTACACAAACAGGTTCTTAAATGAAATGGTACTATGCATCATAATCAGGTACCAACAATTGTATAGGATGAGTAAGAGGAATAAGTTACGAGCACACATAAAAGTAATATACATAACGATTTTCATATGTATCAAAGTATTCACAAAGTCCCAGTGATCATATACATAAGCATGAAAAGGGCATAACCCAATCCTTCATGCACAAGGGAATTTACATGTCCCCTTTCGCTTGGAAGAAACTAGTTTTGTATTAATTGGTGAGCTCTAATTGGGAGGCTCAGATATACCAGTGACATATTGCACAAATTCTGTGTTAACACATTAGAATTATTATTGCATTTGCACGAACATTGTCACAGAGTTTTGATGATTATAATTGAGATATGTTTTCTCTGATTGTGTTATAACAAGATTTATGAACAAATACCACAGCAAGAAGTCTGCAGCATCTGGATGAGGCTTCCTCAGAATCATTATGACAGTATTTATTTTATCAGAGTCACTGGAAGATACTTTTATCTCTGCTTACATGACAAGCAGCAAGAATTCAGTCTGTGTGTTTGGTGTTGATTGCTATTCCTTTAATAGTCTGCATTGTTAACAGTTGTGGAGCTTAAACTGTTTGAAGGTGGTTTTCCTCCACAATGGAACATAAAACCTTACCGTGACCACATATTTAACCACTTGTTTGCGTTTCAATGAAGATGCATACATCTAGGGAACTTAAATTCCAGCACACTCTTTCCAAAACTGACCTGCGTACAGATGCTGTCAGTCATAGATCAAGTGATTTGTAAATGAAATAGGCAAAGGTGTTGCTGAAAGTAGTAATTAGAGCCACCTGTCAGAATCTCACCCGTTCAACATGACAACGACCTGGAGTAAAGTTACAGTAGAAGAAGTTATCCAACGTAAGAACACACTACGATTTCATGTCCAACACCAGTGCAATGCAGCTTAATATTTTTAGAATTAAAAAAAAAAATCAAGTTAGTACAGTCACGATTCTTTTTCTGTCATACTTTAAAGAATTTCATTTTTATTTGCAGCTCTCAAAAGTCACTCTAAACAAGGAGGAACTGCTGTGTGCTGACGCATGAAAGGCCAGTAAGGCATTCTTATAACTAGTGAATGCTGCTGAGGGGGAACAACAAGACCCTTTCATAAGAACTTTTTTTGCACATGGACTCTGGAGTTTCTTAGTACAATGCTTTCAGATTATTAACTCCATAGCATCACACAATCAGAAGAACGAAAAATCTTTCTACAGTTATTGTTATTAGGAACAAATCAATACTTCCTATCAAAATGAACTGTCAGCATTTAAGTATACAGGTGAAAAACTCAACTACACAGTGAAGTTCTTTGCTAATAGACCCATTGGGGAAGCAGGGGGAAAGCAGACAAGGGCACTTACTGTGTTCTGGTTTCCATCAATTGTATGGATTTATATAATTGTTATAAACAATATGCCAGCTGTATTTAGTGGCAATATTTTTATTAATTATTGTTCAGGGGACTCATTTAATTCTGAAAGAACAGATGTTGCTATGTTAAAGTAAACCACAGAATCTCTTTTGAGGGAATAAATGTTGTTTACTAACCTGAGATACTGGTTTCATGAGAACACTTATGCCATTCTTACTTTACTGGCACAAAAATAAGCCTTATACCAATGGAATTTAAGGAAGAACGATTACAGTACCATAAGAGATTGGATTAATTTTCTGTGTACCTTTTTTTCAACGCTTAGTCATATGTTCTTTTTTTTTTTTTTTTTGCCAAGAAGGGAGCCTCTTACTTCAGACAGCCATTGTTCAAATTTGTACCTATATATATATATATTTTTTTTTGTACACATATTGCACTTTACCATTTTTACAGCCAATCTTGATCATCCTTTAGAAAAAAAAAAAGAACATTGCAAGGAATTTGTGTATACATCAGATACATAACATGTAAGTTCTAAACCAATGGTCAAACTTTCATTGGAAAAGGTTGCAGAACAAAAACACAGGCTGAGGTCAGAGACCATGAACTGGCTCAAACTTTTACCACATGCTGTACGTAGGGACCTGGGCAAAGCTGCTGTTAAATCCCCAAGTTCAGTCAAAGCTTTACAAACTCTGAAAGGACCTGCGTCATTTCAGTAGTTCTCATTGATTCTCAGATTTCTCTTTGTGCTATCATGTGGTCCGAGCACCCTGCTCAAGTAACCATGCAGTCTTTAACCCTGACATAACTGCCACAACCACAGCAGGTAGATAGGAATGGCCATTCATTACAAATTCCACCTCTGTTCAAAGGGAGCTGCAAAAGCTCACCATCTTCTAGCTGACACTGTCATTACTGAAACCACCGCATGCAGTTCACCAAAGACCTACAGCCCCAAGTTGGCAAATAGCCATCCTATCTCATAGCTGTTGGATACAGGCAGCCTCAGTCATTTCCCAGCACAGGCAGCTTATCAACTCGTCCTTTACCGAAGAGGGATTCACCTTAACATGACAAGACCTGATAAAAAGGAAGGCCTTCCCCTCAGCAGACAGATCGACCTGCTTATCTTGTATGAACACTTTCATAGCCCTATTCCCACAAACAGGGAGAGTACATTATGCATATGGTACATGCTCATTTTCAGTTTCTTCTAATCACTATGCTGCACACCCAAAGTCCTGGCTGACTGGGGGAGTTCCACTTGACTGGAGGCTGGCAAACGTTATGCCCATTTATAAGAAGGACTAGAGGGAGGATTCAGGGAACTACTGGCCTGTCAGTCTGACCTCAGTGCTGGGGAAGGTCATGGAACATGTCATCCCGAGTGCTATCACATAGCATACACAAGACAACCAGATGATCAGGCTCAGTCAACACGGGTTTATGAAAGGTGAGTCCTGCCAAACTAACCTGATCTCCTGCTAGGATAAAGTGACCCACTTAATGGAAGGATTGTGGATGAATCACAATTCACTAAAAATTCACTAATTCACTAAAGCCTTTGGAATTCACGAAAGCCTTTGACACTGTCTCTCACAGTGTTCTTGAGAAAATGGCTACCACTAGCCTGGACAGCCATGCCCTCTGCTGGGTAAAACCTGACTGGATGGTCAGGCACAAAGAGTTTGGGTAAACTGAGTTAAATACAGTTGACGGTCAGTCACAAGTGGTGTTCCCCAGGGCTCCGTGTTGGGTCCAGTTCTGTTAAATATCTTTATGCAAACAAGACTTGCATCGTTTGTTCTGTAGCCATGGGGAAGCTGTATAATAAAGATGGATTGTTACACTAAAGTGGCGTTGCACAGAGTTCTGTGCAACTGCAAAGAGACAGCCAGAAAAACCCTGGCAGTGAACAATTACTCTAACCGCAACAAGAGTAAGCTCTGAAATGCATCTATGCACCTATTTTTTTCCCCCATGCCCATGATTTATTTAGTCCATATCCACTTTGGACTGCTACCTAAACTGCCTGGAGCTATAAACCACCACAGATGTGATTCTTATTCATGTGAGTCAGGACAATAGAAGCCATCAAGACTCCCAGTTGAAGAGGGATTTGGGTTACTGAGGCTTGGCAGAGAACACGCAGAAGAAACAGAGATAGGAACTTTGTGTCCCAGGGCCATACTTAAGAATGCAGCTGCCTGTGTGATGCACTACTCCTTCAAAATGCCTCCTTTGTATTTGGCTGAAGAGATTTCCAATCCAACTAGTACTTTCCTGTGTGCCTAACAGACTATTTTGTTGTGGCATCATCACCAGATCATCTCAGTAACAGAATTCAGTTCTTTGCCATAGTATTCTCCTCTGTAAAAGCCACTTCTTCAGACTCTGAGGTCCAAAACTTAGGAAAACTGTGGTTTAAAGGATGCTACTTTTTAGACTTTCAAAAGTAGGTTTAGCCAAACAGCTTGCTCCATCAGCTCAGATGTTTTGCCAGGCATATACACTTTGAGGAAGCGGAATGCAGCACACCCAGAGCCTCGTGGTGGTGTACAAAGGACAGGGAGTTTGCTGGGAATCAAGGAGCAGGAGAGAAACCTTTGAGGAAAGGTACAAACATGAAATCAATCAAAGTATAAAAAAAAAAACAAAGAAAGAAAATTAGGGCTCTACTTCCAAACTAGCCTTGGCTGATATAATTGCTGCCACAGTCCTGCTTTTTGTGCCCATCAGACAGCGGCTCTGCACTCTCTAGGTGCCATCTCTGGCCTTTCGCCTCCAACTCTGGACTGAGCCATTTCAGCTTACTAAATTGGCAGAAAGTAAGTTAATGCATCAGCTAGGGAGTAGGTGTTGCTTTCTCAGTCCCATGTAGCTCACATGCAGATAGACTGCCTTCTGATCAGGACAGATGGCCCCATATGCATTCCTTGAACCCTATAAAGAGCTTCCCAGCCTAAATACCCAGGTCTTTTCTACTAAAATAATTCTCATATAACTTGATACAAATCCATATTTTCTCATTATTTCTCAAAATAAGAAGATAATAAAAATCCCTTTTGAAATCTGGTTACTCAAATTTATACTGATATTGGAGTATCAAACCTGGCGTCATGGGATGAACTGCTATACTGGAAAACTCTCTCCTTAATCCCCTCTAAAGGAAAGCCATCAGCCTAGATTTGCTACATAATTATTCCATTAAAGGTCATCAGTCCATGACTCAGAGCATCCATAGTCCTTTCCACACTCCTCGTGATAATAATCCCCTGCTTAAGGCTTCAGAGGACCTCCATCCTTTGGCTCCTCTAAAATTCACAGGCCCTCAGCCAGGATTTCATATACCACTGGCATCTTTACTGAAGGATATTTCTCTCTCCCTTCACACACTGAACACATTCTTCTTTCCATCTTCCACAGAAGCAATCATTTCACATAAGCAGAACAATGCACTCAGCTACCAATTATCTCTTCTTGTCAATTCTTACTCAAAAAAAAAGGGATGGATCAGCACGCCAAAGCATGGTAGAAACCTGCTTATGGGTAGAAACTTCAGACGCTGCTTAGATAAAAATCTGTGTTATGAGTTCTCAAGAGGCTTCCTACCAAAGTCTTCCCTTGAAAGACTGTATCTCTCCCTGACATAGTTCATGGAGTAAAGAGAAATATTTCAAGGTAGGAGACTAACCAGACAAACTTGACACTGAAAGCCAAAATTCAAGTTATTGATCTGGGACCATCTAGGCAAAAAGAAAATATCCTAGTCCCTCTCCCTCAGCACTCTGGTAGTGAGAAACAAAGTGACGACAGAAAGCTGCATGAGCCACCTGCATTGCAGTGCAAGTATGTTTGATAGCAAAATGAATGCATCAAATCCAATGTTTGTGCTGATGGTTGCCATTTACTTCTTTTTGGTTTTTTATAATACAGTTGGGATGCCTCAGGCCTGATGCTGCAGACGGTTAGTCTGCTGTAAAGTTGGTTGTACTAACCTTGACCCAGCTTTCTCTAACTTATCTTGATCTGAGTTTAGGCCTCTGCTGTGTACACAAGCAAAGATTGGACATTCTCACATTAATTAACACTTGCAACATTGGACTGCGAAATTGCTTTAGACATGCCTAGCACCTAATCTCATAGAAATGTGAGAGCTGTTAAAGCATGGATTGTTCCAGTAGTCTTAAATCACTGTACAAAGTAATTAAAAACATCATTGTGCTTCCAATTGTTAAGATACTTCATTAATTCCTCAATACTCTGTGTGACTTTCTTGGTATCAAGTACCAGATGTGATAAGCTGCTGATACTTCCTAAAGCACACAGAGGAAATTTAGTTTTTAAACAAAATAAACCCAGAATAGTTATTACTAATAATGACTGCAAATACTTAATTACGGGGTACCAAGCAACCTTCACGTTCCTTCCCTCCACCTACCATATCAAATGGATTAATTCTTATTTCTCTGCTCCTCTGCCAGTGTTTTCTTCTGGGAAGCAGGCATCTAGCATGGAATAAGAGGAATGGCTGCACTGAGATATATTATGGTTGTCAAAGTAATTTGTATAATTGTAACTATTATTTTGAAAGCTAGATATTAACATGGATTGAATTTTACAGCTGATCTGCTCATGTACAAGTACTGACTTCATTCTGCTAGAAAGGATTCAACAGTGCATCCACACGATATAATATTAGCTGTATTAGTTACAGTCTAAGGTTTTTGAGGGCCTTTACTATAAATAGGAAGACCATGGACAGACTTCCTCACAGATAAGCAGACATTTTGAAGCTCTAGAATACAGCATTAAGAGCTTATCGGTGTTGCATACACACAAAACCCACTTAGCTAGCAACTTTTTAGCAGTTATTTTTAAAAGCTACATTAAAGGTAGATTCACTACTTGTACAGATCTTCAGCTTTAAATTTTACAAGAGATTTCACTGTTGATGGAAAACTTATGCTTCCACTATAGCTGAAAGCAAGCATAGGGAAAAGGGAAGGACAAAGCCAGCATGTATTTCAGTCTCCATTCCCATGAGATCGCTACATGGAAACAGATCTAGCACCAAACTCCAGACAATAACATTGTACTTACTCCACTACTCAGCACTAGCTGGATCTGTTCTGAGCCAAGGCAAAAAAGAAGCAATATTTCGTGACAGAAAGAAAATCGCAACACTAGCAAATGAAAAGTGAAATGTGCTATTGAGGTGTCATGCAAAGTGAGACTGTCAAATGACTGTCAAATATTTTTTAAGATGTCCTAGAAGCTTTACAGTGTAATATTAATTTCTCTGATTAAAGGCAGAGAAGAGCCATATAATAGTCTTCTTCTGACTCTGGGTGATAGCTCTCAAGAGAAAAAATTTGTAGTTGTTGGGCAAATGGTTGGTACCACGCATTTCATTTTTACACATAAATCCCAGGGTAAGAGCTACGTATGTTTTGGATCAGGTCTCTTCTTGAATTTCACTGTGTTACAGAAAGAAAATTTTTCTTTACGGTTATCATTGAAATCATACATCAAACCCTACAAAATGTCACAATGGGTAGAAGCAGCTCCTACCAGGAAAAGAAGTATCGGAGTCTTATTCAAGAGAGTTTCACTATTTATCCAGACAACAATCGGTAAAACCATAGAGATTTATATCGTGGATTAATTAAAGTACATATTGCAAACAAAAAGGTGCATTTCAAGGGAATGGAATATGCCAGGTGAATAGCCTTGGAGTAATTTAGGAGGAGTGGAGATGTGGAAGAACCTGCCTTGCAGACAGATCATCACTTTGGTGACATAGTGCACTCTACTACCTTCCCAGCCCTACCTGCAAGAGCCCACAGATGTCATAACCCTATAGCTTCATAATAAACACATGGGATGCAACACATGTTAAACTGATTTTTCTTCCAGATTTTGCTTTGCTGGTTCCCAACCAACATGGACTGTACACACTAAAAAATGTTTGTCATGTATCTTACTAGGGGCAACTTGCTATGTGCAGTGCTTTGAGGGAGGCCTTTACTGGAGAGATGAACACCGCTCTGGATAGGGGAAGGAGCTTCAAGGACACAAAACACAGATCAGCTCATGGGAATGCTTTTCTTGCAAGAAAGATGGCACAAAGGTAACTTAAAAATTGGTTATAACTATTCCTGAAAAAGTCATGAAAGCTTCAAAAAAAAACAAGTCGGCATGCCTCTGAGGGGAAGAAGTCACCATGGAGATCCAACCCTTGATATACCAAAGTTACTATTTTGCAGTATATAGTACTCACCAACAAGAGCAAATTGACTCATTTGGAAAGCGGATGAAAAGACAGACAAGCAGGACTAGAGGAAAAGGACACAATGCTGCTAGGAGGGAGAGGGTAGTCTATCACTGTTTTGATCCCACATGTTCACTTACCAAACTCAGCTGGTGGGAATAAAAATGTGACAATAAAGGAGAAGAATGTATATGCACTCCACAGCAAAACTTGAATGTCTAAAGCCTTCTAGATTTATTTCCCAATAGAGTAAAAACAGGTTCAATGGAATTAGGCCGAAGTGCTACAAAAGTGCGAGAAAGCTACAAGCAGAGCTTTCACTGGCAGTGTCAGACAACTAACTGCGTAACATTTTAGCAAGGTCTGGGGTCTTTACTAAGCCTTCAGATATTAAGAACTCTGAAAAAAATATCTATTTCAAATGCAGTCAACTATGACATTAAATCAAAAGGTGCAACAAAGTTTAGTGAGAATGTGTTACTAAACCTCAAGGTAATTAAAAAAGTTTCCCTAGATATGAAAAAAGAGTTTTGATAGGAAATAATTTATCTACCTCAAATATGGATGAAACTAATAACCGTATTAGTTTTCATAACACAATATAAGCCAATATTCCACTTGGTGACGCTGACTATCAGTAACAGTTCTCCCTAACCAGATAGGTAGCAAAGATTTCACTGAATCCTATCCAGAGCTCTTTGCAGAAGAGGAAGTTGTTGCTCTCTAGGCACTTATCAGCTACTATAAAAATGAACAATTAAAGATTACTAGATTTCCTAAATGACTGGAATAGTCAACTTTAAAATTCCAGTCATTTTGAAAGACATTGATCTCAGAAAGTCTGCATTCTTCAAGCATTAAAGACAAAGGGTAAAGATTGTGGCTAGGCTTGCAAGCTGAAAGAGGAATGAGAGTGAAAAAAAGGAGGTTTGCATCTCTGGAACAGTACATGCCAGACCTCTTTACTTGCATAGAAACATAGAATGTCCTGAGTTGGAACGGACTCACGAGGATTGTTGAGGCCACCTCCTGTCCCTGCATAGGACAACCCCAAAATTCACACCATGTGTCTGAGGGCATTGTCCAAATACTTCTTGAGTATCGTCAGGCTTGATGTCATGACTGCTTCCCTGGGGAGCCTGTTTCAGTGCTCCACCACCCTCTGAGTGAAGAGCCTTTTCCTAATATCCAACCTAAACCTCACTGGCACATCTTCCTGCCATTCCCTCAGTTTCTGTCATTGGTTGCCAGAGAGGAGAGTGCAGCACCTTAAACATTAAGCTACAAATGACAAACACAAATATAAAATCAAATATACTTCCAGCAAGAACTTTCTGCACTATGCTCATATCTGGACTACTACCCTGTCCATTGATATCTCAATTTCTTGGTGCTGCGGAACAAATAGGGAAGAACAAAATATCAGGACTTGTTTTTACATCTTAATTTTTACTAGTTTTCGGGGACATGGAAGTAAGCAAACACAAATTGCTTGGTTTCACATTTTTAGACCTGGGAGTGTATAGAAAAAAAAGGAGACAGAAGATTACTCTAGCTGACCTGTTGATAAAGCTGTCCCAAACCCCTCGTTCAGCAAGACTTGAGCTTATAGATCTTCTAAGCTTTCAAACTACAAATTCCAAACACAAAAGAGCCTATTCAGAAGAAGATATCAGATCGCTTGTGCAGCATTTGCCTTCATTAGTTCTCAAGGTGCCTTTCACAAGGCTGGCTAAAAAATCTGCATTCTGCAAATTGGATAGTGCTATTTGCCCCACTTCACACAAACTGAAGTATGAGAAGGGCCCCAAGCACCTCTAAAACTAAGATCAATCTGTCATTCAAGAAATTTTTAGGTCAGAAATTATGTCAACACTAGATCAAGGACATGCTGACATACTTCTTCAGGTTGAAAGAAAGATTCAACTTCCAACCTCAATCACCACTGGAGTCAAGACCCATAAAAAGCAGGCATTTTATGATGTTGACGCCCTTGCAGTAGAAAAAAAAGTACATTGAAGCCTTGCCAACTAATTCATCACACAAACATGGACTTGCGGTTCACCAGGCCTGGATTGCAAACAAAGACTCAGTGGTTAAAGGCTAAACCACTTCCTAATCTAGTCAGGCACTCTACTCCACTCCCAGCATCAGTATCGATTATGATGGTTTCTTACAATAGGTTTCGCCCATCCCACATTAAAATAGGGTTCTTTTCTAGAAGCTCCTCTTTTGTGCCTTGTTTGTAAATTCATTGACACTGATGCGTTTCCTTCTAAGAAGCTCATGAATAAAACATGAATATTATAAATTCAGGAGTCTTTGATGTGTTTTTAAGTATTAGGAACTCAATCAGTCCTGTGCAGTTATACCTTTGAAGTTTCAATTGGGCATTTTCTTCCTCAAAACCAAAAAGCTCCTGTCCTTTTGAAGGACGACTTTCTTAATGATATACTATTTATTTTGGCTTTATTCTTAATATTTGCTAAAAGTCATAGGAGAGCACAAGGATCAGGAAAGAAAATTATAACTGTTAAGAAGGGTTACTTTTGGGGTAAACATGGATTTATGAACCTACAAGTACCTTTTGACTTAGAGATGTGATTGTCCAGAGGCTGAACCACTCCCACAGCTTAAACACCAACATCCTTGAAGAAGTACATTAGTGCCTTGCAGTGACATACATCGTAAGGTACTGTGGAGGTTAGAGAATACTTCACTCAAAGGGTTTTCATGCAGTCATCCTACGAACAGAAACGAAGTCAACTTGCTTTAATTCCCTTTCTACATTCTTGTCTGACAGGATTTGTCAAGGAATACATCTGTCAGAAGATAAAGTTTTCTCACAAGGAAATTTGATCTTTTATTCTCTCCACTAATCAGTTTTTTTCAAGCCATATCCTAAAGAAGTGACTTGTACAATTTCTATAGTTACAGTTTTCTGCAGCAGTGACATGACTCCAGTAAGCTCAGTTTAGCATTAAAATAGCACATGGTAAACTGCACTTTACTTTCAGCTGAACACAGCTACGAAATTAGTCAAATAATGATATTTTAATCTGCGTTGGACTCTGTGAGGCTTCAGCAGAGCTGTGACTGGTAGCCACATGGGGTATATTTGTGCCTGCAACAACTGAACACTAGTTCTTTTGCCCACACGTGGATTTATGGAAGCAGTAAAGAAAAATTAAACTCAAGCACTCACATATCTACAGAATACCATAACTTTCCAAATAGCCAGATACTCACACAGAAACATGTACCTGATTGCAGACCATGGCTTTGCTTTCACCCACCTGCAATAATTTGGTATGTAACCTTCTAATAACCTCCTCAATAAAGACAGGTTTGCAAAGCTGCTGCGAAGGCAAGTGCTAGAGTCTCCTATCCACATATACATACCATCAATGATCAGTGCATCTCGTGGAAGGTCAGTCTCTCTATGGCCCCATCCCACTTTGACGGAATACTGCCTTGCTGAAAAACTCTGGAAGAAAGCAACAATCCTCTCCAGACCCAGCAGGTTCTGGTCTGCTTAAGGTTTGCCAAGGAAAGTGATTTCACGTCATCACCTCCTTTGGGCAGCTGCACCTGCATCTTCTGTTTCAGGGACTTAGATGTGCTCAGGCCTGAAGAGAACACTGTACGTTATTGAACTTCAGTCCTTGCTCAGTGAAAAGAAAATCTAAAATAAAACAAGACTTCCAGTACGCAGAAGAAACCCAGATTTATTTAATATTAGAATACTAAAAACTAGGCTTTTTACGTTCTCTGAGAAGAGATAATGTTATTGCAGCTTAAAAGGCATTCACATCATGTGTAATAGGCTGTAGGTATGAAACCATGAGGGAGATCATCAGCTCTGCAGTGAACTAATGTGCAGATAAATAGTTGGATTAGAAATGAGGATATTGTATTCTTGACCCATTTTTGTACCCATAGTGGATATGGGTGCCAAACTGCACTGTGCAAATGGCACACAATTTATTCTCTTACATGTGACTGAAGTGAGGTTTAGAAAGTACTTTCCATGAAATATATTTAACACTTCTCATTCTTTTGTACATTTTATCAGTAGTTAAAAATGAATGAAGATTACTTTAAGTACATGATATCAGGCAAAGAACAAATAAAACTACAGACTGACAAAAGATTATTTTGATAGAGTTTAATCATCGAAATAGTCTAGATATGTTGGTAATGAGCATTTTAAAACAATTTCCTTAACTCCTTGGATCAGTTTAGAAGAATACATATGTATAAAAAAATTCTCTTCAGGCATAAGCGCATTTGAAGTAGATATTACAGCTTTTACAAATTGCAGTTATTTTACATGCACTTAGCTGAAAATAGTATTCAAAACATTGTCAGTTGAATCCCAAAAAGCATCAGACTTCTGTTGCTGTGGCAACACATTGTTCATGGTTTGCCTGTCTGAGGCAACAAAAAGTCTAAAATATTGAATGTTTTAAATATATTTAAGCCCAGCACTTTGATTATGCCACCATGTCCCAGTTGAAAGCTAGATTTTTCCATTTCTACCTGGAGGTGGCCTCTCATTGAGAGCCAAAATATCACTTAACATACTCACTGACAGCAAATAGCTTTCCTGATGCTAAGGAAAAGGATTGTTTAACTCTCTGTGGAGCAATACTTCTGACAATAACAAAGAAGGGACTTTTTTTGCCTTTTTCACTTCCCACTGCAGGATAAGGTAGAAGTCAGAAAAAGGCATTGCTGTTTGGAGCTGGAGACATTCTGCTTACGGAAGATAAATTAGGAACTTCATTCCTATTTCATCAGTACTGAATCATTCCACTGATCTCTGTTTACTTCTGAGCAAGTGAGATTTGGATATCCTTTCTGCTTTGCAGCAAAATGCCCTAATGTCAGCTGTACTGCTCCATCAGATGCTTTCCTTTCTTCCAAGGCAGAGATGCTGTGCAACAGGGTGCAAAAGCAGCAAGAGCTGTTTCCTTTAAAGCAGTGAACCCACCTCCCTGTTTAGTACAAGCATTGCATCAACAATGTCAAAATGAGGAAGAAGCAGAACACTGCTAAAAGTGACATAATGTGTCATCTTAACACCAACCTCAAAACACAACATTTAACACAGAATGTACAAGCAGGTTCTGAGCAGCACATGAATATGACCCAATCATCACCACCACCCTCATCTTCCTCAGTAATCCTAAGTATTTTGCTTTTTAAATCCATCTGTAAACAATTTCACATGAAGAAAACAGTAGGTAAATTTGCAATTAATTCACACAATTGCAGGAAATTCTCCCCAGTCCTACGGAGTACACATTTCCATACCTACATTCTTCTGCAGAATTCCCTTCTGTGTGGCTGTATAACAAAATCGTATCCAATAAAAGTTATCTGCATCCAGGAGACACTTAAGAAAACTGGGTTTTGTAATGCCCTGGCTCTCACTTAAGGTAAGCACATTTATGACCTCTGATTACTGTGCTCCACGATCCCAGCAGGACCATCATCTTTAATACCTTTATATTTTAATTCCAGCTGTAACAATAAACAGCTGCCCTACTTTGGACCTGAACAATACCTTCCTAAAAGACAAAAATAAAGACCCGATAGCTAACTAAAAATCATCTTACTGTATCTAAATAGAAGGGAAATATTCCCTCTATGAATCACCTGTGGTGACACTGATTTAACTTTCATAGAGCTACAAAATTACTATCTAAAAATTCGTTCCCAGCATAGATGAAAAAAGAGGCTTCCAAGAAAGAAATTATTTGGTATGCACACACAAATTCATAAGGCAGGAAGTTGTTTTGTTTGGAAGAGTGTCAAAGAAACACATCATTAAAGCCAAATCTCCAATCTGATTAGTTCACCAAAGGGAAGTAAAACCACACCTCTCAATTTCACGTCCTCTTATTCCTCTAAAACCCTCCACATATATCAATGATAGGGGTGGGAAAGGGAAAATCCACTGAATAGTATGGTGATGACTTTCATACAGGACTTGTAGCTACATTTAACAATTGCAACAAAACAAGTTGTTATGATCATAACCCGATCCTGAGCCACCCTAGCCAATCCACTGCATTCAGTGGGCCTGGCCTGAGATCCTGTTAGCTGTCCCCACAGTTGGCTGGCAGTCCTTTAGTTGTACATTGCTGCCTATAGTTAATTCAAACAGTAGGACAGAGACATTTCAGTGTTAAAAAAAATCAAGGAATGACCAATGTAACATGATACCTTGCTCAAAGAAAATCTTCCTTAAACAATGCAAAGACATTTCAATAAAGAAGTTGACAAGAATTCATTGGGGAGAATGTATCACAATACATGATCAAAAAGTTTTGTATATATTGTATGCTACTTAATTTCCTGTGTCATGTTGATAATGAAAATAGTTTCCTATGACTGGCTGAAAATGAACAATATGAAGCTTTTCTTGAGGGTGGCATTTGTACTAATCCTTCTTACTATAGAAAGCCCAAAACTTTAAGAGGAAATTCTCTTTCAAACTGGACTAAAATCTTCCAGAAACTGATTAATATGGGTGGACATGCCTGTGTGGCAGACATCAAGCAGGAACAAATCCAGAGAAGCACAGTAATACTGCAAACAAAAGAATACAAACAAACAAACAAGAAATGCCTCATGAAAATAATCCTAGTGTGATTTTTTTTTTTTTTTTGTTAGGTTGAGTATTGGGAGGGGTGTGTGTGTGGAGAAAAAGTAGTCTTCAACCTTTGACATTCCCACTATTTGATTCTTTCTCCTGCTGTTTGATTCTTCCTCTATTCAGACACAGGACTTTTCATTTTCTCAAAAGAAACAAGATTGAATCGGCTATATAGCTGCTTTCATCATTAGTTCTTTGCCATCCTTTCTATAACAGCCTGCAAACCATTGAAATGTACTCAAGAAACATAAGCACCTGCAACTTCTGTAACAGGGGGGATTTACCATAAAAATTGAGAGCTCTAGCTCAAGGGTATTTTTTTATTATTTTTAAGAAATAGATTAAAGCCAATCCTTTTGTTGAGGACCTATTATATCAGTGTAAACTAATCCCATGCCTATCCTCAAAACTGGTACTTCTCCTCAGGTCTAGAAACCTCTTTATGCTGCCTTCAAGCAGCACATGCACAATCATTACAGCAGAGCCTGCTCCTCTCCAACTAACAAGCTCAACACAAATTGTACCTCCACATCTTTCCCCTCAAATAATTTTTTGGAAATACTTTCATTGTGGGAGTAAAAGCCCACGCACTGTCTCAGTTCCCTTGGTGGATGAGAGATTCGAGCAACTGTTTCCATGTATTACGTGGGCAGATGTATGAAGGAAAAAAAGGTTCACACCGTCAGGGGAGGGCAGAAAGGGTGTCATGCACAAGGAGGAGTTCTGTATCTCAGGGAACCTGACATCATATCCAGAGCACCTTTTACAAAGGGATTTTCAAAACAGTTCAAGTTCACGGATATTTGGCTTCAAGCGCAAAATCCCCTCAGTGTGCTCTAAGGTGGCAGTTCCTCAGCATCGATCACAACAGCAGTCCCACCCTGAGCTATAGCATGGGGATTTTTCTGACCCTTGGATCTGCAACGATTTATGCAGCTTGGAACTGTGCAAATAATCTTTCGTACCACACACCTTAAGGAAAATGTTCTCTTGTTCGATAAGCAGCAACATCATTTCTTTTACTCTCCTTGCTTTCCCTCAAAGCAAGTCTGCATAAATCCCCCATGCCATGTTACTCTTCTCAGGCCTATTCTCCATTCAGCTGCAGCTCCCACTCTGCCTTCCCATTAGCAACACTGCCACCACCGTGTTTGCTGGCATCTAGACACTCTCCTATTCTAACAGCACTACCTGACTTCCCTTCAGCTCTTGGAGAAATTCAAAAGGATTTGTGTTAAAATACTATCCAAATATTTATAGTTTGCTTATATTATGTAGTTACTGTGAAAACACTAACAGGTCTTTTTTTATCTTTCGAACAATGAAGTCATCCAGCATAGATTTTCTATAAAGTTTAGCTCCTATTTCCATTCTTCAAAAAAGCTGCCTTTTTTTTTTACTATTTTTTTTTTTTTAAATAGCATTGTTTACATCAGTCATAGCTCACGTACCCAGGGAGTAATAGCACTTTCCTCAAGGGAACATATTATCAGCTATTTAGCTCTAGCAGCATTATCTAGCAGTCCAACTTTTAAGATTCCCAAAATATCAAAGTGAGGACTCTGTACCACTCCTTCAGCACTTCAATAATTGATAATTAAAGTAGCTCATCCATAAAAACATAGTTTGGGGTCAGGTTTGGGCTTTTTATTCTTTTTCAATCCCTTCTTCCTCCCTTGAGAAATTTATCAGAACAATATTACTGAAAAGGCATAACAAATTTCTGTGCAGTGGGATTTAGAGAAGACAGTAATTTACTATTTTATAATGATTTACTGATGTATTCCCTCAAATTCCAGTTTTGACATCTAAGTATTTGACAAACCTGCTTGTAGTACCTACAAAAACTCCCTTTAGAAGTTTTGGGGTTTTATTCATTCTCTTCACAGAATAAATATTTTTTTAAGCTGTATTTCAAGACAGATATGTGCATACTGGAGCATGTCCAGCAAATGTCCACAGAGATGATTAAGGGGCATGGTGCACCCAAAACAGGCTGAGAGAGCACGGATTGTTTAGCATGGAGAAAAGAAAGTTTAGGTGAGATATCACGTGTGTGCATGCCTGAATAAAGCAGGGGGAGGGTTGGTAAATAAAACGGAGTCAGACTCTTCTCCGTAGTAGCCAGTGACATCACAAGATGAAATGGGCACAAATTGAAAGATAGGAAATCCCATCTAAATACAAGAAAAACTTTTTTTTATTATCAGAGTGATCAAAAACTGGAACAGGCTACCCAGACAGGTTGTGGAGTCTCCATTTCAGGAGATATCTAAAACCCCACTGAGCAAACCCCAGTAGTCCATCAGAGCCTTGGAGGTTCTGCAGTTTGATTCATTAGCCGTCATGAACTACACACAATTCCCCCACCCCAAAAAATAAATGAACAACAGGACACAAATAAATCACTGTTCTTTATGAAATCAAAGACACTCTTACAAGAGGAGAAACAACATTTTATCCACAAAAAAAGAAGTATGAAAAACTAATTTCTCAAAGCAAAAACTTGAAATGTTTCTTTTCTCAGAATACAAAGAGAGAAAAGACAGATTAATCCATGAAAAGCAGCAAAAGAACAGAGAAAACAATACAGTTGTTTACACCACCCCAGGTAACAAAACCCACTTTCCAGTCAATTTGCTTGTCTGCACATCCATAACTATTTGCCATTCAAATCATTCTAACCTCTCATTCTCCCAACTTACATTTTACATTTTTCTTCCATTTTCAAATGTGAGAATCCTTTCAGAAAAGCCTCTTTATAGAAACCCATGGCACTGAAACCCAAGAGATCCTGTTGCCTACCGAGTACTGAATGCCGTCAGGCTGTCAGACCTCACTAAAGCTTCTCATTCTCCACAGTACCTTCAGAGCAGCTTTCTTTGCAGGGAAAAGTAAGGCAATATAAGCCTCAATAACAACAGCTTTCCCGATTTCTGACTGTCTGGCTGCTGAGAGATTTGAAATACACATTTGGAAGAGCAATATGCTCATGTTTGGGAAAAGAAAGTATGAGAATAGCTTATGAGGTAAATTAAAAGTTACTTGAAATAACGTACTTCTTGTTCCAAGCTTTAGAATAGTAACTTCAGAAAATACAAAGATTTCAGACTCTGTTAATCTGCACCTCCCTTAACTCTCACTGCAATTTCAGTTCATGTTTTGAAGCTGCAGTGATTTTTATTATCCTAAAAAGGACACGATCCCACCAAGAACCAATTTCTCCCTAAGAATATCTCTCATTTAGCATTTGCACAGGGTCAGTATTTGGACCACTTTACTCTTACTGCGTGCAATGGAAAAATGGCTGAGAATTTTGTGGCCCTCCGGATTCTACTGTTTTCATTGTTTTTACTTTATGCTTCTAGGATTTTTATATTTCTTAGATGATGCTGTCACAGAAATATTATTTTCTAACTAGGCGAGGATCAGATTTTTTGCTCTCCATGCACACCTAATATTTCTGTCCCTTTAGCATTTGTGATCCTTCTGGGATCAGATTCTTAAACCCAGCTGCTGTTAATTGCTTAATTCCTAGAAAACTGCAAATGCTTATACTGGCATCATCTCTTCTCTAAAGCTTCTGACAATAATTCTTCCGTTAGTTGGTAGAAAACTAGTTGTTTTTTATGAAAGAACTTCCATTTACCTTTTGATTCACATTGGAATTAGGTGATAATAGCTTCTATCTACAATCTAAATCTTGTTCTGTCTTGCAAATACCAGACCACGTATCTCGTCACTTCACAGACTGACTAATATAATTCCACGCTGGCAGGTCTCCCAGATAGCATTGTAAGAAAATGTCAACTGGTCCACTGTATCTCTGCAGAGTTAATCATCAGTTCAAAATGTCACCATCCTATTTCCTACTTTCTTCACTTACTTGATTTCCTTCTCATAAACTTTTGAATTACTTTAAAAACTGAAAGATTGACTCTCCATTGCACCAGGGCATAAGAAATAGTTTGGAAATGAGTAATCCACAGCTAGAGTGAGATGCACTAAAGCCTGATGCCAATATAAAGTAAACAGTATTGAAAGCTTTTGCTGCTTAGATTCTCACCCCATCCCCATTGCTTTGGTACACAAGGGCACAAATTGTATCATGTGGTCCCAAGGAATAACACTGAATAACAAATGCTATCACATCTCCAAAACTCTAGGCAAAAATCAGTGATTGCTTGCACACAAAGGGCTTCTGATTACAAGACTTTGCTATGCAGTTTTTTGGGAAACAGGTGTACTTCGCTTAAACCTTATGACTATATCTGGCCTCCTTCATCAAGTACTGCTCACGATGAGCAAGGGCTGGAGCAGCAGGCTCAGATGAAGGACTGGTTATGTTTTCAGATACTCTGTAGGGATCATTACCACAAAAAATTGTGATATATCAGATGAGATTCTATTACAAACCTGAGAGAGCACAGGACATAACCTTTGATCCCAAAGTCCTTGGAGATGTCTCATTCAGATTGCTCCCTCTGATGTGAATAATCTCAGTGCTGAAACAGGCTACACACACAGACAAGGATCTCTGCATAAATTAAGTAGCACTTCACACAGTGCACAGTTTCATTTAGGTCAGGCAATGCTACATACTTTACTCCATCAGCAACATCAAAATGCTGCGTGTTATTATACATGTTTGAGTATAGCATTTCTTTCTTCTCAGTATCTGGAATGCGCCAAGGCTTATGTTGCAGGATCCATCTCTACAGGGATGTGCACATACGCATGTAAGGAACTAAGCTGGAGCCTTGGAATCAAGCATAGCAATTTCTTCTAACTATTACTTCTCCTTGCATTAAGCCCACCCAGATAGCAAGTGATATTTTAACTCTATTCTTTCTTTCTACATCACTCCAACAATTTGATAGCAAGTCTTCTTGATGGCTTTCTAGAGTGCAAAACATTAAATATAGGCATGCATATGCAAAATATTTTAATTCAACAAAGCCTCACTAGAAAAAAAGAAAAAAAGATCATCAGAGCAGGTGACTTGCTTCAGTATGAAATTGTGCTGTATTTTAAAAAGCATGTTTGTTTTCTTCAGATCTACAGATACGAAAAGAAATTTGATAAAACTTAAACTCAGTCCTTAAAAAACAAAGTGGCAAGGGCAAAAAAGCTAATTTTCAGGTGAACAATGCATTACCAAGATAACTTTCTGCTCAGAGCTCAGGTCCTTCCTACTTTTTGCATTCAAGGAAGTGGTAAGCATACTACTCATCTTTTAGTCCATCTAGGCTTGATCTTCACATACGGATGCACAAAAACGTAAGGCACTTCTGGTATATGCTTGTAAGTCAAGGTAACCATATAGTCCTAGGTTTGACAGCCTTCTCATGTGTTTTGGTAAAAAAGACTACATCAGATTAGGTGAAAGATCTATCCTGTGTGTGAAACAGGCAAAACCAAATAGTTATGGAGAAGCCTATGGGAAGGGCATACCATAGCCCAGAAGGATTTTTGCAGACAATAAACAAGTTGCTGTTCAGATATTCCCAATTCAGAGCTGGTGCTGCTTGTCTTTATTTAATTTTATAGTCCCTTGACAGGCATCTCTTTCATTAAATTGCTCCTGGAATTCGTGTAAACTTTAATTATCTGCAAAAATGTGAAAAGCTGCTGCCCTCTTTTCAGCCTTACACTTGCTAGGTTTACTGGTTGTCTCCAAGCTGTACTTTCTTTTCAAATATGAAAATGAACAAACAATCTTTACTTACCTCTGTATCGCACTCAAGGTTACACAGAGCCCTGTCACACCCCCTTATTGCCCACTGTCCTGGCTGATGAGCACCAGCATGGAAGCCTGCCCATACTTTCCTTCTATAATCTTTTTGAGATGAAGGGAGCAGAGTGCACGGTCAAAATGGAAGTGCACTACAGACTTAAACAGCCTTCATCTCTGATCACTACCTGGGGCAGAGGTCATTCATTACTAAACTCCCAAGTGGACTCTTAACTTCATTTTAATGGTAGAAAAATTGCTTGATTATGACTACAAGCCAGAGCAAGCAGCTCCTTCGAGGGACCATGATTAAAGTACATTCTTAACAGAAATATTTTACTAACTTGGCCTTCTTGTCTCTTCTCATCTGTGAGATGAAGACCGAAATAAAAGGATAACTGTATAAAATGGCCTAGTGACAGAGGTAGACAGTGCAAAACATGATTTCAGTTTTTCAGCTACTCTTAGGTAAATCCAGAGAATTAAAAGCCAGCACACACCTGCTGTCCAAATTGGATCAGCTGAATGAAGTATGAGGATGAAATAGAAATATAACCAAGTATATTTAGGAAGATCTTACATGGATTTTGCAAGGGAAAAATCCCATTTTACAGGTCCATGAGCAGGGGTGTTGTCATTTTTTAAACAGCTGATAAACACACGAACATGGAAATTCAGCAATGCAAACATCTGGTGTAAGAAGCAGTACTGACACATTCAGTGGGGCAGGGGAAAGCAGAAGCAAACAACCAATATCCATTCTCAGTTAGAGGGAAATAGTTGCATCCTCAGCTATCCCTTAGCAAAATTCCTATCTCAGGGTGTATTCCAAAGCCTTTGTGCCTCTTCCACTCTCCTCTGCCCTCCCTCAGCTTACACTGTACTTAGACATTATATTGACCATAACAACAAATCCCTAGAGAGGTAAACTCAATGCAATGGAAAATTCTAGCACTCATTTAACCAAGAGGTGGGATAGACTGTATGGATGGGCTCTTAGCATTTTCTTCCCAGCTAAGAACTGAGGCAGAAGAGACCCCAAGAGGTAGCTATAGCTGCCTCCCTGTCTCTGGAAGCTAACGAGGCCACATACAGTTACAGATTTCACCACATGCTTCCAGACAAATATCTGAAAAAACACCCAGGTGTATGGACTCCATAATCCACATTAGTACACTTGCTGACATGCTTGGTCCACTAGTAATCCATCTCCACCTTCTTGGCCATGCCAGCTATGAGGCATGGAGCCATTCAGTCATACATTCATAAAGGTCAACTAGCCCTGATCCACAGCAGAACAAACCAATATAGGCACCAGGTAGCATCCCTCTTGCCTTGAGATATGGCTTCAGAGCCTGGCCATACATCAAAATGAATGTGATATTTCATGTCAGTGAGTGTTGTTTGGTCCTCGGATAGTAGGTGATTGGGTAGCATATGGAAATAGGCTGTTGCACATTTTCGAAACTGTCTGAGAAACAGATGTAAACAAACACGAAAGTTTGAGAAGTTCAGGATAAAAAAAAAAAAAAAACAAAAAACCCCCAAATGTTAACTGCAAAGAGTTCCAGAAAGATTTCATGGTACTGAGTAAAATGGCAATAAAAATAGCAGATGAAGATAAGGTAGAAAAAATGTAAAGTGATGCACCTAACAAAAAGCAATCCTAACTACATATTCACAACAATGGGGTCTGAACAAACTACTACCTCTCAAGAAAGTGATTTCAGAATTAAGAGAGAGAGTTCTATTAAACCACTCAGTCAGTAATCAGTGGCAGTCAAGAGGCAGACAAAATGCTAGCATTTACTAGGTGAGAAAAGGGAGAGAACAAAACAGAAAATGTCTGGATAAATCAAAACTGACCCTGACTTTTGAATACTGTTTCTAGGTTTGGCCTCCTCCCAGATTTCCAAAATACACTGTAGAACTAGAAAGGAGAAATGTAACCAGAGGTATAATATGTCTTCAAAACAAGGAAGAACTGGCTTTCAGCCTAGGATACAATCAAGCACGAAATATGATGCAATTTAAAATAAAAATTGAATTAAAAATGATGTGAAATTACTATTGACTTTTTTGTTATAAGAGAAGGCCTAAAAAGCATCAAGCTGCAGCATCGGGTAGTAGGTTCAAAGCCAATAAAAGGTGACAATTTCCCATGTGAATTACAGTGAAAATGTAAAGGCCATTATTACAGGATTATATGAATTTCAAAATTTTATACAGGTTCAAAGAGTAATTAAACCTCTGTATAGAAGACCAACACATTAAAAACATTAGATGACAATTTCTTGTTGTCTTCAAGCAGTCTCTTAGTTCCAAACTGCTAGAAACCACATCCCAGGAAGTTCCCACCATTTGCCCTCCCCTTGGGGCTCCCCAAGGCACATCACTGTCGTGTTTGTTGTTTGATTTTGTTAGGTTATCTTTATGCTCTCAGAGCAACTATATTACTCAATGATGTTAGCAAAGTCCTGCAGCCTGCATTAACAAAAATCACAGGGTGCATACAGACCTTACGCAAGAAGCCTCAGCTATTAATCCTACTGAAGCCATCAGGATTAAAACTAGCTTGTTCAGATCTTTCTGGACTGCCATGTTCTTACTCACAAACTCATATTTCAGCTCCAGTTACAAATAATTTATATCAGGTAACAACTAATTAATAGATCATTCATTAATATTCATCAGCTAATAAACACTGCTACTGAGTTCAGTCGATAAGCTATTTCATAGTATCATAGTAGTAGTATCATAGTATAGTTTGGGTTGGAAGGGACCTGAAAGATCATCTAGTTCCAACCCCCTTGCATTGGGCAGGGACATCCCACTAGATGAGGCTGCCCAAGGCTGCATCCAACCTGGCCTTGAATACCTCCAGGGATGGGGCAGCCACAACCTCCCCGGGCAACCTGTGCCAATGTCGCACCACACTCATGGTGAAGAAATTCTTCCTAATGTCTAGCCTAAATCTGCCCCACTCCAGTTTATAGCCATTCCCCCTCATCCTATCGCCACAAGCCTTTACGAATAGCCCCTCTCCAGCTTTCCCGTAGGCCCCTTTCAGGTACTGGAAGGTCGCTATAAGGTCTCCTCTGAGCCTTCTCTTCTCCAGGCTGAACAGGCCCAACTGTCTCAGCCTGTCCTCGTAGGGAAGGTGTTCCAGCCCTCTGATCATATTTGTGACCCTCCTCTGGACCCGTTCCAACAGCTCCATGTCCTTCTTACATTGAGGATTCCAGAACTGGACACAGTATTCCAGATGACGTCTCACAGGAGAGGAAGAGAGGGGCAGAGTCACTTCCCTCGCCCTACTGGCCACTCTTCTTTTGCAGACCAGGATACGGTTGGCCCTCTGGGCTGCGAGCACACATTGCCGGCTCATGTCAAGCTTCTCATCGACCAGCACCCCCAAGTCCTTCTCTGCAGGGCTGCTCTCAAGCACGTCATCCACCATCGTGTACTGAAAATGGGGATTGCCCTGACCCAGCTGCAGGACCTTACAGAATCACAGAATCACAGAATCACAAGGTTGGAAAGGACCCATTGGATCATCGAGTCCAACCATTCCTAACACTCCCCAAGCCATGTCCCTAAGCACTTCATCCACCCATTCCTTAAACACCTCCAGGGAAGGTGACTCAACCACCTCCCTGGGCAGCCTGTTCCAGTACCCAATGACTCTTACTGTGAAGAATTTTTTTCTGATATCCAACCTGAACCTCCCCTGACGGAGCTTCAGGCCATTCCCTCTAGTCCTGTCCCCTGTCACTCGGGAGAAGAGGCCAGCTCCCTCCTCTCCACAACCTCCTTTCAGGTAGTTGTAGAGAGTAATAAGGTCTCCCCTCAGCCTCCTCTTCTCCAGGCTAAACAACCCCAGCTCTCTCAGCCGCTCCTCATAAGACTTGTTCTCCAGCCCCCTCACCAGCTTTGTTGCTCTTCTCTGGACACGCTCCAGAGCCTCAACATCCTTCTTGTGGTGAGGGGCCCAGAACTGAACACAGTACTCGAGGTGCAGTCTCACCAGTGCTGAGTACAGAGGGAGAATAACCTCCCTGGACCTGCTGGTGACCCCATTTCTGATACAAGCCAAGATGCCATTGGCCTTCTTGGCCACCTGGGCACACTGCTGGCTCATGTTCAGTCGGCTGTCAACCAGCACCCCCAGGTCCTTCTCTTCCGTGCAGCTCTCCAGCCATTCTTCCCCCAGTCTGTAGCGCTGCATAGGGTTGTTGTGCCCCAAGTGCAGGACCCGGCATTTGGCCTTGTTAAACCTCATCCCATTGGTCTCGGCCCAGCAGTCCAGCCTGTTCAGATCCCTTTGAAGAGCCTCCCTACCCTCCAGCAGGTCGACACTTCCTCCCAGCTTAGTGTCATCTCCAAACTTGCTAAGGGTGCACTCGATGCCTTCATCCAGGTCATTGATAAAGACATTGAACAGAGCTGGACCCAGTACTGAGCCCTGAGGAACTCCACTTGTGACTGGCCTCCAGCTGGAGTTAACTCCATTGACCACCACTCTCTGGGCCCGGCCATCCAACCAGTTTTCAACCCAGGAGAGTGTACGCCTGTCCAGGCCAGAGGCTGACAGTTTCTGCAGCAGAATGCTGTGAGAAACTGTGTCAAAGGCTTTACTGAAGTCCAAGAAGACTACATCCACAGCCTTTCCCCCATCCAGTAGTTGAGTGATTTTGTCATAGAAGGTGATCAGGTTAGTTTGGCAAGATCTGCCTTTTGTAAACCCATGTTGACTGGGCCTGATCACCCGGTTCTCTTGCATGTGCTTCATGATAGCACTCAAGATTACCTGTTCCATGACTTTCCCTGGCACTGAGGTGAGACTGACAGGCCTGTAGTTCCCCAGATCCTCTCTGCAACCCTTCTTGTATATGGGCACAACATCAGCCAGCCTCCAGTCTAGTGGAACTTCCCCAGTCAGCCAGGACCTCTGGAAGATGATGGATAGGGGTTTGGAAAGGACATCCGCCAGTTCCTTCAATACTCTTGGGTGGATCCCATCCGGCCCCATAGACTTGTGGGCGTCTAGCTAGGCAAGCAAGTCTCTAACCGCCTCCTCTTGGATCACGGGAGCCTCAATCTGCCCCTCTAACTCTTGGATTTGTAAACAGAAGGAACAACTTTCTTTGCTATTAAAGACTGAGGCGAAGAAGGCATTAAGTACCTCAGCCTTGGCCTTGTTGAATCTCATGAGGTTCTAATGGGCCCACTTCTCCAGTCTGTCCACGTCCCTCTAGATGACATCCTATCCTTCCAGTGTGGCAACTACACCACTCAGTTTGGTGTCATCTGCAAACTTGCTGAGGGTGCACTCAATCTCACTGTCAATATCATTAATAAAGCTATTAATCAGCACTGGTCCCAGTACAGACCCCCGAGGGACACCACTTGTCACAGATCTCCATCTGGACTTTGAGCCATTGACCACTACTCTTTGAATACGACCATCCAACCAGTTTCTTACCCACTGTACCATCCATCCATTGAATCCATATCTCTCCAATGTAGAGAGAAGGATGTTGTGGGGGACTGTGTCAAAATCTTTACAGAAGTCCAGACAGATCACATTCGCCGGTTTACCTGTGTCCACTGCTGTGGATACCCCATCATAGAAAGCCTCTAAGTTGGTCAGGCAGGAGTTGGCCTTGGTGAAGCCATACTGGCTGCCATTAATCACCTTCCTGCCCTCTATGAGCTTTAGCATAGCTTCTAGGAGGATGTGTTCCATGATCTTCCCAGGCACAGAGGGGAGGCTGACAGGTTGGTAGTTCTCAGAGTCCTCTTTTCTACCCTTTTTAAAAATGGGCACAATGTTACCCTTCTTTCAGTCACCAGGGACTTCTCCTGATCTCCATGACTTTTCAGATATCATGGAGAGTGGCTTGATAACCACATCTGCCAATTCCCTCAGGACTCTGAGACGCCTCTCATCAAGTCACATGGACTTATATATGTTCAGGTTCCTCAGGTGATCCTCCTCTACTGTGGAAGGGAGTCTACCCCTCTGGTCGCAATCAGGCAGCATCTCTATACACATCCCCGGTTCCCTGTTCCTGCTTGCACTGCCTGTGCAGTTTCTTCTTCTTTTTTAGTTTAACCAGCAGCTCTCAACTCAGCCATGCTGTTCTTTTCCCTTTCCTGCCTGATTTTCTACATAAGGGGACTGAGCGCTCTCGTGCTCTGTGGAAAGCTTCCCTAGATATCTTCCAGTTCTGTTCTGCTCCCTTGTCTTGGAGGACCATGTCCCAGGGCATCGTACTGAGTAATTCCTTGAAGAGCTGGAAGTTTGCTTTCCTGAAATTTAGTGTCCTGACTGTAATCCTCACTTGTCCCATATCCCTCTGGACCTTGAACTCCACCAGTGCATGATCACTGCAGCCCAGGCTGCCTCCCATCCTAACGTCACTGATAAGTTTGCTTGTATTGGTGACCATAAGGCCCAGTATTTCTTCTCCTCGGGTGGGAGGTCTCTATCAGCTGGACTAAGAAATTATCTTTGATGCACTCCAGGAGTCTCCTGGATTGCCTACAGCCTGCTGTGCTACTTCTCCAGCATATGTCTGGGTGGTTGAAGTCCCCGAGTAGGATGAGAGTTTGCGAGCGCGAAGCCTTCTATAGCTGGAGGAAGAAGACTTCATGAGTTGTCTCACCTTGGTCGGGTGGCCTGTAGTATACACCAACCACAAGGTTCCCATTGGTTCTTCCAGCTTTAATTTTTACCCACAAGCTTTCAACCTGTTCGTGGCTATTCTTCAACGACAGTTCTTCACATTCTGTCCCTTTCTGGAGATAGAGGGTAACATCTCCACCCCTTCTTCCCAGTCTGTCTCTCCTGAACAGCCAATAGCCACCGATAGACACGTTCCAGTCATGGGACTTGTCCCACCACATTTCTGTGATGGCAACCAGATCATAGCTTTCAAGTAGCATGGTAGTTTCCAGCTCCTCCTGCTTGTTGCCCAAGATTCATGTGTTAGTGTAAACACACTTCAGCTGGGCTGCAGGTTGCATCACCTTCCCAGTGCACCTTCTATTACCTATAAGGTGTTTTGGAGAAGTCTCCTCCCTAACACCTGACCCCTGACACCTGTCCTTCCACCTCTTGTTAAGGGCTAGCTTGGTGTTATCCCCCTCCCCCTTCGTATCTAGTTTAAAGCCCTATCTAAAAGCCCCACAAGTTCCCCGGCAAAGATCCTCCTCCCCCTCTGAGAAAGGTTGCTCCCATCTGAAGCCTGTAATTCTGGAGCCCCTTATCAAAAATCCAGAGTTATTGTTGTGACACCAGCCACAGAGTCATGTATTAGTAAACTGGACCCGTCTGAGCTATGCTATGTCACCACCTGTTACTGGAAGGAGGGAAGAAAAAATTGCATGGGCCCTTGATTCCCTCAGTAGCCATCCTAAGGCCTTAGAATCACTTGTAATCTCCCTTGGCCTTCTTACAGCTGCTTCATCGCCTCCCACACGGAGCAGAAGTAATGGGTAATGGTCAGTTGTTTTCACCAAGCTGGGAAGTTTCTTGGTTACATCCCTTACCCGGGCTCCTGAGAGGCAACAGATTTCCTTGTGAGTGGAATCTGCTCGACATATCAGATCCTCTGTCCCCTTCAACGGAGTCTCCTACAACTATGACTCTCCTATTGGTCCTTGTGCTGGTCGTAGCAATTTCTACTGACTTTCTTCAGTAGTCTTCCAGACTTCTGCAATTATCAATAATTTAGTCCTAATTATAACAACTATTATTTTTTTTAATTTACTGGCAGGCACTTCACAAATCAGATATTAAATCAGCTGTACAGTAACTTGTGCTCATTTTGTTATTCAGTTTGTTACTAACCCATGACATTCTGTGCCTTTCCAAATACCACCTGGAAGACCAGGTCAATTCTCACCATGTTGGATCAGAAACTTTATTTTTAACTATCTGCAGCAAAGCAAATTATCATATCATCTCATTACAGACTGCAAAGCAAAATATTATATCATCTCATTACAGACTACAATATGGATAAGATGTTTGAACTGGGAATTTCAAATGCTGCACGTAAGTGCACATAACAGCTATTACTGTAAGGTTGCCTGAAGCAAACCAAGTATGTCAAGCACTCACCGCTGGTGAGCTTTGCCTGATTTGATGTGTCCACACAGTGCAATGGGAACAATCACAGAGAACTCAGCTACTGTCTCATCCACTTCAGTTCACGCTAGGGCTAGGTATTTGACTGCCACTGCCAATTCATCTCTTTTTGTCCTGTTGTCAAGAGGCTTGGAGTATATGAGAATAAAACACAAGGCCCACCTATTCCAACTCTTTCCTGATCTGTCTTTCAGTACAAGAACACAACAACAACGAAACAGCAGATAAAAGGGAACTAAATGACACACATCAGCTGATTGTGTCTACATGCAGGGCACACATGGTACAGCTAGGCACATTCCAGATGTCCAGAGATCAATAAGACATTGCAGAAATAGTACCGTGAATCCTGGCACTTTCTAGAAAGTAACTGTAGGGTAAGCACATCCCATGCCAGAGTTCTTTGGTTGCTTCATTCAAATGCTGAATATCTATAGCAGCACTGCTCAGTTTCTTTTCAACATTTATATGTTTATATCTGTGCATATAAAGTAACTTGCAGGAAGTAACAGCTCTATCGAAGGTTCCCCATGCCTTTCTGCTCTATACTGTTACTTATGAGAACAAAACTCTTGCTTGCCTTTCTGCAAATGTGGTTATCTGAAGCAAGAAGTTTGTGGTGGAGGTTGTTCTTTTGGGATTTTAATAGGAGGAGTTCTTTCACTCTTCATGTTTGTTTCCAGAATATCAGCTGAAGTTTGTTTAGTTTTAGTCAAAGAATACATTGGGGAAGTAGTTAGGTATTGCACTTTCAGCCAGTGCCCTGTGACAAATCCACTTCACCTACAGCTTGGAGCCAGTTGGGTATGAGCAGACCTCTCATCTGTGAGCTCACCGTTAACAGTGATTTGCTGGTCATACATTCTCAAAAACCAAATATTATTTAGGCTTTGCATAGAAATTAAAGGAGAGCAGAAAAAAAACCCCAGCATAAAGTGGTTTCAGATCTGTGCCCCTCTTACCTAGGGATTCCTGATCTTCCGGGGCAAAGCCAGATATCCTATATCCCTCAGCCTATCCCTCCATACAGCTCCCTGACATGGAAAAGTGAGTTTTTTCCTCACAATTCGGTGCCAGCTACCTTAAGTGCCTCCATGCAGGATCCATACGTGCTGTCCTTGCCCCTAGCAAGACTCTCTCACCTTCCCCTAAATATGTCTACCTGCAGGGCAATAGCTCCACGCAATTTATCACTCATGACTCAGTGGTAATGCCAAATATTCAACAACATGTATAAGGTATTAGCATTAAGACTAGCAGGACAGGATAAACTGCAGAGAGAAATCTTTGAAGATCTGACTAAGTAAACGTTTAGGTTAGGTTAATTCTGAGAAGAGTAGGGAAACCCAAAGGAAAACATAGCAGCTATACTTGCAGTTGGCTTTTATTGAAACAACCTGATGGAGACGACCAAAGCTTACAGTGTGCCAAGTGTCAAATCATCTTTCAGGACAAAGGATATGAGAAGGCAAGCCCTGCTAAAGAATCAGATGGTAACATCTCATCTGAAAGCCCCAAGCTATACCTATATATCCCCAAAAATACAGTCCTGCATTAACTACCAGCTAATGAAGAACAGGCATGAAGTCTGCAAATACACATCTTTCCTCCAAAATTTCATATGTACCTAGAGGTATAACTCTAGTCAGGCCCAGCACCCCTAGCAGTTCAATACTTCTTGTTCTAAGCAATCCATCCTCAAGATCTAGATTTCAAGGGACCTGACCTGCAAAGCTTTCCCCAAGCCCATCAGATTAGGCTTGCCAGAAACCAGAGGCCAAAACCAGCTTTCAGAGAGCAGTATATTCCTACCTTCCCAAAAGCTGTAGAGAAGGGGGCTTCTTTTGAGGCAGTGGGAGAAATAATCAAACCAGCAGGACAGCTCCCAGAAGTAAAGGACCCCCCACCTGCATGCTTGTGCTCTTTGAGGCAGGTCTATGGGCAGCTTGAGTTACAAAATCAAAGATTTTTATGGCTACTTCATTAACAAGCTTCATTGTAGACATTAAGAAGTCATTTTCAAGTCATAATCACAAATTTTAAACAAAATTTGCCTTTCACAGCAAGCAAAAAGAAGTGCATTCCTTTTTATGTCAGGACTCCTGTTAAAATGTGTTCATAAAGGTTCAATACATACACAGTGAACATTATGTTACTTGAGAAGTAAATATCGTATACATGAATATAAACTGCGATTTTAGGCAATCTGTGTCAAGGCAGTTTATCTAAGAGCGTATTAACCATCAAGTCACCCCTTATAAATTACATAGAGGAAAAGTACAAAGTAGCACTGAAATTTGATCAGAACAGTGGTCTCATTTGACATTTAAGTTCTTTTATGTAAGTTTGCTTTGAAATGAACTCCTCTTGGCATGCCAATAAATGAATAACTAACACAGCTGGGCACTAGGGACACAAAGCACCACTCTTTCCCGGGTCTCTCATTGTCATCACTACTCAGAGGTGAAAGCAGCTATTTTACCTATATCTGGGACAAACCAGCTCCAGCCACAGGTCAAGTATCAGCAGACACATCCTCTGGGAACTCATTGCCAGCAACAAGCCATCATCCACGCAGTCTCAAAAGCCAAATATTATTTAAGCTTCACACAAGAATTGAAGCATAATAGAAAAAGAAACAGCAGAAAGCAGCTTTAAAGCACGTCTCCCATACTTAAGTACTACCGCTTTTCCAGGGATGAAGTAGTTTGCCTCTGTTCCTTACAGACCCTTCCACGCCATGCCGTACTGAGAAAAACTGAGTTTTTCCCTCAACATTGTGCACTGACAAGGCCCACGTGTTCCCTTGTTACCCCAATGAGGCTTATGTGGCCTCTGTCTAATTGGAGGCACCTGAAGGGCACCTATCCTGAACTTGATGCACTGCCCAGGGGAATGGCCACTCCCCTGCTCCACCACCCCACATCTGGGCTGTTTTAGCAATTAAACTCATTTTCCTCACTCAGAGCATTCCCACATTGTTTCAGAGAATATGCATGTCAATTATGTGATAAACACTGCTCAGATTGTCGATAGTAAAGCCGTAAAAAATAGCTTTCTATGACAAAGTGACCCGCCTACTGGATAAGGGAAAGCTGTGGATGTAGTCTTGGACATCAGTAAAGCCTTTGACACAGTTTCTCATAGCATTTTGCTTAGGAAACTGTCTGCCTCTGGCCTGGACAGGCACACACTCTCCTGGGTGAAAAACTGGTTGGATGGCCGGGCCCAGAGAGTGGTGGTCAATGGAGTTAACTCCAGCTGGAGGCCAGTCACAAGTGATGTCTCCCAGGGCTCAGTGCTGGATCCAGCCCTGTTCAATGTCTTTATCAATGACCTGGATGAGGGGATTGAATGCACCCTAAGTAAGTTTGCAGATGACACTAAGCTGGATGGAAGTGTCGATCTGCTGGAGGGTAGGGAGGCTCTTCAAAGGGATCTGAACAGGCTGGAACGCTGGGCCGAGGCCAATGGCATGAGGTTTAACAAGGCCAAATGCCAGGTCCTGCACTTGGGGCACAACAACCCTGTGTCGTGCTACAGACTAAGAGAAGAGTGGCTAAAAATCTGCCTGGAGAAGGACCTGGGGGTGTTGGTTGACAGCCGACTGAACATGAGTCAGCAGTGTGCCCAGGTGGCCAAAAAGGCCAATGGCATCTTGGCTTGTATCAGAAATAGTGTGGCCATCAGGTCTAGGGAGATTATTCTCCCTCTGTACTATGCACTGGTGAGACCGCACCTCAGATAGTGTATTCAGGTCTAAGCCCCTAACTCCAAGAAGGATGTTGAGGCTCTGGAGCATGTCCAGAGAAGAGCAACAAAGCTGGTGAGGGGGCTGGAGAACAGGTCTTATGAGGAGTGGCTGAGGGAACTGGCTTTATTTAGCCTTGAGAAGAGGAGGCTGAGAGGAGACCTCACTGTTCTCTACAACTACCTGAAAGGAGGTTGTGGAGAGGAAGGAGCTGGCCTCTTCTCCCAGGTGACAGGAGACAGGACAAGGGGGAATGGCCTCAAGATCCACCAGGGGAGGTTCAGGCTGGACATTAGAAAAAAATTTTTCAAAGAAAGGTTCATCAGGCACTGGCAGAGGCTGCCCAGGGAGGTGATGGAGTCACCACTGGCAGAGGTATTTAAAAGATGGGTGGATGAGATACGCAGGGGCACAGTTTAGTGGCTGATAGGAATGGTTGGACTTAATGATCTAGGAGATCTTTTCCAACCTGGTGATTCTGTGATTCTGTGAAAAAGCCTGGCTCTGCACAGCTGGAGGCAACATTGGCCTGAGCTTCCACTCTCCTGCTTCTATGAGCCTTCTCAAACGTGTTTAGGAAAGTCAAACTCCTTGGAGACTCACTTTCTCATAGTACCTCAGCAAAACTTTACCTCCCTGCATTCTTGAGCTCATCCTCAGGACACCACTTCTTGGCTTACGTGCAGAATGCACCCATGCTTATCATTCAAGGACCAAAACCCCAATGGGAAAGCCACAGGCTACCAGCCACCATCCAACAGGCACCATGTGAACTCTTCAGTAAGACCCTGACCACCAGAAGCAAGTGCAGCTCAAGCAGCTTATCAATGGATGTAGCAAAAGATTGTGGTCCAGCTGCTGCTTTTGCCTAAGCCAGAGCAGAGTGCAAGGAAGCTGTACTGGAACCCACTGCTGCTCCCAGGAAGGGACTAATGCCAGGCAAACAAGGCAACTGCAGGAGAACAACAATACTCTTCAGAGATTTAACTTCTAAAAAAGATCTGATTGAAGAGGTTTTTAGGCTTCATTAATTTTGGAACAGTGGAGAATCTTGAAGATTGAACAGAAAATTGAAAATAATCCCCCAAATAAGTAAATGTGACTACAGCTTGGCTAGCTCATCCACAGTTCTGGATGCTGCATGGAAAGACTGCAATGGTCAAAACCTCTATCCCAAACAAATAGTGCATTTTGACCATCTATGGCACCCACTTGAAGGTTGCTATAGCAATAATTCCATATCCTCTTTACTTATTCAAAGCTCCAGCAACCGAGAACAAATAGTGTGCTGCCTGAAACAGAGTCAGAGCTAATTCTGCCAAAAAACATATACCTGAGCTCTGCTTTTCTTCTATCGCTCTTAAATCTCTAGTCAAACATTCACTAACTGTCCTTTTTCAGCCTTGGAAAACAAAAAAGCTATTTATTTTCAGCACCTTTTTTTTTGTGTGCTGACTTCTTTGCTTCCATCAAAAAGCCTCCAGAAAAGCAAAAGATTTCCCACTGAGTTTGTTTCCATTATGTTTGCATGGAAACATTAATGAAGAATAATAAAAGCCCAATAAATGATGTATAACAGGACTTGCAAAATGTCAGCTCAAGTGGCTTCTGTTCCTTCTGTCTTCTCCCAGAAGATGGAGCCAAATGACCAAGCGCCTGTGGCCCCAAAAAGCAGCACATGGGCACTCATGAATAAAATTCTTTCCAAAGAAGGTAAAATTAGTCTCACTCAACAGCTCCCATCACCAAGGTTGGCTGGGAAGGCAGTCAGGTTTCTTGCAGATATTTTTTGCATGTCACAGCTGTTTTATAAGCCTTTGAAAAGAAAGGAGGATAACAAGATCAAGGTCAGAAGCCTACATTTTAAGAAAGCTGAATAAAAGGCAAAAACACCTATCAAACCTCTCCACAGACAAAAAGAAACCTTTACTTCTGACTGTCAGGATCATGAACCTATTTGGGATCCTCATGAAATGAGTTTCAGAGGCCAAAATACTAAAAAATTATTTGACCTTGGCTTGCATGCTATTTACAGTAACTAAAAAGTTATGAAAAAAAGCTGGAAGGAAGAGCTCTCTGTAAATATGCAAGACTTGATGAGCACACTCTGTCCTCACATTTTGCAACCACCTGCTAAGAGCAATTGAGAAAGCCATACTGCAAGAGCAGGCTGGCTGGAACAGCATTTAGGTTTAACCTAAGTAATTTAGAAGTTATTCAAAATGGCCTATTTTACTTTGTACAACATGTGGTGACCTTTCTTCTGAGCATAAGTAGAAACGGATGAACTGAGACTGGTCCGAGAAGCCAAGGGATGGTAATGCATCACAAAACACTTTCTGAATCCCTTCTGTGGATCACTGAAGAGAAGTCTTCTGTTTGGCTTGGAAGTTGTGTAAGATCCAGCCTGAAACCCAGGATTTTCAGAGGAAGGCTTGCTATCAAATTCACTCATCCTAGCCTGGGCCCATATGCCCAGTTTGATTCTGACGGATACTGACTTTCTACGCTACTTTGTTGTTCTTATTGTAATGATACTGGCCAAGTTCTTTTTCATGTAGGAACAACTCCACTTCTCTCCAGTGATGATACTAAGTTGTTCAGGACACTGTAAAAGATGAAAACTGCATGAGGAACTGCAGAGGAAAAACATTTAAGACTTGATGACTGGCCAGTAGAATAGCAGACAAAATTCAATGTAAACTGCAAAGTGATGCGTATGGGGTAGAACACTATACTAATTTAACATACAAACATTGATTTTCCAGAAGACTCTATTTTGCACTTAAGTTCACAGTATGAAGAAACGCTCCAGCTACAATGGCATGATAAAACACAGTTGGGTAAGCAACATGCTTATAAATTCAGCAGAACTGTGATAATTAGACTGGTTGGAGCACACTGAAAAGGGTAGCAAGAAGGTCTGGGCTTGGAGTCAACTGTAGATACATCTGTTATCCTCACAGCAAAGATTCCATAGTACAGGTGTGTTCCTCTAACAAGAAGAAAATAAGGTCTACCTGCTGTCAAATACAATACAGGTAAGACTTCTTGATAAAATTACAGGTAAGGTCACCCGAATAAACATTTCAGTGGAAGTGTAGTAAACTTCTCCTTTGATTCTTCCCATCTGCCTCTCCTGGTAGCTCAAACTGGACATTTTCCTCCTATTATTTTCAACAAGTGAAAGCCTGTAAAATCGGAAAATTCAGCTCTCACAAACTGTTTTCAAAATACTTTTCTTCTCTGCTTTTAAAACATAAGTGGAAATTTTAAAATGCTAATTTTTCTTTCAAGGAATCAAATGACCATTTAAAATCAATTTTCATGACAGAATGAGCTCATTTACATAAGAGAGCAAAATTTGTTTCAAATTGTTTAGAACCAGAATTCATTGTTTAGGGGATTGCAGTCTTCCTTGTTTTACTAAAAATAAACCTAGGCGTCTATTTTAGTAACACATTCCATTTACTTCCAGAGATTTCAGAGCTTCTGCTTTAAGCACTCTTTAGGTGAGCTGGGCATTTCTGCTCTAAACAAAAATAATTATTTTATCTTTGTAACAAAATGTTCAGTTTATCAAAAATTATGCAGACATTTCTTATTACAGGAGGTTTAGGACTAAGTCTGAGGTATGTACAGGAGATTTTCTCACCCTCTGTATTAGCAAAAAATGGCATGCAAAGGGATTAAAATTTGACAGTTAACATAAATATTGGAAGGTATATAATTATCACATGGAGGTTTTGAATTCATAAAGAGGGAAAAACTAATAAGTGAGCACTGTGAGAGAAGGCTCAGCCGCCTCAGTTCTGATTCTCATTAGACTTGAATCCTGAGGCAGCATCTGAAGAACAGGACAATCTGAAGAAGTTATTTGTGTTAGTTAGCTAAGAGAACACCTTGATTCAATTGTAAATCCATGGTCCCATTTTTGATTTATGCTACAAGAAAGCAGGAAAACTGTTAAATAAAGAAATGGTCTGCTTTTGTAAAATGTGAGTGAAGAGTCAGCTACAGTTTGGGAACAAATGCAAAATAGGAATCTACCTGAGACTTGCATAGGAATGTGGATGTTGATAATCCTAGATCAAAGGTAGAAAGGACCCCGTACTTTCCAATGAGATATTAAACAAAAAAAGAAAAAAATAAAAGACAAAAAAAACTTAACTGAGAGGAAGAGAAAGAATGCCTGTCAGTCCCTTTCAGCTGCTGTACATCAGAGGGAATGCAGAAGTACATCATCCCGTAGGAAGCAATTGCATCTGAACTCAAGGAATGCACAAAGAAACATATCTGTTGCTTAGGGGGGTTGCAGATGTGCTGTGTGACTAGGTTTAGCCTTCACACTGCATTCTCATTGAGCATATGGGATGTGTAGACAGTCTAAATCTCAGGTTTAATGCAAATACAGGAGTGCAAATTCCAGGCATGAGAGAATACAAGCCAACAAATGACAGAGGAATACAAAACATAGGGTCTAGTTTGCTCTAGACCCATTACCATGCTGATGGATGGAAAGTCAGAGAAATGAATTTGCTCTCCAGCTTCACAGTTTCAATTCTTCAGAGTCTCAAATCCCACAGCTGGGACTAAATTTTAAAAAGCGTAGGCTTCACCTCTTCTAGAAGCTTAAAGATGGTGGATGCCTTTTGAAAAGCATTATTACCTGCACAGCATCTGTTTGCCAAAACAAGTGCTAAGCTCTTAAAACCTTTTTTGCCCCTTCTCTGATAGAATACAGGCCAAAGACTTCAACTTATATTAGAAGAAGGATTTATGTTCTAAGGAAAAAACAAACCCTCACAATTTAGATTTTAAATCACTGATCACATAACTTCAATTTCCTTACTCCAATAGTCAGTTAACCACAGTGTTGAACTTCTGTATCTGATTTCCATTCCAAATTGCAATTTCCAGCTACTGAATTTTGTTATTTCCTAGGGTCAAGCTCAAAGCTGTCAATTATCAAAGTTTTTGTTCCCCTTAGAGGTAATTATAGGCTACAAAGAAGTTGTTCATTTATCTTTGCTTTGATGAGACAAATACAGAGAGCTCCTGGAGTCTCACTCTATAATGCATATTTTTACAGCCCATTTAACCATGTGTGTTTTCTTCAAACATCCTCCAATCTCACACCACCTCTGGAAGTATGAAGTCTAAAATAGGTATTACAGAGATGTTCCAGATGAGACCAGGTGTGGGGCTGGTGGCATCACACACACATAGAGGTACAGTCACATAATCAGAGGCTGTTCACAGATAATATCAAATATATATTTACCCAGAAGAGCTGTTTAGCTCTGTTGGCAGGTAATAAAAGCATACTAAACCTGAGCCCGGTAAAAATCACCTCCTTTGAGTGGAAGCAATGCCTTACAAATTCCTAAATGAAGACTCACATAACATATATTATCTGGCCACTAAATTCTGCCCATGGCTAGTGTTGCTCCTATCTAGCGGTGTATGGGGAAAGTAAGGCCTAAGACAACTTCACAAAGATGGCACTCAGCATAAGCATACTGTGACCCAAGAGCCACATCTGGAGCAGCCACAATATGTCAGAAGCTACAGAAGGATCAAGAACTGCATTTAACACATGTCCTGCCTGCTTCACTTTTGCAGGTGCTATTAACTGCATATAGAGTAGGAAGGACTTTCAGCTTCAGTTCTTATCTAAAGATTTTGATACGCTTTTTTTATGGCAAGATAAAGATATTTCCACACAAAGTGATTCTTTTCTGTCAGATCTGGGAATTAGTGATCAATTCTGATGCAACACAATAAATAATTTTTTTATTGATGCTGAGCATGTTAGGCTATTTCAACCATACCTTGCAAATGAAGAGGAGATATGATTTGAAATGGCAGACTGCAAGTGTTTAATCAGTAGTCCTATTATGTGTCAAGTAAGCAAAATTTGATTGTCACAGAGCAGCTACAGTTCCCCTCAGTGAAGCTGTAACTTGGTCACCATTCAAACTCCCAGTCTCAAATCCAGCAGGTAAAACTGGTGGAATATTATTTAGCAGGCCAATAACTGCTGAAAACCACTGGAGGTTCTACCTTTGAGTAGAAAAAAGACAAAAAGTCTAGCATCTCCTTCTTTTAGAAACCTCTAGCTTCCCACCATTTCATAAGACACCACTTTTAATCCAGACCCTTTTCTGGCTTCTTATACCTCTAAGCTCTTTGAAATACACGTCGTCTCAGACCTTGGGTACACTTTTTACTTGTTCAATAAAAAACATGAGGATTATTCAGCCCTTCTAGTTCTGTTCTTCTTAGCTCTATATAGCATCATCCATCTCGTAGATTGTTCCTATTCATTGATCTACCCACAAAGGCTCATATTCTGCCTTGCTCTTCAACCTTGCAACATAACTAAGGGAACTGCACAGGAGTGAGCTGTAAATCAAAGGATGTGAGATCCAACAGTATATTCCTACTAAGGATCTGCAAGGCTTTGTGACATCAATCAAAACACTCGTCTGTTTTGGTTTGCTCTCCGCATTCGTAAGAACATCAGTTTAAAGCTGCACTCTGCTTATACAATGTCTATATATACAATAAAGACAGTAGATGCTTTTGCTAGGTGTACATTTAGCCACTGTGTCAACACCACTGTGAAGCATCCATACACAGAGTAGGAGCTCAGTCCCATTATGACTCTATCTGAGTCAGTACAAAACCAGATATTGCTGCAAGCTACTATTTGTGGTGAATCTAGATTAAAAATAATGCTACAAATCACACTAAACAGTGTGCCCTTACCTAGCTCTAGGCTGGTTTCAATAAACACATGGTCTCTTTGGAAACGATACTGGAATTATTTTTCTCCTCTTCCATAGTGGCAACACAGTGAGAGGTTTGTGAAGATCAAGGGATAAAATGGGCTCATTTACATTTCAGAGACTCCAGCTGGAAGTGTTCCCTGTCTGTTTAACAGCCACACTATTTATATCCCTGAGATTCAGTTTTCAATGTCTTATGTAAAGTATTAAAACAGTTCTGATCTTTATTTACTAAATTAATATTTTAATTAACACTGAAAGTTAAGATAAAATAGGATAAGATAAGAAATTGTCTATTGAATCAGACATAAGATTTTAAATAGGTGATGACTAACAGTACTTTGGAATATAATAAATCAATAGCATTTTAGTTATAAGTACTCAAAAAAGTGCTCCATAATGTATTTTTGTAAACTGGCTTATAGGCAATGATGTAAAGCATCTATCTGCCTTAGGTCATCGTGTTGTGGAGCTGAGAGTCAGATTTCACATGTCAACCACACACAGGACAAGGTTTTTAGGGAGCTCCAGTCCCACTTATCTACCCACAGACAAGTTTCAAAGCATCCAACAGCTTCTCTGTCCCTTCCTTTTGCAAAAAACACTGCTGCCACCATCATGGCAGCATAAGGCAGGAACCTCTGGCACATTGTAGAGGCATGCAGTCAGCCAGCAGCAAGGATACAGCTGTGCTCCACTTCTTCAGAGCCCTCACATACAAATCTTAGAGTTGTAGATCTGTTTATGGTTGGTTGGTAGGCACAATATGATTTTTCCCTCCATTTGCTGAGCTCCATCATGGTCTCAGCACTCCTCCCAGCACAGCCAGAAGGAAGAGGGAGTTTGTGAAATCAACAGAGTTGTGTCTGGGTGTTAGGTAAAATTCTCTTGTGATTTGCAGTGCATTTTGTTCCTGCTGCTATTGTTTTATTAAAGTTCTCCTATCTCTCAGCAAAGACCTTTGGAACTTTTTATGAAGGAAAAATTGGAAGCTTTCTCTTATTGCTTTCCAAAGTAAGGCCCAAGCTTATTTCTGCTCCTGAAGGAACCAAGTGCCCTCAAGAAAGCAGGAAGCTTACTCATTTTCCATTTTCTTACTGTGGGAGATGATGTTTTTATAGTGAGATGTGTACAGAAGATGCGAGATGTGTTTGTTACTCCATTCCACAGCTTCCTCCATAACCCCAGTCAAATTTTGAGCATGCCTCCTTTATCCCTTGCCTTCTTTGCATTCCCTGACAACTTGGTTATAACTATCATAGTTCAGACCTAGAAGAACTGAGCAGGATTACATTGTTTTGATTCCAGTTTGGTGACTCTGGCCAGAACACACTCTAGTGTGAGACAGGTGAGATCGTAAGAAGCTAAACCTGTGTTGTGCACAGTCCAAAGAGCATCAGACCTGCTGTGCTTTTGACAAAAAACATAGGTATATTGCACTCCTCGAACAGCAGCATTCAGGACATGATGCTCATTTCTTTGGCTAGATATGGAGAAGAGGTCAAGACCAGACTGCTGTGAAGCATACAGGAGTTTTCCTGTTGACATCAGTAAGAATCCAGCCTTTAAGCATCTTATTGCTTCTCTATTCTTTCTTGTGTAGGAACTCCAAGTAACGATAGCATTTTAATTTGGACTAGAATACTTAAAACCTGGTCTTTTCAAGGAGTTCTAACATCACCTACTTTTTCTAAGCAATGCCCCCCTGTGATGGGCATGTCTATTAATTAAATTTTCTTTTAATGTTCCTGAAAATGTTCCCTGATTGAACTTTTTCTCAGAATCAGAGTGAGCTTTCTAAGGAATCAAAAACCGCGTTTTCCTCATGTCGTGTTCATTACAAAGGTCTTCATTTAGCAAAGCACCTTCCAGCTTGGAGTGGATGAGCAACCCATTGAGACTAATAGGATTATTCCAAGCTGATAAGGCAAGTGGTTATGTACCTTGCTGAACCTTAAACAAGATGTGATGTGATTGAAAAATGTCCAGAGAAAGCTCAGTTTGATCAGGTGGCATTTAAGGTAAAACCAGAATCAAATATGAAGTCCAGCCTCTATAGTAAGATTGCATGAGGAAGGCATTCTAGAAAGAACAAGTATGTCACCATGTCCCATAGGACAGTGGGACCTTTCTTTCTTTGAACTATGTAAAGTGCCTTCCAGAAAAAAATCTACTTTTATGATTCTTCCATGCCATGCAGTATAAAAAGCTTGGGAAAGCTCTTACACAACAGCTGCCCCAACTCCCGTTCAGTACCCCATACGTTTGTTTTTTTTTTTTTTTTGCTGGCCTTGCACAGCAAGGCACCTTTCCAGTTAAGCTGTCCAAAATCACTGGAGAAAGTCTCCAGAATAACTCAAAATGCAGATCTGTAGCATGCTCACCTCATACCAGCAAATTAAGACAGAGCTGCTCTTCTTAAAACAAAGGAAGCCTGGAGCAATGTAAGCACTAAACTCAAGCCCTGCAGCGCTACTTTTTGAGCTCTAATCCTGCCTGCACTCTCCTGCTGTGCCTCAGCTAAAGCAGAGGAGGATACGGCTGTGAAGCCTCTTATGAATGTCCTGAGGCTAAATAAGTTTTGTTGATGATTCATTAGCACATTTCTCTAAGTCAAACAAAGTGCACGACAAGTGCTGTCCTTCAGGATGAGGTTCTGTGCCGCTCCAGTGGTCAGAGTAAGGTCTGACATCACTTCCAAAACTGGAGAAAGGACTTGGATTCTGGATTTCCAGAAAAAAAATCCAACCCCGGGAACTTTCTCATTCTATCTTCCACATTTTTTTCTATGACATTTTCCATGCTTTGCACTCATCTCTGCCAAAAAGGTATTAGCAAGCTAGATATCTAACAGGACAATTAGCTAACCAGTAATATCCTTCTTAATTTAGGAATTCTAGGCTTTTTAATGCCAATTCTCGTACTTCCAAGTGGGAACTAAAGCATGCTCTGAGACATTTTCATAAAGAGCATTGCAGATATAAGATTTATATGCCACTGTATTCAGCACACTATCGAAACAGATAATCTCATTCATCTAGCTTTGTCTTTTGAACTTAAATATGTTCTCACATAGCAGCTGTCTTCAGAATTTTAAAATTGAAATTGCAAATTGCATACATTATTAATGCTCATAGGAATAGACCTACCACTTTGTAAAACCCATATCAAGGTGGTGGCACAACTTGCTGTACTAGTAGTGAAAAACCACATTGAAGAATCTAAAACAGGTTAATGCTTCACTGAATAAAAGATGTAGCAAGCTAAGCTACATAGAATATGGCACTATCCCAAACCATACCTCAACAGAGCAGCCAAACACTTTGTAGAAACCTCCATAGTTACAGCTAAACAAAATGTACAGTACCCAGAAGCATGAATGAAACTTCACTAAGATGTCCAGTTGGATTATACTGGCTAAATCCCACATCCACTAAATTTAATTTCTGCCTAATGGAATTTCTGATTTCTTCACTTGTCTTAGAATCTCAGAATTGTTTAGTCTGGAAGAGATCTTTAAGATCATCAAGTTAAGCCATAAACGTAACACTATCAAGTTCACCACTAAACCATGTCCCTAAGCACCATATCTACAGGTCTTTTAAATACTTCCAAGGATGGTGATTCTCTCCAGTGCAAGGGAAAATTTCTTGGAAATGGACATCAAATTTGCTGCTATGACAATGGAAAGAAGCTGGTGCCTGGAATGATTATTTTCTCTTGGAGCACAAGAGAAGTGCATCTCCTACATGATGATCTTTCTAACAACAAGCAGCCCAGTAACTCACCGTGTATTGTAACTCCACCTAACCATGCCACCAGCTGTTTCTTTGCTCTTTAATGTAGGATCTGTATCACACCCAAAAGCTGCCACCTTCTACCTCCATGTTAAGTATTTCCAACTTTATTCTAAGATATCCAAGAAGTTATGGTGAATTCTTTGGAGAAATTGATATCTATTTTTAGTGCATTCAGTGCACAGTACTTTTTCTACTATAATCCACACTTTAACAGGAAAGAAAGTTTAAAACCATAAGCTAACCCTGCTGGGGGTGAATACCATTAATATCTTTCAGCAGTGTCATATGATATTGGAATAATCAAGTGTTTGTTGAAGTTGCATGGAAAAAAGAGCACAACCCAAACAAGCTGTCTAGTGAGTAGTGGAACCAGTGAAGGTGGGTATCCTGCACCTATAGGATAGGTTTCCGATGACAGTAACTCCTGCATATCCCCCATACTTCTTTTTCTCTTGACAGCCCTGCATGGCAGAAGCTATTGTACACTGTGGGTAATCTAGAGCAAAACTCATGCCAGATTACACTATCTAGTACAAGTAAACCAGTAGTGGAGCTACCAACTGCCTAACAATTTCTAAAGGAAACATTTGGTGTCCTGCCCTCAGCAAGGCCACTAATCTGCAAAATTCACCTCTTTCAGCCACCAGTTCACATGAATCACATAGGAACACAAATACCACTGTTTCCAACTGGGCCAAACCATTTTAAAATTATTGAAGGAATTGCCTGACCATGTAATTGCCTGAGTCTCTCCCTTGGCAAACAGCCAAAAAAAAATCAGGACTGAGAACTAGATACCAGCTACCTGTGAGCTTACTTGACAACTGTCATATTCTACAAATTAACCTATCCTTGCCTCACCATTCTTTAATAGATACATATACGCACACACACATTCAGTGCTAGTGGAATTTTTGTTCTTCAGTCATACCTTTTTCATTGCTGTTACAGTATGAAACCTTCATTTGTTTATGACTTAGAAAACAGAAGCTTCTAAAGTGAAAAACTACTTGCCTCACCAGAACAGTAAAATATATCTGAAGTGAACACAGGAAAAATAATTGATGCATTTAGCAAATGATAACTCTGTCAGTTTTTCTCTTATGGAAGAGAGGAAAGTGTCTGAACAATGTCAGTTAGTCAAACAATAAGGTTTATTGCTTATAGGACTACTTTTTTTTTTTTTGTGATTACATTAGGGGTTGTGGGAAAAAGTCCTGAGAGAGTGGAGAAGGATAAAATAAAGACAGTAAAACAGAAACAGAAAAATAGAAGGCTAGATGCATTAGTAGAGCAAATTAAACATAGAATGATTAACTGGGAGAAACATATTAAGGGGCAGCCAGACTGCGTTAGGGGTCCGGGCTTGGACAACAGCTTGGGTGTTGGCAGCTAAACATGGGACGTGGAGTTGTCATCCCAGTTTCCCACCCACCCAGGGAGAGAGAAAAAGGACAAGAGAGGAAGAGACTTGTTATTAGGAAAATAAAACTAAAACAGCTTTAATGAAAGAACAACAATGAAAAGGAAAATTGTACTAATAAGAAAATAAGAAAATACATACAAATACACAAACGCAAAATAATGTTCCCTCTGATGACTGTACATCCCAACTTACACTGCAGGACAGTGGCAGATGGGAGCTGGATTCAGGAACTGGATTCAGGAATACATAGACTGGGATTGGGGGCAGATAGATGAACAAGGTCCTCCTTGGATATCAGCTATCAAAGAAGAGGGCTTGACCCTCATGATCTCTCAGCTTTAAACTGAGTGTGACATACATGGAATGGAATACCCTCTTGGACAGTTCTGGGTCAGCCTTCCTGTCTGTTCATTCCTGCAGGTGCGATTCTTTTTCTCCCTTTAACTTATGCCCTTCTACCAGCTCTAGTATGGCCTTGGTTTCTATAGGAATAAGTATAAGCAATGGCCTTCTTCCATACCTGTGTCTTGTTACTTTGGCAATAATAATAAACATCAAGCATTATCATCTGAAGAGGCAGACACTGTCTGAAAAAACATGTTTTTAACTTTCAGAAAATGAAGTTACTAAGACGAGGTTTAGATGAACAGTTAGAAAATTGGTTCTGCCTTAGCTCAAACCAGAATTGGAGACAGTTCAGTGTCCCCAGTTCCCTGTAGGGCCTGCATAATGATGTGTCCCCAGACCGCCTTCAAAAATCTCACAGGCTATGAAGAGCTATAAACGGTCTTTTCCATTGATATCAGGAAATGGATGATCTACATAGCAGATTATCTTCACTACCTCAAACCAGTTCCTTAAGTACTTTTAGAAAGAAAGTCCAATTCTTTTTTTGCCCCTTCACCTTCCACATCACATTCATGTTCCCCAAGTTGAAATGTGTCATCAAGCATTGCCATTTCTCATGAAAGCGGGCTGCTTTGTTTAAGTTCCCAGCAGCACGTAGGTTTAAGCCATGAAGAAGGAAACAATATTTTGTTGCCTGACAATTCAAAAGAAGTGTCAATAATAAGACCCACGGAATATTTTTTTCTGAAGCACCTACATCCTTTTGAAGATAAGACCCATTCATTGAAATCACCTAGAAGTCTAAATTCTACTGAAGATACCTATTTGACTTAAAAATGTCTTTTAAAATTGCTTTTTAATTTCAGAAGGCTTTTAAAACATAGGCTGTGGGCTAGCACAGAAACATGACTGGGAATACAGTAGGATTTTCCAAAGCATCTCACCCACTTCTGTGCTTCTATACATCCCTTCAACCATTTATCTGTATCCTTTATTTACAAATCTTTTCCTCTGGACTCTTTTCTGGCAGAGCTGGGTCTGAAAATTATATCTCCTTATCCTTCGAGTCGAACAGAGTTTATCTGTACAACAAACTTTGGTTTGATTTGATTTTTCTTTTTTTGAGTTGGTTGAAAGCAGAGGTTTAAGGAAGCTGAATGGAGTATAGTTTGACATGCCAATATATGACAGCTGGCTCCTGGTAAAACAATCCATCAGGTCCTTGCTTGTGCCCATTTGCAAAGATTGAAGAGACAGTGATGAGTTTCCAAAACACAGCATGCGGCTTTAAAGCCATGAAATCTACTCTCCTGCTGTATACTCGGAGTGCCTCAGGAATGCCAGTATGTCAATTATTTTCCCTGACCAGGCTGCGAAACAAACTCTGACACTGTGCCTACATGGTTTCCACTACAGAGTGGACAGCCACGAATATACTACATATTACCTTCCTACACACCAGTTTTGTTCATAGTATAATTGGCAGAGGAAAGGTATTACAAGAGTAAAATTAAGCATATGCAATCCAGTTTATTCCCACAAACACAAAGATCTCTTTGTAACCACAGACTTAATGTGCAATACAACAGACTCAGTCAGCCGGGACGATCCACTCAAGTTTGCAAGCAAGAGGTCCAACCTGGGAAAGAGATGATAACACAGAAGACAGTCTGAATGACGTGTTAGGGCAAGGGGAGAAACTCAGTCCCATAGTTAATCACTCAGAATAAAGAACCTACCTAAATATTTGATACCTACCCTGCCCACCTAGGAACTAAGAAACATTTGAAACCTTGCTTTCTCTAATGTACCCTTTTCACCTCCCCCTAATATTTAACCTAAAAAAAATCACAAGTATTTTAACCACCTCTGTCAATATCTGCCTTAGTTTAAAAACAGTTTACCTCACAATCAGAGAGCAAGCTGGCCACACAGGTATATTACAAGGAAGGCAAGAGTGGAAAGCTAGTTAGAGAGCTGTGGGCATCCTGCTGCCTTCCAAAGCTGACGATTTACGGGAAGGCAGCAACTAGACTGCTAAGTTTTTTTTTTCCAAGTCATATAACAAGCTATCCACGGCCCTGTGATTCTCATTTAGTTTATAAGAAGAATTTTTAAGCCTACATCTTCAATGTTGTCCCAAAAGCAGAAAGGGTTGGTCACAATCATGAGAGATTAATTAACAGTGGAGGAAAACCACAGTGTGATGCCAAGATTCTGCGCAGTGTTCATAAAAGTACGTGGTTCAAGTGAATTTCCCTTCTCTCATTGGAGCTGATAAATAACAATGCACCATAAAAATGAACAAATGTCCTTCCTTATCCAGCTTGGCATCTACATACAGCTGCAAAGATAGATAGTGAGAAGGTTTAGAAAAGTCAGGACTTTCAGCTCTGTATCTCTAATATAACAAATGCAAACAGCATTAGCTCCTAGCTTTGCAGTCCTTGCAAGTATTTGGATGGAGAAAGATTGGATAAATCTAAGCCTGTACATGCCTGGAGAAATGACAAGAAAGCAGGACAAAAATGGGGAGCAAGAGATAACTTCAAAAGGCTTGCTTTCTCTACGTGTCACCAGCTAGCCCATTTAGCTCTCCTTTTACACGTGCCTCATCTCAGGACCCCTAGAAGCTGCCTTCTGAGCTATTTGTTGATGAGGCTTTCTATCTATAGAGGACCAAGACATCCCACCCACAATGTAGTAGAGGCACTTATGAAAATCTGCTCACTTATTATCTAAGATTAGTTTAAAAACAGAGACTTGTGTGATGCTTCTTCCTCCACAGATGCTGAAGCCAACACCTTCCCACAGCAAATGTCCCCAGGCACAGGTCAGGGTGAATCACTTGGGAAGAACTAAGTAACTCTTTTTATCCTTGCACTTGAAAATATGGTATGTAAGCATCAACAATCCATTTGGGTGCAAAACACCATCAATATTTAAGAATACAGACTAAGTTGTTCTTTTGACTTGTCTGCAGTGGCTTCTTACTCAATAGAGAAGCCCAGTGAAAGTTTAATAGCATTCTTAGGGACAAGTCTTCCAGGGACTGCTGTTCCCTAAGGGGACCACTTTGCCCCACATGACCAGAGCAGGTGTGTTACCTAAAGAAGTTGACACTAATTCTTCATGCACCCGCTATTGTTAGGACACAGATTTGCCGCAAACAGAAGAATTTTTCTTGGCAGTTTGCCAATACCTGTGAAACTCCCTGCTGGTTAGCTAGGAAGATCGTCAGCTTCAATGTGCTTAGAAAAAAACGAATAGTTCATTCCAGAGTGCTCTCAGACTAAGAATTAAGAGCTAAAAAAAAATATAGACTGTCTCCAAATCCTTGCAAATCAGCTAAGACGGAGCAAAATAGAGAAAGGTATTTACATAGAGTTTCCATCTGATTGGTCATAGAGTGTGATGGTACTCTGAGACAGAACGATAGGTACCTCTTTCGCATCCAGCCTCAAACTAGAAATGCTTAGTTTTCTGATACCCCGGAGAGAGCTGTAAACAAAAGAGAAATATCATTTTGTAAGCATTTTTTTTTCAGGATGGGGTTTCTTTCAGTTCCAAACTCCAATATCCTCTATGTAATCGAAAGCCGCAGTCCATACAATTGCATACACATGCTTGCATACATGCTTTCTCACCTAGCGCAAAACATGAGAAGCCTGAAAATCCTGATTTCAGAGATTATTTTTCCCTCCTTTAGCATAAGCTATTCAATTTGAAATCCCCACACTTCCAGGACCACAGATCTAAGAAGTCTGATTATTCATCAGTCTAATGGGAGCCTACCAAACCCCAGAAGCCCCTTTCTAGGTTCTACCTGGCATAGAGAACCCAAATACTTGACTTCCATAGAGCTACTGACCCTGGAGATTTCAGCCAGGTTGTCTAGAAATGGATCTGGAAAAGACAGTGACAGTTGTTGGACAGTTTTGGTTTCTATTAAACTGAATGCTGTGAGGCTTTGTGGGGGGATTCTCCTAACCAGCTTTAGATGTCATCTCAGAGAGTGTGTTGCTGTGACCAAGTAGTTTACTTTAAGTTGTCTTCTAGTTGCTGTGAAGAGCAGCCTTCTCAGCACAGAAGGCCCAGGAAGACTGACACAACTTGGACTCTGTTCAAAGAATACAAGCGTACAGAAGACTCAGTTTTCTCTTACGTAGGAGACCATATGTATGGTCTTTCCAGACTGCAGAAAAGCATGTTCCTCAAACAGCATGGGGAATTGCTCATCTGCTGCTAAAGGTATCCTGTTAATTAGCAACAAGCATCACTTCTCAGAGAAGCTGAGTACTAGAGCAGTGGGAAACTGCATGGAGAGCAAGTGAGTGTTGGTCCAAGTTCCTCTTCTTGAATGACTGAGACCATGAATAGTCTGTTATTCCCTTTCAATATTAAGTTAAAAAAATGAGAAACTAGATGCATTAATAAATTTTTCTGTATTCCTTCAACAAAACTGAGAGCAAGAGACAAACCATTAAGCATCATTGTACTTTGCCAAATAAATGAACCAAATTACTCTCTGGAAAGCAATATTGATCTATAAATTAGCTTAAAGATCTTCAAGGCATTTTTATAAAAAAAAAATGTTATCAAGAGAAGTTCTTTCTGACCCCAAACTTTGTACACAGGATTCGAAGTTCTCAGAGAAAAGCCACATCTATCAAAAACTAAGCAACAGATTTTATTCACACAATACTCTGATACTAGTGTCTGTGTTTTCACTGCTTGCAAAATAGCATGGTCATTTGTTCCTTGGGGAGGCATTTGACAAACTAATTGTCACCAGCAATGTCCTCATCTGCATTCTTCGATAATGACCAGATGCTGTCTCTCATACATTCCTGAAATAGAGCGCCCAGGAAGAACTTACCAGTGTGAAATCCCAGTTGGATTTAATTCAAATTGACTCTCAGTCTGAGAAGTTATGTGAATGTTCAGATTTTTCTGTAAGACACTCCACTGAGAATCTAGAACAGTATTTTCTAGGTAAACAACCAGCTTTACTCAAACTGATGTTAGTCACTGAACCCCTGTGCACATTGGCTGGCAGCTGTATTTTAAGATAGGGGAGTTTCATTTAACGCTAACCTTCTCTTCAGCAGGTCATTGCTAGCTCAGCATGACAGCCAAGATTAAGGAAACAGCAAAAACCTCTCAAAGGGGTCCAAAAGTATTATTTCTAGAGAAATGTGATGACCAAAACAAAAACCCTCCAAACAAAACTCACACTGTTTGCAAAATGGACTAGCCCTTCATTGTTTACTGAATAAATATGTACAAATCTACTGATCTGTAAATATACAGAAGCTTTTCTTAAAAAGAGAAAAAAATAATCCTTTGTTATTACATGCCTCTAGTTGATCCCTGTCCCTAGGGGATTAAACACATTTCGCTCAGTTATAGCCACATGGGTTCACAATACAAAGGAATTTAACAACAAATGCACAACTCAGTGTTCCAGGCCAACAGCGCAAGTAATCTTGTAAGCAAATGCTATAAATCTGGAATTACATTCAACAAGTCAGTTATTAATAAAAGACCAGACAGATACTTCAAGAGGTGATTAAAGAGGCCAACAAGTGTTCTTGTCTGCCCTTCTCATATTTTCAGTTTAGCTAAAAAATACAGCCTTTCCTCCACATCTATACTTCTAAATGCCTTTCCTCATATTATTTGGAAGTTAAAGGCCTTATGAACTTCCTATCACTCAAAACGAGACTTTTCTACCATATATGTGCCTGCATATGTCTGTATTTTCCTATTTAAATGGCAGCCTTTGAATCGGCAGCTTTTTCCTCCAGTAAAGCAAAACACTCATGGGATTCATTCTTCTCCACTGAATCCACACTTAACTTCTCAACTCAAGAATTTTCAGGCTGAAGTGTAAAATTTAAACATAAATGGCCTGAGAGGCTCCAAACACCCATTACTTCACCTCTAGGTGAAGACACTCCACTGAGAATCTAGTGCCTTGTCAGGACACTGAGGTCTATTTTGAGAAGCATTGGAAGACCAGTATCCTAACTTCTTGAAATTTCCCTGTTGCAACTGGTTTTGAGGCTTAATTCAGTTACTTTAAAAGTCAAACCTTACTCAAACTGTGCTGTGTTTGAAGATATCAACATTTTATACCATCAACCTTTAATTCCCTCCTTTTCTTAGTAAGTATTAAATGCTTCTCAATCAGATTTAAATTTACTTCCAACGTCATCTAGACTAACAAAATTAGCTGCCACTGCCTTAACTTGATATTCAAGCACGAAGCTATTTTAATAAATGTCAACGAGCAAATTAAATATTTGAATTTTGATGCTGGTCTCCAGAAGCAGAAAAGATTTAATGCTCATCTAAGGAAAAGCATGATTAACATTCAGGTCAGACCCAATCAACAAAACGTGCTGAGTGTTCAGCACTGACACACTCCTAGTTACTTCTGGAAGTGCTAGTCATAAGATCTGTTTGCATATAAACATATGTGACAAAACTGACAAGCCAATCATGTATAGTTAAAATATTTGCAGATTACTGTAACATAGTTTTCATTGAGTTGGTGACAGGGATGCTGTTGCTATGAGAGCTGGATTAACGGTTACATAACACAAGAGGTATTTACACTACCATGCAGGTCAAGGCACATGTGAGGTTGCTTTGTAGTAATCAAGTTTTGTAATTCATCTGGCTGTGGCCAAACTCTGTTCAGGTCATTGAAGAAAATGGGGCTTTACCTTAGCCTGCCTTTGCTCCCTACATTGGCCCTACAGTGGCTGATAGTAGCTTGGATACTTCTCCCATATACGCCAGGTGGCAATATTCCCTATCCGGCAGCTATATTTGACAGGTCTGCTCATGGTATTCCTGGCTCATCTGGACACTTTGACATCTGGCATTGCAGTTACAAACCAGGTGTGCATAGAAACAGTGCCTGTCCTGGGGTTTCAGGTAGCACACGTTCTGGTCAAAGAGGAGCAGATTGCTGACACAGCAGAAAGCAGGCATCCAGATCAGCTGCACTGGCCCACGTTACTCAGTTTACTTATCATGTACAGCAATATGACACAGAGCTGACAGGAGGGACTAACATTGCAGCACTCTAGCCAACACAGCAGGAAGAAGGGATTCAACAGGACACTGGCAGAGACAGGACTGAGGTCTTGACTTCCTCAGTCCTCCCCTGAAGGCCAGTAATGCTCTGAACAGGAGTCTGAAAACAAAGTCAGAAAAGGCATGAATGGATAAACAAGGAACAGCAGGACGTGGAAGGAAAGCATGTTTAAGGTGGAGTTTAGCACATCATGTTGTGCATATAGACCTCAGTAAATGAACAGTCTTTCCACTGCATTCTCTCTATTATCCCTCCCACATTAATCAGCAAGCGCCACAAAGTCAAGACAGATGTAGATTTCATCAGAGCCTTGATTATCATTGATAGAAGAGTGCAAACAAACATAAAGTCCTGAGACAAGGTAAAACAAGGATGTGATTTGTATTGTAAACAAACAAATAAGAGATGGGGCAGTGCAGACGCAGAATTCTATTTGTGAAGAAGTTGAAAACTAAAAAGAAAGCACTTTTACCTGGAAACCTCCATGACCAAGGCACATAAGACAGTCATTTGCATGTTAATAAATTGCACTCTGAAGGCAAAAACCTACTGAGAAAAACAGAGCACAAAATGGGTACTGCCCTCCAGAGTACCACTGTGCAAGTTAAAGGACTCCACACAGCACTGCCTTCACCCCTACCTCTGATATTAACGGCCTCGAGGTTTAGTGTTAATAATTGCTTCTCCCAAGCAATCACTGCGGTGACATTGTGGAAAGTAGCCACTGTGAGAAGCCACTGGACGGTGTTGCAGCCACAGACAAACCCTTAGGAAGACTAGAACTGAAAGAACAAAGAACAAAATAAATCCAAACCCTGGCCAACTCCTCTAGTTGAAAGAGGAAAGATAAAGCCTCCCAGCGAAAGTGCTGTTTTGAATTCAACCCTGCTTATTAACATGATCACCCTGAATCTCATTGACTGAATTCATGATTCAAACAAAGAAGATGTACACAGAGGAGAAGGGAACACCATAGCAGAACAAACGCTGCTTTCTATCCTTAGATAGTCCCACAATATATCGTTGAATTCAGTGCACCAAATAATTCTGTTTCCCATTACCACTAATATTGTGGACTCTGGGGTCAATCTGTGCTCTCTTTTAAGAGACTGTAAATTCAAACACTTTAGTGCAATCATCTCAGATTTATGAAAGCATATTTGGCCTTGTGACTCCCTGAACTTAATGCCGATTGAGTTAATTTCAGGCATTTACCAGAAAAATGAAGAAGAGAGAAACTATGTAAGGATTCTTTCAACATATTTTTTTTTAAAAGAAGCTCTGAAAAGGAGTCTTCACAGAAAAGTACTATTAAGACAGCACTAAAGGAGCTAAGAAATGAAAAAGAAAATCAAGAGCTGAAGAATGCTGAATTGAGAGATGTTCTGATACAGACCTTGTTACGAGCTGCCACTGACAGAAACTGTGGTATCTAACTGGTAGGGAAGGCCTTCTGAAAAAGTGTGGAATGGCATAGCCAGAAAACAGAAACAAACATTTTTGCTAATTACTTTAATTCACTGTGGAGTTTTAATTGATGTGCAAAGTCATAAGCAACAGTGCCTTCTAGCCTCCCAGAATGCATACTGTCCCTGTGCTTCAACCTCAAATAAGAGGAAACAAACTGACGTAAAGACAACAGAAAACTATAAAACAGGATAGAGAAAACGTAGGCAGTCTCTCATGTCATATGACTGAACAGATTCAAATCTATCCCATCTGAGCAGTGCCAGAGCCCCAAGAGACCCTAGCACACTACTTTTCCTCCATGAGAAAACACACAGGACTACCATGTGGGAAGCGTTAGACTGGTTTCAGTGTGATCTCCATGTTTTTTGCCAACTCCTGGTGTTACATTATGAGTGTCAGAGATACTACATTCATTCATTATTTTCCAAGCCAGAAATTTGGAGCTGCCAGGCTGAGATGGCAGGAACCATGTGTTTAGGGTCCAGAACAGGAAGGTGATAAGTTCCCATAAATTTCAGGAGTCCCCAGGATATCCTTGTATTTGCAGCAGATCCCTGCCCAAACACTGTGGACCCTCTAGCAATAGTAAAAACCAAGGCAGCAGTCCTCATTTAACAGGCTGGCTATCCAGTCTGAGAGCAGCAAAAATAGTAAAGCGCCCTGTGTCAGCTTGTCTTTAATTGACTGTGTTGAGCTTGATCCCAGCATAAATCTGTAAGGCATTGGAACACCACATGAAAGAATGCAGTTATGTGGAATTGAATTCTCCTGAACACTAATAAGTTAAAAAAAGAACACGTCAATTTTCTGATTTTGACTAACCAAAACACATTGGGATCCACTTATTTGCATCTATTTAATTTATTTGGCACTGCATTTAAGACTCCTTGGAACTTGAATGTTTTTTCAAATGAACTCAGCTATATCATAATAGGCCAAACACATCAGCTGGTGGGAAAATATGCAATGTCCTCCTGATTTTTACTTCTTTTGGTATCCTTACTAAATAAACCAGGATCATTCGTAATAGCACATTATTCAAAATTTAGCAAGAATTATTTAGCAAATAATAAACCAGTATTTGGTAAGACTCTGTCATAACCAGTGCAGTTTAATTGAACATCAATAATGATTCCTTTCTGGACCAAGGATATGATAAAGAGGTATTTGAAATGGAGCTTAGAGTCTTGACTGTTTGCATGCTACTGAACAACTACGATCTACCTAAGGCTGGTTTATTTTTTAAACTTGTAATAGCAAGTTTCTACCTGAATATATTCTTGCCAGAGGAAAGCATCCCTGGGCATCATGCTTAATATAATTGAGTTTGTTGATTTGTGATTTGTTATTCTCCTTTGTTCTAAGCTTCTCTGCCTACTGATGCATTACCTCCCTGTGGGCAATGCCCGTCGAGTACATAAAGTTGTGATTCAAGGTACTTGGGCAAATGTTAGTTTGATCCCAGGATATTTGGTTGAAACACCTGCCACATGAAAACAATTCACATCTTTTTATGACTCCAGAAAAAGATTTGCTACTGTGGAAGCTGAAGTGAAGCCAACCTAGTTACAGCCTGCTCATCTTAAGAACTGAAAGAGAAAGGTTAAAGTGATATCTGTTCATTTTGACTGAAAAGAACAAAAAACCTTGGACCTACTTTTTCCTGAGTCCTTCTTAGCACTTTATATATCCCGGGTATGGCCAGCAACAATCCATTCAATAGGCTGTCATACAGTTTGGCGGGATATTCACTTACATCAAGAAATTTGGAGGATTAGTATCAATGTAGAATTGGTATCAATGTCTTCCGACTCCATCAGTCTGTGAAATAATCCTAAACAATCCAAAGGAATGGTGGAAATTTACTACTTGGGATATCAGAGTGAGCAGAAAAAAAAAAAAAAAAGAAGAAATACTGTTAAGGAACCAATCCTATTTTGCCAGTGCTATGGGTAATAGGCCAGATTTAAACATATATAGGGAGCCTACAGATACTAAAAGATGCCAAATATGAACTTCAAAGGCACTAATTAGACTAATTCAGATTGCTCTCAATATTTTGACTGTAACAGTGAAATAATTACACCCTCAAAGACCTCATAGTATCAATAAAACACAGAAGAGAAGGCTTGACCACTTGTTGTCAGTGGTGTGTCAGGAATACAGACACAAAGATTTGGGGGCCAGATTTAGGGTATTCAGGCACTTGAAATGCTAGTACTTTTGAACTAAGGAATTGCCAAGTTTTCAAAGGCATTATATACCTGAGTCACCAAACACCACATCTCCTAAAACCCAAACCTGAGCTTTCTCCAAGCTTCCGAACAAATCTTTGGAGCTTGAATCACACCAATGTGCCTTCATACAATGTACCCTATATATCTTACACACACACCATAGAAATAAATCTTCCAGAAGAAGGCTGGTGTTTTTCCTGAGTACTATCCATCTATCACTATCACACACTATTCTTTTGAAGAATTTAAGAGGGCTTTCAGTCTCGAGAGTGAAATTAGCTGTGAATTAAAAATAAAAATGAAATTATAGAATGGACTAAGCAGTCTGGGTCCAATTTTTAATTGCCACAGTGACGTCCCATGTTGTGAAGTTCCACATCTGATTATGTGCCCAGCCCGCTCAGTTTGCTGAAAAAGAACCCGAAATCCCACAAAGACAAATCAAAAAAGCCCACAGTTTTCTGCTGGCTTAGCAAACTGTACAGGCTGGGTGCATGGGAGATCCCAGGACCACATGACCAGAGAATAGTGGCAGGAAGAACAGAATTGCTGTGATTAAAATGATCTGGGCTAATATGGATTTCCAGCATAGTCTACTCAGCTGTGTGAACCTGACTGGGGAAAACAGGGAGAGTCACCAGCTGAGACTCGCAGTTTGTGAGTGGAACAGAGAGTGGCTGATAGCCAGCACTTGCATAGTTAAACTTCAGGGATGACTGAAAAAAGACATGCAATCAACTAGCAGTTTTGTTAAAAAACCCAGGATGTCCTGGAAAACTCCTGGACTGGAATGAATGGCCCATCCCAATATATCTCTGTGGACAAATCAGAGATTTACTTTCAGAAATTTAATTTACTTCATCCAACAGTCCTGAGAATTTTAGGGCCAAAGAGGGAAAAAGCGAGGAGGACATGGCTAAAGCCAAGGAGAATAAAATATTACAGTGGGAAAATGGAAGAAGCAGCTGAAAGTACAAGTCAGGAAAAGAGGCTCAATACAAAGCCTGACCAGAAGCAAGGCAATTTTCTTGATGAATCGAATCTTGCATAGGGTGTCTTCCCCTTTCCACTCAATATATCCCCAAATCTGCCTCAGGGATGGGTTAGTGCATGCATCAGGGACTCCTGCTGCACATTCTGTTTATCAGCTCCAGAGGGCCATCAGCTCTGCAACATAGTCATACACCAATATGCCTAGTGTGACAACATACACCCCTGCACAATGTTGGCCAAGTTTCCTCTATTGCCACCAAATGCCCAAACAGCAGGCCATCAAAATCCAACTTGCCAAGCCTGCTCAATGTCCCAAGTGAAACAGTCACATATCTGCATGTTAGGGCTTTAGTATGAGAACCAATCAGCTTAAAGTTATTTCCCAGTCTGAGCCACAGCAGGAATTGAGTGCACATCTCTCTGTCCCTGTAAGTTCCCCAGGCACTGAGCACATGACTTAGTCAGAGCAAAGACCCCTTTTCCGGACCTACCAGAAAGTATTCTCCCATCCCTCTCCTTTCCAAACTGGGAAATACTTCCTGAAAACACTTCTGTCACAGAAATTATATATCTATCAGAAAAATATTGCCTGCTTTCTTTCTGAGCAGAAATATTCTCAGCAATATGATCTAGTCTGTGCAACCAATAGGTTTACCTTTCCCTGCCTTCGCATCTATTTCACACCACTGATTTCTGAAAGTCTCTCGTTACCAGTATTTCCTGCTTCCAGATGGTCAATAAATAGCACACAAACAAAACAAAGCTTGAATTTTCCCATTTCCAACTCTAGCAATGCTTTATCCTGTGTATCAAACTATCTTTGATTGTATTCTCAGTGGGACAATAAAATTATTTTGTCTTATTAAAATCCGATGATGCACGCGAGGAAAAAAGTGACAATTGCACAGCATATCTGTTCAAGAGCTGTGATAAACTAATCCTTGATGACTTCCAAATAGAGAAAATAATTTGTGAAGGTGGAAAACCACTCTGTCTGCAGGTTGCTATTAAGAGTGCTGTGGCTTGTACCAAGCTGCCTTTTAAAATGTAGTACGTTACTGCATGGAATGCTGATCTTTGTCCATAGACTTTTTGAAAAGCTATGCTCCATCTGGAGCGATAAATTTCTTTTGCCTCAAACATTAAACCTTCTTTAATACTACAGACAGGTGGTAGATTATTTTTTCAGAATTAGCAGCCAACTGCTAGAGCAATTCTCAGCCCAATTACTGTGCCTTGAGGTTTGAATTTCATGGCAGCCTACATTTCTTACCAGTAGAAACCAAAGTCAGTCCTTCAAGACATGTGTCCTCATTTCCCCAATCTCTCAAAAGTGAAGACAACTTCCTCGTCCTGATTTTAAAGGAAAATACACTTTCTGGCATTAAAACCCTAAATGTAGTAGGACTCCCATTGTAAAATATATGAAAGATTTTTGAAAAACATTCTGAGTTTCCCTAACATTTTCTCCAACTGGGCCTCAAAAGAATCACCTTATTACTAAAATGGAATGCATTTTGACCAGCACTCAATAGCACTAGATAAAAAAATATTTTACCTGCCTAAGAGAATATATAAACTATGGAAAAAGAAATTCCCTGTTACAAGTTGACACTAATGCTGAAATTGCAAAACCACAAAACCACAACCTAAACTAAATGCTCAAGTGTCAGCTCAAGTCAACTTAATATGTCACATAGCTTGAAGTGTTTTTTTTCTAAATTTGATCGGTAATCAAACCTAAAATTACCAAAATAACACATACATTTAAGATTCATTTCAGGCTAGAAGACAGGAACTTTTCATTCAGCACATGGTGCCATGAAAACACCTTAAATCTGGACACATTTTTTAAAATTTTGTAGCCAGCCTCTTGAAAACAGACCTTTCTTCCCAAACTTCACATTTCAATAGGCTGGTATTTTCTGATTAAAAATATTTGAGGAAATCTAGTCTTACACTAAGTTCTTCTGAAAAATTCCAGTACTGAGTGATTTAAACCATTATCCCCAGGTTGTATAGGGATGTATTTTTAGAAGAGACAGTTTTCACACGAATGGCCATTATGAGTGCTGCCATGGGAACAGGCTAGCAGCAGGCTATCATTAGGTAGCTGGGAGTCCGGACAGCAGCTAAGCCATGAACATCTCCCCGTTTCCAACCGCCCTTATATATTTTTTATATATATATATATCTTTGTATGATTGTTATGTGACCTGTTTGAGGTAGTTACCTTGTTTGTCCCCAGGTACAAATACTGATCTCATGATGGGGCCATTCAGCCTCCTCCACATCAGCTATGGAAGGAGGGCAGCTGCCTGGTTTGAACAAAATGCTGTAGCACCTCCACAGCTTACATCAGAAAATGTGGACCTGCATGAGTAATTGGCAGAACTATCTAACAACGGCCAGTGTACTCTCTTGCAGTCTAGTTGCCCCCACGGCTAGTTAAGGGGCGAGTAATTGCTTGAAAAGGCTCACGTGAAATTAAGGTGAAGATAAATGGAAGATGATGGGAAGAGCCAAGGTTATCTAAGGAAAAGATTTTTCAGACAATGATACATTTCCATGACAGCCTCCCTTCAATTTCAATTAAATCTACCTCCATCCTACCATTAAAAAGAGAGAGAACCCTCTGCCTTGTAAAGTTCACCTTCAGAGTTACAGATTCCTTCCAAGTATATTTAGACACAAAAATAATTAAGGTATCACTATATGTTGAGCATATGAATTGAAAAAAATCAAGGACTATGCACTTAACTTTAATTAGCAACTGTTCAGTATTTACTTAGGAGCTTGTCATGCTAAAACTTGTTTAACTTGCTGCCAATATATTTTTGCCATGCATATTTTCCATGTTGGTTTAAATAAGGGGAGGATGTGGTGTATTGCACAAGATTATATACATTAATGCAGCAGGCATACTTTCTAATATAATTGTAAAGAAGAACAACAATGAAGGTTTCACAATTATTTCTGCTGTGCTCAAGCGTACGACGAATTCCAAGCCTTACTATGGCTGTTTGCCAAATATATTAAGCCTCTCCTCTCTTTCTAGCCTAACACTCTCAAACTGCTGCAATAACAGGACCATCTCCAGAGCTGGTTCCAGCTCAGATCGACTCAACAAGATGCTGCTGCTCTGCCCTCCTGGCTTGCTTCTCTGGCAGTTTGCAAACCACTCTTCCTCCCTGTGCCCCTGCCATATGTAGACTGGTCCTGCTCTGCCACATAGGTTGTTCAGGTTCTTGTCACAGTTCCCAACACATTTTAGGTGCTTGCTGTGCTGTTTGGTCACCTGCATGGTATTCCTTCACGTATATCTACGCTTTCTTCCCTGTGTTCCCTGTACAAAAGGATCTATTTTATTAACGGCGAAGGCCTACTAGTCTTTGACCTAATGTTTTGATTATATGTGCAGTTCCAGAATATCAGCTTCTGTCATTTAGTTCCATTTTCTCCTGCTGCCTCAGTTTGCTCAGCCTTTCCTTTCCCTCCTCTGGCATCTTGTGTTCCTGTTGTCACTTTTCCATTACAATTACTTGGGGTTAGATTCATAAGAGCGCCTATGATTTTAACACTTACTTTAGCAACTCAGTTCCGTAGTTGTCACTGCTCTACTTGTTCCTGCGACTATAAAAGAGCCTTATTTCTCTTCTTTTTTTACTGCACAGCCCCCATTTGATATGGTTTCTACCAGAATTCTATAGGGATCAAACTTGCTCCCTACAGAGTGAAGCATGCTTTACAAGAAGGGAGATTCCGTGATTCTGCAGTTCCTCATACCTGTTCTCCTGAAGGCCTTGCCACTGGGAATATCAATGAGCTGGCTATTAGTGGTGTATTATCAGAGCTTTATACCAGTAATCTCAGAATCACAGAATAGCAGAATGGTAGAGATTGGAAGGGACTTCTGGAGATCATCTAGTCCAACCTCCCTCCTAAAGTAGGTTCACCTACAGCAGGTTGCACAGGGTCTGGGCTGGCAATGTCAACTGTGAGACAAGGCCACTATATTTACAGTTCTATAGGTCAGAATAGTTCATAGCAATGCTTATATGGAAAGTCAGGGAGCAGCACAGGTAATACACCGCTTAAGTCAGAGCTCCATTTACCATCTTTCCATTGTACAGCCAATTCTCCTGTAAAATCTTCCCTTACATACCGTGCATGTATTATTTAAAAACAGAACTGCTACAAAGACACAAGTTATTCAGCACTCACTTCTTTAGAGCCTGTGCTTTGTCTGTGATGTTTCCAGACAATAGCAATAAACACTTCATTTTAATTTTAACCTTAGCAATAGCAAAAGACTACAATGTGCTAAAAAATTAATGCAGACACAAAAACTCACAAGCACAACTTCCAATTAAATTAATTGCCATTTCATTTGTTTTCTTTGATTCTTGACATCTCCAAACTTAATGTGGGGCAACTGTTCCTTGGTGAACATATTGAGGACATACACGCAATCCACTGGCTTTTTCCTTTTTGAAGCATTGTTTTCTTTTAGCCACCATTAGCAAAAATTCAATTATTAATTTCTAAAATATAGCCTCATCATCTCACCTTCTTTTTGGAGAGGGCAGGATGAATGTAAAAATAATGTGGTGCTTTCTCAAAATGAAATAATCATAAAAGAATTTCTACACCTCCAAGGAATGCAAAGACAACAGGCTTCAAGCATGCAGAAGCCGAATATGAGCAGAAAAGGGCATTGTAGGCTTAATCTACAGGAACACTTAGACCACAGCATCTCAGCAGGATCTTCTCTTATCTCAAAGCTGGTAGGAAAGAAATAGAACCTTCCTGGGGTACACAGCAAGCAGGTAATGCAGCCCTGTTCAAAGGCAGAGCAGTAGACCGCTGAGGCTAAGGAAACACTGCAATATTCAAAATGAGCTACTCCTGCTACTCATATAATTGCTACAGGCATGTTTTTAGTCTAGCACCTTTCAGCCAACATAAGACATGTCATCAAGCACCTAATGGATTTAGGCACATTCATTCCCAAAGGGCTATTGAAAATCTGGCACGTACAGCCCACACACATTTCCCTGTAACATTTTGAAGCTGATGCTCTAACATGCCTCCTCAGGGCTCAAATATCAGAAAGAGATTTGGATGCTTCCACTGCCCTTATAATAAATAGTCTATTTTGCTACACACTGGTGCTGCTGTATGTTCACTTTCAGTTGAGGTTTTGTATTGCCATTATGTATCTTTATTACCTGGTAGGAGAGAAGCTATTGGACTTAAAATTATCCATTACTGGATACCTAGATACTTCCCCAAAGGAAGCTTTCCACTAATTCATACTCTTGTCATGTTTGCTGCATCACATCTAATGTAGTTTTTCTAAATTACATAAATAAAATATTTATATTTGGTGACCTTGAAAAGAAATGTGGACCACTAGCTCAGGATGAATTTCCTTGAATTCAATAAATATTAATAGAATACAACAAGCACTAGAACAGAAAAAGAACGACTGATACACCCCTAATGAGTGTGGTGGCATTTATTATTTAAATGACCATTAGAAACACTCTTTTGAGGAATTCAAGCAGGAGTAGCAGACAGATGCTCCTGTATGCAGGAGATTAATCATTCTCTCTGTGCAGTGCAAGACCAATCAATTCGGGGTTTGTGCGGTGAGGCTTTTTTTTTTCCTTCAGTAAAAAAAAAAATAAATTAAAATTACCATCTGAATATTCTAAGGTGTCTAACTTATGCAGCAGGAAGTATTGCTGTGGTTTCTGGGTAGGAGACTACACTTTCAAGACAAACTACTGTAGCCTGGCCTATAATCAGTTTGCTAATCCTTGCAAACAAACCATGTTTCAGAGGCAACAGGACAGGCATGCTGTCATAGAGTAAAAATAATTTAGACATGCTTGTGCTAGAAATAGTTCTGCTCAGGAATGGAAACTGCTGGGTTTTACCAGATCCCCTAATTTGTATAATAGACAGATACAAAAGACTGGCTTTAAGACTCAAGTTTCATCATGGTGGGATCTGGGTAACATAAGTTATCATCACTTGTTTAAAATCAATAGATCACACCAACCAAATCTGTGGCAGACCATTGAAAAAGTTGAGATAAGAAAAAATGGCAACATATAACACAACTCTTCCCTTTATGTCTACAATGATTTGTCCCATAATACAGCACAAATGTAGGGTGGCCCAGTCTCATCCTCTGGTCCACTGTTCTTTCTCTACCACAAACCTAGCAAATTGCTTACAGGGATTGTGCCTCACCTCCAAAACTCAGAACATGCAGAACATCATCATCTACCACAGAACTACAGGCCAGAGGAAAAGGTATCAAGTTAGCAGTGGAATAAACAGACTGTGAAGTCAGACAAAGGCTTTAATTACCTCATTGTGCATTTTGCTTTAAAATGAACAAGCACAGATTTGTCACAATGAAGTTATGATTCTGGTATCAATGTAATTCTGATTATTTCCATAAAAATGTGGAAATGAAAAAAGAAACAAAATAAGCCATGTTAAATATCATGCTTACTGACTATATAGGGCAAACACAAGGGAAAAAAATAAAAATCAATGTACTCCATTGATATAATCAGTACTGCTTGGCATCTCAGAAAAATAACTTCCAAAATGACAGACTGTTGTTTAACACACAAATTTTTCAAATCGGGCTGAGTGAAAAAGGAAACAAAAAATAGCATTTCTGCATATGTAAAGCAACAGCATTAAAGGCTTAGTCCCACTTGTTCTAGTAAATCATTGTGAAAGATAACAGAAAGCTGAAGCTCTTAGGCATCCTCTTATTAAAGATAAAGGCAGCAGAAGAGGCACATTTCTTATCTCTCTTGCTAGTGCATGTCCTCAGTTTCACACCTTGATTTGCTGGCTGTTAACAAAGGCAGCTCTTGCTTTATGGCTGGCTTGTAAGATTCTGAAAGGTTATAAAATTTTGAGTAGCCTGAACCTGTTGAGATAAGGCTAGAAAAAAAAAGGTAAGATGTTTGATGCAATAGTTACCCCACCCTTCCCTTCCCCTGCAGAGTTTCGCTGATATGTAGGTGCCTCTTGAAAGGCTGGAGACAGGAGGTCTTTTGCCTCCAAGCCTAATTTGAGTCCATGAATATCCACTCTTAGGTTGGTCCAAGTGGCAAATGGCATCCCTAATATGGAAACTGGGGAATACAGAAATCCTGCTGGTCTTTGGTGGATTTTTGTTGATGGAGGTATGTTTGCAAGAATTTTGTTACAAGCTTCAGAGTTTAAAGTCAGACATGGATTTGGTGTAAATCAGCCAAGCAACTCAAATTTCTGCTGAACTATTTCAATGAAGATAAGGCAAGGAAATGACCAAGTGAAAAGTAGTCTGGTTGCAGAGGCACAGAAGCCAGGAAGAGGATGACATTTGACTTTTAAGGCTGCTTTTCTAAAGGTCAGGTATGTAGATGCCTGTACACTACATCACACTAGTTAAGGATGAAGCTATTTCACAATCACCTGGATAAAGTCAGATATTTACTACAAGGTAGATAATGATTATCTATTTGAATATGATGGAAAAACTTACTAAGTGCTGATATGTCCCTTTGAAAAATAAAATTGGAGCCAAGATGTTCCTTTCTCTTCCCTCTTCCTCTTCTCCAACATTCTCCACAATGGTTCAAGTAAAAATTCTCTTTAATGGTACAAATTTAAACCTCCTGAGTCTGAGTTTTTGAGCTCGCGATCAGAGCAAAGAGTATAGGTAGGAGTTGGACAGCTTATTGAGCATAAGTTCTCAACACATTCCCTGATACTGCAACACAGTCACATCCGTAAATAAGAGAAATATTTATTGTTCCAGATATTTAAACATCTTGCTGGTAAACACAAAACCAGACCATGGAATCTTCTGCCACCGTTCACTTCTGAGCAAGGCTACATTTAACCACACACTCACCATTGAACAAGTGTTCACAGTCAACTGATTTCAGCGTTTACAACTGCAAGAGATAACAATCTAGAACATTTTAGGTTTTGTGGCATTATGCACAACTAGGTGGCTTGTGCATGGGGAACTAGAGAGATCCTCTACAGCAAAGCACCATTCCAAAGGTATGGCTATCAGCGTGGAAAGTTTTTACACAGAAGGCACTGGTAGGGCAGAGAGAGTAGAGTGCGAGCATGGGTTTAAGTCTTGCTCTGCTACTCACCTTAGATCTTGGACAAATGATTTAGGATACAGGCACTCCTTTGCTTCCCAAAGTTATTGCAAGAGGCACAGATACAGTGCTGATTGAAGATCTTGCAGTCTCCTACAAAGAGGTGATAGGTCATCTCTACATGTGCAATTAAGAGCCACCCTCGGGAATATAAGAACATGAACAGAAAGCATTGCCAATTGCTGTTTCCCAAACCTAATCTTTTCATAGGTTTGAATTGCCTTGGTATTTTATGCATCACAAAAGAAAGTTTTGCCAAACACAGACCTATATTTCTGTATTAACAGGAGACAAATTCTTGTGATAAAGTAACTATCATTCCTTTTGCTTCAAACCAGAAGATAGTTTAGGAACTTCTGTGTAGATTGGAAGGAGGAAAATTAATAGTTAAGCATTCACTTGATTATGAAGTTGTTAGGACAACTTCTACATAAGTATGAAGTATTTCCAGACAATTCCCTCTTCCAATTGCATCATTCGTCTGTAATATACATTGATATTTGCGTGCCTAACAATAAAAGCAATGAAATTGTCTGTATATCTCTGAATGAACAACGGATCTTTGTGCTTGTTAGCTATTATTGAAAAGGTGCACCTATGTAGAAACATGAATACCCCCGAATTTGATGAAGTTCACACTTCCATAGTCATTCCATTTGTTCCTCCACAAGCAGCTGTGGCAGATCTGCAGCAGGTTTTATCGGCAGGCTAGCTTTTTAACCAGATAAAAGGACATTCAAGTCCCCTATGGCTCTTGCTCACAGTTTTGTCACAGCTAGATAAATTAGAAGCTGAAACACTTCCAAATGAAGCTTGATGTCCATTCAGCACTGGCAATCAATGACCTTAAATATCTCTGTGATTGAGTCTGAGCTTCACTGTTATAGGTACAGGAACGTACGATTCATTCTCCATATCAACAAGCCCAGTCAGGTGAGTGTGTACCTGCATATGAGAATTTTCTCTCTAGCATCTGTCACAAAAAAACATAGGTCAGGACCAGTTTCCAGTGAAGGGTTGAACAGTCAGTTTCACAGGATGCAATGCTGTTGTTACAAACAGTGATTATTCACTAGAACATGAATGGTGACTGTATTGTCCAGAAAGTCTACATATTCATCTGCACGTAAACTTTACAAATAGATTTTCAATGACTGTAAAAATTTAGGATATCCATCAGTTAAAAAGTGCTAAAATTAGCAATAAGACAGGTAGAAGATCATCATCTGTAGAAATTGTGCCCTGAACCTCCTTTCCTCTGGCTGGTCTATGACAAACTAAACAGATTGGTATCCATCTATTTCCTGAAGCGTTCTGGTATTGTTACAAACTCTTGCATACACAAAGCATAAGTCCACTCACTAACACATCATAGAAATTGTTAATGGCCCTAGAACTAAGTGAAGTACTGTCAATATGATTCTTACAGATGCTACAGTTGCTCTGTTAATTCATCTCCCTTTTGCATAACTAAAAGGCCTACACTTCATGACACATACGTGCTCCGGTAATGGAGGACATGGGATGTCTTAATCTGTGACACAAAGTACCAACAGCAAAGAACACCAATAGAAGAAGCTGTAGAATCGCACACTAACATCACCAAACCAAACAGCGCTGATTCAATTTAAAAGAGAAGTGGTTTTGTTACACTGACATCTGACTTTTCCCACTCTGATGCCATCAAGTCAACTAATGGCTATGTCCTGGCATAACAACTAGAACAGAATTACCCTATTTGAAGGTCTTATGCCATGTTTGTGATGCTACCTGTCAATGCAAAGATGGACAATATCACAGTTCTCTTACTCCTAAAGCAAACTGCTTAAATGTGCAAGAGTTAAAATCCTAAACAGTTTCTCTTTCAAGTAAGGCTTTGTGGAGTGCCTATGCATGTCAGAGTGGCAGTGGTAGTACACCTCTGCTCATTATACCAGTTTGACCTGTCTCGTTTTTAATAAACAAAGAATAACTTCAAAAAACCAAATAACATATAATCCAAAGTTCAAGTGATTATTCAGGTAAAAAAAAAAAAAAAAAAAGAAAAAATACACTGTACAATAGAAATCACAATTACTATAATTTAAAGATTTTTCAGATGTTTTTAGTATTCTGTAAAAATTGGGGAATTGTATATGGATTTTTAATCCATATACATTTTTAATCATTTCTACTTTCCAGAAGATAATCCTTGTGACACTCCATTGGATAAGGCTCTAAATGACAGGAAAGCATGTGATACTGCAAAGTAGGCAATTTAAAGCCTTTCTTTAAAAAAAAATCATCCTTGATTGAAGCATATGTGATTTGGTTTATGTTGGTGATACTAAATACAGTTTCCTGATGAACATGGCTCCCAGCACAATTACTTATGTCAAAGAAGCAGTATGTCTGAGCTGAGTTTCAAAAGGGTCTGGGAAAACCAGGTATTTAAATGTTTGACACTGAATGAAAATGTTGTTGAAAAAGAAAAAAAAAAAAAAGGTGTTTACCTAAAGTAGAAGCATATTTCCTGCTTTAAAGGCGTCATATATAGAGGGAAAAAATTTCCCTGTTTTAAAATGTGAACAGTGTATATACACCATCCCTCTTATCTCAATAATTAAGTAAGCATGCATTTAACAGTTTTGTTTAAATAAATATCTGTTTAGTAAAGGCAGAAGTGTCTTATTGAATTCAAGAGTGTAATGCAAAGTATACACTTCAGTGCTTCGAAGAACTACTTTTGATTTGATGGACAATAATTTCAGAGGGAGTAGGAAAAGATGGTCTCCCCAAGTTGTCAAACTGAACCATGTATGTGATTTCTGATTTACTCGAAAATACTTGATCTGCAGCACTTTATTTCTAACAAAGGAGCTCTGTAATTTCCTCTTGGAGCTTTTCAGTGTAAACACAACAGAACCCAAAAAGCAGCTTTGCAAACAAGGGTTAATGCAGCATATAATAAACCATATAGGACTGGACAGCATTAAACAAAAGTTAATCCTTAAAGATTTTAACTGGACTCTCTTATTGAATACCCTAACATCAAAGAGGGAAAGAATTAAAAAACACTGCCTCTTGGATACTTAATTACCTGCAATGTATATGCAAATACCCAGAATTTGATGAGGGTCTTTACTTTTCAGCTTTAGGCACCACATTCACATTCATCACATTCATAAAGCTGCCACTAACATTGTTGAGTGCAAGCAACAGTTAAAATTAAGCGCTAATAACTTCAAAAGAAGGGTATCCATAAGATGAGTAAATACCTCTGAGGTAATTTGTACTATTTGAGTGTAAGTGATGGAAAACTGTGCCTCCATTCAGCATTTTGTCAACTGCACATTTCTAAACAATCACCACTAATGCCAAGGGTGGTTATCCAGACAGCAGATCAGTTACTAAGAAGATCTTCACAGTTGGGGATCCTGGCCTTAAAAAAACATCAGCTTATGAGGCAGCATTTCAATAAGGCCACAGAAGCAAAATAATTTATCAGCAAGTTACTGTACTGGGGAGGTAAGCCAATGAGAAAGAAAACTGTGACCATCATGGTTTTGGAACCTTTCCTGAGGACAGGAAGATACAAGCGAGCTGCAGAGTTACATTTACACAGCCATTGGGCTTTTTGGGGCCACTTGTAAAATTTGAGCCCCAGTTATCTGAAGTTAATCTCTGATAAACCACACCGGCATAAGTCAGTCAACAATGTGTCTGTTAAGTTGCTGCAAGAAATTAACACTGATTTTCAAGCTATCCAAACAATTATATATTGAATACAGCTTTTATGGTAAGTTTAGTCCTGAGAACTGACAATATAGTTTATGCAATGTTAAATAGCAAGTAATGAATTTACAACATAAAAATTACAGGGTTATTTTGAAGAGAATTATATATTAGTAAATTAATTACCATAGTCCTTTGCATAACAGCAATCAAGGATCCTATGATGATATTCCCATACAACTACTTTTCTATCTTATTGTGCTTTAAGTATTTCAATCTGAAAAGAACATTGGAAGAAAAATTTAGTATAAATAACTTCAGGAAAGAAGGTAAATCAATGGGCTCAGTGTTTTCACACTCTTGAATTATTAAATTCAATACCCTGCTGTGGAATACTACAGCCCCTGTTGGTGTCTATTTGAATAGCCTCCTGGAGCTGTAACAATTTACACTCGTAGAGCATCTACTCCAGACCATGAATAAAGAGGGGAGATTTGATTTCTGAAGTGATGTCTCCATGAAAAGCTGGGCTTGTAGACCAGTGAAGTACCTTTGATTTTTGATAATAATCATGAAGACTAGTAGAATGTATATTTAGAATCAATAAACTTGAGTCTTAGCATGGATGGTAAATGCACACAGGATGATGTGCGAAAATAGAGAAATAGAAATAGCGAAATCAGTTTATTAACAATAAAGAGGGACAACAGGGGAAAAATTACATTTTACAGAGCTACAGTACAGGACTTTAAGTGGGATCACAATATAAAGCTGATGAACTGAGAAAAAAAAAATCGAAATCCCGTTGCTGTACAATCAGAACAAAGAGCAGACATTTTATTACAGGCAAAAGAAACTGGTTGTCACATCCTTTGCAACACACTGAGATTAATCATTCATTATGGTTCTGGCAGAAAATGAGAAGGACAGGATAAAAGACTACTGCCATCAGTGACACTCCCTGGATTTAACAAGGTAAAACTCCTGTTCAGCTGGAATGATGAAATTATCAAGGTCTGGAAAGCACAAGACTAAGAAAGCATAAATGTTTTATAACCGACTGAGAACTCTACCTTAGCACGTCTCTCAGAACTATGAATTCATCTGCCTCAGACAGCAGAAGAACTCCTGACTATCAGCAGGAATGCTCCCCATCTCTCTCCAGACCAGGCTGGACATCAAAGGCACGTGGTAATCTCAGGGAGTAATATGTTGCCCTTTTAACCATTGTGCCATAGCCAGTCCACTGGACTTTTATGGAGGTATTTCCTTCTTTACCAGTTGTATGTAAGATCTGCAAAGACTGGGCAGTTCTTTGCAAGACTTACTCCAGTACTTCTCACTGCTGTGGTCTATTTGCTACAATCTCAATCCAGTTTTCTATTCCTCCCAGAAATTATGCAAACTCTGAAGATGTGGCAGGGAAAAGATGCTGCTGCCTAGCAACTGGGGGTCTTTTCATATCAGCAAGCCCTTACAAAAAAACAACCCCCTGGCAGTCCAGCCCAGCAAGTCCTCTCATCCATGGCAACCAATACACAAGCTGGGTGAGAGGTGCTCGCTAACAGAATGCAGTTTTCCACACCAAGGTGTGCTTTGCAATAAGTAAATCTTTCTTCAAGAGGCCCCTTTGACCTGATGGCAATGGGGAGAAAGATATCCCAAGAAAGTGGTGTGCCATGGCTTCACTTGGGCCCCACAGTGCCCCTGAACAGTAACCATTGGAGATACTAGATGTTAAAAAAAAAATTAAGATAATCATGTCCAAACTGGCCCTTTAGGGTCAGGACTAGTTGGACTTGCCAAAATACACATTCAAATTACTACAACCAATTTCTGTTTGAGTTGCAAACTTGTATGCTGCAGGGCTAGCACTTACCCCTGAATGTGTGGAATGACATTATAGCTGAGAAAACTGGAATCAGGACATAATCTGACATATGAGGTCTGACACAAAAAACCTGAGACTAACCCTATAGTTCAGGAACCAAGAGTGGGAGGAGAGAGACGAAGAGCTGATTATAGAACATGTTCTAAACTGTCACAGTGGTACAAGGCTCAGCACGATCATTTCACTCAGTATGAGTGGACGTGTGTTCAAATACAGACGTTTTCTTACCCTCAATTGGAAAATGTCGGTCTGCACCAGCCCGCAACACCTTGTCTGTGAAGTAGTTTTTAGCTAATTACACCACCACTGTGCTTGATCACCCACCCTATTTGACAGACCTGGCACATCTTTTCCCAAAGATCAAGTCAGTGCTTAAAGGAACCCATTTTTTTATTGGCAGAAGATGTGAAAGTAAAAATGACTGAGATCCTCAACAATCTTTCAGAAAATTGTCTGCAGAATTCCTTTAAACATTAGCAGCATCTTATGCAGCTGTGTGCTACCTCAGAAGGGAACTATTTTGAAGGTGATCATAGCTTTGTCAAACAAAATGAGCTACGGGCACAGCCTCATGTTTTTTTGTGTCAGACCTAGTATACAGCAATACACTTGGCACAGAAATGCTAGAAAAACAACATTAAAGTGAAAATTCTGGTGAGCTGGAAATTCTCAGACCTTAATGTACAAAAGTCAGCCCTTAGTTACAGGGATTTAGGTAGACTGTATCATCATTGCTAACCACCGGATTTCTTTTTCTGAGACAGGTATCTCTGCCTAGTGTCAATTCCATGTTGGCACTCTGCTCCTAGTCAGTCTTTCTCAGCAAGCACAGGAAGATGTCTGCTCAGTGGTCTAGCTTTGTGAATAGTTCCACGCTCCTGCCTTTGCCTCCCCACAAAGAGGGGATTTGTGACTATTTGAAATAGAAGCACTGCTTTCCAGCATGAGAACTCCACTTGCTGTTGGGGATCTTATGCGAAAGAAAAATAATACATAAGTAAAACTGAAAGAAAAAAATCTCTGAGAAATGCATGCGGCCAGCTAAGGAACAACTCTGAGAAAATTGGTATACAGCAGTTAGTGAATTACCTTTTCAGAGTGGCAGCAGCTAAATTATCAATACCCAGCAAGTGGCTGTCCTGATTACCGTAAATCCTAAAGTCACTACAGCCTCTTCAATGGAAGAACCAACTGTACTGCTATTTGTAAAATCAAATCACTTACTTCATGTCAAGCCTTTGATTTCTGCATGCTTCTTTTGGACTTGAAGGTCGCATTACATGTTAAAACCTGAGCCCCACAAAGTATTTTCTCTCTCGGAAAGTGAAAAGACTTTAAACGCTGCTGGTAAAGGGGAAACTGTGAAAATAGGTATGGAAAGTCCTACACAGCCAGCCACAATTTACAGTTCTAGGCAGATCTTGGGGACCAGCAAAGCCCTGAATCAGCTTCAGTGTTTCTGACTCCAGAAGGATGATAAATGTTAACCACGAGAAGGAAAAACAGGCAAAACCCCACCCCAAACCCAATAACTGAAATACGGCTTTATTGCAGCCTTATTTGTCTACAAAGCCTCATTTAATCTGTCTCAACTATCACAGCTAAACTTTTATTTTTTATAAGGTTCTCTTGTTCTAATCTATCTGTTGTGTTCTACTAAAACAAATATTAAAACAGGAGATCTCAAGGCTGTGCCTGGCTCCTCATGCTCCTTTTAAGGACAGAATGTCAGCAGAAGCCTCCATACATCCCCTATTACTTACAGTAATTTTAGTTTTGTTGGATTTTATGGGGACAGACTTTTTAGCAAGGCCTGTTGTGACTAGACAAGGAGTAACAGTTTTAAACTAAGGAAGGGTAGATGTAGACTAGACATTTTTTACAATGCAGGTGGCGAAACACTGGAAAATGTTGCCCTAGGAAGTAGTGGAGGTCCCATCCCTGGAAACATTCAGGGTCAGGTTGAATGGGGCTCTGAGCAACTCCATCTAATTCAAGATGTCCCTGCTTCTGCAGAGTGGTTGGACTAGAAGACCTAAAAAGGTCCTTTCCAACCCAAAGCATTCTATGATTCTATTAGTGAGAGAGACTTTGAAAGAGCAAACCTGGGCAAGAGAAAAAGGCAGACTGGATTTTTTCCATAACACCTTTCTATTTTGTCTCACTTTTCATTCACTTTTAAAAATGTTCTTCATTTTAAAGGTGGGATTTTCAGGTAAAAGGATGGAAGCTAATTGTTTAGAATTAATCCTCCAATTTTCTGTCATAGTAGAATGTCTAACTGCAAATACCACTTCCAGATTACAGTTCTTTTCCCTAGCTGAACACAGGTTTTTGAGAAAAAGCCTATCTTTTGAGAAGTGAATCCGAGGAACTCAAATTTAGTCATCTGGGGGACTAAGCAGTATTATATTAATTCTTGCCTCAAAGCAGGTCTGTGCAAGGAAACTAGAATGAAACTGGACTTTAGGGACTGCAGGATATTCAAATGGCAAAGAGGTCTGACCCTTTCAGTGGAAACACTTGATGATATACCACCTGTAAGAAGAAAAGCAAAGGACAACATCAAAATACTTTTTATTGATTCCTCAAAACTTCACAGTTAAAGGGGGGTTTATCAACATTCATGGGATGCAAGACATATTCCCCGAGGATCACCGATTACCATATGCAGATGCCTGTCATTATTTTATAATGTTGCTGTATTGCATTTTCCTCTTCAAATATATCGATATTCAGTATTTTATTGGGGTGCAGTACAACTCAGAACTCATTAATCTTCTCAGCTTTCCATCTGCAAAGTGAGGTTTGGCATTAGGAAACAATAGGTGAGTGCACACATTCCACCCCAATTTTTATTTTCGCTAAGTTATCCTTTGCATATTTGTAAATATTAAAACTGGAAAAACTGAAAAACTAATCAGCATGTGTCATAATACAGATATGTAGGAGAAAATCATCTTAATGAACACTAAATGGCTAAGTGTCAGGCATCTAGGTTAAGCTAGCTATTTTAAAGAAATCAAGTGCCTTTCACAGACAACTCACTTCTGTCATATCAGAGGGAGCTAAAACTGTTACTTAGACACTTGCCCCCCAGATGGTCAAATTAATCCTTCCCCAGGCTTACTGCTAGCCTTTGCTTTCCTACCCTAGTTGAAACCGCAAAGCAGTAGTAACAATCTATTTACAATCAATACATTTCAGTTCCTAAAGAGAAGCAGTTCCTGGCTGAGTTTCAAGAGAAGAATCTTTCTTCACTATTCTGCAAAGAAAGAGATGCTGGTTTCTTCCAAGAGAAGAATTATGAAGAATTTTTAATGCCGGTAGTGTGGCCTAATCACCTTGAGTATTTTGAAAGAAATACGTATGAAGTGAGAGACAGAACCATGTCAGTCTATTACATCAGCTGTCTGCAGGACTGAGTGCAATAGTAAACACAAGCTGAAACAAACGACCGGAAGAAGCATCTTTGCAGCTGGTCTTCTTTGTCTAATGCTTTTTCACAGCACCAGAGTGAAAGTGTTTTAAAAAGTACTCAGAACTGGTAACAGAAGACTTACGAATGAGTCTGTATGAACCCCTCACAGACCTAAAATACAGAACTGATTGTAAAAAGAAATAAATTTGTGTTTGATCCAACAGTCTTTCTCATACCCTGGATTTCCTTGCTGTCCCAGAGATTAGCTTACACCCAGTGCTGCAGACTGGAGACAGTTCTTCTTTACCCTCCAAAAACCAAGTGGTAACTCTCCAGCATGACTCCAGTAGATTTAGCAACACATGGAGGCAGTGATAATACCTCTGCAGTGGTTCAGACTTCCTGCATAGAGGCGTTGAGACACGTACTAACAGAAAACCTGCAACACAGAACTCATTGTTAAAAAAAGCTGGCAGATGGCAATTCAGAGGAGGAATTCCCGGAGAAAGAGAAACATTGAGAAGTAAATCACAGAAAAGTTGGCACGAAAGCTCATTTCATGACCTTTATAAAGCCCTTTGCGCACAGAAAGCCCAGCTGTACTTTTTGGTTCAGATTGAACATGATTTCTTCACGGCTTTCAACCTTGCAGGTGCAGAAGAGTATACAGAAGTCCAGGGACAACAGTAGCACGCATTGAGTAAGCAGAGGCTGGTTTAAGGCTTCTGAGTATTACTTCAGTTTAGAACTCACTCGAGGTTTGTGCCTTACATGGTGCTCCCAGCTGTGTGTGGGAACCCCATTACATAGGGCTAGAAGTCAAAAGCTGGGTGTTTCCCAAAGGTGGAAGACAAACAGGCTGTGCATTAGCCCAGTTCCTGCCAGTTAACTGCAGCAGCTGACAAGCCTGCATAGCTGCCTGCCACCTGTATGCCACAGACCCTGATGGTGGTGGCACCAGGCAGGAGATGCTCTAAAAAGCCCAGTTCAGATATTGTTCCTGAACACACCTCCTTTTCTTGCTAGCATTCTCAATCCTCATTCAAAAGTCTTGTAAGGGACAGATGGGTTCACCCTGGGTTCCTTATGTTCATCATCAAATGAGCATTAGGGAAGCATTTCTCCACCCCTCAGATCCTTAACTGAGCACTTCACTGACCTGAAAATAAAAACAAACTGTCTTCTCCCCATCCAAACATACACAGTACAGCTCCAATTAGATTTGGAAACAATCCTGCTGGGCTTTAAAGACCGTTCTTAGACAGATTTCAGTGTCTCTTGGCTAGCTGTCCAGGTTTTGCAGGCAGCAAGGCTGTGCTCTGGAACCAGAAAGTCCAAAGGGCAAATCAGAAAATTCTCTGTGGCCAGCTGGCTCTGATAACAAGTGGGTGCTTATGGAAGAAATGTTAAGACAACAGGAAAGAGATGCTAAACATCCGGCTTAGTAGTAAAGCACAGGAAACATAGTTGTCTCCTACATTCATCTATTTAATCCATCTAGGTAGATTCACTTAACTATTACATACCAGCAGTGACTCTGCCTCCCTGTTAGCATGTGCTCTTTGCTCTCAAAAACATATTAAGCTTCACGAAACAGATGCTGTGACTAGCATGGGTCTATCTGTAAACAGAAAAAGAACTGAACTCACCACAGGCTTAGTTATTTTGCACACAAAATAACATGCAACACTGAAGCATTTGTTTTGAAAACATGCAGCAAACCACAGGATAGCTCATCAAGCCCCAAAGCCCTCATTATGCCATTAATAAGGTGCTGTTCATCTACTTCCCTCTGCTTTAACTAGCAGGTCTCTTATCAACTTGGCTGACAATAGGATGCTTTCTTACATAAAAGCATACTGCCTTGCAGTCACCAAATTCTGTTTTTCATTGGGCAAGTTTACATTACAACTTCTAGTAGAATAAAGCAGAACTGATTTCCATAGGAGCAGAATTCCCTTTCTCATTAAGGCTAGTTAAGATTATTATATCTATCTGTATATGTATAAAAAGAGGAAAGCATTGTTTTATCAAAACAAACTCTGTTCAGAAAGGACTTGTATTGAGGAGAGTTTCACTGGGAGAAATTGTAAAGGTTCAGGAAAGACTTCCAGCGAAATGAGTATTTTGACTACAGGGAACAATTTGAGAGAGCTAAATGGAGCATACTGTGTATTATAATAGACTTGGCTGATGGTTACAGCACCAGATTCAGCCTCAGCTCAAGCTGGCACATTGGGAGCAGAAACTAGCAGCCTTCCACAGAGACTTCAGGGTGGCCAGGGTGAAGCGATCATATCCAGCGAGCTTGGCTGCAGTCATCTTCCTGGCAAGCAGAGGCTGGACAGAGGGCCTCAAAAAATAGAAAGAATAGCCAAGGTACTTGAAGGGCCAAGCATTTACCACTGCCTGAATATTCCACAATGACTGAATTAATAATTTATCTATGTACCTTGGGACTAAATGACTGGACTGTCAGTGAGCTGCTCAGCTTGGGTTTTTTTAGGTTTACACACACACACATAGAACTCCTATTTTCATTCAAGAATGTTTGTTGAACTTAAGATATACTGAATAAAAAGAAAAAAAGAAATATTTCATCATGTGAAAGAATTTTATATTTTATTAACTCCAGAAAAATACATCATAAATTTGGAATTTTAAAAGTAAAGTTTTATTTTAGGTGTATATTTCAAAAGAGTCTGAAGTACGGGAGTTAAATCCAGACACGGACATCCAAAAAGTACATTCATAGTGGGACTCTTACCTCTGAGGAGAGACTTTGAAGCTAAAACAGTTTCAGTAGCTAACGCTAGACATCATCAAAATTCGTGAGCACATTCCGATTTTGACAAATTAGGCACATTCTGTCTTCCAAAAATTATATGCCTCTAAAATGCATCCCTCAGGCCTGGTTATGAAGCATGAAAGATCAGAAGACTCTACAAACGGCTGCTTTTATACAAGATTTTTCTGAAGTATAGGCTTACACACTTGTTAGAATCATGCCACGAAACACAACTCCACATTCATTCCAGTTTTCTTACGCTTCTGACCAGGCACACAGAAGCATAGACAACCCTGACATTTCACTTGAAAAACAAAACCGATGAACAGAAGCAAACCGACACTGTTGGTTCCATTGGTTTTGTTGTTTTAGCTTTTGTTGTTGGTTTGGGTTTTGGGGGTTCTTTTTGGTTGTTTGTTGTTTGGTTTTGGGGTTTTTTTTGGTTTTTTTTTGTTGTTTTGGTTTTGTTTTTTTTTAAAAATCTGTCTGCTTGGGGAAAACACTTGCATGTATGTTGTTCCTATTCAGTAAGAAGGCAAAAGTAATCTAAAAGAAAAACATATTCCTCCATCCAGCTGGGAATTCTATGTTAGGAGGAAAATCCCTCAAAGGCTGAAACACTAGAACTGAAAGATTTATTCAGAAACACTACTGCAAAACCTCACAGGAACCATAGCCAGCTGTAAGGACTGTATGGGTCACCTGAATCTAGTGCACCCTGGCTAGAATACATCTCCCACAAACTCTCACAAGTTTTCTTCCTGTGGTGGAGATTAAGAACTTTTGGCTTGTCATCTGATCACACCCTGCCACCTAATGCATTGCAAACACCTTCTTAGTAGTAGAGCTGCATCAAGCCACCATCTGTGTCGTACTTTGGAGCTGGAGCTGCAGCTATTTTCATATGTTAAAAAAACTAATAAAGAAAGGAAGTTCTTTTGCAAAATATCTTAAGCCAAAACAAACTTCAGCCATACTATTGTTTCTCTTTTACCTACTGTAGCATATGCCAGATGAGATATAATGTAGCCTTTACAGGCAACCTTATGAAATCTTCGAGTGCTATGCATAGTAAAGTTCACTGCTGAGATTGTGATCAAAAACCCTAATACAGGACAAATGTCAAAGTGAGAAAAGAGCTAGGGAATGTTAATATAATTGCATGCCTTTAGTCACATGCTGGTTCTTCATCACAAGGCAAACGGCTTGCTAGAGCTTCAGTTGTATTACAATAACAGTTTGCTGAAACGAATGTAGCAGCATTAACACTGAGCTACTATTATGTTCTTAAGAGTGCATGACTTACTTTTAACAGAACAGTTCAGTTCACATTTGTTAAACAGACAATAGCAGCACTTTGGAAGAGGGTATAAAATTTTCATATCTCCAGAGACATGTTCAATGTGACAGGAATGCATGGGTTGTTCAAAGCTCCCTTTCAAGAGAAAACAGTCTCTTGCACTAATGCAATGCCCTCCCCCCCTTTTTAAAACATTTGTTCCATTCATAAACTGGAAGTTGAAGTAAGAGCAAAAATTTTACAACCATTCCTAAAAATATACAAAGAAAATTTGAAGCCATCTCAAAGTTAATCCATTTAAGCTGCAAACATATGTAGAGAGCATGAATTTCACTAGACAGGAAACAAGAAAATAGCATCATTTGCTGATGTGCAACAGCCCGTTGTTTACTGAAGGCAGACAGAGGGAGCTGTTGCTATTCAAACAAGAGATGCTCTCAAACAGACACACGATGATATATAATCAAGCAGTTTGAAAGATGACTGGCACCGAAGACCTCATTTACTAAGGTCAAAGAGAAAATGCATCTGTAATTCCCCCCATTTGCTTGTATAGTTTTCATCTTCTCCTGCATTACTGTTGGTGCTTTTTTGCAGAAGTGTTGCATAACATTAAAAATAAGTTTTTCAAGCCTGCCTCAAAATTACAGTCCATTATCAAATCCAAGTAGATTTGAAATAATTTATTCCCAGGTGTGCATTATACCAGTGTAAAGATAGCATTTACCATGGACCAATAGAATGAGTTGCAGACTGAAAGCACCAAAGGGCACATACCACCCCTCTTCAGGACACCATGGAGTAAGGTTCAAGCTGACTGCTGCAGGCTTGCAAGATGACTCTGGCCAAGTCACATAGCTCCATTCACTCTCCCTGCAATAGCCTCTTGCCTCCCAGAACTGCTGGCAGCAGTTCTAGGTAGGACCCAGCTCCAGTTTTCCAGGCTCAGGCTGTTTTCTCAGTAACCTATCTAAAGGCTAGCACCTAAATTGCTCAGTAACAAGTTGTCTTTAAAGCCTAGGACCAGGCAACTATGAGGATTTGTTTGGCATCAGACTGAAGTCCGGCTACTCGATGTCTTCTATCCAGCAATTATTTAGATGAAGACTCAATACAGATATTGCCCCCACCACATGCTTCCACTTTAACAGGTAAGAGTGTTCCCAAGCAACAACTTATCTAGAGCGTGAACTGCAGTAACAGACATTAAATACGTTCTAAACCTTTCTGAAGTTTAGTAAGACCCTCCATAGTATTCTGTTGCAGTAAGGACCATGGGTTAATTAAGCACTGCAAGTAAAAAATAAGTTTTAAACTCTTCACCAAACAGCTTCATTCGCTGCCTTATTTTCTTCTCAGAAGTTGCTCATCAGCTCGTACTCTCCACCCCACACAGAGAAACAAAACCACTGTCCAGTTATCAGCTATGGCGCTAAGCACTAGCTATCACTGCTGTCCTCTGAGAACCAGGGTTCATCACAGAACTGAGAAGAAATCAATCACCTCAGAGGTGCAGCCAGCAGACCCCAACTGAGGTTACTAAACCCCACAATTACTCAGTGTATTTGGCTAGCAATAGGGTAGGTGCACAACTCTATTTCCTTTGCACTTCTTCACTTTTGCTTTTCATCAGCTTCATTCAATATATTATCAAATTCCCCCATGCAGCACAGCAATGTCCTTGGCCTCAATAGCTGTGACAAGACTAGCAACGATTAGCTTAAACTGGGTATCTGAAAACCTTTCATTAGCAGGATCCGTAGCAAATTGTCTACAATCCTCTTAAAACAGGGATGTCAACTCTGAACTGGGAATTTTAGCAATACAGAAAACTGCTGAAGTATTATTCTGCTATATTGCTTTTGCTCATATTGGCAAGAGCAGTATGCTGTATGAAGTGAGATTTAGTTCAATATTCACTAAAAAAAAAAAAATTAAAGCCTTGCAAAAGTTAATGGCATTTAAACCAGAGATGGGTGAACTGCACAGTAAAATAAGAAAGCACAGGAAACCAGCCTGACTTTCTAATCCATCACCAATACCTTACAATTGCTAGGCTTTGCTCCTTTAGAAGCAACAAAGCAACAGAGGACAATTAACCAGAGATGTTTTACTATATTTAGAAGTCATTCTTTGGAAGATTAGCAGAGAGATTATTTATTCCCTTTTGCCATGTCTCAGCTTTAACAGAGATGGCATCCCTGTAATTACACAGGGAACTCTATTGTGTACTGGTATGGAATGTAATGACAGATATCTACTCAGTATCAGGACATGGGCTGCTTGCCCCATACCTGATGCTAAAGTCCTTCCACAGTACACTTCACCTTGTTGCAGCTAGTGGCACAAAAAGCTCCTCACCTAAGAGAGAACAGAGTTTAGCAACGAAACCTCCTGTCTGTTCTTTCTCCTGCCTTTGAATGTGTCTACGCACTGCCACTGACAGTTTAATTGATGCCATTCAAGTTGTTAAATCCCATCTCATGTAAGTACATGGAAGAGACGTACATTATTATTCTTCTGAGCAAAACCTGAAGGTATTCACTCCAGAGAGGGGATTCAATATAGTCCAAAACTGTATTTTCCATCTTGTTTAATACTTTGATTTATATCCTCATTAGCATGGTGGAATAGCTCCTATTAAAACTATTAAAGATAATTTTTGCAATAATATCAAAGGATATGAGTAGGTGTAATGATAGTACTAATGATAGAAATTAATAACCTTTCATTATTTTTAATCATATGTACAGTTGAAATGAATAATCAGGAAAATAAACAAGACATTTTATATGAACCTAAAACTAAAGGGATGTGAAAACACTATAAATTACACTCTAAACCCAAACTTTAACATTGCACAGTTGCAGTGGGGAAGTATTCTGCAGGTAGGCCACACAGCCAGGAACCAGTGAGCAGCATAACATCCAAGATAATGAAGGCATTTGGCATCTTACTTCCAGGTATAAATGAAAGATCGCTGGACTAGGACTGAAAAACACCAATAATAACATTTCCTGCCTTAGCCTCTGTTGTTCCCTTACTATCCCATTGGTCATGTCTGTTCAGATCTTTAGCATGGTGTTATTTCTTACTCATAGGAAGAACAGTGCAGCCAGTACCTCTACAGACTGCAGCAACACCACATCTTGGATTCAAGCTCAGTTGTCAGCACAAGCAACCAGAAGAAATACCCATCCAACTTCGCAGGATTCATTTAACCTTCTTAGTCTGACCAGTGCCTACCCCAGCTGAGCTTCACACAGCGGTTCTCAGCAGTGCGTGTAAGGAGGCTGGGCCAACTTCAAGTATGAACTCTCTTACCATAATGACATACACGGCAGTTGATTCTTCCAACCATGTTCCTTCCAGTTATGGAACAGCCTAAAAAAGCATCAACTTCCACTCCTTGTTTTGGTTTTCAAGCATGCTGGACTAATGCCCAGCAAATAAAACACTGTGCTTGCCACCCTTGTTTCAAAGCTCTGAAAATACAGGTCATGATACTTGCAGCTTTTAGTCTTAAAGGAGGAAAGATCTCTTCTTTGAAGGACTGTCATTCTAATTTTGCTTAAGGATAACGGGGCAAGCAAGAAACCAAGCAAGACCTCCTAACTGGTCAAGTTATTTTCAGCACTAGAACTACATTTTTTTTTTACATTGCAGTTCACCTTAAAGGTTTTGCATTAGCCTTAGCTAGATATTAAATTCTCCAGTGAAAGTTACAATAGCCATTTGAAAGTTGAAGTGATTTTATCTTCAGAATCAAATGTAAGCCTTGCTGCTGTCAAAAGCTCTGTGCTTGTGTCATCTAAATACATGTCCTATCTTAATTCTGAAATAACTGATGCAGCTTTCAGTCTGCAGACAGGTTGCATCTTTGAAAGTTTCACAGCTCCAAAGCTTCAGTAGCTACACTGTTCCACACCCTCAGTAAAAGGAGGAAAATGCAGGTGACGCGGGATTATTTCAAGAAACATGCTTTTACCTTCCTCTCAGATAAGGTTCTGTAAAAAAACAGTGCCAGCAAAAGGCTACCAGAAATGAGCACTGCGTGCTCATAAATGCCCTCCCCTAGCTGATGAATCAAAGTCCCACACACTAGTTTTCACCTTGGCGGCTGGCTGTGCCATGTAAACCTTTCCAAAGGCTACCAAAAATCCCAGCTTCTGTCATAACAAGATTTCCCATACTAGGAATTGAAGAAGTAGTTCCCAAAAGCAGAATTTGCCTCCTGGGTTGCTCAAAAGGACAACTTAACTTCCATTATCATATCAGCCTAAATCACATGAGGTCAGAGGAACATTTTAATAAAGCAAGTTGCCCACACATCCTCCAAACCAGTTTTACACACAGAGCCCCTTACCTTCAGCAGCCAGGCTGCTCAATGTCAGTAAAAGATTTTCATCAGCAGGAAACAAAAACTCCAGAATCAAAGAGAAAAGAAAATGCCTTTTATCTCTTGCAGTACTTCACTTGTGCTTTCCACCAGAAAGTTGATCATCCAGTCCTCATACACGTGCTGGTCTGACACACAGCAAGTTACGCAGGACCGTCATCACAGAGTTGTGGCCTGTCCTTGGTGTAGGGAAGCCTTCACTATCTGGAGAGAAATCAGAGGCACGAAAGGCAATGCAAGTCCTTCTCCAGCTCATCCGAAACAGAAAGGGACTGTTGATTTGGCAGTTAGAAGATCACAGAAGACACAATCCCTTTCTTATGTGTACAGGTTCTTTACATTTTGTGCAGCTAACAGTTCTAGAAGTTTTTCCCTTATGTCTACTTATCTGCAAAGCTCATACTCTGGCAACAACACTGAGTTCATGAAGACGAGCACTGTCTGGAGATCGCATGTTGATGCTGGAGTATTCAGTTTCAGAGCATTGTGCTGACTGTTACACAGGATTTGCATAGATAAGAAGCGTATGTTAATCCAAGAAACCCTCAAAGTGACAAGTTCATACTACACAGTTCAGTTCACAAAACTGGCTGCTCAAATCAGTGGAAGAAAGAGTCTTTAAGGGCTGTTACAGACTAGGATGACTGAGGCTCCCAAAACTTGTCACAGAGACCAGGGCAGCTATCCCTGCTCCCAGAGGGGAAGCCCAGGGAGGTTCCAGGTAAGGCTTCTTGGGGCAGTTAAGTTCTGCTGGCACCCTCAGCCACTGGCTGGCCACCACCACAGAGAGATGTCCTGGGCAGGGCGAATTCAAAGGCTTCTCCCACAAATCTCTCCTGAGATGAGCAGGAAGACAGAGGATTGACAGGCTAGTAAGAAACTAGCCAAGCATCTTGTCTCTTCCCACTTCCCTCCTGTGGGCAAGGTATGGACCTGTATGACCTCAGTGTCCTCATGCATGGACAATCAGGCTGCTCAGATCCACTTTGTGTTTAAAGCGGCCAAGGAAGGCCCCTGCCCACCAGTAGGATGCGCCCAACAAGTTCCAGGTAAGAGGCCTCAGCAGCCCTACCAGGGGAGATGGATTGCTCACAAGGAATTTCTCCCCGTGGCTGCAAGAGGCAGGAGAAAGGTCATGGGCAGCCCCAGGAGCCACTTAGCTGCTCCTAGAGGTGCTGATCCCTGAGTTTTTCAGGGCAGTATGGCAGATAGAGGTACCACTCTACAACCTCAGGGACCCAGAAATAAGCACCAGGCACAAGAGAGAGCAGTAGCTGGTAAGGAAGAAGCACAAGCCACAGAGGCAACCCATACTCGCATGTTCTTAACCTGTTTCTTGTAAGAATCCAGCAACCAAGCAGAGTGTGCAAAGGTGTTCTCCTGCCCCTTGAGGAAGCTAAACCAGTATTGTCTATAGGACCTGAAGAAAGACAGACCTGTCTCGCAACAGGCTACCTCTACTTGGCTTCCCTCTCCATTACCAGAATGTGTTCTCTAAGGGCTTGCCCTGCAGATTTTTGTGACCCCAACACATGTAGCCCTGTGCAAATGTATCTGCAGAGGATGCCTGTTGCTTGCACCAGAATTCTCTCCTCATTGGAATCCCCAGAAAGATGCAAAGTGAATAAATAAGCCATTATGGTTATAGATTGCTTTACTGTGTACCCAAATGACATCCTGAACTATTCTGAAGAGTTAAGAAGCTATTACCATTAAACAGTTAACAGCAGTTGTTAGGCAGAGTTACGACCTTCATTTAACTACAGTGCCCCCACTCCCTTCAAGCCTCAATTCATCTGTAGTTTTAGGGTGCAAGAAAAACCACATAACTCTGCACAGCTGGAACATTATAACAGCCTCCTACACCACCTGAAATTTAATCTAAAGCTATAGGACAGCCCCAAACAATCCCACAAAGGGAAACAAATAAAAAATAAACATCCTACATACATCAGCCTCAGAGATGAAGCCCAGCTCCCCAGCAGCCGAGCAAAGGAAGCAGAGTGGATCAAGAAGCAACAGCAGGTTGAACTGAAGATGCAGCGCACAAAAAGCAAACTGTCACAATTCACCCCATAGCCAGCAACCAAACAGTATGCGACCACTCTCTTACACCTTCCTCCCCCCATCCAGTGGGATGGGGAGAAGAGTGAGAAAAGAAAAGGAAAACTCATGAGTTCAGATAAAAACAGTTGTAATAAACCAATAAAACAAGATATACTACTATCACTAATAACAACAAAGGAATATATTGAATTACAGTCACTCACTGCTTGATGATTAGGCTGTCCTGAGTAGTGATTTCAGCAAGTGCAGCAATAGCAGCGAGTACAGTGATAGCGGAATGCGAAACCTGGAATGTGGAACCCAGATGACCTGCCTGCCCCTTGGTCAAATTCCCATTTATTATACTGAGCATGTTTCTATGGTATGGATTATTCTGTTGGCTAGATTCATGTAGCTGCCTTAGCTCTGTACTGTAACCTAACAAAACATGTGAAACTGAAAAATCCCTGATTTCTTAGCAACAGCTGAAATCATCTGTGTGTTTTTTCCACATTCTTCTCATACTGAATCTAAAAAACTCAGCAGCTATTGGGAATGAAATTAATTCTACCCCAGATAAACTTAAATGTGACCTGGCAAGAACTAGAACAATACGCCTTATCATCAATATACTCCTACTAACTCCAAAAACCACTGGTCACTAGGAAGAAAACTTACTCTATCCCAATCAAAGCCAGGACATAAATAAAAGCTGAAGAAACCAAGACATCCAAGAAACAACACCAGGCTTGGCAAGGACAAGAGCTGTACAAAAACCTACCCACAGCTAAGAAAGGAAGAAGGGCTCCTTAGATGAAGCTGAAATTGCAACATGAAGCACCCAGGTGAGGCTGCTCAGGGCAATTAAATCTGTAAGGGCCCTCAAACCCTGCAGGGCTGATCCCTATTGCTGTCAGACAGCAACGTTTCTCTGGGAGAAACAGTGAAATCAAACAACTGGTTTGGACAGAATACCTGACTTTTTAGGCTGCCTTTCTCCACATTTCTTGCATAGTTCTGGGAGAAATAGCCAGCTTCCAAGGTACCTTCCCTCCCCCAAGCAGTCAGGGAGGAGAACTTCCAAAGCCACGAGAGTTAGTTCAATGCCCAGACTTGGGGAGGAGGGACAAGAAGCTAACTAATATTCTGATCTTGATTTAAAGAGATCTGTTTAAATCCCCATCCATCCAGCCTACAACGTAACAAAGCACTAACAAGGCAAGGTGGCAGCTAACGACACTCTGTGACATTACAAAATAACTATCCTTCTCCGTTAGAAGTCACTTTTACATCCAGGCTTCTTGCCTCTTTCTCAGAGAGCAGCATCTGTCTGTGCAGAGGGACTGGTGGGGAGGTTTGTGGTCAACAGGCACGTGTCAGCCAGGAGGAAAGGCAGGTGGCCACTGAAGCCCTGCAGTCTTCTCAGAGGGCTCCAGAGAACGGAGGTGTTTGTCCAGCCTGGGATTTATCAGTGACAATACTGGGCTGGTGGTACCCTGCCAGGCCAAGTTTGGGAGGGTCCTAGACTTCACTGCCCCCTCCACCCCAGGGTCCTCCTTTATCAATGGCTGGGGCTAGAGGCTCAGTTACTGTGAATGGGACTTCCCTTTTCTTCTGGAACGTTTTCCAGCTAAGAGTTGCAGGAGGCTTTCAGTTGTGTTTGTTCTTCAGCACATTGAAAGAAGCAGATAACGTGTACATGTCCTTCATCCATCCACACTTGCATGTTCAAATCTACAAATCTGTTTGTAAAAAAAGTGACACTAAAGAGACACCGGGGAGTTTACTTGGGCTTCTCCTTCTTTCTTTCTCCTCCATGTTTTTAATTGTGAGAGTCCTATGCCCCTAACCTTGTGCTCTGCAGTGAAATTGCAATTTCCAACATATCTGTGTGCTCTCACAGTAGCTCTGACACCTTCAGTTTTTGATCCAGTGCTGCTGTCAGTATATGTGCCACTGAGGGAACTTTCTGGTCTTCCCTATAAGTGTAATAGATCATTATGTTTTTTTTTTTTTCTTTTACTCTGTTTTTGGCTCTTAGAAACATAAGATTGCAGCTGAGGTTTTCCTGTCAGTGCTCTGTCCTGTACAGGTTATCTGGTCATTTGAATCCAGTATTTTAAGGACATGCACCTTGTTTAGTAAAAAGTATTGTTTACACTCTCATCCGGGGTGATTTTGGATCACTCTGGCACTGTGCCAGTTGAGGAGCTCACTTTCTTTTAAAGCGGGTCATGACAGGAGTCTGAAAACCAGGCACAGGCAATTGTTTTTGGGACTCAGGAGCAGAGACTGAGTCATAGTTTTGGGGATCAAAATCAAGGTCATATGTCGGTTTGGGTCTCACACACAGATTGGGGTGTTTGTTTTCTGGACTCAAAAACAGACTCAACAGGCTGGTTTCAAGGCTTAGAAACAAAAGTAGAGTCCTGTGTTTTTTAGGCCTTGAAAGGAGGCTCAGGGGCTGTTCTGAGGGCTCAAAACCTGTCTCCTATGGCTGGTTTTAGGGTAAGAAATACTGGCTTTTAGGGTAAGAAATAAAATCAGAGACCAAGTCTTGTGTTTTACAGAGTTGGATATGGACTTAAAGGGGACTAATTTGGGCTGCAAAACCCCAGCTCATTTGACTTCAGGAAGGGATGGCAAGTCATGGGGTCTGGGCCTCAAAGAGAGACATGTAGCCCTGGTCTTTGAGACCTGGCCCATGTGGCTGGTCTTGAGACTCAGAAACAATGTCTTGTGGTTTTGGTACTTGAAAATGGAGATGAAGTCCTGCATTTTCCAGACTTGAAAACAGACTCGTGGGGCTGGTCTGGGGACTTGAAAACAGGCACCTGGGGCTGGGTGGTTGAAGAAGAGTCAAAGTCCTTTGTGTTTGGGTTTAGAAATGGAGACACTTAGCTGTTTCTGTACAGAGGGCCAGAATTGTGCACGAGGCCAAATCAAACATCTGATGCACTCCGTAGCAGAAAAGACACCTTTAACATTGTCTTCATGTCTCCAACAAAGGTATGTGCAACAGCCAGAATAGTCGTTAACTCATTAGTCCATATTTAGACAATGTAGAATTATGGCTGTGATTGTCAAAGCCTACATTGGTATAATGAGAAGAAGCTGTAATTAGCTGAAAGATGAGCAAGACTGTCCACAGTGAGGAGCAGGGCAGGCAGCAGCATCACCCTTGGCACAGGTAGCCTGGCTTCTTCTTCAGGGGTTTGTTAAACCCTGGGCAGGTCTCTCCTCATCTCCTCTCAAGGGCAGAAGTTATGCTTAATTCCTGCTCAGCAGTTTCCTGGGGCAGCATCACTGTCCCAGTCACCCTCACTCACTTCAGACAAATCCAGGACTGAACAGGCTGCTCCATCCCTGGGGAGAAAGTCACTTTTCAGCGAGAAAACAGCATCTTCAATTTCACATGTAAATAATTAGTTATTAAATACAGAAAGTATTGTATAAGTAAGTGTTTAATAACCAGATAATATTTGTAAATAATTCATTATTATTTAAATACTTGTACGTTGATTACTAAACACACACTCAATATTAAACTACGGTACTTATAATCAAGTGATGTCAGCAATTTATTTATTTGCAACTATGTCAAGAGCCCCCCTGGCACCGCAGAGAGACAGAGCTGCACTCCCACCCCATGAAGGTGGAAGAAGCCAGGCAAGATCGTGCAGTGCCTCAGCAGTTGCCCAGCACTGGCTTCCTGCTTTGGTATTGGGCACGAGGTGGACCCAGGGGAGTGGGAACAGCTGTGGGTTCACCCCTAGTGAGTCAGGTCCCAGGTGCTGCTCTAACACAGCTGCATATCCTTCCAGCTCTTGCTCCTGCCAGAAGCCATACCACAGGCCAGTGCCAAGCACCAGCCTCTTCAGTTCAGCCCATAGTCACCTCACCAACAAGGTGCCCATGATGAAGGAGAATGTGGTGAGGCAGAGGGGCAGCAGTGGGTCACAGTTTCACCCATCCATGGGGCTGTGGTGTAACCAACTGCTTGGTCAGGACCCACCTTGGACATCCTCTGGGGTCAGCATTGGGTGGGAGGTGGCAAGGTAGCCTTCAGCAAGAGTGAAGAGGGCTTCATCAATGGAGAATCAGTTTCCAAAGAATGCTCTGGTGCACCTGTGGGTCTAGGTCTTGCTACGGCACAGCCTGGTGCCTGGTTTACTGCAGGCAGCTTGGAGAAAATTAACTTCATGTCCCCCCTCCAGCCCAGGCTCTCCCCTCAGGCAGTGCAGCATGTGTGCACATGCACCAGGTCACAGTCAACACGCAGGGCCTTCTTGCTGCTGCTGCTTCCTGCTCCTCCTCGCACACTCTGACCTGGGTTTTCTGCTCCTCCTTGACCACATTTTCCTGGGGCATCTCCAGCATGGCTGAGGGTCTCGGCACTGTATGTTGGAGCCAGCTAGGTGTGGAGCCTGCCTTGCAGCCCTGCAGCAGTAGCACCGCCACGCAAAGGTGCTGTAGACCAGGTGCAGCCCACAGGCTCCCAGGGCCAGTGCTGCTCCTCCTTCACAGCTATGGCTCGGTGTATGTAGGTCTGTGCTGCTTTTCCTTGCCCAGCAGAAGGGTGTAGGAACCTAGTGGTGTGTACTTGAGATGGGACAGGTGGAGGAGGAAGCACTTGGCTGGGAACAGGGTGCTGGCTGTGTGGCCTAGCGTGCTTTGCAGGATGCTGCTGCTCCTGGCATAGTGGCTGGGCTGTCCAGTGCCGGCTGCACGGGGCAGGTGGTGCCCTGTGTGATGGGACCACAGTGCATCTGGTCACAGTAAGCATCAAAAGGGTGTGGCAATGCTACAGGTGTACAGGAGATGCTGGTGGCCATGGAACCACCCTGGGGTGCTTCCTTCCTTAACGTTCCTCACATGGTCTGGTTTGATGCTCTAGGGATGCCACCAGCTTCTGCTGGAGCATGGTCTGTGGCTTACCCTTGTACAACCAGAGTAACTTTAGGAAGTTCACCATAACAGGTTACTCCTGTGTTTCAGTCATCCATGAATCCTTGGGAAATGACAGTGTTTGGCCTTAGATAGAGTGGAGAAAAGCTGTAGCTCAGACCATGTGGCCCTGGCTCCAGAAACATGAGAATGCAACATGAAACCATCAGTTTCTTCTAACAACAAAAATATGCAGCAATATGAGCTGTGTGCTTAATTTTTATAGATACCATTGCCCTTACTAATGTGACCTTCCAGTATCATTTAAAATAATAAGATGGTAATTAGCAAAGCAAGAAGGAATAGCAGTAGCTTTGTGAGTTTAAGTTAACCTGTTGCTTCTCAGTTTTTCAGTTTGCAGTTTCAAGTTCAACAAACTTAAAAGTTGACTTTAACTAAGACTTCTTGGATAGTGCAAGATACTGGTACATCTGTCAACATAATGCAGAAACTTTAGGGAGGTGCCGGCTGTAAGGAATGCCATTCAAATCACTACTCAAATACAGGATGAAGTGCTACAGTATTTTTACAGGTATAAGTAAGAGGGAGAAGCTGAATATGAAAGTAGAATACATCAAAGCTCCCATGCAAACACTAATTAGTAATGACGGCCTGCTGCAGAAGCTAATCACAAAAATGAGAACCAGATAATGGCCCAGGAAGCCCAGTTAAAAGGCAGGAAATGGCTGCAAGTTCAGGAAACTAACATTATCATTAATTGGAAAAAATCTGTAAACCTATTATTAGAAAAAAAAAAAAAACAAACCAAAAAACCCAACCAACAAGTGATGGCCAAATCATGAAGCAAATGAAGACACTGACAAAGAGTTCATGCTTCAGGAACAGAGCAATAGAGGAATAGAGCATGATGTTACCTGGTATGTGATAGCCCTTTGATCTGCTGTCCTATCTGTGTCCCCTCCTAACTTCTTGTGTTGCCCCAAGCCTTCTTGCAGGCAGAGCAGTGTGAGAAGCAGAAAAAGCCTTGACACTGTGTAAGCACTGCTCAGCAACAGCTAAAACAACCCTCTTTTTAGCACAGATCCAAAACATAGCCCCGTACTAGCTACTGTGAAGAAATTTACCTCTATCCTGACCAAAACCAATAAAATAGTAGAGGATAATCATAGTTGTCTGTAACTGAGCATTAACTATTATTGCATTCATGTTTCCTGAAGTTGACACTACGACACATGATTATAAGTTATGGGTTAAAATGTTTCCCGTGAAAGAAATAAGATGGTAAAAAAACTATGCTTAAAGTAGCAACTGCACCTTTAAAGTATAAATGTTATCTCTTTGTTATAGGCAAGAGGAAGAACTAGGAAATAATGAACAATCTGGTGAACCATTGTTTAAGAATAGTAGCTAAAAAACTGAGTAAAAGAAGAAAAAAATTACTGACTAGGCTGTTAACATCTGGCTCTTATGGAGCAGGATTTTCTAGTATGGATAACTAAGATAATCATTAACACAAGGTTTATATTATTTTTAAATGTCTTCCAAAAGTATCACAGAAAAGCAAGTAGTTCATTCTGCCCCATAGATATTGGTAAGTACTTGCTGTCTAACTTCGCTTTAATTATTCCCCATTATCACATATTTATATGGGGAAGAAAAGATGCAACACTCATGGCCATGACTGAAGTTATAGGAAAAATGAAACTAAGAACCCCCAAGTGATGCAGGTTCAAGGGTATCTCAGAGTCCAAGCAAGAGAAACTGTTTCCTTCCCACTGTTAAATATGATCAGAATGACCTGACCATGAATATATTTGTGTACAAATTATGAATTTTGTCTATAAGTCTGTGTAGATATAATTATATGTATTTGCAAGTGATATTTGACTTGCAAGGAACAAGTGATTCAATTAAGCCCAAATGTTTCCCACATGCAACCTGGTAAAGTATAATTTTTTATCATTAAGCTATCTCTGCAACTTCAGAAGTGAGAACTATACTTTCATGTCTTTCAGAAAACCATTACTGAAATTAATGATCCTTGAATAGGTAAAAAGGTGTACGTAAAAATAGGTTAAAAGTAGTACTTGGCAGATAGAAGTGCTTCCTCAATTAGCGATGTCAAAAAACTAAATCTGTATTATGTAGGTATTATGGGAATATGTTATCAAATGAATAACCAAGTAATTTTGTAAAAGTTTAAAGTTACTATATTCCTTTTCTTAATGCTAGCTGCTATTTTTCCATTAAAATCCTTTGAGCAAGATAGTCACTTAAACATGTAGTGTCATCCTTATACTATGACCACAGTTAGAAGTTGCCATCCACACTGTACCTACAGTAGAAGAGACTCCACCAGTGACTGAGCCCATGGGAATCTGTGGACACAAGGGGAGCAGCTAGCACTGTGCTCTGAAGAGTAATTTTTTTTCTAGCAAGTTACTCTCCTGTACAGTCTGTTAGTTAGATGACGTGGCGAGCTCTCAGTAGTGCAACTTGTTCAGGCCTCTTAGCTCCAGGGTTGTTGCTTTTGACCTTGTACCATGTTATAGACTGTCATTAACATCTGCCATTGTGTGAAGTGTATGTTGTGTTACTGCATCCTGGATACTGCATGTGTATAATATGAGCTTTCATCCTTGCAGTAGGCAACAAAAGGTGAGTGTGGGGACTGTAATGCTGAGTGTTGTCAGAGCTGTGTCCAGGGCCAGCATGCTGTGCTAGGTTCATTTCCACTAGAGAGCTGTGCTGGGCTTTTACCTGTGCTATGTGCTGTCCCTCTCCCCTTGGAGTCTTACTACCCTGCACTGGCAGATAGTGAAGGCTGCATGTCACCTAGTATTGTCCTTAATTGTCCTTTCTTCCAGGTCTGGGCTGGTATCAGGAGTATGAAACCTTGTGCTAGGGAGCAAATAGAACTGAGAAGATACACTAGTAGCTAATAGTCACTTAGGTAACCAATAAGTACTTTCCAGCAATGCACTTGCATAAAACTTAACAGCCAATTAGTGCAGTGACTTCTGTGTTGATCCGGCATCCTCCCTCTAGTCAGCACTATTAGCCTTGTAGGCGAGAGAAACCGATAGGGAGCTTGAGCAGGGCTTGATGAAACTAGAATGCTTTCTTTCAAAAGCCTTCATACTTGGACTTCAGCTTACAAATATCTCTTTAACAGCATGTGTTCAGGTCTATTTTGTGTGCACATGCTCTCTTTTATAAGAAGTCTAAAGTTGTAATGGTATGGCAGATACAGGCTAGAAAATGTTGAATCAAAACCTTTCCCCTAAAGCACAGCAAAAGTGAATTTTCTCTGTTTGATACATCGAGTCCCCAGCAGTCCAGAAATTCAAATATGGAGGCCTCATAAGCCTGACCAAAAATCTCACATAAATCAAGCTTCCTCATGCCATGGCAATGCTTCCAGGATTAGCAGACAGTACCCGGTGAACATGAACTCAAGGAGGACTTGCACTTGTTTGAGTTTGAAGGAGTTCCCTTTCAGACTGCAGATGAACTGTAAGTAAACTGCAACAAAAACAATGGAAACAAACCATTTTGGATATTAAAAACCCACTAAAAATTAGAATTTATGCAAACTTCTTTCTCAGTAGCTCCCTCCAGTTTTCTGCATGAAGGACAGTCTTCAAATTGTCAGGGTCAGAAAAATCTAAAGATTTTGCATATAAAATCATTTCTCAAGTTAATTTGAGAAGGAAGCATACACAGTATTTCAAAGCAGGCTACTGGTTATGAGAGCAATTGCCAACATTTTTTAATTCCATTTTTTGTTTGGCAGCCCAGTGAGCGCTATTGTGCCAGGATTTTATCTTGGAAAAACAAAACCATACACTGAAGCCCAGGGATGACCATGAGCTTCCTAGGAAGGTCAAGCAGGTGGAGTGGTGGACATATACACAGCCTGTTAGACTACAGATGAGAAGTTTTAATGTTTGTTGCTATTAAGCTTAGCTATTTCCCCAAATATCCCAGTAGCTATCTCACTATAACAAAGATGTACAAAGTTAATCATGTCATTCTTCAAAACTGATTAGTTAGGTTAGCAAATGTTCTGGAGCAATTTGGAGGGGTCCAATTTGGTTCAGTTCAGCCCAATTCACCTGCCCTGCGTTGGGTGCCAAAAAGCTGTCACAGTTTAGCCCTGGCTCAGCCAGTTTTCAGCAGCTAAAACTGTGCAGTCAGATTTTCAAATCCTTTCCCTCCACCCCAAGAAGGGGGAAAGGGAAATGAGAAGAGAAAGGCTTGTGGGTTGAAAACTAAAGCTACAGTTTTAGTGAAATAGTGATGATGATGATGATGGTAATAATGATAAAAATAATAAGAAAGTGATAAAATATATGCAAATATATGAGATCATGCCCCCAGTCCACCCCTTGATGAGTATATGTCACCATAAATACTGTACAGCAGATACGAGGGAATGAGTCCATGGCTAGGAGGGAGCTGGTCTCAGGAATAAGATTTAGAAATGCACAGATCTAGGATCAGGAACAACCAGACAGACGAGGTCTTTATTGCACAATGGCCATCACAGAAAAGGGATGAGACCCTCGCGGTCTCTCAGTTTTATACTGAATTTGATGTATATGGGATGGAATACTCTGTTAGTCAGTTTCGGATCACCTGTCTTGGCTGTCCCTCCTTGAAAGTGCTGCTTGAAGATGTCCTTGGTTACTATAGGGACAAGTATAAGCATTGGCCTTTTTGTATACCAATGCCCTGTGTAATCACTTTTAGCAACGAACACTGTCTCAAAAACATGCAGTTAGCTTTCAGAGAATGAAGTTGTTAGACCAACTGAGTTAATCACAAAACTGACTCTAATTTATCTAAAACCACAACAAAACCCCAGAAAAACTGAACATTTCTTCCTGCCTGCTCTGCATTTCTATGATTAGCTGACCTACTGCAGACAGTTTGTGTGTGCGGAAGAAAGAGGTAGCTGCCATCAGTAGCTAGTATATTATTCCTTCCCTTTACACAGAGGACTTTCTCAATGCCTCCAGCACTACCGAAGGAGGTGAATATCTGTGCAAAGCTGTCCCTCATCAAAATACTCTAGGATGTAACAGTGAGACAAGAAGCTGCTGGAGACCTGCCAATTACAGCACAACAAGCAGCTAACTGCTTTCACTGGAAGCTCCCTAAGTGGACTGGAAGGCCACAGAATAAGGATCTAAGCAGCCTGAGGAGAGGAGAGAGTACTATGCCTGGGTGCCACATCTACTGCAAGCAGACTGGAGTGTGAAAGCCAGTCCAGGAACAGCAATACTGGCTCCTTTCTCTGAACAGGTTAATGAGAAGGAGAAATCGGACCTCTGTCTGCTGCTGCAAAGCTGCTGTCAAAGCAAAAACATGTCATCCACAAGCTTTTACTTACAGGGTTTGGAGTAAAGGACCTTCCCTGAACAGAGAAGGATTGAGCAGAAAGAAGTGAAGAAGTGGCTCTAAACCCAAAAGCTGCAGCATACCTATTGGGAACTCTTCCAGGGTTCAAAAGCTGTTGTGCAGTGAGGTGCCTGCCACAATGAAAAGACAATCACATAAAATCAACTAGTCAAACAAAAGAGAACAGTCACCCTATGCACAACAGAAGTGACGACCTGCCTCACAGCAGAGTTAGGTTAGATGCACACCTTGCACTGCTACAGCACAGTCTGTGAGCTAAATGGGGACCATGTAATTACAGGTGCTGATAATTTCTGCCAAGGAACTGTGTAGTGAGACTGGCTGCCAAGCTAAGAACGCATCTTATCCTTAAATGTCAGGGGGACCAGACAACTTCCAGTGTCTTCCCCTCAGTTAAATACCAGTACACACACCTGGAGTCTGCCTTGAGCTACCTAGAACAACTGATACTGCTGTTTGTAACAACACACCACCCTTTACTGAAAAATCTGTTCAGATCTAGAAGAAAGGGGATGCTAAAGTGGGAAATTTAAAAATAATAGGGGTGATGGTAGGGAGGAGGACACAAACAGCATCTTAATACAATTTCTGGTGGTGCTGCAAGAAGGTCCCTCTGGATTTGGACACCTCAGGGCACAACCTCCTGTCCTTGCCTGAACGCGCAGTGTCAGGCAGTTCCAAACCAGGAGGAGAGGAGGAAACTGCTGACAACTCATTAACCTCTATAAAAAGTAACACTGCTACTGCAGCTGTAAGCGAAGTGTGCAGTTTTAGGATTAATAATATAATTAATTTATCCACGTAACAAACTTAGACCTAAAATACGTAAGTCAGAAGATTCCAGACTGCAGCATGAGAGTCTTCATGGGCTGGGTGATGCAAAGTGAACTAAAACTGGTCAAAATATCCCTCTGCACTGTTAGATTAATGCCACTATATATCATCCTGTTTCCAATACGACATGGCAGTGTCACTTCCCAGTGTTACTTAATATGTGACATACATAGAAGAAATTTGTCATGCTTTGCTCTTTCTAGAGGGAAACCTGTGTGACTTCTGGTTTACGTAGGCAACTGTTTTCCAGTGTGGAGACCTTAACAAGAAGTTAAGCTTTAATGACAGGTCACTGCAAAAATATATGGCTTGTAGGATGTTGTGGCAGTTTACTTCTCAAAGTAGAAGGGATTTTCTTAGTAGTATAACCTGCTTTGTTGTCTGGTGTGTGGGTTAAATGTTCTTGCTGCCAAAGACATGGAGTTGTAGTCTCAAAAGGATGTATATGTTACTGGTAGGATTTTTTTCTCCTAATGATTTATGATTTGAGTGCCTAAATTCAATTTTTAATTGACTTTAGGCCAGAGTTAGGGAAGTATTTTGGCACCCAGAGTTATAAAGCAGCTCAGCAGAGGGATTATCAAAACAGCTCATAAATTCTTCCAAATCTGCACCATGGGACCATTTTAGTGAAATGCACTTGTCAACACCCTTGAGTTCTCTTTAGTTTTCAAAAATTCAAGAGTTCATGAGAGCGGAAGGGGTTATTTGAATATAAATTTAATTTCAAAGTACAGAATTTTTTTAAGTGCAAGCCTCCTCTAGAAGCAGTGGAATACGGTTGTGATTTCAAAAACGGAGAGGAAAGAAGGTTTATTTTTTATACAAACATGAAACCTTTCATGCAAAATATAAATGAATCTCTTTGAAATAGACAATCCAGTCTCTATACCTCACTTCTCTTCCCACAGACTCTTTGGGGGCGGGGTGGGAAAAGAGGGAAATGACTGACTCAGTCATTTGGAAATGGGCAATCGCTCCTGGAGGCTGGTTAGTGAAGAAGGCAGAATGGCCTCCAAAACTAGGCAGTGTGTGACCACGTCATGTTTATTGACCAGATCAGGCCCACAGCAAACAACATCCCTGCAGCTTCTAGACCTGTGATGCATCTTGCTTCTCCATGAGAGTGAAAATTCAGGTCAGGCATTGAATAGCTGTCTCAGCCTGCGGTTGTGTAGCAGCATGACCCTGCTGTGCCATTTAATGTTCCCTCTACCAAGTACTTCACCAGTACCACCATATGCAAATATGTGGGGCTGGTATTCGGACATGACTTTTTTTCTCCACTTCAGGTTTGTGGCACTTCAAAGCCTCAGTCTGCTCTGCTAGCAGCAAGTCCTTGAATTGCTTGCGCATGCATTAATGGAAGTATCCATCAGTTATGACCAGAAAAAGTGCCTAACTAAGTGGCAGAAAAGCCAGCAAAAACATGCCCACATATTTTCAGTAACCCTGGGATTTATTCCCAGACAGGTCTCAGTTTACAGTGCTCTATTTACATGGAGCAGCCATATGGAATAGGGAAATTCCTACTGACAGCTGCTGTACTTTCCTCAAAGCAACAGAGAGAGGGACTGCTTCAAAAATAACACATGCCGCATTCCTTTCTCCCTCTAAACACCATCAGAAGCACAAAGGAGACAGCTACTCCACTGCAATCCCTCTGCTTCTCACAGCTCACAGGGGTCAGCTGGGGGGATGTGTTGCCATCTCCTGCCAAGAATTCCCCAGGCATGGACCTCAACTCCCATCCCTGGGTAGGTACAGTTGAGACCTCAGTCCATCACTCACCTCTCAGTGCTAGGAGGCTGACAAACAGTGTGTAAACCATGCAAGTGTTTGTTCTTCCATTCATCTGCGAGAAGCTACTTGTTTTAATGTGTCTTCATTGGCTTGCTCATCTTCTCCACCATTTTCATTTAGCACCTGCCATTTCCTAGGGCAGAAGACAGAAATAAATTAAGCGTATCGGTAATAAAGATGACATCTTCTGAAACTGCTGGTCTGCAGCTTACATATCTGAACTGTTAAAAATTTGCTGTTATTTGCTCCTCTCCAGCTCCAGTTAAACTCTGATCTCTGAGCCCCCCTTCGATCGCATCCATGGGCTTACTGTGCAAGAAGGGTTTCTTTCATTCTTTCCTGACTGCACACACAAGGTTGGAGACTTTTCTAGCCACCTCATTTCTAGAGAAGCAGAACTACTCAGGAGCAGCCTTTTGGAAGACCTCCATCAATATTTTAGTCCTACATGAAGGAGTCCAGCTCTACAAGACTGTCTAGAACCTGCAGCTTCTTTTAAGGTGGTGAAGAAGAACCAACGACCATGCCAGCAACTTTTACAAGACCTTTGCTGAAATATTACCATTCATATCTGCGCAGTGACTCCCTGGGTGGCTCACCATGGGTATCATGGTAATTGCTGAGAAACAGATGAGCATAACACGTGCCACGTAGATGTTGATTTTTTGCATTGCATTTTTTTGTGCTGGATTGAGATGCTGTTAAGAAGCAAGAGTGACAGCAATTGAGCAGCTCTGGATTCTTCTCATTAAAACAACATGAGAAGCAAAACCTCACTTTAACCTGTCCCTTTGTCATGGTGCCAAGAGAGCAAATGGGCTGAAATGCCTTGTTCCTGCAGACAAACCCATGAAGAAGCACAATGAGAGAAGTGCATGTAACCATCTTGGCTTGTATGAGAAACAGTGTGGCCAGCAGGACCAGGGGAGTGATCCTCTCCCTGTACTCTTCATTGGTGAGGTCGCACTTCGAATACTGTGTTGAGTTTTGGGCCTCTCACTAGAAGAAAGACAAGGGGCCATGTTCAGAGAAGAGTGACGAAGCTGGTGAAGGGGCTGGAGAACAAGTCCTATAAGGAATGGCTGAGGGAACTGGGGTTGTTTACCCTGCAGAAGAGGAGGCTGAGGAGACATCATTGCTCTCTACAATTATCTGGAAGGAGGTTGTAGAGAGGTGGGTCTTGATTTCTTCTCCCAAGTGATAGGTGATAGGTCAAGAGAGAATGGCTTTAAGCTGTCAGGGGAAGTTTAGATTAGACATTAGGAAAAACTTCTTCACAGAAAGGGTTATCAAGCACAGGAATAGGCTGCCCAGGGAGGTGGTTGAGTCACCATCCCTGGAGGTGTTTAAAAAGCGCAGACGAGGGGCTCTAGGATATGATGTAGTAGTGGACAGATACAGTTGGACTTGATGATCTCAAAGGTCTTTTCCAACATAATGATTCTATGATTCTATGATTCTAATTGCCTAAAAGGCTGTAGGTAGGCCAGAAAGGTGGCTGATTCCCTTCTATTGTTGTCACCCTGTCTTTACTTCATGCTGGGGTTACAATGCAGAGACATAGCCCACAATCACAGACCATATCATACACTTTTTGAAAAAGCTTCCTCACAGAGGAATTTTCCCCTCCTTTGCCTAAATGATCATTGCCAGCCATATCTTCATTCTCATTCTGAAAAGCTTGACACTGACCCTGTTGAAAATTTAACAGTGTTTTTTTTTTCTTTCAAGTAACACTGAACTGCATAATAGAGGCGACATTATCAAAAGTTGGCATAGAAATGAGGAAAGAAAGCAAAAATTATTACAAAGGAAAAGGACAGATGTCACCAAGGGCCCAAGAGGTCATAAAGCCCTCTTTCCTATCCTGCTGAGCCAGATGAAGTGACCTTAGCCCTGAGAGGATTCAGGCAGCTTAGAAAAATGCAGAAAAAACATCTGAAAATCCCTGAAATGAAATAAGTAAGTTTGCCTCTTCAGCAAACAGATCAAACCCGCGAATATTCCCAGACCCAGCTGCCTCAAGTTAGGCTTCTCAGTTCAGAATGGGGTTTCCTCAAGGAATATTTGCCCTAATTTACTTGCCAGAACCACAGCCACTTCCCTGGGATACAATGGGCTTTAGAGGTATTTTTCCTGTCCAGATGAGCAAACCAAATTTCTGTGAGCTGGTGTGACAGTGTGCTTCCCTATGCCCACTCGATCTGACCTTTTCTCATAACTCTGATCAAGAAATAACCACCAGTGGAGGTCATGATGGATGCATCTGGTGTGATGGGTCCATCCAGCTCAAGGTTGATTTGTGGAAGACAGATAACAACACAACAGCCAAGGGCAAATCTATGGTTATGCGCCTACCTCGTCACGGCGCTGAAATAATTCTTTCCAAAGCAATATATTTAAGATAGGAACTGTATGTGTTCTGCAGGTGACCTTACAGATGATGCAAGTGATTCTTGTATGGATTCACAAAATTCCTTGGTGCAGAGATCTTCACCTTGCTTCAAGTCACCAAATCTGCAGGACAAACTTCTCACTTCCTTTTTGTGCTCCAATAGGAACATTGCAGCCCACCAGCCTATAGGCACCTTTATTTAAAACTCCCAATAACTGCTTTAGTCTGCTAGAGACACAAAAGGAAAGAAGGCATTTTCTGGGAGAAAATATGGTTTATAGACAGGTCTTTGACCTGTTGGATGATTGGAATGGAGAAAGTTTATTGCAAAAGGAGGAGGAGTCTACAGAAACTCTCGATTTCATTGCAGCATTTTCTTAACATCTTTGGGGATGACTTAGCACACCTGTGGGACTTCTTAAGGTCATGTTTTCAGTGTAAAGTTATAAAAGAGAAGACAATGTCAACTAATGTCAAACCAATAACAATAGACTCTAGAAGTAAAGGGGAAGAAGCAACCTGGGTTTGGGCCTTTTGTGTGCAGAAGTGTCTGGGTCCACACTTAAGCTAGCATAGGGATGAGGTGGAGAAGGACTAACCTGCTAAACCACAGTGGATACCAGTAGAAAAGGTGGAATGGTAATTTGAAGAGCTGGACTGTCCCATCTGCTACTGCGAGGACAGGCCAACCAGCTCAAATTTCAACATTACCATCCAGTACTGCCAAATGATGGATCAAAATAAATTTTCCTTCCCTTGGGATTACAAAAAAAATGCACTTTTCACTTCCGCTGCCATTGAGAGTAGCTAAGTATATATCACAGCAGCAATAGGTGCCTGGCTTTCAAGTAAGCCGTGGACAGCAGTAAGGGTTCAGCAGTTACTTGTATACACCTCTTGCCTCCATTTCTACATGTCTCTGCCATTCTCCAGTAGCTAGATTCTGTGTGTTACTACATTTCAAAAAAAGTATAAAGCTATTCCAAATCTAACTCAAAAATTAAAGCAAAGTAAAATGATACTAAGAAATTGTATTTTTTCTCCCAAATGTGTATTCCACAAACAGTTTTTACTGATTTAAGTACTGTATGCATAAATTCCATCTACGTGATTTAATAAATGCCAGTTTCATTTCAGTTTGCTTCCTTTTCTCCTCAAGGATTGTGCTGCCACTGCCTTCAGCTGAAGAGGATTTCAGAAACTGCAGAACACAGCTAACTCTAAAACTATTTTTTGCTGATAGCAGATCTGTAGTCCTCCTTGTGCTCACCTGCAACTTCATATAGATATTGCTCCTTGATAGGTACTGAGTAAAGCTTTTTTTCTTTTTTTTAATTAAAAAAAATTTTTTTTGGGGAAAAAAGTGTGATCTGGTAATAGTACAGTATGTTTTGGACAAAGAACCTTTCAGTTTACCTACACTTTTTTTTGATGCCAGCAAGTGACTAGGGAGGGAACCAGATACAGTATCATAATGATCTAGACATCTCAGGTTGGTATGTTGAGTTTGGTTTGGGTTTTTTTGTTGTTGTTATGTTGTTTTTTTCTTTTTAACATGTACTTCTGCCATGCAGTTCCAAGTGAATGTTCCTTTTCAGAAGTTCCTTTCCACTTTAATTTTAAAATGTCTCAAAATCTCAGTCAAAACCCAAACAAATAATAATAAAAAAATAACAGGGAAAGCTTGCTTTGAAAGATTTTAGTTGACTAGAGCTTCGTGTTTAGTGCTTATTTTGAACCAACCAGAAACAGAGATTTTCTTACTTTTTAACCCTGAGTAGCATGAAGCATGTACATCTTCATTCGTATCGTTCAATCTCTATTCCAATATGACAGTTAAGGGAGAACAATTTAAAGCTAAAATAAAACAGATTCAAAAAGAAAATCTAAAGGAAATGGTTTTGGTTTAGGAATCCTCCAAGTTTCAGAGGAAACAAGTATTTTGGGAAAATATGTTATGTGTTGTACTCTTCCCTATGCATTGTCTTTTTGGCTGGTATAAAATAGGGGGTACTGGGTGAAGCAGATTACCCAAAGGAGTTAGTAGTCCAACCCATTATTGCCATTTGTATTCTCTATGATTTTTACATTAATATATATATTCACTGTATGCACAAGTTCTCTGAAATTAAGCCCTCATTTCCCTTGGTTTCTCCAGCACGCTAGAAAGAAATTTAATTTTAGTTTAAAATAACTAGTTGGTGCTAGGTTCTTCTAGTTACTCTTCAACAGCTGTCTTTCTAGTCCCTCTACCAGCTGCTATTTACTGTTTTCCAAGCAAAACTGGTTAATCAACCCACAGGTTCATTACCCCATTGGCAATTATTTGTATATTTTTTCATCTCTGCTGTTTACTGTAAGAACAAGGTTTGACATGTCACACATCTGTCTAAGCTGGACCCTCACAATGAAAGTCCAAAGCTGCTTGCAAAAGAAAGCTAAGGAATAAAACATCGTTTCAAGTCACTAAGAAATCCTACTAACAGACTGTTGTGCCAGTTCCTTTAAGCCGAATCTGACATCTCTCTCATCTAATTGCCTGAGATTTTCAGATACAAAAAATGGATAGGCAATCAAGAATAAAAATACAGAATCAGAATGTTCAATAGTACTTTCCTAATCTTACAGCCAGACTGAGCCATAAAAGGCCAAAAACTGTCAACAGAGAATAATAAACAACGCTGTCTGAATTTTCAGGGAAACATAATGAGAGTGAGAGTGAGAAAGATCTTGCCCTCAGGAGAGAGTGCACATGGGAGTTCAGCAAGAAGAGCATGAGACAATCTCAGTTACGCAGAAAATATTTTGCCGCCTGCATTTTGCACTGGCACTTTGGTAACGTTTGATAGCCATTTTCACCAGATTTCCTCAAATCACTGTCAAAATAGTTTAATTTCTATTTTGTGAAGACACAAGCACAAGTGCACAGAACTGTTTCCATGTGTTGCAATCAAGATACACTTAAAAAAAGCTTCTAAAAACACGTGGAAAACAGTGCTGAAAAGCAACAATATCTATTCAGGAAACAAATAGATTTAATTTTGGAGTAGAAGGCAAAAAAGATTAATATCACTATCATTTGCACAAGTTTTCTGCTGCTCAGAACAGATGCCTGCCAAATTCTTTCCTTTCAAAGATGAAATTCACAAAACTGTACATCCCTGCCCTTAAACCTCAGCTCCAGACAGATACCAAGAGAGCAGCAGTTGCTTATGTGTTACTGATTCTCAGTCCTGCACTTTCTTTAAGTGCAGATCAGTTTAATCCAGGTGGCAGAAAGGAAACACGAGAGAAAATCTCCAATTCTTGTTACGATGGAGGTATTTTCTACCTGTCTTTGTGTAGGCAGCCCACAATCTTCTCCTCCAAGGGACTGAGGAGTGCAGGCCCACTGTTTTGTAGGGAGCCTTGTACTCCCAAATTTCCTGAGTACTTTGTGAAAAATCACGTATGGAAATATTAAGACTGTGCTTTTGAAACTGCTTCTTAAGAGATTTGAACTCTCACTTCCTATTAATTTTCCTTAGTTTCAAAGCCCCTGGAAAGCCAGCAAACCTAGTTCCCAAGGGATTCCCTGAGTGGGAACAACTTTGTGCAAACAGCTGCCTCCAAAAGCAATTTGTCAGCTGCCACAGACCTGCAGGACGTAACCAGGCTGCCATGACCAGCTTAGTTTTAGAGACTCCTTCGGGTGCTGCTGGAATAACAAGTTATATAATATTCACTATTTCAGATCTCATCAAGTAACTAATGACTAGTGGGAGATAACCTTTTTGGCATTTTGTTGCCAGCTGTGGGCACTGAAATCTTAGGAAATTGATGCTGGAATACCTCAGAAAAGGTTTATCCCTAATGGTGCTGCAGCATCCTCTCAGCTAAAAATACAATCAGCCTTCACACTGATGTAACTGCTACACTCTGCAACATCCAATGGGTCCTTTCCAACCTTGTGATTCTGTGATTCTGTGATTCTGTGATCACCCTTCACAGCAGAGCCTGACGTAGCCACCAACAAGCTGACTCCAGCCCTGGCAGCAGTATAGCTGCCCTGTCATGGATGACCAAGCATCCACGGCCCCAGTGTGAGAGCTTGCCCCACACTAAGCCCCAAAGCCTTGCTGCAAAGCCACGTTAATGTGCAACCCTGCTCCACTATCCTTTTCAGGTGCAGGGATTATTAAGGGAGGGAACAGTCATGCTCTGCCTAGAGGAAAAGGCCCATCCAGCTTATCCAAAACGCAGACTGAGGCAAGACAAAAACCGTCTACAAAGATGTCTACAAACCCTCAATAATCAGTTCAAATCCATGTCCAGGATTAGAGAGTACAATTCTGCATGGCACTGAATCATGTGGAAAGAGTAAGCATGCTACCAGGAGCCTTATAGCAACAATCAGAGAAAAAATAACTTACCAAAATTCTTGACTTTGTTTTTATTATCTGATAGCCCAACAGCACTCATATTGAAGAAGGTACTTTTTGATGCTTTGCGTGTATGAGGAAAGTAAACGAATGTCCAGTAATTATAATAGCTAACAAGCAAGACTCAACCATCTAAACACTGGCCAAATGGTTAGATACCCTTAAAGCTCTGTCTCTATTTTATCTGCTTTATAGCTATAATTTGTAGCAGATATGGTAGATGAAGCTGTAGTAATTGACACCTGATACACAGTATTTTCATTAGATAAAAAACATTTGAAAGAAGTCAATTAAGATTTTTAGAAATCATGCCCCAAAATTAAAGCTATCTAAACATCTTCTGTTACAGACCCCTCCAATCTGAGGAATTTTGTTGCCTAGGCAACCTGGTCACAATGTATCTCAGTTCAGACATGCTCACAGTTTTAAATAGAAATGCCATCCACTTAACACGTAGCTGGTTTTCAGCAAAAGGTATATAGGTATAATACATTTCAACAGACCATGTATTTGTTTCACGTTAAGAAACCAACACGGTTAAGTAGTATTTGCAGAGACTAATCTGAAGTGTAAATCTAAGGACAAGTGAACAATCATGTAACAGCACCGAAATAGCGATAAACTCTGATTAGCAGGGTGGGATCAGCAGCTACATAGAGAGCCCCACATATATTAAAGGGTCGTCCTGCTGATCTTGTCACAGAGATATAAGAAATAATTTCCCAGTTTTAGAGAGAGTGTATAGAGTTATTTTGTATTGCTTCATTATACTGTATTAGAAACTGGCCAAGCAAGTGAATCAAATGACTTTACATTGCCACTTGAAGAGCTACCAACTAAAGGCAGAAACATGCAGGTGCATGAAATGATTTTCTCATAAAAAACACTCCTTCAATTCACAGAATCATGGAATCACAGAATGGTTTCAGTTGGAAAAGACCTCTAAGATCATCAAGTCCAACCATCGATCCATCTCTGTTAAGTCCATCACTAAACCATGTGCCCAAGTACAACATCTACTCATCTTTTAAACACTTCCTGGGATGGTGATGCAACCACACCCTTGGGCAGCCTACCACCTCCCTGGGCAGCCTAAATCCCAGATGTAATGTTTTCTTCAGAAGTTGGAAGTGCTAGTAAACAGAGTGGGGTTACACATTGCTGGATGTCTTGGCAAAGGTGTCACTGGAAAACATCTTGTCAATGGCCAAGCACAGAAAAGATAGGTGAGTGTTCAGTGCAAGGCTTAGTAGCTTCTGTATAGGTGGGTATGGCAGGTGATGATTTCTGTGAAGATTCTAAAATTTCCTGAGCAAAGCTACCCAGAAGTTGTAGAGCAGCTACATTCTATTGCTACAGGATTGTGGGAAGGTATACAACTTTCAATTCTAGATGAACATTTCAAATCTTGGCCTGAAACAAGAGGCACTGCTGCCTGATTCATAATGTCACAAGGAGGAACAAACCTCAACAAAAGATGTATATGATGCCTTATATTGCTCACTCATCTGGATGGTATATTTGGTGTTGCATGACCAGACCAAAAAAACAAAACCCAAACAAACACACTCACTACTACTTGGTTGTAGTCTGGTCATTGCTAAATATCAGCAAGTTCACCTTCTGAAGAAGTTGGAGCAGATGGGCTGCAAGACTTCTGAGAAGAGTTTGGGCCATAAGTAACCACAATGACTAGTAGGAAATGTATTGATAGGTGCTGCCTCTGCTGAAAAAATGGGTGTTGGAACAGTTGAGCTGACATGGGAGAATCAACTTTTGCGAGAGTTTCTACTTATCAAAGTAGACATATGATCTCTACAAATGTGTCATTTAGCCAAGTAATGTCTAGCTAAATGCTTCTCAGAAGGCATGTACCTATGTAGACCTTTGAATCTCTACCGAATCCTATGTACTGCCTTTTTAAGCAAAGACTTTCCACATAGAGACAGGAAGAACTGGATAGTAGCAAGAAAGGAGAAAATCCTTAACTCTGACTACCATGGCTTTTAAATGGCAAAGTCTACTTTCATACAGCCTAAGTTAGTCATGGGGAACCTTGTGTATCCTAGAAGATATCAAGAGATTAAAGGTTGTTGTAGGCAGAACAAAGGAGAAACTTCAGAGATTATAACCCTGTGTGAGCATCAGTTAAATGCAGCATAAGACCTCACAAGAGTGGTGACATTTCATAAGTTCTTATATTATCTTCCATTTACCTATATATTCTGTTATATATTTTATGTCTGATACTTGGATAGTGTGCAGTTGTCACACAAGTTTCAGTGATTGGGCTTAGCTGCAAGGATCATTCTAGCAATTAAGCCATTTCCCAAAATCTATAAATTCTACTTCAGAGTTGTTTGGGTGACAGGGCACCATTGATTCTCCCTTCTACAGAAAGCTTGCAAAGCAAATCAATAGGACTGTACATTTGGAGGTCTCTGACACCAAAATAATAAATGACTCCAAAACCTCAAAAACCCCAACCCAGAAAACAAACAACAAAATAAAACCACAAAAAAGCAAACCAAACCAAACAACAACAACAAAAAACCAATCCAAGATCACCTACCATAAGTACTACCATGCTAGCATAAAAGTTTTCTTTTGAACAAGTTTTTGCTAAGACATTGAATTAATTGACCTGATTTATTACCACTTGAAAAAGGTAGTAAATGCTGTTAACCTCAGCATTTGTGCCCACAAATGCTGTTATCTAACCATCTTTATTTTCCTCCTTGTAAATTTTTATTTCTTTAAAAGCCTTATTTACTAATAAAACTCATGCATTCCTAGTAATTCTCCCATTCTGCACTGCAGGTAGGGAGTACAGACACAAGGAATATTGAGAAATTTAGTAGAGGTAAGTGACTAATTACATCATGACATACCCATTGGTTCAATAATTTATGATTCTCAGAGTACAGATAAACAAACTGTTCATTTCAAATAAAGAAGATTTAACTTTCATTCCTCCTTTGATCTGAACTGAATCCTTCCACAGATGATTTATCAGTTGATTGAATCTTGTAGGGAGATGGGGGTTCTGACCTCTGCTTATTTATTCTATTCTGCTATTTAACTTCAGTTTGCTAGGAAAAAACAAGGACAAGGCTATGACAGTTCACAGAGATGCAATTTGTCTATGGAACTTAGCGTGGCATCTGTTAGACACACAAAGAAACAAAAGAAACTACATAAATATTCATCAGCAAAGAAGTCAACCACGATGCTGGATTTGATGGTTTATATGTTATTTTTGTAATGAGAATAGTGATTCATCAGCCTTAATGATATCTCAGTACATTGCCTGACTGATCTTTTACTCGTGTGACTATAATTTATTTTTCCATTTTATGTCCTGCCTATCATTTATTCCCAAAATATGGAAGTAGATTTACATAATAGAATTTTGCACAGTGGTACTGGACAGGTTGGATGTTTTTCTTTCAGGTAATGACAGTGGTATCAGCTCATTCTTCTCTTTGCATCTTATTTGAATAAAGACTATAATGTGACAAGTAGAAGACGGCACTGCCTTATTACTGGCTAATTGGAGGTGGAATTATGGTGTAGGCATTAGGTAGCACAGACTTAGCTTTGAAAACTATCATCGCCTCTTGAGGAAAAGTACTTTTTCGGCCTAGTTTCAAAATCCAGCTTTATTTGTCAACTCTGTTTATCCTTGTAAATGAATCTTTTAATGACTTGTTTTTCTGGATTGTAAATCTGCCAGAACACAGAGAAAAACTACCCCATCTTAAAAAGAGGCATGATTCAACTATCCCAGATAGGATTTTTTTACACACAGAAGAAATTTACATTTTTAAAAACGCAGTAGGGTCCTCTGCTTGACTGATGTTCAGTAGGTGCCTAAATCACTCAAGGTCTTTTGTAAATACGCCTGAAGCCCCCTGAAAGCTGATGGGGGAAGGATATATAATTCTTTTAGAAACAAGGGAAATACCAACCTGGGCTCATAAACTTATAAATATTCTACAGTGTGTAACAAAAATGCCCATAAATCACCTGGATTGCATTTAAAACATGAAGTGAGGGCTTGCTTGATTTCTTGGAAGAAGGGAAAGGGAGGAATACAAATGCTGTAGCTTACCTCTAGTCAAAGCATTGCAAAAACACTGGGACAAATTTTATTCAAAAGAAAGGTGCCCTTCCTTCTCCTTCCAAAAGGAAAACGAGACATTACTTGAAACCACTGAACATGCAAGAAGATTCTCCTTAAGATAAGTTGAAAGGGGAATGTGAAGGTGACAACTGGAGCACCAAAAAGTCCACAGAAAGCTGAGCTACAGCTCTGGTCTCACCCTGTCTGACTTGGCAAACCTCTGGCAATCGTAGTCCTGAGAGCAGATAATAGCTTTGCCCAAGTCTTGTCTAGCCTTTTATGAATCCCCTCCTTTTAGGACTGAATTACTCTCGCTGTAGGACATACCAGCTCAGGAGCAATGGCTTCAGAGGGGATGTAGATTCTCAGACCTCTGGGATTTTCAAGTCCCAGCTGAACAAAATCCTGAGCAAACCTGCCTGGATGCAGCACTGGCCTTGCTTTGAATGGGAACTCAACTTCTTGCTCCAGCCTCACGCTTTTGAAAGGATCACAGCACACAAGTAAGTAACAGAAATCCAGTAAGTTTCTGCCATTGTAATTCAAATCCTCAATATTTACAGTATGGGCTGAGTGATTTTGGTATCACTGTAAAATGGCTCTTCTTATTATTGAAAAGAAATGAGATTTTGATGAACTGTGCTGGCAAGTGCTTGTTCATTTTAGTCAACAATCTCTTGGGAGTTGCTTTCCCTAGCAGTCTTCTCCTGACCAAACTTAAACCCTCAAAAACGCATTCTTCGCAGTCTTATAGTTTGTCCTCAAGGTACGTCTAGCTACAGTAGGCATTGTAGGGGTCCCTAGCAAACAGTATCCTCATGGCTCCTTTCACTAGCTGACAGGCGCCAGCTATATTACTGTCAAGTAGATGGAGCATCTTGCATAATTAAAACACATCCCTTTCCCTCTGTTCATTTCAGGGAACATTTTTGCTTATTGCTTGCTTGGTTAGGAATCATGAAAACAAACAAAGTAGGTCTGGAAGGGACCCCATGGGATCATCTCATCCATTACCCTTTCCCTAAGGTCTACAGAGTTAATAACGGAACGACAAGCTTGCAAACTCCAGCTGCCAGGCTTTGAAAGTTTGGCTTTTCCTGAAGAAGTATGTTGCTCTTGTCAACATGAGAGAGTCTACATGTGCTTGCTGATCTGTGCAGAGATTAATTTTAAAACGTACATCATGCTCAGATGGCCCACCGCTACCATTATATGCATCAGTAAGTTTCACATTAAGCAACTACCAGCACTTATGTTCAAAGAAAGCACTTTTTACTCACGACAATAGGTAGTCGCTATGCTCTCATTAAAAGACAAAAGCAGCTAAAGATTGGTCCTTGTGCAGCAGCATCTTCTGCCTATTCTGTCAAAAATATTTATTATATTGAGGAATGCATCATTAATTTTCTGCATTTCTCTCTCACGTAGCACAGCTGATTTCTAATGCACATCTTCATTTGATTTGACTACTCAGTGAGTTTTAGTCATTATCAAATATTCCTTTCCACTGCACAGAGTCTCCATAGGTTATTCCTCTGAAGACACAACCATACATGAAAAATGCTGTTGTCTTTTCTTCCTTGTTTCATTTAGTATTAATGTTTTGATTACTCCTGCCCCAATAAAGCTGAATTTATAGACATTATCTATCAAGGAGCTCAAATATCTGAGCATGAACAGGACCTCTTTCCCCCCAGGAAAGTTATGTGTATTAAGTCCAGTCCCAGGAGAGTCAGAGCAGTCACAAAGCTGTTCTAAATGGGCATGCAAACACTAAAGTCCTACAGGATATCAGCAGCTAAAGCAGTCCTACAAAGATGACAAGCAATGTGCAATACCACAGAGACCCTCATGTAGCTAATAAGGATACATCTACACAGGGCCATGCATCAACTCTGAGACAGATTAGTAACGTAGCCTTGGGCTTTAGCCAGTACAGCCTAGAATGGGACTGGAGTAGGTGTGAGCTGTGTGGGCCCTGAGAAGTTGTTGCCTGTTACTTGTAGCTCACTGTGTCCCCAAACTTATAGAAGAAGTACTTGACACTGAGGTAAGCAAAGGCATAGTCATAATTTCAGTTAACCAGAAAGCACTGTCAGTGCTTGAGGAGGGGCTGGGCACAAGCATTTCTGTACCTGCAGTGCCAGCTGCAATGTCCTTTGGGACCTTTCCAGCCTTATGTGCCTCAAAAAAGCTATGATTTCTTAAAAGCAAATGCAAGAATAAATTTTGTCTGGTTAGGAGTGAATTCCTTTTGAGGGCTCTGCAATAATAAGAACATGAGAAATGCCTAGGGGACCCCGATAATCTTCCAGTTGCTTTTTCTGCTCCAACCTATCCAGCTGCAGCAGCAGCAATGGAAATCACCAACCTATACAGAATGATACTTACACCCTGGAGTGAACGCATCGACCCTCAACCACACACTACCTACCCACCAATACAGACACTTCAAAGAGACAACAACGAAGAGCTGGACCACAGGCCAAAATGCTTTGGCTTCATCAGGAAAACCCATCAGCTCTCTCTGGAACACCAGTAAACATTGTACAAATATTTGTACAATGTGTTGTGAATATGGCGTGGAAGCAGCTTTCACATCTAATGTCTCCAGGCATCAGGGAAGGACACAGGACAGGCTATTTATATGGCAAATTGTTTCTCTATCCCTGTTATTCCCAGTACATATCACCGATTACTTCTTCCGTACTTTTTAAAGCATGCAAAACTCTTGTGTGGTCCCCCTCAGTTGTATTGAATTCTGGTGAAAAGAGCGGCTTCTGGTTTTTGCTTATTACAAATAATGATATTTTGCTGCCTCATAACATGCTGAAAACTTTTTACTATAGGTAAAAGTCTGCTTTCAAAGCATCCACCCAAATAAAAATTGCAGCACCTCAAACACACTACACTATTCTACAATTTTAAATGATCAGTCTCAGGCCCCAGTTTGTAGAGTGATGAAGAATCACTAGAAAATTCTTGCAATACTGTTTTGCAAAAATAGATGGGTAGAGGAAAGTATAAAGAAATATGTGGGGCACACGAAGAAAACCACTAATAATATGGTATATTCTATATGCACATCTGTACATGCAATGTTAGCCTATAGACTACAAAGGAAAGATTAGCATTTTGATGAAACAGTTAATATTCATTCCTTCCACAGATTTCATATATAAGATGTAGATGGAGAGCTACTCTGTGAACCTGTAAAAACAAACTTCTATTACTCTGTCTGGAAGCAAAGATTTATTTTGATGCTACGAGTGAAAGTTGTAATTGTTCCTAGCTGACGGTGATGTAAGAAAACAGCATTTTCTTTAGGCTTCGCTACAGCTGAAATAATTGCATGTTATGCACACGGATTTGAGTTTGCTTAGATGAACGGGGTGCATTCAACATTGTCTTCCTTCCTTTTTTATTCCATTCCCCACATTACAAGGTGGTGTAAATTCAGTCACACCCTTGATTACCATCCACCCTTGTGGATGGAATATTGCAAATATGGAGCTGTGAAACAACATAAAATGAAACTGTGTGACGCAGTAACAAATGAAAGAGCATTCCAGAGGCACAGTTTCTCAGCAAAGAAATTAATAGAGGCATGGAAGTCACTTTCCCTTGTGATCTTCCATGGCAAGAATACGTTGGTAGTCAGATGGTTGTGAACAATTCTGTGATTTGGAAGTGCAAGACCTAATGAAAAAGGAGGCTGAATACAAGCAATATGGATAGCGAAGAAGCACTGAACAAGTTAAAGAGTCCCCATCCTCTCACAACTAGTCAGTGAAATTGGGACCAAGAACCAGCTCAGCTCTGTTGCCAAGTATGTTATTTTGTTACCCTGTGTTTTTTCAGCTTAGAAAACTTGATGCTGTGTTAGCAGCTTGCCTTTTAGGACTAGAATGGCCTTGCATCAGTTAGATCATAAAGGCAAGTTTTTTTTCAGAAGCCACAAAATCTAATTTCCAGCAAAATTCAATAAGAGTGTGAATCTAGTTCTTGTAAAATGCCCTGGGAAATTTCCCTTAGTAAAACTGCAATCTAGTCCAATCCTCAGCAGCAAAAACAAATCCCACACTCTTCAAGGTTTTTGATTTCTGAACAGTTCCTAAGGGCCTGAGCTGAAAGAGTGACAAAAAGAATCTTCCCATTGATATGACTGATATCTTCCACCAACCTTGTGATCATCTCCCAGAGGACCATCTAGAATAAACATAGCATTTGGTTGCTCTATCAGATAGAGAAGCCTCCAGTTAGATGACAAATTCCGTCAGGATATTATGGTAGCATCTGCAACTTATATGAAGTGCTCAGCTCTAGCCATAGCACAGAGAACAAATAAGGATTTACAAGCTTTGATGAGAAAGGGGAGTAGGGAATTATCTAGGCATTAGCTAGAATGTGTAGAAGCATTCACAATGTACATTATGCCAGAAACTTCTACAGGGAAAATTCTGGAAAATTGTTTTATCTAACTCACTTAGATGACTCTGAAACAAAGTGTCACCTATCATGCATAAATAGCAACTGCAAGCCACGTGGAGGTGTAAAAAGGTGTGTTCTCAGCATAAGCAGAATGTGTCAATTCAAAGCAGAGGGTCACTTACTGCAACAGCAATTAACCTAGAAGATTATCAGCAGTGATTTGTTCTGATCCCCTATCATGCAGAATTGCATGCTGCTACACAAAACAGTACCAGAGCATCTGTTATCCACTATCAAGTAGGATTAACACCAGACAAAAATCTTAAAATTATTTTCCAAAGCAGGAGACAAACTGGTCCTGTACATTTTATTTTCCTGAGGAATTAGGTTTAAAACAATATTATCAGTACTGGACAAGAAAGTGAACCATTGTGCAGAAATGCAGTTGTGAATAGATAGAAAAAGAAATTATTACACTGACTAGAAGACAGAACAGGACTTGCCAAGTGGAAACAAAGAGAGGAGAGAACCATATTTGGATAAGTAACTCAACCTTGCTGTTCTCTCTTTAATAATTATTCTGCATGACCATCTGGAAATTCCTCTGTGGTAATTCCTTTTTAACAGTTCTATAATCACATCTTAATTTGTCATTTCTTAGAAGGATTAAAAAAAATATTTTGCCTCTGTCAGCCCCATCTGTGCCTGTGTACATGCATGCCATGTACAGGCAAGGTACACGCAAGGGCTGGGGATGGAGACACCAGACTGCCAAAGACAGTACCGTCTAAGGGAAAGTGTCTCTAGAGTCGGCTCTGCTTGCTGCACATACAATCTCTTACCAGACTATTTCCATATCAATAGTATTTTATCTTCAAGAAATGGCTCTCACAACATCAGAGAAACCCAAGGCTTGGATACATCCCAGATATCATCCAGCCCACAGGTAGGATAAGTCCTTTCCGTTATCCTGAGGGTGCTCCTCCTCAAGAACAGGTTTGAGAAACCCTGGTGGAGATGTTAAGTCAGGCAGTCTTCTCCAAGAGCTATAGCCTTACCAGTAGAAAGCTTTCCTAATTTTTAGCTTGGTATTTTAATTATTGTTATTTTTTTTTAATTTTCACTCTGTAATTGGAGTGCCATTACACTTTCCTGTATCCATCATGAACGTGGTCAGCAGATTTATTGCGTTCCTCACTGGAGCAGCTTTTTATTTATTTAGAGACGTGTCCTACATCATGTTCTCTCTTTTAGACTAAGTAATCCAATTTGCTCTCTCCTCCAAACTAAAATAACCCTTTCCTCACAGTAAGAAAAAACATTGAAAAAATGTTTTTCTTTTAAGTATCTCAGTTGATTAATAATAACAAAAAATGACATGAGGAGCTATTTTGAACTGAAAGTTAAGATGTTTCAGCTAACAAAATGTCAAAAATCAGAGCCTCAGATATTTTCAGTGCCTCATATAAAATTTCAGACATTTTAATGCATCAAAACAACTAAAAGGATGTGCCCATAAAACATTCTGGTATCAACAGATCCATACCATTTTTCACAAAGATGTTTGTCATGAAAGTTTCGGTCAGCTCTGTCACTTACCACCTTGACCCAAACTGAACAAATCTCTTAACAATGTGTTTAACTTCAAAAGTATGAGGAGCCCCACCAAAACCAAAATGCAAGTTAGAAAAAAGTATTTTCTTAAAATCCTTTCTCCAGTAACCCTACTCTGGAAGCCTCCACACCTCAGAACTAAGTGTGTCTATCATTTGAGGGAGTATTTAATTAAAAAATATATATTTAAGGACCCCCAGTCAGCATACTTCCATGGAGAAGTATGATCCAGCACACCAGCAAGATGGAATGGAAGAGAAGTGGCTTACTTTGAACTGTGTGAAGAGTTGATGTTAATACTAATGCAAGCTGGAAAGGGAAAAGGGATATCCTCCATGACCCAGTCCAGTGATGACAGCTGTGCTGAACTACTCAAGATACCCTCTGAAACTTGATAGAAACATTGTCTAGATTCATGGTGCCTCTTCTCGGAGGGCCTTCAGAGTCCATAAAGAGGGACGGGTATCTCCAAAGCGTAATAAAGCTGTAGGTTGGTAGTTGGAAGTACCGTTCACTCTCCTGTGCCAAATAGATTCCTAACTCTAGACATCTGGGAATTATCAGGGTGAATCTAGGGCTGTCTATATCTTCCTGGATTTATTTTTGTCCCTAGTGGTACTCGGAAAAGGACTGCTGCACCGGATTGCCTTCTATGCTAGAAAGAAGCAATGTGTACACCGGAAGTGTAATGATTTGCATACAGGAGCGTTAGCATTATATCAAATCTGTATGTTACCCATTAACTTTAGGGTCTAGTCAGCAAGAAAACACCAGTATTTCTCCAAAAAGAATGAGGATGGTACAGGTGTCAAACCACCCTATCCTCCAATTACTTATCTAGACTGCAGTTACAGTTAAATGGATGGATTATAAGGGACTTTCTTTCCACTACTGCGAAGTCCGGATGTACACAATCCTCCACTTCATAACAACACGCACTGGCAATTACGTACATCAGATTTCTGTTAGAAATGTCACGCATGCGCCTTCTGTCCCAGTGTTTCCCTAATTTATCTAGTACTAAATTTGCTGCTTTCATAGTACATTCCTAACCAGTTTATAAGTTTAATTAAACTTATTGATTGCTTCAGAGGAAGAATGTGTAGGGAAGGGGAATGTTTTTTACCTTACTTCTATCTTCCAATTCTGTAAACAGCTACTCCTCAGCAGAAGTAAACTTACCCTTTTAATTACTTGCATAAAATTTATGTCAGGTATGGCCTAGAGATGTTAACTGTGTAACAGCAGATGCTTTAGGAATCTATTCATGGGATCCCACAGGTGCGTGGGACATGCTGTGAGGCTGTTTGAAAGGATCTGGCCTGGAGCTCAACATAGATATCTAGGCTACTATAGATTTGTCAGAAGCTCAGAACACACTCGGCAATCTGGAAGTTCTCTGAGGATGTTAGATTGAGACACACTTTGTCACAGGTAGGCCAGAAAACCAGATGCATATACAAAGGATATTTTATGGTCCTTCTCCACTTCCTTCTACCTTCTCAAGAAGTTCAGCTGCACAATTTTCCTTGTGCATCACCTTAAACATTGTCTCTTCGTATCTTCCTCCCAGCCAAGACCCTAACTCACCCAGGCCTGCATCCAGAGACTCTCTGCATCACGGCTGCACCTCAGCTTTGTTTCCCCACCCAACTGCAGGCACCCTTCAGAAACACAGGTCAGAGCTGGTGGGCTCCCCTGACACGGCAGAGCTAGGCCACGGAACTGGATGTTATGCAGGGAGCCAGTACAGCCCTCAGTTCCTAATTGTGCATTACTAAAATACACAGTGACAAGGCATCCTAGTACTTTGACAGGGAAATCGTTACAAATGGGGGAAAAGTGTAGCCAAAGATGAGAAGCAGGGATAAGAAAATGCTTTCACTTGGAAATGTAAACTGCGAAGCAGAAATAATGTATTTCAATGATCATATATCCCAGTTTTAAGCTGATGTATCCTCCTTGAAAAAGCTGTGGCTTAACGCTGAGTAATATTATTTCGTATTCTTTGATGTAATAGAATACATATATTTATGTTGGCTGTAAAACTGTATTATTTTTAAAAGTTATTTCATTGGTGGTTGACCTTTTTATGTTTCATGGGTACATTTCTACTACAGTAATATAAAAACTGACAGTAAACCATTTTATGTTAAAGTACCTTCTCATTTAAATATTATAACCTGACTGATTAAATAGAGATCACTGTGTGATAATTGAGGTTGCAAAGATAAAGAAATGGTTCATTAAAAAAAAAGACTCTAAACAGTCTACTTAGAATTCCCCCATTATTTGTTTGCACTTAAATTTGATTTTCTTTTTAATTTTACACTCCTGTGTTTTAAAATGTTCAGCAATTATCTGATTTGTAGCTACAAATACAGCATGTTTACTTGTAAAATGTCTTTCAAATTAAGATCATTATTTGTCCTTTTACATTTTCCCTTAAATTTGCAACTGAGCATTTGCAGCTCAACAAGAAGCAACAGTATTTTTTATATTCCAAATGGCTCTTATGCCAAAGCATTTTGCTGATTTAACGGCTGTTTTTTTCAGGATAGAAAAATACTAATAATTCTCAGCAAGCAGAAAATCAACAGCTATCATTTTTCAAATGGGATTTCTGTAGCTCTGTCAAGTGTCTCATATTGTACAAAGGAAAGACAATTAAATTCAGTGTTTGATTTTGCCTTCACAGATGACAGCTTGATACACTTTTATCTGGAACTCAAAATACCAAGTAATGTGGATCTTTAAGGTGGCCGAGAGCCTTAAACACAAGACTTAAGTGTCACAAGTACCCAAATCACTTGGGCCCAAATACTCAATAACATATTCAACACTTAAGAGCTACTGCTGCCTTTAAATGTCTGACATCAAAGTCTCCACTATATCCATGCTCATATTTCTAGTGTTGAAAACTATCTCAGAAGCTATTAGCAGACTGAGCATTTAGCCTCGCTGTAAATCAGTGGTAAACTCCACCTCTTGAAATACAAGTGCCCTGCAACAAACACAACAGGGGGACACCGCCTGCATCCTGGCAGTCTGGAAACTCACTTGCACTGCAGCAGAGCTGGCTGCTTAGCTTTAAAGTTACCTTAACTTGAGCACAAATCAACTAAGTTTACCCTTTACACATGGGCTCTGACACATGAGCTGGCTGTTTCCAAGTCTCTTCTTTCCTTGTCCTTGAGCAGAAAAACAGGCTTATACCCAAAATTTCAGGACAGCCAAAACAGTGGAAAAAAATCTCATTGAAAGTAGATGAGTATATTTTCCTAGCTTGGCCACTTGAATGGGTTCCCAACCTCCATCCTCTCCTATTTATTTCCTCCCTGTACGGCTTTAGCAGTTGCTTGAACAATCACTTTGGTTAGGGGATCCCATTTGCAGACACCCTGATATCTGCATTGCAGTTGGGGTGCTGTGCACGCACTTAATGACCACCAGTCAAGGCTCAGCCACTTCGGGTGTTCAAGCAGCATGGCTGTCAGGCACGTGTGTGCTGAGAGTACCAGGCTGCAAAGTGGTTTTGCAAGCATGATTTCATTGCTGTTTGTACTCCAGTAGTGAGCTGACAGCTAGTTTGGGTGTACTCGCACATGCTGCTGTTGCACCTCTGGTTGGCAGTGTACACACATTGGTGCAGGGAGAGGGACACAGCACAGGAACAGCACTTATCTGAACCACAACCATAGGCACAGAAGTGGGAGCTCTTGAGCATGAGCTACCTGTGAGCACATCTGCATGCAGAGAGGACATTTTGTAATCCATGGTAAAAAGCAACGGATAGGTAAAAAAATTTAAACACTAATCCCCACAATCTTAATTTTTCACTCTAGCCTGTTCTCAGTGCTCAGAGTGTGACTGGTATTCGCTGCACACAGTAGCCACCATGGCTACTCTGACAGCACCACCAGGCAAAGGATGTGGCCTTGCACATTACCAGAGTTTCAGTGTAGCTGGATCCCTCACGCCAGAGCCAAACAGGCAGTTTTCAGTCCCTGATTAACCACTTTATTGAACACCTCCTGTGACTGGTTAATTCCCAGGGGAAGCTGCAAAGTTTCTGTAAGCCCAATACTATATCTGTTCTGGGTTAGAGAAAGATAACTGGGAATCCTCACTGCCTTTCCCTGAAGCAAAACTAGTTTGGAAAGCAGATTGCTATTGAAGAACAGTGGAAATACTTAGCCAAATCCAAGCCTAAGGCTGCATTCCCTGGTGACCTGTGCTGATGGGATGTCAGCACAGTTCTGCAACCTCAGCTTACTCAATCAGCTAAAATGCGGGATGGGGTCCTCTACATCAACAAGAGTGATGGCCTGAAGAACAATGTGTAGAAGACTATACTGTCGCACTTTCTGCCCTTCGCAGGCCAGGCAGGGAAGCTAGGAAAGTTGCCATACACCAAATAAAGTTGCAGCAGAGAGAAATGGGCAAGGACAGGCAAAGGCAGGATTGTACCAAGCACTGCGATTGAGGGCAAGAAAGCCAAGGTGTCAAAAGGATCCTTTTGATTTAGCAACTTGGGAAATGTAGACTGGTTTAAGTCAAGGCACAAAAGTAAGAAGACAGCTTATTTGGGGAAAATGCTGTACATTTATTTACACTCAGAGAATCTATGAGCAGACTCCACACTAACTTGTTCAGAAGGGCTCCTGTAACTGTGAGACACCTCATGAGCCACTTGCCTTCAGCCAAGCAAGATGCTTGACGCAATCAAACAGACTTCAAAGAAAAAATATCATTCCTAGTGCAGATTGATGAAATTATATGTACCCCCCCGCCACCGCACCACCTTCTGACATCCTACCATTTCCTTGACAAAGCAGGTAGTCACACGTACTCCACAGGAATGCACCCATAGTCAGGTTGCCTTGGAAACCTCCACTGCTACCTAATATTGTTATAATTGTCAGGAAAATACAGGTTTTCTCCAATAATTCACAACATGCTTCCATTTTACATAAAAGTAAGCTTTCCATCTGCATTTTTCTGAAGGTTTACTTCAGAATTTTTAGAGATATTTTCTCTGCAGAAAAATTAGATTGTTATTTAAATGGTAGAAACGCTTCTGTATCAGTACAGGCAACTGTACAGCTATTCCAGCTTCCCTATGTCCGTCAAAAGGGATTTCTAACATTCAGGAAAAGGAGCCCTGCAGTCCTCTCAACTGTATATTATTCCATGCACAGCTCTGAAACTCTAATTCAGCTCTTACAGAACAGGTCAGCCCAAGCGCCCCCACACACCCTTGCTGGGCCACCATCTATTTCTCAGTGATATATCCAGCATAACTAGTAGAAAACTTGAGCAGCCTTTACTATATTATTTCTAGCATGTACTATGACTATTATGGGATGTACTCACCCAGCACCCGCTAAAACAGTAATTCCCAAATGTGCAACTTGAAACAATAGGTGGTAATTGAACAAAATGTTTTAAGTCAAGCTGAAATGAAATTTTGCTTGGAAAACAAAAAAGTGAACCATTTCCAGCTTGACCAGACTGTTGTGCCTCTCCAAACTAAGTGGAATATCTCATTTCACCATGCTGTAATCCTGTGAGTTTGAAGCTCTGCAGCCCCTTAAAATGCTTCTCCAATGACATTGTTACCATACCAAAGCAAGTCATAGTATCATAGTATCGTTAGGGTTGGAAGGGACCTTAAAGATCATCTAGTTCCAACCCCTCTGCCATGAGCAGGGACATCCCACTAGACCAGGCTGCCAAAGGCCCCATCTAGCCTGGCCTTGAACACCTCCAGGGATGGGGCATCCACAGTCTCCCTGGGCAACCTGCCCAGGCAGTGTCTGCCACCATGGAGCCAGCAGAGGGTGGGAGGCTCATCACCCTATCATCCTGCTTTTGAAAAAATAGTGAACCCAATTAGCTGACACCAAGCTGCATAAGAGACAGAGGTTTTAGTAAAGCTAAAGCAAGGTAAGCCTATGGAATATGATTTTGGATTGCCAATTTAAAGCTATGGCAAACCAACTGTAACAAGACCAGAAAGTATGGCTTTTCCATGTATTTTGGAGAAAAAAATACTAGAGTTTCTTTCCTCTGCCTGTGTAATACTGCTATTGTGCATTTTTGTTTATGGCTTCAAGACAATCTCTTGAAAGTGAGATGATAATTTTCAATGTGAAAGCATTGACTTATATTTTAGCAAAAGAAAAAAGTTCAGAAAAATTCATTTCAATGTTTTTAAAATTACATCTCCATATGTTTGTGGAAGATGTGCTTTTAGCATAAATGTGTGCTTTAGCCATACGCAATTAAGAATCTCAATGCGAGGCTATCTGGTGTTTTTTTCCCACCTATCTTCATCAAGTCGGTAGAGCTTAGGGAATGCAGTGGCTACCTTAAGTTTATTTAAATTTCCAAAAAGAACCCAAAGCCTATTTTATAAATGCTCAGGATGTGCATTCAGAGTTGTACTTTTCAAAAGATTTCAGGGCTTTTTAGTAAAGGAGGCAACACAGATGCTAGGTTTTGAAAGGAGCTAACAACTCTAAGTGAGATCTTGAGTTCCAGAATTTCCACTCTTCAAACACACAGGTATTTGACTTCCAGATCAGCATTTGTGAATTTGGCAGGTCTGCCTTAAAAACCTCAGTTTTGATCAAGCAGAGCTGCTGTAGAAGAAAATCAGCTAAAGTAGTGGCACTGCATTTGAAATCACAAGAAATTTAGCAAATAATATAGTTAATAAAATATACAAAGTAAAGGTTAATAAAACAGTAGGTGCTGCTCAGTATTCATCCTCTCTGAATGCCATACTATATATTAAGGAGTCTATCTAACACTTCGAACCCAACATCAGATATCAATAGATGTGCAATTCTTGCATGTACAGCATGCCCATTCAGGGTAAAATAAAAGCAGTCAGAATTCACCATCGTGTAAAACTTAGGCTATTCCTGGCAAAACACCTTTCCTTCATCCTGCTTTTAATTTTGATAAGTCTCCAAGGTTCCCAACTTTGCAAGCAGAAAAAAAACCCCAACTTGTAAAATACCAGAGGGGAGAGATCAAAGAATAATCCAGGCTTATGAGACTAACATTAAGCTCTCCTGTGGAGCAATAGGGCACTACCTCAAATGTTTTAGTAATTGATTCAGGTAGAAGGGCTCAGAGATTGAACAATTCTTTAACACAGACCAACCAAAGTTGAACTAAACCCCAATGCTCCAACCCTAAAAAGACTTTTCCTAAAAATCATCTGATGCAAGGGAAGAGTCACATATCATAGAATCATAGAATCATAGAATAGTTAGGATTGGAAGGGACCTTAAAGATCATATAGTTCCAATCCCTTGCCATGGGCAGAGACATCCCACTAGAATAGGCTGCCCAAGGCCCCATCCAACCTGACCTTGAACGCCTCCAGGGATGGGGCATCCACAACTTCCCTTGGCAACCTGATCCACTGTCTCATCACTCTCAGGGTGAAGAAATTCTTCCTAATGTCCAGTCTAAACCTGCTCCTCTCCAGTTTATAGCCATTCCTCCTTGTCCTTTCACCACAAGCCTTTATGAATAGCCCCTCTCCGGCTTTCCTGTAGGCCCCCTTCAGGTACTGGAGGTCACTATAAGATCTCCTGGGAGCCTTCTCTTCTCCAGGCTGAACAAGCTCAACTCTCTCAGCCTGTCCTTGTAGGGAAGGCGCTCCAGCCCTCTGATCATCTTTGTAGCCCTCCTCTGGACCCATTCCAACAGCTCCATATCCTTCTTACGTTGAGGATTCCAGAACTGGACATAGTGTTCCAGAGGAGGTCTCACAAGAGAGGAGTAGAGGGGCAGAATCACTTCCTTCAACCTGCTGGACACACTTCTTTTGATGCAGCCCAGGATACTGTTGGCCTTCTGGGCTGCGAGCACACATTGCCGGCTCATGTCGAGCTTCTCATTGACCAGCACCCCCAAGTCCTTCTGTGCAGGGCTGCTCTCAATCACATCATGTCAAAGTATCTTGCACCAGATCTTATATCTGCAGTTTTTAAGACTAGAGCAGCATGATTCTGTTCGCATGGAAGGCTTCTAGATCTGCTGTATATGAATTGTAAAAATTTTCTTGGAAATCTCTTGTGCAGTGGAAAATCAGATGGTTTTACATTAATCTCAGACACTATTCTTACATTCTTACAAATTTGAAGTACCGATGATCTGGCCTTGTGAAACCTGAAAGGAATTATGAGAATTGGGACATATTTTCTCTTGCTGAAAATGCCAATGTTCCTATACTGCTATGATTTTGCTTGGAGTTGCTGCTTTGCTGTTTAGGGGCATAGGATCTTTTTTTTCCTTCAGGCCTCACTCTGTCCTCATGCTCTTTATCTTTCTGATGAGAGTAAATGCTGGACAGATGATACACAGCAGAAGGAAAAGGTTCTGATGGACCAGCTGTTTCCTTAAAAAATGTTGGTTTAGGAAATATGCCAGTTTAGATAGAAGAGAAACCATCTGACAGGGAATAAAATAGTGAGCATTTATTACTGCTTTTTTTGGATCTCAATTTCCTATTTCATTTCCACTTTTATATGACAGTCCATCATTTTGAGTTCTGCATCTCATAATATATACAACATATCTTTATTTACCGTTCTCCTTCAGCCTGCTAATCCCATCAATGATTCCACTGTGGCTCTTTCACTAGTCTCCATTTAAAGTTGCATTCAGGAAACAAAAATAGTCAAACATTCACATTTCCAGTGAGATGGCATTAGGGAAGCAGGGCTCTTGCCCTGACCTGTTGTAAATAGCTGGAGAAATGTTCTATTACACTCACAAATGCCATAACAGGGATTGTGTGTGCCAAAATATGAAGATATAATGCACACACTTCCGCCTTTTTTTTTGTAGTAAATGCTAGCAAACTGTTAATCTGGGCTAGCTGTGTGCTGCAATTTCAGCAGAAAAGCAGTGCTTGGCTGCAGGAGGTTCTGCAGGATGGGAAGCAGAAGAAGGTTTGAAACTCAGCAGATGGCATGGATGGGCACCATGCCAGCCTAGGGGCACTACCTGGTGTGCCTATGGGATCGCTTGCCGTGTTTGTTATCACGGTGGGAAAAAAAGACATCTTTGTTTTATTATTCTTTCTCTTCCCCCTTTATGTGAATCTGCTTTAAGCCACAAGACAATACCAGTGCTCTTCGCCCTGTGAAAAATTTAGCAATAAAAGGAGCCAAAAGAAAAAAAAAAGAGGAGGAATCTGTTGGGGTTTTTTTCTGAAGCAACTGGTCAGCTCAAACTTACAACCTGTCGGCCTCCTGTGATTGCTAATAGCTCTGTTTACTCAGAGCCAGACCACAGTGATGCTTTTGGACCACAAACTGGGCTGGCATTGTGTAATCGTGTAAAGAAGCAGTATTTATCATTGTCATGATTTTGTTACTTTCCCCCATGCTTGTAAGAGCTGATAACAAGTGATTCAGAGATAGCACAGCTTGCCTGTGAGATGTCTCTGCATGAGCAAAGGAATGGCTGTGTTCAGAGAGCAGACACAGGTTATTCTTCCCAATCTATAAATAAGTGCTGTGGTAATGGAAAAACAGCTTTTGCTCTTGTACCTTCTTCCTTTGTTTCAGCTCATTGCTTTGCCTTCCTATATGTTCAATGGGGTAGACATGGAGTAAGTGCTCAGGAGAGTATGGTTTGAATGGCAGAGAAGATAGGTGGGGTTTCTTTTCTATCTTTACATTTGTGCTTTCCCAAGCTAGCACTGAGCAGAGGGCTGGGCACTTCTGCTGAAGTGTTAGCCAGTAACTAAGGGTCTACTATCTGCAATCAAGTTGTCTCAGAAAAGTCTCCTCTATACACTTTGAAAATGAGGAATTCTTGGAAAACTAGCAACGAGGAGATTTGGAATATAAAATCCTTATAAATTTCTTGCGTAAGACTGATATGAATTTCAAAGATGACACAGGTGACATACATCATCCCCAGTTTGAATATGTAGACAAAAAATAATTAAAATCTTTTCCCCTCCCCATTGTTGTGGTTCTATCAACATAGCATTGTTCTTTGCACTTCTCTTCAATATAACATTGTCCTTTGCCCATAATGTAGGACATCATTAAACCCATCCTTTACTTCAATACATCTCAGCAAGAGTAAACCTTTTCTCTTTGGAAGATTTGCAGTGAAGCAATAAAGTATTCCAGGGCAAACCTAAGGTAAACGGACTCTAGCTGCCTCAGAGACACTTACCTAAATCATCCTTCTTGCAGTACAGGCACAACTATGCTTCATTTTCACAAGTACTAAAACCAAAACAACTATCGAATTAATTTCTTTACAAATAAAGAGATGTCAGATAGCAGAGTCAAGTTAACCTCTTGAAAAATACTTTCCTAATGCTTTAATTCAAAATAACAAGGAAAGAAAGGAAAAAGAAATTAAAAGGAAAAGAAAGATTTTATATTAAATTGCATTAGCCAATAATCTGATAATCTGATAATCAATTGAGTGAATTTGTGAACAACCCCTGCTAAATAATGGCAGCCCACACAGTAAGCTGATACTTTACTTGGTCTTTGCCCTCTTATTATAATGTGAAAATTATGGTACCTCAAGGTAAATGATAATGTCAGGTTTGATAACATAAGACAATTAGTAGCTACTTTTTAATACAGCAACAGTATCAGACAGGTTTCCTGTCTTGATGAAAAGTAAATTCTTTTTGTCACGCAAAGAAACATCTATTGTTTCAAGACTTTTGTGAGAAAAAATGGTACAGACATTAAGTCAGAAACACGAAAGATTATTCACGTTCAACTTTAAAATCAGGCACTTCCAAAATATTCTCTTTCAATTTGCATTTCTTTTGATCCACTAGACTTCAGCGGAGACAGAGAGGAAATTAAGACAGGTTCTCTTCTAATTAAAATCTAGTAGAAGCAGGAGGATTAATCCTTTTCCCTGTTCTGTCCAGGCTGCGTGTCCTGCAGCTCCCAGGGGAAGCATTGTGGGGTTGTGAGTCACACCCTCAGGCTTATAGGAAGTAGGTCTGCCCCAGGGCTGTGGCTTAAATTCCTGATGGATGCAGGTCACCATTGATGAATTCCTCCGGAGCAGCATGGGATGATCCTTGCTCTGGCACAGAACCCACTCTTGCCCAAAATGCCCTCCAGGTACAGCAGAGGGGCATGGAAAGTTATGCCAGAGCTCAGATAGTGACTTCACAGTAATCTTTGCTGTGGGCAACATCAGGGAAGGGGGAAAGAAACCTCTGCAATCACCCTATGGTTGGAAGCTTTAGGTGCATCTGCCAGTGCCAGCAGGCTGTAGGGAAGGCAGCTCTGAGCCTTCCCTTCATCCTACCTCCAGCAACCAGTTTTGGCGAATCATTTATTATCTGAAATAACTGATTTTTGGGGACAGGACTTGACAACAGGGACAGTTTGTTGATAGAGACCTCTGTGCAACGTGTGACAAAGTGCATGCCATGGTCATGTTTGCCAAAAAAAAAGAAACTATGGTCTTGTGCTGAAGCAAGAAGAGGTTAAGTTGTCTATGCAGCTGATACATGGTAGGATTTGAAACTGTCAGCAGCAGACCCCACATCATTCATATATCTATGTGTACTAGGATTTAAAAATGGATGCCAAAAATGAAAATGCAGCTTATTGAAGAAAGGAAGAACACATTTCCTAATATAGATCAATTTTATCATTTCTCAATGAATTTGGGAGAATTAGCAGCACCTGCAAGGCAGAAAACAAGAAAAGTAAAAGAATCATGGATAATTAAGGGAAAGATATCTTTCATGGAAAAGCATAATGGGCCAGAAATTCAGCTGCTGCACATTAGCTGACTTGCATCAGCTTAGAAATGTGTTTAAGTATGATTTAACATTTTTCTTATGTTACCCGGGAGATAAACTATTCAAAATATAGAGAGAACTTAACATGCATTATCTGTCATCTTTTGTCAGTTAATAATTTCAGATGTTTTACTATTATTTAATATAGAGAGTCATTATATAGTACACTGAAATACAACAGAACATTAAATGCTGCAAAGCATTCCTTAAGCATAATCTCTTAAAACCCAAGCAAATGAAGAAAATCAATTTTAAAGGTCATTGAAGGGAGCTGAAGTCCTAAGAATGAAATTCAGAAATTATGTCATGTCCTAGGCTGCTCCTAGGACAGATACTGGACAGGTTAAAGATAGAGGCAGCATTTCCATTTTTCTTCTCACGGATCACCCTAAAATACTCTGCTGGAGTGAGAACATAGTCTAGTGTTCTCACACTTTAGCTGGAATTGGTTATTTCTGGCGCTGGTTTTCTAAGGGCATGCATTGGCATGATTACACTGTGGCTGCCTAAAGACCTCTCCTAACAGCATTTGAGCTGCTTGCCTGGTTGGAACGGAGGTTAGAAACCTCAAAGATGAATCGCATTAAACTGTGAAAACTGGTCCCCTGTTCCATGCATCCTGCCAGGCATATGAGCAGCCATTTGCAGCTCGAAATGTGCCATCTCCTGCCTGGCAACCACTAGCAGATGGCAGAGGGATGGAATTAGGGACAGGGAGCTAAAGGCAGGGTGAAAAGAAGGAAAGGGAGATAAGAAATAACTGGAGCAAGCGAGAGGAATAGATGTAAGGGGGAACATTCCCTTAAGCACTGAGAAGCATTAACAGACTTTTGCAAATAAAGAAACTAACAGATTTTTTTTGGGGGGTGGGAAACATATCAAATTAACTTGAAACATTCTCCTCTGGCATTTCCCTTAGCAGGACAACAGTCTGCAAGAGACATAGCTGCAGAATGGCCTAATTTGCTTGGTTTATCCAAACTTTAGTGCTGGGATAACTTCTGGAAAACTGGCATCCAGCCTTGCATTTCTTCCTTTAAGAGGAGGAATTGAACCACCTCATTGTGAAATAATGAAGATTATTTCACAGATTTGAAGCCCACACCACAATAGTTCTCTACAGGAAAGACAAATGCTTAACATTAAGGAACATAAAGTGCATCCCAGATAAATCTTACAAATAAGGGTGATATAATCCCTCTATAAAGGAGTTCTCTCAGTGTGAAATATATAGCGACCAAAAGGATTCATCTTGCTAAGAGGGCTGTTATTTTTTTTATTGATTAAATGGCTAAAATAAAGGATACATGTGCTTTCTCCTCAAGCTATTGAACAAGGGCTGTGACACGGAAGCTTGACACAGCTTCTTAAAGGAGGGATTGCTGCACTTGCCAGTTTGTTTTGCAAGCAAACTTTGCCTTACTAATGGCTTGCATTTACTGCTGCTCCTTCAGGAAATCAGCAAGGACTGTTTAGACATTCTTTAGAAGTCTACTCTTTATAGCAAATCTACTAAGAGAATGCATAACTTGAAAATTTCCCATCACACTCAGGACCAAGTCCTTTTCTGTAGCTTCTTTTAGTGGAAGAAGAGCCTCTTTCAAAAAATAAACAAACGAAGAAAACACACTTGAGGTGTGTAGACCAAGCTATCAAGGGAGAAAAACACAAGTCCATTGTACGCTGGGTAAGAGGAGGGCATTTAGCTGAGCTGTCAGTATAAATCCCTTTTTATTTCCTACTCTAGCTTGGTGGCTGAGGGAAAGCTATAATAAATAAATAGTTCTGCTTCAGTTTAGTAAAATCATTGACTAAAATCCAAATTTTACTGCTAGGGCTACACCAAATGTACGGCTAATACCTGATGACACGTCTCTGTGCGTGCTTCTGGAAGCTGACAGTAGTCCACTATGCGTTTCTGACATTTTAAGGCCACCCCTCATGTGATGTCCATGTACGTGTATCTCGTGTCTTGGTGAAGGAGGCCTAGAGCAATGAACCTCCTTGGACTAAGGTGTAGGTTTTGTGAACTAAGCAGTGATAGACTCAAAAAAAATGTTGCACATACTTCCTTGCACTGAGAATCAATAAGACCGAAAAAAGTACAATGAACGAAGAAAAGATGCAATGAAAGAAGAAAAGAGACAATGGCAAAGAAAATGCATACAAGAAAAAGGGTTGTGTATTCACATGTAACCGATATGTAGCTCCTTAGAGAATTCCGCTTTCCAAGTAGCGATTTCCACATCCTTCGGATCCCTTTGGGCTGTGGTAGAAAATGATCACCATCTTTGATTTAAAGCTAAGATTAAAACATGGGCCATTAGTGGACAGAAAACATTTGCTGATGCCAGGATCATATATGAAATTCCACAGTGGCACTTTCTTCTAGTACAGTAAGACCAGGATATTTTTTTTTCTGGAATAATGCACTTTCCAATACGAATCAGAGTATTTACCTCCTCTTGTTGGGACCTAAATGCCAACATCTTTGACAGCTGAAAATTTCTTCAAATAGAAGAAAGAAAAAACTTTGAGTGCACTCAAAAAAGGAAACCACCTACAGGTGCTAAGCCCGTTGCCCATCCAAGTCAGGCTCACAACAGACTGTAATATACACACAGTACATGTGACTATACCAATAATATAAAAACAACTTACTACAAGCAGTGTAACCAATTACACATCCCTGCTTTCTGACCTGAATTTTGAAAATCTAGTTGAGCCTAGGAAAAAGAGGTGGAAGTCTATCCACAGGAAGAAGTGGACTTCTGCTTACTCTAAAGAGTAGTGTCAAAGGATTTGGGGGAAGACTTTTCTCCTTGCCCTGGAGGAGTCCTAGAGAGAGATACAGTGTCTGATACTAGTGCAGATATTCAGTGTGGATTACAATAGTTTTGAAAAGTCCAGGAGCTACCTGGGATCTAATTCCCCCATGAAAGTCCATGCCTGCCTCAGACAGCAAGAAAAGCTGAGTGCAAAAATAACATAAATGGCTTCTCCCTGTGAACAGCAGGAAAACATACACTGCAAGTAGAGGTGCATGACTGATTGATTTAGAGGGTTTATTGGCAAATCTGAAAACCAAACACACTCAACAGGTAGGTTTTTGAGTACAACAGGGCTAGTGTATTGTCTTACCCAACAGGCTCCACTGTGTGGCTTCCTCAAAGTCTGATAAAGCATGAATTTGGAAGCTCTCCCTTAGTAAGGCATTTCTTTTCTATCTGGACACCTATTTTCACAAGTTCATGAGTACCCATGAGACTTTTGGGTTGCATCCAGAGAGGGGGTATAATTGCAATAAAGGGGAAACAGATACAGGCATACATGCACACAAATGGAACAAGATGGGGCAGGAAATGCCACTTCATCTCTGGATCCAGACTATATTTTTTCTAGTCTTAAGTAGCACCATGAGAAAAAACTGAACCACTATTTTGCTGCAGATATTAAGCTTGCACGCCCCACACTGCTGAGCAGCATTTGGGCAAGAAAACTCTTCTCATCCATCTATCTGAAGATATATCTCTTGTAGTAAGGGTTAAATTACCTCCAGAAGAGAATTAGCCCTACTCTGACCTATTGTATCCCTTTGTATCTCCCAAACAGGATTGCTTTCTCCTCAGAAGAATAAATGAAAGAGTTAGGTGATGGAGAAAGACAGGGGTCTTTGCCTCTAAGCTTGCAACAAACCATCACTGAATAACAATCAGGTCCTTTTCCTTTAAGCACAACAGCTGTGGACACATAGCTGATTGCATCAACACATTTTGGGAAAATTCACCAAATACCAAATACCATAGTATTGGTGCTCTGGTGATCTAGTGGTCAGAAAAAAAAAAAACAAAATACAAAAAAACCCCCCAAAACTAAGAAAAAGAACTCTCCAAAACTGCCTTTTTTATAAATACAGGTAATGAGGGGAAACAACTTCTTTATTCTCCTCTGAAAGCACTATGAACAGCCCTGCCATTTATTTATCAGGGTACAAAGGGAGTTCTTTCTAAAACAGTTCATCTCTACTGTTATTAAAGTATTTGTCATAACAGCAAGTTTTCACAGTAAGATACTGTTAAAAGAGATGTTGACACAGAGGGAGGTATATAAATACAAGACTACAACATGTCACGACTTGCTCATTACAGAAGAAATCTCTTGCACAAGTCTTCATCAGACAGTGATCAGTGTTCAGCTGCTCCCCTCTGAAGGAGGTGCAAGCTTGCAAGAAAAAGCACAGAGGAACCCCATTTTGCGACAAATCCTACTCAGAAGTGATGAGATGTCACCTGTTCTGTAGCTACCACAGGGATTTTTCCAGGGAGGATGCAGTCTTATATGAAGTTCTAGGGCAGCCATTACTTTTCACCTTACTATACAGATTTGCAATGTCTAATACAACTACAGTTTAAGGATGAATTACCTTCTCCCTTGGAAAAAAAAAGAACTTTGGTCAAAAATCAATAGCCTGGATTGGTCTCTGCACATCTGCTTTCAAGAAGAGTGTCACTTCTACCTCAATAAGTCATGAACACATGCAAGTATCTTCTTCTTTGTTTTCTTAAATGTTATGATCTTTGCAGAGAGACAGAAAGAAGTGTGCTTCACTTCTTAGAGACACATAACATATTTATTCCTCATTTCCAGGCCTGGAAAGAATCTGAGCAGCTAATTCATAGAATTGAACCATATACAGCTCTGACACCTCAGTCCAAGACTATGGAAGAGCATAACCTCTGACCACGCCCCAAGGCACAGCATAAAGGCATGTGTAAAAGGCAGCGCTTTTAACAGAAGTAGCATAAAATTGACCGTTAGCTATTAGCCTTTATGTAGTCAGAGTGTTTACGTCCCAAGTACGTTCAAGTCAATGGGAGAAAAAGATGTCTCTGTCCTCTAGAGTACTTAAAAGAAAGCCTGAACCGTGGAAGGAAAAAGGCTGGTGACAAGTGATCTTGGGATGATGCACAGCTGCTGCAACTTTCTTCTTTTCTAGTGTGAAATGTCAGGACACAAGTGGGAGTGACATTCAGCCATCAGTACTTATAAATCCCAGAAACTACCAACTTGATTTTGAGAGCACATATTTATATACTGATGCAACTCCAGCAGACTAAAAGACAAGCTTGATACCAAACTAATGAGAAATGAGATGAAGTTAATACACTGTAAGCCTTGGCTAAATCTGTTTGTCATATTTATTCATTATCTTGTTGATCTGGAACCTTTAAATAAGAAATCTGGCCTGTTCACAATTATTGCTTAATTAATTCTCCAAAGGTCTATGAATAATGAGACAAAAATAACAGCACCCATAGTAGAAAGAAGAAACCATAAACACAGATGAAATGTTCTGTCTTGAGCAGACACGTACAGAACAAATATCCCCACTTCTCTTCTAGCAAATGTAAAAAAACATCTTTCTTAGAAAAACTAAAAGGCTGCAGCTAGCACCAAGCTGAACATCATCTGACATAAGAGGAAAAAAAATATATAAATAATTTATGTAGGAATGCTTTGGCTGATACGAGCTGCTTGGCATCTCCCATGGCCGGGCCACAGTTTGGACAGTGAGTGATCTGAAGCTCGGTGTTACCTTATTCAATACCTGACCTCTTCACATGTATGACTGAATTCATCCTTACGCATTTGTGTAGTGAGGCAACATTTCAATGCCCACTTCAAAACTGAGCAAAAAAGTGATTGTCTTGCCAGTATTGCAGGAAAAAAACGTAACACAGGAAATATGTTGAGGAGACTGCTCTCATTTCACAAGCTTACTAGGAGAAAAAAATAATTTTATACATCTATATACACACATACATATATACTATATATAGAAAATAAAAAAAAAACATTCTCAGTAGTTCTTAGGTTCTTTTAGCTCTTCTTACTGCACCTGGGCATTAATAAAAAACAGGAAAAAATGGGGCTTGAATGAATGATCCCTACAACTACAACACATTGTGAATGAAAGTCCAGCTAATGCTACATCCCATCTAGCCCTGGCTCCATACATTTTAATCTGGTGTGAGGCTTGGTCTGGTAAACTCACATTTACACACATACTGATAACTGCAAATGGAGCCTGGAGGACTGACAATATTTCAGCTAGCAATAACTATAAACTTCATTAGTAGAGGTTCTCAAAGAAAAGCAGTCATAGGTTAGCAAAAGCATTTTGTTCTGCTTGAACAGAAAGCCTGTTCCAGCAGTCATTGGGGCACTTGGTTTCTCTGCTTCCAAAAATATGTTGCCTTTCAGGGAAGATCCACTAGTCCTCAGTGGTGATTAGTGTTGCAAAGAGGAGCTACCTCCTTGTTCTGAATTCAGGATAAGCCCCAGGAGAATAACCCTATGTGAGAATGAGAGTATTGTTGTAAGCTTCTAAGGAATATCATGATGTATTTATCCAGAAAACCTCCATCCTTGCTCTTCTTCAGCTCGTTCAACCTTATAATACATGTCTGAATTCTTCTCAGAAGGCTAGCGTGAAGTAAAATGGAAAGGTCCCTTGTGAGAAAAGCATTTGAGGAAAAAAAAAAACCAAAAACCCTTCAGGGGAGAAGGGGAGACCTCCAGGGGAAAAGAAAGAGGTTAAACAACAAAATTGTCATGAAAATGGAGTCCTTCATCTCACTGAGAGTCCACATGCAGTTCCCAGCTAGCTGGGGCCCAAACTCAGGCTCTTCACAGCTCTATGTTTTTCTAGCAAAGTGAGGAGCCCAGCACATTGCTTTATCTTGCGTAGAATAATACTGCTCTACTGGATGCACCAATGGAAAAGATCCCACATTGCTGAATTAATACATACAATATCAGTTTGGGTACTGCCAGTCTGTAGAATTTGAACTCCAACCACATGCTTTCTCTGTGTGCCGTGGAGGACCAGCCAGATGCTTGACTAACTAGCAATGTGATAACACATTATTCAATTCTTTCCTCTAGCACCAGGGTGGGAACCCTCTTGAAAGCAGGCACTCTTTGGCTGTACCTTTTGCTCTAGCTCCTATCACCTCTTTGTTTTTGGAGTGTCTTTCTGCTTCTTGGGCTGAAATGTCTTAATGGCCCATCAGAGAAAGGGGCTGCACTGTAGTTCTCTCCAGCCCAATCAAAGCAGTGTAAATGCTGAAATGGAAGAACATTCTGCACTCTGAGATAATAAGAAGAGACTGTGGACTGAAGGCAAATTAAATCACTTATTAAATTTGCTTTCCTAAGATGGGTCATCTTGCAGTGAGGAACAAAGTCTACCGGTTCACGTTTTCTTTTCCTAGTGCATCAGTGCATTTCCCTTTTTGAGTGGTCCTTGCTCTTCCTCTTCACAGACACACATGTGCTTCTCACCTCTCTGAAAGGAAGGGCTGCCACAGAAAAAAGGTTGCAATTATTAAAATCCCACCTGCAAAGAGTGCAACATCCAGTACCATCCTGTGCAATCTCAGCAAGTAGAAATGAGCCTCTCTGAAGCAACTAAAGGTTTGAGACTTCTTCCCTTCAGACTTCCTGATAAAAACAAAGTCAGGTGGGAATCAGGCTGTCAAAGGCAAAGACCACTCATCTAACTCAGTTACTTAATCCAGACTGAAAATAAACACCCAGCCTGGCTGAATACTTTCAGAAGACTGACAAAAAATGAGACAATACCACGTTCTCTCTTCACCTGGCATGAAACACAGGGAACAGTCAGAGGCCTAAGCAGATTTGCAACCTGGAGAGGACAGATTGAGAACTCCAGGATGCTTTGGGACTGAACTCCCATTATGACTCCAGTCTCCTTCGTCAGAGAGAAAAGGAGGGGGCACTCTATGTCCTTCAGTTCAAGTAAAGCAGCTTTTCTCTGCTTCAGTCTCCAGTGAAGGACCAAGGAATCAGACTGGATCTCCTAAGGAGCTGTGTATTAAGGACCAGGTGTCAGACACTCTGAAAACCTTCCCACTGAGACTGTCAGCTTCCCTGCACTCAGAAGTGCTGAATCTCATGTGACAGAAAGCTAAGCAATACTGAAGTGACTAAAAAAGCTGCCCAAGAGAGAAGCCTTTTAAAGAGGAATCCTCTCAGACACAGTGAAGCTTCCCTCATCTCTTGCCATACTTCAGCACTGAGTCTGCCTTTGTGCTCCACTATAGCCCTTGCCATTACGGATAAAACCCATTGTGCAGGCAGATGGCAATCAAAAGTAACCATCCCGTTGGTATAAATAGAAATCAGGAGTGTCTTCCCCCATAAAAAGTGGAATGACCTCAAAGCAAATGAGCTGTTTCTTACTACCTGCCTTAAACACCACTACAGTGTGGAATGAAACCAGCTTCTTGCTAGGCAGCTGAGTGTTTCAAGTCCAGACCTGACACTACTGAACACTACCCAAACAACCAGCAACATTCAGACTAGTCTATAAAAAGCGTTGCTAACAGTTGCTTTACCCCCAAGCCAAGTAAAAAAAATGGTGCCACATTGTTACTGAGGATATATTTCGCAGCTAGCATCAACTCAATAAAGCACATGCATTTCCCAATTAAGAAATGCAGTCCCCAGTGAGGCTTAGAACAGATCTCGTATTGCTGCACTCTGCATTGGTATGAGCTTAGCACTGGTCAGGTCTTGTATCAAGCCAATTGCTACACTCAGCAGTGTCTCAGTGCCCTCAAACCAAAACTTGAGCTTTAAACTAATTAGCAGTATACTAGTGCTTTTATACATCCCCTGCAAACAGCAGGATAAAAGATAAATAAGTTTTGAGCCTCTCCTAAAGGCTTCCAGTCTATTTATTTACAGACTCATTTATAGATGCCCTTCACAGAAGCATCTGACCTTTTCATAACGATTACTGAACCTCTCCCATAAAGTCTGTGCATAATGAGGCAGCATTATAGTGCCCATTTTAAAGAGATGAGAGCATGGACTGAAAGCAAGTAAATGAAATTATCTGGATGCAGAAGCAATCTGTTCCACAGACATGTGCCAAATGACGATGCCATTCCACTATCACATCTCCTTTAAAAACAACTCAAACTGCTCTGATACTGCTGGGAGAACTTTGCAAGACTCAGCACTGGAGCCAGAAGCGGCAGGAATAAGATGCTCACAGTCAAACCATCTGATCAAACAGCAGCCACACCTTCTGATTACTGTTCCTTTTCATGGAATGGACCTATGAATGACAAAACCACTGTTTTGAGAATAGCGTTCTTTCCAGTCTCCTAGGTTGTTCTTGGCGCATGTCTCAAGTTGAGCAAATGTCTCCTCTGCCTGGGAATTAAGGCATGTTGGAGAGTCAGAGCAAAGCTTCATTTTAGCCCCTCAAACAATGCCATCATTCATAACATTTACCTTTCATTTGCCATCAGTGAGAATTAGGATACTGTACTGACACTTCTCATAAGTAACAACAATTAATTTGCTTCCTTTCTGCACTACCACGCTGGAAGGTTTCCAGACTGTTTTTCACATGCCATCTTGTCACGAAAGCAAACACAAAAAAAACATTGCTAGAGCTGCCTATGAGGGACAAATTGAACCTTTCTATTTCTAGAGAGGTTTTGAAGCCTGCATCCCAGAGTACTAAGAATCAATGAGGAAACCAAAGATGTGTGAAAACTCACTGACTTTTATTATCAGAAAAGACCTAAGATCAGATGCAAACCAAGCACTGTCATATCATAACTTTCTGGTTTTTGTCACAGAAGCAGCTGATATCTCTGCTAAAAATTCTATGTGAAATTTAAGAAACATAAGGGATCATCCAAAAAACTCTTTCCAGTTTGATGATTAAGCCAGAGTGCTTTTTGTCCAAATTAAGATAAAAAAGAAAAAAAAATCAAGGCTGGAGGTATCTCCACTAGTCAGGAACAGAATTGTTGGCACACCACATCTCTCCCCTGAAGGTAAGTTGTGAGCAAGTCCATGGAAATAGTCTCAATTCTACTCTTGTCTGATATTGAAGGGGGCTGCACTACCAAGGAAGGCATTTTTCTCTCAGGCTGTGCTCTCAACTGCACTTTTCCTATATACAGGAACATAAAATAGTGAAGATGGGTACATCTGGCCCATTTCTTTTCACGCCAAAACAGCTTCCAGAAGAGTGTGAAATATCCCCTCATCTCATGTCTCAGAGCACCATGTTTGAGGCATCCAGCGATTCAACAGCAATGATGCTACAGAAACTCACCTAGACAGCAAAGAATAATCCCAGAAAAGCACATCAGACAGCTTGGAGGCAAAATTTTTTTATGAAGGATTTCATGACCTCATAGGAAGCCACTGCTTTGTCCCCATATATCACGTACAAATTATTAATGGCTATTTATCTCCCGAAGGTAAGAACAATAAGAATAAGAGTACAGTTTAAGAAACTGAGAAAAGAATGAATTTTTAAGTATGACCAGGTGATCACAAGCACATTTGAAAGAATGTCTTTTAACATGTGTCGTGCTTCACCTAAAATGAGCCAGGCTCATTTAGATAGCCCAATAGAGCTGAAGTGGCAAACTCATTATGATGCTGAGAGAAAGAAAGTGGGGGAGGAAAAGAGGAATGGGCCAAAAGTGTCCGGTTTATTTAGGTATATTTGAAAGGAATCAAGAGGTTGTTTTCCACTCAGTGCTCTTGTAATTGCAAACAGAATTTAAATTTCAAGAAGTTATGTTTAAAACTCAAATCTACAGTGATTTAGGTGAAATAAAATTCTTTCAACACACTGTGATCATCTTTCCTTTCGTTGACAACAGCCAGAGGACATCGTCATACAAGTAACTCAAGACATCTGTACCACACTAACTAAATGAACTTTTCAAGTAGCAGCTTAGAAGCTACATACAGGACACAGCCCTCACATTATATTTCAGCTTGGCATCAGTGAGGTAAACAGAATCATCATATTGTGTTAGATTATATGGCTACTCATTTAAAAAAGTGCAGTTCAGAGGTTACTATACTATAAAGTATTTGGTTTTATTGTCTTCCTCTTTTGATATTTTCAAGAAAGAAAACTATAAAAAAAGGACAATATCATTATCTGTGCACTCACTGGATTACAGAAAGATTCAGTGTCTGCTTTCAGCTTTTTTATTATTATTAATTTTTAAATGAGAAAAATCTTGCAGGAGACACAGAAACTGTTACTAATATTTGTTCAATTGACATAATGCGTTTTAGGCTAGTTTCTAGTTTTAAACTATTGTTCTGGCAAATAAAGAATAGCCTATTTCTAGACCAAGGTGGATGTGCTAACACCCTTTGTAATGCCTGCAGAAACGGAGGAACTAATGAAGGAAAAATATATGTTTGGGATCTAGAAATAGCCACAAGTGTACCTTTGCCAGGATATTTAATGATTATTTTGCTGTTTTGTGCTGTTTGCTAGATACCTGCCCCCCAACAACTGCAGATACTGGAAAGACTCTGCAATCACGAAAGATTGTGCTGTAACAAGCAATATTTTAACTAAAAGCTTAAAAATAATTTTTGTTCTTAAAGGCAATTTGTTCTGCAAAGGAAGACCTTGCACTTCTAAATCTTGCTCTATTTTTCCTTTTTTTTTTTTTTTTTTTTTTTACCTTAAAGATGCAGTGTTTTCCTCCAATTTTAGATAAGAGCTGTCTGTGGAAAGTGGTGGGGGAAAGGGAAAAAAAAACAAGCCCTGCCTTCTTCTGCTTACAGGATTTTCAGTGTAAACCAATAAATAGCAATAGCTGGACTCCTGTGCCAAGTAACTCCACGCTAAATCTTTACTGAACCAAGTTGATCTGAATCCACTACATATTGGAATCCTTCTATGACCACATCCTTAACTCTATCTCAGCCAGCATTACACTGAAGTGCCAAGTTACCTTTGCTTTGCCTTTGAGAAGGGTGCTCTTGCTCTTAGTTCTTGGAGGTGCTGGTTGCAAGAGCTGGGTACATCCAGCCTCACCAGGCTCAGATATATGCACCTATGCTACACAAAACTGCAGGCTCAAGATATAGTGACGGCACAATGTAAAACATTCACCTCTTTTGTTCAACATGTAAGACTTAAAATGGGTGAGGGAAGGTTCAACTGGGGGTCCCAGAGTACAGCATCAGTCTCCAACCCAGGCTTCATAACCTGCAGTACTCATTACCCGTGCTAAAAAGCTATGTCAAAGTCCCAGACTCCACCAAACTGTTACTAAACCTATTCTTAAGTTTTAAGTGGCATTTAAGTGGTCAGATTTAGACACCATACTTCACCTGCACCAGACCAGTACGGCATTTCTTGCTTATATGAGCACGTTGTGATTGACTTTCAGTAGCAGGGAGCTGAAGTCACGCCAGACTTGTTTCATTCTGACATCTATTTGTGCAATGAAATCCAAGGATCTTTTCCCTATGTGCTTCACTCAGTACTCTCTCTGAGACAGTAAAATCCATCATGCTGCTGGCTCTGGTGTACCATTAGATCATACGTACCAACAGTATTAGAGCTCTGTGATGGGGAAAATACAGCAGAAAGAAAATAAACATATGTTGCCTGAGGAAGAAGATTTAGGTTACTTCCTAAACTTTCACTGATTTAGGGCAAGATCATGTTGCCTTTAATGCTGTGATACACTAACCACTCTCTCAAGGAGGAGGTGGTGAATAAATGCTGTGCAGTCAGAGTCTCTTCTCCTCCCATTCATTTGAGCGCTGCACAAGATGCCCAAAGCATCCTTTCATAGTACTAACTTGCCCAACAGAGAAATATCCTCAAGAAGATCCTTTTCCTCAATTAAAGAAAATTAGAGGGAGAATTAGAGAGAAGTGGCTTTTTCCCAGCTCCTGATTACTGACAGACACACAAAGCTATGCAGCTCCAGGATCTGGAAGAGAAGACATCTAGTCTTCCAACTTTGCCCATACAAATTCCTGCATTTCTTTTTACTGCCATTTTGCCCCTACATCCAGAAATTGGTTGGAAAAGAGGCCTTGTGGCTGATGCCTGTAATTTCAGAGCCCTCCTGCATTGCTGATGAGTAGGCAGTGGAATGAGCCTTCCTTTTGTGTGAAGGAGAAAGGTCACCTGAAGGACAATACAGAAAAGCCTCCCCACTGTTACCCGTATGTCATTTGAGAAAGAGCAAACATCAGTGCCCACGGTCACAAGTCCTATTAACTAAACTTCAGCAGTCACTTGGTGTGTTCAGAAAATGCCATGCAGGAAGGCAATCCATATAGCCACTGTTTACGCGTATGGTGGCAATCAAGCATTGCCATGACTTTGTACACTCAGATGTAAAGCAGCACAGAGACAGGAAGGGTAGAATTGACATTTAGGGGCAGGTATGTAATGATGGCTCACTTCAGCTGCATGAAGCTAGTGGCTCTACTAAAAATTTTATCTGAGACTTAGATGTGGTTCTGGGTTATTTGTGTCCAATTTGGCTTGAACTTCATTCATAGCCAATGGTCCAAAATAATAGCAAACTGAAATAGCTAAGAGCAAGTGCTCACATTCATTGTGCCTCTTGGATCTGTGTGCCATTAGCATTCCCGGGTTCACTGTGCTGCAAATGCAACACACGTTTGTCAAATGACATTGAGTAGCCATAGTTCTGCTCTAACAGAGTTTAGCTCTGCTATTTCCTGATAGGGACAATTGATCCTAATGGCACCCAAATCTACACACCCCTTAGGGCTGTGGAAAAGTCAGGTCATGATCAGGGAAAGATGTGACATTGTATCAGTTAGACTATAGATGCTTGAGTTTAGTCTTTACTTGATTCCCATCAAATCAAATCAAAAAACAGAAAGGGGAAAGAAAGAGAAGGAGAAGTCTTGGGAAAGAGTTAAATGGACCAAGAAGGCTCAAAACACACAAACAAGATTTACTTGGAAAAACAAAGTTATAGGGAGAAAAAGAGAGAAGGAAAAAAATACAAAGTGAGCAGCAAAGGAGTTGGCAGGAAAAGAGAGAAATGGCAGATGGTTGGAAGACATCGAAAAGCTGAGATAGACATGGAAAGGAACAAAAGAGAAAATCTAAAAAAAAAAAAGAAAACAAGCCATACCTCTGACTACTGCCTTCTTCCTTCCTGAAACCTATCTGAAGTTTTTCGTCCAGCTCTGTTGCCCTGGCCTTGCATTTAGGCCATCATTCCAAATGAAACATGAAAAGTCCCAGAAATTACAGGGTACATTCAAAAACAGTGTCTTAAAATCTCCCATTCTGGGAAAAATGCAACTCTTTGTTCACTATAAACAAGTTGCAGCATGAGTACACAGTATTTTGCAGGACCAGGCAGCTGGATCTCTTTGCAGATTCCTGAGACAAGCAGTGCTACCTGCAGACAGCAAAGCCTGACGATGCCACTCTCCATTTCTAGCAACTACTGCTCTTATATACCAAGATGGAGTAGGAAACACTAGCCTCCACCTTCCCAAGTAGCTTTTATTTACTTTGTCCCATTTGCAAAATGTTTCCTCTGGAAAAAAAAAGATGGAGGTGTGATGAAAAGTACCTGAAAAACAGTTTTTGAGCCCTACTTTCTTACACGTCTCTGTTAATGAAAAAGAAAACAAGACGAAGCTCTTCCTTCAGCTGTGGTGTTTATATAAGCCCTCTTTCTTGTGCAGTCTCTGCTTGTCCTTTGCTGAGCTCAGTCACAATGTTTCCTCACTGAGAACACTGACAAACTCCTATACATGACAAACTCCTATACATGGCTAACCAAAACTTGTAAGAATTGACATACTTGTCAGATTTGTTTAGATTTGGTCAGAGTAGAAAGTACTGGGAAGGAAAAAAAGGAGAAGAAGAGCATTACTATATATGCCTCGTTTCCTTTGAAAATCAAGCTAAAAGCATTATAGATATGCTTAGAAAATAGTTACACCCATTAATCTTCGACTGACCTTCCTGATGCTATCAAAACTGAGAGCAGTGAACCGTGTGTTTTCCATTTGATACGCTGTGTTCTTGTTCAATAGGTTAAAATCTAGGACATGTCTTGAAAGACAACAGTTTGACTGGAGCAACAAAAAAACGTCTTCTAGGTGATGCTCTTTCACACTACTTGTAAGTTTCTGTAAAGTGCTTGCCCTTTGATGGCAAAGGAGCTGTCAATTCCAAAGGGTGACACAAGTCTGACTGACAAAGCAGGTGTTGTCACTATTGCTATCCAACTTCCCGGCACCATTGGCATCTGATATTAATAGGGTTGATGAAGATTTGCCTAAGTCAGTTTCAGAAAGTCAGAGAAGAGTTTTCAGTTCCTCTCAAAGGCTAAGCACTTCTCTCCCACCATATCAAATCTCTCATATATGATAATTCTGAACTCTGAAATAACAGATAAGTAAATACAAGCATACAGGGGCAGACAGGCGGGCGTAAGATGCACAAGTAAAAACCACAGTGCCAGAAACCGTTTCTGGGCATGACAGCCTGAAGGTTAGCTACTCTACATCTGCAGATCAACTCCAGCGTGCCTCAGCCTGTGCCAACAAGGCATTAGCACAGCCCAGTAACTGTGTCCAACAGGCAGTTTCTACATGAGCATGCAGCTCAGCTGAAGAAGTTTAACAGTATAGACAAGGTCAAGTCCTGCCAGCTGGCCTTGAGAACCAAAAACTGTTCTCTGTTACTGTTTAATCTCTTAGCAACAGATGTAGTCCACAGTTTATGGGAGCTCTGACAAGGCTCACTTCCTCACATGCCATCTACCATTTACTTTCTCTAACTTGAATCTTTGAGATGTCCCATTCGTCTATCATGGTGACCTACATCTCTCTATATTGCTGTATTTTAATACTATTTGTACACACAGAGGGAAAGTTTGCTGGTTTGTAGTTTCAAGGAGTAGCTGTACAACCTGATATAGCTATACACTACTCACTAATGCCTCCAGACAACTCTAAGCAGTCGGTAATCCTAAAAACCAAAAAGTGAACTCTTTTGGTATGTTTAATCTCATTTTCACAGCTGCATTTTAGAAAGGAACATAAAGGAGAAAGGAGAAGTTGAGACCAGATTTCAGATTGGACTGTGCCCAACATAAGCTTAGAAGTATGTGGATAAGATCCGTTAGTCCACTGAGCTCACATTCTTCATTACAATTCCCATGGATCCATGGGTAATTACTAATTACACTTCAGATACCTGACATAGAATGACCATCAGAAAAAAATATTAAACATTCAAGGAACAGAAAAATCAAGGAAATTACGAACAAGCTAATTTTAATATCTTTCATCTAGCTATATATTTCATACCCATTATTACAAGTTTGCTCCACTAGTAAATAGTATATTGTGCATAAAATCATAGCATAATTTGGGTTGAAGGGACCCTTAAAAATCATCTAGCCTACCTCCCTGCAACAACTTCATGACCATCTGAGGAACGTGAACATATGTAAGTCTACGGGACCTGATGAAATTCATCCCAGAGTCGTGAGGGAATTGGCTGAAGTAATTGCCAAGCCATTCTTCATAATATTTGAAAAGTCATGGCAATCAGGAGAAATCCCTGGTGACTGGAAGAAGGGTAACATTGTGCCCATTTTAAGGAAGGGTAGAAAAGATAACTCTGGGAACTACCAACCTCTCAGCCTCACCTCTGTGCCTGCGAAGATCATGGGTGATCTTCTGGAAGCTATGCTAAAGCACATGGAGGACAGGGAGGTGATTTGAGGCAGCCAGCATGGCTTTATTAAGGGTAAGTCCTGTATGACCAAATTAGTGGGGTTTTCTACCCCTTTCCTTGATGGGGTAACCACAGCTATGGACATGGGAAAACCAACAGATGTGATCTATCTGGACTTCTCTAAAGCCTTTGACATGGTCCCCCACAACACCCTTCTCTCTAAATTGGAGAGATACAGATTTGATGGGTGGACTGTTCAGTGGATAAGAAATTGATTGGATGGTCACATTCAGAGACCAGTGGTCAACATCTCAATGTCCAGATGAAGATCTGTGACAAGTGGTGTCCTTCAGGGGTCCGTAATGGGACAAATGCTGTTTAATATTTTCGTCAATGATATAGACAGCGAGATTGAGTGCACCCAAAGCAAGTATGCAGATGACACCAGGCTGAGTGGTACAGTTGCCACACTGGAAGGATGGCATGTCATCCGGAGGGACCTGGACAGGCTGCAGAATTCGGCCTGTGCAAACCTCATGAGGTTCAACAAGGCCAAGTGCAAGGTCCTACCCCTGGGTCAGGGCAATCCACTGTTTCAGTAGAGCATGGGAGATACTGTGAATGAAAGAAGCCCTGCAGAGAAGGACTTGGGGGTGCTGCTTGATGAGAAGATCGACGTGAGCTGGCAATGTGTGCTTGCAGCTCAGAAGGCCAACCATATCCTGGGCTGCATCAAAAGAAGTGTGGCCAGCAGGTTGAGGGAGGTGATTCTGCTCCTCTATTCTGCTCCCATAAGACTCCCACCTGGAGTATTGTGTCCAGTTCTGGAATCTTCAACATATGAAGGGTATGGAACTGTTGGAATGGGTCCAGAAGAGAGCCACAAAGATGATCAGAGGGATGGAGCACTTCTGCTGTGAGGATGAGCTGAGAGAGTTGGGGCTGTTCAGCCTGGAGAAGACAAGGCTCCAGGGAGACCATATAGTGGCTTTCCAGTACTTGAAGGGGGCCTACAAGGAAGCTGTGGAGGGACTTTTTACAAGGACGTGTAGTGATAGGACTAAGGGCAATGGCTATAAATAGGAGAGGGGAAGATTTAGACTAGACATAAGGAGGAATTTCTTCACCATAAGTGTGATGAGGCACTGGCACAGGTTGCCCAGGGAAGTTGTGATGTCCCATTCCTGGAGGTGTTCAAGGACAGGTTAGATGGGGCCTTGGCAGCCTGATCTGGTGGGAGGTATCCCTGCCTATGGCAGTGGAGTTGGAATTAAATGATCTTTAAGGTCCCTTTCAACCCAAACCATTCTATGATTCTATGCTATGTAACTACGTAGGTTGCTCAGAACCCCATTCAACCTGACCTTGAACATTTCCAGGGATGGGGCACCTAACACTTCTCTAGGTAACCTATTCCACTGTTTTACTACTCTCATTGTGAAAAAAATTCATCCTCATATCTAGTCTAACTCTGCCTTTGTTTAGTTTAAAACCATTATCCCTTGTTTATTACAGACCCTACTAAAAAGTTTGTCCCCATCCTTCTTCAAAGCCCCTGTTGGGGTTTAACACTATCTGGCAATTAGGCACCACACAGCTGCTCACTCACCTTCCCCCCTCCACAATGGGATGGGGTGAAGAATGGAAAAAAGACCAACAAAACTCACAGGTTGAGATAAAGACATTTTAATAAGACAACAAAAGGGAGAGAGAATAGCATAATCACAGAACATACAAAACAAATGATGCACAATACAATTGCTCATCGCACAGTGGGTCTAGAACAACTCTTCACAGAGACAAATCTACAGTGGGAACCTCAAACCCAAACCCTACCCCTAACTCTCCTTGCGAAGAGTCATTCATGTAGAGTTGTCCCATAGAGACATAGATTCTCCACAGAGAATTGTTCCATGGAGAGTTTTCTCTGCAGAGAGTTGGCCATGGAGAGTTGTCCCTTTCCGTCACCCAATGACCGATGCCTAGCCTGTTCCTGAGTAGCAACTGACCCCTCTCAGCCAAATCCCCAGTTTACATACTGAGCATAACATTATATGGAATGGAATGGAATGGAATGGAATGGAATGGAATGGAATGGAATATCCCTTTGGCCAGCGTGGGTGTGCTGCCCTAGCCTCCCTCTTAGCTTCTTGTGCACCTCTTCCCTGGCAGAGCATGGGAAGCTCAAAAGTACTTGATTTAGTGTAAACTTTACTTAGCAACAATTAAAAATGTCAGTGTGTAATCAACATTATTCTCATATTGTATCCAAAACGTAGCCCTATACCAGATATTAGGAAGAAAATTAACTCTATCCCAGCCAAAACCAGGACAGCCCCCTTTAAGTATTGAAAAGTTGCAATAAGGAATCCCTAGAACCTTGTCTTCTCCAGGCTTAGCAACCCCAAGTCTCTGAGCCTGTCCTCACGAGAGAGGTTTTCCATCCCTCTGATCACCTTTCTCTGGAACCACTCCAACAAGTCTATGTCTTTCATGCAGTGATGGCTCCAGAACTGAATACAGTACCCCAGGTGAGTCTCATCAGCGTAGAGTAGAGGGTCAGAATCACCTCCCTCAACCTGCTGGCCATGCTTCTTTTGATGCAGCTCAGGTTACAGTTGGCTTTCTGTGATGCAAGTGAAGTGCTTTTTATCCACCAGTACACTCAAGTCCTTCTCAATTCCTTCATTCCCCAGCCTGCGTCAATACTGGTGGTATTCATTAGGAACAGGGATTAAGCAGAATGACACACATGCTGGGGATGTTCCCAAAACCCTCTCAAGTACTTTACAAAGCAGCATTTACTTTTTTTTTTTTAAAAAAAAGGTATATTTCAGAAGAAATTCTACGATGCATCTCTAAGTGAATGCCAGGTTCCATAGTTCAGTCGAGTATATTATTTCATAGTTATTGTATTATTACAGGTGATGTTTACAAGTATTTTAAGATGGTTTTTCTTGTTTGTTTTTCTTGGTTTTAATTATCTCTTCTGAAAGTGAGTCCCTCAGTGAGAAGTAACATCACTGAAAATCTGCTTTCCTGCATAGTTCCACCCTGCTGTCTGGCTTTGCTGATGTCTCTTAAGATATAAGTTTTCTTACTGTCAGGATGCCAATGTACAGAGTTGCTTCACTGCAAACAGTGGTGCCCTTTTGGTGGAAGCAATATTGGATCTCACTCTTTTGACATCTGACCACCTTTCTAATTTCTTCTGTTCACCTTTGTGTTAAATTTTGTTGGAAATGGCAAAAGATTCAAAAGTAATATACAAAAGGAGGGAGACAGAAGAAAGAGACAGTTCTGTGTGCCTGAGCTCATTTCTTCAAGAAACTTTCAGAAGAAAGGCAAGAAAGGGCATCATTTTTTAATCTCACAACAGGTGTGGTGAACAAGCTCCGTACGGCACATGCAGGAGCCCTGCACAACAAACTCGTGGCTCTGTCCAGGTCATTCTGTGTGTCCAAGCAACCAGATCCTTGACTTATAGTGGTTTTCAAAATCACTGATCTTTAAGTACATCTACAGCAAGAACTGACTTGATTTTGAAAATGCCACTCAAGAGTAACTCCATCTTCCAGTTGAAGAATCCATGTGTCCCAAAATGCATGAGGAAAAGCAGATGTTAAGAGATATAAGGGAGGACTTTGCAGGTCCCTAATTCTGGCTGAGTTCAAGTTTCAAAGTGTTGACACCCTGAACACTTTTACAGCTGGAAGTTCATTTCCAGCTAGCTTTATTTTTTTTTTCAAAATCAGGTTTGTTAACTTGGTGCTAACATGAGGTGTGAAAATAAGGTATATACTCATCCAATTCTAGTGATCAGTCTTGTCAGCCTGTACTCCACATTAACTCAGAAAACTTGTCAGGCTGCAAAACTGCCTTACTGACTTCTAATAGTAACATTTGTCCACAGTATTATAATACCAGTTCATCTATCATAGGAAAAAGAACATGTTCTGGGTCTTGAAGGATTCTTGAATTTTGTCTTTCAAAGAGGGAAAATAGACTGCTGTCCAGACTGCCACATAAACTGCACTTCCAAAAAAAATTCTGCAAGAGCAAAGTGTATAGAAACTGTACAGAAAAAATTGCTTCTGTTTGGTCTGCAGTCTGAGCCACGGCAACTGTTTCAAGGCTCATAGACCACAGTGGAGCTAGATGCTCCTGCGCTGTTTTTGGCATTAAAGATGTGGCCAAGCGAAATAGCCAAGTTCTACAGCAGAGTGTTTTCACAGCTCACCCATGGTCTGGCAGCTGGGCCTTGCTAAAACCCCAAAGCATAAAAAATTGGCTCGTGCCACCTGCCCAATCCAAAATTCAAACGGTGGAACTAGCCTAGGCAATTAGGGAAAAACTTACAACCAGCCAAAGGCTGTGTGCTGTGTTTTTGCAGAAAAAAAGAAAACCAGCATTGTGATTAAAGTATTAATTTATGGAAGGAAGGAATCTATGTAATCAGCTTAACAAAGAAAGGGAGCTCTGAAGCACCAGGTTTCACATTTTTTCAGAGATTCTGCACACAGCAGTTGCCCTTGGTCTTAATAAGGTGATGAAGATTGAATTTCTCTGGTGCTGTCACAAGGTACAGATCACTGAAGATTCCTGTAGGCAAACACAGTTTCTCTATTGGGATATTTTTAAAGAATTTGTCCCCCTCACTGCTCCTCCTTTAAAATACACGTGCCAATGCTCCTGAATTCATACAGAGTCAAAATGCTAAGAAGTTAAAAAAAGTAAACATCAAGATTTTGCAAAGGGAAGCACTGTTGAGTTTTTCAGATAATTTTTTTTTTTTTTTTTGTAAAATTAACTATTTAATGTGCATTTTAAATTATGCAAAAATTGAAATTCAAAGTAAACAACTAGACTCAAATTTCCTTTACTTTGGCTGAAACCATAACATTTTCAAACCTGAATAAAAATTCAAATGCACACAAAAGCTGCAAAGCACTTAATTACTACACCAACAGGGTACGGAGTACACAGAAGGAACAGACGGAGAAGTGGGTAGGAAGGGATTCTCATGCTGTTTTTTAAGCCGTACAGAGATTACACAAAAAACAGGTCCAGAGAAGACAAATCCTGAAACCCAGCTGAAGCACAAAATTCTTTGATTTTGTTACTTCCTGAAGCCCTTTCACTGCCCAGGGAAGCGCCTGATTTAACCGTCCCTGTTTCTCTCTGCCTTATCTGGGCTCTGACTGCTCTGTCCAGCAACACCATGCTGAAAATCCCAAACTCCCAGCGGACAGTTTAGAAACATTAGCTCTGTTTCTAATATCAAAGAGGCAAATATGCTAAACTAGTTGAGACCAGTGGTCTCAGTAACACTACAACAGCGTGAATCTCTGAGGCTTTTTAATTTCACTCATATCTCTTGTATACAAGAATGGTATAAGCAACCTCATCTTCCTTTCTAGTGCACATCTCAACTGCTTGCTCCCCCCCTCCTTTCCTAGTAATTCTTTAAGGTTTTTTTTCCAGATATTTTGTATTTCTTCCATTTGGGCAAGCTGTGGTAGGCCCACTGCAGGAAAGACTAGCTGCAGTGGGTAACCCGCGCCTCACTGCAAACAGCAGATGACTAGGAACAGTAGCTAGATTATAAAAACACTCCAGGATGTTTAGTGAAGAACCATCTTCAGAGAAGATGAGCATGATATTCTCCTCTGTACATGACAGCAAGCTACAGCAGATGAGTCCTGTGCAGCCACAGTGATGTCTGTAGCCTGAAGCAAAGCAGCAGCTCACACGTGGACATAGATTCATGCATTACGTAATCTCTGCCTGGCTACTTCCACTAAGAATTTAATTCAACTACATTTGGCACTTAGTACAGCACTCCAAAAAGCTCTAGGTAGAAAGGAAAGCGTTTGCTGAAATGAGGCCCTGCCTAATCAGATGGTTTTTTACGTGCACTTTGCTTCATTTTATAAAGCCACACTAATGTTGAGGCACTTGGCACATCTGCTCCTCCTGTAGGAAGGTTTATGACAAAGTCAGCATGTCACCTTCTAGCTAATGAAGGAAAACCATCATCAAAAGTAATTTAAGCCGTTCAGAATAGCCAAGTTCATCAAGACAGTGATGACTGTGACTAAGACCCTAGCTGAAGCAATCATGTTGAAAGCCTATTTGCATCTTTTCCCAAGGGAGAGGTGGCAATGTCAGCTGCAGACCTTTGGGGAAACAAACTGCTCTCTGGAGCTCCTGTCTCTGTCTAAGGCTCGTGATAGAGTTTATGGTGTCTGATGAAAGCACCTCAACAAGGTATCTGAGACTTAATTGGAAAGGCAACACATTCTGTTTCTAGAAAGCTCAAGGATCTTAGTGTTCATCAGCTGGAAGTGATCTCTAGAGAGGAGCTGGAGTTTTCACTGCCAGTGACAGTGCTAACACCGACCTTCTCAAGTCAGTTGCAGCTGTGGCTCTTGCTTTTCTATACACCACCAGAGTCCAGCCCTACACTCACATAAGGAATCACAAAGCAATAATTTTGCAGTCTCCATAAATAAGTAGCAGGATGTATCATGCTAGGTACTGCTAAGTATAGTTGCAGTTTATCTCTGGTTGAGCAGAACATAGATGCTTCAGACTTCTTTCTCCTCTTGCACGCCTACAAAACTGCAGAGCAACTCACGGTCAGCATTGTTTAAGGTGATGGGGATCAGCTCCCTTAGCAGCAGCCGTTTTGATTTTTGGTCTCTTTCTGTACTTTTTCTGAAAGTGCAGGTAATTACTCAGGACTGAAAAATCTATGTCAAATCAATCAGTAGTCACCTTATTGACTTCAGAGAAATTGCAGCAGGAATTAATGACTTCACAATTCTTCCCTATAACAAACATAATAATCTATGTAGATCCTGCCTATAGGCAGTACCTAGCAAGAGGCCACTCCAACCCCATATGTGGGGCTTGACCCCTCTGAAATGCTGTTTTTCTCACTGAATTCTCCCACACTTGGCAGCTAATGCTAGCAGTTGGACTGAAGCAGCAAGACACTAGATGTCTCTGGTCTCAGCCAAGGGATGTGAGGGGAGAGCTGATGGAGTCCCTACTCATTCTTTTCTTTCCCTATCCACAGGCTGAGATGGGCATCAAGGGTCACTGCTTGAATGAGAGTGAAGAGAGGAAAAAAATACAAACACAAGAAAAGTTCTATTTCTGGACTTGTAGAAATGCACATAGTTCACCTTGCTGTGTAGCCGACATGCAGAGGAATGAGGAGAGATTTTAGAAGTGAGCTTTGAAAGGTGGGTAAATAGACGTTTATCCTTGCTCTAAATCCTACTTCATTTTTCCACTTGCTTTTTCCCACAGCTTTTCACAGTCTAACCAAAGCCAGCCTGAAGGAAGAAAGGGAAGGACAGAAAAGGAATAGTAGTTGTAGATGTTAGTTTGCCGAACAAGCCACCAAGAAAAGCATGAAGAAAAACATTTTCTCCTGGAGCAGGGGCCCTTGTTCATCATTTACCTCATGTGTTTACCCTCGGGCTATCATTATATTAGTGACACTTTCCAACTGAGCTGGAGCACCTGGTAACTATAGTAACCACATTTTCATATCCACTCATAAATTCCCTCGGTTCTAATTAGGGTACTCATTTATAACAGCAATAACAACAAAGGAGAAAAAACAGCAGACTTGGCTCAGATGCAGTCACCTTTCTCTCCCTTATGTCACAGAAATGACCTGCATCTGAGTGGTTCTTACACTGTAAGATGTAGCTTATGGCACAAAGAATACCTTACTTGCCATGTTGATCACTCTGCATCCATCTGCAATGTTGTCCACATGTTTCCATTTTCAAAAAAGTCTGTTTGCGTGTCTTCTAGTTCAAACAAAAGCCTGACTCATCTCCTTGCCAGCAAGCTTCACACCAGGCGGCATAAACGTGTCCTTCTCGACAGAAGAAAGAATTCACACCTAACCTACAATAAAACAGCATGCACGGTACTATTTCAAATTTTACAGATAGAAGGTGGATACTATTACAAACAGAAAGGCTATGCAGTTCAACTTACAAATTTACCTATGCAATCTACACAGCTATGAAAAAAAAATAAACCACATCATCCAAAGCAAATGACAGGTAAAGGATGAAGTGGCAAAGTGCAAGAAATCAAGACCAAGTAATAAATAATTGCTAAGTTCAATGGCTCACTGTATCCCACCACAAATAATTTCCTTCTCTATGAAACAATAAAAACTTGGTGAACAATTTGAAGTCTGTTGACACGATTTAAAAAGATGGATGGGCTGTTAGGTAGTCAAGAGTGTTTGCTTTATTGTTCACAGAGTCACTGCTCAGAAGTTTCTTTTTTTTTTTTTTTTGAGTCTATGTGAATTATTGTAAAAAATGACAAATCTCTTAGTCACTTTAGGCTACATTGTGCAGGCCTTACTTGAATGACTTTTGCTAGAAGAATAAAGACATCACGTCTCTGTATTGGCATAGATAAGACAGCAAAGTCCATCTCTGCAGGGATCAAGAGAGGAGGGCTGCCTTAGCTTCTGGTTTTGAGGAACTTGTTGCCATCAAAAAATTTTCTCTTGGTAGAAAAGCAAGCCAATTAGGATAACATAACCACAACTGTCCACAAAAATATTTTCTCTTGAATCTTTATCTACTTTTCATCCATGTCATCCAGAGGCTAAGGGAAATGAGTAAGAAAACATACTAGAGCTTTTACTGGTGCTGTTAGTGATTTTCACTTCGGAACATTAAACATCTTACCAGTTACCCTGCTTGCCTTCCCAGAGTAGCCAGTCCTTATAATGGAGAGGCAAGTCTAGCAGTGTTTCCATGTAAATATATGTTAGTCTAAGCTACAACGGCTTGATGGCTGACCTCAGCTAGGGTTTTGGGGACCAGATGACCACTAGCAGATGGGGGCCAGATGACCACTAGCAGATGTCACCTTGCATGAGAAATCTATCCATATTCTCACTACCAGCAGGAAAATTCAGACTCACTTTGATCACAAAGAATGGAAGGTATTTCATTCAATTTTTAACTTTGGGATCTACTAGCATAAGAAGGGATATTGTGGTCATGCACCACAAAGCTTCTCCATTACCATGCACCCTGCTTACAGAACAAGTACCCACTGTGAGAAACAGCACCTTCTTGGCCCAGCCAAGTGATACTGGACACTGGTGGAAACCAGTATATGTACCTGTATCCTGACTCCCCAGTGGTTTTTGTCATGGCTGAAAGTACCCTGGGCAAAGTTGGTTAAGCCATCTTCAGACTGTGATTGTAAAAAGCAGGCAGGGTTTGTTCACTGCATGCTATTTAATCACTTTATCAGCTCTTTCACCAAGCCAAAATGAACAGTGTTGTGATGAGAAAATGTAAACTTTAGTGAACTGCCAAAAAAAGGTTGAAGTTATTTGCCAATTTAGTCATCAAGCACCATTTAGAAGCACGGATAGAAAACATGTTGCTGACCAAATTCTAATATAATCACAAAAATTGATTTAAGATGCTGCCAAATGTGAAGCACAGTAACATTCAATACCACATACATGTTTTTTTATTAAATAAGTGAGAAGTAATTTCAGTCACTGCCAGACTGGATTAATTTTTAAAGCCTCCCTCAGTTCATGAGATGTTATTTGGGACTTGGGAGGAGATTAGCCTGTTGCAAGATGTGTCACTCATTACTATGCCCTCATTTCTCCATCAATCCTTTTATTCAGGCTGTAATCTGTTGAGAGATGGACATCTGCAGCATGCATGATGCATAACGAGGCTCCAGTCTCTATGGAAGCCACTAAAATTGCCCATCATATTTTGCTTACAGGCTCTTTCTATTTTCAGTGTGAAGGACCACTCTCAATCTGTCAAAATCTTTCCAAATGACCCCAGAATAACCACTGTAACCCAAAATACTTCTTGGCTTATTAAATATTATAATCAGAATGAGAAAATACAATGCTTTACATGATTCTACTAGTTAATGACAGTGAGTCTTTGATAGAAAAATAATGCACTGAAAAATAATGCCTGATAGAAAATCAGGCAAAATGTGAATTAAAAATAAGATTAAATAAACAGTTTCTGTGTGATCTCTTGTGCTAGTTTCATTTCAAAGACATCCTTTACCTGACACACAGTGCGGTTTGCGAGACCCCATGTAAGGTTAAGCATTCCTTGGCAGTTGCCTGGAAACTATGCCAATGACAGTTTGTTCTCATTAAGGACAAATAATGCAGAAAGACTGTTACAATTGTACACCTGAATGTTTAAATCAATTCATTTCAGACAGCTTTTTTCTCTCTAAACATGCAAGTTCTGAAATCTTACCAGAGGTGTTGGCAGGAAATAGATTCCAACTTACATGCATGAGTACACACAGAAATTTATTTTAAATTACTCCTATTACTATTATTATTCTTTGGCCTAATTAGTGCTGAGCAGGAAACAATCATCCTGGTTTTGGAGAGTTTTTGAGGTTTTTGTGTTTTTTACTTTCCTGTTCTGTACTTAAACCTGGCACTTTTTAAGAAGGTCCTTTGAAATGTAGAAGAGACCTGTCAGAGGTGCTGCCTGGAAAATAAGCTAGAAGAGCAGAAATCCAAACCAAAATAGATACTGTACTGGGAATTGGAAAAGACCTTGGAAAGGAGGGCCCACAAGTTTAGACCTTGTTTGATAGTTTGTTGAAACCACACTGCTGTACTGGGCACTAATCATAGAATCCCAGAATGGTTTGAGTTGGAAGAGAACTTAAAGATCATCCGGTTCCAACCCCCCTGCCATGGGCAGGGACACCTCCCACAAGATCAGGCTGCTCAAAGCCTCATCCATCCTGGCCTTGAACTGTTCCAGGGATGAGGCATCCAAAACTTCCCTGGGCAACCTGTTCCAGTTCCAGTTCCTCAACACTCTCATTGTGAAGAATTTCTTCCTTATGTCTAGTATCATTGACACCTCTGCTCGCCTGAGGACATGCTTTAGGGCTTCAGGCTCATGGCTACCTGGGCAGGGCCATCATGCCCCAAGCCTTACAACTCATTCTTTTACCCCATAAAATTTAGCTACTGAATGCATTAATGTTCCAACTTAACTCAAACTCTGAAAAACATGCAAAACCAGTCTGCAAAAATTTCCCTGTTTCAGTCATCTGTAAAGGCACCACACCTACTTCAAAGCTGCCAATTAACAAAGCTGTGTCACTAACCCACCTCCCTCTGCTTTCCATCAAGACTTTCCTTTATGATTGGGTGAAGCCATTCTCAATCATGGGAAGAACATGCCCACTAAAGCACCTTCTTTACATAAATTAATGACAGCATGAAGGATCGCAGCTGTTATTAGAAGAGCATGAACTAGTTCAAACTGCCAACAAATGAAAAGAAAGTCCAATAGATTTAGGTAGGAGGGTATCTATTCTAACAGTAGTCCAGCCAAATATTTCCTTGTGGTGATGAGAGGGTGGAGAGGTAGGCATATTTGTGATATTTAAGTGCCACAGCTGGCAATCCTGCATGCTCGGTTCACATTTTACCTGCAGTTTGCCTGTTACATCAGATTTGCCTTAGATTCATATGATCAATTTTAAATTGATCTGATAGAGGACTGTGGTGTTACATATAGCAGATATCTTATTGTGGCCAGCCAGGAAATGTCTGTTTCTAGAAAGAGATCTACACAATTTCACTGGAATCCTTCAATATACTTAGTACCTATACTAAATTTAACACTATATAAGAGGGAAAAAAAAAAAAAAAACAAAAAAAAAACCAGCAGACCATTTAGGTTTTTAGGTCTAGCTTTTGCTTTTTTGTTGTTGTTTGGTCATTTTTTTTCAAAGAGAAAACCACATACCACATAAAAGATGACTAACAACAGACAAGCATCTTCCTGGAAGGACAGAGTTGCACGAGGTTGCATGAAGACAGGTTAGTGACCTGTATTTCTGCAAAAGGGAGAATTTATCTGTTTTATTTCCTGAAGCAAGATAAACTCCACTTCATGGATAAGATTACAAAACAGCTGTATCGGCCAGCAAGTTATGTACCTACCCCAGACAATAAGAAGTTCTTATAAACAACTAAAGAGATTTGCCATCTGGCAATGCTGGCAGTAAGAAATGAGAGTGAACTCCATCCTGTTAAGGGAAATAAAGACAAAGACTTGTGCCAGACTGTGAAGGATGCAGGAAAGATAGCCACTGGCAATAACGTTTTCCACAGAGTTGTTTCTCTTCTTCACCACTGCAAAATCAGTTTACAACCAGATAAATCGAAACTGCTGAAAGAGTGAATGCCAGATATTTTCCTTGCCCTCAGAAGCTTTATGTTTACAAAAGCACGAGGCAAAATCTTCGGAAGAAAACATGTTTTTTCTTGGACAATAATGACTGTCCAATAGCTAAAATTTGTGCTCCGCCTCAGATGTTCTCCTAAAGAGGACTGCAGAAATGAAGCTGAATTTAAGACACATGTGCAAAAACTTTGCAGAAATAAATGACAGTGTACAGCAAACTGGCCCATGTTTGTAGCCTCTTGGGCTGCTGGAACAAACACTTATGTGTATATACAAGCTTGAACTGTTAATGGAAAATAGCATTAGCTGTAAATTTATCTTCTTTCTTTCATTGACATTAGAAATATGAGTACATTTGCAAGCACAATTCCATGCATGCTCATCAGAGGGCTATAAGGAGATTTTTCACACTGTGTAGGATTGGAGACATTTTCAAAGCAGTCATTTGCTACTCACAATGCATTACATCGAAATTGCATTCGTCTAACATGTCTGTATCCCTTCTCTGACTGGAAGACTGAGGCTCCCTAAACAGTGAGATAGTAAGAAATCAATAAACAATGTGTTCTCATGACAGTAACTCCTTACTATGTGAGGTACTTCTATTCTACCCACTGCAACAGTAAGTTTTCTGTTATAAATTCTAGCCTCACATGAAGACTCAGTGCAAAGTCACACTAAGACTTGAATCTGCATCATCTCATGCTGGCTGCCTGCCACAGGGGATTTTTTTTTTTTAACCTGTGGCAAGTAGAAAAGCAGCCCCAGGTGTAGGCAAATGAACTGCAACTGAACTATGACAGGAATATGCAAATTCCATTTTGCAGCTTTTGACCTCCTCCCATAACAATATTCCAGTGCCTTGTGCAAGACAAATAGACCAACCCACTCAAATAAAAGAATTCTTTTGCCAATTTAAAAGGTGTTGTAGTAATACATTATAATTGTGATATTGACTGAGAAAAAAAAATACAACAGATGCCCATAATTCCCTTAAATCCATTTTATGGCCTGGTCTTATCTCTAGTCCCATCTACCCACGGACAAGCATGTCTATAGCATGGGACTTTATCCAGCCACAGATGAGTGTTCTTAGCCCAGTGTATCACCATCACCTGCAATCCTTGTCTTTACACACATTAAAAGCAGACTTTTACGTAGAGTAACTAATGCACAGCACCTTCCTCGCATACAAAGTCATAAGGCAGATGGACGGACATATGTACAACTGCAGCTAACTGCTAATGTAGCCATTAGCACTCAACAACATGACACCAGTTTGTGATATGTGCTGGAAGAAAACTTATTTTTATAAATAAAACCTTGGCATCTAGAGACTGATATAATCCTGCTTTCAAGAAATCTATCTGAGACTTTTAAAGGGACACTGACCTCATTCTCCTTTCCCCCTCTCTGCTGAATTTTCAATAATACCCCCTCCTCTCGTCATGAAGATACTATATTTACATGAAAATTCACTATGACTCTCACCTTCAAAACCTGTTTTCCCTGAACTTTCATTTTTTTTAACATATGGACATTGATTCCTGATAGAGGTATTTAGATTTTAGTCAAAAATATTTCTACACTGGCCAAAATCAAATTAAAATGGAACAAGAGTGAATGAGAAAATACAGTGAAAGACTACAACAGTAGAACTCTTCTTCCACATTATGTCTCTTGATATCAGGAATGGCCATGTGTACATATCCATCCACATATTTATTTGAGGTCCATCACTATGGACATCAGTTTTCCATATGTGGGGGGACTACACATTCAGAGCTTCCGTAACGGTGACTGAGAGTCCATTAAATAATGAAAGACAGTTTGGACTTGAGGTCCTTCCACAAATAAACTAGGCAGATGGTAAAGTGATGCTGCAAGAAAGCAAGAGTCCTATCTCATTTAGAGCATTCAATTGTCAGCTGGTTTCTGTGTTTAGGTGATGATGATGTGGTCTTCTTCAAGGTGATACCTCTAACAAAGCAGCTTGGTTAAGGTGGTCAATGCATTACCAAACATCAAAGGAATTGCCTTTGCCTTTTGCAAGTAAAGCCTTCCTTTTAATGGAACAGTTATATCATCACATGCTGTTTATACAGACACACAAATGTTCAAAAAGGATTAAGAGCTCTTTTCCAAGCTCCCATGTAAGCATTTCAGCCAGATTGTTCCTGTAGAAAGGACAAAAAAAAGTTTATTTAAAAAAAAATTACTCACTCATAAATATTTTGAGTTTTTTCCAATGTTTACCCATTAATAAATACATTTCAATGTTTACCTATTAATAATTAATACAAACATTTCAATATTTAACTGTTAATAATGTTTACAATATTAATAAATAAATAAGTAAACTAGCTTTACCTTACAAAATGAGTCAATTTACGATATTTACAGTAGAGCTTTAACTTACTTTTTCTGTTCTTGGCTTTTTTAACAGATTGTTTACTACTCCCAGGTGAAGCCAATATATAGCTATGGTGGGAAAGTGAGGCACACAAGGAAAAAGACTCAGTCACTGGGTCTTTTTAACTGGCAGCTCTCCCTGTGTTTTCATCTGTGAACTCTCTAAGGTAATGACCAATCTCAAACCATGTGCAGAAGTAATAATTTCATGATAAAACTAATCTTTACGATAAACAGCTATATGAAACACTCTACTTTTTATTTTCAAAGAGCCAGAAGGAGTATGGTAGTGATTTGGATATCTATTTTTCTAAAATTGCACTCCAGGTCTTCCATATTCTCATGTAATGCTCAGAATCTTTAGCAAATAGGAATTGCATCTAGAAGAGGAGAATAAAAATACAGTAAAACCAAAGGTAATGTTAGAAACTCACCAATGTAAGTAGTTTCATCCCTTGTACTAAAAAACATTTGAAAACTAATCTACTGCATATTCTTTCCACTCAGAAAAAGTAAATTGATCTTTCAGTTTGAATACCTGTCAAAGCACAACCACTATAATGTTGATAAATCATTTTTCTCATCAGTTATTTGCAGTGATATACTGCAAAATTACATTTAACTCCACAAGAACTACTGGACCAAATTACACCCAAAACAGCATGGGGGATATTCACCCTGTGGAGAACTCAGCAAAAGCAGGAGTGAGGAGCATCTTTCTCCCACTAGCACCACCCAAGTGGTATGAGAATGCACACAAATAAAGACAAATCAGGCTACAATAGTTCCTAACACAGCACTGGTTCATTACTCCCCCACAAATTGTCATCAAACTCCTTCCATACACTGAATGAGGAGGATATTGCCAGATGCCAGGAACATAAGGATGGGAAAACTTGCTAAGAAAGTGGTAAAAAAGTGGCAACCAGTGTTACTGGGACATTCTGGACTAGCTCACAATAGTGCTGTTGCACAGAGGCCTACTTCAATTACCATAATATTTAATATTCACTCTGGGAAAACTGGATGATACTGTGGCTTATTTTACCAAAAAGCACTATTACAAAAATGCTTTTGGGAAGGCACAGATATATCTGCTGCCCTTTTTGCTTGTAAATGTAAGGTTTAGCACTCAACCTACCCTATAATTTTGTACATTTACTCTAAGTTTCCGGAGGATGTTGCTCCCTAAATGGGAAGACTCTTGTTCAGAAAATACTGAACAAAATCAAAATTGCCTTTGAATGTAACTGAGCTATGAATTCACTCTATGAGAAGCAGTTTTCCTCTGACTTTACCTGATGTGAAATAAGATGTCTTGAATAACCCTGAAGTATATGCTCCTTCCATGAGCAATGGGAAAGGACAGCATCTCCAAAGTGAGACGCAACTCATTTAATAAGCTTACAGTTCTCTCTGCTGACTACTTGAGAGTGCCTACAGGTCTAGCTAGGCTTTCAGACCAACACAGCAAGGTGAGATAAGTCCCAAAAAATTCTTTTCCAGATATGATACTTTATTTCTGGTTTGCATATTATTCACAAGGCACCCTTTTCACTCACACATGCATTTCTTTTTCACAAGCGCTCACTAGTTGTGAAAAGTGTCCTTTAGCCCAAGAACTGCCTCTAAACACTTCATCTCAATCATTTGCTATTTGTGGAGTGCAATTGGTTTGCTTAATTACTTGCTTCTGTCTTTTTGTGCCCTCAACAGATGGCTTAGCACATTTAAATGAAAAGAATAACCAAGTTAAAAAATAACAATCTTTTTTTTTTTTATTTAGCTGAAGAAAGACTGATGACACCCTTTGCAGGATTTTCACAAATCACTACTATTCAATTATTTGTGAGCAGTGAGCATGTTACACGCTCACATGGCAGAGTTTTGCATGTGCTCATATAATTCATGAAAGCAACTCCTCTGTCTGCATATCCTTTCTGTTTAGCAATTGTTTTTTCTGCTTCCCATTACTAGCCGTTACATTCTGAACAGAAAGAGATGCCCACCGCGAAGAACAGGACAGGTTTTGGGATGCTGGACCATAGGCGGCATTTCTCAGAGACAACTAGAAAAATGTACAAAGTTACAGTTGGTATTAGCCTTTAGGATGATAGAAGCAATGGAGGAGCAGGTCAGAGCCTCAAGAATTCATCTTTCAGCTCTAAAACACTCCCTCACAGGTGTTGTTTGGGCCTTGGCAAATGCTGCAGATCTCCCGTAGTTCAGGCATGACAAACTCTGTGGGCCCAGCATTGTGTCACCACATAAACACTATTCAGTGCAGCAGAGCTGCTTGAAAGGCACTAGATGACTCATTTCTGATAAAACCCACCCAATTTTTTGGTATCTTTCTACAAAATTTTTCTTGAGTGTTATTATTTAGGTGTCTGAAAGGTACCTGAAAGCCAAATCCCTTCACCTTTCTGAAAGAAGAGGGAAGAGTTTCATAACAGAGGAGGCTTCTTCCTCTCCTAGAAATCACAAAAACCTCCTAAAAAAGTATACGCAGTTTTGCCTCAGCTGAAAAAAAACCCTCACCTTACTGGACAAGTCAACATAAAAATCGTTTTGCTTTATTTCAAAACAACAACAAAGAAAACTAACACAAACCCCCTCCAAATCCAGGAGACAAAACCAGACCCATAAATGTCAGTGCTATTCTAGTCATGTACGTGTGGGCAGACAAGGTCCCATTGCCATGCAAAGCAGATTTGAAAACTAAACCTTCAGTTTTCAGTTGAGGGATGTCCTGCCTCAAGTCAGTGATTAATCTGACTGTTTAGCCAGATTATTATTTAATGAGAGTTTTGTTCAGCTGGTGGGACTTTCCTCTCCCTCTTTATGTGTCTCTGCTCTTATTCCTCATGTGCTTACTCATATAAGGGGATATAGAGTGGATGTCATTTGTTGTCACGCTACTGGCTTTTTCTCAGCCAGCCATGCCCTGTTTAATTACGTACAGTAATGTTTTGTTATTTGGCACAAAAATCTAGCTTTTAGTCTGTTTTTCCTTAGGTCCCTTCAGGTACCCACTGCCTTTTCCAAATGCAGACCCAATTCCTTTAAGGAACCTCCTTTGTTTTCCCCTGTCTTTTCTCAATCACACTGAAACTAAGGTTATTTCTAAGATTCTTTCAGCTTTCAAGCACAGCTTCACAGTTCCTGTCTCAATTCTGTTACATGCTTGTCAATCTCATTTTCTTCTCAGAGTGGACAAGACCGGACTGCCTCTGCTTAGAAACAACAGGCTTTTCTGAGAGTTAGAATACTTTCTGAATATTGTTCAGATATCCTGAGAGTGAATTGATGGCAGAAGGCACACAGCTATTTTTAAATCCTCTTTTTTCCACTTCTTATCTGCCCCAGATTAATACTCCAAGGCATTTGGAATAGATGCTCCAAACTCATCACAGTCCCTCATACATTAATAACTCAGGTCACAACTACCAGGAGCTGTGTTATATAGTACAAGTTCAACTACAATTTTCCTTCTCCAGAATTTCTAAATATATTAACTCCATTTCTCTTTGTAAACCTAAAATTTGGCAGTGGCAGTCTGAAACATCCTGCTGGGAACAAAGTTCCCAAAGTATCCTGAAAAAAAACCCTAGGTTCTTTGAGAGCAGGATTCATCAAGCAGATGCAAGGTATTTGGTTCTTCCAGTTTTGTGAGAGCATGGGAGTGATACAGGACTGGATGACATGGATAGTGTCCTTTTAGGTGAAGAAAATGTGTTATTTCTTCCCTACCTCAACAGGTTCAAAGTCATGCCTAGAGATATATCTGTGAAGAACCTTGAAGTCCAAAACAAACTCCAACATGAAATTTACACCAGGTGTATGGGTGTGACTATATGGGTGTGACTGTGCATGGTAGCATGTACAGGAGTGAGAACACAGCCAGTGAGTTAATGTAGCTGTTGTTCTGGCCAAGGAAGTAGTACTGAAGGAAGTGAAAGAGTGGAAGGAAATATAGTTGCAGTGAGTAGAAAGACCTAGGAGATGATTTCGCCATACCTTTCCAATGTCTAAGTACTCAAAAATGGTACCAGCATCCCCCTGTGATAACATGCTTGTTCTTCAGGATGCTAGAAAGCCAGAGGGCTTTGATACAACCAGGCAGAAGTGTTTATGTAGAAACTCAGGAGAAAGGTGCCTTAAACTTTAAGGCTTCTTTAATCTATTGTAAGTGATGTGCTGATGTTGTAATGACTTCCAAATATTAGATTACCTGACAGATCCCTATTGGCATTAGTAGAGAGAAGGCTAAACACATGAACCCCACAGGGAGCAATGGAGAAAGAAATGCTGGGATTTCTTGCTCATACCTGTAAGAAAGCTGAGAAAGAAAAGACCATAGTGAATAAAACATCACAGGTTAATAAATGAAATTAGATGCCACACTGACTAACTCACTCCGCAATAGGGCTGTAGCTTCAGGGACACATCGGGATCAGTGAAAGGCAATGTGTCTTAACTGAATGAGGCCAAGGTAGAGGAAGGAACAAAAAGGCTGGTGTCTAGTTGAATCATCATAGAATAATTTGGGTTGGAAGGGACCTTAATGACCATCTAGTTCCATCCCCTCTGCCATGGACAGGGACATCTCCCACTAGATCAGGTTGCTTAAAGCCTCATCCAACCTGGCCTTGAACACTTCCAGAGATGGGGCATACACAGCTTCTCTGGGTGACCTGTTCCAGTGTCTCACCATCCTCACAGGAAAAAATTTCTTTCAAATATCTAATCTAAATCTCTCCTCTTTCTGCTTAAAATTGTTACCCCTCATCTTATCACTACATTTCCTGATAAAGAGCCCCTCCCCACCTTTCCTGTAGGCCTTCTGTAAATACTGGAAGGCTGCTATAAGGTCTCTCTGGAGCCTACTCTGTGCAAGGCTGAATAACCCAACTCTCTCAGCCTGTCCTCATATGTGAGGTGCTCCAGCTCTCTAATCATGATCCACGTCCTTCCAGTGTTGAAGGACTCCTGAGTTGAACACAATATTCCAGGTGAGGGCTTAGAAGAATGGAGTAGAAGGGCAGAAGCACGTGACCTTCTGAACTAAAGCATGTCCAACGATGACGTTGCAAGAATTTCTCCAAGCAGTATGATGTCAAAAATCTAGCTTTATGCAACTGAAGCTGTTTGGGCAGGTAGTTATAGCCAAAAGACAGTATAGAGAGGATAGAGAAGGTATGAATGCAGTATCTTAAATGCATCTTAATCTTTTTTTAGACAAAGGTGTTTAACTGCTCATTTTGGAGAAAAATTTCTTTTTAAATTTGAAATAATTAAAAAGTAGCATTAATAAATAGAACAATAGAAAAGTTTAGGTCAATTTTTTTTTCCTCTAATTTTCCTAAAACAAGAAAATAAATTGTCTGGGGCAGCCATTTTGACTGCTGAACTAAAAAAACATTTTCCCAGTAGCTCTTCACTGGCTGTCAGTCCATTAACACTTCCCAAGGCCAGCTGTTATAAGAGCTAACATATCCTGGCTAGTTTTGAGAGAGAGACCATAGTCATGTTCTTGAACAATGCTAGCTCTCATTTGTCTTTACACTAAGCACATTTAATTAGAGTCTGGTCATATAAATGTGTCTCAAACCCAGAGGTTCTTCAGTTTCACTGCTTGCAACACTTCTTTTACACTGTCAGCTAGCAGAAATTATGAAGGTCAGGTCTCTTCTCAGAAAGGAGCCTTTTTTGAATCCAGATTGAACATTTTCAGGGAGAACTCCAGAGGCAGGGAGAATTGCCCTGAAATGATCCAGGGGACATCCTTTTGGGAATACCTGGGTGCTGACTCATACTTTAGAGATGATCAATATTTTACCCAAGCATAAAAAGAAGAGCTAGTATTCTTGCTTGATGCAAATTACTCACCTACTCTGTTACCAAGTGTTGTGCGTTTAGGTGTTGCAGGAACTCAGCACCTGGACAATACTTGGCAGAAGCTGAAAAAGGCCCTCTGGCTCTACCTCACATTTATGTCACTGAAGCATAAGTACCTTTCTAGCAGTTTAGTGCTTGGACACCACTGTCTGCCTATCTCAAAGCTCCAATATGTTGAATACTTAGGTACAAGTTGTGATACTGTCATCTACCCAGTACATGAACTTTGCCTTCCCAATTCTGAATTTTTCCTATGGGATCTTAGGTAAATTACTCAATCTCTCCATAGTTCACTTTCCTACACGTAAAACAGAGATAACACTTACTTTGGTCCCCCTCTATATTCTCTTCTCATCAGAATACGCTTGGGGGCAAGGATTGTCCTTACTATATCTTTATGCCTCACTTCACATAGAACTGAGTCATGAACATGAGCACCTGGGTCTAAATAAAAACCATATACAACACGCTACACAAAGAACAACAGAATGAAAAGATTAAAGACTACTGGTGTAAGGAGGCATGCCAGTGGGGGAGCTACATAGTGCAAAGGAAAATTTAGTTTTTTATTTTCTCCTCTACTCCTAAACAGAGCTTAATTCCTCTCCAACACAACCATTTATGCAACACAATATTTAGAGGCTAAACTTCTCCTGAATGCTGTGTCACACACATCAGCTTTTCTTCAAGGTCAGGATTTTGTTTGATGTCTTGTCTTGAGCAAACAAAAGTAAATGGGAAATAGAAAACATTCACTAAAGTAGAAACTGCTGAGCCTTCTGTAGAAATGTTTGGTCCTTGAGGTGGCTATGTATTTCCTCTATTTAATTTTTTATAACTATATATACAAAATGATACATCCAAGTGTCTCACATTTATATATGAAAAAGCCAAAATACGATAGATACCATAGTGTCCAGTTCGTGCCAGTTTGGGGAGACCGAATCTTACGTGAAGTCTGTAAATTATGAAACAAGTAAACAAAATGCAAATATAAGATACTTTTTTCCTGGTCATAGCCACAGTTTTAAGATCTCCAGCTCCTTTCTACTAAATTCTGCATCAAGACAGAGTGGTAAACAATTGGTCCTGTTGGACTAGAAAGGACTGATAAAGTGAAAAATTAATGGCTTACACAACCATCTGGTTTTCCCAAGGCTAGAAAAGTAAGTTGTGCCAGAGCTAGCACTTGAACACAGACCTTCAGTACCTTAATGCAGGTATTTGGCCCTTCTTCTCTAAAGTAGACAGTGTATTTTGTCACACTGAACTTCATAACCATTAGAAAATGGGGTGAGGGGAAATCCAACAAATGCCAAGCTAAAAAGCACTAGAGAACTAAAGCTAAAAGCCTTCTAGAGAACTCTTGAACAGACTATTCTTTCTGATAACAGAAGGGAAAAAAAAAATCTAATGAGCATGGAAAAAGGGATTCTGAGCAACCTATAATTACAGCACCTTGTATCAAGGAGAAAACACACAGCTAGCAGAAAAAAAGGATATGCTGCTGCTTTGCTCAAAAAACAAGACCAGAGAAGTTCATGGGTTGGCCCTTTTCCTGTATGATTTTTTCCTTCCCCCTAACAGGAACACCAAAGTCACCCTGCCATCCCTGACTACTGCCCCGTGAAGGTAACGATACACCCTTGCCCCTTCCCAGCTGCCCAGCAGTGTCCGGCAGCCCTACAGCAATGCCCTGTCATTAGCTGCTTTCCCTGAGGAATTAGAGTTTATGTGATAGTATCTCACTAGGCAGCAAATTAAAAGTGACCTGAGCAATGGCCTATAATATCAACGTCATTTTCAGCCCTTTCCTTGTATATATAAAGAAGATATTCAAAAGAAAAGGGGCTGGTGTAATGCAGGACAACTCCACTAAAATCAGTGAGTTGAAGCCAAATGTGATGGACTGAGGATCTGGCCCATCTCCAGTGACTTCTTTTTTTCTGTTCATTTGCTTGTAAAAGGACTGCAACAAAAGTAAAATTTAATGTGAATACAGGTCAGCTGCTAAACTAATACAGACTTCCCATAAATGACTGGAAGGCGTTACAGACATAATCCATGTAAAACAGAACTTGGCATTGCCATGGAAACAATTACATTCATAGAACAAAACACAATTGATATCAAACCATTCAGAAGGCATTTAAAACTTGTCATGCACTTAAAGTACAAGGAAATTAGTTTGCTAATTAAAACACTGTTCCCAGCCATTGTGATTTCTTTCTTTAATGGCAAGAGTCATGTTTGCTGCTTTTAACCTCCTAATGTTCCCTCCAACAAACACACTTAGCTTAAATACAATATTTCAGCATTTGTTTCAAGCCATGTAATAAAAGCTCAAACTGCAACTAGTCTTTATCCTTTCTTTTTCAGCCAATGCCTCCAACAGATCCTTTTTAATCTCCCCTAATGTCTCTAATGTAATGAATCCCATATATAATGACATTATAATGGTTAGAAAGTGCTTATGCAAGCCTTCCAAAAAGAAACAATCTTCAGACTCTTTAAATAAAAAGCCAAAGCAACAATAACAAACACCCCTCAAATAAAAACACCTTTTAATTAACTGCAGCGCTTCAGGTGCTGTTTAATGGTGAATCATGATTTCTAATACCCCACCCCTAATTTTGCATGGGGTCAGTCACTATTTTCCCCCAAGTTTTCCATTCAAGAGTAGTCTAATGAACACAAATGACACCATGCAATGCTGGTTGCATGTTAACAGAAAAAAATGTCTTTGTCCCAATTTTAGTAGAAACCTCCAGAACCTACAGGATACTGGAAGAGATTAACCATGTGGATGACACTCTCTCTGGGTGCCTCAAAGAAGAGTCTTTTGCTCTCTGGAGGTTCTTCTTTCTCTATTACCTACAGAGACTTCCACATCATTAACTCCTGTGTTATGTGGGGTAAATTCAACCCCAAAGACCACATCAATGCAACAAATACTATTGTCTCCACTTTATTTGTATGAAACTGAGGCACAGAGAGAGGCTGTGATCTGACTCTCATTATCAAGCAAACCAAAAAAACCACATGGGTTTCTAAATCTCTCATCCCAATGCCTGCTATCGTTCATTCACATTTTCACATTCAAATACTGATTTTGGCACCAGCTAAAATGAAACCAAGTCCCAAACTATGACACTTTTATTTCTGCTTTTTCAGACTGCAATGTCCTGTCCTGTCTGCAGCAGCTTTTTCATCTCCATGCAAAGCAACTGTTCTGCAACTGCACATTTACTTTCTTCCTTTCTTGTCTAAGAGCTGCTGTCTAAGGGAACATGAACACTTCCAAGCTCCTCTCATTCATTTACTGGTGAGCTGGAGACAGCCGCACTAGCAGCACTGCCAGGAAACAGCACAGTTCAGGAGAAGAGCACATTTCCATTCTAAATACTGTAGACAGCCTGTAAGGATAACATACCTTCTAGCGAAAATCATGTCCTAGTCTCCATCTTCAGCAAAGAAAATGTGGCCCAGCATTGCCATGCATAGCTAAATACGCAACTTCGAGGTGTGCCACTGGCCCCAACATGCAGCTGGAGTTGAATAAAAAACACTCAGGGGTTCCCAAAAGATCATTTTGCACAAAGGAAACTGAGTCACATGTTCAAAGTTAAACCTTATTACTTGATTAATTTTGAATCTTTTACCCAGGTTACAGAAAATTAAATTGTCCTCACAAAGGGACTTGCTGTCCATACATAGTTAATGACCATAGCCTGGCTGACAGTCCTTGACCTCGCCTTGGCCATGCTGGGTCATGCCAAATTTACTCCCAAGAACTCAGTACCACCATCTCCCACATGAGATATTAACTGTAGTTTTTCCATCTGTCTTGCCTCTAAAAAAGGAAAAGGAAAAGGAAAAGGAAAAGGAAAAGGAAAAGGAAAAGGAAAAGGAAAAGGGAAAAAGAAAAAAAGAAAAAATATCTCCAAACAATCCCTCGCCGCAAACCAGCACAATAATTGTATTCTCTGCCATATTGCCCCTGCCAAGAACTTTTTCTTTGAAAGACAAAGTTTGAGCTAATCATAAGGTTTTAACTATGATCCTATAAATCTCCCCCCACATCAAAAAACCTTGAAGTAGATTACAGCATATTTAGATTATACTGTTTCGCTTTTTGGGAATCAAATGCTTCTCAGAGGTAACTTAATCAGCAATTACTCATAAAGTTGGTGTCAAATGTTTTCACTCAATTTAATTTGCTTCCTGACAAAGAATGCTTTCCTGGGGATATCAATATGCAACATAGGAAACAGTTTGTGAAACCAGAGGAAAATTATAGAGAGAATGATAGTACATCAAGGTGTTCAACCTACTTTTGATGTATATAGATCAAAACTACACAAGGAAGGCAGAAAACCCAAATGCAGAAGCAGACCAAAAAGAGAAAACCGCTAATACAGGGAAAGGAGGGATGCACTTAATACCTCAGCAGCTTGACCTTTATAGTAGAATAACCACGAAGTACAATATCTAGCCTAAGGGAAGAAATAACATGAGCTCTAAGCACAATCCACTACTCTGACCAGAAGCATGATAACTCTTACATGCTAGGAGGCAGAAAAGACCATTACAGATTATCCAAAAAGTCACTGAAATGTTTGCATTTCACCTCGCCCCAGGGCTTATGTGCACACAGCATGAATATTTATTTCTACGTATTATGTAGCTGAGAAAAAAACAGTATCCTTGGTTCCATGAGTTTTATAATCGGCTGTAGCCTTTCCTAGAAAGGCCATGTTATGGCCTGCTTGCTCTGCACATCACTGCAAGTGATGGCTGCATGGACAGCCCCAGACACCACTTCACACTCAAAGAGGATGACACATTTCTTCATGTAGACAACATTGTAGGCTTGTATTGAATGACACACTGGAGAGTGGGCAAATATCTATCAAAACGGGTGTCTGCTCCATCCTCAAAATACACTGCTCAAGGGCAAACAGGGGCCAAAAATAGCCTTTACCCAGTTGAGAGAGGTCCAACCATAAAACACCTGTTGGACATGAAGTAGAAACATGGTCAATGAATACTGAGGAATACAGGTGATATTTAGCTGGGCAAATGCTGAGTGCAAATGACAGCTCTGAGGGAAATGGAGTCATCCACACTGAATGCCCCAGCCAGGGAATTTGTGATGACCCTATGGACCTCGGCACTACATTTGTATCATAGGGCAAAGGTAGGGACGTGATTCAAAAGCACAGTTTTTCAATGATTTCTTCTCTTGCAAGGCAGAATTACTATATATATATATCAAGGTCAGCTCCAACTAGTGTTTGATGCAAATCTGTGAGGGGTGTTCTTATGTGAAGACTACGTTAATGGCAATATTCCAAGCTTGTAGCAGCTGTTACCAAAAAGCTTCAAGGAAGCAGTCCTAGTTTCAAGACCAGAGAGATCATCATTAGCAACAAGCCAAGCTCAATCAGTCAGTTCAACTACACCCTTTGCATTGCAATATGATGCAAAACATGTGGTGTTTCTTACCAGCATAGTGAAGAATTTTCTGTTCTTTGGCATTTGGTATGACACCACCAGTTTTTCACCAAGTCAAGAGAGCTGAGCCCCACCATCACACAGCAGTTACAAAGCCTGGCCACAGGATCAGGCTGGGACCACTATGTGAGAGATGTCGCTAAACTCAGGTTGAGGGGTGAAGAAGCATAAAGAGTGGAAGCACAGTACTAAAAACATATAATCTGCCACCAGCAAGTTTGGGGAGAGGGCTGACTTTAATGGTGTGAGTATTCTGCTCTCTTTTCAGCATTTTTGAAAAGTAGAACTCTTCAATAAAAAAATAAATACAGTTGATAGAATGTGAAGAGTAGCCATGAACAGGTTGAAAGCTTGTGGGTAAAAATTAAAGATGGAAGAACCAACGGGAACCTTGTGGTTGGTGTATACTACAGGCCACCCAATCAAGGTGAGACAACTGATGAAGCCTTCTTCCTCCAGCTACAGGAAGCTTCACGCTCACAAGCTCTCATCCTACTCAGGGACTTCAACCACCCAGACATATGCTGGATAAGTAGTACGGCAAGCTGTAGGCAGTCCAGGAGACTCCTGGAGTGCATCAAAGATAATTTCTTAGTCCAGCTGATAGAGACCTCCCACCCGAGGAGAAGCAATACTGGACCTTATGATCACCAATACAGGTGAACTCATCAGTGACATTAGGATCGGTGGCAGCCTGGGCTGCAGTGATCATGCACTGGTGGAGTTCAAGGTCCAGAGGGATATGGGACAGGTGAGAAATACAGTGAGGGCACTAAACTTCAGGAAACTAAACTTCCAGCTCTTCAAGGAATTACTTCGTAGGACCCCCTGGGACGTGGTCCTCCAAGACAAGGTAGAAGAACAGAGCTGGAAAATATTTAAGGAAGCTTTCCACAGGGCGCAGGAGCGCTCAGTCCCCTTATGTAGAAGAACAGGCAGGAAAGGGAAGAGACCGGCATGGCTGAGTCAAGATTTACTGGTTAAACTGAAAAAAAAGAAGGAACTGCACAGGCAGTGCAAGCAGGGACAGGGAACCTGGGACGTGTATAGAGACGCTGCCCAGTTTTGTAGGGAGGAAGTCAGGAAGGCCATGGAGCAGCTGGAGCTGAACTTGGCAAGGGAAGCGAAGACTAACAAGAAGGGTTTTTACAGGTACATCAATCAAAGGAGGAATGTCAAAGAGAACGTATCCTCACTGATGACTGGAGATGGGGATCATATATCAACAGATGAGGAAAAGGTTGAGATACTCAACAACATTTTTGCCTCAGTCTTCACCGATAACTGCTCTCCTCACCCCTCCTAGGTCATGGGACAGCAAGACGGTGACCAGGGGGGTAGACCCCCTCCCACAGTAGAAGAGGATCAGGTTCGCAAACACCTGAGGAACCTGAACATATATAAGTCCATGGGACCTGATGAGATGCATCCTAGAGTCCCGAGGGAACTGGCAGATGTGGTTGCTAAGCCACTCTCCATGATATTTGAAAAGTCATGGCAATCAGGAGAAGTCTCTGGTGACTGGAAGAAGGGTAACATTTTGTCCATTTTTAAAAAGGGTAGAAAAGAGGACTCTGAGAACTACCAACCTGTCAGCCTCACCTCTGTGCCTGGGAAGATCAGGGAACAGATCATCCTAGAAGCTATGCTAAAGCACACGGAGGGTGGGGAGGTGATTAATGACAGCCAGCATGGCTTCACCAGGGGCAAGTCCTGTGGGACCAACTTGGTGGCTTTGTATGATGGGGTAACCACAGCAGTGGACATGGGTAAACTGATAGATGTGATCTAGCTTCTAGACTTCTGCGAAGCCTTTGACAAGGTCAAAGGGGGGGGGGGGGGGCAACATCCTTCTCTCTACATTGGAGAGATATGGATTTGATGGGTGGATGGTAAGGTGGATAAGAAACTGGTTGGATGGCCATATTCAAAGAGTAGTGGTCAATGGCTCAAAGTCCAGATGGAGATCCGTGATGAGCGGTCTCCCTCAGGAGTCTGTACTGGGACCAGTGCCATTTAGTATCTTTATCTATGATATTGACAGCAAGATTGAGTGCACCCTCAACAAGTTTGCAGATGACACCAGGCTGGGTGGTTTAGTTGCCACAGTGGATGGACGGGATGTCATCCAGAGGGACCTGGACAGGTTGGAGAAGTGGGGCTGTGAGAACCTCATGAGATTCAATGAGGCCAAGGGTAAGGTTCTGCACCTGGGTCAGGGCAATCCCCATTTTCAGTACACAATCAGGGATGACATACTTGAGAGCAGCCTTGCAGAGAAGGACTTGGGGGTGCTGGTTGATGAGAAGCTTGACACGAGCCAGCAATGTGCGCTCACAGCCCTGAAGGCCAACCGTGTCCTTGGCTGCATCAAAAGAAGCATGGCCAGCAGGTCAAGGGAAGTGATTCTGCCCCTCTATGTCTCCCTTGTGAAACCTCATCCAGAATAAAGTGTCCAGTTCTGGAATCCTCAACGTAAGAAGGATATGGAGCTGTTGGAACGGGTCCAGGGGAGGGTTACAAAGATTATCAGAGGGCTGGAGCACCTTCCCTCCTAGGACAGGCTGAGAGAGTTGGGCCTGTTCAGCCTGAAGAACAGAAGGCTCAGAGGAGACTTTATAGCAACCTTCCAGCACCTGAAGGGGGCCTACGAGAAAGCTGGAGAGGGGCTATTCATAAAGGCTTGTGGGGATCAGACCAGGTGGAATGGGTATAAACTGGAGTGGGGCAGATTTAGACCGGACATTAGGAAGAATTTCTTTACCATGAGAGTGGTGAGACATTGGAACAGGTTGCTCAGGACAGTTGTGGATGCCCCATCCCTGGAGGTATTCAAGACCAGGCTGGATGGGGCCTTGGGCAGCCTGATCTAGTGGGATGTCCCTGCCCGTGGCAGGGGGGTTGGAACTAGATGATCTTTCAGGTCCCTTCCAACCCTAACTATACTATGGTACTATAATGTCTGGGAAAGGTGTCTTTTACTCACAGGTCATGAAGAGATTGATTTTGCACATAGGGCAGAGTATGTTCTGAACTTTGTAGCCTTCTTGAGCTGTTTTCAGTCAGTCCATCCACTGCCTACATTTCAGTGGTGCAACTGTACATGCAGGGGAGTCTTCAAAATTATCTAGGTTCTTGGAATTAAATATCAGAGACTGAGCCTCAGACATCTGCCTATGGTCCCTCTAAAGACAATGCAGAAACAAGGCAGGGCAATCCCACATCCTCATATTGTTGCCACTCTTGTATTATGACAGGTCAGCACAGTTTTCAAAGTGCTAAACTGACTTACAAGCCTCGGTGTCACAGGAGGGCATAACATCCCATATCTTACAAGGTGCTTCAGAAAAAAAGCTCTCAAATCAGCAGCTTTTGTCCTATCTGGAGTCTGGCCAGCTTGATATGGCGACATGACCAAGGGCAGAGCATCCTTCCCCAGCTAGCTGGTGAATGGATTTGCTCTGCAGGGAAAGAAGTAGCATTTATTTCCTGAGGTATCCTGGGCTTTCATTGCATTCCGATAATCCCAGCATTCATATAACCATAGAGATTTGCACAAAAATTAGAACAGTGGATTAAACACAGGCCCATCACCTGAATGTTTTGCTTGTCACCCATTACTGTTTTTTCTTTTACTGAAGAAAGGCGGCATCTTTAAAAAAAAACCAAACATCTGGAATAAGTAGAAAAGTCGCACTCTAATATTTATTAACAGCTTCAAGATGTAATAGGAGTAACATTTCTTGAGCAGTAAAGATGCAGAATACTTTATCCAAGAGCAGCCTGAAGGACAGGAAATGCATGACAAGATACAAAGTCCTGAGCTATTTAAAGTTAGAAGGTATCTTATCAAGTTGGAGACATGATGGGAATAGACAGCTCAAATTAACTGGACACCATCTGCTACCAACTATGTTCTGTAAGTAAAAAGGGAACCTGAACTGTCAGGATATTGCTACACTAATGCACATGTGGCTCTTGAATACCAGAGATGGTATTTGAAAATAATAACTTGGAGTATTATCATCTATCTATTGCTCCTTTCCAGAAAGCAGTTTGATATCTGAAGACACACACCTGCTGAATAAATAATTTAATTTGTTTAAATGTAATTACAGTCCCTTTACACAGTGGGGAAAGGCACTTTCCTGGCTCTGTATAACAAGCAGATGAAAGTTCTGTACATACAAAATTTCAACAGTGTGCACTCAGACCCAGTGTCGTCCTCCCCATTATTTCTTTGAACAAAACCAGTACCCTCTCAGTGAACAAGTATCACCAGTTCATGGCAAGACTCGCTGCATTTATTGTATAAAACCTTAACTTTCATGACTATCAGTTAATTTCAGCTTTCTTTTTCAATCTTTTTGGTAACCAACTCCAAGAGCTGTAATTAAAACCTGAAACACACAAATCAAGCCACTGCTAAATTATTAGAAGTTAACAAATACACAAAATCAAAGAAGAATTTAGAGGATTTAGGTCTCACTCCTACTACTTGTACAACCGCATGTGGCAATATAAACTGTGCTTTCCTCGCCACAGTAATTCTCGTTCTTCTATCAAAGGCAGAATAGAAGAAACCACTGGGATAGCCCCTCTACATTGCTAGGAAGAATAATTTGACCTGGCTTTGGTTTAGGCTCACCCTCGGTAGTATCCCTCCACTGAGTTTTTGCTTACTTGAGTGTTCCTGGAATTTCTGCACCGATTTCTGTCTCTTCCATGTGATGCAATTTGACCATGAACATAGCCCATTGATATTTAAATATTTATCTCTTTCTCCTCATCATTTATTATTTGTTTTGTGAAATAATACATTGTTTGCTGTGCAAAGTAATGAGTCCTTCACACTGCTGTAATATTAAGAGAAGAGCTTCAGTAATACTTCTATTACCTAAATTTCATGGCAACAGAATCCATCTTTTATTCTCTTCACACTAATCATCCAGCCAATGACTGAACACATGCTGTAGAGCAACCAGATGTTTTGTCACCATCTCCTGTCTGCAAGCTGCCTGCTGCTTCTATCAGCCCTCAACATTATCTCACAAGTAACTTCTGATAAAAGAGAATGAAAATTTACTGCCACTTTTAGGCATAGAAGTGATACAAACAGCTCTCCAGCATAGCAAATTTCAGTTATCAAAATAGTGCCACGCTACCTTTGTTCAACACTACTCCAAACTACTCCATTTATTACAGGACCGTGACAATCTATATAGATGCCTCTCTCAAAATCCCTGCCTCTGGTTCAACAAGCCTTGTAAAAAGCAGTCTGTCTCCACCTGTGTTTTGAGGGGGGCTCTGGTGGGATCAGCTCTGGGTAGGCATAGTAAGTGGCTCCGGCCCACATTGCACGGAAGGAACCTCCCAAAGCAGCCCTTGCTCGTGCTGCAGCATAAAGAGCCTAGTGGCTGCTACACAAGAAAACACAAACAATTTTAGCAGTGCTTTTATTTAATTGGCTTAGAATAGCATAAACATTCTGTAGGAACACGTTTCAAAGTAAAGTTAGCAAAGACATTAGGCAAACTACAGCAAACGAGAGGGGCACAGCCTAGTATGTTTCAGCTGAAGGGAATAAAGCACTAGGATAGGGCATCAAATGGCCCTTTTGCGTTTTGGCCCCGTTCTCTATGAGACGGGGTGTGTGGAACAACGTCTGCCCCCTGCTCATCCAAGCCACTTGGGGCTGCAAAGCTGACTCTGCCTTCATGCGTCTCTGCTCTGTTCTCACATCAACTGGGGCTGTTTGGGAACTGAGAGGGAGAGGGGGGCAGATGCCTACTGCTTACCTCAAGACAAGTAAGGGAAATCACACCCAAGGGAATATAACGAAATATTATCCATTTCTCCTTCAACATTTGCGGATGAAGAGGCCAGGAACAACAAAGAAAAGAAGGTATCACCTCCATTAATTCACACCTCAAAGATACCTGTAAGTTGCACATGCATCTACTGTGGATAAACTAGGCCTTTCACCTCTTCCAAGCAGTAGCAGTCCCTAGGGAGCGCCTGTAAGTAGATATCAATGCAGAGGCAAACCACTCTTTCATGCCCAATGTCTTTGTAGTATTATTTTGCAATAATATTGCCAGGACTGCATTATTATTCTTCTTCCTTTCCTCTCCTGTAATATTCCTCTGGGCAAGGAGTAGCTTACTATGGGTTTTTACAGAAGACAGTCAGAAACAGAGCAGATAAAAATCCAGTTAACTTCACAGGCAGTAAAGTGTAGCATTGAAAAACAAGCCTTAAGGAATGCAGTAGAATTAAGCCAGCAGAAAACACTACTGTTTTCTGTAGCAATTTAAGACCATCATACAAGACAAGGGAGTCTAACAGTATGCAGTAATGGACAAGGGTGTAAAAGCGAGACATCTCTAAGCATTGCAAGTGGTCTTATCCAGTAGCAGGCTGTTCTTTGTGTTTGTAGGCAGATCCAATGCATGCATACAGCCTCCCTGGGAGGATAATAGCCAACTTTACCTAATAGGCACACACCAACTAGGCAGGCAGATGAAACTGTTTGTTACAATAGGATGAACAGTGCCCATCATCTTCCTGGCCCTACTTGTGCTCCATAGGTCCAAGCACAGAAGAGAGTCACAGTTGTTGTCATTCCAAGTCCAGTTGTACCTGAGAGTAAACTGGCTATGCAGCCAATAAATCAGCTGAGGATCAGAGACTGGAAACTGGAGCTTGCTGTCCATTAAGCTGTGAGCCCATGACATCTGCAATGTCATGGATAATTACAGTTGCATCCAAATCTGGTTTCAATTTATCCACTTGAGCAGAAAGCAAGAAGGTTAATTCACCAGTAAGAGCATCTTGTAGAGCCTCCAGGGTTTTTTTTTTTTGTGCTAGACGTCATGGTGCAAACAGGGATGATGTGGACATAATGAGACATTATGAAAGGTCACTATGGGTAGGCATAGCAGTGACACGGGCTTCAGTAAGCCCACTAAAACACCCATTATAGATGAAATAAAGATGAAACCATTCTGCTAGTTAAAAGCCAAGTCAGACAAATATCTATGACCTGCAACATCTGCAACATACACCAAACAGCAGAAAATATCCATTTTGCTTCTAGTTTGTCACCGGCAAGTTGAAGTCACACTGCTTTCCTACCCCTCTGTTTAAACTGTAGAGCAAGGATGGGAGAGGAAGTCTACTATAACTGGACCTTGATCTTGACTGGGATCTCTGATGGCTCAATAATCCTAAAAACATTTCAGAGATGGAATTACCTAGAGTGCTCCTCAGGCACTTTTTGCACTGCATATCTATATATTCTAATTTAAGCACCTACACATTAACTGTAGGTGAAGGCATCAACTTATGCTTTTATTACTCAAAATCCAATGCACATCCTAAAAGTCACCTCATAGGATGAAAGAGGCTGAAATACAGAAGCTGGTAGAATGCCTTTAGCTATAAATCTGCATGGTAAAAAAATGGTCTCTCTCTTCTACACTCCATTCAAATTGGCTTTTATCTACATACTGAGAAACCCTACTGCATAAACAATCTGAGGTAAAACATCTATGGCAGGCATTTGGAGCCTCCAGGGGTGTTGATAACTCAAATAAATTGGCATACTACTGCCAGAGACTCAGAAAAGTCACCTTCCAACTACAATGAGATGTTTCTGAGAAAAGTCAGCTGAGCCGCATAACGTTATCATTGTTCATTAGTTTTCCATTAATGATAAAATTTCTGATTTTGATATTTAATAACCCTTAGGCATCAAGGTGGATAAATTAATATGCAAGCAGATAATTTGCAAAGTACATGTTTCACATTAGGGCAAATTGTTGCACACTTTGCTGATTACCTGAATCACACACACTGTACCACACTCTTCTATCAGTGAAGCATTGTCCTCTCTGGAGCTGGTTCCTCATGGTAGGTGGCTAAACCCTGCATATCTGAGGTTTTCTACATGCAGTATAAATGCTGCATCAGCCATACTTGAACTGCTTTCTATCCTGATGCACTAGTTTCTTGCCCATACACAATTCTAGGACACCCTCGACAACACTGAAGTAGCCCACGTGTTGAGGCTGCCACGTCACATGCCTCAAGTATTACCTCTCTCTTGGCTGCTTATGTGTCTGTGCCCAAGTCCACTCCTTGCCTGGCATCTTAGGCATGAAGAACAGCTCTCTCAGCAGGAACCGTGTTTTGGGAGTTTCTACACTTTCATAGCCAGGCATGAAGGCACCTTCATGAACAATAGATACAAACTGCCTTTAAGCTAGTATGCTCAAGGCATTGTGGAAACAGACAGGGACATCACTATGAAGTTCCACTAGGATAGAATTCCACATGAAACGCTGAGACAGAAGAAATAGGCAAATACTTTTTTCATTCGGCAATTCAAAAGTTTCATTTTGCCCCAGGGAGCAGCAAACTTGCCCCAGGTGCCAAACTTCATAATGATCCAGAAAACAGAAGGGTCGCTTTTGAACTTCCTTCTCTGATAGTTCACGTGGGGGTAGTTACTGATGAGTTATAGCCCAGTCGGTAGATCTCACTACTATTATTTGGGCTATATGTCTTACAGCACTTGCTGATCTGGATTATAAACACATAAACCAATTTTATTTGCACTGCAAAATTTGGGCAGAATATCAGCAAACTCTATGGAATCCATAATGAAACACCAAATTATTCCTGGTGATAGCATCACTCCCTCTAAAAACCAGGACCAGATGCCACATGGTTCATGCTGAAAACATTCTGTGAATTTTTACCCAAACACTGCCTATTAAGATGCAGTTAAATCCCTCTGCACCACTTAGAAAATATACCCTCTCATCTGAATTTGTCAAGATTTCTCAAGACTTCTATATACCTAAGATGCCAGAAGGTACTAACAACTTGAAGGGGTTTTTATATTTCCTCTCTGACTCCAAGTTCAGTCAAATTAATAGGAATACATTGGCTTAGCCAATCAAGCGCGAGCAAACTGGCCCGGCTATTAATGATCTTAAACAGCAAATGCTCCTTGGGCTAGAACATGTCTCAGTAGAGCTCCACACCAAGTTTTAGCAAAAGCTTAACTTTTCCTAATGGTTTCATACATTTCTGTTTTCACCCTTTCACTGCCAATTTCCCTCACTAACCCTCTCTGTAGACAGCAGTCCCCCTTACAAGGTGCTGCCTGCCTTGTATAAAGCAACTCTTGGTGCCTGGGTTTGCTTTAAGTGGTGCCCCTAACTCTAAGTGATGCCAAAACCAGCTCTGGATTTGAAGTAAAAAACCTAAGGACAGCAATGGGGTCAGTTTTGCAGTGAATACAAGTTGGCTTTCTTGGATCTGCACTAACTAAAAGCTTGGTCTTCGGGAGTCTTAGCTGGTGGGCTAGAAGGTTTCTATCCAATGCACCTGCAACCTGGGCTGCCCAGATTTCTGTAAACAACCCATCAGATTCAGCTGATGTGAACAGGAGTTGCAGAGAAAGGTAAACTGTTCCTTTTCGTTCTCTCTTAAAGTATTGAGGAAACTCTTCTCCACAGAGGACAGCTATAAATGAATGTTCTTCACATGTGATTTCATGTGACTATTAATCATGACAAGCCTAGTCCTTTTATTAACACACCCATTAAACTTATTCCCTCTCTGAAGCCAAAGAAAGGCATTCTATGGCCAGGAACAGAGAGGAGTCCCTCACCACTTGGCAAGTATAAGAATACACAAAAAGGGGGGGAAAAAAAAAATCAAATCCAATTCCAAATCCAATGTCTAGGTTTTCAAAAGCTCTCCAGCTTGGTAATTGCCTGTGTTTTTCATCTTATTTTGATATCAGACTGGGGGATAAGAGCTATTGTATTTTCTTTCTACCAAATTTAAAACACTGTGAATGCCAGTGATGCTGGCATGCAGGTTTCACCACAGCCTGTCAGGGGAACAGCCTACCCATCACATTACAAGGTCAGGTCCTCACATGTGGCTTCTATCTTTCCCCTCTTCTCCCCTCCCAACGACTCCTGAAGACTTTGCCATGCCGTGGCATTGCTTTGAGACTCGATAGTTCCTGCTCTATCTGATTATTCCTGGAAGGAGCAAGTTTTCCCTGGCTGAGGATTGTTCTGACCTCTCAGAGTAAGGAGGTCCTCTATTACAAGCAGTTACTTTACATTAATACAAAAGTTCATTTTTCTAACGTAAGACTTACAGACAATGCTATATCGGGGATCTTCTCACACACCTTGACTCTTATTTATATGTGCAGATCACACACCCAGATGCAGTAGCAACACAAGAAAATGTGACTGGATGAATGCATGACTCACAATCTAGGACAGAAGAGACACAGCAGAATAAAGCTACATGTGAAGACAGTGCTTGTTGGAGGACACCAGGCACACACAGAGGTTTCTATCCTGCAAAACCAAATAGACTTAGAAAATACAGAGTCCTAACTCTTAACTGAGGTAGCAGAGTTGCCTGTCCTCCATAGCAGAGCCAACAATACTTACCTACTTCAAGAACTGTGAAGAGGTTGTGTGAAGTCCAGCTAGGCTTCAAAGCCTAGCTCCTGCCAGAGTCCTTTCTGGTTGTCTGTAATGCATCACAAGGAAGATTTCTTCCAACACACTTCAAGAATTGATTGAGATACCTGCATTAAGAATTCCTGCTCCCTTTTTCCACCTGCAGATTGAGGGTTACTCCAGCCAGATAAACTCCAAGGCCAGATTTGCCACATTCCTTCCAATGGACTGACAGGTTATATACAGCAACTCACACAGATGATTTCGCCATGATATTATCATCTTGTGCAACTGAAAACAAAAAAATAAATATTTCTCATTCATTGCTAGCAACTCTACATCCTTTCTACTACAGTTTGTAAAAGCAATCACCCTATTAAGGGCATCAAGCTCTCAAATCCGAAGGCCAGATCCACCCAAACACTCACGCAGCTCCTCCCCACTCAGTCAGCAATAAACTCTAACTCCTGAAGGACAAGGAAGGTACTGAAACACAGAAATACAACAACACCCCACACACACACACACACACTACTATAAGCCATCCCCTCCTCCAGCTGTGCCAGCTTAAGTTCGATGTTTTGCAGGTGATTGTATGGCAGCAGACTTCAAACTAAGCCACTCTCCAAACCTCTTATGGCCAGAGATTTTAGGCTTTGAAACCTTAAGTACAAAAAGTGCACTTCACAACAGCTCCTGTGGGTGTTATAAGGAGCAACAAATGCTTTTAAGCACTCTAAGGAGAGAAAGAAGGTGACAATGAAATTGAGGGGAAATGGAGAAAAAGATAATCACACTGCAAGTTGCTGCTCTCATCTCCCAGCTACTTCCAAGGCAGCAGGAACCCAGACAGCCAGCAGCAGCTGCCACCCTATTAAACTCAACAATTTACAGGTGCTCAGAGGGAGCACTTGCGTGCAATTAGCTGAGCAAATTCATTTACTTCAAGATGCAGAGCCCAGCTCTCAGCTGCTGCAGTTTGGCTGAGCTCTGTTCACTCTGTGGAGTACTGGCAAGTTACTCCAGATGAGAGTCTGGCTTGTGGATATTAAGGAAGCTAGGAAAGCCTTGCTACACAGCGTGATCTTGCAAATGATTACAGGTGTACTGGAAAGTATAATGTGCTACTCTCACTTTGCAACTGATCTCTGCCTATGGAGGGTACTGGTACAGTCCGTTAGGCCTATGGTAAAAATCAAATAATAAGCCTCTATCCCTTGCAGGCTTATTTGGTGGTGTTAATCTAACCAGCCCAGATGAAAGGGATGGGAAAGGCACAGGCGAGTAGATTTGGTGCAAGTAACTAAGCATCTATGCTTGCCTGAAGTGTGGGCAAAAAGCCTGCATCACCACTAGCTCAGGCTGGTATTAGAAATAATCTGAAGATACATCGCAACACGTACCTAGACAGGTCTGACAGCAGGTGCTGTACCACTTGTGCTGGATGTCATTCGTGTACACAGGGAGGAATGCTGAAGCCCACAAAAAAAAACCAAAAAAAGACCAAAAAAACAGTCATCAACACTATCCTTACAGCCAAGCAAGCAACATGCTCCCACCACAACTTTCATTCCAAAAGCTTCCCATCTAGCCATCTTTGCTCCATGCCTATTATGGCCTCCCCTTCCTTTTATTACCTGATAAAAATGATAATCAAAAGCAATAAACATTGACTAACAAGGCCACACCCACAGTGGTCCCCATATTATATATTATTTGTTTACTCAAGCTGGCATGAAATACGGATGGTTTAGTGAACTCAGCCCACTGCAATCAGCAGAACTACTTGCATTTATTCCTGATGAAACTCTGTCCCAGTGATTTAAGAATCAGTCAAAAGAAAGCCAGATGATTGTTTTCAGCAAGGAATAAGTAAATATAAATACTTTGTGATATGATGTCTCTTCTTGAGCTGTTCTTTCTATTCCAGTAATCTCATTATTGCAAATTAGGGAGTTTCTCTGGCAGTTTGAAAGGTGTACTCTCACGCATACAAAGGAAATAAACAAAGCATTTTGCTTCAGATCTCAGCTGCAGTCAATTTATTCTTTGAGCCTCTTGACTTAAAACCATAAGACTTTGGTCTCTTTGCTTGTATCAAAGTCATGCACAAATTCAAACAGCCCTGCTCCCACCCACTCAAATCCAGTAACATTGCTGAGCTGATTTCACAATGACCTGAAAATACTTCTGTATTCTCTTTGTTTCTACCTGCTTCTTTATTCCCGTTCTCCAATTAAAAGGCAGAAAAATTGAAAGTACATTCTAATTGAGGGTAATCCAAACTGAAAGCTGGCTAGAAGGCTGAAATCAAAGAGATTAATAGAATATCTTTACTTACACCAAACAGCCCCATGATAGCATCTAGGAGAGGATGATGGCTTTCTTCCATAAAAGCCAGGGTCATACTTGCTGTACCAGAATTCAAAACCACAGAGCATAGTGTGATAAAAAGGTCATGTGGTGTAATCCTTGGTTATTGCAAATTAGCTTCCTACTGTTTGGTGCACCCTCTGTGACCATGTTCCCAGTGCTCAGAAACATCCTTTACCTCTGAGCTGAGGAAGAACAGTGTCTGAGAGTAAGATGAGAGGGATTGATGTTAGAAACTCCTTGCTAAATCATCTTTTATTTAACATGATAATTAGAACAAATATCTCAGAGATCTTAGATGGTGTTACAACTTTAAAACAGCCTGAAATCACTTAAATTGCATGTTTAAAATTGTCAGCATTCAGGAAACAGCTATGATGCTGTTTTGAAGCTCTTGTTACCACCTCTAGGATCCTAGTTCTTGGACTCTGCACTGCGCAGCGATGATTGCCTCCAGGTATAATACATACCAAGAGCAAACACTCTCTAAAGCTATCAGGGACATGGCCTGATAAGAATGGCTGAGCAACCTACCTATCCATCAGGGATCAAAATTAACAACTTCATCTCCCTGGGCTCCTGCTGCACTGAACACAGGGCGATCACTCCAAAGTGCATACCTAGCCCCCCAAGGATGCCTAACTCCTACAAATTACAGAGGGGATGATGGGTCTAGATCTGTAGGTACCTCCATTAGATACTTGAAGCTACTCAATGGATCCAGACTAGGTGGCTGGAAACTGTTAAATTAGCAATAATGCTGCCTGGCAGCCTGATTATGGAATAACAGGAGAGCAATAAAGAATGAAGATTTTTGCCCTTCCTGCTATAATCTGTGCAAAGAATTTTAGCCTACATTAGTCATGGCAAGCAGTCAGTCAGTCACATAGTTCAAGAAAAGTTTTGTGTGTCCCAACTCTATTTGTTGTAAGAGCCAAAAATCAGATGACTTTCTCACATTGTAACTCTTAACTGAGTGGTAATCTCCCAACTTCACCTCCTACTTTCATTGCAGTTGATGCTTATTGCAGTAATCCTGCAAATAAACTTGCTATATAACACACCAGCTCATCCCTAGACTCAGCCTTAGGCCTCCTAAGGTATTAATAGAAAGATAAGATCATTTGAGAGACGTGAATATAGGCTCAGTCATCCAATAAGCAACTTTTTACCAACCGGGCATAATCCCTTTATCAGATTATGCCCGATGCACTGTATTCTCTAGTCCACAAGGGCTTTTCTGGCATCAGTCAAAAGCACCATTAGAAGAAAGAAAAAATCCTTCCTGAATAATTTTGCCACTACAAGTATTTCTCATCTGTAAACCAGCCAGGCTGCTAAAAAAACAGGTAGGCTTAAAGGAAAGCAACAGGAAAGCATCTGAAAAGGCATTCTCCTAAACTCAACTGGGCACTGTAGTTCATACCAGAGCACTCAATTAATGAGGCGGTTTGTGTGCAAACAGCAGAGAACCAGGAGAGGGTGCTCAACAATAACTAGAAGAGGTCCTGTATAGTTACTATGCCTTGGCAACAGTGATGCTTGCATACAGCCACATAAATGGAACTGCCAGAACCAATATGAAGAATAGAGGACTTCTTCATTCATAATTCAGTATTTCCAAGGAGATTGTGACCTAGCTTTAAAAAAAAAAAAAAAAAAAAAAATCAACATTTTTGAACACGGCAGAATCCATAGGAAAAGATTTAAAAAAATGTGAGAGTCTGGCTGCTGGACTTCAGGCATAAACAGTTGCAATTCCACCCATATCCCTGCACCCATGTGTCCTACCAGCAAAGAGTATGAAGGTTTCCAATCAGTCCTCAGAAAACACCAAGCGTGGGGAAAATGATTTAGCTGGATTTGTGCTTAACTCATTTAGATAAAATATTATGTCCTAATACATAATATTACAGGAACAGGTTAAGATCCAGAACTGAAAGCAAAGGCTTTATCCCTTTACTAATGACATGTCCTTTATCCTGCTAACTGCAAAGTTGATTACACAGTCTGTACTGTTTCTAATACAAATAAATAGATGGGATTACATCTGCCATAACAGAATAGGGGTGGGGGTTGGATGGTGAGGAGGTGATGTGAATTTTTCAATTAAATCTGAAGAAGGACATTTTATGGAGTCTGCTGTCACAGCTGTCTAAATTGGAAAACAGTGACAATTCTGGTTCTTTGGACTGAGTAAATGACTATAATTTAGATTTAAATGGCAAAGGAATCAAAAGTTGACTCTATTTGGAGATTCTATAGCTCTGTTTTAGTTCATTGTTTCTTCCTAAGCCTCCTACTGTTTATAAAATTGAAAAATCAAGCTGAGCTGAATGTCCAATGCCTTCTATATGATTGAATGTCTTTTGCTGTGAACGTGATTGACAGCATCAGAAAAAAATGTTTTCCTTAGCTAACAGACAGTCACTTTGGCTTCATTTTATCTGTCTTTTCTTAGGATCATTCAGTTCCTGAAAAGGATGCTACTGGGAATGACCTTGTGGGTAACCTCCTAATAACTCAGACACATATTAAAACCAGTTCTTCTGGACAGGTGCTGAAGGAGTTTCATACCTGATACTTGCAAAACAACCTTCTGTAGCCCTCAAATATAGCAAAGCATCTCTTGAACCTACTTGGCAAATGCTCTGTGCAAGGTTAAAGATCCTTGTCCACTTTATTGTCAGTGCAGGAGAAAACACTGATCCACACAGACATTACATTCAACATCAGTTTTAAGTCACTGTAACTTTCTAGACTTCCGTGGTATCACCACTGCATTATTCCCATGTGTGGAGCAGAAGACTACACTGTATATTTTGGCATTACCATTGTTACTATCAAATGTCACAGATTATTAACTTCTAATAGAAATAACTGGTCACTAGATCTGTTTTTTCCCATGACTGCAAGTTCTGTTACTTTTAGAAAGGCCTTTAGAAAATCTTAGGAAACAGAGGGGGAAGAGACCTCAGGAGAACACCTGTTCAATTCACCAGTGCACAGCAGTGTCAAGTAGAGTAATTGTGTGGGACAGACCCTTATCCAGACTGATCTTAAAAAGAGCTAATAGTCAGGGTTTAAGTTCTCTGAGCCTGCTCTTCAGTTGATTCTGAATGATACTGAACAGCCTTGTACTGTGAGCTGCACATTCTTCTTGGAAAAAATAGTATTAAAATATTACCCTTCTCAGAGTTCTCTGAGTGTGTACTACAAAGCCTCGGGTATATAATATTGGTACACTGTTTGAACAGAATCCACTTTCATGGAACCTCATTTCATGACTTTTGAAGTGAGATACTGCAAAAGTTGGTGTCTGTAACAAGGCTATTTTAAACAGCCTAAATAAGATTCAGAAGCTATTGCAAAGTTTAAGTAACCAGTATCCCCTAATGAAAACACCTGAGGGTGCAAAGAAAAATGCCAAACCCACAACCAACCAAACAAAATGAAAAACCCAGTCAAAAACCCACAACACAAAACCCAAAGAAGAAATCCTGCATTCTCTCCGGTCTCTTTATCTTTTTTACCTAAGGGATCTCAGCTGATATTATTGCTCAGTACTTTAGGAAATAGGAGTATTTAAGCCTCTTCATACAAACCTCCCCATGCTGAAATATATCCCTATAAAGACACTGGTGGTGGAGAGAAAGGCTGATGTAGGGAAACATTATTATTCCTCATTCTGGGATAACAGAATCACAGAATCACAGAATCACAAGGTTGGAAAGGACCCATTGGATCATCGAGTCCAACCATTCCTAGCACTCCCTAAACCATGTCCCTCAGCACTTCATCCACTCGTTCCTTAAACACCTCCAGGGAAGGCGACTCCACCACCTCCCTGGGCAGCCTGTTCCAGTGCCCGATGACTCTTACTGTGAAGAATTTTTTTCTGATATCCAACCTGAACCTCCCCTGACGGAGCTTCAGGCCATTCCCTCTTGTCCTGTACCCTGTCACTTGGGAGACAGGGGATGTGTCTAGGAGACAGGGGATGTGTCAGGAGACAGAGATGTGTCTAGGCTAACAGTACATACAAGGCACCATGGTTATGTTTGAAACTGGGGGAGGCAGAACTCCCTTTGCTTTAGGAGCCCAGTGCCCAGGCAGAGGACTTGCAGACTCCAAAACAGAGGAGACTGAGGGGCGACCACCATTTCTATCTCTTACGAGCACCCAGAAATTGTTTGGTTCAATGTGCAATCAATGCTTGAGGAAAGTTGGAAGAGGTGCAGGAAATATTAATGGCAATCATATCTCAGCACCTGCACTTGTTTTACTTCAGATGTGTTTTACTGGGCAAGATGTTATGGTGTGGGAAAGCCAATGAGAACCCAAAGGCATGCAAGGTCAGAAAAGTGAAAATATAGAGTGTAATTTTTGAGTTAAAGACAGTAAGCAGTCCAGAATGTGAACATGAAAACTACTGACAAGGAAAGGTGGTGGTGGTGGTAAGATGAGAAGATTCAGGAGACGGAAACTCTGCAACATCAAGGATCAGCCCTTATCCAAGAAGCTGTCCCTGGCCTACTGGCCTGGCCAGTAAAAGCTGTTTGAATATTTTATTGGGATAGTGAGTATGTTAATGTTCAGCTCACTCATTTTATTTGGAAAGTTAGCCTGTAAGTAATGCTTTACATTATTCATCTATGCATATTCCATTTACACTCTCTTTGTCCACAGAAGTGACCCAGAGAATGATATATGTAAGAAAGCCACATAAAAGTATAATGGAAAAGAGACAAAAATATGCTAAACACATTTTGGCTTTCTTACTAATCATCAGATTTAATCAGATAAAAATTAACTCAATATTTTCTACCTCGCATAATATTGGATCAATAGCAGACTGGCCACCTCTTCTCAAAATCTCTGATAATTTTAAATACTCATGTCAATAGGATCCTTACCTGGTTCTTATGTTGACAGCTAAGATCTTTGATGCAGAGCTTTAATTTAATTAGATGTTCCTGCAGTTACTGATTCATCATCCCAGTATTTAGGGCACCTCTGCTGAAAAATCTGCAATATTTCCAGTTCTTCAGAGGTGGCCTTACTGTGAAGAGGATTAAAGATACAAATATCTTGGCACTGAATCATTTTAATGTGGCTGTTGGAACACCAATCTGAATTAGGGTTTTATTTACGTTAATCAGTGTGGTAATGGTCTTCACATATTTTTTAGGTAAAAATAAAGAGAGAGAGGGAAGGAAAGAAAGAGAAAGAAGTTAAAAAATAATAAGAGCAGTGGGGAAATTAAATGGAATAATTTTGTCCTGCTAAAATCAGAGTCTCACCACTAATGACAAGCTCTATGGATATATATATATATATATATATATAAACTTAATAAAAAAGACCTAGTCCAATCAGACAAAAGCAGGCAATGCTTAGTTTGTAATGCTAACAATTCAATCCTAAAAGCTTTCAGCCTTAATTTGTAATGCTGCACTCAATATTCAAAAGTGCTTTGCTCTTCCTATTGTCTTTAAAAGCATGTTTCTGGGGTTGCTTTCAGATTTAGTCACGCCACAGTCAGTCCTTCAAAGATGTCTCAAAGATCAAATTGAGAATGGCATTTTCTCTCCTTTCATTACATATCCTAAAAACCCCCAAACTAATTGGGCTTGCTCTTGTTTCTTTTTCAAGGCTGGATAACCTCCAGCAGTCTCACCTGGGAACAATCAAATCCCAGCCACCAAACTCCCTACTTCTGTATCTGAAAGCAGATATGCTGAGCACTGAGCTATTTCCAAGTCTGGCCCACCACCAAGCACAGGGCTATTCATGGCAATATGATTCGTAGCAATAAATGTTTCTGAAGTGCTTCTCATTAAATTATCAGCACAAACTGATGATAATTCCTCCATGATGTGGAACAAGACTTTGCAGTGCTAGGGGCCTGCTAAATGCTGTGCAGAAGTACATGCAGCCTCAGATAGACAAATTTCCACGGTGAGCTCTGTGCCTTGTGTTTTCTGCAGCAAGATTCAGAGGCAGATTGTGAGAAGTGTGAGCTTGGACGCCAAGGTACAGGATGATTTCTCTGAATTTGTGCCTAAAATTCTACCTCTTCTCTGCAGGCTTTTGTACGAAACAGAAAAAAAAAAAAAAACCCCAATGCTGCAGCAACTTCTAGGCTCCCAGTCCTCCCGATTTTGGCAGTTTCGCTGAGAATAAATGAGAAAGATGCAATTTGCCACAGGCTCATTGAAATGCTGTGGGAGAATGCCTGCCTCCTGTGGTGTGCTTTAGCTCTCGGCACTAAATAAAGCCATATTTCAAGATCTTGCTATAGACGTAAATGCTCAGTCTCATAGCATCTTTAGAGGGATGTGTAATGATATATATACACATGAAAAGCTCTGAGTTCCTTGACTGCAAGGAGCTTTATAGCTAGCAAGTATGGTACTATTATATACTGCATGTCATGCCAGGATACCAGTTTGAGATACTGCTACCAGCCTCTTCTAGCCTAAGATATTGACCCTTAATCTGGTTCCCCTATGAGTAGCCCTACTATCATGTCCACGTGTAATCAGACCTGTGCAGCTGCCTACATGTTCTTTTTAATTGGATTGTAGTTAATCACAGTAGGATTAATTTGAAAAGATCAAGGAAACAGAGTGATTTTTGGTGGAAAGCAGATGGTTTCTTCTGGATGGAATAAAGCTCTGAAAGCAATGTGAGGTGTTTAACTTTTCAGGTTTCAGGTTTACTGAGATTAAAAGCTCATGGATTCTGTAACTTTAATATAGTATATTTAATCACATTTATGAAACGTCAATGAAAGAACCCTTTGGATATTACCTATCTGGGTTTCAAAAAGAAGTGGCTTACTGACAGGTACCAGAATCCGATGATCATCAAACACTGTCAACTGAGGTATGAAAATATATGTCCAAAACTGGCATAATTATTCCCAAGCAAACAAAAGTTAAGCACTGCTGTTTTCATGAGAACCAAGCACATTCTGCCTCTCCAAACGGCATAATGTGTCATTTATTAAAATCAACCATGATAAACAGACTGGCAGTTCGGCACTGCCTGGTGATTTCAGCTGTTTCCCTTTTTGTCCTCCAAACAGAGTTGTTGTAAAGGAGTATGATATCAAAGCACACAGAAAGTACATAGTCTCTTAAAACTAGGCCACTAAAATTCAACCACCTAAAACCCTGGGCACATTTGAAAATCTAGACTTAAAAGGTTGCAACGAACTTGAAGAATCATTTCATTAATAAGCTGCCGTTGTTTTTCTATCTGTTATATACACATGTAAAGTACATTTGCCCATTCCCATGCTCAAACACAGACACCCTGATTTCTCTACAAAGTCAGACCTTGCTGAAGCGCCATAATTTGTATGAGATCCACACGTTGAGCAGGAAAGAAGCATGTCACTATAACAAGGATGCAACCTAGACGAAGCTAAGCCAGGAATAGAGATAGCAGAGCTGTGGAGCAAGGGATATGTGAGTCCGGGAACACTCATGCAGGGTGACATTGGTGTGTCCCTCAAACTTCAAAAAAGGAGAAAGCTTTCAAAAAATGACAAGCAGGTTTAAGAACCTTAGGTCCTCAATCATGAAAAAAAAGGCACCTAGAACTCACGCTCTATAGTACCGGACCTCCTGGATCTAGCGTGAACAAAGCCATTTCATTCTTATACGGTGTCAAACTGAAAAAGAAAGAAAAGCTCCATCAACAATTCTGAAACTGAATCACAAGAAAGTGCATTATCTAGGCTTGCACTATTCCTTTTCAAAATGTGTCTTTCAGGGTCATGCATGTGGGGTTGCCATGTACAGAACTGGGGCCAGCTAAGGCAGGAGTAATGAAAAGGTCTACACAGAGATACTGGATTTTATTTTATAATTTTTCTTAGCACAATTTCTCCCAAAACTACACAGTTCTGCCCACCGTTTTTCTCTTCTACTGAGTTTAGGGCAAAATCCAGAAATGTAATTTTCATAGCATCACATTTCAATTCCATTTATAAGAGCACTGAACAGCAATGATTACTCAGCTAGATTCATCCTTTGAAAAGAAGATCTTGACTTATTTGAGAAGTCTCCCCACTTTAATTACATCCAAATATCTCATTTAGGGATATTAACTAACATACATGAGTAATACTAGTGGGGTCAGAATACTATTATGGTGAAATACATTCCTTCAACCCAAAACTTGTAATTAGAGTTCTTCTGTGATGCAAAACACTTCCCTACAGATGAGTTGCCTCATCTTCCACTTACTATAAGTGCTACAGCCTTCATTATCATAATCGAGAATAGCCTCACAAACAGCTGTAAATTTATCTTCACACAAAAAATTGGCATAATGTCAGTATTCCTTCTTTAAAGCTGGGGAACAGAGGGACAAGATGCCAGATCAGATCCTCACTTGTTTCTGTGCCTGCAAAAACTGGAGCAGGTTGAAGAACAATACAATCTGCAAAAATAAAAATGGAGAGTCACCAGTAGAGAAGGCAGCACAGCATTATGAGCACAAGGTTATTTTTGTAATCCAACAGGCTTGCAGTGCATACGCTGCTTACAATTAAACACAACTTTATGCAAAGAATGCTGTAAGAAGAATGAAATCCATTAAGATGTATTCTAATCTGCTTTAGGCACAACATAACTATTCATTTGCCATAAGCATGTCTCATTTAAACCCCGGGGTCTAGTTCTCCTCCCGTTATATGCATTTATTTAACATTTCACAATCTGCTAGTGCTGCAAGGCTATTTAAGGCAGGACCTCAGTGTGATTATCACTTAGAGCAAAGAAGCTTATTACCCTACACCCACGCTCCAGAGCAGTCACTACAGATATACCAGAGTTTATATCAGCTGGAAGTAAAGATTAGCTATGGATGTTAATAGATACATGATCATACCTTTCAGTAAGATTTACATAATTATGGACTCGTTCTAGTATAAAATTTTGCTTTTTGTCATGTAATTAAAGGTGATATACATGAAACTGAAGGTAATAACATTATACATACTAACCTTTCCAGAAACTAAGAGATAGACTGCTAATATCTAAGTATATTACTCTAGAATTGTTACAAATCATGTAGAAGTATGTTTGGTTATATTATTAGCAGTAAATTAAAAATATGAAAATGTATAATTAGGTGGTCTTGTAACAAAACCATAATTAGACTGCAAGTATAGAGATCACTTCAGTTTTAAATATGAGCATAGACACATACATTTAACTTGTTTTAGATAGTTTTCAAACAAACATGTTGCACATATACCACGACTTCACAGAAAACAAACTTCCAAGCATTTCTTTGGCACACAGAATACTGCAGGTGCTAAAAAACCAAGGTTTTTCATTACTGTTAAGTAGATTGCGTTAAATATTTCTTGCAAACATAGTGTCCTTTCATTATTAAACATCTATATTTTTCCAGCTGTCTTCTGAGTATCTTGATCACTGTCTTGGGGTCATTTTACACAAATGCACAGATTATTGAATTTGAGGGCACTAGGCCGAACAGCTAAAACAAAAAAAAAGAAAAAAAAAAATCACTTTTAGTCATCCCTGGGCACAAACAGCTAGTTCAACTATGAGCAAAAATCATATCACTCACATCTCTGCTTCTCCTGCAAGGCTTCAGTTTCTCTGAGACATAGTAAATACCTACACAACTCACTTTGAATAGCTCAAAAGCGGATGACTGTGTAAATAGGCAATGAAAATTTCCTGAAATGGTTCTTCTCTGCATTTATGATTTCTTCTAAAACAACGGCCTACAAAATGTACCATCCCTTGTGAGCATTAATTGAAACAAACTGCCTCATTTATCATATTCTTAATACAGATTCCTTTTTTTGGAGTTATTAACAGTAGAGAGGCCTTCTCAGCAGATCTGCTTCTTCTATTCAAGCTGCAAAAGCTTTCAGAGGAGGATGAGAGTTAATTAGAAAAGAAGGATCACAGTCAAAAAAAATAAAAGTAAAGTACAAATGACTGGTTAGAGGAGAAGACGAGAGATCAATTTTTATAAAGGGAATTGTATTCAAATGTCAACTTTATCCAGCAGTCTGCATAATTCATGTAGTACCTCTAGCCTATATATTCCAGTTGATAGCTGTACCTGTTTGAGGACATTAATTACACACTAGAAAGTCAGTCATTGTGTTAAAAAAAAGATTGGATAGATAATGAGAATAATAGGTAGTGAGCAGGAAGAACATTAACTCTGATGCCAAGATACTATAGAAATGTGTGGATGGAGAATCTGATCTTCATTCTGTAACAGAAACAAGCAGTATCATTTTAGAGAATGTTATTTTACTATGGAAAATTGAAATTAGTGTAGTATGGCCTCTGGGCAAAATTTTTACCTAATTTCAGTTTTGGAAAATAAAGATTAACCTAATTTGAAATTAATAACTTTTCAAAGTTGATTTTCCTGTGAAAACTTCGAAGGGCTTTCAAAAATTAAATGCCCGCATAACATGAAAATTATGCATTAGTTGCTGTTGTAAAAAAATAAAACTGAAAATATCCCTTTTTATTACTCAAAAGGTGTAAAAGAAATTCATACTGAACAAAAAAAAAAAAATTCCACTGAATTGAATGAGCATTAAATTTGGGGACTTCTGGGACAGTCCTTCTACATTAAGGCTGATAGATAAGAGAAGTAAAGGTAAGTGTAGTTTCTGTCATATTGAGCCTTCTCAGTATCCACAGCACACCCATTTTATTTGTTAAATGCATAAGCTAGGATGGCCAGTAGCTACAAATAATGTCAGACCTGTTAGCCTACACTGTCTTGCAGACTGGGCATTGAAAGCTGGCCTGAAAACCCTGAAGTGTGTCAGCTGGGGTTTATACCCACTGTTCTCAGTAGGTATGTACCGCTTGCCCTGCAGCATCCCAATCTGCTCATCAATGCTTGTCACTTGAATACACAAAATAACAATTAGCTAAGGATGTCTTACATTATACATGTTTTGAGCATGGATGGTCTGCCTTGACAGTGTCAGTCAGCATTGCCCCAGAAATAAGGACTTGCAACTTTCTTCTCTAGAAATTAAATGCTTTTCCCCAAAAGGAGAAAATACTTGTTGGAGTCTGCCTCCTTATTAAGCCAAAGTACAAACCACCCTTTGTATACTCTTCTAGTCCACTTCTGTGGCTTCTACGATGAGGATCTTTCAGCGTACATAATCCCCTATTCTCCATATTGCATTCACCACATCAGCTTGGTGATACTCAGAAGCAGGTGTGCTTCACTGAGCTCTCTACCTCTCCTACTCATCTGTTTGTATGATTCGCCCTGCCTCCTGTTCCTTGTATGGTGAGAACAAGGATCTCTGTACGAGTAAATACAACAGGATAGTATAAGAGCATTTAGTAATCAGTTGTGCATGCTGCAACCAGTTGCTTCCCCTTGATTGCTCCTTTTGTGTTAAGAGCTTGTCCTTCGAGTCTTTGACAGCAGAGAAATTCTGCAGCTAATCAGTGCACTAATGAAACAGTTGTTCTGTTAATAAAAATTTTTAGACACTGGCAAAGAAAGAGGCAGTTTTACAAATGAGCCTCCTGTTCAGTTAGGGCTCCCATTCAACTAGAGTGCCACAAAACAGCATTTGGGCAATGCTTAAGCTTTACTATTTCAACTGTTGATTTCTTTCTTCCCAGGATCACGAACCAGAAGTGTTACAGGAATTTACCAAGGACAACCAAGTCAGTCATATGCCTGTTACTATAATAAAGTGACACACAAAGAATCCAAGTCCCAGTTGAGAATGGACTCTGCTGTGTCATGGACTGCATAAGCGCACAGCAAGGGTCCCCATTTCTGACATGGACAGTTCATGCCTTGTGGGAATCCATCTGTGCATGGCAGTGCTGTCAATGGAGCACCTCATGCCAGGATGGAGGACAGTCAAATGAAACAAGGCCTCTCAGAGCCATCCAAGCCAGTTCTGGAGATGCAAGGTTACCTATCTGTCAGTTGCTTGATGGACACCTATCCTTGTGGTTTTCTGTAGCTTGACAAACTATAATTTTCATTTACATTTAACAAGCAAAGCTAAGAAAAGCAGCAGCCATGTAGTCAATGTGTATCATGTTCTTCCAGCACTTTCAGGAAGGCAGTAATTGCCATCAAATGGCATGGATTAGTATACTGGCCATTTCAGCATCCTAAACAGGAACTGGATACTTGAAGCAATTTGTCTTGGTGTTGACATCAAGGTCATCTTGATCACAGGTTTGAGGCAGAAAAGAAAATGAGGGGAAAATGAAACTAAAGAATATGCGTTTGCATCATGGCTGCAAAGTCCCTGGTAAGTCCCGGAAGAAATGTAACTCCAGAGGGAGAATCACTCCTTTGTCTACATCCGAAAAAATTATTTTGGTAAATATTACAGCTTCACAAGCCTCAGTAACTTAATACTTTAAAAAAATGGTATTGTAAAAAGATGTATTACTTTATTTTTTTGACTGGAGCTTTTTACATGAGAAGGTGACACCACAACAAGAAGTTTCACCAAAACCACAGAAATTCCTCCTGTCTTCCTGCCTTTGATACTAGAGTGCCCCTGGGCACTGACAGTAAAGACCAGCTTTGCCCCACAAAGCAAAGCTCTCTCATTGCTGACGGCTCCAGTGAAATCTCTCTCTGCTAGAGGACTTTGCCAGAACACTCGGGCCACCTGGATAGGAAGGTTTGCTGAGACTTTGACATGCATGGTATGTCAACCTCAGACAGCATGCCTATGGAACTACGGAAATACTGTTTCCCAGCCTGGCTTCTTGACAACTTCTCATGAAGCATTTGGTAATCAAGGGACTACATGTCCTACCAAAGTCCTTTGGCAAGGAAAAACAGAATTTGTACTCAGTATTATTTCAGATGTGAAATTATAAGCTGCTTTTGTGCAATATTTAGTAAGTAGTTCAAGACAAAGCAGTTTTTTAACAAAAAGAGCTAGCGAGATACTCATGGTTTAGCTTTGCACCCCAGCAAGCCTCAAAAAAATTTCTATAATATCTCACCATTCTCAGGATGCAGCTTTTTCTTTTCAACGAGGCTGTCACCTCCTGTCAGCATCCCCTCTGCCTGCCTTCATCCTCTTAATTAGTGACTGTGAGCTCTGCCTTTGTTCTCTCCATTTGGCTTTAAGCTAGAGAAATTAAATTGGAGGAATCTTCCAAAAGGCTTTATGCCTGCACATGAAGGTGTCATAAATAGCTTGTTAATGATTTGAACAGTGCCTAATAAGTAGCTACATTGGGTAACCTTTCAGCATGCTGAATAATTTGTTAAAAAGGTAATCAGTTTAATGGGGGCTAGTTTAGTACTAGTATGGAAACAGGCAGATTAAAACTCATATCAGCACTGTTGTTCCTCTGTGGCCGAGAGACTTCCCCCTAGATATCAGTACTGGGACAGAGCCAAGAATTAAGGGGCAATCAACTCAAGGGCCAAAGCCTAAGCCAGATGTTAGGCCTAAACCCATTAAGTTTGCTTACTAGAAAACCCTGTAATTAAGCCAATCAAACACCTCAGCTAAAAATAATTGTCATCTTCAGGAGACAGCCCCATATCTGTGAAGTCCAATAAAAATTAATTTCTCAATTTTCTGCACCTATGCTGTAATTAAAACGTCATTTCTACTCCCCGTTTTCTTGTGGCAGGTTCAATGTCATAATAGTGCAATGGAAATATCATGAAATACCTTACCTTCTAGCTCTTGACCAGAGAGGTAGCAGAAGCTACCTGGTAACATTCAGGGTCAGGTTAGATGAGGCTCTGAGCAACCTGATCTAGTTGAAGAGGTCCCTGCTTACTGCAGGATGGTTGGACTACATGGCCTTTAAAAGTCCCTTCCAACCCAAAATAATCTACGATTCTGTGTTCCTGCCAACGAAACAACCAACTCTGAAACTTGAGCAACGGCAAGAGACCTTGATCTACTGCTCTTCACATCCACTCCTACATCTGCCAGAGATGATTTTCAAAATTGGAGATTAAGGCAAAAAGGTAATTGATTTCTTTTTTAAAAAAATCTAACAAAATTATTTGTTTGCAGAAGATACATCCCTACATTCTAACTCCTCAAACACATTCACATACCATACCTAAGCAGAACACACGTATTAAGAGGAGATTCATTCTTACAGATTTTGTGCGTTAATGGGGACTGAAAAATATACTACTGTGGCTGATCACACCCCAATTTGTGATGCAGTGAGACTGAACTTACACCAGTGTATGATTCTAAACCCTCCTGGCAGGAAAGTGCTCAATGTTAGTTATTAACTAAGAATAAATTACTCTGGAATTGCCCTAGAAGTTTGGTAAGATATAAGGATGCTCATGCCCATGTCTAACCCTACATAGAAGTAACAGAAATATTCTTTGAAGAATAAGCCTACTGAAAGCCCTGTGCATGTATCAATAATAGACATGACATTGTGAACAAAACAATATGTAATATCCTTAACAAGTAGCAAGAAATCAGGGCACTTCTGCTTCCAGACAAAGAGGTATTTTTCAATGATAAGACTGCAGATTTCACAGTATAAGCAAACATATCACAAATCCCTACCCTGAACCAGACTGCTTGTTCTGAATCTGTCTAGGGACCTGTGACAAAACATTTCAATTTTTCCTTTTGAAATGGTCACTCATTTGGAAATCTTTGAAAGCTTTTTCTTTTCAAATATTACAAAAGTCTTATAAAAAAACACAGTAGTTCAGTATGGGCTTTGGTAAAACATATATGTCAGGGAGAAATGAAACAGAAAGCACAGAATCATGGAATAGTTTGGATGCCATCCAGAGGGAACTGGACAGGCTTGAGAGAGCTTGGGTCTGTGCGAACCTTGTGAAGTTCATCCTTGTGGGATGCATTGCTCCTGAGCTCGGAGGAGGTGATCCTTGAATATTAACCAGCTTCCTTGAGCCTCTGTCTTCTCCCAGGATTTATCCCATGGTACCCTACCAAGGAGAACCCTGAAGAAGCCAAAGTCTGCTCTCACGAAGTCCAGGGTAGTGAGCTTGCTGCATGCTTTTCCTCTCTCCCCTAAGGATCTTGAACTCCACCATTTCATGGTCACTGCAGCCAAGGCTTCCCTTGAACTTCACGTTCCCAACAGCCCTTCCTTGTTGTGAGAACATGGTCCAGTATAACAACTCTCCTCATTGGCTCTTCTATCACTTGGAGAAGGAAGTTATCATCAACGCACTCCTCTTGGGTTGCTTATGTCCTGCTGTAACGTCCTTCCAACAGATATCAGCATGGTTGAAGTCCACCACGAGGACCAGGACTTGTGAACATGAGACTGTGCCTATCTGTAACAGGCCTCATCCACTCACTCTTCCTGGTCTGCTAGGCTGTAGCAGAGCCCCACTGTAATGTCACCTGTGCGAGCCCCTCCCTCCCTGTAAGCTCTAGCTCCTCATCCATCCCCAGGTAGAGCTCCATGCACTCCACCTGGTCATTGACATAGAGGACAATATCCACTCCTCATCTCCCTGCCTGTCCTTCCTCCAAGCATTCTCCCTCCATCCCAGTCCTTTCATGGAACTGTCAGGTCATGTGCCAAATCTTCCATTTTCTTTTTTTCTCAGGCATAGATCTCAATTGGCTAATTTATCACCATAACTGTGCAGCCATAGATCAAGGATCCTAGTCTCGCAGGTAGTAGCAGAGTGGAGTTGCTGAATATATAATGGTTGAGCTGCAGCAATAAAAACAATTTGAAAGTCTTCATCTGGAAGCCAGGTCCAAAAACTATCAAAACAAATGGCAGGACATTATGGTATAAAAGTCGGGGGCACTGAAGCAGATCCAGCCAAGCAGTATCCCCAAAAGAAAACAAAGTGAAATACTTTTTTTGGGGGAGACAGGAGCAAAATTTTTGTTTATTTTGATGCTTTTATGGTTTATCTTTTATTTTTCTTTTTTTTTCACAAAAGGGTGTTAGAAGACATATTTCAGTTTCATATTTCAAATGAAAATAAAAACAGTGAGTAGGAAAATGCTTGAATTGCAGCACAAAAAGATCATAAGGATTTGCTGTTTTTTTTTTTAATTATATGGGCTTGGATTCCCATTTAAGGGTCCCTGAGATTCACACACACAAAGGCCAGTGACAGTTCTTTTTTCTGCTTGGGAATATGCTTATTCTTCTGTTCCTGCCTAAGCCATGTCTCACTACACTTGAATAACCTGCAGGTCTGTAACTTAAATTCATCATGTTTACGCTCCACTGTGCTTAGAAACCTCGATACCCACCTGTAAACGGGAAAACATGAGTCCACTGTAGATTCTTCCATTTGTAGGAAGATAAATATGTATGGCATCAATACTTCTTGGCTCTCTGACAGTCAAACTGTCACCCCTTGATCTGAGGCAAACTTTAATAACCAGAATCAGTAGTGCTGTCTGACTTGGTACTCACAGAGAAGCATTAGCGAGACAGAGGTCCGAGCATTTTTTGATTAGTGCATTTCTCTAGGCAAGAGTCTGATTGAGTAGTAATTTCCAGGCTGAAGCCCTTCAGACCAGGGGGACATCCTTCACCCATCAGAGTAAACTCAGTGGCAACTAATTCCTTGACTTCAGTGGGCTGAGACTTTCCAAAACTCTCTTTCACAAAATGGATATCTACAATCAAGTCAAATAAAGCAAAGAAAAACCAACTGGGCAATATTTCTGATTAGCCCAAGACTTTTGCACCTTTACGTCCTGCCATACCTGTATTTCCTGGGAATATAGCACTAGAGAGACTATTCATAGATTAATACTTACCAATACAAGTATCAAAAACCTGTGTTTCTCTCGCTGATCAAAGTACACAGTTCAGGTAAAGAAATTCCATGTTTTAGAGCATGTAATACAAGGACAATCTACCACTTGGAGTCAATCTTAACAGTTTTAAGAGAAATATAGTGTAGTTCACTTCAGCCTACATTTCTCTCATTTTACTGGCTCATGACTCACAGCTTATGTAGGCTCTAGTAAAACTAATTACTTGCTTACCTCTCTTGCAAAGGTAAATTCCCTATGGCTCTCATGGGAAAGATGAAAACAGTTTTGAAAAACGGTATTGCTGGTTCTTTGTACTAAGGAAGCCATTAGAAATTTGAATCTGTGATAAGACACACGTTTTTCTAGTAGAGGTCCATGGTAACAGAGCAGATGAGATGTAGCCATTTTATTCTTCCTAGATTTTCTTACTACATTTTTATTTACGCATTTACTAAGGTCAAATGTATTCTATGCAAAAGCTTCTCCAAGCTTTTTAGCAGCTGTTGCATACTGTCTGTAAGATTGTATTCTTTTCTTGCTTTGGTGTGTGTATCAATGCTTTCCTGCATTTACTGGACACATTTCCAAGCACGAAAATCTCTGATTCTGGAATAAGCATTTGTTTTCCTTTTCTGAAAAAAACAGCAGCTTTATACTTTCCTATAACTGAATAAATCACTGCTCAAACCAAATATTTACTACTTTGGGTAGAAAAAAGACCAGGGTTAGGTTTGTTTGTGGGTTGGTTATGGGTTCTTTTACATCAAAATAGGTAACAGAAAGAAATGCTTTTCATCTTCAGATTTTAAAAATTCTGAATTGAAAATGTAGCCACAAAATCTTCCTACACAAAGCAATTTGATCTCACCTAAAATTTCATCTTTGAAAGCAATTGTCAGTATATTCTGAAAGACCGCGTAAGTTAAAACCTGCTGAAAACACTATAAGAATAATAAAGGCAAATTTCTCATTTTTGTGTCCTCCCAGTTGTCTGAATTATAGCATAGAAGTGCACTGATTGTCACATAAGCCTGTGTGTACTACGCATTACCATATAGATTCCTCTACTAATGAGGAGTAATGTGCATACTCCTGTGTCCTTTTACTCAGCCTGTCTCTTTGCAAAGATCTCTTCTCATCACTTCTTAGTAGGAATTTCTTTCTTTTGCAGGGGAACATGGATACAGCTGGGTGGGTCTCTGTATATGGCTTCAAAAAAATCCACGTGAAATCTCTGTGTTTCACAGGATAATTCTAAGCTGCTTAGCCTTCCCATCTCAGCTACCCCTTAAATAACAGGAGTTGTAAGGGAGGTACAAAGATAATTGTGTAGAAAAAAAAATATAAGGAAGATCCAATAATTCATTCACTGAACATGCCACACCTGAAGAAACAACATGCACACCTGTCAACATGCACAGGCTGTGCAAAACACACAGGTTTGAACAGCAACTGGACCCTGATATCTTTAGGAGAACATTTGGACTCCCAATCCCAGTCTTCTGCTCTCATCACTACACTTCAGCTTTTCTTTAATATCTGATTTCAGTAGAAGACTACAAGTGACAGACTAATCCCATTTTTTTTTTTTTTTCACTAGGAAGGCATCTAGGGGAGCTACAGAAGGGATCCACTCTATCTATCATGGGCATTTACCTTGAGCTTAGGCTGCATGCATATAATGAATAAAATTAAAAAAACACCCCAACAAAACTGCAAAAACCCTCCTCCCCCTTTGAGAAAGGTGTCTGCCATCTGATACCTGTAAACCTGGTGCCTTGTTTGCCATTCCACTGTCAAAAAACCCAAACTTATTATGGTGAAACCAGCCATGGAGCCATGTATTAATGGACGGGAGCCATCTGATCCTTACAATGTCACTGTCCGTAAGTGGAAGGAGGGAGAAAAAAAATCACCTGGTCTCCAGATTCCCTCACTAGCTGTCTCAAGGCCCTAAAATCTCTTCAAATGACCCATGGGCTCTGTACTGCAGCTTCATCACCTACCACGTGGAACAGCAGTAACAGGTGGTAGTGTGATGGCCTTACCAGGAGTTTCCTAGCAATATCCCCAACCTGGGCTGATGGGAGGCAGCAGACTTCCCTGTGAGTTGGGGCTGCTTGACATATTGGACCCTCTGTTCCCTTCAGCAGGGAGTCTCCTACAACTATGACTCGCCTTTTTCTTCTCATGGCAGTTCTAGCAATGTGGGGAGCGTTCATTCTGCTCTTGGCTGTTCCTCTGATGGAGACAAGTCATCACCCACATTTTCCTCTGGCTGGTCTTGTATGTTTGTTACCTCCAACATTTTCAGGTTATAATATCAATAAACATGCAAGTGGTTTTGTCCTCCTCGTAAGATGCGAGGCTTCTTTCCTGCCTCCTCACTTCAGCTCCTTCTTGAGAAATCTCTGTTTTACTTTCTTTTCTTGTCCTTCTTGCTGAATCACACTGTGAGTAATAAGTGTTTCGTGATCTCTTGTATTTTTCCTCTTGACTTTCCTTTCAAAGGTACAAGAACCACAAGGAAAAAATCCTTCAGAAAAGACCAATTTCACACATTTTGAGCTGTAGGACAAGGTTTCAAGAGAAAAAGTCCTTCGGAAAGTAAAGAAATTGCCATCCACCCTGCAAACGGAGGTCACGGTCATTCTCTGTGAGACAGTCCTCCCTTAGACCTTTCCAGAGGGAAAAAAAATCAGTTTAGCCATCTCTCCATAATGCTGATAGAGAGAAGAAAAAGCTCCCTTACAGACCTGCATAAGGATAAAAGAAGGATTCATGTGAAATTCAACTAGAAGCAACAGACTCCCTGCACAAGTTCTCAAAGCTTAGGAAACCTCAGATGCAGAAGTGTCATCATTGTTTGAACAGTGAGCTTTTCACATCTCTGTGTGGATTTTTCCAGCGGGGTTTGGGGGATTTGGAAGGGGTTTTTTGAATGCTTTTAAGCTTTCAGTGCTAACAACATTTTGCATCAAGAGTTTCCATGGCTGAACTACATGGCTTGCAAAGAAATGCTTCCTTGAATTGCTTAAGCCTATGTGTGATAGTTTTTCCTCACTGACCACCAGTCCTTGAAGTCCTAGAAGAAATGGACTAGAAGTCCTAGAAGAAATTCAATAATATGAACCGATTTCACAAGCCTCCAGATTTTCCAGCTTGTAAAGTCCTAAGCTGATAGAACACTCCCCATGCTGAAGCTCTTCCATACCTTGAGTGTCCTTCATACATACTTTGGGTCTTTTCCAGTAATGTTATTCAAATAAAAGGCTGATAGAAATCCAAAATGCTCAAGGGGTGGGAGTCACAGCTTTATACAAAGTTATAATGACTTCTACCTTGTTGTCTGTTCCTTCACAATAATTCCTAATCTTATATCTGCTTTAGGACTGCTACTGCTTATTCAGCCAATGTTGTGGTAGAACTATCTATTTTAATCTCAACACCTTCCTCCTGAAGAGCTTGAAAGGCTACAGGTTGCTGGTGACCCATTGCTGAGTGTACAGTTAGGATTGATTTTTTTTTCCCCAATATGCACCTCTTTGTATTTTTTCTACACTGAATTTGATTAAATATTTTGTTATCCAGACACCCAGAATAGTGAGGTTAATGACATTGCCCTCCCTGTTCACAGATAAGCAACAGAAGAATGAAGGCTTGTACAGGGATTTCAACAGAGAAGAGGGCAAAAGATGGGTCTGTTGCATCCTCATTTTTTCCCCATGCAAGAAAACACATTCCTTCTAAAGCTGCTTTAATGTTCTTGTATACCTGTAATGTCTGGAAGGGTCCACACAAAAGCAGCTATTTCCCTTTGCTTCCAGAAGTGGGGAGCATTCTGCAGAATGAAAAATATCCCACACACAAACATGAGGATGGAAGATGAGATCCAAATTTAAGGAGGGACAAACAGCTAAATAAGACTTTAAAGTACAACAAATTGGCTACAAGGAGGAGGGTTTTCTGTCCTTTATGCCAAGATGTTCAAAAGCATCTGTCAAAGCAGTTAGTCTAGCTAAATCTAAACAACCACTTAAAATTTTGGTGTCTTGTAAGCTGCTAGCTGACTAGTGTGGAGTAGGGGGTATAGAGTCACTCCAGCCACAGGAAGGAGACGTAACTGAGATGAGGAGAACAGCGCAGGGCCCTAAAGACCAGGGCTTGATGTTTCTTCTGACACTAGGAGAGCAGTTGTGAGCACTGCACAACATCGTTGGCAAGGCTGCTGTGGGCTGGTATGAACCACCCAGCTACAAATGGACAGGAAACCTGGTCCTGCAGCCTGCTCATGAACAGATCTGCACCATTGTGAAAGATCATCAGCTTTTAATACTGAATTTAATCTTGTTGCTTACCCAGCTTCACATTCAAATCCCCTCTCAGCTATAGTGTTACAAAAGATGTGACAACATTTGGGGATGTAATCGAAAACACTGCAGTCAGGGTGCAGGTTTGGAAAGCATATGGGCAATATCCTGCAAATCATTTCCATATATAGTTGTTATTTCAGATCAGATCTTGTGTGTGTAACTGCAGCTTCTGTTATCTCGTTTTCTCTTCTAACTGCTCAAAACTGCCCATCTGTTTTGCTCTCCAATTAACTGGACATTTTAGCACAATAAGCAAGCTCCTCCAATCTATTATCTTGAAGGGAATTTTATTAACTTAGGTTTGCTGGTCTGTATATTAACTCATATTTCTGCAGTTTGTTACAGTTCTCTATGAAAGAATCTGCTACTTGCCACGTGTGGACACTACCAAGAGATTTCAGAATGTGCATGTCCGTATCTGAAACACAAGTCAAGGAGCAGAACATGGATTTGATAGGTAGACTGTTCAGTGGATAAGGAAGTGGTTGGATGGTTGCATTCACAGAATAATGGTCAATGGCTCTATGTCCAGATGGAGATCCATGACAAATGGTATCCCTCATGGGTCTGTACTGGGACTAGTGCTGTTTAATATGTTTATCAATGATATAGACAGCGAGATTGAGTGCACTCTTAGCATGTTTGCAGATGATACCAAGCTGAGTGGTGCAGTTGTCACACCAGAAAGAGGGGAGGTCATCCAGAGGGAATTGGACAAGCTAGAGAAGCAGGCCTGTGTGAATCTCAACAAGGCCAAGTACAAAGTCAAGGCAATTCATGGTTTCAATACAGGCTTGGGGATGACGTGATTTAGAGCAGTTCTGCAGAGAAAGACTTGAGGGTTGATGAGAAGCTCAACATGAGCCAGCAATATACGGTGGCAGCCCAGAAAGACGATTGTATTCTGGGCTCCATCTAAAGAAGCGTGGCCAGCAGGTTGAGGGAGGTGATTCTACCTCTCTACTCTGCTCTCATGACACCCCACCTGGAGTATTGTGTCGAGTTCTGGAATTCTCAACATAGGAAGGATATGGAACTGTTGGAATGGGTCCAGAGGACGGCTGCAAAGATCAGAGGGCTGGAGCACCTCTGCTATGAGGACAGGCTGAGAGAGTATGGGTAGTTCAGCCAGGAGAAGAGAAGGTGCTGGGCAGACCTCATAGCAACCTTCCAGTACCTGAAGGGGGGCCTACAAGAAAGTTGTGGAGGGACTTTTTACAAGGACGTGTAGTGACAGGACTAGGGGTAGTGGCATTAAATTGGAAGGAGGGAGATTTAGACTAGACATTAGGATTAAATTCTTCATGATGAGAGTCACGAGGCACTGGCATAGGTTGCCCAGAAAAGTTATGTATGCCCCATCCCTGGAAATGTTCAAGGCCAGGTTGGATGGGGCCTTGAGCAGCCTGGTCTGGTGGGAGATGTCTGTGACCCTGGCAGAGGGGTTGGAATTAAATGATCTTTAAGGTCTGTTCCAACCCTAACCGTTCTAAGATTCTATGATCCTATTGGTGCAGCACTGTCTTGTCAAGCCTATTCCTTCCAGTAAGCACCACCTCTATGTATTCAGAAGGCCTCAACCTCAAGCCAGTTCCACTTCATTTCTATGGGGCAGTATAAACATGACCATTTTTCTGAAGGTACCTTTAGTAAATACCCTGTGATCTGGCAGTTCAAGTTTTCAAGAACATTTAAGTAAAAAGTAGACAGAGCTTTGTAAACTAATACACTTCCTGCAAGAGTGGGCAAAGGGCTTGCTGGGAGTACACTGTTCCTGCCTAGAAGAACAGCCTGAAACAGGGTGAAATATAACATTTCATTCCACATCAGAGTATTATAGAATACATCGTCTGGAAAGTGATTTTCTTAAACGATGCCCACCTATGGCCTGTCAGCTCTGGTACTGTAGTCTAACTGCAGTCCAGAAAAAAACTGAAACTCTCATATTGCACAATTGTTTTTCATAGATGAGCTAAAGGCTATCTCCTGCAGAGAAGTTTCTTCTTGCTTATAAACATGTTTATGGAAACACCTGTTGGTCAGAACCATGGATGTTGAATGTGTTCCTGACCAATATAAGCAAAACCCCACAAGCAACAAAAGGTCTGTATTAACCATATTGCAAATTCCTATGAAAGACACTATCTAGCCTGGCAGCAGAAGGAGACTGGTATTAATATGCCATGGAGGTAGACAAACATGCCTGGAGGTAGACAAACACTTGGTTGGAGAAGAGCCCAAGGGCTTGACTAAACTGAATGAAAACAATCAAAATAGTCTTGGGAGCCTCTGCGAGCTTAGGTGAGACTATTACAAGCTTCCAGCTCTGGTTTTCATCATGGCAGCTTTCAAACTTGTTATCCTGGGCAAATAAATGACTTCAATAACGAGAAGGATCTTCTGCTTCATCTGCCTGCGCTGATAGGTACACTGCTGCCGCAAGCCTGTAAAACATACTGCTGCCTGTCTTTTTATCCTTGTGCTGTAGATTCCCTGACTATGGAATGTCTCTTTCTCACATGCATGGAGTCTGACAGAATAAGACCTTAAGACACTTCCAGAACAAGCTTAAGGAGTGCCTACGCCCTGTGACAGAGGCTAGAGCACAGTGCCTTCTAGTCCCCATGCTGGTTGATTTGCTTTACTATGTAACATAGGCCTAGAACTCCAGACAATAATTAAGTTGTTGGTGAGTTGCCCTAGCATTACAGTAATTGATGATTAAAGAAGGCACAGGACACTGCTGAGGTCTGGCACGAAATGCAGCTATTCAGTTGCTCTCCTCCAAATTCACACCATTGAGCAATTTTGCTACACGCATCATGTTCCAGGATGCTAACAGCTTCACTGTTTTCTAATCAGCTGGGGCAATTTACACAGTCTCTGGCCGTGTCTTACATCAAATCTCATTTGATTCTCTGGTACACTGCAAAACTACTAAAGATAACCATCCTTCAAATACGCTTTCTGCATACATCACCCCCCTTCTTTGCCAGTTTTAGATGAAAAGGGCAACACACAGCTGGGTGTGCTAATTAAGGGAGTCCTAATATGTTGCACTCAGCATACTTTTCTGCTTTGTCTGAAACAGTTCTCTTATCTAACCCAACAGCTGATACAGTAAAAATTGATAATAACAATGGCATCACTGAGAACAAGCTTGAGATGGAAATGATAACATTTTGCTTTGTCTCATGCAAACAGCTCTACATCCACCAAGCAGATACATAGGAATCTAGTTTAACCTAGCGCTGGCTTACTGTTTTGCTTATGCAGAATAGAGAGAAGAAACTTGTAATGTTGCTGTGCATAAGCTTGTATTGCTACTTTATAGATCAACAGCTCAGAACAGATCTTCAATAACAAAGCCGTCAGGTGAGAGGGAGAGATCTCCCTCAGTCCAAAATACTGCCTAATTGGAAACAAAGTGCCTCATGACACTTTCCAAACAAATAAATTTGTATCATCAAATGCTTACCCATAGGCAGATGGACAGAATTGTACAGTGGGATTCCTTCTTGCAATCTGCTGCCACTAAGAGCTGTTTGAGCCAGATCCAAACCCTCTTCAAGTTAATAGGAGTTTTTTTTCAATTAGCTTCAACAGAAGCTGGGTAGAATGCAGAGAATTAAGTGACCTTGGAGATGCCTTCTGGGCATCAGCTGTAACTCTCCTTGGGGAAATTTCCAACTCTTTTGGGATTTTTTTGTAAGAAAGTTCTGAAACAAGAGAGGTTTAGTTTAAATTTCCAGAAATTCACACTACAGGAAAATTCTGACACTGTTAAAGTGAGAGGAAATTTTACCATTGATAGGAATTTACAATTATGATTACAATTTAGTCTACTCAAGGAGTTTTACTGGCTCAGGTTGCTCGGATTGGCAAACTGGTTCTTGCAGTACCAAACAAGTAAGGCCAAAAATTAACACCTAACCACTGGTCTTGAGACGCCCCCTGCAACTCTGCAGAGAGCAGAAAGACCTACTAGGTACTGCCAGAGCTATGGCATGGCCCATTGACAGTAATGTAACTTTGATAAGTTTAAATACAAGGCCATGACAAGCAGGCTTGGTAGGTTTTTTGAAAGAAAAACAAAATTTAGCGTAATTTCACTGAAAGAAAGCAGATTGGATATTCAGGTCTCGGTCTTTTCAGATAGGTGGTGAAGGGGTGTACTGGGGATACCATCAGTGAAAATTTCCCACATTTACCTCAGGTAAAGGGGGAGGAGAAGGCAGGGAGCTCAGTCAATGATGGAACAGAGTCAAAACAGTTCCTCAAGCTAAGAGTCTACAAAGGAGAAACTAAAGCCCAATCTGAAGCCCTATCAGGTGCAATGTATCTTTCTTCCACTAAGTCCTGCTAGGGGCCGAAGAGATTGTATCCATTAAAAAGGCATCTTCAAGGATGCAGGTGAAGGCACACAGGAAGGCACAAACCATGTAAAGGATGTCAAGGGAAGAGGACTGTTTAAGAAACCTGTATCCCACCACCTCCTCTTTGTCCTCAGTTGCTGTGCTTCCTGCAGTCTTAAGGCTGAAGAGTTGCAACTTGATGACTGCCATACACAGCTAAAAGAAGAAGATATGTACTGGCAGAGAGGTATATAAACCAAGTTATTGTTCTGCTTACTTACCCAGCATATCTGGTTTTAGTTTACCCGAAAAAATTGAGACTCTGTCTTGGTATTTGAAAAATCAAGCTCTTTGTTTCCAATACATTTTTTTTTTTCTTTTTTATAGGTAGGACACTCAGAATATTCAAAACAAGATGCTTGGATTGTGGTAGAGATAAAATGCTTTAAAAATTTCTTTTCAAATAGTAAAAATTTGAGGGTTTGTTGTTGTTGTTAAACCTGAATGCATATACTGACCATTTTTCCCTTGTAAACTTCTGGAAATCCTGGAAAGCTCTGGCTGGAAGACCTAACCTGACACATTGCTGCATTGGCTTTCAGATGGAAATCCTGCAGGCCCACAAATGGAAGGATGCACACACTCCTTGCACACTTCATCAGTGATAACATAGTTCTGGCAGGCAAGTATCTCTGTGATATAACACGCTCTGCAAAATCTAAATCTTGACATTCCTAGAAGTGTGATGACAGACAAAAAGGCCCAACTTTGTAAAGAGTCAAACTACTAAAAGGAGATTCTTCTGGGAGGTGATTTGATCTTTCAATACTGTTTCAAATCATTCTCACCCAATCTTCCAAACTGTGTCCTGAGCTACTGAATATATTTCTGTGCTGTAAACAACAGGACAAAGTCAACGTAAAGATCTCGCCATCAGTAAACTACCTCGAAGTCTTTCCTATATTTTGTGTTGACCAGAATGATAAATAATTTATTTTCAGAGTAGTAGATCTCAGAAATAAATTCCTAAAACAAAACTCCTGCAAAAAACAACTATTATTCAACTAGTTTTAACAAGTCGATAAATGCAGGGCAATGACTTCCGTTAGCTATTCTCCTAGCCAAGGTCTACAACATCATTAAATATTATTGAGTTGGGTCTGCCATTTTACTTGAAATTATGTGCCTGGCATTTTGGTCTATGGCTGTAAATGCTGGAAATGTCAGTTACATAAGCATCCATCTTTTTCACTACTGTCTCCCATCAAACATTAATGGTAGGAGCTCTAATCCATTCTACACAGTCCCAGATATCTACATTTGCTAGGAAAGAACTGTAGCAGAGTGCACTGAGGACTCACAGTAAGTAATTACTCTTAGAAATATCTCAGTAAACTCAATTTACTCCCAGAGGTCTTTTAAATTATATCTCGTTAGAGTGCAATGCTTTTTCAAATGACAAGGTCACACAAAAAAGCAAAACTGTATTTTATCTTTATCAGAGCTTTACCCCCCCCTCCATAAAACTGTTATAACACATAATTCCAAGCAGATAGAGATATTGTGTTTTACTGTTGGAGCCCAGGAAAGCTATAAAGCAAGCAGAGTTGTTGTTTACAGTCATAATAAATTTGGAATATCGTATAGCATTCTAGGTGAGGCAAACACATCTATTACTGTCAGCTGAGTGGGAAGAAGTATTTTTTTTTTTTAACCTTTGTTGGCCAAATGATTTTCTTTTGAATTTACACTAATAATGAATCAGAATAGATGAATCTCAAGCTACATTAATATAGCAGAACACATACTTTATGTCATCACCTTGCTTATTTGCCCTGGTAGCTTTACAGCAAGAAGTTACTGAAAAGCAACATGGATTATGTAGTTGACGGACACTTCTAATTTTAAAAGTCTTTCCTATAATCCCATCTTCTGATGCAATGTAATTAGGAAAGTATGTGGAAAATGCTTGCCATTGTTTTTCTGAAGAGCATGAAAATATGTACCCTGAGCTCAAAACCAAGAGTTAGGTAAACTCTTTAAAAAGCGTAAAACTCTTTGAATTTCTATGTTAATCTCTTGCTGTCTGGTAACAGAATAGGAAAGGACTCCTCAGTCTTTAAGTCTTCACCAAGTACCAAAATAGTTGTCATGCAATCACATGGGACAACTACAGTGCAAAAGTAGTAACTTTGTCACATTTTAGAAGCAGTCATTTTGGGTAATAAAACTGCATCTGTACTAATAAATAGAAATTTCATTTTAACTGAAAAGAAGGAGGTAGCAGCAGTCAAACAGACCATTCATTAAGGACATCATTAATTTTGTTCCCATTTGAAAAAAATGATGACTTTAAGTGAATATATGCTTTTATTCTTAAATCCAGGTTGTCTGGCACAATAAAAGAATGCACCAAATCAAAACACAGGAGCAGTGGTATATCTTAGCAAGTAACTACCTCCAAAGAAATTCTCCAAGGAACTTAGAGTATAATAAGGTGCCATCGTAGAAAATGCACAGCCCAGTTTGAGAGCTACTATGCAGGGGATGGGATACAACATCATTCTGCAAGCAGGGGTAAGCCCAACTCTTTCCAGAAATGTACCTAAGTGAGCTCACCTACTCAAAAAACAGGTCAGAAAAACAGGAACATTTCGGAATAATAGATTTCATCATAGTGAGAAGGGTTTTTTAATCCTTTTCTTTCACAAGGGTATTGTACAGGAGTGATTTGGGAGAACTTGCAGGAAATTTAATGGGCATAGTACAAGGACTGTCATAACAACCAAGAAAGTTTCTGAGCAGCACTTCCACTTCTATATGCTTTACCATCTTTGACTTATTTCTATTTTTCTTTGACAAGCAGAGGCTGAGATTTGCAGGACAGCATCAACAGACAATCATATTACAATCATCTTTCCCAGAAACTTTACCTTCTCAGAGCCTTGCCAATGAAAAGAGGAAACTCTTCTTCTGACAAGGGATTTTCTCACTTGTTATATTTCCTTGCATTGCTTAATCAAGACAAAATATAAAAGGAAAATGTCTAAATTAATCCTCATAAAGACAGACCACAATGCAATAGTTTTAGTTTAGGATTGGAATGGAAAGGCTGCAAAACCTTGTTCAAACATGGGAAAAAAATAAACAGATAAATTAAATTACCCCAATTTGAAGGAAAGTGAGATGTGAGCTTTCTTAACACAGTACAACTCAACTGCATAGTCAGTAACTTGAGCCTGGACAATAAAAGCACCCAGCATTGGGTCCTTCAGACTCTCAGTGGGTTTCTGAATTTGGGATTTGCAGCTCTGTTTCTAATAGCTAGAAACCCATACCTCTCTGACAGGGGGTCACAAGGACTTGAATAAAATTTTGCTGACATGCCATGACTATCTCTCGCTGCTACAATGGCATTTGCTGTTATTTGCCATATGCAGAAATATATATATAGCCTTATTCTATATCCTCAGAGGCATAAGTGACTCAAATAAAAAAGTATCTGTATCTTAAATGTATCTGCAGTAGTTTTTCTAGAGATATGAGGGTATGTAAGTGTGCCCAGTGAGGTACTACAGGAATGTCTGTTGGGAAATATTTTAAGAGGGGTTGTTTGGCTATATTATACCAGTGAGAATTATTAAGTCTTTTTTTTGAACAGGACAAGGAGGTAGACAGGAGCTGGAGTGGGAAAATAATTTCTCCTCTCCCAATGCATTTTTTGATCTTCATTAAGGGTTAGTGGCTATGACAAAGCTTGTGGATGCAAATCCTCAGAATAATTATTAATGGATATATATCTGCACTTTGAAAAATCCCGTCTGTGGCACCAGAAGGCGTCCGCTTGGGGACCACAAAGCAGAACCCATAGTGCAAGAAAGCATCTTTCCCCTTCTAAGCTATCTTTGTAAATCAGAGCACAAAGTCAGACATGTATAGATTGCAGGTAATTTCCAGACTTGACATCAGAAAAAAAATTTTCACAGAAAGGGTCATTGGGCACTGGAGTAGGCTGCCCAGGGAGGTGGTTGAGTCACCTTCCCTGGAAGTGTTTAAGGGATGGGTGGACGAGGTGCTGAGGGGTATGGTTTAGGGAGTGTTAGGAATGGTTGGATTCGATGACCCCGTGGGTTCCTTCCAACCTAGTCATTCTATGATTCTATGATTATCTAGTCTATAATTATCATGATTGACAAGCACTGTTCCTTTCTCTTTCCTTCTTGACTCTTCTTTGCAGAACAGCTTCAGAAGAGTTAACACCTCCTCCAAAGACTGATTTTTTAAATATCTGACCAAGCCACCCTTCTCAAAGCTTCTCTGTCAGTCATTGAACACTGTGGTGAGAACTCCTCAGCAATGGTTCAGACTGTTCAATAAAACCTCACATAGGTCAAATTTGCCACTGATCTGCATCAGATAACTTCATGAATTTAGGTTTATAGATCTGAGCCCCCTGACTTCATGAACACAGCTGTGTCATTTTATTCCAGATGTAAATTTGACTCATAAGCAATGGATTTGCTTGGATTCATATCAGCTGGGAATCTGATTCAATGTCTGCAACAGAACTAAGTTAATTTATGTCACTAGAGAAAACTAGGACAAATGTCTATTTCTATAAAACCATAGCCTGAGCTCCCTCTTCCTATAGTATCAAACATTTCAAAACCAACTCATAGTCTGAACTATCATTCCTTTTTTTACTGGCCCAGTTCTTTAGTGAATATCCACAAAATCCTGATGTATTATGTTTTAGGAAAATACTACTACTGGCTGTAAAATTAACATAATTGTAAATTAGATTAATCTCTGTGGAAATATGCCTTGTGTCTGGATTTATTCCAGCTTTTTGCTGAGCTTTAACTTTTAATGCAGAATTTAATTTTCCCCTAACAAAACCAGAACATTTCAAAACCCAAATGAAAACAATGCATTCAAGTTTTGCCCAACTACTTTTGCTCAATGTAAACAAAGGCTTTCATCAAAACCACAGTTTTCAGTAGGAAAGTACTAGGATGGAAAATTTTCAGCCAGTTCTACCAAATACAGGCATCCTGTCATTCTGGCATTTTTACCTTGCTGGTAGTGCTGGTAACTCCACAGTGAATCCCACTGATTTGCTTTAGAAAAGCAGCTTCTTTGCAGTCAGCAGCCATCAAATAGTGATGCCTGAGCCATGCCATCATAGGAGCACAGTCAAGAGATGTTGGGCTCTCTGGATCCATGTGGTAGAATTTCCTCCTTGCTTCCTCTTTGCTTTCCATAAAGGAAAGGTTAGTAATTCATTGCTGCCTTGATTTATCCAAGCAGAAAGAATGCTTCTAATGCTTCTAAGACTCAGTCTATCAAGCACATTATTCCTACCTCTACAAGCTGTAAATTGAACTAAGCATAATGAAAAGAGACAGACGTGTTTCCATTTGCTTTTTCTTTAAACTGAGCTTCTAACTTTCAGAAGATTATCCAGACATCTTGGAGGATCTTCTCAATCTCCTTAAATTTTAATGATCTCTATATATTTTTAAATCTTTACACTTTTACATGAAGACAGAATATATACTTCAAGAATTTTGAGTCAATTCAGTCATAGGTTGTTAGGCTTGGTGCATGACTCAGTGGGTAAAATTTAATACATGCAGGTAAGTTTAAAAGATCACGACAGTCCTTTCTGCCTTAACAATCTATAAATCTATGCAAGGAGCAACAGACTGTAATCAACCTTTGGCTACCCTTCCTTATTTCCCTAGTTGTATTTTTTATTGCAGTCCTACAGAGACATAAAAATTAAAAATATTACAGCAAGCCTGAAATCAAAACAATTAGATGGAGAGCAAATGAAACAAACCAAATAATCAAAGCTGCTTTTTTTTAAATTTTTCATCACCCCATCTCATCATTTCTTTTTGATGTATATATCCCACTTACAGCTTTTAAGAATGATCTATACACACAACTCTGCTGCAGGAATCCAGACTCTACTGTCGCTCTTATTTCCCACTTGCAGCATCACTAAATTCCCAGACATCCCTGCACAAACAAGTCTTTTAAAAGGGCATTTTGTCATCCTTCTACTATTCTTACCATGGAAATATCCCCTAGGCTTTCACCAAGCTGGAGGATGTTCATAAGTTTTGTCACGTACTTGTAAGAATCAAACACAGTGAGTCTCTCAAGCTGTAGTTTAGACCATGGCTTGCATTTCACAAGTGCCTGGAGAAAGATCATAGCCAGCCATTACCCCTTTTCACTTCCCTGCATCAGTCAGACAAGTTGCTTTCTTCATGACCATGTGGTGGAGAAAATAGTCCCAGCATCAGTGGGGTTAGATACTGCAAATCAAGCTGGTAGGGAGGAAAGCAGTTATGGCATTATTTTTCCCCTGATTTCCCAGTAGCCAGCAGGCTGGACTCAGAGCTGCCATCAGGTGAGCACCCACACGGACACTTTCAAGCATATCACAGAGGCTTACTCACAAACCTCAGAGAAAATCCATTAACTCCTATAAGGCTTAAACTAGACTACACTAGCAGTGCTGAAACTAGATGTTTGCCCATAAACTGCTACAAATTAAGTTGAACTTATGCCAGTTTATGTTTCTATGGAAGAATGGGTTATCATCATTTTAATGTCCAGTATTGCCCACAAAAGACCATAAACTTTTAGCACAATAATAAAGCCAGGATTTAGCCTTTCAAATAATCTGCATCTTGACTAGTTGTCCTGTCTACTTTCTCCTTCCCAGTTATATTGAGGGACCATAAACAAAGGGGAATGAGAATAGCTAGTAAATTAAAGTGCAAGCAACTGAAAAGGTCAAAGTAGTATGCTTTATTATTGGCTGTCACTGAGTATATGGCATGTTAAAATTCATACACTGGTATTTCAAGAAAATAGAAACAATTTCTAAAGTGAATGAGAAATCAATGAGTATGCTTCCACTCTACTAAAAATGATTGGACTGGATGTATCTCAAAAGGGCTGTGGATATCAAGAAACAAACCACTGTTTCCTCTTTGCTGCCTTAATGGATGGGAACTTAGAGAATGACTAAATGACAGAGGCTTGCAAGTATTTCATCAATACTGCAGATGCAAAGCTAGTGAGAAGAACTGAAACATCAAAGATTCCATTGCAGTTCCTTTGACCTCATGCTCAAATCCTAATAACAACAGCAAAAAAAAGTGTTTAATTCAACTGTTAAATTCAACAGGCAATTTTTATCTCAATTATCAGCTGCTGAAGTAGTCAAGGATTAAATAAAAAAAAAAATGAGATTGTACCCTCAGCTGCAGATTGCTCACCTTTTTTTCATAAATGGCCCGCAGCATATTGCCATTGAAGCACTGAACCACAGCCCTAAGTGAGTCTGCTGTTGCTAATGCTCCTGTTGCATTCAGTCTCATCCACTAGAGGAAAATATTGGATCTCAAATGGGATCTCTTGAATCATGAGTGCATTCTGGCCTGTGCATGTCAGGAGTACCTAGTACAGCCAGCACTGATCATTGAAAACTACATGAAGCCAGTTATCATAAAGCACTGCACTGGGTAATTTGGTATCATTAGCTTCGTTAAAAATGACTGCTCACTTACTGAGAACAGCCTGCCTGCTTTTAGTCCCTCAGAGTGCAGCTGCTGAAGGGCAAATCCATTTGCAAATCCAAAACCAAATTATTGGAAACAGGGCTGGCCCAATGAAGTCTCTTTCCAGGAACTGGCTAATTTTGAATGTGATTGTGAGTAAAAGTAGAGAACAAGAATTAGAGGGAGTGGACAGCTTTGAAACATCTTGTTTGTGATCTAGTCCACCAAACACTAACGAGTCATAATGTCTTGCCTGCAGCACAGCCTGCTATATTTTTTGTCACATAATTATATGCTACAGTCACAGAATGTCTATTCCTTCCTCCCTTCCTCCCTCCCTTCCCTCCTTCCTCCCTTCTTTCTACCTACCTACCTACCTACCTACCTGTCACAGGGGAGTGGACCAGCAATTTGCAAAAATTTGTCTTTAATCAACGAAAAAAATAAGTAGTGTCAGGTCTTATGATTTCTCTTACAATCTGACTGAATACTAAAGATAGTTGATTCAAAATAAATACTGTCTTCTACATTCTCCTAAAGAAGGATATGGGAGTTGTTTTCACAGCTGCTGGATTCATCCCCACCATAATTTTATTCTCCCACAGAACCAAAAACTCCAGTGCTTTCATGCTCTACGTGCAGTTCTGTGGTCACAAAATGACATATCTCCTCTCGGGGTTCAAAAGTATGAAATGGCATGGCAAGATGCCTGCAGCTGGTGTAGTGAATAAGTAGTGCTTATGACTTAGCACTTCTCAAAGAGGATGGAGAGTAAATCCTCAGACGCACCACAGTGCCTCTTTCTTCACTTGGAGGAAAAAAAGGCACATACAACTTGTATTATGTTGTTAAACACACTGTCTTTTGTCATGCTTTGGACAGCTGCAGAGATAATTTTACCAAATTCCAATCCCCATAATGGTTTCTCCTCTCAGTTATTATTTTTTGCAGATAATGAAATACCATTCAGCAACTCAGTTCTGCACTGAGCCTTACTGAAACTGAACTAACAGTCGTGTCTCAAGATTAAATACTTTGGACGCTTAACTCAGGAGAAAAGCTGTCTGTGGAAACATGATCCAATCCGGAGTGCGATGCACCAGAAAGATAAAGCAGCACATAGATTTCTGGGGTTAAGAATATAAATCCTATAAGAATCCTGTAAGAAGCAGACCAGACTTTCCTGTACTTCCATCTCAAAAAGATGACAGGCTTTTCCAACACAGGTCATATCAGCTCCCTCTTGGCCCTGCTGTGATCCTCAGAACGAAATACATCTATGAAGCTGCAGACTGTCACAAGTACTAAGGGTTCTGCAATTTAAAATCCTTGGCCCCTGTGTCTGCTTTAGATGTAGTATGATAGTTCCCAGAAAGGATGCATCCTTTTACCCACAGCACTTCCCATACGAGGACAGCCTGAGAGGGTTGTTCAGCCTAGAGCAGAGAAGGCTCTGAGGAGATCTTATAGCAGCCTTTCACAACCTAAAAGGGGCCTACAAGAAAGCTGGGGAGGGACTGTTAACAAAGGCTTGTAGCAATAGTATGAGGGAGAATGGGTATAAATGGGAGAGGGGCAGATTTAGACATAAGGAAGAATTTCTTCACCACAAGAGTGATGAGGCACTGGCACAGATTGCCCAGGGAAGTTGTGGATGTCCTGTCCCTGGAGGTGTTCAAGGTCAGGCTGGATGGGGCCTTGGGTAGCCTGATCTAGTGGGGTATCCCACTATCCCCATGGCACGGGGGTTGGAGCTAGGTGATATTCCAATCCAAACTATTCTATGATTCTGTGATTCTATGATTCTATGATTCTATGAACATTGCAGTTAAGTTAAAAGCGCATGTATATAACCTTTTGTGATGAGGAATAACTGTTCCTTCATAAAACTCTAGCTTAATTAGGCCTTTTTCAACCTCTATCTGAATAAAATCTTAATAACATTGAACAGTGATTTCCCTCCTGTTAGCCAGAAGACTCTGGATTGATCATGACTACAGGCTCTGCCACAGGCTGGCCCCAGGTAACAACACTGCCTTTGTCGTTCATCCCCTATATAAGCCAGACCTTTACCTCTTTGATCAAACACCTGCCCTTTCAAAACATCCCTTCTCTACTTCTTTGATTTGAATATTAAATGCTTCGGACAACCAACAGGACTTCAATGGGGCTACTGTCCAAATGGGAAGAGAATGCTAAGGAGAATTATCATCGAATCCTAGAATGATTTGATTTGGAGGGAACTTAAAGATCATCCCTCACCATGAACAGTGATAACTTCCACTAGATCAGGTTGCTCAAATCCCCTTCCAACCTGACCCTGAACACTTCCAGGGTGGGGGTACCCGCAACTCCTCTGGACAACCAACTACAGCGTCTCTTCACTCTACTCTCAGTAAAGATTTTCTTCCTAGTATCTAATTTAAACCTACCCTTTTTCAGTTTAAGGCCATGACCCTTCATTCTATCACTACACTCCCTGGTAAAGAGCCCCTTCCCATCTTTCCTGTAGCCCTCTTTAAGTATTAAAAGGCTGCTATAAGATCTCCTCAGAGCCTTCTCTTCTCCAGGCTGAACAACCCCAATTCTCTCATAGGAAAGATGTTCCAACCCTCTGATCATTTCTGTGGCCCTCCTCTGGGCCTGCTCCAATAGGTCTGTGAATCTCCTGTGGTGAGGGCTCCAGAGCTCAACACAGTACTCCAAGTGGGGTTTCTCTCACAAGAATGGACTCTAAGGGAAAAATCACCTCCACCTTCCACAGTTCTTTTGTTTCAGCCCAGGATGTGATTGACTTTCTGGATTGCAAGTGCACATCACTGGCACATGTTCAGTTTTATTTTAAATCTATCAAATATCATTATTAATAATTAATTATATAATGATATTGTTTCTTGATGTTGCTGATTAAGAACATAGTGAATAACATAAGACCAGTGTCTGTAATGACTGTTGCGCGTTTTCTGCTTTTAGTTTGAATTCTACATAGCAGGGTAACAAGGTGATATTCCTAAATAAGTGATGAATCAACAGCTTACATTTGGTAAACTGTAGAACAAACTGGGTTTAGCTCTTTCCCCACCTATTTATGACCTATAAAATTGGTTTTATTCTCTGTATGAAAGAGATCTGCTCATAACCTCTCTTTCTGTTGGTTCAGGATTGTCAGGAGATCATTGATGGCTGTGAACCAAGAGGTCACAGGAAGAGAAAGTCTGCTGGGAAATTCTCCCAGCCTGGACACGGGAATACAGATTCAATTCTATTCCAGCAATTAAAGCTTTGATTTCTTCCCCTTGAAATTCTTCAGTTGGCAGAATGTTACCTTCCTCAGACTGAGCAGATTATCACAGAAACTGATAGAAAGGAGTGTAACTCACCGCATTTCTTCCAATAGAACTTTTTATTCTTTTCCAATTGAGTTTCTTGTCAGTCAGTGACTCATATTTATCTTCTTTCCTGCTCATTAAAGCTACTATACTTACGACTGAAAATGCTAGGAAAGGCTTTGGTCTAATCAAAGTAAATCTCTTTTTCAATCTCCTTTGCATAGGTGGTTTGTTCATCCATAGAGAGCAGAGCTAGGAGAACGTGCCTAGGGAAAAAGAAAAGAGTGTTTCCAGTAGCACCCAGGAAGCTGATTTTTATCAGTATGTCATAACTCACTGCTATTTTGTCCATGCTGGATATGTTCTTAATACACAGGTATCTGTAAAGAAGAGCCATTGCTGTACACACATTTTCCATTTGTGGCATCCCTGGACTCTTCAGAAGCTACCAGGTAAGAAACAAATACCTTGCAAAATGCTTCTGTTGCTGACCAGACAGGTGCCACTGGTCCAGGCACCAACGAGGATTACAATGAAAGACAGACATTTCCCAGAGCCTGCAAGGAGGTGCACCTACAGACTACCTAATATATACCCTTCATGGCAAAAAATCTGGGTGAAATGGTGATAGTTCCTCAAAAGAATACTAAAACACCTATGTGGAGCATCTAATATGCAGCATCAGTAGTAACTGGAGATTTTGAAGGGTGCAGAGTCACTAAATTCAACCACTACAACCTGGCAGATTAGAAAAACAAAAAAGAATTTTAAATCAACTTAAATCTAGCCAGCCAGATTTAAAGGCTTTCTTTAAAAAATAATTCTTTTTTCTTTAGGAGCAATAGGCAGTGAATGCCAGTCATGTCATTTTAGCAGACAGGACAGTAGGAGAGGTTTTAAGGGCATTTAATCTCAACACTATTAAGTAGAAAGGAAAGAAAGGTCCGGTGGTGGCTACATCACTAGGTTGGAACCTAGGGAATGTCTAGAACCATGCCAGGGAGCACCACATCAGATGCAGACTCAGCTCTTGGACCAAAAGCAGGAAAAAGCATGACAGCATCATGCCGGGTCATGTTGATGAGCTCTGCTGGGAGTCCAGGCTTATGAATCATTACATGGCACAACACTGATGTGACTGTGCTGTTCAGGGATCCCAAGGGAATATCACTTGGTACTGATGGCAGTGAGCAGTACCATGGCTGTCCCTACACCATGCTTCATGGCATAGCACAGTGTCCCTTTGGAAACCAGAGCATGGCAGCAGACGCTTCCACACTTTGCATGAAACCCTGGACAAGGCTCTCCACCTCTCCCAGCCCTTCGTTTGGTTGTTGTTTTTATTCCTTTTTTCCTTAAAATATGGTAGCATTGTCATACCACTTAAGAGTTTTATTTTTATATATTATGATCTTTTTTAAAAAAAGGATTCTGGTGTCCGCAAGAAGCAAGACTTTCCCACTGTGGTCAGTGGCAAAATTACGTATGTGTTCTGGGGGAGCTTTCTAGGCTTCTCTAGTCCTCAGGAGGGAAGAAACAGGATTCTGCAAAATTGGAATCAGGCTCTCTTGCTGAGTGAAACACCTCCTAATTCTAGATGGGACACACAAACAATCTAACACCTCTGGCAGCCTCAGAAACAACTCTTTCATATCATAACTTGGCTTAATTTGAATCATTTCAGGATGGACTAGTTTAAATAAGGTCAAAGCAGAGACCACTACACATACTGTCACAGAAGGCACAATGAAGTACTGCAGATAACAATGTAATGAAAAAATTAGCAATAAAAACTTGAGCGAAACCAAATCCTGTTCACAAAGCATTTCAGTTTTAATGAGAAGAGGCTGTTTAGACAAAATTCTCTGCCATCAAGAAGCTGTCAGACTGAGTCAAGGCAGCAAAGCCGCTGTGTTTTTCATCACCTGAGATGTTCCTCTGAAAGCACGTCTGCTGAGATAAAGGCATAATTCTGACATACTGGTATTTTACAACAAAGACTTACGTGAAAATTTTCCATTAAAACCATTCAGGCAAACAGGATGTTTGATTAATTAGGAAAAAGCATAGTTTTCCACTGGAAAAAAGAAAAATAATGCTCCAAATGGAAAATCTCTCTAGGGTTTTGCTACTGCTGTGCTTCAAAAGAAAATTAAGTTCCTTCTTCTCTTCCCCTGAGAGTCAACTCTCTCCTGTTGGCCAAGCATCCTGGTTGATCTATCCATCTCACATCACGGGCAGGGACTCCAAGGACAGCTGCCATCTCTCTCCAAGGGATAATCACTAGTCATTGATCACTGAAAATATACTTCAGATAAGGTTTGCAACACAGAAAAAGGTGAAAGTACAACTTCATGAAGGCAAGACCAAACATGGGGGTTCACCAGGTCATGTATACTAGCATCATTTTAGAAATATTCAGAGCTCACTGCAAAACTTATTCCTCTTGCCTCTTCTCTAGTTATTTTTAAGTGGTGGGAGTAAAGAGTACTAGAAAAAAGTGCATTAAGCATCAGGAAAATGGACTGATGAAGAGGCAAAGGGCTAATGCTATATTTTTATAGATTCCTACCTTGAAGTTGTATTCAGTTATGCGCTCCTGCCTGACTTACAGTCAGTTTACTGCACCCTTCTTTGCCTGGCCATCTGTGTGGACTGACCCTTAGACCATTTTTCCTCCTCGATCCTCCATTCCATCATCACCTACTTCTTGTGTGAAGCCCAATATACACCAAGCAACACTCCCCTGTGCAAAACAGCTTCATGGTGAAATGCTCTATCTAAACCATGGATTAACAGGCAATATTATTTCTTTCCAGGACTTCACAAAATCTTTAACACAGATATGGGTTAATCTAAGCTTCTATGGAAGGACTCTGTCTCTGATGTCATCACAGGTATCCCTCTCTACTGCATCTGTCAAACTTTCAAATGAGCAATAATCCACCTGATGATCAATCCAGCACACCAGACGGGACAAGGCACAAACCTGGTGGAAAAGACCTCTCTGCTTCTGTCCCCTGTGCAGGTAATGTCTGTACTCAGCACCACTCTTTTGTACTCTGTCTTTAGCTCAATGCTTCTCCAAACTAGGAGCTACAGATGCTTCATAAAAGAGCTCAGTGAATTACATTTTTTGCCCCCCTTTTTTTTTTTTTATAATTCAAATGAGATTCATGTTTAAATCAGACTTTGGGGAGAGGTTCACAGATAATTCTTTTTCTTGTTTCCAAATGTAGTTCTCCCATCCTTCATTTCAGCCTGCAAAGATACCTCTGCTCAGCATTTTCTGAAAGCCCTGTTTTTATCATCACCAGTTGCTGCATTGTTCTGTACAAACTTGGCCTGTTCTCAGCTAAGAAAGTCAGCCTTAACAAAAGAAGAAAAAAAAAAAAAGAAAGAGATGGGAAAACGAACTAGTGAAACTATGATGATTTTAGGCCTTTTTCTACCCCAGCCACTGGTGCAAGGTAAGCTCATTCTGGGAAAACAGCTCTCAAATACCATCTAGGGGGCAGCTCTACCATTAACTGTTTCCTACCTGGTTTATTTAGCTGAAGTCTCTGCTTCCATCAGACATGCCCTCCTGCATTAAGCAGCCCCTCTATTGCTATCAGCATCTTGCCCAGAGAAGCCAGTCTCACATCAGTGTGTTGGGACCTATGCATTCATGCGCTGGCAGCAGTGATAAGGACGTAAAGTTACACAACCCAACTATGACTTCTTGCTTGATGGAAAGCCTTTAGATTCACTCCAGTTCCCTACTAAGCCTAATGAGAATATTTTGGTAGAAGAGGGAAGAAACCAGACCATCTCTCCCTGAAACGAAAAGGTCAGGTGTAGTAAACAAAGAAAGCTCATGGGAATCAACAACACAAGCTGCATGTACGGGAATGTTCTGATCAGAGTCTCTAACTCTGTGCCCTTACGGGCATTGCTGTGGTGAAGACACCACACAGCAAGGGAAGAGTGTGCTCTCTGGTATTGCATGCACCAAATCTAGCTTATTTGGTTCAACAAGTAGATAGATTTGCTCTTGTTTGCATAAATTAGGATATCTTCTTCATCCTCAGTTTCCCTTATATCTAAGCAAATATAATACTCTGGGAAATGGAAGGAGAATTACTCCGAATTCTTTAAAAATCCAGCCACTGTCATGGCTCTAGGTGATTGTTGCTGCAGGCGTAGTCCCGGCTCACCCACAGTGAGAGGAGGTGAGCTGGTGTTTTGTGGGCTGTGCCAGTGTAAATGGGGTGAGCACGTATGAATTAAGCTGCTGTGGTAATGTATTCTGTCGTAGACAGGACTGAGCTGAATCCAGCAAAATGAAGCTGCACACAACTTAAGTATTTAGACAGATAAATGTGGATATCTGTGCTATAATAAAGGAGTAATTTCTGTGAAGGGAAATTGCATTATGCTTATTCAAAGTCAAATTTATTTCTTCCCTTTCTTATTGAGAAACTCATTTTAAAAATCCCAGCCTCAGGTTAGGGTTATATTTATAGGGCTGATTTAGTATCTAGCAGTGCAGAATTCAGAATTCCTACAAAATTCCTTACTGCAGTCAATCAACAGCATAAGCCCCCTTCTCAGGCCAAGAATTTTCTATTTTTCTTCTAATTAACAAATAGCTCAAGGGCACATAAGACTTAAATTACTTGCACAGAGAAAAATGCTTCTCTAAGAAACCTATTAGGAGATACGGATTGAGAATTACAGAAGCCCTTCAGAATAAACAGAAGTTTAATTTTTTTAAGGTAATGGAGAGGAAGGGAGACATTCCGGAGAGGTTTCTTCAGCTCATTTTGGGCTGTCATTTTCTGCCCTCAAGCCATAGTTAAGTTACTTCCAAGGAGATCAAGAGAGAGCTGTTGGGGAAGAGTCAGTCACATAGCAGAACAGTGGCGGGAACTTGTCTGTGTGTGGATCTCCACTAGTGTGGGTTTATTTAAAATGTGCAAACCTTGGATCCAAGTCAGTTACAAAAGTATAACCCAATGATTGCTACAGCAGTTTGGCTTGCACATCTACCAGCAATTTTAGGACATACATATTGTTAGTGGGCATAAAGCACCCATAAGCTCTAATGTAAACAAGAGTGGCAACCTCCACTGCCCCCCCCTCAAAATAAAAGGGGAAAAAGTAAAATGCCAGGGTCACACTGTATTGAGGAACTGCAGCCCCATTGCTTGCAAACACAGTAACCACATGTTTAGGCAGACTGTCTGCCTGCCCTAGAGGGAGATACAAAAGACCTGTGCCATCTTAACACAGGAGTAGGAACATAAGAGCCAAAGAGGACTGTGAGTTGTAATCTTTAGCTGGCAGGTAGGGAGTCAACAGCACTAGGTTGTATTGGGATGGGCAGAGCCAGCAGCACAACTTCCTTGGGCAAGCTGTGCTGGTGCCTCACCACCATCATCGTGAAGAATTTCTTCCTAATGTCTAATCTAAAACTACCCCTCCCCAATTTAAAGCCATTTCCCCTCATCCTGTCATTACATGCCCTTGTAAAAAGTCCCTCCTCAACTTTCTGTAGGGCCCCTTTGGGTTCTGGAAGGTCTGCCCGGAGCCTTCTCCTCTCCAGGCTGAACATCCTCAGCTCTCTCAGCCTGTCCTCATAGCAGAGGTGATCCAGTAACCTCTTTGTTGTCAGTTACCAGCTCTGATCTTACCCAGATAACCTTAACATGCACTAATGTATCAATAATAATACAAATCTGACCTTGTGAGTTTGACCCACTGTCTGCCAAAGCTGGATTCTACCTCTACAATATTTTTGATGGCTTAAAGAAGCCTTTTCAATACAGAAAAAAGAACAAGGATTGCATGAGCAGCACACAGAAATCTTGCAATGCGCTGAAATTTCTTCTATTCATATGTATTTTTTTCACTATCCAGCAGACCCTGTAGAGACAAGGCAAGCATTACCCTTTCCAGACAGACATACCATCTCTCAAGCTTTGTGTACAGTCTCCAGACTTCACCTCTTTTAAGGCCTTGAACCTCCTGTGAAGTAGAAATAAAATCAAGCCCACCTTCAAAAGCACAGGACCAGCCCCCTGTGTAAGAAGAGGCAGAAAGTGTACTAGCAGCAACCACTTCAGAGACTCATGGCACAGAACTTCTCAGATACAGAAGAAATAAGTTCTGCTGAACTAATTAGGAGATTAAGTGAAGGTTACACTGTCATGTTTTCCTGCTTATTTAAAAGAGTGGAAGTGGGAGACAGAATTTAATGTCAGGTTTCACTACAAGAGATAAAAAGTGACAGGGACATAATAAATGCAACACCTTCTGCCAAGGTTGCCTGGGATACAGCATCTAGGAAAGATAGACAGAGTGGGTGAAGTACGAACCAGTCCCAATTCTCACAGCAATCATCACCACCAGAACGCATTTGTGTTGTGTCATTTTCCATCTTGTTATAATCTTTGTCACAAGAATGAGGTTATTGGATGAGAAAGGCTTTTCCATATTGTCTTTAGCAACATTTCTGCCACTTCCTTTACCTTTTCAATATTCTGTAATTGATTACTTCACCATTCCAATTTCACGTCTTTACAGCCCCTGTAACTTGTAGCCGGACAGGCAATTCAAGTAGATAAAGGACTGCTAAAAAATCCCTGCCTTGTAGCACTCTGATCTACCAGAGTCATCAAAGATCAGAGGTCACATCATTCAACTTGTGTAAATACAGGTACCTCCAATTATTCCAACTGTGTTTATTCCTTGCTACAGGCCTTGAGCAAGCAAGTTCCATTCTGCGGTCTGTTGAACTGACCACTGCTCTACAGAAATGCCCAAATAAATTGAAAGTTTCCATAAAAAGGTGCAAAATCATAGTGTCTCATTATTTCTGTGGCATTTCTTGGTAAATAAAAAAATCTAAATAAATGTTGCCTAAAAAATCACAAATTATGAAAAGGAAAATCTGTGAAATATCAGTCCTTTAAAATAGTTCTTAAATTCTACCCTATCTGTACTGGAGGCAGAGCTCTGAATCTCTTCTCAGCAGTGCTGAGACGAGCCTTTTACAAAGGCATAAAATCCCTAAGCAACTTGTCAAAGTGTGCCACAACTTAATGCTGCCTATCTACCTACCTCACTGGGCCTTAAAGTACTCCTTTGGTCTACAATTTGATTTTTCTTTTGTAAACAGGTATTTTTTTTCGATCTCATTTACTTTTTAGGAAAAGGTTCCAAACTCTAGCATGCCTCACACTCACAATAGGCAAGTATTTTCAAAATGTACTTCCCCCAGCACTGCCTAAAAACACTACTCACTACCAGTGGCAGAAGTTGTTAAAATTGGTTGTCTGGCCCAGAAGTATGGGTGAGAATTCCCTGCCAGGGCCAAAATAATCTCTTTCCATATTAGGTAGCATCTAGTGTAAGGAAAACCTGTTCTCTGTCCAATTAGGGAAATAACAACCCATTTGCCTGCTGAAACATGAGCTACTTTTCATAAGAACCAGTATTGACAGACCCATTCTGGCAGCACATGAATCACATTGCCCCTCACGCTGATTGGGGCTACCTAAATACAGGGTACGACAATGATATCAGCATCCCATGGAGGCAGTTTTGCCCAAACACATTTGCATAGGCTATTAGGTGGCATATCATTCACCAAAACTGCCATCTCAAGCCCAGTGCAAGTCTTTGCAGCAAGAATGTCCTTCTTGTTCAGCGAGCAGGGGACCAGAGGCTGTCCTCAAGCTCCAGTCTGCCAGCTGATGTTACAATGATCTGCCAGCTCACAAAGGCCATATGTAAATTTATAACAAAATGATCAACTGGGAAGAAGAAAATACTTCTATGAGTAAGACACTTACTGCATTGATTGCATTGGGTATGGACACATTACAGTGAAGGTCAGCACGGAGCTGTTCTACAGAGGTTGCTTATCTTTTCACTCTGCAGGAGAGTGCTTTCTGTTTGCAGCCCTACTACAGAGTATTAAAAGGATTATACTCTGTATACACGCAACATACTTTCCACCACATAGGATAAAGTATATGTTCTCAGAAAATTACAATATCTTTGAACTTTCCAGATCAATCTGATTGAACTACATATGCCATTTTAAGTTTACAATATACTTCCTGACATCAAAGGAGAGGAAGAAATAGTATAGCATGTGTTTTTAATCAGGTTGATTAGAACCACTTTTGTGAAATCTCTTCTATGGAGTTTCAATAATTCAGTGATTTTCTTTTAAATTGCAGTATTTTGTATATTTTAATCTCTTGTTTTACTTGGCTGCCTTTGAATTAGTTTCCAGGGAGCTTTTGTGTTAGAATCCTGGTAGTAATATTTTTGTTGGTTTGGCATTTAAGTTTTTTAATGTTCATAAGAAACCTGAACTGGGAACAATTTGGTTTCACATTAGTAAAATAAATCGATTGAAAACAATTCAACAAACAATCACCAAAAAAAAATCACCTTGTACTGATCTTATGGATTTTATGGATCTGTTTCTCTCCCCCTGGAGCTGACTTTGAGAACATTTTCTTTACTCCCAAACAGCTCATATCTGTTGAATAGAGACATATGTTTCAGGATCAGCGCATAGACTTGCTGCTTCATTTTCTCCATCAACATTGGCGTAGTGAGTGGGGAGCTGTTGGTTTACAGGCATATGTTTACTTCTCATAGATCAGTATACTGGCTTTGATATCAGCTGGGTTACGCTGATTTTCATCAGTTAAAAATCAGTCCCTTTTCTTCCTTTAAATTCCTAACAGCTTCAGTAATGTGCAAGTTATGCTAGACTACTAAATAAGCAGAGTTTCTGTTCTAACCCTGTGCAGCAAGCACAGGTCACTAGGTAAGCTTTTTCCTCTTTGCTCTTTGAATTTTAACTGGGGTTGTATTGCAACCTGGCTTTAATTTCCCACACTAATTTATAATGAAATCTCAGTATTTTGTTTAGCTCCTGCCTTTATGCTTCTTGCTTGCTTGATTGCTCTGGATATTGTTAGCTGACTCCCTGCTGAGAAATACCACATAATTAAAAATAAATAAAAAAAAAAAGAGGTAAAACTTCCAATAATCTAGTACCTAATTATGAAAAGAGAGTTAGACAAGCCTGTCAGCAGAGCAACTGTGCTAGAAGAGTCAATAAAAGAAATAAGATATATGATGGTGGCACCCAGAAGGACCATAAGCCATTAGTTAAGAGTCAGGTAGGTTGACAACGTGAGGTAACCAGACCTGTCCTCACAATCATCCCATCAATACTTCTTTGTGTTTTGGTTCATTTGCTAACAGAGACACTGGAATCAGACACCTTTCCAATCTCAACACACCATGTGTGCTAGGAAAAGCCAAAATGCAGGCAGTGGGACTCTGTAACTGGGAACTATTTGCCACAAGGAAGAATGTCACGAACTGGCTCTAAATCAAGGACATTTTATATGTCATCCCTGCAAACTCAATACAGCAAGAGCAAGTCCAGCCATCACTGAAAGATTTTACGATAGAAGTTAAATGGGAGCAGCAGCAACAAAGGATGAGATACCTCCCGCTCTTCACCAGCCTCTGCATCATGGCTAGGCTGCAAGACAGCTATAAATGCACTCAGCATAGCACACTCCCACCTCACACGTCACTTGTTTAGTCTCTACCTTTCCTTCCCACTTCTAAGTTAGATGGATTGTTGCTAGAGCCCCAGCCTACCGATCCTTACATCTGTTAGCCAATGAAAACACTCCCATGAGTAGGTCTAAATGGGCCCAGTCTGGCTTGCAAGATACTGTCTTATGATCTAGTCTGGCAACACCATTGTGCTGTGTTTGATTTATGTTTTATATTCCTGTCAGCACCACAAGCCTTTGACACTCAAACCGCATTACTCAGTTCCACCCACTGTTGCAAATAAGAGTTGAAGTATCAGTTCCCAGCAATTTGATATGTGAATCTGAAGAATAGTTAGATTATCACCAGTTACACAGACAGCATATTTGACAATCTTGCAATGATGTTTTCAGCTGTCAGTTACTACACCTACAGTGTGGAAACCACAAAAGGGGCAAAAAATGAATATGCACTATGGAGATATCTACTTCAGAAGAGACTGGCTTCTGGATGAACACATATGATAAGTTATGATATATCTGTGGTAACTCAAAATCATCAACTTTATCTCTTGGCTGAGAGGCAGTTTTTCACATGCAAATTAATTAGAGTAAGCTTGACTCACATCAACACTAAAAGAGAGGGTAGGCATGAACATTTTCATCATAATTCTGTGCTGCAGTAAACTCTCACATGACAAATGTCTATAGTATAACAGCTTACCTCTGTAGGCAACAGCTGTAACTGAACTACAATATTTGGTCACATTAAAAGAAATAATTCCTATTTAAATGATTGCCTGCATTCCAATAAAACTCAGAATAAACATGCAAATTCAAAGTGGCCAACAACAGTAGCTCAAAAGAGAGGTACAAGGACGTGGCAAGCTTCCCCTGTGTGCTCAGCCTCCATTAGATTCTTTTGCAGTCATTTGAAAAGTCGGAGTGAATTTTAGTTACGTGCCTACTAGATTGTGTACAGGACGTTGTATTCCAACATAGCTAACGTTGGCATCTCTGGTCTCATTGAAGACAGGAGGATATATATTTATTTTCATTCAGTCCTGAAGAAGCTTGGACACTTTCAGCACTGGCAGTATATGTGTCAGAGAGTTGCCAGTAGCTGGTAACTATTTTTGGTTCTTCTGCTACTAACCCTACAACATAAAGAAGATACCCTGAGTTAAATGTGATCAAATTCTGAGCAGAGTTGGACAGGAGACTGCCAAAGATCACTTCCAACCTGTATAATGTCCAAATTTTAGGAAGGCTTTGAACTAAAGAGGGCTCTCTCTGCTGCCGTTTCTGTAAATCCTGGAGAATCAACAGTATCACAAATGATCCCCATCCCACAGTCAAAAGTCCAACAGAGGTAGATAAACAGCCTGTGCGTTGCTCTTTCTGACACAAGCTTTCCCCTGTGAGAAAGTGCTCTGATTTATTTCAAATACTCAGGGACACATTTTTAGAGAAAAGGCAGACAACCAGCATTATTTCACTTGTGATATTTGCTCATTTGCTCATCACACAGTGGATTCTGGACCAGGACACTCAAGAAAGGTGGAAGTCAGTTTCCCATTCCTAGTTTCATCCTAACAGAGAAAGCAGGGATATAATTCATTTGGGAATGGTTGTGTCCTAAACAGAATTAACACATTTCTTAGCAGCTGCAATGAAGGTTTCTGCAAGCAAGAGCAAACAGGAAACCCAGTGTTTCAGGTGACATTTCACTTGTCCTTTCAAGAGATTTTTTTTTAATGTGGTAATCAGAAAAAACTAGTACATTTATCACATGAGAAAAGAAGAGAAGTTGGAGCATAGAGGCTGAGTAACATAAACCAATGCTTGGGATTCTCCATGTTGTATTAATGGCTCTGCCACCCTCAGCATTTTGAACAGCAGAATCTGGTGTGGTGTGTCTCTGAGCTTGTGGTGTTACTCATGTGCCTTCATCAACATCATGTACAGTTGGAGATCTGCATGGTGAGGACTCACCTCTTAGAAAATAAAAATTGAAAAATAGCCAGCATCACTGAGAGTCTTACCATTGTTATTGAAAGCAGCACAACATCAAGAGTAAACATGCTATTGGCACAGGTGGACAGGTGTGCAGCTATGCATGCCCACAAAGAATAAAAATAGCGCAGGCCTCTGTTGAGCAACTTGTATTCAAGATTTATCAATTCTGTCTTCCACCAAATGAGAAATAAGTGAAGCAAATCAAAGCAGAAACAAAACGGAGCAGAACAACGTGAAACCTGTGAGAGATGAACAGCTCCATGCCCATTGCCTTAGGCAACCTGCTGCTGAAGGATAACGAGCCAATGTTAATCAGATGATTGGTTTCCTTTCCCATTTGGCATTCTGCTAACTCAACAGATAGCATTCGATCTCCTATGGTGCTCTAGGAATGCTAGTTCAGCTTGGGAGGCAGCCTCAGTTCCCTTCTGAGCCACATGTCGATACTCTTGCTGTTCCTCGGTCTCAAGTGCAGTCCTGGAAATACTGAACCCCAACTCTGCCCTGTGGCACTGAGCACTAGCTAGCCTGTGGTGTTGCACTGCCAGCCTTCCAAACATTGCCAAATATCTTCCCTTTTAAGAAAATAGATGTGATCCTGCAGAGCACAAGCTGTTGAAATACTGTGTTCTACCCAGTGGGTAGAAGGCTAAGTTACAGCAGGATAGTAGAGTATGCAACTATCAGAAAACATGTACAATTACTTCTTTGAGGGGCTGGGAATGTTCCCTTGGCTAAGAGCCCAGAAAGCCTACAAACAGCTTTTGCTGGTCACACACACACAGTTTTGCTTTATCCAGCACTAATGCATTAAAAAAAAAAAAAAAAACAAACAAAAAAAACAAAAACAAAACAAAACTATAGAAGAAATAAAACTGCAAGCTCTATCAGCCTCAATACCATGACTTTCCCACCTCATCTTATTCAAAGGTAAATACACACAGTTTTCTGCCAAAGAAGAGAGAAATACTGCTTTGAGACACCTTATGGGACTACAGGGCAGGAAGATGTGCAATGGATTTTACCTACATTCAGTCTTGCCTGCTGAGTGGCTAGGCTGGCTCGCAAAGCCTGATCAGAAGCACTTGGAAGCGAGTGGTTTCCATCAGGATTTGAATGTGTCCCAGCAGATGATATGTGGAATTACGATCAGGTGAAAGGAATGATTTACAGAGAAAAAAACTCTTCTGCATACTAAGTAAGACTGATTCATTTTGGTGTGTGCTTAATCATCTGCTAACAAAAAACATAAATGTATGTATGTGTGTGTATATACATATTCTCCATTGAAGAAGATCTATTTCAGAATGAATAACGTTATTCAACTGCTGAGTCAGACACGCCACTCAACAGGTCAGTCTGACACATACAAGCTCAGATACACTGTCTGCTAAATGAGGCAGTTTAGACTGATTAGCTATTACACTAAACATGTTAGCCCTCAAAACAGCTGTATTCATAACCAGGTCAGATATGCGGCATACTCAAAGTTACTACCTACTGATTCACATGTATATTTAGTAAGTCCCATCTATACAGAGTGTGTTTCCCACCGCAATGTATAATAAAATAAGTATGATATAATGCTCCTACCTGGAATCAAACTCATTGCTATTGTGACAGTCTTTGACATAAAATACATAATCTTTGAAAATTTGGCTTTCTCAGGACACACTAGGCATGTAACTGGGTGAAGTCACTGTCGGAAAACATCACAGTCTGCAGCAGCTGCACAAAAATAGTCCTTTTTTTTTTTTTCCCCACAGCTGACTATTACTCTCTAAACACAGGAGACACCAGCCATACAGTTAAAGTAACCGGAACCAGGGATTCAGCATCGTCAGAGCAGAAGTGCTCTCTCTAGCCTAAGAGTGACCATCAATCTTTTGTGTCAGCTTTCAGAGACATTTTTGGAAAATTTAGCAAGAAAGCAGATAAAAAATCCCCCCAGGCCAAGCAGAACTCAGATATAGGCATTGCTGATGCCTATATTACAGGATAAGGCAGTTATTTATCCATGTGTTTAAGTACATTGCTTTCTTAAATCTCAGAGTCAGACTTCATATGGTACTTTTTTTCTTTAAGAAATACAATGTTACCCACTCCATGAGATGACCTGGGGTTGACTTGTGGCTGATACAAGCTTTTTCTGAATAAGGGAGATTATAGGATATTAGTCTACATTTTCTTTTACACTGTTTCTTACAGTGCCAGCGCAAACACACTTTGGGAAGCAGGCAGAATGGAAAGACTGGGGATGTCTCAGTACTTGAGTTTCTCAGTCCTGAATGAAGACAGATATTCACCTTTTTCCCATGCCTACCTAATACATCCCAGGTAATAAAACATCCTTTCTTCTCTTCCCAACCCACTAGCTCAAATTAACCATTTCTGCCACGCAAACAGGAAACAAGGAACCTTGCACATTGCTCTTATCCAGTTCAAACAACCCAAGAATTTAGCTCTGTGTGGCAGTGTCCCACACACACACACATGCCTGCCAAGTGGTGTCTACCTGGTTCATGCCAGCACCTTGGCACACTCACCACCTCATGGCACTGGGTGCCAAACCGGAACAGGGAACAGTGCTGGATTACAGATCAAACTTGCCTTAAAGGGGACAGGACAAGAACAGATGAGGCAGGGTGGTAAGCACATGGCTACATACAGATATTAGTTTTCTTTTCCAGGTTGTCATTTTACAAATACAACCACAATGAAGAAAAGGCCTGGCTAATGCAATAAAAAAGAATGGAAGCAGCAAAACCTTAATAAATGAATATATCCACCTTCAGACAGACCTTCTCTCCATGAGATTGCCTTACTAAAATACTTGCCCTTCACTTGGAGGTTTGGTAGCAGATCATCCTGCTAGGCTTAAATATTCCCCAGTCCCTCACAGGGCCTCATCTTGGGGTCAGTTTGCTTCACCTACAGGTTCAAATATCTACTTAAAACTTCTTCTAAACTGTTGGCCCACCTGCCTCTCACACTATACACCTAAACAGTCCCGTGTGCTGTGACTGCTGTTCTGTGGGGAGCAGAAGAGAGGCCTGTCCTTTCCCAGAAGGAAGGAACAAAGTAGTAACATTTGGGAACTAATTCATAGTCCCCAGTACAATTAGGACATAGTTTTGCTTTTGAAGCATGGGGCTGAACTGTATCTGCTGCACATTAACATAATACTGATCATACTGGAAACTGTTAAGGGTCTCAGTTGAAAGAGATGCTTAAAGAAGACGTACAAATGTGTTCATTTTCAAGAAAATGCTCAAATATATGCTTGCAAGGAGACTACAGCCCTTACTAAAACTTTCAGAGTCAGACCAGGGGTAGCGTTGCTCAAGATTAAGACTGTACCAACAGAGATGCACTGATTTCCTCATGAGTACTGATTTCTGGAGGGGACCTACTCCAATCATACCACCTTATCATAGGAAAACTACTGCATGTTTCACACACCACCACCTATGCTAGGTCCCACTGGCTGTATCCTGACAAATAATGATAAATTAGGATCAATAAATCAAGAGCAAATATAAAGGTGCAAAAGGGCCAGATCTAGAAGCTTGCTATACCCAGTCACACCCACAGAAAATCATGGAAGTAGGGGGAGGCTGAGCCTTTCAGTGCCTCTTCTTACAGTTGCTTAACAGGAGATGAGCTCCACAGAAAATGCAATTCATCGTCTATAGTTTAATTTTGTCAATTAATTTCCTTTCAGTAAATAATATATCTTCTGTTATTTTAGCTGACTCTTCAGGCTTTACTCTTTTACATTAATACTCATGCCATAGAAACAAACTGATATATCAACTGTTAAGCATGCAGGGTTCCACTAGAGAGTTTTATAGCTGACATTTCTCTGAGAAACAGAATCCTGCATAGAGAATCACAGTGAAAGCAAAACAGCTGAAAGAAATGAGAGAATGCAAAAGATAGTGACAGCATGCTTTTGTGATGAGGCTAAATATTACTAACACAAAGAGCACTTGCAATTGCTATGAAAAAGCACTTGCATTTTACTTCTTTTTTGTTTGAGGTTTGTTTCTTTTTTCCCCTAATAGCAGCACATTTTATACATAATCTGGAATTTTGGAGACTTATATCTATTAACTCATTTATTAGCCAGCCTCGAGAAGACCACCAAATAAAGTTGCCTGATAGACTTGCACTGAATTATGCTACAGCAGGTATTTTCCTCAAAACCATCACTACTGTAAAAGCCTGTAGAAAGAGGGAAAATTCTGTTATTTTGCCCACTTCAGGCACATTTTTAGGAGACCAACCCTAGTCTTGGCATGGGTTTTTGTCTCTTTTTTTCTTGGGATCTCTGTTGTCTAATATGTAAAAGTTTTCCCAGGATGTGGACACTGCCTCTCTCCTGTGAATTCTCTAATGTGTGATAAAGGGCTAATTCATACAGCAGTATTTGCTACAGATAACCAGGTAAAGGAGAGAGAGATATTTTTACTAATATTGAAGTAACTAAATCTTTTCAAGACCTCTGTCCTCTATGCTATCTCTGGGAGAAATCTGTCGGTAGACTCAAAAGTTACTGGTGAGTGGTTGTAGGGAGTATAAAAGGACAGACAGCGGTTTCAGTATCTTTACATTCTTAAGCAAACAAAAAAAACCCGAAACAACCAGGCTTAAAAATTCTCTGTTTTCTTTACTTAGTTGTAGCTCTTCATGTGGTGGAATCTGGGAGTTTGTATAGAAATGGTCTGTGTGCCAGAGATGTTATGCATCCAGTAGAAAGACCCATCAGAATTCCAGCAAAGTGCTAAAATTCAACAGTTAGAGATAGCAGAATTTATGGGGAAAATGAGGCAGAGACTGAAATGTTCTGGTGAGATGGGAGACCAAAAGGAGAGAGAGTTGGCTGGACAGAGGCCATTGACATCTAGAAATGAGAGATCTAATACGAAATCAAAGTAAGACATATCTTTGAGACAGGAAAGTACTATTTTTACATGTCATATGTGGTCTTGCAGTTCTTCATACTAGCTAATAACTTGTCCCATGGTTTTTGTCTTAGTGCAGCACACCTGCAGTATTAATGGTAGCTTTGTAAACCTGATGAGTGTGGAGAATTAGGTGATATCGAAAGCTCTGCCTGAAGAGCTTCATGAACACTCAATCAGAGGGAAGGGTCCACTCCTTCAGTTCAATTCCCATATGTTACGGTGCAGCAGGTCCAATTTTTTAACAGAGAATAAATGCCAGCTTTTTTGCACTGAGATTTGCTGCATCATACAGTAAAATTGCTGGCTGTGCAGAAATCATGACACTAAGTAATATTTCTGACTGAAGTCTAAATATATTTGTTTCAGAGCACAGTCTTCTCTTACTGTAGTGTGTTATTTCTTGTTACAGTAGATTTGTTAGTGTGTCTCATTGCACAATAAACAACATCTGCAGCTATTCACTTGGCAATCTGTGGACGCAAATGGTTTTGACAGCCAGGACTGAAAGTTGGCAATAATGGATTTTATGGTGAGCTGGTAATCAGGAAAAAATCTTTGGCAACAACCTCTACTCAAAGTTCAGCACAGTGTAGTCTTCAAATCAATTCTTTGAAAACAACGCATTGGCTTTTTCTGGCCCAAACATTTAGGAGCCATGAGAATATACACCCAGATAAGTTGGCCAAAGATGAGTTTATGAGGTGGCCAGGACTTGCAGAAACTATTTTCTCAGTCAAAAATCAATTTACGTCAAATATGCTTACACAGCTCACCCTACTACAGGTAAGTCTTATCTGGTGGCTGCATCTCACACTGACAGTTCAGGGCAGTACCACACTTCTAGAGACAGTTTGGCTGCTTTGGCATAACCAGATGTGCGGAGTACAATACCATCACCAGTCACCAATAGCAAAAAAAAGCAACATCCAGGAAACACTGCAGTGTCTGTCTGGCAAAAAAATGCCCCATCTCCCGTTCCTGATCACAAGCTCCATTAACCTGCCTGCAGAATCACTCAGAACCATCTACCTTTTTTCCATCCTTTCTTCTCAGAAGGGTTGGAGAAGGAATCCTCAGGCATGGAGACACTGAAAGATGGGACAGCCCAGGTGCATTAACGCCTTCACCGCTGCATAAGGCTTTCTTTGCTTCATTTCTAAAAGGTGCAAGTGATGCTTACAGTTCTGTATCTCCCTAAAGATTTGGTTCGAATTCTACTGCAAATATGAGAAATCCGCTTCAATTCAAAGTACAAAAAAATGCTGGCATTCCCACATAGCCCAAGAAGAAGCCCCTATAGACATTTTGCTCAGATTTTTCATAGCCTCACCATTTACGTTAGGAATGAACTGCAGGGTAAATAGCCTAGCAAATCACTTGCTGGATTAGCAGCTTGAGGGTCTGCCTCAGGGCCTTTCACACCAGTAGCTATTAACTACGAGAAATGTCATCTGTGCTGGTCATTATTGTTCATCATTCCTCTATTCACACTTCTCCATACTAAAAGCTTTTCCTATCATACTCCTTCCCCCATCATCCAGTGCCAGGTTATTATAATATTCCTAGAAGCACAAAGCAGTACACAGCAGGGTTTTGTGAAGAGCCAGGCTGCTACAACTTATCCCCACTGGCTCCACCAGTGGAGCAAACAGTGGAGGCCACTGCTGTCCTCACTGCTGTCTCACGGTCCCTGTATTCACAAGGGTATCTGAGATCTGCCCAGAGTCATAAGGTACAGAGAGCCAGAAACATGCCCATCTGGGGCAGATGAGATTTTAGGATCTGGATGAGAAGGCACAGGGCGGATGGCATTTCTAGATTCACACAGGACTTTTCCTCAAAGGGCAAGGATAACTTTGAAAAAAAAAAGCAGTGGTAAAATCTACACTGTCCAGAGCAAACTACCGCTGTAGTAGGACAAAGATTTTCTATTGCGTATGATCTGTGAGCTTCTTGACTTGCAGAGCTGCCCTACAGCACAGGCAGACAAGGGCTGCATTGAAAAGGGGGATGAAGAGCCCTTTCAGGAAGAAATAAATGAAAACTGGAAAGAATCACAGTGTAGCACAGGGCCTTGATGCACACAACTACAACCACTATAAATAATGTGAAGCTTGTTTATATTTTGCAAGTTTATATCAGACCAGTAAGGCCCACGAGATCATCACATGCCCTTACCTAAACAGTTTTGATTCACAGCTTTCAGCCCAACTGGATGGGAGATCTTTAAGAGTATTCTCTCTCCTGTGCCTTGTCTCCACAATGCTGCAGCAAGAGGAACCAGCTAAGTGGCTCCTGCTCAGCAGCATCTGCCTCTATCATAAAGCCAAAGACAATACTCCCACTTCCAGTGGGAATTGCTGCAACATATTCATGTGGACAGTTATCCCTAATTGCCCCCAGAGGATGCACTCTCTAAAAACTCTTAGGTGTCAGTCAACAATTCACATCGGCAGTCCTTATTTCATCAAAACTTGATTTGTCCTGCTATCTGTGGTTTCTTTAGAAAGAAATGTTCAGGAAACATGTCTCTCCATAAATTCAGTCTGAAAGGTCCCAGGGAGGTATTATGAATGCAGACTGCAGCAAATACTTTCTAATAATTTATGTCTACTACGACATACCGTTACAACAGCCGAAGAGTTATCCTGAAAACTATCTGAAATGTGATCTCAGTGTGCCTTTCACTTCTTGAAAGTTTTATATGCTGTATTACTGTGGGGCTGGACTCCACAGGCTAAATAAAGCTTCCTCTTGCTCTTGCAAACTGAAATGTAAAATAACACAGGGGAAATAAGTACTTCTCTCCTACACAGCAGCACATACAAAATCCTTTCACCAAAAAAAAAAAAAAAAACTACAGCAGTCAAACCTCTTGGTCAGTCTTCTTTCTGTGAAAAGACTGGTTAAAAGAATATGTTAATGTTTCCTGACAATTTTTCTTCTCCTAGCTTCTTCTTTTTAGGGCTCTCATTATATTCCCCCTATATGTAGTTTAAAAGGTTTCCTTGTTTGAGAATTTTGCTGAAGGCAATCATGTTACTTGCCTTCTCCTGAGCTCAATATACAACAGCAGAACTGGCACACTGCACATATGGAAAAGATCTGTTTTAAAAACACTTGCAGATTGCTACCAAATCTAGCTTTGTGGCTTGTAATTTGCATCTAGTAGATTCTGTGAACTCTAAAACTCTGCTATGGCATAGTCCCTTATTTGAAACTCAAGAGATGAAGTTTTTACTGCTTAACAGAAGAGAATTTTCTGTGTTAAATTGAAACAAGAAACCCAAGTTTAGAAACCAGCCAGGAAGATAAGCATCTTGGGATGACAGCACAGCTCCAGCTGCTGCGTTAAGTGTTCAGAAGTCATGCCTATTTACCTTTCTGATGAGAAAACAGCCCTTATTTTCAGTTTGTAAGGACACAAATGGCATGTTACTGTTCATAGCAGACTTCATGTCCAGGGCGCTCCCTTTGTGCATAACAAAGCTTGACATTCACCTGCCATTACCAGCCAGACTGCAGCACAAGTCCTGCTGCAGAACTCTGCTCCTTTAGCTAAGCAGAAAACACTTTACTTGCTTTGGAATTAATCAAAGCCAATGTACAAGTAATTACACAAGTAAAAGCGGTTTTTTGAATCATAGAATCATAGAATAGTTTGGGTTGGAAGGGACCTTAAAGATCAACTAGTTCCAACGCCCCTGCCATGGGCAGGGACATCCCACTAGATCAGGCTGCCCAAGGCCCCATTCAACCTGGCCTTGAACACCTCCAGGGATGGGGCATCCACAACCTCCCGGGGCAACCTCTTCCAGTGTCTCACCACTCTCATGGTGAAGAAATTCTTCCTAATGTCCAGTCTAAATCTGCCCCTCTCCGGTTTATACCCATTCCCCCTGGTCCTATCCCCACCAGCCTTTACAAATAGCCCCTCTCCAGCTTTCCTGTAGCCCCCTTCAGGTACTGGAAGGTTGCTATAAGGTCTCCTCCAAGCCTTCTCTTCTCCAGGCTGAACAGGCCCAACTCTCTCAGCCTGTCTCATATGAAAAGTACTCCACCCCTCTGATCATCTTTGTAGCCCTCCTCTGGACACATTCCAACAGTTCCATATCCTTCTTACGTTGAGGATTCCAGAACTGGACACAATATTACAGCTGAGGTCTCACAAGAGAGGAAGAAAGGGGCAGAATCATTTCCCTCGACCTACTGGCCATGCTTCTTTTGATGCAGCCCAGGATATGGTTGGCGCCTTCTGGGCTGCGAGTGCACATTGCCGGCTCATGTTGAGCTTCTCATCGATCAGCACCCCCAAGTCCTTCTCTGCAGGGCTGCTCTCAAACATGTCGTCCCTGATCGTGTACTAAAAATGGGGATTGCCCCAACCCAGGTGCAGGACCTTGCACTTGGCCTCATTGAACATCATGAAGTTCTCACAGGCCCACTTCTCCAGTCTGTCCAGATCCCTCTGGATGAGATCTCGTCCTTCCGGTGTGGCTACTACACCACTCAGCTTGGTGTCATCCACAAACTTGCTGAGGATGCACTCAATCTCACTGTCAATACCATTGATAAAGACATTAAACAGCAGTGGTCCCAGTACAGACCTCTGAGGAAGACCACTCGTCACAGATCTCCATCTGCACTTTGAGCCATTGACCACTACTCTCTGAACATGACCATCCAACCAGTTTCTTATCCACCTTACCATCCACCCATCAAATCCGTATCTCTCCAATTTAGAGAGAAGGATGTTGTGGGGGACCGTGTCGAAGGCTTTACAGAAGTCTAGATAGATCACATCCGTCAGTTTACCCATGTCCACTGCTGCGGTTACCCCATCATAGAAAGCCACCAAGATGGTCAGACAGAACTTGCCCCTAGTGAAGCCATGCTCACTGCCATTAATCACCTCCAAGTCCTCCATGTGCTTTAGCATAGTTTCTAGGAGGATCTGCTCCCTCATCTTCCCAGGCACAGAGGTGAGGCTGACAGGTCAGTAGTTCTCAGGGTCATCTTTTCTACTCTTTTTAAAAATGGGCACAACGTTACCCTTTTTCCAGGCACCAGGGACTTCTCCTGACTGCCATGTCTTTTCAGATATCATGGAGAGTGGCTTGCCATTTCCCTCAGGACTCTGGGATGCATCTCATTGTGTCCCATAGACTTATATATGTTCAGGTTCCTCAGGTGTTTGCGAAACCTGATCCTCCTCTACTGTGGGAGGGAGTCTACTCCCCTGGTCACTATCTTGCTGTTCCATGATCTAGGAGGCACAATGAGAACAGTTATTGGTGAAGACTGATGCAAAAAAGTTGTTAAGTATCTCAGCCTTCTCCTCATCTGTTGATACATAATCCCCATTTCCAACCATCAGTGGGGGTACGTTCTCTTTGATCTTTCTCTTTTGATTGATGTACCTGTAAAAATCCTTCCTGTTGGTCTTTACTTCCCTTGCCAAGTTCAGCTCCTGCACCATGGCCTACTTGACTCCATCCCTACACAACTGGGCAGAGTCTCTACACACGTCCCTGCTTGCACTGCCTGTGCAGTTCCTTCTTCTTTTTTAGTTTAACCAGCAGGTCTTGACTCAGCCATGCTGGTCTCTTCCCTTTCCTGCCTGATTTTCTACATACGGGGACTGAGCGCTCCTGAGCCCTGTGGAAAGCTTCCTTGAATATTTTCCAGCTCTGTTTCGCTACCTTGTCTTGGAGGACCATGTCCCGGGGGTCCTACCGAGTAATTCCTTGAAGAGCTAGAAGTCTGCTTTCCTGAAATTTAGTGTCCTGACTGTATTCCCCACCTGTCCCATATTCCTCTGGACCCTCAACTCCACCAGTGCATGATCACTGCAGCCCAGGCTGCCACCGATCCTAATGAGTCACTGATGAGTTTGCTTGTATTGGTGATCATGAGTTCCAGTATTGCTTCTCCTCGGGTGGGAGTCTCTATCAGCTGGACTAAGAAATTATCTTTGATGCACTCCAGGAGTCTCCTGGATTGCCTACAGCCTGCTGTGCTATTTTTCCAGCGTATGTCTGGGTGGTTGAAGTCCCTGAGTAAGATATGGGCTTGTGAGCGTGAAGCTTCCTGTAGCTAGAGGAAGAAGGCTTCATCAGTTGTCTCACCTTGATTAGGTGGCCTGTAGTATATCCCCTCACTACAAGAAGGATGTTGAGGCTCTGGAGTGTGTCCAGAGAAGAGCAGCGAAGCTGGTGAGGGGACTGGAGAACAAGTCTTATGAGGAGCGGCTGAGAGAGCTGGGGTTGTTTAGCCTGGAGAAGAGGAGGCTGAGGGGAGACCTTATTGCTCTCCACAACTACCTGAAAGGAGGTTGTGGAGAGGAAGGAGCTGGCCTCTTCTCCCAAGTGACAGGGAACAGGACAAGAGGGAATGGCCTCAAGCTCCACCAGGGGAGGTTCAGTCTGGACATCAGGAATAAAGTTTTCACGGAAAGGGTCATCAGGCACTGGAACAGGCTGTCCAGGGAGGTAGGTGAGTCGCCTTCTCTGGAGGTGTTTGAAGGACAAGTGGATGAAGTGCTGAGGGGCATGGTTTAGGGATTGATAGGAATGGTTGGACTCAATGATCCAGTAGGTCCTTTCCAACCTAGTGATACTATGATGATACACCAACCACAAGGTTCCTGTTGGTTCTTCCATCTTTAATTTTTATGCACAGGCTTTCAACCTGTTCGTGGCTATTCTTCAACAACAGCCCTTCACATTCTATCCCCTGAGATAGAGGGCAAGGCCTTCACCCCTCTTTCCCAGTCTGTCTCTCCTGAACAGCCTGTAGCCATCAATAGCCAGGCACTCGTCCCAACATGTTTCCATGATGGCGACCAGATCATAGCTTTCAAGTAGCACAGTAGCTTCATGCTCCTCTTGCTTGTTGCCCAAACTTTGTGCGTTAGTGTAAAGGCACTTCAGCTGGGCTGCAGGTTGCATCACCTTCCCAGTGGACATTCTATTACATATAAGGTGTTTTGGAGAAGTCTCCTCTCTAACACCTGACCCCTGACACCTGTCCTTCCACCTCTTGTTAAGGGCTAGCTTGGTGTTATCCCCCTCTCCCTTCATATCTAGTTTGGAGTTTGGTGTCTGAGTACTTTTGTTCAGTACGTCTCTCTCTCACATTGATTTCCTCTTGTACAATTGTACAATTGAGCTCAAATTTCAGTCTCTCGCTTTAGTGGGGCACTGATATACTTTACAAGCCTTTACTTAACTGCACATTTTCAGAAAGTGTGCAGAAACTCAGAAGACTCAAAACACCTCTTCCCTAAAACTCAGTTGAAATCAGCTAATGAATTAAAATATCACCATGGTGGAAAATGGTAAGTCAAAAGATTCAAGCCAAAATGAAAGGTGTGTAATGAGTGGGAAAACTGAGAAGCTGTTTAGTGTAGGAAACTAAATAAAATCTACAAACGCTTACACTGACCACAGGCAGGGCCTCAGTCCTCACAGACAGGCAATGTACTCTCCCTCTCCAAGCCCTGATCCTGCCTCACTGCCTGGGCAATGCATATGTTCAAGTCTGCATGCTCCTGTTATGTGTTACACATGTGCTGTTTATGGTACACCAGTTAGGATGAGAGTTATGACATAGGATGAATTCATATGAAAGCCATGCTGTGCGTTTGAAATAAGTCACTCTGTCCCTTGCTTCTGGAAGCCCTGTTACTATCCCAAATAACACTTTAAGGAGGAATCTGCTTTCTCAGCCACCATCTCAAATACACATTTTACTGGGGAAAAACTATTGTGCCTATAACACAAGCACACCTCATTTGCACCCTTTGGGGAAATCATAGTGTAGCCAGCCCCTTGGCACCAGTCTGGCCCATAACAACCCCACAGGACACAGGCATCTCAATCTCCCTGGGGCCCGACAAAAATCTGGGAGAATTGAAGTGAATCAAAGAAAATTTAAGAACTTTGGATTATCTAAATTTTGAGAATTTAAAATGATAACTTCAAGGTCACATTGGCTTAGATTTTTTATTAATTTCTGTTTCTTTTAAACACTTATTTTCTTTGCCAAGCAGACTTTCTCTATCACAGGAATGTAAATGATATGTGAGCTGCTTAGGTACACAATGTATATTCTTGCAGCACAAAGGACAGTTGGAAAGCTGTAACTGGATGAACTTTGCAAGAAAAATCCAACTTGGGGAAAGTTATTCCCAAGTATCACTGCCAAGATTAAATAGTATAGTGATGATATGAGCCTGGACACGTAAGACAAAACCTCAATACCTAAAACATACACAAGGGAAGTAAGCAGAGAAGTGTCAGCTGTATGTTAGCAAAGTAAAAATGGTAAAAGAAATTAACTCTTCATTGATACTTTCATATCAGAGAAACATGTTATGCAGGAGTAGGGGAGCATGTTTCTCTAAGATTCAAAGCCCATACCTGTCTTCTGGCCAAGGTCATCCTGTAGCTCATACTAACATTTTAGAACTTCTGTAATATATTTAACACTTATGTAACATAAAACATACACTCTGTGCTTGTAAATCCTTAAACTTAAATATAATGCACCTAGAAGCTTTTCCTTATTTCAAATAAGTTTGCTGTTCTCCCCCATCACTTGTAAGAAATCATACTGCATTTTCCTAATATTTTTATAATACTGTATACGTAGTCTCACATATAGTGAAAATGTGCCTTGCAAAACAGATGGTGCAACATGGATCTAACATTATAAAATCAGCAACTGAATTATCACTGTTCATAAAAGCTTTGACAAATTCCTTGCAACTTAGTTCTCCATCCCAAACTTATCTGAAGGTGGCAGTATTTCTAAACCTGTATTTTTGGATTTACCAAAGGGGCATTTATTTGCTAATTGACTACTTGTTAATATATTTTGTTATTTCTAGCATTTAAAGGTCAAGAGCTTCAACTCATAGTGGTTGAGGTGCAGTGGAAGCAGTAAATCACATTACACTGCAGATTTGAACAGAGTCTGGTGAATCCATTCGTATGGGGAAATATGGAGGGCTGCATTTTCTTTGTAACTGCTTTTATTTGCTGTAAAATATTTATTAGGATCTTTTATAGATCATTTCTATGAAACATAAGAATTTTCAAGGTGACCAAAGCTTGCTCTTGTTTTCCAAAGCAGTCCCTAAATTCAATGATGTTACCAGGAAATATTTTGCCCGATTTGTACCCTCTACTTTCTACAGATTTACATAAACTGCCCTCTTACCCATTTCAAACAGCCATTTTATGTTTTAACAACATTTACACACACCATGCGCTGCTCTTCTTGAAACTAAAAATATCCTGGTTTTGTTATCGAGCTTTGCCTTATACCCATGCATAACAAAAAGAATATTTTAACAGCCACAAACCTTTAGCATCTATCCTTTTGCATACACAGGATCATTCCCATTCTGTGGAAAGACATTTGCTGAACAGCTTCACAGGGAATCTACCTGTGGCTTGAAGCTCCATATAATAGCTATGGATCAGCTAGGAGCTAGTGTATTCAGGGAAACCACTGCAAACAAGGTGTAAGTCTACAGTCTTGTGTTCCCATGTGTATAATCACACTCTGAAGCTGTCTGATTGAATTAAAAAGATGAGGAGAGAGAACACAAAGACTAGCAGGTAAATCAGCAAGGGTTCCTATAACAACGACAGAAGAATCTTTGCCTCCAAGATCATTCTGCCATTATATACTTTTGTTCACTTTTAACGTGATTCTTTTCTTTTTTTTCCAATAACTCTGGAAATACCCCTCCAGAGCACAAAGGATGAGGGTAGAAATTACAGACTAAAATACAGTTGCTTGGACTAATACATCTTCATCCCTCCATTTCTTTCTGCATAGCTACAGGAATTATACAGAAAAAAAGCAATATTTTGTTGGTGATTTATTGAGCCTACTCACCAGGTCTAATTGCCTATGCAAACACATTTAAAGAAATTATTAAATATCATAAAAATCCCCCATGAGTCACTCATAGATCATCCATATATCTAAGTCAACAAGACTCTTCAGCAAGCTGAAATAAGCACTAGGAATACTGCAGCATTTCATTCCTCTGTACTTATGAAGAAGTTTATTTGTATTTACAAAAACTGTTTAAAATTATGGAGCGTATTCCTATAAATGTCTTTGATGTCTTTCTAGAAAGTGCAGCAAGAAGTATACACACAGTAAAGCATCTATATGCACTCACCAGAGATGAAGTGGGGTTGGGTGTTCAACTTCTGCTGCATTTCTGCAGAAAAAAGGTGTTCAGGTGGCAAGCCTACCTTGAAAAAAAAAAAAATTCTTTTTTTGAGCCATGCAGTGTAAGCTACAAAAAGCTTTAATTTCTTTGGCTCACGCCACCCTACTGTTTCTCTCTCTTCCTTACCGTTCCCTATTTTTTTAGTTCCTTCAGCAGAATAAGAAACTCTACAATAAATCTTGTTTTTCAGTTTGAGGTTTTTGTCACTTAATGGGGACAGAAAGAAAACTTTCAAATATTACCAAGCACAATATACTCACTGGCTGAAGGATATCTTCACTTTTAAATGAGAGTAAACTAATACTCAAAGGAAGCTTGTAGCATAGACATGGAGCTAGCAAAATGTAATGTCGGATAAGTTTAATTGAATCCTCTAGATTTATATTTATAGAAGCAAAAGACTTTTTGGTCTTTAATAAGAGAGAACCTGTTGGGGCATTCACTTTCCCAGAAAACATTTTTAGATCTTCAAGCACTGAGACAAGAGCAGTGCCCCTGTAGTAATTGGTAGAAACTGTAAATTTGCACATTAGATCACTGAATAGCAATGTCTGAGGTGAAGGATCACCTCCTCCAAGCTCAGGAGTGACGTACTCCAACAAACAAGAAGTCAGACAGAAACACCAGGAGGCCTGCATGGATGAACAAGGAACTCCTGGACAAACTTAAGTACAAAAAGGAAGATTACAGAGGGTGAAAGCAAGGGCAAGTAGCGTGGGAGGAATACACAGAAATTGTCCAAGCAGCCAGGGCTCAGGTTAGGAGAGCTAAAGCCTTGATAGAATTAAATCTGGCCAAGAGTATGAAGGACATCAAGAAAGGCCTCTATAGGTATGTTAGTGATGAAAGGAAAACTAGGGAGAATGTGAGTCCTTTCTGGAAGGAAACAGAAGACCTGTTTGCCCAGGATTTGGAAAAGGCTGAGGTACTGAATGAATTTTTGCCTTAGTCTTCAGTAGCAAGGGTTCAAACCATGTCATCCAAGTCCCAGAAGGCAAAGACAGAGACTGGGAGATTGAAGAACTGCCCACAATAAGAGAGGATAAGATGTGAAAACGTCCAAGGAATTTGAAGGTGCACAGGTCTATGGGACCTGATGAGATGCATCCATAGGTCCTGAGGGAACTGGCAGATGATGTTGCTAAGTCACTATCCATCATATGTGAGAATTCATGGCAGTTTGGTAAAGTTCCCACTGACTAGAAAAAAGGAAACGTAAATCCCATTTTTAGAAAGGTAAAAAAGGAAGTCCTGGGGAACTACAGGCTGATCAGTCTCACCTCTCTTCCAGGCAAGATCATGGAGCAGATCCTCCTGGAAACTCTGCTGAGGCACATAGAAAGTAAAAAGGTGACATGGCTTTACTAAGGGCAAATAGTGCCTGACAAATATGATGATCTTCTACAATGGGGATAGAGCATTTGTGGATGAGGGAAGAGTAAGTGATATCATTTAGCTGAACTTCCGCAAAGCATTCGACACTGACCACATGACATTCTTGTCTCTGAATTGGACAAACATGTATTCCTGAGGTGGACCACTCAACGGATAAGGACTTGGCTGGATGGTCACACTCAAAGAGTTGACCATCAATGTCCAAGTGGAGACCGGTGATGGATGGCTTTCCTCGGGGATCAGTATTGGGACGAATGTTGTTTAACATCTTTGTTGCAGACATGGACAGTGGGATTGAGGCCACCCTCAGTAAGTTTGGTGACAACATAAACCTGTGCAGTGTGGTCAACACATTGGAGGGAATGGATGACAGCCAGAGGGACCTCGACAGACTTGAGAGGTGGCCCTGTGTGAACTTTGTGAAGTACAACAAGGCTAAGTCCAAGATCCTGCACCTAGGTCAGGGCAATACCAAACAGAAACATGTTAGGTGGAGAGCAAATGGAGAGTAGCCCTGAAGAGAGGGACTTGGGGGTGCTGGTGGATTAAGAACCCAACATGAGCCAGCAACATGTGCTTGCAGCCCAGAAAGTCAACCATATCGTGGGCTGTATCAGAAGAAGTTTCACCAGCAGGCTGAGGGAGACGATCCTCCCCCTCCACTCCTGTGAGAACTCACCTCGAGTTCTGTGTTCAGTTCTGGAGTCCTCAACACAGGAAGAACATGGCTCCATTAGAGCAAGTCTAGAGAAGGGTCATGAAGATTATCAAAAGGCTGGAGCACCTCCCATACGAGGATAGGCTGAGAGAGTTGGAGTTGTTCAGACCAGGCTCTAGGGTGAACTTATAGGGGACCTACAGGCATGATAATGACGGGTCCTTTATCAGGGAGTGTAGTGATAGGACAAGGGGTAACAGTTTTAAGCTGAGAGAGGGTAGATTTAGATCAGATATTAGGAAGAAACTCTTTATTATGAGACAGGTGAGACACTGGAACAGGTTGTCCAGAGAAGTCGTGCATTCTCCATTCCTGGAGGTGTTCAAGGCCAGGTTGGATGAGGCTTTGAGCAACCTGATCCAGTGGAAGGTGTCCTTGCCCATGGGGAAAGAACTCTATGATCTTTAAGGTCCCTTCCAGCCCAAACCATTCTATGAGTCTTTGAGGATATGACCCGAGATGTGCAGCACAGTTAAGTAGAACGTAGCCCAAACTGGCTTTACTGCAGAGCATGTTTAGGAAAGGTGCTCCGCTGCTTCCTCATTAGGACCATCTATTCCTGCACCCTCCTGCACACTGGCCTAAACCTAACACATAAAAGAGAAAGGAGACTGTAAAAATGAAGAATTCTATTAGGAGGCTCTTTCCTGCCATGGTCTTGATTTAGGATAAGTATTTCTTATACAGTGACGACACATATATTTACAGAGCCATCAACCTTTTGCACTTCTGCACATTGAATTGCAGCATTCTGACAGGTTGCAAGCAGAAAGGAAGGGACAGCGTGAAATATTTTAATTCAGTTAAATGATCACATTTAACCCCTCAGAGATTTTAAATCCTGGAAGGTTTTATGACATTTTTGCAGTGCAATGCCACTCATTTTTAACTTCTGTCCTTACACTGAGATCCCTTCAGATAGCAAACCAGCATTCAGTTCCACAGCCAGAAGAAAAATTCAGTGTGTAAAGGTAAACAGTGAATAGAATTGCTATGAATATGGATTCTTGGTTTCCTTTGAATAACACTGATCGAATTGACTATTCAATATTCTGTACGTACTTGGGAAAATGACTGCAGGTACTGGATGTTGAATGTAGGTTAAATTCTGCTCACATTAAATCAATGCAAAACAGAGACATTTGTGGGATCTACTTGATGTCTACAGCAAGGCAACTAAAAGGAAGTTTCAGCTACCTTTACTTTGATAAAGAGAAATTAGGCAGGGAGGCATGGAATTAAAACACTGAATTATTTACATTCCCAAATACCAAGAGGAGAAAAGGAATTTCTGTTTCTTTTTCTTTAGGTCGATTAAAACTGCCAGCTGCCTGGGCAAAAAAACAAGAAAACCCACTATCTCCCACTAACATTTTGATACAGCCGCTGCCTGACAATCATTTTTGTCAAAAAGCCACGTTCTATAAACACTTGACAGTGGTCTCCACTACCTTGGCTTGTTCCTGTGGAGAATCATGAAGTGAAACAGCAATGCAGGAATATTACTGCAGTTGTTCTCTCTTACAATAGCCAGGCTTCTTTGGAAGGACCTCCATGTTGCTTTTCATTACAACAAAGCAGCCAATTTGGGGTATCACATGCAGCTCAAAAATGGTGAGTAAACTGCCGTTACTTGCACTGGGAACTCAAAGGGCTTTGAGTTGCAGAAGTGAAGATCACAGGCCAACAAGAAATTATTTTCTATTTTGGTGGACTAGAGAGAAAATGAGGGTTCATGCTCTCACATTGCAGCAGTCCTTTGTTCTGTTATTTCCTTATAAAATAGTGGGAGAGCCAAACATTTCATTTATACTCAGAGAGTAGAGTTAATCCTGTTCTCAGTTATAGTGGACAAAGCTCCATTGAATTGGCTGGGACAAAAGCATGCGGTTTGTGTTAAGCACGGTTCTTCTTACAATGCCATCTGGTTTCTGAGTCACAAGTTTTACAAGTACTTAAGCATTGCTTTGCTTAGTGCTGCAGTGTTTAACTGAATGAGGAGATCAACTCTTACTTTTACAAGGAAGTTAGGCACATAAAAGTCAAAAGTCCTATTTTGTTTCTGCCATTACTTAGAGGTTTTCTGAGACAGCAGTTCATCACCTCTCTCCATGTGCAAAGTCAGCTGAGTCTGGAACAATGGGAATTCCCAAGGCTTTATAGAAGTATCTTTAGGCATCTAAACTCTTTAAAATTTGCCTTTGAATGGCTAAGGAAAACAAATATCATTAAGTGACACTAAAAGCTTTTGTAGTCTTTTAAAAATCAGATGGGCATCTTGGTTTCACAAGCAATCTAGTTCATGTCCAGAAAGGGGTTAAAGTCCTCTCTGTACAGTAGTTAATGCTACAGTGAGTTTCCCTCATGTTGGTTTCCAACACACTTAGTTTCCAGAGAGGGATATTTTTGCATTGCGTGAAGGAGATTGGAAGTAAACAGCTTCCCAATGGCTTTGCCAGGCTAGGCGCTGCCACACACAGCTTGACTACTCTGATACTAAATGCTTTGGTTTTCCTTGTCAATAAACAGTGCCTGAGAAAACAGCAAGATGAAGTCTTTCATTACATAGATAGAAGGAGGTAGGGAGCAAGGCATCTGTCCGGGTGGCTCTTCTTTTTGTGCCCCTGTCTGTTTTCCTGGATTTGAATTTTAAAATGGGTTATATTTTGCCTGCAGCAATTTCTTTTAATAACTGCAATTATACTCTCTCTTTGTTCTGACTTGTACAAGCAAATTAGGGAAATTCAAAGGCAATTTTCATGATTGTTTGTTGTCAGGGACTTATGAATGGCTGTTCTATTCTACTGGGATGTTTCATTAAATAAATAATGAGTATGGCACAAGAGTTGTAAACAGTCAGATAAAGACCAGTTCATTCAGGGATAGATCCCGCTTGGTGCCTAGGTGGACATGCAGGAGACCCAGAAAGACTCCCTCCAGATAGACATAATTACAGCTTCCAGTTTTAAGAAAGGACAATATTGTTCTCCCCACATGTTAGTGTGGCTCTTTAAAAATGTCATTTAGAGTGTTTTTAACTCTCTACCTGGATATTTGAGTAAACAAGGGGTAGTGTTGGGAGGCTTTCATATCGCTTTCTCTCTCAGTGCTTGCATAGCAGGCAGAGAGAAGTTACAGGCCATGGCAAAGGGCATTCTGAATAAATAGAAATGTCCTAATGTTCATGATGTGAGCTAAGAACAACAGCAAGATTACAGCTCTGGAAATAATCCAAAGCCTCTAAAAGGACTCAAGTATCCATTCATCTTGCTCAAAATATCATGCAAATGTGTCACTAAGTGGCATCCATCAATGACAGAGGATCAGAAACACATGCCAAATCCTTTCAAGTTCAATCTGGCTTGAGGAAAGGAAATGTACAATGCAGACTTAAGCAGATAACTTCCAAATACTCCCATATCTCTAAACTTTTTAAAATATAATAGGACTGATTCCCACTTGATCAGCGTGCAGGTACTCCTTTACTAGTTAATTGTAAAGACAAGCCTGGTATAAAAGACAACAAGCCTAATGTTTTTAGCCTGTTTTAGCTTTTTAAGTCTCTGATCAACTGCAAACAAATCCAGAGAAGTAGGAAAAGTCTCAGCCTAAGTTACATAAAATTAAATTAGACTCAATACAGCCAGCATTGTGCTGATATCCTAATAGACTGCAGAGGCTCAACAGGTATCTTCGTAAATGTTCCCAGTTGGTGCTCATCATTACCCATCAGACCAGCATCTGTGTGGTACTGAAATTCAATTTCAGTACTTTACTATATACTTTATTAGTGTTGATGAGGGAAGATAGAGAAATTAGAAGTTTCAGCAAAATACATGTAACTGACTAACAGTTTGCATGTGGGATTTTCCCTGATTATCTAATATAATTTGACATCACAGATTTTGTGCAATGCACCTTTGCTCCAAAGAAAAATCAAACTGTTCTCCTGAATGACTCAGCAGAAAGAAAGAGACATTGCTAAAATATCTATCAAAACCTGTGTTCATAAGGTGCTCTGAAAAGACCTATTCCAAGCTTGGCAACCCATGTCATCTAGAGTTTCTTCTCAGAGATGTATGCTTATGAGAACTTACAAAAGCCCAGAGGCAAAAAATCTAACTCTAGCAGGACAGCATTAGCAAATTTTCCTCCATCTGCTTATCCCAAGGCACCCTAAACCTGATTCTGGTGACATCAATCTACTCTCATTGCCAAAGACAATGGGAATGTGAATTGTTAAGCTCTTCTCACAGAAGGACAATGCAACCCTATCTAATAACCATTTTTCATAATTTTTACTGAAATTTTCTAAATTCTATTTTTCTGGTGCCTTGGGTTCAACGAACCATACACAGCTTGGTCTCATAAACCTGCTCAGCCTCACATTCTCCTGAACAATCCAGGCCTAAGGATGGTCATCTAACACAGATATGCTTTTCACCCTTTGGGAATAAACATAGCAGTTCTGATCAGAAAATACCTATATATTTTCTCACTCAAAATGACATATAGGCTACTGATATCCCCTTAAAAACAGAGAACATTTGTACTAAAAGAAAAAATTGATCTTCTACATTATGAAGAGACTAGCAAAAGAAATTAAGAAACTGGACTTATTTTGCATGTATTCAGATATTTTTTTCCAAATCACAGCCTACATGAAACAGGAGAGAGAGTCCTAGGCACAACATAGCAGTAAAGCTACGCAGAGTCATTTAGATCACCTCATACTTTTGCTTTGTTCTCTCTCACTCTGTGCTAACTAAATTTATAAACTGAACTGATGACAGAAAAATAATCAATGCTTTCTAAAGCTGTTATTGGAAACACATGATAATAAACAACTCTGTTATCAAAAAAACCATCTTGACACTGTAGCTTGTACATTGGCACTCTTACGCTGGTTTTGCTGTCTCTGGTCTATAGAAGGTTAGTTTGTGATAATTTAAGAAAGGATGCAGTCTTGGTTGCTGTAGAACCATAAATAATTGTACACTGGTAGAAAAAATAAGGCTGGGGAGCTAAACAGAAATAACGATTCTAAGAAGTCTGGACATAACCTTCTTTATTCCAAATGACACTTTATCCCATTAAGCACAGTTTTAAATAACACATGCTTGCCATCCCAATATACTATATATATATATATGAACTACCAAAACAATATTTTCAATACAGAGCTTTGTTTAGCAAGGGGTCTGATCCAAAGACACTTTATGTAAGGGAATTTTCCAGCTGATTTGAAAAAATGAAGCCACGAAACAAGGACAACTACTGAAAGTAGACAGAACACTAAGGGGAGATATTACAGCAGTAATCAAGTACATAAAAGGTTGCAGAAAAAGGAAGAGAGCAATCTATTCTCCACTTCCAGAGTGAACAGGATAAAAATAACAGACTTAAGTCACAACAAGAAACATTCACATTTAATAAGAAAAAAATCCCAACTTGTTAGCGGTAAAAGCACTGGACTGTGCTACAAACTGAAGCAGCAGTTTCTCTCATCATCTTCAGAACAACTACACAGACAATTTTCAGGAGCACCTGAGGCATATCTGGCTCTGCTTGGGTGCTGGAAGACCTTTCCCTGCCTCACTTCCGGCAATTTTTTCATGCCCCCTTTTCCAAATCACAGCAGCTGGCTGCAGCATGAGAAACCACAAATCCTTCCATGGTCACCAATATCTAAGTCTTCTCTGTTTTCTGGGGAAAGTTATGGGTGATAATAATGCAATTAGCATTATTCTTACTCTGGATTGCAGGAAGAGGATGGCCATCTATAAAGGGAGGAACTTCTGGGATCTACAGCTGCTGGGACCAAGTGGTAAAATCTCTGCAGACCCTCTGTTTTCAACTTGAGAAGTACCCACCTTGGATGCGAATACATGCATTGACTCCAAAGTCTTCAGCTGGGCAGCAGCCAAACACTTGACATAAGGTGTAAGAATGGCATATACACCTAGTGAAACTCCTCTTTCCCATCAAGCTCTGTTAGCCCTCTGCAAAGCTTTCAGAAGTTACAGCTACATTGCTGCATTTGTACCAGAGTTACAAGATGGGTGGAGATCAGAGATGGAGCTGCTCCACCATTTCTTGAAAGCCCATGCATCAGAAGAGACAAAGGGACTTCAAGTATTTTGAGCTATATTCCACCAGACTGAAGAAAAGTACCACTACACAGGAACAACAAAAATCTGCTAGGCGAGGCAGATAAAAACATGAGAGTAAATTTCCCCTTAACAAAAAGCACATGCTTCTGTCCCAGCCAATTCAACAAACCTTTGTCCAGTATAACTGGATATACATCCAGTATAATGGATGTAACTTTTACCGCTGAGTAAGAATTAAATGTGGTTACAAAAACACAGCCTTAACTTCAACCCTCCTTTCAGTGGGAGCTCAGACTTTTGAACAGTGTGTTCCATGCCTACTCTGGAGCTTCAGGGAACTCCCACTCTTGCCTATGCCTCCATCTCTGTCCATGTTCTCCTTCCTGAGATGAGCAGAGCCCTTGTCCTCCCCACAGTTCTCTTACTACACCCCTGGCTGCTTTCCAGCAGCCTCTCATGGCTCTGCCCCTTTGCAGGTAGATTAGACATACACATCCTAGGAAAATCTGTGGGCTTAAAATGGACATTCTGCCTAACAGTAAATTAAGAAGCACATTCACATATCCAAGACTGCCCAAGAGATTTAGAGGCCTAATCTTAACTGAAAATGAGACTGCATAAGCACTGCATAGTTCCACTTCCGAAAAAAGGATTTGAATCTCAGGCAGCATAGGCACGTTTGCAAATCATATTCCACATTTAAACAAAATTAAGAGCTGATATACTGTCATTCATAAGGAAATTTTATGCCTCCTTTTACAATCCTGCTTACTAGCTGGGTGCCAAATACATGTATTTCATAACAAGTCAATAAAGAGTTAATCTGCGTGTTAATACATGGTTAACCAGTTGTTATGGGGTTCAACCATTGAGAAGGTTGCTTTTAAGTTTGGTTTGGACCAGTCTGCAACACCTTCAGCTGATGAAATAATAACATCTGTAATACGCACCATCTACTACTGGAGCCAGCTATGCTTTCCATCTATTATTTATTACCTTTTCTAAACTATAGGTAGACCCTTAATATAAAGTGATGATTTTATTTTTGCTTGCCTGAATATATACAAGCACTCAGACACAGTATTAAAATAATTTCACTGCTAAGGGAAAGGGATAGTGATTCCTTACAAAAAGGTCTTGAGATGTGACAGGAAAGAAGAAAATGGATTTGTACAAAATAACAAGCCCATAAAAATGTGAACTTTACTGAAAAGTTTTCTGGGCTTTGACAAAATTTCAGTTCATTTCTAGCTTTAATTATGATTTTGCATTATCCTTTTAATTTTTGTGTTCCACTGGCCACAGCAGTAAATTTATTGAAATGCCACCACTGACATACTAGGCGTTTTTAAGTCAATGCCAAAGCTTAAACAAGGTCGGGTTTCTAGTCCACAAGAAAGGACATGCTTGCTACAATTTAAAATACCTCAGATCACAGAGAATAGGAAATTAAGGCAACTGAGACCAAAAGGTGAAGAAACAGGTTATGCTAAATATCCTAACCAAATATATGCACATACCTTTTATTTCTGAAAAGGCTCAGGTCCTGGAGCTGGCAGAGGGAAAAATCTCCTCATTTTCTAAAAATATATTTCTTATGTTATGATTACAAAGAAAGGCCGAAATTCATGACTCAAAGGGAAATGAATATTAAACGTCCTCAATGCTGTAAAAGTTATTCTACAAACATGTTGCATGAATGTTTGAGTGGGAAAGCTTTGCAAATAGTCACAGAGACATGAGAACAAGGGAAGGCACTACTGATCAGAGAAGCATAGGACCCTTTTCCCAAGACTTGCTTCATCTACCTCAACATGAGTAGCCCTTCACTCCAGTTAGAATATTGCCCCTTGTCCATGGCGCCTTGACACTACTGTGTTTTTCACTGAAATTCAGCTTTATGCTAAATGAACACTGCATTTTGCTCTGACAGAGAGATTTTCGTCTTGCCTAACCCATGAAATTCCTTAGGCTGGATGTCATAGTGGTGGCGGACATCCCACTATGCCCCAGTGGAGAAAGTGAGGCTGTTTGCTTTCACTTCTAATAGTCTTAGTGGGAAACTCAGTTGTGTCTACCTAGCCCATCCTCTTCTTTGACGCCTTTGCAGCTGGTAAAGGGTTGAGGTTGAAAAAAAGGAAAAATATACTATTCTGAGAAAGTGAGAGATGTAGGAGCTCTGGCTGGGCAGCCCTTGGTAGGGACTTGCATGCCAAGTACGAGATTTGACAGGCCTTTATATAGTATCTCCACTTTGCCCTTCAGTTTATCACCTGCTTGGTTCTGATGGCAGGACTTGATTCTTTTACAAAACACGAAGTTGTAAAACTGCAGAAATTAAATCCATGCAATGAGGTCCTCTTGCCTCCTTTTACACAAAGCTGTCAAAATTATGATATATTCATGGAATTTTACTTAATGTGTGAAATTTCCAGCACACAGATATGAATTGAAGCATTGTGTGCAATTTATCCTCTCAAAAGGATTTTAAGCCTCTTTCTTTTAATAGATGGAAACTATAATTTTAGAAGGTGAGTAGTAAAACTTCTCTTTACACTTGAGTGGACAGCTCGAGGTGATAAGGAAAGTGTTTGGGAAGCACAGGAAAGCAAAAATGTTTTATGCCCAGATACAGCACGGCCATTCTGCGCCTTGGCTGATTTAAGGGACTAGAATCTGAAGCAGAAGAATGCATGAGGGTATTTGCATACAACAGTGTATATCCAGCAACATTCTCTTTGGGTCATGAATACCCAATTGCAATTTCACAATTCAGAGGCAGGAAAGTGGCAATTTGTGCTGTTAATGTATGGCCAGGTCTTAGCCAGAGGTGGTGTCACAAGCTCATGTGTTCTCCCTAGCTTTACTGTGGTGAAGCAGCTACCTCGTTAAAGGAGGTGGCTTTGGGCTACCTTCAATACACAGGCAGATATTGAGCAGGGAACGCATGTGCAGAATTGTTTCAAATTGACATGTATAGTAAAGAGTCCCATTTCTGTTCCTTATACACCTCTAAATCCCAGCTAAAACCTGTTACAACCTACACTGGTTTTGTATGGGAATTTATTTACTGTTTCTCAATTTATTTATCTATTGAGTGAAATCAGGTCAAAGTGGGAAAATATCAGGCTATGCATTCAAAATGCACTATGAATTATGAAATCGGGTCAAAGTTCACAGCTGGGTAAATCTGCACAGGCACTTTAACTTTTAAGACTTTAACAGAATTATAGCCAGCTCAAAATCAGAATGTATCACTACAGAGATCACACTCTGTTGGATGGAATAGCCTTTCCATTTGCATTTGCTTTGCTTCTAGCTCATCACCATTGACAACCATATGCGGGACTGCATAACGGTCGTGTAATATAAATAGTATGTCTTAACACTGAGATGAAGATGGGGTGAACCAGGTTCTGGAAAGCACTTCGCTGTGGATTTGTACTACAGAACTGAATCCCTATTAAACAAATAAAAAAATGTACTGAAAATGCACTGAAGCTAATCATATTCATGCCTTGGGTGGAGTGGTTGAACTTTCTGGTTTTTTTGAAAAGTCTTTTGTAGAATTTAGGCTCAGTGAGCTTTAGCAATGACTGGAAAAAATACAACAATAATGATTTTTAAAATACCTATCATACAACTTTGCCAAACAATTAGTCAGAAGCGTAAATACTTTTGGAAATGTGCAATTCTTATCAACAATTTATTTGCTGTTCCAGAAAAATCTTTTAACGCAGCTGCCGAACATGCAATGCCATTTCTCTAGATTTCAGACCTCCTGAGCAACCAATTATGTTGATTGAAAATTGGTTATTTCCTTCACCAATTTCCCACCAATCAGGATAATGTTGCTGTAGACTCCTAATGAAAATTCATTAGGGTGGATGCAAAAAGTATTATGAGGGCTTCTTTCAAATTACTCTGCACTGTTCTTCAGCAGAACAGGCTTGACTTTCTTAAAAAAAAAAAAAATCAGATCATAAGAGCTAATCATATATGAGTGATATACAGAAAAAAACCTAATTGAAATTATGGTAATGGTTACCTCAGGATAGGATATTCTCCAAACTGTGTATCTCTTGGATATGATTCTTTGCAGAACGACCCTATGAAACTGAAAACAAAATAACTTCATAGGAGTTCTCAGTCACATTACAGATTTTAAGAGAACTAAATTCCACCTACGGAATTTTTCACACAACAGGAACATCCTGTACTGAAACACATGCAGTTGTTTCCCATAATTAACTCTGTTATTTCTGTATTATTTTAGAAAGCACCTTAACAATTGTCATTATAATCTTACCTATGTCCTACCTTTCTTCAGGGACTTCAGTTCAATAAAAAAATCTAGAGTAATATGTAACTTCAGAAACAGGGGAAACTACTGAAATAGCTGTTCAGCTTCTATCTGAATGTATTGGTGTTCTTTTAAATGATAATGCTGATGGCTATTTCTCTTTCAAAAAAAGTTAGGGCAAATATCTTGACAGCCTGGTGGAACTTGTAAGCAGCTCCCAGGCATGCGTACAGAAGTAGTCCAAGTTAATTCTATGCCTGTCATCAGACCTTGCAAAATTGGGTGTCATATGCTGAAGCAAGTTAAGGCATCTTCAGGGCATTTTGTAATCTTACTGGAGATTGTGTCTTGCAGAAATGTGACATAAAACACACAGAGAATTACCTCCAGCCCTGTTCCCCCACCTCATGCTTCTGGGCTACTCTTTTTATAGTTCCCAGTGTAGACTTGTCAGTATATTTGTAAGACTAAGTGACCTTGCAGTCTTTGGAAGTCAGTTCTCCAAGTATTCCTGCTCTACCAAAGTTAAGATTTGGGCACAGATCTTAGCAGAATCCCATTTTCTGGTGTAATTAACTGCAAAAGACACAATAGTTTTTTGCTATTCTACCTCTCTTTTAAGTCTATACGAAATCAGACAGCAAATTTTGTAAAGACAGGAATTACTGACTCTTCTTTGGAAGGCATGTTTACCTAAATGCACACATAAAAGATTCCTTAAGAGATTTCCCCAGTATAATATTTATTTATTTATTTATTTATTTATTTATTTATTTATTTAGTGCATTAGCTATTTTAAAAAAAATTCCATATACATACTTTAATAATGAGCTAATTTGATTACTGCAGTGTACTTGTGCCAAGATATTCTCGTAGTATTTGACACTGCTTTTGGTCTATACTTTCTGTCTCCTAGTCAAGCTGTTGTACTTTGTTTTTATTTTGTTACTCGTCTTTAATTAACTTCGCAATTTTCTTTTTTTCTTTTTTTTCCTTTTTTTAGGAAATGTGTCCCTTTCCTATGAAAACCTCTGAAGACAAAGACATAATCTAACCAGTAGATCACAGGTATGAAAAGTACCCAGACAAGTACACACACACTGACAACAAATTAAAAATAAAGATTAAAGAAAGTATTTACTGTCCCTTGGACGGCAGTCATTGCAAGTACAGTACTGACAACAGTACTGGCCTCTGATTATTATTGAGAAGGCAGCTCATTCTCCTCATTTTAAAAGTCTTTATCAGTCTACTATTTAATTAGTACTGGAAGGCAAGGTGAAGGTATAGATGTGTGAATGTATGGATGTATATTGGTGCAGGTATGCCAATTCTAAATTATTTTTGACATGAGAGAAATAATGTAGCCGCAGAGCCATCTACTCCTTTGGACAGTGTGGCAAATTTTCATAAGCCAAATTTCAGGGCTTAGTAAGAAAAGAGAAATAGTGATATAGCAAAGGATGAAAACTGAAAAAAAAAAAAAAAAAGAAAATTCTCCCTCTGAGTAGAAAAAGCATCATAATTATGCATTTCCTAAACAGTGAACACCTCCCCAGGAGCAAGGAGCACATATGCTTTCTTTTATTTTTTTTTTTTCAGATGGAACAGTTTGAGATTCAGATTGAGTACATGACCCTGAAACTGTCAGTCAGACTCATTCCACTCAACACTCCCCCGATTTCTGCAGATTCACAGAGGCTATCATTGCAAGATTACACTGTTGATTAATAGGGACAATTCAGGCTGATAATCTTACTTCATTGCATTTGTAAGAACTGACTCATAGGTGTCTTTTCATTATCTTTAATCTCTAGAAATCTGAGAAATTTTACCACATTCAGTGACTGAATGGATGATTTGGCTTAGAACTAGATTCCACAACAGTAGAGCACCCTGGAGATACACTCGCTTGTCAGAATACATAAAGCTTCTTCCAAATCCATTGCGCGTAGCTTTACACCATTCACTGCAGACCTTGAAGGAAGAAAAGACTCTTTTCTTGTCTCATTGCTCCCAGGATGATGCTTGAAAGCTGGTAAATGAAATATTGGAACGAAGTACCAGAGTTCTGTTACATATTTGTTTTTCTCTAAGAAACAGAGTGGAAAATGGCTTCACAGAAAGTTGTTTTAGAGCAGCATTATGAATGGTATTTACAGAATACCCTAGGCATTAATATTTGACTTGCACAGGTGTGCTTGCTAGGAAAAAGGATTAATCAATACAATATTAATCAATACTGTATCCCAAGATATGAAGTTGCAGGATCAGACACCCATGCGAAGTCCTGGCTCCAGCGAAACAAAGAGAAGCTCAGCCACTAATTTCAATTGCAACCAAATATATATGCCTGACAGCCTAGCTGACCAGCTCTGGCACCCTGGCATCAGGCACTCAAGGCAGTGTCAAATCATCCATGAGCAGGTATGTTCAGTACTAAACATCCATAGTCTCCTTTTAGGGAAAAGAAGTGATTATTTTTCTCCCTGGCCACTTGAGTTTTCAGTAATTTTGATTTTCTGGCCACACAAACAGAAAATTAAAAAAGAACACTTTTAGGAAGATAATTTTTTGGACATGAAATAAAAGCAACTGCTCTTTCTCTCATGTTTGCACACATGTTAAGCACTTGCAAAATGGCTTTGTCTTTTCACAGTTTCATTACTATAAATATGCAAAATTAAAATACCCTATCCAGCCGGAGGGTAAAGTTTCTGACTGCTGTTATTGGCACAAGAAACCTACTTCCAAAGGGCCTATGAGTGAATGATAAACATAAATTTAACCTTTATATATAGTAGCGGGAAAATTGAATTGCATTTTCATTTTATACCTGTGAAAAGACATCGAGGCAAGCTCAAGCTACTCTATATATTTTCTAAATGTACTTAGCTTGGGCATCTCAAGGATGCAAAATTCCACTCTTCTTCAGGATTTATGAGCACATCTCACATGAATCCCCAGTATTAAAGCCCACTCCTTCTTCCTCTGTGAGTACAAACATTGTGTGTGACAGTACTGGTTAGGAACAGACAGGGGATTTAATGTTATTTAGGTGATCTCATCTCCTGAGCATTGTTTTACTTTCAATGTGCAACTTGCAATTTCTGCTTTTTCATGTTTTCACTTTCATTCATATACACTGCATATGTGTGCATATATAAGTTCTGATATTTTAAAAATATAAATTGAATCTCTCCTCCCAACCTCAAACATCATTACATGGGATCACACTGACATTAATATGAGTAACTGGGGGGCTGGAATGCTGACTGTGTGAACCAAGAGAATAATATGGAAGAGCTAAATCTGCAGGTGATACTCAAGAATTTCAGATGTCATATCCTCGCTCGCTGACTGGCAGTATGCAGTGCTCCTTGTCTTCTGCTGGTTAATTACAATCCAAACACATGAGAGGAAAGCCACAAGCAGGAAGCCAACATCACCAGTTTGTCCTGTTGTACACTCACCTCAGGTCTCATCTGGAAACGTAATGGTGGGGTGTCCAAGACATTTCATCATCTTCTTCCTCTGTACAACTTTCTCATGTCTCTGAAATATATGATATGTCCTGTGGCTTTCAGTCAAGTGGAGTTTTTTTGAAAGCAGCCTGTAGGCTTGGCAGGACTGATTCTGAAACAACAGCTGAGCAGCACTCTGCTTTCCCCAGTCATGGATTGGCACAAGGAAGAGACATTTACTTTGGTCAGTCACAATCTCACTTTTCACACACACCAAAATGGGCTGTCGAGCTTCTGCCTCTCTGACTCACTCAAGGTTCAGAGTCTAATCAGATAACTTCTTGAATCCTAGGAGTTAAAGGCGGCCTTGCCAGCCTGAGGTATTTCCATCCCCTTGCATGTGTTATAGACAAAAATCTATCAAACATAATGTCACATTCACTGTGTATTTGTGAAAGCTCTCTTACTTAGGTGTAGAACCTCTGGCTTTTAAAAATATTGTTCTAAAATGATACAACATACATAAATAATACTCATTTAGAAAGCAAAGCCATAAATGTAGTCATTTCCACTCTCAGTATTTAACCTTCCCATCTTACTTAGACTCATTCAGAGCTTGTAAGAAATCAGAGACGCAAAATCTTTAGAAATTTGATAAATACATTTGCAAAAAACATTTCATTGGAAAGAATAAAATACCTGTACAGAAAACCCCAAGCCATTAAACAGACCAGTGGGCTCTACAAAGGCATCACTGTGTTCTGTCTCCAGCACACAATTCCACAGGTATATTGGTTTCCATGTGCTGAAACAGGCACATAGAGATGAGACAAACGTCAATGTATACAACACATAAACTGCATAAGCACACATGAATTTGTATGCACAAATACACAGATGCTTCCTCTCTCTTATCTTCTTTCTCCTATATGTATGTTTAGAGAGAGCATGGGTATATGTGTAGAGTATGTATGACACGCTGACATTTGCTAACAGCAGGACCCCTTTGTTCTCATTTTGCTTAATTGTCACTTCCTCTTAATCATGCTACTGATGTACTTATAACCCAATACAACCAGAAGGCATTGCCAAATGCTTAATAATTTGCAAACTTTTCTTCCTTCACTGCAGTCTCAGAGTGTAACTGGAACAGAAGAAGCATGCTTAAACTTGCCCGATCTGGACAGCTGCTAAAATATTGGCTGAACAACTAACACCAACTGAAAAAAGGGTTGCAGGAAAATTTTTGGCATGTGTCTTTCCTTGGTCTTTTTTGACTTCAAGTATTGTCTTAAGAAAATTAATATAAATAAACAAAAAAGACTGAAATATAAAGACCAGAAATGAAGCTCATATTTGTGTAAAAAATCCTTATTTCCTACAATTAATTCACAGATGAAGATATTGTATTTGTTGTTAAAATAATTTTGAAGGTCTGAGTAATATTTAAACAAGAAGGAGCACAGGTCAGATTTGTTACTGTATTGCATTTTATACTGGAGCCTCAAAAAAATTGCCCAGTACAATTGAGGCCAGCAGTGACAACACTGGCATTGGCAAGTAGCAAATCCTGATCTCCTCTCCTATTCTGGCCTTACTTCCACTTAATTCAGCCAAGAAAATTATAAGCAGCTCAGTTCCTTCTGACTGCAATACAACCACAATCAAAGCTGTTCCCAAAAATAGTAACTCTAGATTTTCCAAGTCTGAAATTCCCATGCAGGCACATAATTCTGCCACTGCAAAACCTCTGCAAATCTGTGGCTCTCCAGTGCCAGAGCAAGTATCTGTCCCATAAGAACCTTGCAGATGGCCTTTGTTCGTGACATATCAAACTCAATGTTGTGCTAAGGCCACTCTAATCCATTGGTACTGCCTGTAGATGTCAAAACACAGGGACACCCCACACCTGTTTCCTGTTTTTTTTCTATAGATATCGAGCACACCACTAAGAAGTGCAGAACTTGCTTCCCATAACAGTGAAATATCACAGGAACTGCTTTGAAGGGTTTCCTCAGCGAGCCTTTATTCCCCCATCCACTACTTGTACAATGAGCTTGGGTACACAACAGGAGATGGCTCACATAGGACAAGGTCCCATGGGTAAATGAAAACTAAGGATAGATGGCTAGAAGTAACAGGACAGATAAAACAGTACATTTCGAAAACGTCTATTCATTTATGGTTGTTACTAGGCACCTCACTGGAATAAATACATTTAAATACAATGTCAGTTCCTAGCTCCTATTTGAAGCTGGATGCCTGTCCTTTTCCCAGCAAGCCAGACTTCTGCAGAGCAAGAGGTCCCAGGCAACTGCGACTGTGAATGCAGGCACCCTGTAGCAATGGAGGCTGGCATGACTTGGGTCATCTAAATACTTGGTTAAATCCCACTTTCTTGTGTCTAAATGTGAGTTTGAGCATCCAGTAGAATAATATCAATGCCCTGTTAAGGCTATGTCTGAAAAAAACAACCTGAAACACCTCTGCAGACCTGCTAATTGATGAAGAGCTGGGGGGAAACACAGCTAACTCCAAACCATGTGAAAGGTTAAAGCTGCCATTGCAACTGTCAGTCATGTCCATACACAATTGCTGATACTGATCTCCAATGGAAATCAGCTTCAGAACAGCACAGACAACGTTTCCAGTCACAGCTGTCACTGTCAGGTCTGCCTGCTTCTCATGTACTCCATCTCGCTCGCTGCAATATCTTCAGGAAGGCAGAAAATGCAACTGCATGAAGTTGCATAAAATTCATAAAACTGCGTAACTGCTTGCTTCATTTTATCAGATTTAGAATGTGTTCTACGTAACTAATTACACTAAGAAAATAAATAAATATATGAGAGATTTATTAGACATTAAAAAAAACGGGGGAGGTGCTCCTCAATAAAGAAACCATCATCAGGCAGTACGAGAGGGATCAGACACAGCTACTGCCATGAAACTTGGCAAAAAAAAAAAGGAATCAAAATACTAACTAAAACTGTTCATTCCTTTTAAAGCAAAATCTACCTCTTTCCTTTCTTTCCCATTTGTTTTCTCCTCCTTTGTCACGCTCTCTTTTACAGTCCTTTCATTCCCAATTAAAAATATTTCCTGTGCTGAGCAGAGGGACAAGATGCAAGTCCCACCAATCAAGACACAAAGCTCAGGCTGTACTGACGGGACACGGAAAGGGCAGTGCCTGAGTGCCAGTGACAGAAAACCATGAGCTCAGACTCAAGCCAGACACTCAATGTGCCCCATACTGGCCAGTGCTGAACCTTCATTTTGCCATTCACGTTCTGGACATACTTTGCTTTTCATGCTGATAGTGGCTATGGAAATCTGAGTAAAACCCAACAAGCAGCTATATAGCTTCCCTATTAATATACCCGGTTAATTTTCTTGTTATTCTGATGCCATCTGAATACAGGCATAGTTATAAATCACAGGGGAGTGTGCCATTAAGCGAGGAGCAAGGATGTTCTACACGAGGAATGGGCATTCATAGATAGAGCAGCCCCTCATTTCATTTGGAGCTGCTTCATCATTAAGAGGGCAGGCAAAAGGAGAAACCCAGAGCTCGTCCCTCTTCTAATTCCCACCCCTGGGCTTTCCTAGTTTTCTCTCTAGCACTGAAATGAAGCATGCAGTAGCACTTTTTCCATCAACAGTATCTGTCATTGAGTGGTAGGTGTTACATCTGATTAAGGGTACAGGCATACAGTGATTTACACTCACCTCTTACTGACACAAGGGACCGTGCTGCATTGATAAGCAAAGCTGAAAGTTAAGCAATCTCTTAAAGACAGAATTCTCTTCAATTTTTTTAATGTTTCCCATCTGTGTGTGTGCATGTGACTTTACACTACATTTAATTGCAAGCACTTTTCTTTTAAAAATATTTTTTAAAAAAACAGTAGCGGTAGTTTATATCAGAACTTTGAGACTCCCAGGGCATTTTAATGGTAAAGTTATTCATTGTAATTTCCTTTATATCATTAACCTGTCTAAAGTACACCTTCCTATTTTGTCACTTATTTCCTTCTGCTGCTTTGAAGACAAGAAATTGGTTTTGGTGATTTGTATCTCAAGGCATTTATAAAACCTACCCTTGCAATAAACCACAAAACAGTCAGTTTCTGATGTCAGCAAATGCTGGTACTTATGGAAAATCCATGAACTGATCACAACGTGTTCACATTTTTTATTCAGAAGTATTAAAAATTATTCTTAATAATTTTAAATATTATTACTATTACTTACCTAGTATTAATATTGCTTTTTAATTTTATTTCATTGAAGTATTTTAGTATCCACTGCTTTGTTTAGAAGCATGCCAAATAACTGAATGTTACACAGTGAATTTTTATTTCTTGATTGAGTGAGCATTTCATACTCAGTTCAAAAAAATATATACAGATGTAACATTATTTTTCATATTAATCCTCACAAATGCTTCTGAAATATGTTTTTTGTCTCTTCTACTGACAGAGAAGCCAGACTATGGTTACAATTAAATTTTTCCTGGCATTTGCCTTTAAATCATTCTGAGTAAATTTCAATAAAGCCATTTGTTAGGAGGCAGCTTACTTTTCAAGAAATTTCATATCTAGTTGTATGTCTTTCTGAAACTGGCCGAAAAATCTGAAGCCTCATATGGATCTTTTTAAATAAACTCAGTGATAAATAGTCTGTAGTTCAATAAATATTATGGCCTGTAGTCATTTTCTCTGCACAGTCTCTGTCATGAGAAGATTATATTCAGAAAACTGTTAAAATATGAGCAACATTTCAAAGAACCCTTAAAAATATATTCATCTATATTAACTGCATTAAGGCAAGAAATGAACTCATGGCAACTGGCAAATTCACCATCCTCTACAACAAACAATTACAGGAGTGTGGCGTATAGACACAAAATCACATACCCTACAGCTAAGCAGGATATTAGATTTGCCCGGTTATAAATAAGCCATCTACTGGCTTATGGCTACACTATTTATGAGTTATGCTGTCTTTCAAGATACAACTCACAGTTTGCTTAATGCCACATGACACATTCAATTTAAATCAAAAGATGGCAGATAAAAACCCCTGTCCCCAATAAGTGACTCAAGTATTTAATATTTTTAGGGTTCCTTATTCTGAGTCTAGGGAATTTAAAGGCAGTTCAGAATTTCTTTCATTTCATATGTGTAAGATTTCTTTACCTATGGTATAAGAAAATAAAATCATTGGAAATAGCTCAAGATGACCTTTCAGCTTTGCAAGTAGCTACAGGGAGGATTTATTTTTGAAACAGAGATGATTATTGCTAATGTCTGTGTTCCTTCTATGGAAAAATATTTAAGGATGTGCTTACATATAGTGCTCTCATTATGATCTCCATCTATGTTCCTGGTGCACCAGCAGCAAGGCTTAAAGCACTGCTCTGATCACCCCATCTCAAGAGGGATACAGACTAGAAAAGAGGGATATCAAAAATAATCAAGATTATTTTGTTTAAGAAGGTGCTGTACAAATAGAGATAGCAAAGCTTGGAGGGAAGATGGCAGAGAAGTATTTTAATAGAGGTCTGTAAGTTCACGAGTTGGGGAAGATAGATATGAAATTGCTGTCTGCTGCTTTTCCTTTCACTGAGACAGGAAGCATCCAGGGAAATGATGCAGCAAGTTCAAAAGAAACAAAAGGTATTCCTTCCATACAGCACAATGGCACAAGCTGAAAAATAAGTGGATTAAACAATACATTAGCCAAATTCCTGGAGTTCACATCTCTCAGGTACAACTAAATACAGCAGTCTAGTTGCAACCCCTGATCTAGGCAGCCCCTTAGCCAATGACTGCTACAAGCTGGGAAGCTATCCACGGGACAGGTCATTCAAAGCATGTTACGGTTGCTCATCTCCCTTCCTGAGCATCTGCAAGGCGCCCTTGCTGTGGAGACAGTACTGGATGAGACAGGCTTTTGGACTGATCTGACACAGTCACTTTCTGTTGCTATGTTATGTCCTCAGCTGCCTGGAGCGCTCCAGTGCTCTGGAGCCGGTTCCACCACTGTCCTCCCATTCAAAGTAACCATCATTTCAGGCCTGTCAGTTGTCAAAAAAATGCTAGCTCTGTACTTCAGAGTGAAACTAGGATGTAAAAATCAGTCTCTTGGAACAGTTAATAGGACACTTCAGTCGAGTTCACATGGAAGAGGATATGCTTAGACTTTGGTAGATTTGGGGTTTTTTGAGTTTCACTATTTTATGTGGTGCCAGGACACCCTGTTGAGTAATAGCAATGATGAGTGTGTCCCACTCACTCTGCTTGCACCTCCATAGCGAGGCTGCCCAGCTCTTACTATGCACAGGATCAGAGAAAACCTTCCCAAAAGCTGGTTGGTAGCGGAAGAGGCGACGCTACACAGAATATTCCACCACAGGCATCAGAGGAGGAAGATGTTTACTTACCAAGAGTGATAGCACGCAGAAGTTATCATATGCCCTATGCCTGCAGCTGCTTCAACTTTTGCACTTTGTTGTGCTCTGCATGTGCTCCAAGCAGTCTCTGGGGCTGGGGCATAAACAGAGAGATGCATCTGAACTCTTTACATATACCTTAAGTGCTTCCTGCAGCAAAAATGTTTCTGAATCTGATGTAGGGAAGTTACTACCCCAATCCTTTGCAAACCATTTTGACATTGGTGTTTTCAGTTGTTGGTGTCAAGAATCTACTGAAATACACTGTCTATATATGCCCAAGCATCAAGAAGCTGTCCAGGTCACCTACAGCTAAACTCACAGCTATGCCAAATCAAACCCAAAAGATGCTGCAAGAGAGGAATCCCTGGATGAAATTCTGTGACATTCAAGTGATCTTATGAGATTACAACACTTCCATACATGAAAAAAAAAAAAAAGAAGAAAAGAAAGAAAACAAGAAAACCTTTCCATTTCTTTGTTGTCACTGGGAGTTGTCTCAGTTACACTTTGAATTCAAACTAGACACTACCCAGAAATCTTCCACTTTGTACCAAAGCTGAATCAAAAGCCATCCAGAATTATTTTTTTTTTATAATGTTACAAATCTCATTCAAAGTTTTAAGCATCATCCGCCTATCAGCCATCTGCTAGTGTTGGATAGGATGACTAGGAAAATAAATATTTTAGCATGAATTCAATTACTGGCTCTTTTTACCCAGGCAAAATAAAATCTCTTTATAATACTATGAAATACAGACGGATGCAATGGGTAATGAGCAAGCTCTTGCACTTAAGGGATTGTGGCTCAATTCCATTGTCTGTCAATCAGGATACTAATCACAGAAGAAACTCCTGCTACTGAGAAGGAAGGAAACCCAAAAAATGAAAAAAAACCAAAAACCTCACAGCACGACACCCCCCACCCCAAAAATGATAGAAAGAAGAAAGGAATTGCCCATTAAATTAGAACTATGCAAAGTCAGAGTACAAAACTGATAACAGCCCTAGAGCTGACAGCTTGCCTTAGAAGTAAAAAGAGATTCCAAACACTTTTCTTGAAGGAATAATACATGATTATAAACACATCAAAAGCACAACCTGACAGAAAGGAGAGAACAAAGGTAATCAAAAATAGTCTGAGAAATGCATTTTCTAAAAGCAGCCATGAAATAGCTCATTGGCAACCTGTTCCAATATATCTAGCAGGCAGTTGGTAGAGTACATTAGTGACAGAAAAACATTCACAAAAGAATACAGGTAAAAAGAAGTCAAACCTTAAATCAGTGCCAGTACATTGACTCTAGAGGAACATCACTGATATTTATCATGATGGGGCCTGGCCCAGAAAAGCTCAGCAATAGTCTCCCCAGGAATCCTGACACCATAGTAAAGAAAAAGTAGTGTATATAGAGTACATGAGACCCCCATGGAAAGCACCCATCCCATTAGCCACAAGCAGCTCCCACAGAAAGCACTGGCTTATAAAGATGTACTAAATACAAAACATCCACTCGTGCACATGTAATGCATATAGGACATGCAACTCACGTTTTTGTATTCTGAATGCAAAAGTGACAGTTGTGTATATATCCAGCTGTTTCCAATATTCTTCAGTCTGTGCATCACCAGGCATTTTCCACAGAAGCTGCAAGTCCCTGTGCATTCACTTTAAGCCTGCCTACACAATAACTTGCTTTTTGCAGATCTTTAGTCACTGGGTATAGATTCCCAAGGAGAAAGACACCACAAGCTGAATATTGTCAATATTTCATATAGAGAAAATAGTTGTGGCCAGCTATTTCCACCCCTGTACCCACAATGTCATCCCAGGAGTGTCACTCTCCACTAGAACTCACCTTTCCCTTAAACAGTACCAAAGTAACTTGGAGGCTTGCTAACCCACCCACTCTTCCCTCAGAACTTTCTGTACTTCTTCCACGCAGGTCAGAAAGCCTCAGCCACTAACAATTTCATGTAAGGTGATAGTTACCATATATTTTTTGTGACAAGAAAACTAAAAAGATGACAGGATATCCATAACTGAGAAGCACTCTCACTTCAAAAGCACTCCTAGTTCCTGGTGAAACAGCTATTGAGTGAATCTTGGGACAAAATTTGTCTGTGTCACTTCTCTAATAAAAATACAGCCGTTGCACAGTTCATTTTACAGCACAATTGATAAATCGATTGGAACATTTCCTGCAGAGCTAGTAGCACCAAACACAACTTCTCCAAACTTTTCCAAGAGAAAGGGTAGCATCAGAACTATCTGCTTGAGGAGGGGACCAAGCAAGTTTGCCAATAAAATCGAACAAACCAAGTGAAGAATCCAGCAGCAGGCAAGATGCTTAAGGAAATTTTAGCCAAGTCAATGTGCATGCTGGACCTGGTGGGAATTTGAGTCTAGTTATCTGCTCTTCCTTTGTGACCTTGCAAAGATCGCCCAGGCGCTTGTCTTCTTGGTTGGTAATGAGATACTGAAATAGGAGGCTGAATATCTGTGTGTGATAATATCCTGCTTGTAAAAGAGAGAAGAATGAGAAAATGTTTTCTGCCTGGAATACCCAACTGTACCTTCTCTGCCATGAACTATCCCTTACCTGGCAATGCTCATCACAGAGCACATGGTAACTTTGATGCTGGTCATGGTCCACATAGTATATTTTAATACAGACAATTACGAATAAAAAACCATTTTCCAAAGTGTCTTTTTCTGGCTCAGTATAAAACTCACAAATGCAATAGACACACAGTGTCCTTTAAACGTATCCATAAAATTACTTTGAAGTAGGAGAGAATGGTTTACTATTTCAAAGTGGTGCAGCCTTAAACACTGTGAAAGTATTCCCCACATTTTCCCCCATTCTCTAACAATGGCAATGAATGTCATAAATCTCATTTTAAATCTACTGCTATGTACACATAAAAAGTGTTATATTTATTCTGAGCCCAGAAAAGGTTACTTGGAATGAATCTTAGGCTAAATATATTTATAGGCAGTGATAAAGCCTTCTGACAGTTTATGAATTCAAGGCTTCACCAATGTAAATAAAAGAAAGTCTTGTTATTATCAAAATGGGATTGGAAATAAAGCAATGATGGAATAAAACTTTGAGATAAATTAAAAGCTTGATAAAAGTCTTTCATCGTGAATGAACAATACAGTGACAGTAGTGAGATTCACTCCATGTGGCTACTTTTTCTAAGAAAGTTTTTTAATGAATTATCCTTTCAGTGTCACAGCCAAGAGCACACACATAACAAAAGATGATATTAAAGAGGAAGGTAACGGGAGGTTGCTTTTCAGTATTGCTGCACTTGTTTTTTCCTCTGTGATACCTACTAAACAAAGGAGCCATACAGTTCAGATCTCTTTCAGCTCTGAAAAGCGCTGGTATGAACCTGACAAGCTCAGCTAACAAAGGCTGGCTGCCAAGGACGCTTGGCCAACAACGCAGCCCACTGTCAGAAAGGCTGTGGGATCTCAGCAGGATGCCTTTCTCTTTCTCCCTTAGCTCATCCTGTAAGCCCTGAACCGCATAAGACAGAAAATTATTCCAAGTAACACTGAAGCAAGAGCCTGAGACATTGCCAAGCAGCCTCTTCTTGCAGCCTTTGTGGGCCATTTCTTTGCTGCCCTATGTGCCACAGCAACATATTTCCACTTCTAGTGCTCTGATCCACCCCCTACAAACCAGTATTTCCATCTTCCCTGATCCTGAGTTTTACCTGCTCCATTCCTGGGTCTCCTCAGCTGGCCACAGTAGCTATCTCAGCATATTCAGATACTCCCTCCCTCCCTTCCTTCCCCTCTCCTCTTTCCCCCATCACTCTTCTTTCAGCTTCACTTCTTCATTTCTCTCTGCCCTCCCCAGTCACATGATCTTGGCTGCCATTCTAAACCCTTCTTCAAGTGAGACTGATGCAGAGTTTTCAGATTGTAGCTCTGCTTTACTCCACTCAGTAGAAACAACCTTCCTAAAACCCTCGTACTTCCACAGGAAAAGTGGACAGGCATAGGACAGACCAAAGATCATAGTGTTCCTCAGAGCTTGGGCTAATCCACTTATGGTTCTTCCCAACAAACTCATGCCTACACCCAGAAGACAGGTGAAAAGAAATCTCCACTCCCAAACATAGTATTTATTTTTCCTGTGTTTTGCACAATAAAAAACAGATTTTTGTTTGGAAAATAAAACACCAGTGAAACACTACAGAGTGGCAGCTAGCCCAGTGACTAATTCATTAATGCCCCTGTGGTCTCCTTGTTCCAGGTGAATGCCTAACCTACAATTTGTTTGGCCTAGAGTTTGTTTGGCTTCAACCAGCCTTTAATTATTTATACAAAATGAAACTCAAACAAGAAATAATGACCAGGACGTGAGTCCTTTCTGGAAATCAGAAGGCAACAACATGTACCATGATCTCTTAAACCACAAATGCTGGTTCCAACTAATTAAGCCAATTTTTGACTAAGAGAAAAAAATTCCACAGAAAAAAAGCCAACGAAACCAACATGATTCTGGAAAAGAGACTCAGAGCTGACTGTGACACACAAGCCAGAGCTGTCAGGAGGAAACTGGACTTTCTTCTCTATGATCTGTATAGTCACTGTGTCAGCTTCAGGCTGAGTGATTCAGACAAGTGGGCTGAGCAGCAGAAACATCTGTGAAAAGACAGTGAAGGGATACACAAAGAATGGAGGAGAAATGAGAGAAAAAGTAGATCGGGGGCTGGGGGGAGAGAAGGCAAAAATTAAGACAAAGAACAGCAAGAACAGTGCAAAAGGAGGTAGATAAAGGAAGAAAGGAGAGGAGCAAGACTGAAAATCCATCTTGCCAGAAACAAACACATGTTATCAGTTAGAAGAAAGTGGTACCTTTGCAAAATCCAATTTCAAATGTCAGGATATAAGTGATAGGGAAGGAATGAATCACCTACATAAAGGTTTAAGTTCCTTAGTATTTGAAAACCAACACTGGGAGGTGCAGAGAAGTCAGGACATAGGGTTTTGAAATGAAGGTGGGGCTAACAGGAAAAGGAAATCTTGCATCGCTTGAGGAAAGGCAGTAAGCACCTTGAGAAGCTCTGAAGCTCCATCTACTCCTCTCCATGTCAACAAGCTGCAGTGTGACTGTTGTTGACACTCAAATATTTTTGCACGCAAGATGCAGATTACTGACCTCAGATTAACACTAATTGTAGACAAGTCCTAGCTTGTTGGTTTAGAAAAGCCAACATACTATATTTCTCCTGTTGGGTCAATATTGACAGGCACTTCTACTTGGAAGTATGATATGCCAGCAGTTCTGGCTCTTGTTTAGAATTTCTAGTGCCCAGTGCTACAGGCATTTCACACTGGCTGGGATGTTCCTGTAAGCTCCACCAAGGCTCTTCTCACATTGCATTAGTAGCATACTCCTCTTCTTTGAGCTCATACCCTGTATGTGGCCTCTGACAGGACAAAATAACTGATAACTTGGTTCTAAATCAACCTGAAAAAATGCTATGCTACTTAAGTGCTTCCCTAAGGCTATGAATCCTTGACAATGAAACAGCAACCTTCTCAATATTTCCTCTTACTGTTATTTGTTGTGCACAATGAATTTTAGCTATATAAAAAAGCATATTCCTACCTCAAAAGGGCTCAGTATTAATATGAAGCAGAGAACGAAAGAGACAGACTGACAACAGTCACTGAAATTCTTTCTTAGGTAGGCCTTCTCTGGTGAACTCTTTACATACAAAAATGTCAAATATCAGAAAATATCAGCACAGAGAATCAGTGTCATGCAACTCATGTATATAGATCCGTCAGATAATGAATAGGACCTCAAGACACTACTTATCCAATAATAGAGAGTTTTCTGTTCAGGAAACGAGTAATATAAGACAGCAATTTTCTGTCTCATATTTGTATCTAGGTGAGAAGAGGAAGGCATGTTGAATGGAAATTGCCTCTTACAGAACCAATCTGGCTGGACATTTTAAGATACCAGGGCAATAGTTGAAACACAGCGATACAGCTTCTCGACCAGCTCTAAGACCAAAATACAACCAGGTAACAAATATGAAGGTTTTAGATTCACTGCCTACACATTCAAGCTCATAACAGCAATACTGCTGAGTTTGCCTTCTTTTTCCTAAACTATTTTTCTTTAGAAACAACAGAAAAAAATTGCACGTGGCAAAAATCCATGTCACCACAGCATAGATTGCTGAATGGCAGCGAAGTGGCCATTGGTCCTTCAGAATATGGAGGCTCATCTCTTCTGGCCTAATTTTTAGGTTATAAGGACAACACAACTTGGAACAAACCCCTTGTTCTGTCGATGCTATGGAATAATAGAAGGACAGGATTTTGCCTGTGGGGAAATTCTGTGCTTAGCAATACAAAAAACTTCTGGCAGCTAGTGAGACACCAGCAAGGAAATGTTACAAAGATGACAACTGACAATGCCCCTTAACTGCTAGGCTATCGTGTAACAAATTTCTCTATGTTATTTAAAGCATACATAAAATGCAACTAACACAGAGTTTTTCAGGATACTGATGAAATAGCATTTGTTCATTTCAAAGCTTCTTTGACAAGACAAGAATACTTCATGCTGGGAAGGCTGCCACTACAGGATCATGGCTTCCCAGAAGTGTAAAACTCCCATTTTTGAAATGGCAGACCTCTCACATGCCAGATTTTAAAATTCATGACAGTTGATGGAGGTTTTTTTGCTTTGCTTTGTTTTTAAGGAACAAAGCTGTTGTACTTGCCTTACTGAATCCAATCCAGGATTTAAAAAAAAAATGCTTTTCACAGAGTAACCAAGGCTCTAACTATTGTGAGTTTTGATGGAGAAAGAACATGCTTTTTTGCCATGCTGACAGGGGTTCATTATTTTGGGGGGTTTTAACTAGAAAGAAGAAAACCACAGAACCAAAACTATGATTTAAACTATCCAAAGATGTAATATGTTTGAATGAGTTTTTAAAAGCTGTCAGTAGCTCCTCGGGTCAGACTGAGATTATAAGAAAATTTAAGCTGTGTGTTGTCACAACTTAAATTTGGATGAATGGATGAATTTGGATTAATATCTCCTACTCAAAATAACTGTATGATCTGTAACTTACTTGCAAGGGGATTGAAGCTATTCAGTGGTACTGGATCAATCTATATGAGTAAGAACACTCAATATTTTCTGTGTATATGAGCAGCTACCATTCACAAGTAGTGAAAGTGCCCACATTGGAAATGAGATAGAGGAGAGTGGGTGCTCTTAGGAAACAAAATCCCATCGAATATGCTTGCTGTCCTATTTTTCAATCTCCAAGCTTGCAAACAGGTGACAGAAATCATACAAATGTGTTACATTGCCAAAAGAAGGTAGCGTCTGCTTTTCTGTGTGTCATGACACCATATCCAGGTTATTTTCAAGGTTGTAGTTTATATATTAATTAAATGAACGTATTTAAAACCACTTCCTATCAGTAGCAATAACTCAGTCTTCAGTCTCTAAATAGCCTTCTGGATATCTCCAGGGCACAGTAGTGTTAGCGGTTTACCAAAAATATCCACTGGCTGAGGAATGCTTTATGCTCATATTAAAACATAATTTCCCATGTGAGGATGAGCATATTGAGTGAGCCAAAAGAAACACTGGCAAAGGGATTCCTTTGAAGAGGATACTAAAATAGAGCCTGTGCATTTACCTTCTAATAAATACCCTTCCTACAATACCACATACAACAAGTGGCTGTAGAAGATAAACAATCTATGCTGATAAGACATGTTTAGTCTTGACTTGACTCCCATAGAAAGTACTCTCACCCCATGGATTAAGAGGAGCTGATCACAGGCCAACACTTTGGGTACTGTATTAGGGTTGCAAAGCTTGAGGATTCCCAGTCCTATGCATTAAAAACATAACTCCTACAAGTTTTTGTAGTGCTGTGACCTTAACAACAAAGTGATGCTCAGCTACTAGTATCAAATTTTGGGTGGGTGCCAGACAGGAACAAGTTCTCCGGGCTCTTATTTGATGTCATATTGATAGAGATTAAGAGGTCTGGAGAAAATTACTGAAACAAAAGTCAAGAAAGGTCTCAGTGACTTTGCCTCATCATAAGACTCCGCACACGACAGCTGGGTGAACAAATCTTGCCTTTGCACAGCCGCTGTGGCAGAAGTTTCTACTAACATAAAAACATGTAGTAAGAAGATCAAGGAAGAAACTAATGACTTTGTTCCCTTGCTGGAACAAAGTCCTATGAACTTTTCAACACTGCTGATGCCAGTAGCCCAAATCCAAGGTACTATTCCTCTGGAGGTGCCTTCGACTTCTTACAGAGCCAAAGAAACTTGGCCCAAGAGCTACAGCTTTGCCAACAATAATGACTATTTTCTAGAATGACTGCAGTCCTGAAGCTCAGGTTTCTAAATCTCCCAGTCAAAGAGTTGCTAAACAACACTCAAATTCCCAGAAAGTGCCTGCAGGAACTGATATATAAACACTTTAAAGCACAACACTTCTCTTTATTCACTTTCTAAAGCTTTCTGAGTAAAAAAAAATAAAAAAAATAAAAATAATAAAAGGGTCTGGCAATCAGCTACTGATGAAAACATTTTGCCTCTGGCTAATCCAGTTTATAGAAAAGATGGCTGCTTTGTCATCCCAACTACTTCCACATTGTTACACTAGCATTTTATTTCATCCCACTCTGGCAGAGTGCAACTCTAGAATTATACTTCAGGCTTTTGGTAAAGTTAGCTTCTCCCCCTGCTTATTGGCTGATCACTGTAACAAATGGCTCTCTAATGATTTTAAAGACTCCCCCTGCAATGGCAGATGGTGTCATAAAGAATTGTCCCAAGATTTTTTTCTGCTGGATTGTTGAAAGATAACCTAGAATGCAGACTAAAACTTCTCACTTTCTAGATAGCTTAAGGTACCACTGTAAAAATAAATACTTTAAGCTCTCTATCTGTTCAGCCTTCCAGAGTAATCAAAGCAGCACAGTTTTACTTACAAATTCCAGAAAAATATCATATTTCTCATAGGATGTCTATGCCTTTTGTTGTTTTCATTACAATACTTATCTCAAATCACTCCAGCGTGCCACAAGCACAGGACAGAGCACAGGGAATTCCTGGGGATCAATTCAGAAGCTGTAACACAGAAAAAAAATGACTGAGGTAGGTTTAGCTCTTGTATAAATTTATTGTCCCAGACTCCTTCAACAGAGAGTGGAGACACAGGCATCTCATCCAGTCCTTGCTTGTGTCGAACTGCCTCTGGACAGAAGAGAGTGTGGACACACAGGGTTAGATAAAATATATCTTAGAGAGCTAGTGTTAAATTATGCAGATCCTCACCCTACTGAATTCAGCTAGTTTTTAGAGCCTATGCTTGGTTTGGCTGAGAAATAGCATTCATGAGAAGACGGAAGGAAAAGTGAGCAGCAAGAGCCCTTTATATGCGTAAAGAGGCCATGTGTGTTTCCAGAAGCACTGGCACATGAAACCTTTCAAGAATTAAGATGATTAACATTCCCAACTTGCAGGAGATGCATTCCTTAATCCTTGGTAAGGCCAGTCGGCTTTTGAAATACCAAGTACCTTTGTAGATCTGTTTCAACATCTTAGAGGCAGAGAAATGCACTTCTCTGAAAAACTACAGGCTAACATGGCACCTACTTGTTTCCCAAACCCTGAGCAATCTGTGGCACCCTCGGAAGCACTGGGAGGCGCCAGTAGTGTTGCTGGTGTGCTGTTACATCGATGGAGCTTAAGAAGTTCTTCTTTCACTAGGATCCCTTCTGAAGGGATTTATTAACAATATGTTAGCTGTAACTGGTCTTTAGCCCTCTTGCTTCAGCTGTAATATAGGGATAACAATTTCTACCTTCTGCTGTTTTAGCCTCCGGTTTATAAGAAGCTTGATTTTAAGGAGCAAACCTGTAAATTTTGGAGCATTTGGAGCAACGTGAAAATATGATAAGCATCTTGTTAATAACATTTTACAGATGGTATTCAATGTGAATGTCAGGGACACTTAATGTCAGGGACAAAAATATAATAAACTCATATTTACAGGCAGAGAGGGGAGTGGAGAGACACAAGATCAAAATCTAATCAGTTGGAATGATACAGAAACTGTTCAGAAAATGTCAACTGCTTTTCTTGGGATATATTATGGATGTAGACTTTTTCTATCCATGGGAGGCTAGTAATTTTAGAAAGAGAGGTTGATTTTGCTTTTCTCAAATTAGGAGTTTTCTTCCTTCTGGATTACCCAAAAGCTGGAATAGTTTGCAGTTTTTTGAAAACCAGAAACCCAAAAGATTTGTGAGAAAAACACTTCCCGTATCTTGATAACTTTTTGGTTGGGGGCGGGCAACTCACTAAAACATCACTGTAAGAAATACTTTGAGCAACTTCATGAGATTAGAGCTTTGGGAAAAGTAGGTAAACATTAATATCCTTAGTGAAAAAATAAAAACTTGAAAGAAACAATACCAAAACAGACGTTGGATGGATAATAGCAAGAGCCTAGATAAAGACATAGTGAGTTTGCAGGGCAAAGTATTGGCCAGAATTTTTTGGGTGCTTCTCAGTGACACCTCTGGGTGAAGAGAGAGTTAAGGCATGTTAATAAGGGTTTATATCTAAATTGCTGACAACTGGGAGAAGGCATTCAACTGCCCAAGCAAAAATCCAAATTTGCACATGGAGAAAAGTATTCTTACCTATAAAAAAAGAAACAACGCTTTGGCCTTTTAGTCAGGAAAAATGAAAACAACAAATACTACCCATAAACCCTCACAATTCTCAATAAGAGAAAAAGTTTTCAGGTTTTGGGGAAGGGGAATTGGGGTCTGGGTGTGTCAAGTTCATCATTTTTTTTATTGGTGTATTCTATTAAGAATTCCCAAACTTCCTGCAATGGGCTTTCTCAAAATACCATATTTAATAGAGAATTTCTTATCAGCTGAAGTGTGATTAAAGAGAAGCACCATTTTACAGCTGAAGTCCATATTAAGAAAGCAGTAGGGAAATACTAAGAAAACAGAGGTTACGAACATGAGTGATAAGGGAAACTATTTTTTAATTCTCAGAAGAAAAAGATCTTTAATTGAAAAAATCAAGGTGAAAACTAAGTTCCAGGGAAAACGTCTTGATAGTGAGATCACCTGCCCATCCCTTTATCCAGCTTTGATAGCCCCAGATGAGCACATGCTAAGATAAAGCGATTTCCCAAAGTTCACATTGAAAACACAATCTGCTGGCAACTAACGCTGTTTTTAAACTAGCAGGCTCTATTGCACCCTCCAACCTATTAAGAGCTGCTGCAAGACCCCCAGTAAAACAGTGAATGATCCATCACATGGCACATGTAACACTACATAGAAAAAGAAAATCACTGGAGAGAACAGTCCTGCAGTGGAGGGCAAGATGGACAGAGTGATCTATAAATCTTTTTCCTCTGTGACTTCTGTAATTATGTAGAACACAGTGCTCATTCTTATGATTCAAACATAATCCTGCTGTTGTCTTGACTGTACAGGATTTGCAGACTCTAAGTGTTTTAATGACAATGCACCAAAGAAAGGTTTTTCTTTGCTTTCACAGAGAAATCCAGAGTCTGAATCAGGAGGGAAAGAATCCAGTGGTGTATGAGGGATTTGGACCTCATAAGTATCTTTCCAATTCTAGAATATTCTTCATTTGAATTTTACTTAAACAGCTTTAAAACTACAGCTAAGGGGAGGGGGGAGGGAGCACAATATGGAGATGTAGAAAGAAAAGGAAAAAAAACACTCAATATTTTCCACTGGAAAGAAATGCAAAAACCCTTATGATTCAATGCAGCTTCATTAATCTCAATATATCCTCATAGACATGCATGTGTATATTAGTAAGTAGGTACAAAAAAAAAGAAAATTATAAAACTCTGCCTTCTGCTAATGAGTATTTGCTAGTGTTAGCCCCTGCTAACAAATGTTCTTGATATCAAAGGAAAGTAAAGCCTTGGACAGAGACTTAGCATCACATTAATGGTTCTGAACTCATTTTATGTACCTTTTTCCAGACCGGAGTGAGCTTTCTCCTCTCTCTTTCTCCCTAACTCACAAATGAGCCAAGTAAACCCGAGTCTTTGATAGTTTGGGGTTGGTTTTTTTTTCGGTCAGGCTCCCTAAGATCCATAGCTTTGTGATTCCCACAGCAGCAGCTTCCACAGAAATCTGCCCAGCTCTACAACCTGTTGCCTCCTCTAAGTAATTATAGGATCAGTGCTGGGGTGTGGGGAGAGAGGGAGGGCCTGTCTTAGCTGTGCTGAAGCACGAAAAATGCCAGAATCAGTGTTGAAAGACAGGTGGTAAACACTGATGTGCTTTCAGACCTTCTGTTAATTCCTGCAGATCTTTTCTCACACTACACAGACATAAATCATAAGATCTGTTTACTGAGAATTCCACCTATAAGATAGCCTATCTTTAATAGCACCCATAACCCATGGTCAGAAGAACAACTTCTCTTCATGCTTTTCTATACTGTAGTGAAAGTACCAAAATAAGGATATTTTTACTTCTTGCTACACTGCAGAGATCACAAATCCTTTTCTCAGCAAGAGGGTCAAGAGTTCCTTCTAACACCTTTCACCAACCACATTTTAATGCCCCGATAGTGTTAATCTGCTACAGTTCTACATCTGCTACTAACTCATTACAGGCCACTCAAAATTGGATTGCAGGCCATACCTGGACCAGGGACTATGAAGTCTCCATTCTTGCTGGCTTGAAATGTAGATGAGGACATGCTCTAATGAAAAATGCTGATTCATTTCTAAAATGCACCAACACATTGTGAAAGATCTGACATCTTTGAGAACAGAGCACTCTCTACCTGCTACTGCCAAGGAGTTTGCTCATTTGGGTGCAGATGTTTAGCAGCTGCATAAATATCATAAGTTAAATGCACAGCATCATCTTCTCCTTTGAAAGTTGGCTCATTCTGATCAATAAACTATAGCAGTTACGATGCACAGAAAAATTTTCTCCTGAGGCAATATCGCAAACTGATAGACTCTAAATATCTCATCCCAGATTGACCACAAGTCCACATCAATGCAGACTTCGGACCAATATTGATACCACTAGAAATGCATTAGATAGTTAGTCCCTCCACTTAAAAAATAAATGCAAAGAATTCCTGCTCAGAGAGTGCTAAGGTGCTTAACTGTTATTAGGGAGCCTTCAGCTTTAAGTGACTCAGCCTGAGTAAGCCTCAAGTGATTCCTGGAAGCACTAAGGAGGTGGCAAACTGTGGGAGGAGACACATTTCTGTTGTGATGGCTCTACAGCCAGCAGTCTTGGGGCAGAAATTCTTAGTACACCAACAAGGGCTTCCCTTGGGAGCATCAGTGCCTTCCTGCTTGAGGGCCCACTTCCACTGTAAGCGAATACACAGCAGTATCCACACCGCCTGCAAAAGACTGCTGAAATTAAAAGAGGAGTTCCCACTGCATTTGGGAGGCTTTGGAATAACACACAAAGTAGAGGCAACGCTTGTCCCTTTAGCCTAAATAATGCTGAGTGTAAAAGGGATCTCGTACTTTTTCTTCCAACAGATACGCAAAAAGACTCAGAGCCTGCTATTCTGAACCTCATTTGTTTGTTCCTCAACACCATATAAATTGTATACTCCTTATGCAAGGCTGCTGCTTTAACTCATGCATCACCCTCTCTTGCTCTCCAGGTGAAATCAAGGGAAGATATATGCTGAGACTTAAACTGCAGGTTAAACTTGATTTACCTTCCCTTGTGCTGGCTGATGATTTAGGATCTCTGCAGCCACGCAGGGTACAACCTCACCTGAAGCTTTTCCTATGGGAGCGTCACAGAGTCATGAAGCACAGAGGACTACTCCTAGTACTCCCACCCAGTACTATTACCCATTTTAGGAAATCTGCTTTTCCATTTTGTGCCCTCCCTCTCAACTCAAGAAATCTCACCTGAAGATAACAGACTATAAACTCTTCATAACTTCATAATACTCTTTTCATGTATTAGTATGGCACCTAACACGTCAGATTTCAGAAGGTATTTTTTTCATTTTAACTAGCACTTAAAGTTCAGCTGGTTGACGCCAGGAAACCATGAGATAGTTCTGCTTCACCTGAAGACATCCTAAATCCCATGCAAATGAAGGACAGATGTATTTGTTTATCTACACAAGCAAGGATTTTAAATTCAAAGGAAGTGACAGTAATTCCAGTAATACACAACCACTGTGCAAAATTATGTGCTGAGTTGCTGCCATTACTCTTTCACTAATCTGCAATATGCAGGAACTATGAATTTAATGAGCTTCATAATTATTTTGTTCTCAAAATTCCTTACTTTTTGGTAATGACATTATTTAAAATGATAATTTTTATACCATGTCTAGTCAATCATGTCAATTTTCTGAAATAAAATAGTAAAATCAAGAGAGAGAAGGAGAGGTTGATTTATTTCAAGGACTTTGCACCTTAAATAGTCAGTAAAATATTAAACATCCCTATCAATAACAGGTGGACTGTATTATAAACTTCCTCATAACTGGAGTGCTTAGGAACAAAATGACATCTTCTTGAAAAAGCAGTAAGAATTTCATTTAGTCCTTTTTATGGAGAGGAACATCAATCTATCTTAACGTTTATTGGAGAGAAAATAATTGTCTTTTTTTTTTGGTTATGGTATTTCATTATACGCAGTAGGATAAATAACTACAGTTCAAAGCAAAAGAAGATGAAAATGTCCCTGTATTTTTTTCCTGGGGTTTCTTTTCTTCTTCTGGTTTAATTTTATGATGAAAAAAAATTATAATTAAATTAAGCTTGATTCTGATTTAAATGCGCATCTTAAAGAGAAAGTGGAGAAATTATTTTTGTTTTCAAAGTTCTTATATCCCAATTGATCTTCCACACATTGGCATTATTATCTGATTGTGAAGATATATGCATTTATCAAAAGCTAGAGCCATCTGTCTCAATTCTATGTAATTTCATTACATATTCATCATTTATCCAGTCTGAATATGTGACATGGGACCCTACTGACTAGTAATTCTATACTTATTACCACTTCACACGGTGTTTGGATGGACAGGAGGCTGTCGACTTCCATTAATCTACTTTTGATGTAAAAATCTTCATCTTAGGATAAGCCTCAGAGCTCCTGAATAATCAGGCCAGAATGTTACGTAAACATAGAGGCACCAGCAGTTTTACAAAAAAGCCTGCAGCATTTATCCCTGCTTGTCTTCCACCGCTGGTGGGCAGATGCCATCCTGTAGATGCACATGGGGAATGCAAGTATAAATCTCAGCAGACTGGCACACCTGCGTATGCAAGCACATGCTGTCCAAAGGTTACTGTTACACTGTCAAGTGTGACTCACCTAAATGTGGAGATGGGCAGGAGCTAAAGGATGCAAGGAGAAGTTTTCTAACCCAGGAATTCAGTCACAGTTGCTGGAAGTTCTAGTGTAATTAGAGAGTAAGGGCTGCATCAATCCATTGCAAATCTAAAGGTATGTAACTTCAATGTACTGGAGTAACTGGAAACTGCCAGTTCATTTCAGAATAGACTTTGCAGAAGTCATTGGCTATACATCAACATTTTGAATGCTCGACAGTGTAACCAGCCATCATCTTAACCTCTTTAGCTGCATAATGCAGCCCTTCCTTCTGCTCCGTGTGTGCTTCAAACGGGAGAGATTCTTGAGGGAGACAGGGTCTGAGCCAGTTTCTCCCCTGGCACAAACAACTGGCACCAGCTGACAGCCTGCACTCCACATACTTCCCACGTTCATGAATTATCTACTGCATTGAAACAAAGATGATAGAGATAACAAAAGATGGTTCAATATTCATGTGGATCTGAACTACGATTTTGAAAATGAGGTAAAGTACTGCACAGACAATTATTTCATACTCCAGACTTCACAATTCATACTTCACATGAATTTCTTTGACTGTATCCAATTACAGGTTGCAAACACTTGAATGCTCTAGTGAGTAAGCTACCAGGCAAGAGTATGTGCTTAAGCCTACAGCTACTGTAGAATACTTAAATGAGTGGAATTTGGTTTTGTGAACATGAATATTCACACAAGAAATCTCATTTTAAGAATCAGGCTCACCCTATCTGGAAACACAAAGATAAGCTGTGATTTGTCTGTCAAAAGGATATATATCAAAACTTGTCTCAAACTGCACATTCTGCATACTTGAAATTTCTGAAGCATCCATAGGTGTAGTAAGAGACAGGACTTTTTTTCCCCAAAAGCTCTGCTGCTTTTCAGAGAGTTTTTTTACTTTGCTGTTTTTCCATCAGTTAAATAGGGAATGGGGATGTGAGCTCTCACTTTGGGCTGCAGATTTCTCTGATCACTACCAGGCAAAAAGTTATGCATCACAAATCAACACTGGCAACAATCAGCTCAGACATGCACATGACAATGTCTGATTAGCTCAAGAGCAGGAAAAATGGGCTGCAGTTGACAAATACAAAGGCCTGCTTGAATAGCTTAGTGCACTGAGACAGAGCTTAAACTCCCAGGACAGTTGCTGAACCCACTGGCCACATGCTGATGGTGGCTAATAGTCTCCTCCTGCTGGGTGCAGTGATTTGCACAGGAAAAGAGTGCACAACTTCACACATGGTAAATTCATATCCCATTTTCTGGAGCCTCACCATCCTCATGCAGACAGAACTTGGGCTTCTAGTTTCTTTCTCAAGCAGGCACAACATACTTTAGTATGTAGAGGCCATAAAAGCAGGAAAATCTAAGTGATGCAAAAAAACAGTGATGGAGCCTGCTCCCAAATCCCACATGGGAAGCCATGTGGAATGTTGCAACAGTGCTCTGAAATCATCAGGTCATCAGGTAAAGCAAAATCCCACCATCACCTATACTAGATGGATCAAAAACCTAGGATTTTAGTCCCAGAGAGAAGTGTTACCTGATTACGTACAAGTTGGTCGCAGGCATGTGGCATGACTGGATGTACAAGTGTGTGTTTTATCCCAGAGCTCAATCAGAGAAAGCGCTACAGGATAAAAATGATTATCATGTCTAAAGGAAACAGGCTATTCTTGTGGAAATCAATTCAGGGCTGCGTATCGTACCGTCCTTCAGACAGTTCCAAGCCTGCTAAGCCTCTAATGTGCACATAGGGTAGAGAGGCTCAGGGCTCTATAGATCTGTAGCAGTGCTGTGAAGAGACTGCAGCTTTGTATTCAGCACTGGCACCAGAGCCAATGATGTTGGTGTGGAACTTCTCAGCACCTCAACGCACTATATGGTCTACAAATGCTGTAAATCATTTGGATGCCTTTAAAACTGTAATACACACTCTTTCTAAAACCAGTTTCCTGACCTCTGAAAGACATTAAACACTCCATTACATTGCAAATTAACTGTAATATTGTGTTCAATTACTAGTTTGGATAACTAAAATCTCTTCCTTTCCTTACTGTATAAGGAAATTGCCTCGTTTTGTATTTTTCCTTCCCTATACAGTTTCACTGAATGGTCCTATGCTGTCAAATAATGGTTGCCTTTACTTCAGCTGTTTAGCTAAATCTTCACAACTCACTAATTTCTCCTCTGGTTACTTAAGGAGAGCTTCATTGACTTTGCAAAGTGCTTCACGGTGCTGACAATAATAAAGCATATTCTAACAATTAAAGTAGTAAACTCAAATATCTGTTTCACTTCCATTAAGTCTTAGCCCATCTGTGCCTATGAACTGGTTTTACGGTGTCCTTCCTTCACCAAAGTCACAGATTCTGGCAACTATAACACTTAGACACAAGTCTTTCAGAACTAAGATGGGAATGTGCGCTGAGCACCACCAGAAAGCTGGTCATTTGTAACAGTAACTGCTAGCTCTCATCTTTAATTACAATAAAAAGATTTCTTTTTCCTCTTTGGTGAGCATTCCTGTCCTGACAATTATAGTGATTACTTATGAAAAATTAAGCTACCTACACAAATCTGTCCCCAAAATAAGTGCTGGAAGCAAATTATAATACCTTCCTGTCATTTCATGGGTTTCTGTATCAGTACTAGATTTATGTTCTAATGCTACACTATTACCTATTACCAAAGTTGTTAAAACCTTACTTTTCACGCTAATGAAAATGATGAAAGACAGGGGTTTTGACATAAATACTGTAATAAGAACCATATTAATGTGACAGATGATTGCTCCTCTGTGACAGACTATGAAATCCTATACAAGAGTTAGAGAAGGTTCATTTACATGTCTACTCATCTGTCTCTCCCTACAGGGAAAAAAAGGACTCATGCTGAATATTGGAGGAGAGTGAGAATCAGAAGTGAGATGGCAAACAGGCACAGAAACTCATCTGAAAAAGAAATGCAGCCTAACACATACTTCCTTTCTTAAGTGCCCATAAGCACTAAACGTTAGGTTAGGGTTAGGCATTAGGGTCAGGTTTAGGGTTAGGGTTTAGGGTCAAGGTTAGGCGTTAGGGTTAGGGTGGGATCTGGGCTAGTGTTTGGGTTTAAGGTTACGGTTTCTTCATTTTTAACAACATAAACATGGTATCCATTGGAGGGACTACGTGGGTTATTTGTCTTTTTGCATCTTTGCTGTCTGTCCCTTTTGCTTTATTTTGATTGCTTTTCTGCAGAATTAGCTGTATTAGCACACTCTTCTACACTTTTAATGTTCACACATTTGTTCTTTCGCCTTCCTTGAATACCTGACTAGGACTAATGTATAATTTGTCTTCAAAGGTAAATTTACTGTTTCCCTTAGTGAGGGAAGTAACTTAAAAAAAAAAGAAAAAAGTCTCTCATCTGTTTCCTATCATTTAAAAACTAAATGAAGTGAAATTTCCAAGGCTGCTGGTGGCATCAACTTTCACTCTACAGTTTTGCACACTTTGCTTTAGCAGCAGCTCAAAAGTTCACTATCCAACATCTGATGTCTTCTGCTAGCCACAAATGTCTGCACTACAGCAAGAAGTTAAAAACATTAAATGAATACAGCACACAGGAACCCACAGACTCCATAAAATCAGCAGTAGCATGCTTAAACTGAAACAACATCACACAAAATTCCCGAATATTCATTTGCTTTTGTAACATATGATCAGTTAAAGCTGAAGTTTAGATTTTGCTGATTTTGATGTACTTTTACCAAAATTGTTTTTATTTTTAAGCTTTCCTCTACAGGGTGTGAGGTCTGAAATTTTAATATTTGTGAAAAGGAGCAAAGGCAAAATATTTAGTGACAAAATTTTCTGAGATTCTCACAAAACCCTTGATTGTCAGTGAAATTATGAAATGCAATTCATACTGTATACTTTCATTCTTCTGAGTGCAAGCAAGAGTCACAGAAATTGGCCCCAAGACTGTCAGAAGAAAAGTCTATTGCAGTATGGCTTATTAGCACTATTTGCACCGTATGCATGAAATCAGATAGGTAGGAAAGCCAGATACGAAGAACATGCTGTTACCTCCACATACTGTGCCATGAAATAGAAAAGGAAACTGAGCTAAGATTACAGAAATCTCACTCAAAGTCACACAGAACATCCTAACACGTTGATCACCCAGTTCATTCTGCGGTACTTAACCCATCAGGTCATGTGTTTCACAAAAGAAGTGACATTGCCTGTGTTAGATATTGTATTTGTATGGCACCTTTGTTTCCAGTATTTTTTTATTGAGGCATACAGAAGATACTGTCATTCATGCTATGCATTTATCTTCACTATGGGATGCTGCAAAGTCAGCAAGGTTTGATAAAGCTATGAAGTAAGGACCTCTGCATGACTGCTGGTTTAGTTTGGGACTCATGACTCTTGTGCACTGGGGAACGGAGCCCTGACAATGATTTATTTGTCAGTGCACTATACTGACAGCTGAATCAGCCAGAGAGCAAGTAAGAAATGAAAGGGCAGAGGGAAAATATTTGGGTTTGAAATTGTTCTGAAAATTTGTAATAAAAAATCAATTACAAAACAAAAAAAATGTTGTGTAATGTCTAAGGCTACATACACTGGCCCAATGGCCTGCAACAAGGAGCCAAGTCATTTATCTTCAAGGCAGTGATCACAGGCAAAAACAAGAGTGCCTTTTCTTTTCCCCACTTGAAAATCCTAGGCAAATTTCTTTGCTAATTTGATTTCACCACTTTCCAAAAAACACTTCAATCATTGGTCCTATAGGTTCGCAATAACAAATTCCAAACAGCTTCCAAGGCTCCCTTCTCAGAAAAGTACTGTGTCATGAGTTTAAACTGCAGCTAACAAAACAGCTCAAAGATAACATAAAAAAATAGCAGAGAGGAGGGATGCTGATTATGGAAAATTGAGGCATCAACACACTGAGGTTCAATGCTCCTATTTGAAACATTGAGGAAAGCATCTTCTCAATTTCCAGCCATTCTGAGAGCCAGCAGTCTTCCTCTGAGTAGGTACAGATGGTATGCTTTTCCAGACAGAGACACGACTCTTCCACGCTCCTACTTATACAGATGGGGAAATAATGGCTGCTACCATGCTTGCTAAAAATAACAACAATAATAATTAAAGAGGCTTGTCGTAATAGGGGAAGAAACCCAGGCAATGTGACTCGTTGCAGACCACATCTCTGAATGCCTTTCCACTCTCTCCACTGAATCAAGCATGACAAAGATATGTTTCTACTTCAGTTAGCACTCTGCACATCCCTGCCAAACACCTTAACCCCTGCTAGCTCCCTGCATAAGTTCTGTATCTGTTTAGAAGAAAATACAGCTTGAAGCAACAATATGAAACTTGCCTGCCTTTGCTCCTTAGGAATTAATCCCTACAAGTCTCCTTGAAGGAGATAATGCAGTTAGCTTCTTACACTGGTTGCTACGAGTTCAATATTTATTATACCTTCCCTCCCCAGTCAATGGTCTCTTTGACTTGCCAAGAAAGCTACCAAGCTTACTACAGTCTGACACAGCTGCTAAGCAGCACTGGATCAATCCAGCTCCAGACCTGCTCCACAATGCACCATCTTGTCCATTCAGTGCCATTGCTGGAAATCCTTCACTGCTGCCCCAGGAAACCTGCTCTTGGGCCTGTTCTATCTTTAATCAGGTCTCCCTGCACTTCCTCCTCCATGCTCCTCAGCTTGTCCTGTGATGTATTGGCCAGTCTTTCTATACAGTTATGTTTACCGTATGGTTTTCACCTGCCCTATGGCACTGGAAGGGGCAGGGGACAATACACCGTATTCATCTTTGAGCTTAGTGGCTTCTGGAGATGTGAAAGTTACCCTGGACACAAAGATCATCCCACATCTTTAGAAAGCCTGAATAACACCCAAAGTGGATTACTAACACAGATGGTGGAAATCCACCACTGGCATAAGGAAAAGTGTACTGTTACATGCAGTTCTGGTATAAAGTCCTTTTCGCAGTGCCATTTCTTTTCCTACATGCTTTTTGCACCCAGGGAGAATAAAGAGGGTTGAGGAATGGGTCAGCCAGTGATATAAGAATACCCATATCTCAGTTAAGAAATAAGATATTTTCTGGGTTCAGTTGTGTATACTCCCTAGCCAGTTCAGCACCTCCCTTCTCTCATGCTTCGGAAGCTGTTCTGAATGCTGATGAAGAAATTTCATTTGGTGCCAGTAAGTCATCTGAATACAGAATAAATGAGAACAAAATAAGTAACATGTCCTGGTACTTAATGAGTAAAATATGATACTACTATTGGGGTATTTTCTCCAACACTTAAGAACATATGATGATCTCTGATTCCAAGATGAAGCATGACTGTGTTCATGGCATATTTGGAAAGATCTGGAATTATAAAGTTATTTTTTAAGCATCAAAGCAAAATATTTATTAAAAGAGCAAATGGATCACCAACGACTTTTTTAACAAAAAAAAAAAAAAAACCAAAAAGTGATAAGCTCAACATTCAATAGCAAGCTTCATTACAAAAAAGAGAGAACTTGTATGTCCATCACTGACTTTCTGGTTTATATAAAAAAATGCTCTTTCCCAACTAAATAACTGCAAGGATTACATTATATTTAAATTGGGCGTTTTTTCATTTTTAAGCAAAATATGAAATAAATAAAATGTTAGCTTTCAAAAATTAAGAATAATTACTAGCAGCTTGACACTATTGAACTTAAAAAATATCTTCTGTATTTTTCAATCAAAATATAATGTGTATCTCAATGCGACATTTGCTATTGTGCTGGCTAGGGGGAGGATAGTTATATTTCTTATTATTAGTTCCTCTGAAACTACAAATTCAACCACCAACAGATATGACTCAGTGTTTATCCTTCTGAAGCATGGGAGCTAAAGGCAGAAAAGACCCACGCAAGAACCTTAAAGAAGGATGATCACATAAAATCAGGATCTACTTATTCAACAGACTAGTTCACCTTGTATATTCAGACACACCTGCTCATTTTCTTATCAAAACCAGACTTTTCATTGGTGAAAAATTGTACAGCTCCCTGGGAGTGAACTATCTATTCTTTCCTGGAAACACATGAATCCTTTGTATTTTTCTGTCCATCCCCATGATGCCAACTGTAACTGTTCTGAACTTACAAGTTAGGCTGTAAAATCAAGAGACTGTTCTTCACAGAAAAAAAAAAGAGAGGAAGAGAGAAACATTTTAAAAGGGATGAGAAAAAGAAAGTAAGTGAAGTCCTTCTTGCTTACCTTTTATTTTTATCTACGTTCAATACAAGATGATTTCCAGCATCTCTTTGGTGTTTACAGACTTCATTGACTTGATTCGGAAAGACAAGATCACAGGAAAGAAAAGTATCACATGAACCATGATAAATTCACAAGAGACGGGAATGCTCAGAGCAGTGTAGACCCAAAGAGGCTCTGATCTGCTGATCCTGAACGCTATATTTAAGTTTGACACCAGGCAAGTAACTTTCAAAGTACAGACACCGTTTGCAAAGCAAATCTGCTCCTGTGACGTGGCCCATCAAAATCACTTAATAGCTAATATAAATTTTCAAGGCAAAGGACTTGGTCTGATATTTCTCACCTACAAAATTCCACCCTGAATAATGCTGCAGAGACAAACAGATGCAAGATCAGCCTTCCACTAAAACATAAACTAAAACAGCATCTCCACAGGGACAACTAGTTTCAAGTAGCCTCTGAATACTTCCCTTCTTCTTGTAAGCAGCTGACCTGGGGAGAGAAAGCAAGGTGGGATAGCTCCAAGCCCCCTTACTCTATAAAGGCAATTTATAGTAAAATATTTTGAAATCAAGATGGACAGGAGCTTCCTTTTTATAGCAGATTTTTCTGTGCATAGAAAATACTGTAAACGAAACTCTTTTTTAATGTGAAAACTGTTTATATAAAAGGTAAAGTTACAGTGCTTATATCCAGGTCGTGCCAGAATAATGTACTTGACCGAAATAGTTACAGTAAATTTATACACCACAAAATGTGCTGCATATCAGACAGAACTGTGAGCCTTCTACCCTTTCATATTTATGAACTTCAGTATAGAAGCTAAAAAGCAAGTGATTTGAACAGATGTGATGCTGACACATCTCTGCTCTTTCTAGAATTTCATGTTGTGCTATCATAAGCCAGCTGGGAGACTAAAGAAACAGCCTTCATGAAATTCCTTCAGCATGCTTGTGTTTAGCATGTGGGATGTACTGTTTTGTGTCACATTTATTTCTTTTTTTTTTTTCCTTTAAATAGCAAACTCTTTGTACACACACACAAAAGCCCTAAGAGATTAAAAGCTTTGAAGAGCAGTATGAAATAGCTTCTGCCAAAAGGATCAATGAGCAATCTGCAATTTCACTTACCCTCACATGGGAAATAGCCCAATCCCAGTGAGTAGAAATATGGGAAAACCTCTGTTACTGGTAGAATAACTGCAACAGTGCTCTCTCAAGAGCCCAACAGAGCTTTCACATGATACTTAAGTATTTTAATTAAGACAAGCATAGCTACCTGCACAACTGTTACATGGTACCTAATATTCCCAACAGCCGATTAGATTGTCCAATGCTGTCAGTGCACAAAGACATAGCGTGAACTCGCTACAGTCTGATTAATATGGCTTCAAAACAGAGAATGGACAATTCCTGAAAAGTGATTACTTACTAGGATTTGTAGATGGGCACTGCACCAGTGCAAACTTACACCTATCGGATAAGAGCAGATGGGGTAGGCATGGTTCTTGTTTCTAATAATGATAAGTGCATCACAGAGACCTCTTGTTTGATTCCAGTGAGCTGAGTGGAGATAAACAGAAATAGACTTCACAAAATCTCAGAATTTTAAAATCTCTCTTCAATTATTTGCTCTATCAAACAAGATGATGTCCCAGAAGAAAACCTGTGAAAACTGTACTTTGGTTTGTAAACCGCTATTATTGTAGGGTCAGGAGGAATTATCCATCTTAATATATAATTAACCTTAATGGGAAATGTTTGATTAAATTAAGAAATGTGAGAAAATTCCTCAGGCTACAAGAACTCTGATTGCAGCGTTACAGTAAGTCTAAACAAGGCTCAACATACTGTAGGGTACACAGGGCCAAAGCCCGTGGACTATTTTTAACATGTAAAAATCAGTAATTAGAAATAGGAAGTGTTAAATACACTCATGCCAGTTTCACGTGAGGAATTTCGTCAAGTAATAATGGAAGGGCTTCTGCTGCTACTGCATTGTGATATACACTCAGGTTTAGGAAAAGACCAACATGCAGCACTGACATCTGCATTCAGGCTTTGGGAGCCCAGATTTTCTGGATAATAAGAACAGGAGAACAGGCATGCCATTATTATGAACAAAATAAACTCAGAGAGTCCTGTTGCTTCCTATCACTCCGACACATCTCTTGTGACTAAGAGGGGGCTATATTTAAACTTTATGACCTGCCAGTTCTCATGAAACCCATGGAAACTTGTATGTATGTTATAGCTAAAAATGCCCAAAGACTGCATGACAGAAAGGAAATTGTGAATTATTTGTATAGCAGTACAAGATCCACAAAGAAAAGGAGCTATTAAAGTAGTATTCATAAAAAAAACTTAAGCAAGCTGATTATAAACAGAGGGATTTATAACAAAATCAATGTTAAGCAGAAGAATTATGGATAAAAACATCCGACAAAGAATTCCTGTAAGGCAACAGGGCTCCACTTGGGTCAAGCTGAAAATTTTCCCCTGATGTAAGGTGACATAGCATAAGCACACAAACGCAACAGATTCCAGACAGATGTAATGTCATCTCATGGTGAAATTATTGGCAGCCATTAATTTCTGGGATGACTGAAACCACCAACACCAAGTAAAAAAAACTATCCAAACTAAAAATATATTTGAAATCTAAATATTAACCCAGACAAATACATATTCAGTGCAGAGATTGGTATCCCATTGAAAGACTATACAAACTAATACTTTACGAACTAGAAAAGTATTGCCAAGTAAAGCTACTCTTATGGATCCCTTGGTCTTTTAAGGGCAGTCATTCATCTCTCCTTTCACCAGAATTCTTTCTCTGTCATTTCACAACTGCTCATTGCAACATCAAACAAAATCCCTACTGTACTAAATGCAAGGATAATAAAGGCAAGAATATTTCAATGAGACACAATTATGCTGTACTGTAAAATTCCTGAAAAGCTTCTTTTGATGTTTTCATTTCTTCAGCTTCCTTCTGTAATCTGTTTGGAGTTTGGGTTTGGTTTTATTGGCTGGTCCCCCTAAACAATCTGCTAGAAGAGCATCAAAACCCTAGGAACTATCTTTTTTTTCTCTACAGGAACCTGTTTAGCCTCACTTCCGCATCAGAAAACAGTGCATGAAGGAACCTGACGCAAATGTACAAACCTCTAAAATCATAAATGCCCGTCATTTCATCCTGGATCAATAAATGGGGACTAGGCATATGGAAAATCTGCATCTGAAGACAGATATATTTTTTGATAAATCGGTTCTGTCTTCTTCCTCCATTTAGCACTTCCTTGGCCAATTTCCTACCTACTTGTCGCATCTCTTTAGTATGGTATGTAAACAAGGGACTTTTTAAAGCACTAAGGAAACATTCACATTTCAAAACTACTTCTTTACAAAAAACAGTAGATTGTGTTTGCTGGGGTGGAGGGGAGAATAGCTGTCATCTCTGAACAAGAGGTTGCAACCATTATTTCTGGTTAAATCCTTACACTGAAGGGCCATTGGAATGTAGAATATGCAGGTACATCGGTAACAATAAGAGGAAAAATTAGGTTTAAAGCCTGCCTCTTGCAAAAAGATCCTAAAGTAGCACAGCTTTCTACAAAACTACAGCTAGAACACAAGCCATGCTTACTCAGAAGAACACATTTGTTTTTTCAGTTCTCAAATAAAAACATAACTACTTCTCTTCTTCACCCAGGCAGAGACTGTAACTTTTCAAGTTTTTGTCCTCATCCTTCACGGCACTCAAATGGGAGGAAAAGTATTAATCCTCCTTGAACTTGGGACAACATGTTATCAAGAGCACAGAATGTGCTGCAAAAGCCTGCTGATTTTGATCCTGCATTAACACTTGCATAACAAACCCATTTCAACTACAGAAACTATCTTCTAATTATAAAGTCCCAGGAACAAAAATATTTAACAAGCACATAAAGTGTGTTGAGACAGTTTGGCACCTCCAGATCCTTTTGGGATCTCAACAAAATGCATTGCACAAGTTGATTTTTGTCAAATCGTAACTCACTTAGAGTCAGACCCCATTAAAGCATTTCAATTTGGCCCCCAAAAGCTCTGCAGTCACTGGTGGACATCAGGGGTGCAGTCAGATGTCCTAGAACACAGCGTTTGGTGCCATTGAAGCATAAAGTGGAACCCACGTTATTGACAGGAATTTCTACAGCACAAACTTAAGTTTGCTGCTGTCACTTTCAGTAGTCTTCTCTTTGGCTAACGTATTCCACCACTGTTAAAGGATTTTCACCAGACAGTGGGTAACTCTAGGCTTGCTTCATTTACAACTCAGAGTTAGGCCATCACCTCAGGGAGTGGCAAAGGCCCACACAAGATCGTCAGATATTTATATAGCATTATACAACAGGTATTTTCTTTGTAAAGTTCTTGGTGTTTTTCCATGTGCTCCTATTTCTTTATTCTTCATTAACTCAAAGGTCCACAAAGTCCACCTTGATAATTCATCTCTGCTGTCTTGTTTTGGTTCTCCCTCAGAAGTGATGCTTCAACAGGTCATGTTCCTCCTCCGGTTATAAAAAGTCACTTATCTTCTTTCTTGAGACAAGTCTATTCACCTTTAAACTTCAAAGAAAAACCTTATACCTATACTTGTCTACACCTATACTCACAAATAGGTTGATCTTTTAAACAGAAATTATCATCAAACATAATACCTATGTTCTAAGTCTGACACAATCTGTTTTCTTACACAATCCGTTGATTCAGCTGGACTGGGGGTATAGATGGGACAATTGGACAGTATTCTTGCAGTTGTCATAAAGATGAATTTCCAACACCTGTTCTTATTATATTCTTAATACAGCACTTTATCACAATTAACTATCAATAATATCTAATATATCCTACATGGATATATTTATTGTATTTTCTCATTTCCCCTAACAATCATCATATTGTGCCACTAGCAACACAGAACTAACAACCATAAAGCAGTCCACCTTCCTAGCAAGACATACATGGTCAGTGGTGCAAGAACTCTTCATAACAGACTAAGGTCAGCCTACATGTTCCTCCTGGCTTTGGTAGCTACAAGCACTAGCTAAATGTTAGGTTTGAGACATCGTGCCAAAACTCAAGGAACTGCTAAATTATTCTACTGAAACATCAGAAAACTGTAATGAGGAACTGCCTTAATGGTTCTGGACACTCCTAGGCACCTAGGCTGGAAAATCATGACCCAAGCTCAGCTTTTAACTCATTTCATATCATCTCTCCTGCATTAGGGAGTTTAAAATATACTTATTGTTCCAGCTGTAATCAAGGAGGAGAAATGGTGGTGTCTCACATAGCAACTGAAGCCTGTAAGTTATGGTAGAGTCTAGTCCAAATACGCTCTTCATTAAAACTCTCTTATTTTTATTACTTGCAATACAGATCACATTTATGCATGTAGGAGTCTTGTCTGATGGTTGCACAGGGCTTCTGAAAAGACAGGAGAAAGCAGCAGCATCTTTGTAAGAAAAGAGGTCTGTGTCTTGTCTCATAAAACCTTGGACTTCTAAAATATTAACTTTACTTGACAGTATATTTTCAGTTTGTACAGCTTTAAGCTTAACTGTCTGTCAGAAAATTATATAAATCTTATTGCCCCTGTCAGATCCATATATGCTTTAGCTCCTAGACTTCCCAGAAATTATGTTACTTATCCTTTAGAGATGGAAGTAGTGCACTGACAGTACAACCAGCATCTTATTATGGAGTCTGAAGCAGTTAATGTTGTTTTTTTCTCAATGCTGCATTCATTCAGAACACACTGGCAGCAGAAGAGACAGTAGTAGCCACCTCCAACAAACAGGGGAGTGGACCCGTAAGTGGGCTGCCTGGAACTATGGAAGGAAAAAGTGGGAGATTGCTGAAATGTCCAATTTGGCCAGATGACTGTCACCAAGAACCCAGAAGAATGTCATCTGCTTAAAAAGAGGCAATTCCTGGAGAGGGACTGGAACATTCCAAGAATGGCCACAATACAGATCACAGCCTTTCCTATAGCTATGCCTGGAGAAGACAACCATATGTTGGCTAGCTCTCACTGCTGCTCCGTAGCAGGATCAATAGATGAAACACTACGTGTATTTCCAAGTAAAGTCAAGGTGTGCTTGAGCATGAATATACAGCACAGTGGAAAAAATATCTCCTCCCTGTTTCTTGTGTTCAGCACTCTGTTGGCAGGCCTCAATTACATGAAAAACTGAGTCAGTAACTGGCCCAGGATGGTCCCATTAACTCTTCTGCATCTGAGCTTGATGTTTGTATATCTTCTTCCAGAAGGTTTGAAGGATTTCTTTGGTCTCCAACAGGGATCAGTCAATAATGTGCACTTGCAGATTGGAAGGCCAACCATACCCTGGGCTGCCATCAAAAGAGGCATGACTAGCAGGTCGAGGAAAGTGATTCTACCCCTCTGCTCTCCTCATCTGAAATACTCTGTCCACCTCTGATGTTATCAGCACAGGAAATACATGGACCTGTTGGAGTGGTTCCAGAGGAGGGCCACAAAGTAGATCAGAGTGATGGAACACCTCTCCTAGGATGAAAGGCTGAGACTGTTGAGGCTGTTCAGCTTGAAGAAGAGAAGATTCCAAGGAGACCTTTTCTCACGCCTTTCAGTACTTAAAAGGGTCTTGTAAGAAAGGTGGGGAAAACTTTTTTTAGTAGACCATGTAGTGATAGAACAAGAGGTAATGGTTTTAAATGAAAAGAAGGTAGATTTAAACTAAACATAAGGAAGAAGTTTTTTACAATTAGGGTAGTGAAACGCTGGAACAAGTTGCCTAGAGTGGTGGTAGAAGCCGCATCCCTGGAAACATTCAAGGCCAGGTTGGATGGGGCTCTGAGCAACCTGATTGAGTTGTCCCTGCTTATGAGTCAGGGAGGAGGGGAGGGGGGGCTGTGACTAGATAACTTTTAAAGTTCCCTTCCTACCCAAACTATTGTATAATTTTATGTTGTAAAGAGAGAAGAAGCAAAGCAAGATTTAGAGACAGATTTGTGGGGAATTTTCCATTTGTTCATAGAATCATAGAATCACAGAATCACTAGGTTAGAAAAGACCTCTGAGATCATCAAGTCCAACCATATCTGCCCACTACTAAATCATATAGCTAAGCACTTCATGTGCTTCATCTTAGAAATACCTCCAGGGATGGTGACTCAACTGCCTCCCTGGGCAGCCTTTGCCGATGCCCAATAACTCTTCCCGAAGCCTGTAGCACTGCACAGGGTTGTTGTGTCCCAAGTGCAGGACTCAGTACTTGGCCTCGTCAAACCTCATCCTGCTGGTCTCAGCCCACCAATCCAGCCTATTCTGATTCCTCTGCAGAGCCTCCCTACCCTCAAGCAGATTGACACTTCCTTTCAGCTTAGTGTCATCCATGAACTTATTAAGGGTACATTAAATCTTCTCATCCAGATCATTAATAAAGATATTGAACAGAACTGGACCCAGCACTGAGCCCTGGGGAACACCACTCGTGACCAGCCTCTAACTGTTTTTAACTCCATTAACTACCACTCTTTGGGGCCAGCCAGCCAGCCAGATTTTTGCCCAGAGGGTGCCGCCTGTCCAGGCCAGTGGCAGCCAGTTTTTAAGCAAAATACTGTGAGAAACATTGTCAAAGGCTTTACTGAAGTCCAGGTTCATTATATCCACAGCCTTTCCCTAATCCATTAAGCAAGTAACCTTGCCATAGAAGGAGATACAGTTAGTTTGGCAGGACTTGCCTTTCTTAAACCCATGTAGACTGGGCCTGACCACCTGGTTGTTTCACCAAAACAAACAACAACTGTTTCCCTTCAGGTTCAAATGAGATTTTTATTTTTTTTTTCCCCCAGTAAGATCTTAGTTAGTTCCCATTGCACATATGCTTTTTGACAGCCTTTATTTAAAGGACCATATGTTACATTTCTATGGAATCTCAAAATATTAGCTTATGCAGGCCCCACAAATTGAAAAGTCTTGGTGGAAAGCTGATTGATGGACCTACATAAGCAGAATGATTAGCTTTAACTGCAAGACTTTATGACTGATGGATCTGTTTGCGGTTTTTTTGTAGTTTGCCTTGTCAGAGGGACCATGTACAAGAAGTGTTTGTTCAAGAAATCAGTAAGTAATGAGAATTGTAACACTGATAACCATTCTATGAAAGTTTCTTCCTAGGAATAAAAATAATATAAGTTTTTACTACAGGCTGTGTTTTTCTAGCATAGTTTTCTATCTTTGAGTAATAACTTGGATATAAAAGAAAACTGCTTATTTGCTAGGCTCAAGTTCTCACTCTCATAACTGCTGTGCTTTAATATGTATCTGCTGAAAGCTGTATTTTGCATATTCTTCAGAAGTACTGCAATACTCTATTGCTTCTGAGAGCTTTAAAATGCCCAAAAATGGTTAAGGTCCCATAATGACAAGCCGTACAACATTAATTCTCTACATGCTGGCAGAACAGCTGCTAAAACCAATTAGGTCATTATTCATTTTCTCAATTTTTTTCTTTAAGACAAGAGAAAAATACAAACCTTAGAAGTTTCCCATATGATTCCAATAAAGCCAGTACTTTTAGCATATAAACTCAGTGAAATTATTAATGGAAAGAGGCCTGTCAACAAGACCTTTGCAAGGTTAACAAGACCAAACGAGGATCAATAACATCAAGATAGCATGTAGCTGGGCATTTCATCTCAAGATTACTCTACTACATTTGAACAGGTTCTTGGACTCATTTTAAGCTGTATTTAATCCCGTAATACCTAGTGCATTCTAGTGTAATAATGTTGAAACCTTGATTGTTATCTGCATTTCATTTCCCCACCTTAATTTAGGTCTAAAAATAATAGTTTTAGAGCCATAACAGCTCAAAAATTTCCGCATTAGCAAAAAAAGCTAATTCCTGAGATCATTCCAGGAGCAATTAAGTTGGAAATGCAATAAAGGTTTCAGAAATCCTGACAATAGTAAAGGTTCAATCTAATATCCACAAGCACATGAAAACAAAACATTTTGCGGTTATAATGAAAATATGACCTTAGACAGTGGCCAAGAGCTCAGTTATTAATAGCCTTGCTGTGTGAAGCACGTTTTCACAGCAGGTGTCACATAGGTTTTGCGAAGCAAACTGTTAGCTCAATGCTAAATTACTGCATGCCAAAAGGACAGCTGAAAAAATTTCTTGCTAGAGAACAACTTTCTAAATGAGCTGTGCACCACCTAGACCTGCCATTTAATTAAAGCTCTGCTACCTTTCCTACTTGTCGTTTTGCAATGCCATCTAATAGAGGTTCACTGCTTCAAAAGGCCTTGCTAATGGCAAAAGGTTTTGGTCCTCAGTCCCACCATCATCACTAGCTAAGATCCACTATGTGCAAGCCACCTAGGGTTATGCCAGTTCCTCCCACTCATTCACATGCTCCTCCTCCCCATCTAAGTCCAAGTAAGATGAAGAAGAGGAGGGCCTGGGAAGAAGAGTGTAACAGGAATGAGTGGGCTTTTATGTCAGAAATGTAAGTGCCATGTCTAAATAGAATCTGCGTAATGTAAGAGGTGGGGAGCAGAAATACTACATATAGCAGGGAAGTCCTTGAGTATCTCACACAAAAGAACAGATTTTCTTGTGAATTTTCAGACACCTATACACAGAGTAATTGAGCTTCAACCTTGTGTAAACATCCTCACCAGTCAGCTTAAAGTAAGTTTGAAGGCTGGATTCAGTTAAACCCCATTTTATTGAACCTTGTGGTCAACCTGATCTTGCAAGTTAAGCTGCGATGACTGTGGAAATGAGCTTTCTATTGAGAGTGCTAGTATTTTACTTTAGCAGCCAGATTAGGAAACGAGTGGAATCTACCCCGTTCACAGCACTTTTGCCCTTCCAGTCAGCTCCTGGAAGTACAGATGCAAACACCAACAAATCAAAACCAGAAGGAGAACTATTTTGAATTTCAGTTGCAAAGGGTGGAACCATTACAAAGCTCAGGCTGCAGGGGCACAGGTTACATCAAGAACACTTAACAGTGGACACTTGACACTTCACTAAGAGGAAATGTATCCCAACCAAAATTGTTCAGCACTTCAGAAAAAAACAAAAGTGTGCTTGGGAAGAGGAAAATACATACAAGAGCAGTTGTTTGTTTTGGAGTTTTATTTGTTTGGTTTTGTTTAAAAAAAAAAACAAAACAAAAACAAAATGCCCACAAGCCCCCCCAAACCTTGCTGTTGGTGTCAGTACTTGCTGGTAGTTCTCTCTGAGCAGAACCTGGCCTGAGCCTGGTAGTACTTTCCCTGTGTCATGCTGCCACAATTTTTGTGTTACTGATGCCGTAGACTGACATTATTGGCATCAAGACTGCTAAAAAGCCCCTTAAGAACTAGGCAGTTATAATCTAAAAATAGTCACCAGCATGTGCCCATGCATTGAGCCATGTCTCAGCACATTTCAGAGAACAGAGATGCCATCTGTGGATCCAAGCTAGTTCATGCCAGCTGAACCTCCAACAGAACTGCAATTCTCTGTCCCAAAACATGACTCTCAGCACGCTGTATTGTAGGATTTCCTCTGTAGCACTCAGTAAAAAAAAAAAAAAAAAAAAAAAGTATTAAAAAAAAAGAAGGAAAAAGGCTTACATCATACTTGACAGCATATAGTGAATTAGTTGTGCTTTTAATCTTCTTGTTACATATTTTCTAATTCAGGAATCTTTACTCCTGGCACAATAGCTCATGGATTTAAAATGTTCAAACACACACACATGCCCTCTCCTAGTCTTGCTCTCAGCTAAACTGCAGTTTTCCATACTTATTAGCCCCAGAAACACATTCAGCAGGGAAGCACCTCCATGCTCTCCTCACATAAATAAAGATGTTTGAACATCTCCTGCATATGCATGGGTGACCAAGAAGTACAGATCTTGTTGTCTCTTCTTGCTCAATTCGAGTTCCATAGAAATGACCTGAATGAAGATACCAGCCTGCCTGGTAAGGATAATAGTTGAAGAATAATGATACATCTTCTGTGATAGCAATTTCATTCACCAAAAAGATTTGACAATACAGTGAGGTTATTATGCATTATTTTTAGTACTAGCAATCAATGGCACTATTGTCCTTTACAGTTCAATTTGATTTAGATGAAGCTTGGTGTGTAGAGAGAATAATGAGGAGCACTGCCTTGCATTAAATGGAAACAGAAATCATGTTCTTAGCAGGGTATGTTTTATGATAAGGCAATTGTTCTGTGAACAGCTTCTTATTTCAATATTTTGGATGTTTAAATAAAGTGTGTGCTTGAGACTGATGGAAGTCTTTTAGGAAATGTATTTCCCCAGCAGAAAAATGACAAATTCTATAGTGAGGAGAGCTGCTATTATGATTTTCAAGGGCCTGCTGTAGCATGGATGGACAATGAACTCATAAGGAAGGAAGACCCCAATAAATAATAATTATGTGACTTGGGCATCTGTCTGAGCAAGACTAAGTTCCAGTTCCTTATTCTATCACGGGCATGAGCCTAAGGCTTCCATCACTGGAATATGTCCCTCAGTCTATCATAGTGCCTCTTATTCTTGATGAAGAATTTTGTAAAGCACTCATTTTATTTTACTGCAGAACAGATTTTTCATATATCCTTTTAAATGTCAAACATTTTTGCAAGGCAGAAAAACTACTTTCTCCTAATCAAAGGAACCAGCAGGACAAATTTTCCTTATAGAGCTCTGCCAGAGGACTTCAGTTTTCATCTGTTGATGCAAGAAACTAAAAAGCTCACAGTTCCACCCTTCACAAAAATAAATGCAAGTTACTTCTTTTCCACTGAACAAAATAGATGGAGCTACTTTTTACTGTTACTCTGGGTGAAAAATTGCTCAAGTATGCCCTGCCTTTCTGAAATGCTAGAATATCTACCTACCTCCTACTCAGGCTTTGTCCCTGCTGTCTTTGGAAACTGTACCTGTGCTGCACAGAAACCAGCTCTGCATGAAAAAATAAAAACATGAGAGACATCCTGGCGATGATTACACCAATATGGCTCCTATTTCATTGAATATCTTTATTAAACTAATGAAATGACAATAATAAAAGCCTCCTGTTGTGCACTCCTTAGAACTGCAACCAATTTCTCAGCTTTTCCAATTGAGTAGATAAAGACCCATAGTAGCCTACCTGACACCTAAGGACATGTGGAAGAGTGACAGCACATGCAGTACTTCTGGTAGAAGATAGCCAGATATATACACCCTTCTGTGAGGTACCATGCCAGTTAAACAGGGTCTCTCAACAGTGTTGATGTATCGAGATGTTTTGTACAAGCAATGCAGTAATCCATTCAAGTAACAGGAGGTAGCTCTAGTCCACGAGCTCTGCCATAGACAGCATGTGGGGATTTCCATAGTCTTCGTACAGTGTGGAAAAGGAATAAACTCTGTGGCCACGTGAAGAGTTACAGCAAGGCTGGCACCTTGCATTCAGGGCTCACCTGGAAGACATTCAATGTGAGCTGCAGTGAGTATTTCATCTGTGATAAAGTTGCAGACATAAAGACAACTTACGCCAGTAGATGGCACTCTTGTCAACGACCTCCACACACTTCGGAGCCACGCACGATTTCTGTGGTAAATGTAAAGCCTGCAGCAATTTCTGTCTGCTCTGTGGAAGAGCAGAATTTTTTTGACAGAAGATGTGCAGTTCCATACACGAGTAGAACTCAGCTCCTCTCCATACTGACCTAAGTTGTGTGGCGTGATGCACGTTCTGCCCTTCTGCAACTCACTTCTAGACATAGATGGGAGGCTTAATGTCCTGCTTACCAGCCACCCACCCCATTACATCTTCATCTGCAGCATAGGACTGATGCAGGACCATTCTGCCTTGGAGACAAACGGAAGATTGGGCAGGATGGGTTTGAGGAAGAAGTTGCAAAATTGCTGTTCTAGGGAAAAGGTGACAATTTGCAGAATAACCCTCTCCTAGACATGAAACTCATCTGAAGAAACTCTTTCTTCTAAGAGGAAAGCAACGTGCTGTAAGTTTTGAATCACACATACTCATCAGCTACATCCAGTACACCGTGAAGACCTTCAGCTCTCTTCAGCGAGAACCCACGCTCTACACATTGGTGGTACAACATCTCGGCAAAGCACTTTCTCACTGCACCAAAATGCATGCACAAATTACAAAAAGCTTACAGTTCTGTCACACAAAAGAGGTAAATAATGCTTTTGAAAGCATGACACAAAGCCCGAGTTCTTCAGTAAAAGAAAAAAAAAAGATAGCTTTGCGGTAGTCATCTTCTGCAACCATGTCAGTTCTACTAAGGCTTTTCTCAGATAATCTGCACACCATTGAATGGCAGCTTCATAGCAATTTTAAGTCAGAAACACTCTACCTGGAATGTTATAATATATTCTTGCTGGTATCATCCTAATTAAGATCTCTTTTTCCCCTCCCAAGAGGTAGCCTTGACTATGGGCACCACTGGGTGCCTTCGAACTGAACACATTTCCTCTGAACGCAGCACTCCTGTGGCACTGAATAGTAGACATCTCACTAGTTTGCTTTATAATACCTTTCTCCTTTTGGTAAGAAAGTAGCAAATGATTCTCTTTCACTTTGATCCTACTTTGCTAAACTATCACGCTTTCAATGACTTTTGTGTTAAGTATGTAGGACAACAGAAAAAAAAAAGAAAAAAAGGAAAAATTAAAAAAGGCTCCTGGAAAATAGGACTCAATGAGTGCCTCCGCTAGAATGAATATAAACTAGACACCCATAAGCAAGAGAGGCTGGCACTTTCCAGATGTTGATGCTTTTGTGTTTATTCCAATAAATAGCCTCACTTTGATGTCCTGCCCAAAATGAGTTGCCCAGCAGCAGACTGAAAATTTCATCTAATCAATTATGATAGTTAGATTCTCCTTTAAGGAGTATTATCCACAAAGAACCGACTTGGAGCACACAGAGCTAAAATTCCAGGTCTGTCATAAAAAGATGAGATTTATTGATCTCTCAGTTTGGAAACACTAGTCTCCAACCAGAAAGCTGATTTTTCTCCACCATAGCCTGGAAACACATACTTCTGGTAGCTATAAAGCTTTCAAGTAATGAGGCTTCAGGCTGCATTACCAATCAAAACTCATTAAATGGTCTACTTAATACAGCAGAAAAAATGCATAAGCATTCAAATGAAGTTTAATAACAGTCTAACCCACTTGGAGTTACTCAAATCCTGCTAAGGTTTTAATAGAGCTTGAGCTTATTCACTCCAAGTTGGAGAAAAGCTATAAACAATGTTGTTTAGAGCAGGAATGAAAAAGTTTTTCCATTAGACAGCAGGTGTCTATTTGAATTTTCCACTCCTGTGAATATATGATTTATGGTTGGCGTGATGGATTCAAAATCTGGACTGGAGAGTGACTGATGTACACACTTTGGGTAAATAACTTCAAATTTTAAGTACTAGTAAAGACCCTCTCCTTCTCTTAGTCTGTCTGCTGTGCACGTGTAAAATGCCCTGTAATAAGCACATATTAGATCACAAGGTGAGCATGTCTACAGCAAAAAAACATTATGAAAAGGCAAATGTCTAAGACAGAGAAAAAGGAGACAAGTCTGTATGGTACAAACCCTCATCTTTCTGCCTCGCTCCACACTAGTTTTAGCATTGTGTCTACTTTTAGTTATCATACTGGAAGAAAGCTACTCACCAATATCAAGTAACCGAAGATAAATTGTGAAAATTAAGAATTGTGGAATACTTGCATAGCAAATATGCATAACAAGCCATTGTCAGTGATATCGCCATAGGTATTTTAGTATAAAGCCTGGAAGTTATGTAAGCGTGTGCATTTTCTTATAAGCCTAAGCATGAAAAGTGATTATCCAAAAATTCAAATGATGTTTACACACCTAAATGAGGGCTCAGAAAAAGAAATAGAATGAAATTCTCTACATCTGCCCATAGGTGTACAAATGTTTGAGCTTGGTTTACAGTAAAAGACAACAATGAATGGAACACCACTATAAATACTTGCAGTGGGCCATGTGGGCCGTGCTGCTGTTGAAGATACAAAGAGCTAACAATTACAAAGAAAACTGCTTCTAGAATTCCAGAAAATTGGAATTTTGGATTTCAGTGACTGTTTCTGAACAGTCTACTACTTTCTTCTGCATTAGTGTGTTGCCTGACTTTGAAGTATATGTTAGAGCAGGGAGTTTGCAAACACAAGAGAACACAAGCCCAGGTATTTTTTGCAGCTGTTTTTGCAGTGGTGAAAGCTGAAATACTGTACACACAATCACTACAGAAGTGGCTGGTCACACCTTAAATTCTGGAGCAGATTTAACTGTATTTGCTTTAGGAGTTGTTTTTCACCTCTTACTTGCTATTGATTTTGAGTGGCCTTAGTGTCCATTTGTGAAAATGCAATGATGCCTTGACCCACATCTAGTTGAATTGGCTGGTATCAGACGGCTTATACAATCGTAAAGCACATGCATGACTGTGCACTTTTATTTGTGGGTTCATGCATTCAACTAAGTGGCTTTTCAAGGCTTCCTAAGGCCCCTCTCAAATATTCTTTGGGAATGTTTCTCTGGCTGTGAGATACTTGAACTATCTTATGTAGTTGTCACAATGAATAGGTATGGTCTGATAGGGCCATCTGAGGGATGGCGTCCCACTGAGCCATGAGGTTCAAGACAGACCCACTTGCTTTCTAAGCTTTCCCTCAGAGAGGAGCCTAGGTACAGCTGGATCTGCCTCTAGTTCCAGACTTGGTCAATGGTTTATGAGTAAAGGATTATGTGATGTACATATGTGTTAGTCACCATTCGGAATTAGTGTAAACAGGAGGTAATTTATTTTAAGCTATAGATGAAAACAAGTTTGGGATTGTTGTTGATAAATTCATTTGCTGTGTTAGTGCTAGATGATTATAACTGGTTAAAAACGATCATATATATATATACAAGTAAAAACTGAAACTCAAGTTAGTAATTATTTTCCTCAGTCAAAGGTGAGCACATCTTACCAAAAAGGCAACCCTTTTTGGTAGGGGGGACTAGCAAAGAAGACATTTTTCTTGGGACATCCAGGCCTGTCGTCCCATCCATCAGGTAAAGCCATCATCATTCTTCCTCCCTTGAAGAAAGGGTGCCAATTCTATACCTTTTGAAAACTCTTTGACATCTCTTGGTGAGGTAGGACTAAGTCAATGCGTTGATTGGCTCTTGGCCAGGGTGCTTGTGTCATCCAAAGGGGGAACTCAGCAGTTTGCCACACCTTTAGGGGCAGGGAGCTCAGTATGTGCCTTCAGGGGTGTTTCTGCTCTTACCAGAAGCAACATGAGGCTATGAGACCTTCTCCTCACCTAGGGTGTCACTCAGCTAATTTGAGAGACCACCATCCAATCCATCTGTTCTGCAAGATAAAGTTATTCATTGTTCATGTAGAATCCTTATGCAAACCTCTCCCTTTTGCAAAGTTTGGTATCTGCCATCCACAAGGCTTAGCAAGTCTGTTATACCATGGTACAGGAAGCAGAGTAGCTTGTACAGACCCCAGGGCAGTATCTGAATGATTAACGGCTCACACTGGTGGAGCAGAAGGCAGTCTACTGAGAAAACGCACTTTGTTGGTCAAGCTGCTGGCATCCAGGTTTTGGGATTCCCTTAGCTACCTCTAAAGCATAACTTACCTTTATCCTCTCTATAGCATCATCTTCTGCCTCTCACTGCCGAGTAATTTCTTTTCTCTCATCCTTCCACCCATTTTCCCAGCAGTGTCAAGCTGAGAGGGGCTGTTATGCCACTCACAGCTGACTCATCCACCCTGCTGTGGAACCAGCAGTACAGCTTTAGTGAAGCAGCTTCAGACAGGAGAGTAAATTTGGGCATCCAAGAAATGTCTCCCACAAATCCTCTTCTGAGATTCTTTCCACAATAGAAGAAATATACGGGTAGGATACGACTTATAAGTTGCTTGAAAGAGTGCAATGAACTAGGTCTTGATTTCTGAAGCCTTGTAAATTATTCGCTGAAACAGTACTACTCTGCCTTCACTGGCTGTAGGACAGAGCCCTAAATCCATACAAGTTATCTCAAGTGGGCTGTTCTGAAGGTATTCTGCTTGCTAAATCTCTTTAAGGAATATCTTATTTTCCTTGTCTCTGTATAGTGCATAGCTTCTCTTAGTAGGTCAGGCCAAGAGACTTGGGTATTAAGTTGGTCTCAGAAACCACTGATTTGCAGTCTTCTTTACTGAAGGTTATTTGTACCCACTGAATGCAACATCCATGCTGCAAAATTTTACAGATGAAACCTGTTCTGTTGACTTTTTACAATTAATTTCCTTTAAGAGGATGAGCGAGCAAGCCGAGTCACTTAAATTAGCACATCACTGAGCTAATACACTACAATTTCACCATGGGAATTAAAGACAGAAAAACGTGATGATCACATTGAGGTCATGATTAAGATCAAACCAATAAATCGAGAAGTTCAAGTGATGAAATTGTCAATAGATCAGGATGTAAAAATCAAACAACACAATTTACAGTAAAAATAAACTCTTTTGTTCAAACCTTCCTTTGAAGAGATCAAAAAATAATTCCTTTCTTGTTTGAAGCCTCAGCTCCACTTTCAGCAATAAGGGCACTGATCTTATTGAGGAAAAGCTCAGATAGATGTTTATGTCCTACAACATGACCTGAACATTCATTCTGGTCTAATGTCCTAATGTCCTTGCCAAGCAGTTTTAAGGAAATACAATATCTTGAGAGCACGTTAGAGATACATTTCTGTCTCCTGTCACTCCTTGACCTGATTTTATCCAGCCTTTGTAGGTGAAAAGGGCAAGTATGTGCTGTATGCTTGTGGAGTGACCCTTTTATAGTTCTGGCAAAGCCAAGAGAAATATCTTGTCCGGTCAAAGTTGCTCTAAACTCAACTAGACAATTTTAAAGGATGTAAGTGATGAAAGAATGACCATATTCAATTTTTTTATACTATAATAAAATCAAAAGATTTTTCTTTCCTCCTTTAACAACTAATTTTTTGTCCTGCCCTGGCAGCTACACTGCTAGATGTATGTCCTCACATATGACTACATTATGCTTTGATGATATCTTGAAGGAGCTCTCAAATACACCCTTCTTGCTGGGAGCTGTGTAGCTCTCCTAACTCAATCTCTCCTCTCTTCTTCCCTAAGGGAACAAGATAGCTTTAGGGATACTGACTGCATTCGTTTTATCTGCTTCTAATCCACAAGATGGTCTGTCCATTCTTTCTAAGTAAAATGAATGAGGTTTCCTTTCCTCGGGGAAAAAGTACATCTTTATTAATCTGATCACCTTCTCCTGTAGTTCAGTAGCAAAACAGTAACAATTCAACTCATCTGAAGAAAAAAATAATTTCCTGTATTTATGTAACTTATTGAACTATTTCACTGTTAACCATCTCCTACCCTGTATATTATTCATATATCCTACAAGTTCTATCAAGTATGCTTGTTGATGCACAGACTAACACAGAATATATAGAGATGTATCACATCTTACCAAGACATAATCCCTCTATAATGAACCATGCCAAAGAAACTTATGTCAGCCACTTTCGCCTAAATATTCTGCAACACAAGCTAATTCCTTCAACCAGATAACTCTGTTCAGCTTAAGATGCACTGCAGTTACGCGCATCTTCCTTTATCACTTCTTCCTTTAATTTCACTGCTATTGCAAGTCACCTAGGATACTTATCTTCTTTTTTTTTCAGACCACAACACTCTTAAATCATACACTGAAGGATTTGGGGGTAGCACTGTTTTTATCACTCAGTAAAATTTACTCCTTACTAGGTCACAGGTCACCATCTGGTCAAGTGAGCTGATAGAAGGTGCCAGCCCCAGAAACACATGCCTTGCTCAGGTTTTCCTTTGTCACATCAACACCTCAGTAGCAGTGGGGCCCTTAGGGTCCTGTAACCCAGAATATGACCAGAAATGATAGAAAGAGGTAGGTTCAGATGACACAGGAAACTGAGCCCAAAGGATATGAAAAGAGTCTAGTTAGCCACCAGCTATCGAATCACCTAGAAGGCATATCTGCTGATGATGATAGTTTGGACTGCAGTGACATTCCTCACTGTGAGCTTTCACTCTGGGACAGGTCTTTGATTTATCATTTTCTCTCAGTTCCCCACACAAATGATATTATGCTTTGTGAGTTACCACAGAAGTAGGATTAAAAGCAAAACCTTGCTGGTGATGAAAGCTTCAATTTATTAATTTTGCTCTTCACTTACCTATGCAGTATTGACATGATTTTCATGGCATTATTTTCTTTCACAGGAAAGGTAAAAAGAAGACTTGTAACCATTGCGCAGGTCTGCAGCATTGGTACTGTGGCACTACTGCTGCACAGGAGGGTACGTGTTGTTCCTTGGAACAACTCCGGTGACCAAGTAAGCAATACCCACAAAGCCTCATTGGAAATGAAAGAGATGAACTTTTGCAGCTATTTTCTTGTAATAAGAAGAAAGAGGGACTTTAGGAGACCATGTTGATAAATGGGGTGTTGGTCTGTCTTATCATTCTGGTCCCCTCCTTATAATCTATGATTAATAAATGAGGTATAAAGCTGTTTGAAAGTAGATTACAGAAGAAACAACAGATAGGGTAGGACCAGAGTGCCCTCAAGCATGTCATCTTGTGTTTGATAATCTCTAGTCACAAAATGCTCAGAGGGAGTGAAGGAATACTACTGCAAACAGGTGTAGCTAAGTTTGCCTTCTGTTAAAAACCCTCTATCTTAACTCAAACAATTTTTTTAACCTTGAAGCACATGGTCAAGTAAGTCTTCCATGATTAATTCCACACTGCCTATAAACTTTTCATTATTACAACTATAAAAACCTACCATTTTTCCGGTATTTTTTGTTAGTCTACCACAGCTTAAATTTTGGTGCAGAATAGAATGTACTTTTTTTATTCTTAAACTAATTCATGCATCATTTGCGGTAATCCTCTGCATTCACAATGGAGGCCACTAAGCCACTATCTCAGACTACTTAAATTCTTAATTCGCTTTCTGAATAATGTGCTGTTTCATGAATGCATTGTCACTCGCTGAACTGCTAGTTGACCAATGAGGTTCAACACAAAAAAAAAAAAAAAAAGACTGACGAATAGCTCAGGTACCACGACTGGGAGGGGAGAGACAGAGACAGTCACATGATGTCTTCTGAGCTGTCACAGTGAGACAAGACTCAACTCAATTGCTTCACTCAGTACAAGCAGATGCATGTTCAGATATAGACTTTTTCTTACCCTTGGTCAGAAAATGTCAGTGTGCAAGAGTGAACAGCAAGTTAACATCAAGTTTCTTCTGAAACTGAAGAGATCTGTGATGGAAACTTTTCAATTATTGACTGAGGCTTACGGTGAAGAGTGAATGTCTCATGCATGCATTTTTGAATGGCACAAGGGATTTTTGGAAGGCAGAGAAAGCGTGAATGATGATGATCACCCAGGCTGCCCACACACAGTAGTTACCAATGACAACATTGAAAAAGTGTGAGATGTGATTCAAAAAAACACAAGGTTGGGTGTTCAAGAAGCAGCTGAGAAAGTTCATTTGGACAGGGAAAGTGTTTGATGCATTGTAATGGAAGAATTGAACATGAAAAAGTTTTGTTTATAAATGGTTCAAAAAATGCTGTCAGATAAACAGAAAGAATGTCTCAAGGAATTGTATTTGGGCCTATTGCAAAGCATTGAGGATGAACCAGATTTGTTGAATTTGGTAATTACCTGTGATAAGACTTGGATATCTGTATGATCCAGAAACCCAGTGGCAATCAATGCAGCGGAAGTCAGCAACATCTCAAAGACCAAGAAAAAGAACTCATGAGTCATTTAAAATTCAAGGTCACGTTGACTCTCTTCTTTGACATCCAGTGTATTGTCATGGCAGAGTGGGTTCCCAGTGGCCAGGCAGTAAATCTGCAGTATTACCTTGAGGTCTTGACAAAACTGCATAAACATGCGACAAGGAAATGACCAAAATCTATAACATAGGCATTGCTTCCTCTAACAAATAGATTACAAATTATTAACATACCTGAATCTAGACTATCCTATCTGGATAGAAAATGAAGAGTTAATCTGATGAATGTCAAGTTTGGTCCATGTCATAACTCTCTTGGTGTGATGATCCACCATGAAAGATTAAACAGAAGTATCCTATGAATCAGTTTCATTTTAGTCAGCAATCACAATGCAAATTATCTCACTGAATTAATTTACTCCACCTGTGCTACAGTAGCTTTCTGTGATAAGGTCTACATGTTCTGGTCATGGTTGCATGACCTGTTTCTGATCAGTGCACATCCAGCTACGGCTGCATATGTACCATAAAAAGTAAATGCTATACAATTCTCATTGACTACAGAAATAAGTGTGAATTTCAGCAAATCAAACATAAGGATACAGATATTAACCCTGCAAGTCTCCAGCAGATATACTTTTTAATCTAAGGTGAGATAGGCTTATAAATAATTTAGAGGGACTTATGACTTTATATTATCTGAGTAATATATCTGGGAGGAAGGACTAGAATCGGTGGTGTGGGCTAGTCCCCTCTGAGATCTGTAATAAATTTCTTACATTTTAATCTGTTGTGAAAAATATTCTGGTTGTCATCCTTCATACACTGGAGGCATTCTAAGTGGCCTGCCACTGAGTCCCCATTGGATGATTACACTGTCCAAATTTCTCATCATTTCACACTTTCACTCCATAGCTGCATGCTTGTTACAGCTCACTGCTATAAAAATGATTTTTAATGGAAAAGATCTGACAAACTTTATGCTTCCTTGACAAAATTTTTATTGGGCTGAATACTGGAGTATTACTGACATAGCTTTGGACAGGCAGCTATGAGCTGAGGAATTGCTTTGGGAGGAGGATGAGGGAGGAAGCTTTTATTACTATCCTTATATCTCTGAAATGAAATGGCCTCAGAGCAGGGGGAGAATCTTGGATGCTGCTATCAGAGAATAGTGTGATCCCTTGGGGCTTATCATCACACTCACACTATCAGGAAGAAGAGAAGTCATATTTTTTCTCCAAAAGTTTGATACACACCCAAATCTCATGCCCCCTTATCACCATAATACATACATGCCTCCCAGTCCTGTAGTCATCCTCAGATGATGCCTGCAAAGTAGAAAGCGTACAGAGACTTAAGACTCCTGAACACATATGCCCATTCCCTGTCATCCCTCTACTGAATGTGGTATTTAGGACGGCTGCACCTCCTTGCCATTGGCAACCTGGAGAACCAATGTAGGGCTATATCCCATGCTGAAGCTGTGCAAACTGAAGTCAAATGTGAAGCCAAGCAGCAGAAACTCTCCTTATTACTGACAGCCATGGTCACAAACTCATCTTTGTCCTCAGTTCCCACAGCAGCATGGCCTTGCACACTCCTTTGTGCTGACAGAGCTGTTTCAGATCATCAAATAAGTGAAAGAACAAAAAAAGATTTAAGAAAATAACAAAAAACGACCAGCTATTTTTGCAGAGGTAGGACTGTGGCAGCCATTGGTTAACTTGGCTAAGCTGCTGTGCAACTATAATAGGAACTGTCCCATGTTCTAAAGAGGGTACAGGGGGAATTACGGGGACCCAAGCTGCCTGGCCAGGCCAGATTAGATACCTCTGCATGCCTCCTGCAATATCAGATTGTTCAGGAAGGAGCTGTGTACAGCAGTCCATGAGGGTGGCAACGCAATGCAATCAAAGATGGGTTCATCTATTTCCCATCACCATCACACTTAGGGCACATGCCCAGGATTTCCTTCCCTTCAAAACCCACAGATCCAAGCGCTCTGGTCAGTGCAGGTATCTAGGCCCACCCTTATTGTTCAGTGCTGAGGAAAGAGCCATGATTGTCTAGCCTCTGAACAAGGCTGTGTAGCAGCCTTCCGAGCACAGAAACCAGAACTGCTCTATTTACCATACCTTACCATTTCTACCATGTTAGTAACCAGCAACGGCTCAAGCAGGCAACTTCTGTTCAAGATAAACTTAGTAACAAACCTCAAGTAACAAATCTCATGGAGATAAGCACATTAGTCACCGAAGTCAGACCTTCAGAAGGTCTGACTATCTCCTGCTAACTTCTGAGAAATAGGTCATTTACTTCAGTTTCACCAGGAAAATGATAATGTTGAAGTCTATTATTCAGATTCAGCCTAAAGATGTTACATCTGGATTTATGGAAGTGTTTAACGGCTTAAAGATTCAGATACAGACAGTAGCAGAATTTTGAAAAACACATAATTATCTAACATTATTGAAATTCTCTGAAAATCTGTCTAACTAGATATCTGTCTCTTGAAGTAATTAATGCTGAATTGACCAAAATTCACAGACTCCCTCTCAATAGTATCTTACAAACAATGCTAAAAATCTGACCTTAAGAGGACAATGGCCTTTAAAAAGACTTAAGGAGTTTGGATCGCACCCTGAGAAGTATTTACATGCCTATAAGACAAGCAAATACTTTTCTGTCTTAAGTCTGAACCTTAGTATACACATTGCCATCTCCCTGCTTTTTTATGGTGGTGCTCTTCTGTGGGTAATACTATGTGGTGTGAAAATTCCAGCGCTACTTTGCTGGCATCCACAAGCTGAAAAAAAAGAAAAAAGAAAAAAAAAGATAAACACTTAGAAGAGCTTAGAAAACCAGATCAACAGTAATTGAAATTACGTGCTTAATCAAAAGTACTGCATAAGGGGCATACTGTATAGCAGCCTCTTACTGTTCCCTAAGTGTATGTTAACCTAGTAGAAATCAGCATCTATTGAAATAAAGGTTAATTAAAATTTATAAGTAAAATTTACAACTGTGAGCTGTCCCTTAAGGAGCTCCTTAGTTCCATGAAACATATCATTTACTAGGAAAAATACTTCAGAAACTTCAACTAAGAAATAAAGACCATGTAGCTACATCCCTTAATTCAGAATACATCCTTTGGTCTAAAGACTTCTAATGTATCTCCTAAGACTTGCAAACTCACACTTCTTGACCTCAACATGATTGATAGCTTTTCAAGATAAGGATAACACACAGTCATTTGATTCACGCTACGTAGTTCATAAGGCAAGAGGAAAACAATTTATGCAAAAAAATATTTGATGAATCTTAACACAGCTTCCAAAACAACCCCACTTACTGAAAGCATTATTTCCCTCATGCCTTGTGAGCAATGGCACAAGACTGTTTACCTCACTTGCCATACTGTGGATTGCAGTAAGATAATGCTGCTGGCGATTATTAGAGGCACTTCTTTGTCAGTAATCAGTTTCTCATTCAGTACCTAAAGTAAATGTGGATGTGTTACTGTATTAAAGCAGATTAAAAAGGAAATAGTCAGCTGTGCACTGCCCACTGAAAGAGCTAGTCATCAAATATTTAAGGCTAGCTCTTCATTCTCATAGTAGCACAAACAGTTATGAAAACAATACACCGTTTGCATTGTCTAGAATAAATAAGCGCTCACTGGAATAGCAATAGTAAAATCAAAAGAGATATAACAGCATCTCATCATACCTGAAAGGCTTTTGATCTCTGCTAGTCTTATTACAGGTATTCACTGAAAGTCAAGCCTCTTTGCTATGACTTAGTGGCGTCAGGATTTATGGATACAAGCATACCAGTCAGGCATTGGCCCCTTGGACGATTGTCAGCAGGAGCCCAAAGTGGTGAAAACCCAAGGCCCAGATTTACTTTCCTGACAAGCTGTATCACAACAGTTAATTTGTACTGGCAGCGTTTCTAAGTCACCAGCAGACCCATCTGGAAAACAAAACCTGTATTTCATGACAAACGTTGTGGCTCTGATATTTGGTTCTGTTCCACAAACAGGAGGATATCAAGAACTTACATGGAAAAATCATGAAGCAATATGCAATCTGAACACACTTTTTCAAAACAGCCAAAAGAAACTACCTGGGATATAACAGACAAAGAAGAAAAATACACAGCACTACAAATGCAGCTGAATGCAGTCCTGCTGAATGCCTACAAACTATTGAATCAGCCACTTTCTCCCTATGAATCCATTGCATCCATGAAGAAAAAAAACCACAACGAGAGAGACTGCAATGAAGGTAAAAAAAAAAAAAATAATAAAATTCAAGTCCCTGCTCCCAATTACGTTAAGCAGATCTTTATGTTTGGCAACCATGGGCCATAATGCTAACTAATTAGTTGTGCAGAGAGGCCTGCTTTCAGTTACTATTGCTAGGCAGAAATATGTTGAGTCTGAATTAAGCCTGGTTTTGAAAAAATTCTGATGTAGAGCCTCACTAACTACTTGGATTTGAGAGATTATTTTCTCTTCTTCTCAACACCAACTGGAACCAACCAGAAATGTCACTGAATAGACTAAAAGGCAGTTAGGAAGAGAAACTAGAGACTAGCAAAAAACTCAGCCGCAATATAAAAAGCAAGAGAACAGCAATTTGAGGGAATTTATGTTTTCATTTATTATCATAGTACCTTTCTCTACTCAGAGGGAGATTGAAAATAAATGACATGCTCAAGTGAAATACTGAATGGATCATTTTTTTTGTGTTGTGAATATAAAATCACGCGTTCTATAAAGTACTCTGGGAGAATGAAAGCTTTAGATGTAATCCCATATTTTCATTTCCATATGAAGATCCTGCTGCAATAGCAACAGGATGTGGATGTACACATTGGAGATCACTGAAGACAGTTCTAGCACAATTTGCTTTAAATCACTTCTGCAACTCCTTACTGATAAGCCTACAGCCAGTCTACTGGCTGAGAAGTAAGTTAACCCCATTAGAGAGTTCTATACTGACAGGTTTCAGCTACAAAGCACCAAGCTGCAGAACTGATCTCTTAATTCACAGATGCATCAAAAACTGCTTAAAAGCATGGAAGTAGCTATACAAATTTAGACCAATCATTCTAGCCAGTATCTTATCTCAGACAACAGACAGTACTGATGTTTAGGAATGCAGATGAGAACACTGAGTGCGTTTAAGAGATTATTTCTCCTAGTAATGGCCATGCACAGTTTAAGAATCTCCTCAGTAGGAGGTTACATGGAGACCAACATGTCCACTGATCACAGATTGACAAGAAATGTCTTAAATGCCAACTCCATAACATCCTGAAGAACCAAATTGCATGCAAAGCTTAATTATGCCTGGTGTAGAGAAAGCCTTCCTTTTATTTGTTTTAACCTGATGACCGCTCACTTGGCAAGAAGCCATGAACTAAAGATCCCCATTCATTCTCTCCACCCTTCTCTTAATTTCAAAGTCTGTTATCTCCCTTCTGTCATTTCTCTCCTCAACTAGGGAGTCCTAGTCAAATTAGTTTCTTCTTAGGGAACTCAGCACAGTATGGAGACTTCCATCACATGGTCAGTCAGGTTAATACATTAATAGAGGTCATTTGCATGTCTTTCAGAAGCTAAAGTCCACCTCACCAAAATACCAATCCAATTGCTGAAGAGTAAAAGGGCTGACAAGCCTAGAGAGGTGACCTCTGCAGAGCTCTATGGGTTATCTCCTTTGTGACTGAGGAAGAAGTTTGATTCATCAGGGCATGATGTGAAGAGGGAATCACACTAATTTCCCACTGCTTTACAGCTTCTATATTTTGTAGCCCATGTCACAGGGTATGGTCTCTCTCCTCCACAACTGGTTGGCTGACCTGAGTTGCTTATGACTGTGTTTCTGCTTCAGAGCAACAACCCTTGCTCTTTTATGGTTCACAAATGCCCTGAAATTCCTCAGTTCGAATCCCGCTGTTGACCTAAGTGAGATGAGTTACAAAAGCTGTCTAAAATAAGCTAAATTTTATGGCACTCTAAGCCCTCTGCAAAAGTCATTTGCAGGGAAAGTTGATAGGTTTCCAGAAACAATGACGATTAATGCAGTGACAATTTGTGCCTGTGTAGCAGAGCCACTGACTGACCAACTTGAATTGCTGCTGCTGAGCAACCACTTTGTAGAGTTGTTGAATGTATTATGCTGTTTGAAGGTCTAGTACATGTCATCATGCCACGAACTCTTGGGGGCATTGTACTGTGATATGAAAGGGAGCAGCACAGCAACAACAATCAACATAGGCTTACAAATTCAGCCTGTAATGCTTCCAGGAGAAATTAGCCCATACTGAGCTCTGGGCTGCTGTGACATGACGGGTACTAAGACCCCAAAAGATACCATGTAGGGAATCTGAGCCCTTCTGGATCCACTGTGTGTGAAAACCACAAATTTAACAATCCCTGAAGCACCAACCATTAGCAAACAAGGACTACAGACTTCTTGGCTTACATCCAACAACCCCGGCAACTGTGCTTACAGGGGTGGACATCCAAGAGATACTGTGGTCCTTAAACCCCTGCTATTTTCTGGAGAAGTCTTATCCCAATACATATGAAGGACTATAAAACTTTTAACTTAGACTTTCTAGGTAACTTTAAAACATCTCTTCAACACACCTGACTCCACGAAAAAAAAAAAAAAAAGCTTCTTAGAAGTTTATTTTCTCAATATACATGCCCATTCTTTAAACACACGATAATTTAACAGACATAGCCTCACTGAGGGTTCAAAATAGATGGAGAGGGAGTTGGACAGGGAAGTAAACTGGGGAGGTGATTTCCCCTTAAAGGTGGCAAAATTCATGCACCACCTCTGAGGTATACAGATTTTACTGACTTGGAAATAAAGTTCTGGTTTCTTTACCCTCATACATAGATAGCTGTGATCACTGTCAGGAGCTAGGAGTACAGGCTGTGGGTAGAACAAAGAAGAAAACTTACTTATCCTCAGGGCTAGAGAGAAAAGTCTTATTCAGAACTACTTTGTGACCCAGGAAGAGTCAATGGACTTTTTATTCCTACTTAAAATGTAGGTTGTGTTTCACAGGAGGAACAAGTAGAAAATGCAGTGTGGCAGCACAGATTAACTCTCAACTACCCCATACCATAGTGGAAGGTTCCTTTCCTGGATTTCCATTTAAGGCAGCACCTGCAGGGTCCAGCTGAGCTTGCTGCCTCATTGTGACCCTAAGTTGCTGTGGCTGATTTAACAAAATGAAAGAAAAAATCATATGTCTAACTGTGTGCAGCAGATCAGTCAGAGCTGAGATCACAGACCACTTCCTCTCAGTCCTCTCCTAGCAACAAACTACTGGTGCTCTCGCTGTCTTTATTTCTTTCTTCACGTTCTTGCAAAGAACAAGCTGTAAAGTTCTTGCACTGTTTCACATCCATCTGTATTTAGGTATCTTTGCAAGTGACATCTATTTATATACCTAACCATAATGCTTTGCACCGAAGAAGGAATGCCTGAAGTTTTTTATGTGATGAATCAAAATCTACTCTTGTACTCCTATCAGGAAATGCTTACTGGAAAGCAAAACTAGTATTTTGATACACTCCACGTGTTTGTGCTTATAAAGTCTGCACAGAAATACCTATTAAATAACAAAGAGAAACTATTTTTTCCTTGCTTTCAGCCGGGCAAGCAAGACTTCCCTTTTCCTTCGCAAAAAAAAGCTGTGTTATAATAAGCATGGGAGATGCATATACTAGTTTTATGGCTCTGGTGATTTACTTCCAAATCTTTTGTTATTACATTAAAGGATCACTGAAAGATACAATGGTTAATATTTGTGTTTGATATGGTTGCTTTGTCTCAATTAAGGAACAGCTTGTTGATTACAATTTCAAACTCTGCAAGTGAAACTTCACTCTACTGCAAATGCATCTCCAGCTGTTAGGAAAATACGTATCATTCACACACTATATACATCATAACCAGATATTTGATGACAAATATTCACTATCTGGTGAAAACTGAAAAAAAAAAACCCATTCAAAATATGACTAGATTTCTAATATGGTTAAATACATGATATCAGTTATATTAAAGCTTGCCAAAACAATGTGTCTATGTGCAACTCTTGAGACTAGAGTCTTTTCAGAAATATTCTAAATTAAGTTTCTTTACAGGAGTGAGGTAAGTCACTGTCGAGTTCAGTTGGAGATGGTAGCCTGAACTGCCAATCCACTGGTTAGAAACCTAAACACAGTCTTGAGCTTAAGCAGATAACTACATTGTGCTGCCCAGAAAAAAGGCCCATCACATGTCCTTGTATTTTTGCCGCCCCCGCCCAGTAGATCTAACCCCCAGCAGGTGGCAGAAGACAGTTGATTCCCATGCTCAAGCCCTGACCCTACAGTGAACTTTCCTTACCTGTACCAAGCATTCCATTGCCAGACCCTGGCTGGGAATGAGATCTTAATGAGCCCCTCTGTATGACAAACTGTCTTTCAAAGTTACATGACAAATGTCATTCTCAGTGCTGTGGATTAGATTCCTTACATTATGTGACAAAATCGGGCAGCACGGAAGGGAGATTGTCATATCTGTCAATATTTGTATGTACATTTGTTTCCATCCTAACACTTTTAAAAATTTCTTATTCTGATGAGAAGGAGAAGAACCTGAGTCTGTAAACACTTGCTTGTCTTGTACAACTATTTACAGGGACAAAACCAACAAGGGACTGATCGAATTAATTTCATATTTAGGTAGCTAGATAATGTACATAAAAAAGCCTTTATTCTAAACTCTTTTGTTTCATGTATGACATACATTGCTTAGACTGTAATTAGATTGGAATTACACCCCCTAACCCCCTGACTGTTCACTCAAATAAAAACAGCATTTACTGTGGTTGCAGTAACATTCTTTAGCTGTTCTCTCTCTGACAAGTTCATTTCCTAGCAGGGATGTTATGGAAGCAGCAAGTTTTAATTTAACATCAGGAACAGACACAGAAAGTGTATTTTAAACCTCAAACACAACTATGCATAGCAGAAACTTGCCTGAAATAATTATTCTCATTACTTTCTGAACTCAGTAAAGTGCTGAGGAACATACTTACCTTTAAGCATTTTCTGAAGTCCCTTTTAAATCTCTGTTCTAATATTTTCCTGAATGGGAACCTCCATCTGGGGAGAGAAACAATATCTCGTTACAAATGATGCATCTAATAAAAATGAATCAGCACAGCACGCATTTTGATTGCCAATTACTTGCAATCAACTGCTCAGAAATACTTGCTGATCAAGAAAATACTCTTAGAAATGTTCATTAAAAATATTTGTGAACAGTTTCAAGTGTACACAGGAAAGAATATCTATGAAAAAGTTCAATTGAATATTGGAAAGAAAGCATAAAAATGTTGCCATGTAAGCCATGAGGTGAAACTTCAGGTACTTTATTAATTTCTTTTCAGCCAGTGATTTACTTAGTTCTTATTATAAGACTATACATAATAAGGCTATTCATATTATAAGGCTATATATAAAATAAAAATTAATTTTGCTATCTGAATCTCTAACAGTGTAATTAGTACCACTGGTTAGTTTTGGAATATGTTACAATAAAATGTTTTATGTGAATGCATCTATATTCACCATGAAAAAACTTCATTAAGTCTCAGTTACAACTGATACTCAGAATTGAAGTTAGATAGAACGTATCATAAATACTGAAGGAAAAATTAAGCCTATAAAAAGCATAGCAAGTAATAGGAAAGAGAAGCAAGATAAATATTCAAATCCGTTTCCATTTCATGCACATTTCTGAATAACTATGAGAGTGGAAAGTACCAAAAATGCTAAAATGGCCATTAAAAAAAATAACTCTGACCCTAAAATCTCACCCTTAATCAAGCTGAAGGAATATGCTTACTCAGCATCTTTGTTATGAGAGAATATTTAAAAGGTTCAAAGGCAGAAACATTCAAGTTCCAGTGAAAGCTGAGAGGCTTTGCAAACCTAATTCTCATGTGGGTTCTAAAATCTTTCCCTGCTTCTTGAAAAGCTGGATAAAATATTAAATACAAATTAAAAGTTAAATTGCCCTGTTGTTCCAGATAAGATTTTTTCAAAAAGCACTTTTGAAGAAAATTGAAGGTTTCAAGGGAAATTTCCTAGTTTAATAAAATTGTTTCAAGCTTTTGTTAAAGGATAAGAAAGTGGAAAATTTTTTTCACTTGAGGAAATAGAACATCTTGATAGGCTTTCTGAAGTCCAAAAAACAGGGCCTTTTTTAATTGAAAAGAAGTAATGCTCTGGTCAGGGATACTGGATCATCTACTAAAACCACTAAGTAAATAGCTACTAGAAGTAAGTTTCATTCAATGACATCTCCATCTGAAAGTCATTCTATCTGCAAGACTTCTGCCAGGGTTCCCCATTTTCTACAATATCTGCTAATTGTGCAACACTTCATAAATCACAAACACCCAACTGCAAAAAATTTGGCTGACCTTAAGGATACATCTCCTTTCTCTCAAAGTTACAAAAAGATTCCAACCCACTCAATAACACACCATTGACACCCACAGAACAATATTTTAGTAAAGGTAGAAATATTGGAGCGGTGTCACCCTTGCAGAAAGTATTTATCCAGCTGATTAATGTGAGAGGATATGTTCAGAAGTCTGTTGTTCAACCACAGAGGAAAGAAATCTCAGGAGTAGATGTGAGCATGAATAGAAAATGCAAGAAAAAGGTTTTACTGCTGACTCCAAATCTTGTCATTGTCTGCTAAATGTAGCAGGTCATGGCACATTACAGTCTCTCATCATGCTGAAATCATGGTCAAATTCAATTCATGGTCAAATTTTAGCACGGAAGACAAAAAAACTTGCACTGCTGCTCCTACTAACTTTCCTGCTGTTGTCTTACAGTTTGGCACCATTTATGCCTCTATTATTTCCTTCCTAAGAGGAAAATATCATTTGTATTAAGTTGATGACAAAAGCTTTAACTTGTTTTAAGAAGGGGAAAGAAATTAGGAAGAAGGAGAATTGGATAATAGCTGTATTATTCATAGGAAAGCATACGTAATTTATATAGTGCTGCTAGTGTGCCATTTAAAATTGCTATAACTCCAATTAAGCCCATTTAAGTAATGAATAGGACTACTCTACCGTGTATGAATATTAATTTCATGGTCTATTTTACATATCAGAAACTAAAAACTTATTCCTAACTCACATAGACATTTTACAACACTTACTATCAAAACTGTCCAAGATGTAAAGGTTCTTCCAAACAATATTATGCTTCAGATTCCATGACCAGATTTCTGGACAGCACCGTGGGACAAAAGTATTGCAGAGAGATTAAATCTGTGTGAAGGTACTTAGATGTCTGTCTGGAGGAGATGGAATTTTTAGCCATATTAAATAGCACAACCCGCCACCCCTAATACGTAGAATTATCTTCAAAAATCAAGCCCGGTAAATGTGCCTAAATTGGAAATCCATAAAATTAGGTAACAGCTTCAAAAAACTGAGACATTTGAAACACCTTAGAGAAAAGAATATAATTATTAAATAAAAGCTTACTTCTCGTTTTACACAGAATTTTGTTTTTCTAAAAGGATGTTAAGTGATGTTAGACAATCTCCATTCAAGACAAGAAGTTCTATTCATATTGGAACAAATTTTGGAGAAGGAGTAACCTGTGTGTTTTTGAAACACAGTATGAGAATGGAAATTCATTAAATTATATATTAGATCACTATTTTTTCTGCTTTTTTTATTAATGCATAGTATGCATATCACAGTACTCCTGATGTCCCGCAGACAGGTACTCATGCTTAGCTTCAAGCAGGCAACTTCCACACTCATCACCACAATTAAGTGCATGCATAAGTCCACACAGGAGTCCAATATCACCAAAGACACAGAAGGCCCAAATGAAGAACTGCAGAAGGAATTATAAGGAATCCTGCAAGTAACTCTTCATGTAGTTAATGACTCCAACTGCTGTACATCACATTCAACTCAAGTAGGAACTCAAGTATCTGATATTTGTATTAGTAGTATGCAAACACTTAAAGCATTTGCGCGTCATTTTCCAATAAATTAGTTCTTTCGTAAGCAATTCTCTTTTACTTTCTGAATTACTTACCCCTAATGTACCCTTCTTATCCCTATTGCAGGGCATTTCTCCTTCTTCCTAGCTAGCAACAGCAAGAGCAAAAGAAAGTACAGTTATGATGACATTTTGGAAAGCCTGAAAACATAACACAACAGTAAAATTTGACATTCAGCAAGCAAGGGAAGAATGCAAAGTGCAAGGTCCTGCACCTGGGTCAAGGCAACCCTCAGTACTGATACAGGCTGGAGATGAAGAGATAAGAGTAGGCCTGCCGAGAAGGACTTGTGGGTCTTGGTGGATGAGAGGCTGGACATGAGCAAGCGATGTGCACTTGCAGCCCAGAAGGCCAACCATATCCTGGGCTGCATCAAAAGAAGTGTAACCAGTAGGTCAGGGGAGGTAATTTAGCCCCTCTGCTCTCGTGAGACCACACCTAGAATACTGCCCTCAGCACCAGAAGGACATGGACCCGTTGGGGTATGTCCAGAGAAGGGCCATGAAAGTGATAAAAGGCCTGGAACACCTCTCCTATGAAGAGAGGCCGAGAGAGTTAGGGTTGTTCAGCTTGGAGAAAAGAAGACTCCAAGGAGACTGTATTGGCCTTCTAGTACTAAAAGAAGGCTTATAAGAAAGATGGGGGAAAAAATTTTTAGCAGGGCTTGTAGCAATAGGAAAAGGCAGAATGGTTTTAAACTAAAAGAGGAGCAGTTTAGACTAGATATCGGGAAGAAATTTTTTAAACTTAGGGTGGTGAAACACTGGAACAGATTGCCCAGGGAGATAGAAAATGCCCCATCCCTGGAAACATTCAAGGTTGGGTTGACTGGGGCTCTGAGCAACCTGATCTTGTTGAAGATGTCCCTGCTCACTGCAGGGAGATTGTACTAGATGGCCGTCATGGTCTCTTCCAATCCAAATCATTCTATGATTCTATAAAGAAAGGAGCTAAAGGTAAGATTGAAGCAGTGGTATTTAGTTATGCAGAATTCGGTATCTCATCATCTGCATCTCTTGTGTTACAGAGAAGCTGTCTATTTTACTTGTCTTAGCCACTCCAAGTCCTACCAGAAGTTTCACAGGAAAGCAAGGCAATTTGAGAGCCTGTGTTGACACACTGCTTGCACTTGTCTTAGAGAAATTGAGTCACCCAGACTGGAGAGTGTTGTAGGCATATGTGTTCCCCATTGCTTAAGACTTAACTTTTTGCTGTTCCTGGATTGTTCCTTTCACTTGGTGGTAAAAAGAGTAATTTCAAGAGGTATAAATAGTTCTGGTCATGAATAGAAATAAAGAAGGGAGGACTAGCAACATTGTTTAAATTTTAGTGCATCGGATTATGCCATTTCTGCTTCACACTCTGCTATCAAAAAGAAACAGAGAGACAAAGGAAGGAGAAAAGCTTGACCTAGCATACCAGACTATAAAGAAAGACTGTACAGGTCCATCTCTAGATACAAGGCAATCTGGGAGCAAAGAGAGGAAAAATGAATATATGCCATATTTTTATAGATTATCTAGTGCATATAAGGGCTTAAGTTGTTAGACCAACTTTGAATCTTACCCACCACCCTCAGAAATGTGCGTCCTTGCACAAGGCACAGATACACACCTGGCTTTCTGTGATTAAGTTCCCTTTCCTTCCTCCCAAACCTCCCCTGTCATAAATAGTTTTCTTTTGTCTCCTTCAATTACTGTTTGCATGTGCATGCAATTCTCTTATTCTCTTAGATAGGCAATGATGAAAATGGAGCTTTTCAAAATCAAAGACAGCATTCTCAGGCATGAATTCCCACTAGCCAGGTCCTACAGCCTCCAGCTTGTTTTTCTTGGAGCAAATGCAACCTCCAAAAATATTGCAGGTCAACTCTGCCTGCAGAATGGCTGTTCTAGTCCTCCTCTCAGACACTCAGGTTGGGAGGCTGGTCTTCCAATATAGGCAGCAATATGAGGAAGATCCTTCCAAGGAGGATATGCAGCAAAAAAAAAATCCATCTCCTGCTCCACCATGTTTCTCAAAAGAGCCTAGCCAGCTCTGCTGCCCATATAGTGCAGCCCAGTAGCTCAGGAAATACTACAAGCAGTGATAGGCCATGGGCTTTGTACCAAGCATGCCAGGTCTCAGGACTAAGGCATATCTGGCAGGTTTTTTTTGGAGTGTATCTTGACTTTTTTTCCCAGAGGTGTTAGAGAGAACAGTAATTATTACGAAAATCAGAGGACAGCAGAGCCATCATGGAAGAGTATGAGACAGAAAATATAGGCACATCTCATGAAGAATTTGGTCATCTTAGAACAACAAGATCACATACCCAAATCTCACAGTTTCTGAGCGTGAAGTTAGGACAGGGTAGCCAAGAAGAGGGATCACAGCCACTACAGAAATATAAGACAGAAAATGGCATCTGTTTATATGAGGAAATACACAAGAGTTTAATGTCCAGTCCCACAAACATGCTTCAAGAGTCCATACCCCCATCTTTGTCTACCTAGGACATTTAAACCTCTGCTGCTCCTTCTACTACACTCCAGGCTTGCCAGGAGCCTGGCAATGACTCTGACTGTTCTCATCATCTGTTCTGAGCTAATTCAGGTACTGTTAGCAATGGTGCCACAGCAGGACAGACCAGAATACAAGCTGACAAATGTTGTGTCATTGCAGTTAAGTGATCAATACTATTTTAGTTGCCATAGTGAGCAGGTTTAAAACAACAGCATTGTGACCATATGGCCATATGATGCCTTCTTTTATGTACTCAGGCATTAAAAAAACACAGCAAATGCCTTAAAAAAATTAATTTGCAAGATTCTGCCCGTATTGCAAAACCTCCAAGCATTCCGAGTCATTCCCCAGATTTTGCCACCCCGAGAGAAGTGAAAGCTAAGCTGTGGAAGGAAAAAAAATCTTAACAAGAAATAGTTATGTATTAAATACCCATTAAAACTCACTTTTTAGAAGTACATGAGTGAACAGTTAAGGTCACTCATGCTGTTAAGAAATGTGATGGTCTCACATTTGTGCCAAGAAAACTTTAAACTAAGCAACCCTCCTTTGCATAGTATTAAAGAGAGGTCGAGAATCAGATACACTCATACATCACAAAATGAATGGATTATAAATAGACTTTTAAGATAGCAATAAAATCATTCATTACACTTTTAAAATGAAAAGTTGGAGTGAAAAAAAGCAGCCAATGTAATAATTGCTTTGAATAGCCACAGCTGGCAAGCAGCTGGATTTCAAATGGGCTTTCTTTCCCAAATGCCAAAAGCAATAATTCATTGCTGTGACTCTGCTTATGTGAATTACAACACTGTCTATGATGATATACGCAGCCACTGTGTGTTCTGTGCAGACCATACTGTGATTATCTGTAGAATGGCAAAATATTGGGATAAGTGTGACCTACACCATCAGAGCTACAAGCATGGCATTGACAAAACTTTGTATCTGAGATAACCCCCTTTCTGAAATTGCCCTACTGGAAACAGAAGTTTCTGAAAGAGGGGATGACCTCTAGTGAAATTAAAACCCTGCTTCCGCACTTTGGGAAAAATACCTTAATTGTGAAGACTGTGATTTTTCAAAAATATATACTGCAGTCACACACACAAATCCAGGTTCTCAGACAACCTAAGAGAATATGATCAACTCAAACCAGCAAAACTACAACGATTTACACTGAGGTTTTCTGTCCTTGCATTAAGCATCTTTCTACAGTTAGCCCTGTAAGTATCTATCAGTGCCTACAAAACGTGTGGTTTCCAAAATATATCACCTTCCTGCCTTAATTGCACAAAACAGGCTGTGGGGTTTGCTGGGAAAGGTCAAGGTTGCAATGGCAGTTAAGATATCCCCAAGAATCAAGTTCCATTGAGTGTTCTGGATAAGCAACAGAATGCATTGCTTTGGGTACCCTCAGACCTAAGAGGTCTTGAGGATCATCTGCCATAAATAACATCACAGCAATGTTGCTGTAGAGGCAGTGGTCTAAGAATACAATAACATGATAAGGTTTGCAACTATAGATCTCGAGATCTGTGTCTGTACTTTCCAAAAACTCCCCTATTCTTTTTCAGCTATGAAGGATAATAGATTTAGCTGGTCAGGCACTGCATCAGTGCTAAGACTAGAGGAATTCTTGCAAATCCTTTCAGTCCTGATTTCTATGAACCACTGACTTTGAGATCACAACATAGAATACAGCTTTAACATTAAAAATGAGAAGAGCTTAACAAGAGTATGATTCAGAGGTTCAAAGGAAAAAGGAGCAAAGTTCAAAGAATTACACCCTCTACCACACAAAGTCCCTGTAGGCAGATGGAGGAAAGTTACTGTGAATGCTGAGGTGATAACAGAAAGGCAGGGCAGACACAGGCTGTGCCTGTATAACATCGACCACAGCAGGTCTGGGCATCTATGTTCCACTGCAAACATCAGTGAGAGTAGCAGTTGTCTTAAAATTCTATTTTAAAATAGATCATGTGGACACATTCATAATGTGACATCGTGGTATATTCGGGAAGGATACAGCTATCTTTGAGGGGGAAAAGTTCTCAGAACAAAAAGGAATAAAGTAGACAAACATTAAATAAATTTCTAACTGGCATCTTCTGAAATTATAGTCTGAGTTCAGACTTGGCCAAGACACTGGAAAAATCTTTCTTTTGATTTCTAAAAGCTGCCCTAGAAATATTCCTTTGGGGATTATCAGTGAAACCTGCTAACTAGTGTAGCAGTGTGTCTTTCTAAAACAATGTTCATTTATCACAATTACACTCAACTGGGAACCTTTACTCCAAACCTACTGAGTGAAATTGCTGTGAGTTCAGTAAAGAATACTGTCCCTACTGGTACCAGACACACAGAAGGAGACAGCATATTGTGCATACCAAGAACAGAAGAGCCTTATACCACTGCCTATTAGTGCCTGGGGTACTTACATATCATCAGCACAGTACTGGGGCACCCTGTGGCCTTTAGCCTCTTTCTTGTATGACTTCTAATGCTCATATCACCAAGCTACCACTGAAAGATATAAAACACAGGCAGGGTGACTTGCTCACATTCACATGAGAATATGGTCTGAGCGTGAAGTTAAATGTGCCAACTCCAGACAAGTCTGCTAGTGCTGGCTAGCTTCCTCCCTCAGTAACATAAACATGCAAAACTTTGTCACTGGGCTGGTGTGGTGATAGGAACTGCTGCAGTATTTACATAAATATTGAGCTATCACAGTTTCCCTGTCTGGCTATCTAATCCATTCTCCTGGATAAGAAATGGTTTAATGTCTGTTCCACAGCAGACATAAAAGTTCATGAATAATCAGAAGGTAGATACTTCAGTGAGCACAAGAACTACTCTGGCTACCCACTATCCTTAGAACATGGGACCCAAAGACTGAACATTAAAAGCAAAACAGAAAACACAGGTCTATTTTTAACTTGTCTAGCATTCCAGAGCTAAAGGAGACAGAGTACAGGGTGCCTGACAGCATGACCCATTGGGAGCCAGCTGGTCACTGAATGTACTCTCAATCTCACAGGACCTGTGATTCAGACCTCCCGAGGCAGAGATGCATATGTTAGCCCCATAAATTTCTTTAGCTGCTTCTTTAAAAACCATGTAAACTTTCAACATTTATATTGAGGCAAGAGTTCTATGGGAACCTGAGTAAGAGAGCCCATAGGATATATGAGAATCATGGCAGAAGGAGGGAATGTTACTTCCATATATCTGTATTTGTAGCCTTGCAGTTGGAAATAAGACCATAAAGATGTTTCCACAATGGCTATTTCACTAACTTTAATAGAACTCGTATGTCCTGTGTAATAAAATAATAACCTTAGTTGATTTTTTAATTATCCAGTTTTTCAGTTCCTGCAGTTTCTAGCACCATCCAATACATATATACCAGGCAAAGACAGACAGACTTTATTAATAATATTGCTTCTTAATTCTGCTTATCCAGGTTTACACCCTGTGGCATATGGTAGTAAGAATGGACAAACCAATTCAAAGCTGAAAATACATCAAAAGCCATATGCAGCCACAGGATAGACAGAAATCAAGAGAGTTCAATGAATCATATTTCTCCAGTCATAATTGTCTTCAACTTTAGCTTGTTTCAGAGATCTTTCTGAGACCTAAACATGAAATAGTCTGTAATTCTGTAAGACAGAGTTGGGGGAAAAGATTTACTCTGTGTTTCACAATTACATATTTTTCCTATTAATAACTAAGTACTTTGTAATCTACATATTTCTTTTTTGTGTTTGCCTTGAAAGCTGACCTTGCAAGTGAAAAAATAATGCTCAGCCCTTAAATTGCACAAATTTAAGTATTTTCTCTTCATGCATTTGGCATCGAAACTGTTCTCTCTCCTCACATATTGAACATCAGCAGAAAACTAGAAGGAAAGCACATGCATTTTTATGCTTCTTTACATCATTTCCACAACTGAATTTCTTAGGGGCCAGGAAATATGTTACAGGGGCCAAACAAATCAATGTTATGGCACAGACCTTTGAAAAACATCCTTCATGATTAGACACCTTTTTGCTCTCCCGTTGAAAAAAACTCAAGACTGACTGTTCTGGTGGGAGAAAAGACAGAGTGCAATCTTCTGATGTAACAAACTAACAGTGCACATGCATGTGAACAGGTATGAAGTACAGGTGAGCAGCAGAGACAGCTGCCTGCTTGAATGGCACAGGTATTGGGTCAATTAATGAGACAGATGGTGAAGCTTTTGCTGAGCTGGAAGTTTTAATTCCTTGCTTTGCTTCTGATTCACTATCCATAAACACTACCCTCCACATGAAGCCTGAGCTCACTAGAATACAGTTGCGATCGCTGATTGATTTGGACAAGCCATATGAGGGGACTCTGGCTGGCTGGAGACAATGCTCTACAAACCTTTATCCATTTTGTTCTTTTTAAGATAACAAAAATACCCTAAACAGTCCCCATGTGTATGAAATTCTTCTCAAGGATGAGCTGTAAGTGAGAGATATTATAGATGCACTACTTAGTGTGGTATTGGAGGGTGCTAAAGCATAAGACTTAGGAAGAAACATATATTGAATACAAGGAAAAAACACATGACTGTTCAGGACAAAACTCAAGCACAAATTTAAGGCTACTTCAGCACTGCATAGATTGTAGTGGCTTTTTTCACCTGGAGCCCTGAAATAATGGATTATTCTAAATCAGGAGGAGAGGGGAAATAGTATTCCACAAATAAACTATATAATTCTGGAAGTTAGATTCCCTGAGCTTCCTACACAGTCAGCAAAGAAAGATTTCTGCAAAAATTAGTACAGAGTGTGTTCCTCAAAGCTCCCATTACAGTTAATGGAGAAAAAAATAATGTAATTTGTGCATAAGAGAACTAAACTGGTCATGTATGTTAGAGTGTGAGGTATGAATCTCCTTCTGCAGAACAACACACAAGCAAGCATGTCAGGGCACACATCTGGCAAGACAATAAATGCACTCAAATTTTTGCTGAAAGCGGTATGGAACATGGTCTGAGTTAGACCTATAAAAATAAAGAGCGGGGATGTACAACATTTGCCTGCTTTTTCCATGGGTAATATCCCCTCTCTACCTTTTAAGTCAGGATAGAGAAGACAGACATACAGTTTTGCTCATTTCCAGCTGAAGCGTGTAATCCTCTTCTCTGTATCAGCATCCAGCACTGATAGCTGCTGTGTAATAAATAATTGTCACTTCACATTCATAAGAACCATTCAGAAAAAGAGACATTATCTGTGCCTAGGGACTGGAGTGTAATCATCAGGAAAGTAACTGCACTTCCAAAACATGGAGCATTTATTGCCTCTTATTTTCTATGCCCTCTCTATCCCAACTTTCCCATTTGCTCTATTTGCATCTGCCACAGATGACCAGATCTGCCTTTTACAAAGGCCTGAAGGTTTCCTTGTGCCAGCCTTCCTTCCTTGGCTGGAAACAAAACACAGAGCACAAGTAACGTTTTGCAGGTCTATCCTCAGGGGTGCCTCTCAAGGGTCAAATCCAACCAGCTTTGAGAAGTTGCACAATAAAAATATAGTCAGCAAGAGTACAGTACTTGCAAGATGAAAATCAGCTGAGGTCCTACTGCATAATGTGTGTGCTTAACTCAAAGTAAGCAGCCACCACACTGAGGAGTGCTGGGACCGTAGATGCCCAAGAGTTTTTGGGAAGCCTTAGCCAGTCTTGTACTTCCAGGAGAAAGTCCATAGTACTTTCAAGAAAGCTAAAGAGGGTGCAATTATCTGCATGTCCATTAAAGATTTATGACAATTACTTCTAACACATGGTACTAAGATAAAGGTAGTAATGACTGCAGAGAAAACATTTATCTTTTCTGTTGCAAGCTTGTTCAGTCTGAACATAGAATTGTTCAGAATTGGATAGTTGAGTCCAACTTTCAATAAGCAACCTGAAAGACAACTACCCAATACTTTTTAGCATGTTTAGCCTTCCTTAGTACTGTAGATTTGGAAAGGTAAACCACGTTATCACCATGTTCAACTACATTCACATCCTGTTAACATCAAGATTCAATCTTCAACACGTACTCAGTCACTTTGTCTGGCTGTATAACTTATATTTCGTCAACTCACATTTTCAGCTGTCTTTAGACGGAGACTTTAAGCCCAAAACAAGGATAGGGGACAGTCAGCTCTTCATTTTAAAGCATATTAGTAGACAAAATGAGAAGAGAAATGGTTTCCAAACTCAAAAGACAGCCCATTTTTTGTTGGGACATTGCTTGTACAGGCTCATAAATAAATGAAAAATAAGTTGATTTGAAGAAGACAGGTTAAATTTGAACCTATAGTCCCCATAGAACTCTTGGAAAGAGTCAGAAAATATCATTTAGGATGTTACACCAGAGTGGGGTCACTCTCAGGAGCATTATGTAAGACAGAGAGCAGATCAGAAGATCAGGCTCCTGACCACATAAATCATTTGTGTTGTAGGATCCAAACAGAGCATGCAACAAAATTCCCCAAGTCAGCAAGCAAAATGAGGGGAAATAAAACTTAAGAGACAAAAATCCAAAATGCCAACCTAAGTCTTTACTCAGTTTCAATTTAGAAGTAGTTTAACAAAATGAGAATTGAAATTACATAGGAATGTTAGGTATATGTTTGATTAAATACATAAACCCAATGAAAGACTGGCCTGGAAAAGGAGCATTCCACCTCAGCCATTTTCAGAACTTTACTAATGGTAGATGCGTGACCTCCCTCCCACCCAATTCCCTGATTGCTTTTTGGTTTTCATCTGATTTGCTCTCTGAGGCTGATTTTTTTTCTAAATAAACAAAGCAATTGGCACTTGGGAGCCCTGTTTCATTGACTACTACCGACTTTGCTATAATAAACTAATTATAATCATATTAATGAGAAATTGTCTTACCTGCCTGTAGGTGGTGCATTATGTGTCGTGGACGATTCCTGCTGTCACCTACACTGAATTAACAAAGTAGATATACTCAGCTTCCAAGGTAAGAACTTCAAAAGTGAGAAAGCAAAAGCATGATTCTGTAAACATAATCACAAAACAGCACTAGAAATATTAATTATGTAAATCAGTAACTATTTATACTGCATTATAAATGAGACACTGCAAATTGCAGAAGTTGCTGGAATCAGGTGGACTGTTGCTTGACTGAATACAAGCAGAGCAAAGTCTCAGCAGCTATGCAGACAGAAATAGTGCCTTAGAAACCAAAAGAAAATTTTAGAGTCAAAGGAGAGGAAAATCATTCCTACAATGAGTTTACTATTTTTCTTTTTTTCTGCTTAAAAAAACCCCAACAAAACAAACAGCACAAATTGGTGATGACTGATACAAGAAATTTAAAATGAAAACAGGATCTCTCTGAACTGTCTGCATGTTGCTGATGAGTTGAATAGGGGCATTTCAACAGATGAAATCCCTGACGAGAGCAGAGGATTGCTGAAAGCCAGCATTATTTGAAAACCCTTATTACTATTCTGCATCATAAATAAAAATGAGACTATTTCCCGCAAAGAAATTTACTATGAAGAATTATGGCATTATATGAAAGAGAATCTTGTCTCCTTCTCAGGAGTTAAAAATCTGTTTGCAATTGCTAGATATTCATTTCAGTTTCCCAATTTAAGCAAGAACATTTGCCCTGGTTTTGGTAACCACTTAAACATCAAATGTTGCACTTTTCCATCAGAGGTTACTGTAGTGGCTGAACTGTACTTTAGTTTCTAAGGAAGCTAGAGGAAGTTCAGCAGTCCTATTCTGTCTGTGATTAAGTACCACGCTTGCAGAGACTTCACTCCTCAGACGGATCTTTCTTCACTGCTTTCTTGATGCCTGTGGGGTGTTTCCTCCAACCATCTTTTGACATTCGTGACTCCTTTTCTTAAAAGATATTCATTCCAACCCAGAATGCTCAGTTTTTCAGCAATTCCTACAAAAGGATCTACAAGATACTCTGAGAAGGTGACTGGCACTCTGTGGCGTTTGGTGCATGTATTGGCATTTTGGGATGGGGTCCATTCTTTCCTTCATGCCAGCTTACTAGCCCTGCTTTGCCATTGAAGCCATTGCAATGCGCTAGTGAGATCTGGGGTACCTATTACCAAGTCTCAAAGGCTGGCTTTATTGACAGACAGAAACACGCCCTCTTCTCAGTTTCACAGAAGCCTGTTTGTTTTCCCTTTCCTTTCATTACACTCTTGCTTGCACACTCAAGGTTAAGTAGCTTGTGAAGTTTGCTGTTCTGAGCAGGTAGCACGCCCAAAGATTAGTATTATTAGATTAGATTATCTGATTTGTCATTTTTTTCAGCTAGTGACATTTTCCATTGGCTGTATTATGTGCATAGTTTTTATTGTAAGATCTATAGGCAATCAGGTTTCTGTTAGTGATCATACGGTTTCCTATTCTTTTATAGTGGAATATGGCTTTTGGAACGGCCAGAAAGTATGTGAGCTTTTTCAAATCAAACACCTAAAGACATCGTGTTTGAGGATGCAATTTATATGCAAGTGGCTTAAGAGATGTCCGCAATGTGGGCAGGTTCTGTTATTCTGCTCTTAACATCTGCAAACTTTTCAAACACATTCAGAAAACAGAAGTAACTGCAGTGCACACAAAAAGCCATTATAGCCTCCCCCTGCCTTTGAGAGTGTGATAAGCTTAGCAGAATTCAATTAAAGTTTATAGTGCACTTTACCAGAAGGGCAATTTTGATGCAATCATAAACAAAATCAGATAGGAAAGTTGTCATAATGGCATCGAAGTATGCAGAGACAAAACAGCTAAAGGAGGGTCATTGCTGTGCACTCCAGTTCTAAAATATCTTTCAAGTCATCCCTGAAGGCCTCTGCTTTGGCCTATTAGCCAGATAAAACTGACCTCAACATCAGGAGGAAAAATTTTATCCAGACTCCAATTTTTTAGGTGCTTTGTCATAAACAAAAAGAAATCAAAGATAGAATTTCACTTTAGTTTTTCCCCATGAGGTTCTCTGAATGAGCATCAAGATTCTGAGGCTCAAGATTTTAATTAAAGGAGTACAAATTAAAACCTAACTATTTACTACCACTTGTGTTAAGTCTCATTAAATATATGAAGATGCCCTTTGACCTCACTACCTCCTGGCTTCCTTAGAGCCACTGCCTTAGGAGACAAGAAGCATCCCTCGACGTTTTTTCCTCTATATCGAGGTGTACAATATCTATTCGTCTCTTTCCTGGGACTTCTGCATACCCAGGGATAACAAGATCACAGCCAGATTCAAATGGTATTCACAGTTAAACATTCTACATTGTGATTTACCGATTGCTTTTAAAAGCAAAAGGTCAGAGGTGAGTGGGGTTTTTTTCCCAAAAAACGTATTGGCAAAATGTAGATGGATTTTAAAGGATGTCCCCCACCAGTGACGTTACATCTCTCAATAACATTGCATCACCACATGAGCAATTCTTGGGACTGAAGGCACATGGATAAAATACCTAGCTGCTTAGAAAGATGTCTTAGAAATGTCTTTCTAGAGAAAGATCCACAGAAAGACATGCCATGGGACTTTTACCCATGCTTTAACTTCGTTTCAGCTTTCCAGTGTGACATAAGCTTTAACAGACTCCCCTGTACAAGCAGAACAAACACATGACCCTATTATAGCAGATCAAAGGGAGCCCTAGAGAAACATCCAGACAGTATTGCAATTGAGTGAGAAGAGCCTTTTCTAAGCTGTGCACCCTGCACTCATGCCCCAGTCTCTGTGCTGTTGGCCTGTTTAGCTGAGTCACACCAACATAGCAAAGTTCAAACTTTTCTAGAAACATTTAAACAGTACTATTATTCTTTGAGGAGGACAGGAGATGGGCAGAGAAAATGGAAATTATATTTCATGGAATTATAAAATGGTTTGGGGTTAGAGGGTACCTTTAAAGATTATCTAGTCCATCCTCCCTGCAATGAACAGGGCCGTCTTCAACAAGACCAGGTTGCTCAGAGCAACCACACCACCTAGCTTGGCATCATCTGCGAACTTGTTGAGGGTGCCCTTGATCCCACTGTGACACTGATGAAGGTGTTAAACAGTACTGGTCCCAGTATGGATCCCTGAGGGATACCGCTGATCTCCATCTGGACACTGAGGCATTGATCACAGCTCTCTGGATACAATCATTCAGCCAATTCCTTACCCACTGAACAGTCCAACCATCAAATCCATATCTCTCCAACTCAGAAAAAAAGGATAATGAAAGTATATTTCTTACCCCTAGTTTCTGAGGCACTAAGAATTTATAAGTATCAAAGCAAGTATGCAGTCCATCTGTTCAGAACATAGAAATAGCACATTGGGCCAGGCTAAAGGTCCATCTGAGCCAGTATTCTCAATGACAGCTACCAAAAGCAAGCATCTTGGTAAAAAGGTAAGAAGAAAGAGGTCAGTCGTATTTGGGTCTTCCTACTATCAACAAACCTCCCCAGGACTTAGGGGAATCATTTACCACCTGCATGAACTCATCTAGTCTTTCACAGAAACAGCGCCTTTTTTAGCATTCATAACATCCTGTTACAAAGACTCCTAGAGTGCAAGTAAACCTCACATGAAAAATATCTTTGTTTCTTTAGAACTTGGCCACCAAGTCCTTGTAGTGAAAGAGACTGATCCATACCGCTCAGTGTTGTCACCCACCATCATACTCCATAAATACCTCTGGTGAGAATACTACCATTCTCTGAATCTTTTCCAAGTTGCACCACATCTGTTTTGAGATGAAGGGAGCAGAACCACACAAAATTTTCAAGATGCAAACAGGCCACAACTTAGTACATCACCACAACACCATGATTTTGTATTCTTTTCTAATTTTGCTTTTAATATTCCCAGTAGTGCTCTGTTTTTTGATCTCTGAGCTGATGTGTTCAGGGAACACTCTGTCGTAAGCCCAGACCTAGCCCCCAGGGACTAATGGCCAATCCAAAACCCATTGTATAATATGTGATGGCAGGATTGTTTCCTCTCCATGCATCACTTAACATTTATCTATGCATAATTTGATCCACTCATATATTGCCCAGCCACTGAGCCTCATAAGATCCTTCCATAATTTTTCAGTTAGCCTTCATCTTTATGGTTGCAAATAGCATTTGCTGACGGTACTAATTCATGTCCTTAATAGCAATTTACCCCTTTTCCAGCTTATTTATGAATATATTGGAAACGGCTAGATGAACATGACTATCAGCATTTATCCCAGCACAAACCCTTTGGAAGCCCATTGGTAATCTTTTACTACTGTGAAAACAGATCCAAGTCCTATGGTTACTTTATGCCTTTTAAAATTCCTCTTTGTGTTCCTAAATTAATGGTTATGTATGCAAGCCTCACATCTATAACTGTTCTGTTTTCTTGAATGCTTTCAGGTTTGAGTTCATGTTGAAAAATCTACAAATGACATTTTTCCCTGCCTTCGAGTTTCTTACAAAACTTCTCACAAGGCACAAAGGAGTTTCCAATCATTATACGCATAAGAAACTATGAATTTTACTACAGTTGTGCAGCTGGCTTGGTGGTTTTTAGGTTGTTTTCTGAAACAAATCAATTAGACCTAGGAAATAAATGTTCTAACTCATTAAATAGAAACTTTAGTTAAACCTCTACAGTAAGTTTTTAAAAGCTAAATCAAATTCACAGCCATGCACTGATGTCTCAGTGCAGACTCAAAACTTCTTAGAATAAACTGAAACAAAGGAAAGCTGATAATATTTGCACCTTCAGCAAAGACCTGCCTGTTTTCTCCTATGTACAAAACTGTTCCTGAACTCCCCCTCCTCCCCCATGTATCTAGAGCCCTCTAAAACTTAAGCACCTCAACTTCAACAACAGTAGTACTCAAACGATAACAAGGAGCTCTCACTTGTCAAACCCTTCTCCTGAAGAATCTCCATGTTGCAGCACCAGAAGGGGGGGTGGCTGCAATTACAACGAGGTTACCTACTCTTGGGTGACAGCAAGAGCAGCCCAGTACGGTGCTGTTGCAGCCTGCAGACCATCACATTACACTAAGAGGGAAGCCAAGTATGGTGATCAGGGTGATTTTATGGAAGGTGGATGCCAAGACCCGTCTTGCAGTCATGAACAAGATCACCAGTTTTCCCACAACTTCTGCCCTGAGGCCCATGCCAGCTATGAAATAAGACTGTAATATTGAGTACTGCATCACTACACTGCATTTCTGGTTGTACCAACCTCACCCCATCTTGAAGGACTTCAAGGCCTCATCCTGATCATGGAGTTTCAACCTTTCCTGTAAAGTCAAATCCAAATATAAATAATCTCCAAAAGTCATGTTTGAGATGGATACACAAAACTGCAATTTCATAACAAAAATATGAAAAAAATAGTGATTCATAAATTCTCCTACATTTGCTTAATCTAAGAAAATCGGGTTCAATTGTCGTCTAGCTAACACTACTCTGAAGTGTCAAGTAACTATTAAAGTCAATGGATCTATATTTAAATATATACTCTGGAAATAAATTAGATCTGCAATTTTCATAGCATGCAAATTTTCAATCTATCTCTACATGATTAATCATATTTTCAACATCTGCAGATAATTTGTTTCTTCCAAACCTACTATCCTTGCACTGGCTATAACTACCTCTTTACAAACACTTTTTAGGCAGCTTTTTCATCTACACCACATCAGTGTGGGATGTCAGATATCACAGTCTCCATGGAATCTAAGTTCCTGAATCTTTAAATGCTGAAAATCTTATACTGAAAAAAATATGTCTTAAATTAATGAAAAGTAGCAGCAGTTCTCTTAAGGTTCTTTTCCATCCCATCACTGTCAGATTTTTAATAATTTAGAAGGAAAACCAGAAAATTTCAAGACAAGATTCAAAACTATAATTAACAGGAAATGCTTTGGATATTTATAGCTAGCTATTCCCATTTAGCAGCCTATATTAATTTACTTTTTATTACATCAATCTCTCTTTTGTTAGGTCAGAAAAGAGAAAGTTAATCTTGGTGTTAATGCTACCAGATATGGGGGAAGGGAACAGTCATAATAACTGCACCTCTGAAGATGGAAATAATATTCCATGCATGCAAAATATTCCAGCCATGCAAATCCATACAGCAAATTAAAGTTAGATGGCTACCTTCAGCATAGCAAGTGTCTATACTTAGATGCCGTTATGTGCTTACATTCTTTGATCTTGGTAAAGCACTGAAGAAAGTTTGGGTTTTGTTTTTTGGTTGTTTTTTTTTTTTAGTAGAAAAACACTCTTTAAAGAGCCTGTATAATCTGGCATTGACACCATTTCCTTGGAAAACATCCAAGAGCAAACCACAAAGAACCATCAAAATATTTATTTTTCCTTTTCCCCCGTAAAAGAAATAACTGCACAGTAATTCCTTCCCTCTCCATTTATATTCTTTCTCCCATCAAACAGCTAATAGCCACACTAAAAAAAAAAAAAAAAAAAAAAAAGCAGACGAGCCTGTCTCAGAGTATCGTCACACACCTTTCCCCTTATTTTCCCTCATCACTCCAAAGGCAGCAGAAAAAAAAGGAATATGCCTGAGATTAATTCTTATCACTAGCCCTGCAGGGCTGTCATGTTAGGGGCTTGTGAAGCTATTTCTTCTTGCTCTTGCACCTGCAGACACTGGAGGCAGCAACAAGGAAAAAGAAAAAATGAAATTCTTTTTCACCAAGCCACAATTAAATATGAAGTGGCAATGCCTGCTTTTACTTGCAGCACCTGGCAGCAAAAGCTGAACCTACAGCAGGACAGAGGTTTGCTTTTCAATTCCTAATTGTTCTCTGCAAGCACTTCAGAAAGTGGCAGAAGGCTGATTAGTAACTTGCACCTTTACATCTTCTTTCTAGCTGTATTTCTCTGTCTCTTGACTGTCCCCTCCTTTACCTCTCCTCTGGTTCTTTCTGTCCCCGGCTTTTCCAGCTTGTGAAGCTTACCCTTTTCAGCACCATCCCACAGCCAGGCTAGCGCAGGCGTTGGCAGACTTCCACAAAGCACTGCATTGTACCAGCCCTTCTCCAGACCTCCAGAGGTCATGTGCGCTCAGGGAACCGCAGCAGGAGCCTGGAGATACTTCTGCGGAAGGTAAAACCACTCTGACCTCTGCTGCAAGGAGCTATTCAATGTCCCTGCATTTAAAATAATATTAGCCAACCTGCTTTTCAAAGCTGTCCTAGTCCTTTATCGTTAGTGCCTGTCTGTAGGCCTGTGGTTGCTTTCCTAGGCTAGTCAGGCAAGAGAAGAGGAGATTAATCTCACACACCTTCTGTTCCCCAGAGCATCAGGATGTGCAGCTCTGAGCCACTTAAAAATTGCTCAGCAACTGCTAAATCACTGATTGCCACTAAAATAAAAGCAGAAACACAGACACACCAGTTCCTCATCTTCAGATGTTCTTCATCCAATTCCAGAAGCATCTTTTCTGTATCTGATCTCCAATTTTCCTGCTAACTGAAGACTGCTGACCAAAGTTCCTTACAGATAGAGAACACTTTAGGTGATAAGCAAATGGAATGGTTTATTTTGGAGTAAACAAACCCAAAATGAGGAAATGAGACTATTTGTGCTGGACACTGCTATTAAGAAGAGAAGTCTTGGAGGGCAGTAAGAGGATGACACAGATCTCATTCAATAGAACGTGTTTTTTATCCACCTGTTTAATAGACAGGACTGCCTTGCTTTGGGAATACTCAAAAATCCACTTTGAATGCATCTAAGAGAAAGTGCACAGTAAAGGAAGACAGGGCTCAAAGCAACACCTGAGCATGAGAACAAGATAAATCACAACTGTAGAGCTCCAATGGAAATTTTTCCTGCAACAATAGATCAAGAAGTCAGCCTTCATTAGATACCAAAATGTCAAGGTACATTCAAGCACATATATAGCATCATCCCTCCAGAGACAGTTTTCTCAGCATCAAGATGAATTTCCACTTGCCATCATTGCTACTACTTGTGATCATCAGCATGGCCAGGCTTTAAACCAACTCTGGCTCCTAATCACAGGCAAAAAAATCTGCCACATAAGGCAATTATATTTCCACTTCTGAACACAGATTTTGTTCAGCATTATCAGCACTAAAAGATCAAAACTGAAAGTTATCTTAAATAAAGCATGAAGAAAATTCTCAGACTATGTCAAAGTATTTTCATGTTTTCCATAACTTCAAAATCATATGGATAGCTCATATGCCACTTTGAGAAGGTTAAATGAATAGCAGAGTTTGAAACATCTCAGATTTTTTTCACTCATCTCAAGTCCTTTATCATCATTTCTGCAATGACTCCAAAAGCCCTCTGGCATTCAGAAAGTTCTCAAAAGGACAAGAAGTGTTTTAGGACACCACTCCTTGAAAATCAGTTGAAATTAAGTGAACAAATGCCTTGCTTTAGCCTTGCCGGCTGTTCAGAAACATTCCTGGCCATAACTTTACTTACAGATTTATAATTCAAAGCATTCCCAAGAATGAGCATAAGCAGCTGGTGAAATGAAATCAGCCAGGCTCACATCTTTGTTTCTCGTTCTTACAGTGTCACTTGGCCATGATGCCCAGGCTGGAGCTGACAGCCCTCATTCAGCCAAATAATCCAGGGCTGCAAGATGATCTGAAGGACCAGATCCTCCAAAATTCATTAGCCAGAAGATGCTAACTCTATCCATCTTCTTTACTCACGAAGTTTCTAGCAACCCTTACACTATCTCAGGGAGTTCAGAGAAGCAGAACACCCCATTGTCCCCTTCTTGGGACTACTTAAATACATTTCAGCTTCTATTAAATTAAAATAAACAGGGAAGAAAACCAAAAAACCCAAAAAGAATGCATCTGAGAGCTTATCAATTTGAGATAACAGCTAAACAACTAAAAATCACATGCATACATACTCAATTCATTAAAATAAGCTATTACAGCCAAGCATTTCCTAATCAGATAATTAGCAGCCTCTAATGCAATTAAGTTTACACAGCCAGCTAGCATAATTAAAAGACATCAAAGAAACAGAACCATTATCACAAGATAATGGTGTTTTGTCTGATTTTTATTTTTCTTTAGAAAGCTTTAGCCAAAACTGTATGTCCAAAGGAAAGACATAGACTCCATTTAAATGCAAGATGCATTTCCACAGAAGATCAGGTTATTCTCAAAGTGCAAGGTGAAAATATCCATCCAAGTGATAGAAGAATATTTTTTAAAAAATTATTATAATTATGCTATTCTACAGTTTTGTTGGGGCTAATGGGTGAATTTACCCTCTAACTCCTTGTTCTCCAAAAGCTGGCACCTACACTCAGGTCCCATGCCAGTAAACACTCACAGTTCTAGGCTGCAGCTCAGGAATACTTAAAAGAGCAGCTTCTTCAGCTGTAGGACCTGCAAACATGAGAGATCTGTGTCTAGCTAGAGAGCACACAACACGAGCACGATATTCACTGCTAAAACTTTACCAGCAAGAATCTCCACACAGTAACAGCACATAGTAGAAAGCAGGCTGCTTCTGCAGCCTGGACTCATTGAATATTGCTATACTCAATACCTGTGCTGGCAAGTACTGGCTGCTGGGATCTGCAAGAAACAGCAAACTCCACAGAAAGCTTTAGGGATGATTAAAGCTTCAGAGCCTGTAGTTTCATATTCCTGGCTCTGTCACGTACTCACTACTGCCACGCAAGTGGATCCTTGCAAATAAAACCACCAGGTTTCCACTGCCTACCACAGCTAGGGTTGCAATCAGATACAAGAGTACAGTTGACTGTTGTTTTACTGCTTTGCTCTGAATTATATTTCTCTTTCTGAACAGGGAGATGTTTCCCTACTACTGTCCCTCTCAGAGGTTGTTTTCCTGGTGCATCAGGACGACTCTCTTCCTTCTGACTGAGGAAATGAGAAGAAAGAGAATTCAAAAAAGTAAGCATGAAGGCCTGCATGTTTTACAGAATACTTTGTTTGAAAGCCAAATCCCGCAGTCTTCAGGTAAACTGAATCTCTATATTCAGGTCTATGATGGCAAGCCATTAAACAGTCTCAACTCTTTTGTTCATTAGAATTGTCATTATTTTACAGAGTCTGTACCTGAACACGAACTCACTCAATTATCCCTATGTAAACAGCAAACCAAAGATTTGGGGAGATGGACTCTGCTCTTGCTGCAGAGAGCAATCTGACCCAATCTGCTGCCCAGGATCTCTGTAGAGACAGACCCACAAGGTGCAATCATTTCTGCCAAACACAGGAGCAAGACACCTAGCTTAGAACAGATGACACACTTGCAGGGATGAAGGGTAGGTGACAGGCGTGCTCTGCTTCTACATAGAACTACTCAAAGACTGAATTAGAGCAAGTGGACAGAAGCATCCATGCTGCAGAACAGCAGGCAAACTTGTACAGGTAACTTTGCACTATGATAAATAAGCATGCTTTTCTTCTTGTCTATTTGTGAAAAACAGTGACATAATTTTTACTCCATTGAAATACAGAGGTTTATTTACATTCTCTTAGAACTGAGTCAGGCCCAGCTGTCACCCATGATAGCACAATTTAAAGCTGCGGTACTCTGTGCAACACAAAAGAAAATAAAAGGACGTCAATAAATATGCAGTGCTCAAAAAGAACCACAAAAGCCATGGGGTATCTGGGAAATAAATGACTGTTTTTAGCACTCAACAGTGGCGACCAGGCTTAGCAAACCCAAAAGAGGTAGAGCTAGGCTGGACTGATGAACAGTGTCACATTTTCCACCTGTGTTGTCATTTGTGTAGCCGAAGCACTAAAAAGAAAATGTTTCCTCCAATGAAACATTTGCATGGGAGTCACAGTAAGACACAGGACCAAACCCGAAGTGACTTAAACACCTGTGAACATTTAAACTTAGACCAAAATAAAACAAATAAGTTAAGCCACACTAAATGGTACTCAGCAACTTTTGATGTGGGGTATTAAATATTGAAGGATCCAAAGAGCAAGATAGGTCATACAAATTCTGGCACATATAAAAACTTTATTCAAAAGGATGTCTGGATGGAGAAGCTCTCAGAAGTCATTAAACTTGGCTTTCATACCTTCCTCTTAAAATCTAGCTAGACCTGGGAAACCAGGTCAAGGGCACCAGGGCAATCCTGTTTTTCACTCTGTGGGGAGAAAATGTGAGCACTACTTGCCCTCTTTTGTATAGAATCATAGAATTGTTTGGTTGGAAAGGACCTCTGCAATCATTGAGTGCAACTGTACCTGTCCACTACTAAACTGTATCCCTTACCACCTCATCTACCCATCTTTTAAACAACTCCAGGAATGGTGACTCAACTACCTCCGTTCCCGACAACCCTTTCAATGAAGATATTTTTCTTGATATTTAATCTGAACCTCCCCTGGCACAACTTGAGGCCATTTCCTCTCATACTGTCACGTATTATCTGGGAGAAGAGACCTGCACCCACCTCTCCACAACCTCTTGTCAGGTGGTTGCAGAGAGCCACAAGGTCTCCCTTCATCCTCTTTTTCGCCAGTTCCCTCAGCCGCTCCTCGTAGAACTTGTTCTGCAGCACCTTCACCAGCTTTGTTGCCCTTTTCTGGACACGCTTCAGCGCCTCCATGTCTTTCTCGTAGTGAGGGGCCCAGAACTGAACAGAGGATTTGAGGTGCAGTCTCTCCAGTGCCGAATACAGGGGCACAATCACTTTCCTGGACCTGCTGGCCACACTGCTTCTGATACAAGCCAAGATGCCATTGGCCTTCTTGGCCACCTGGGCACACTGCTGGCTCATGTTCAGTCGGCTGTCGAACAACACTGTCCAGTCCTTCTCTGCCAGGCAGCTTTCCAGCCACTCTTCTCCAAGCCTGTAGCATTGCATGGGGTGCAGACTTTATGAATGGAGGGGAACAAGCGTAAGCATGTAAAACAAGTACCCAAAGCTTCGTCCAGGTTCACATTTTCTCTGACTAACACAGTAGTGACTGCAAATCAAGAGCAGATCTCCTCTAATTGCTTCTTAGTAACAGAGGACAGCAGGTGTGCTCCCATTATCTCCATTGTCACTTATTACAAGTTCTGCTGTTGAATGCAGAGGAAGCAGTGAGTCGTCTTGCAAAAGCTGATATTTTTTCTTGCTAGAAAGGCCTAGCTTAGGGAGATGTGTCTGAGCACAGCCTCAGAGGCCTGATAGCTTTCTGGCTTTCCTTAGGCGGGCCTGCTACACTTCAGAGAAAAACAAACATGGAGTTAACACAACTAACTGTGTTAGATAAAAGGAGCAGGTCCCCAATGAGATTTAATTTCATTCAATTTGTTCTGGCTTCATCCGCAAGTGTATGAAAGGATTGCAAAACACCAGCAAATTTTCTAGTTGTTTTCCTACGTGTCTGTAAATTTTCTTCTTTTCTCCAGAAACATGCCTATATTACTTGGACAACTTTCTGTCCTTGTTGTCCATTAGATCTGATTTGTTGGACAACAAGAGCTGCAGGGAGTCTGATCTAGTTTACCATGCAGCCTTCTGGCTCCACTGAAAATCGGCACAACAGGGAGCCAACAGAGCCAGAGAAACAGATATCATCTTGTTGACATCCCTTCTCCCTGCTTTCTCAGACTAGAGAACCCTCTCACCACCATTGCCCCAGCCCATTTGATTTTAACTCTTCATACTGTCTATCTAAAATCTAAGTCCTGGGATGTGGAGGGGCAACACACCGCTGCTGTCTTTCCTGACCCCTGGTGGCCCACAGCTCCATCCTTTCCGCAAACAATTAGATCATGATTTAGGCAGGCCTAGCTTGGCTGGAACAAAATTGGAGTTGCCAGAATTACTGAGTCTCAGGAAACTGACTATGCTATTTAAAAGGAGCAGGGGAGCATAATATGCACTATTTATTTATCTATTGAGTGTTTTCCTGGACTTTTTCACCTGAAACTATTAAATTTTGAAAGAGCATGCATATCTCAACTAGCAAAGTGAGTAATACAGATCTCTAATACCATTACAAACCCCTCATCTCTACAGGATCTGATGCACATCTTACGGAAAATATCCAAACTCAATTCAAAAATTAAGTGAAGAGATTCTAAGGAAAGGAAAGCAGCTAGCAGGAGGACATGGAAAGCTGTCTCCTGCCCAGGGGGAATGTATGCTTTACTCTTGATTCATCCTGCCTGCAAAGGAAAGACACAGGGTCTTTAAATCACTTCCCCCTTTCATTTGTCTTTCCATTGACCTCCCTCAGGACAAAACCATGAGCAAGGAGAGGGTGAAGCAGCCTTCCTTTCCATTATCTCTTAACACAATGATTTTCTGAGCCATTATTTCCCAAAACAGTTTTCCTTATTTTGTAGCCTGCTGCACACAGTGGTGATGTTTTACATTTTTTCATAGTGTTGGAGCAGTGGCATTTACTTCTGCCTTCTAATTACTTCTTTCTGCTAAGCAGTGTTCTCAAAGTCTTTAATGGTATAACCTTCACTGAATAAAGAGCTCTTTGAAGTCCAGCTCCTGACTTCTCCCAAACAGTTCTGCAAAATCACATCACGCTTAGCCAGAGCACACAGCAACTAATGCTGCTAGCAAAGTTCTGATATTGATCTTCTCCATCTAGTTAAATCATGACTAAGATGAACTTCAGATTTTAATGGGTGGAAATCAGTCCTCTGCATATTGTACTAGTTTACTTATCTTTTCTCTCACCTAGAAAAACTTCTGACAAGGAATTTAAGTGTTTTTTTTTGCTTCAGCTCAACATGTGGCAAACTTCAAATAAACAGCCTAAGTTTCATGTGAGAAAATGTAAGCAAGGTTTCAAACACGTATTATGTCAACACTTTTCTCTGTCTTGGTAAACCTGGGCTAAGGCACTCAATGTAAATCATCTCTCAAGCTGTTGAAAAAACTTTAATATGTTGACTGCAGTGCAGGCAGCTTCAGATTTGTAAACACAGATTTGTTATGCTTTGTTTTACTGTGTGCTTCAGAGAGAGCGTGCCTACACACCTGCCAAACAAATAATACTGCTTCCTCTCATACAAACACTGAGAGATTAAAATTAATTTTGTTTCATCCAAAAGGATCATGGGAACCTGCATTATTGATTACCCCTTGCACATTCAATTTTTTTTTTTTCCTTGGGTGTATATATATATATGTATTGATACATAAATAAAATACGTAGCTCTAAAACCTCAGGGCAGCAGAACTTTACCTACAGGGAGATTTTGCTGTTCCACCTCTTCCCATCAGGTTGGGGATCATAAGGTTCCTGAGCAAACGGAGCTCTTTTGTTCTGACAAGACAGCTTGACAAATCCAATCACTTTCATAGGAGTGTGCACGACCCACACAACTTGTACGAAACAGTCTTCAGGTCAGAGACAAAGAGAACTTGTAAGAGCAAATAGGCAAGTTTAGAAGAAAAATGGAGGCTCAGCTTTGGTGTGTATTTTGGTTTGAGCTTAGACTAGTCCCAGCAAAGAGTTAAATCCAGTCTCTAACCCTCATCCAGACTCCCTTTACAGCAGAGTGGGAGAATGTGCTGCATTACAAACAAACTTTCACTGCAAGGCCAGAGCCCCTGCAGGCTACCTTGTTAATAACAAGTAGCCAGTGAACTAAGCAGCCTGGTTTCCTGCAGCGTGCTCCTGTACAGATTCTCCAGTGCCTAATTAAAGTAGCTGGGCTCCTGCTGCCCTCTTTTCCACTGAGAAGGCATCAATTTGGATGTCATTTTCCTCCACCCCATCATGAGTTCTCAGATACGTTTTAGGAACATTTTATTTTACAATCCCTGCCCTTCAGCTAACTTTGGTTGTAAACGGCAAGTAAATTCAAATGCTGCTGAAGAAGCAGAGAGGGAAATGGCTTGCCCATCCAAGCCTCATATCCTTGGGAAACTGCTCCTAAGCATGTCTGTAGGACCTGCCACCCTTCAGTAGGGACAGCTGCCTTCCCTCCACCTGCTTACACCTTAAACTGCCATCTTCTGCTTTTGCAGCAGTCTATGACCCTACAGTGCACCCAGCTGTTCTCCTGGCTTGCTGAGAGGCAAGGAGCAGGCAGGTGCCCATCTGACCCTGGTACCCATTTCTTAAAACATAATTTTGTCAAGGATGTTCTTAAGTGGTATAGGCCCTACAGGACCAAATGGACACATGTTGCCATGTTATATCAGTCAGCAGTTGGTAAGGCACCATAGGTTACCCTAAGAAATATATTTCACAGAATCACACAGAATCACCAGGTTGGAAAGGATCCACTGCATCATCGAGTCCAACCATTCCTAACACTCCCTAAACCATGTCCCTCAGCACTTCATCCACCCTTTCCTTAAACACCTCCAGGGAAGGTGACTCGACCACCTCCCTGGGCAGCCTGTTCCAGTGCCCAATGACTCTTTCTGTGAAGAATTTTTTTCTGATACCCAACCTGAACCTCCCCTGGCGGAGCTTCAGGCCATTCCCTCTTGTCCTGTCCCCTGTCACTTGGGAGAAGAGGCCAGCTCCCTCCTCTCCACAACCTCCTTTTAGGTAGTTGTAGAGAGTAATAAGGTCTCCCCTCAGCCTCCTCTTCTCCAGGCTAAACAACCCCAGCTCTCTCAGCCCTCCATCCCATGATGACAGTACAGCTGAGCATTTATTAAAGGCTGGATCTGACAGTGACAACAAAACATTACTGGTGTGGTTCACTTTTCAGAAGGGTATAGACCCTTTTTTGTCACCTACAGGCTCATACATGAAGCTGCATGTATGTACAGGATGCAACTTAAGGCATTTTCAAACACAGGTACTCACAGTTTTAGCAACATCCTTTTCACAGAAATGCTGTTTCTGTGCCCACGAGCTAAGGTTTTCAATTCCCAAGAGAGGAAAGCTCAAAAAAAAAAATTAAAGATTGATTTTCAGGTTTTTCCCTGTCTGACAAATCCTCCCCTCCCTAACTCCACCAAGTCTGGAGAGTTTACCTGTAGGTATCTGAATAATTAGAGGAATGAATTCTACTGTAGACACACAGCTTGAAAGCTTACTTCAGTCCAGATGCAGAAATATTACTGCAAGCCTCTGAGTAGGCTCCTCCGGGTTACAGTTATTCATTTATGACTTAGGGTCCCAACTTAATGAACTGTTGTGTTATAGTTACAAGACTGGTTTTCAATAGCATAAATTCACATCCCAAAATATTCCTCTCTTGCCACTAAATATAAGCTATGACACTGCAAACAATGACAGTATATGATCAAATTGACTTGTTTTGCTCTTTCCCCTGCAGCTGTATGTGGTATTCATTCAAAAAGTAAACAAACAAGAGTACAAACTGGTTTGATTGAGTTACCTGTGATTGAGAGGATGTGCCTTTAACCCTATGGTTTAGTTCTGCCCAGCTGCTTTAATTGCAGCCACTGGAAAAGCTCCCTTTGATTTTAATGGGAACGAACACAACACTGATGCTGTGTGAATATCGTCCTAGATGTTGTAATATGGTGACTACAAGTCATCTCAGATCTACAAATCCAATATGAGACAAGGTGCACTACACAAAACAGGTTTTCATAACACGTTACCAAATACAAACTATTAGTATTATATTTGCAGTCCAGGAGTTTCTGGTAATCTAAGTTATATGACAGAAAATCGTTATTTAGAAACCACATAGCAATTTGACACTGGTAGGAGGGGCCCCAGTGTCCGCCTAATGATCTCAAACAGCAGGAATGAGACTAGATGAATAGGAATCGTTAGCTTATTATTTACACAGCATTTCTCAAAACACCAAGGAACTCTACCAAGTAAATGAAAAGTGCAAACTATAACACAAGGAAAGGGGAAATAATGAGTTTTAAGAAGAAATTTAAATTATTCACAGAAATAAGAATCCTGCCGCCTGCAGAGAACCCTAATTACTACTGTTTCACACATACACACAGCTAATGCGTTCCTGTCCTGAAACAGAACATGACTCTCTAAAAAAACTCTGCCATCTTCTTTAGTTAATATCTTACTTGGCAATGTCTCAGTAAGTCTTCAAAATTATAGGCACATTGAATTGCATTGCTGTGCAAGAATTCAGCCTTTGAAAGAGAGATTTAGCTCATGCAGTGATCTCAGTGCTCAGAAAGAAGCATTCAGAAGAAGACATGTCAATGAATTAAAAAAATATAATTTTTTTTTGCATAATACATCTCCCATAAATCAAAAGACACATCTGAAATCAGAAAAAAAAGGAACATTTGACTATCTGTTTTGGACTACAGCCTGCAGGTTTATAACACTGGATTGCAAGAAAACCACTTCCAGCTGTATGAAGGCGCTGTTGAGGATGGATGGAAAACTGGAAAAAGCCAGTCTTTGGGCCAGGCTGGCAGGGGACTGTCACAGTGGGGACAAATGCAACTGACCCATCTCCATTACAAGCAGCACAAGGACATCTGAACCACCACCTCAGCTGTCTGGCTAGGTCTCTACTCTCAGCTTCTTGCTACCAAATCCTCCACAGGCAGAAACACGTACTGTAGTTGGTTCAGTTGGCCCAGGACAGCTAGCAGCTAGGTACTGTAGCTATCTTATCCTTGAATGCTTCGTGGTAGAGTAGAAGAACATATAACGCCTATGCCTCATGTCAGAGGGAACAACACTAAGAAGAAATTCTGATAAACAATTCAGCAGATGCAAAAGTAAATGCTTGCCTCTCTGCCAGAAAAAAATGAGGTACCCACCAGTGCCCCTGTGCTCCCACAGCAGGTACTTGGCACTGAGGTGCAACCAGAGTCTAAGTGAGAAGAGAAAGCAACCAGGAAAACCATGAAAGCTGCCCTTGCCTGGGCCGGTTTCCTGGTGCACCATTGCAAGAGCTCAGCTAGTAATTGATTTTGTTTCGTTCAGTAACTGGACTGGGAACCTCTGAAAATCTTGGTATGTGCAAGAGCCTTCAGAAAGATGCTGATCCTGAGCACAACTATTAGTTTTGAACTGAAAATATTTCTCCTTAATGATTAACGCAGAAACAAATAAAATACTATGCTTCAGCCAAAACTTGCTGTTTATTCTTTTTAAATATAAAAAGAAGTAAATGAAACTTTAAGCTGAAATCAAAGTATTTTTAAACATAATGGCACAAACCTTTATTTTTAAAATATTCAAATTATATGAGGTTTTTTTTTTTCAATTTATGTTTGTATTTCTCTTTCTGTGAGTCCAGAAACACCATGTTTTTCAAAAAATAAGCTAACTAAAATGGCTTATTTGGTTGTTCTAGTTCAGCTTCATGCTTAATACAGCATCGAGTATGACAGGCTGTGGGAGACATCCAAAAGAGCCTGCAAGATGAAGGTACACAATGAGGGGCCCTCCAGTCTCCCTCAACTCAAGACATTCCCCCTGTGCCATACAGCTGCCAGAGCCTAACTCCCAGTCCCTTCACTTGCAATAATAGCATCACTAATGTAGCAATAACAATGGAAGAGATGTAACCCAGCCTGCACAGGGATGAATTTTAGTTTCAGGTAAAGTTTGGGGCATCTAAATAAAGCTGAGCACATGCTTTGTTTGCAGCCTTAACACAACTGCCAATCTGATTTCTCATAAATAGCCTAAGTGCTTTCCTCCTCAGAAATTTATCAAAGACTGTAAAACGAGGAGCTAGAAAAATTAACAGCCAGTGCCCAAGCAAACACTATCATTACAGTGTATATAAAAGTCTCCTAGGGGATAGGTTGGACATAAAAATTCAGCTCGATCATTAGGAGCCAATGATTTAACTGAGAAAGCGATATAAGTCTCCGAGTTGGCAACAGAATGACATAAACTGAGCTGGAGAAATTATTTAATAACTAGTAGACCAATAAGGGATGTATTTTCATTGCACTGTAAGATATCCTGCATCATTGGAAAACTGCAATTTGTTAAATATGAATTGTTAGTTTTTTTCTGCCCTTGCAGTTAATTTGGGTCACATCAGTGACAATGACAAGCATGAACAACAGTCAGAGGAAGCCAATAGTTCTGAATATTGAGCCTACCTTGTATCAGACAGAGTGGAAGACTTTGGGGCCTGTATACGTTGTGTAGAATTTTGCATGTGTGGGAAACGATCTCCTTCTTTTCTGTACAGCCTGAGGATGTACAGGATACCAATCCCAGATGCCACAAGGCTGCCTTCAAGTCCCCAGTGTGTCTGAGATGAAAACTCACACAGATTGGAGTCCAATCCCTCATCCATCCCAGGACAGCTACTTCAACTTCTTGACATGGTTTCTTGTGCAGATGTACTACAAACACAACTCAGCAAGCCAGGCTTTGGATTGGTGCCATGCAGACATGCGGTCTGCACTACCATTCTTCTTCCTCTGGGCTCCAGGAGACAAGGGGTCCCTCCACTCCACTTCCTCAGCTTCTCCATCCCAATGCGTAGAGAAAACTGCCTCAGCTGCAGAGCACTGATGGGAGATGTGAATGATATGCAGTCTACAGCTAGTGCATCACACTTAGTATGTTTAATTATGACAAAATAATAAGACCTAGGTTTTTCTTCAACAGCTGCAGAAATGAGACTCTCAGCAAGCTCCCACTGGCTTTCAAGGACACAATGCCACTACAAGCCTTTGAGAATGCTACCCTAGAAGCAAACCAGCATGGATAAGATGCACACAGGGAAAAAAAAAAAAAAAAAAAAAGTTTTCTTCAATCTATCCCTATATCAAAAACTGGCAGGAGATGGGATGGTAGCATTTTTAATCCTGTCCTTTCTTGCTTTGGCCCAGAGGAGCAAAGCAAAGGACACAGACACAGTGGTATGACTTCTGAGTGGAAAGGCAGTAGGGAACTGTGCTACTCACACCACAGTATGAAAGAAGGATACCACAAAAATTGTGTTGGGTCATGACAGCCTTCTAGCCCAATTTGGCTACAAAAGAATCAAAAAGGAGCTCTTGATTTGGGAGCTCACTGGAGCTTCATAGTGATTTCTTGATGTTAGTGAGGCTGTTAGACTTCTTTCATGGCCCTTTCGTGAGCCAGGTCATTTGCTACCTGTACCTTCCTGACTTGCAGCATTGTCTAGCATTGTCAGTGAAAATTTTAAAAAATGGTTAGCATAGGTGCACTGAGTCCTGTGGAAATTGGTTGGAATTTCAGAATCAACATTTCAATAAGATGAGTGAATATAAAATGGAAAAATGGTACTTGGGGAGGAAGCCTTTAGATATAAGACTGTCAGACTATAATGAAGCAGAATACAACTGCTTCTGAGCTATGAGATTTTTCTCCCAGTTCTCATCAAGGAGGATTCTTGGAAGAGAATATTTTTTTCCTAAAAAAACTTAATGGGAAAAAAACAAACAATTGTCTCTGCAAAACATATTTGGTTCATACTCTTCCAACCATGCAAACATTTAATGAGCTCTGCAAAATTTTAATTTCTGTCACCTTAAGGCTGGAAGATGCATTCTTGGTAACTGAATTATGGATTAGATACCCAGAAATTCATGTTGAAATAAGAATCAGGAAATCGCACTAGAAAAATCAATGTGCGTAAGCATACATAACACAAAATTCATTATGAAAATTCTACCAGCAATAAGCATGTGCCAAATATAGATCTTGGAAGACTGGATAGGAGCTGTATAATCTGTATTATTAATGAGTAGTATGGAGCTGACAAGTCTAAGTGGAAAGGCTCATTTCTAACATGTTCCTTTATGTTAAATGTATGTAGTTTGCTGTTTGGTTGGTACTTGCTCTTCCTAGAAGTTTCTAATTTGTGAGCCTAAAACATCTCATCATTAATCTCTGCAGTTGCCATTTTTTTTGTTGTGGAGGACTGAGATTCTGCTAACTACTATTCAAAACACAAGTAAACTAAAGTGATAAAAAACGATGAGACCTTGATTTTTCATAAACAGTAAAAATCCTGGTATGTGCTTACCAGACAAAAAAATGTCCTTCTGGGATGGGGTTTCAGGATGTTGGCAGCTGCAAGGGTGGGCATGCAGCTGTCTATCATTGATTCAGAGGTGCATTCTGCCAAGGAACTGGCAATGGAAATTGTTATTAATCAAAATATGTTCAGTTAAATAAAGCTAAGTATTGCAAATTTGTGTTTTTAATGTGCCTAATGGAGGACAAGGAAAAAAGTAGTATAGGAAAAAAAAACATTTTCTGTGGAAAATTTGGAAATTATTATTTATGTTTAATCTTCATTCAGAATATTCTAAACTAAAAAAAATTTTTTACAAAAAAACCCAAAAAAATTGATTCAATGCGTTGGTACAAATTTGTTTACTGACATTGAAATATCTTACACTTCAGAGGAATTACTTATTAATATCTGGAAAAAGTAATTTCTTTTCTTCCTTAAAAATCTAAAAGCAATTAAAAACTTTTAAAATAAACATTAGCATTTTTAAAGTACATTCAATGACTGGAAAATATATTTAGGAAATTAAATGCACTGTTTCTTTCACCTAGTGTTGTTTGATCTATATTTGGAAAATTAAAATGTCACTGCTACCTCAGTAAGGCATGTATTACTATTATTACATATTAAAATTAAGTTAGTAGTCCAAAACTTCCTATCAGGAGCAGGCCATACTGTAGTAGTTTGTGTTAAAATACAGAATTGTACATAATTCAAGTAAAGATTTTGTGATGATCTACTGCTATTTCTTTTGCTGCACTGCAAGGTCCTCAGGTTTCATAGGTTTGTATAATCAAGAGAAAAAAGTAAAATAACTCAGTACATAATTGGAGTCAAAATCTTTCTGCTCAGCACTTTTTTCCTGTGTACCTCAGCTATTACATTATAATTTCTTCCTAAAATAATATTAACTGGGACTTTCACTCTGTGTCTGAAGTATCTAATGGAAATTTCTTCAAAATAATAGGAATTCTCACAACTACATCCAGCTATTAAGATGACACTTCAGGATCTCAAGAACCAGTGAAAACAGCTAATGATTTAGTCCTTCCTTGCCATTGTCTCGCTCTATTCTTCTGGTCTGACATCATTAATAATTAGTGAATGAGCTTGAACAAAAGGAAAAGCACTTTCTCTTCTCTGCCTGCTGGATTTAGTCAACTGGTACCCAAATGTTCCAGATTTTGGAAGATTTTTTTTTTTTTTAATTTTTGTTTTGTAACAAAGGCAAATGCTTTAATTTGGCCTGGATTTTCACAAATGTGTATCTACATATAGATACAGAGGCATCTTGTGTAAAACAACTTTAGCTACTCTAGAGAATGTTGCTGCCTGGGCTATGGTAGGAGAGTGAGCTCCATCACTCCTGCAGTACAAAATACCTGGTGTAATATCTCTTTAGTTGACCTAAGAAGAGGTCAACTTCTCTGCTTTGGTATTTGACAGTCTCTTAACAAATATTATTCTTTCCTGCCTCTGTTTGCCCTGGCCTTTATTTACCCATTCCCACCCTGTTTTCTTTCCCCAAAAGGGAAAGGGGTGATGGGACAGCACTGATATTCTTATTGTCTTTTGCTTTAGAAAAACTGTACTGAAAAATCAAAACATTATTAATATCATCAGTTTCTTCAGTGTAGCCATTATAGCTATCAAATATTTGCAATTCTGATAATAAATTGATTGGGTTTGCTGCAAGGAAATATCAGACCTTGCTGGAGGGAGTTTGCTGTTCTTCCTGCTGTTGCTGTTCCACATTGATGCAGTGTTACTAGTGATTTCGATTAACAAAGAGGAAAAATGGCTTGAAGCTTTCCAAGTGATCAGACTGAATGGAAATGCTTTTACTATAATAGTACCTTGAGATCCCAGTACAAACGACAGTGTCATTATGCCAGAGGTTTGCTAACGCAGTGAGAGAGCACTCCAGATCCAAAAAGCCAACTGGCTGAACAGAAGGCACAGAAAGGGGAAGAAAAAGAGGTAGACATTCATATGCTGGTACCACACAGTCGCAGAGTGATGGGTCAGAAGCCACTGCATGCTGCTGCTCTACAAATAAGGATGACTGTTTTCAAAGCTGTTTCAACATGCTGGGTGCATATCTTCCGCTTGCAAGATAACACAAGCTATCATCTCACAGGAAAGCAGTACACCTTTGTAGCACAGAAAATGCAAGTAACAAGGACAAGAAGGAAGAAATTCAAGCAGCTTTTGCATCTTCTCAGAGCTGGCCTAGAGAAAGCAGAGGCCTCCAACATCAGCAAACAGCACTCAGGGCTCTAGGCTTCCTCACGGCCATAGAGATTTCCCAGAGCATCTGCAGCACTCAGAGCACTGTTTCTCACCTCCGTTATATTATAATGCATGCAGCATGTGAACTTGAATGACATCACAGACATCTTTCCTTCCTCAGTCTGTGAAACATATTTTATTATGGTCTCATGTTTTTCACCATAATTTTAACTCAGGACAATTACTTTGTAACAGAGAAAAAATTTAAAAAAAAAAAAAACTAAAAAAACCCACAAAAAAAAAAAAAAAAACAAACAAAAAAACCCCAAAGCAGACAAATACCCAATATACCCACAAAACAAAAACTTAAGCTCCCTGTATGCTGTGTCTAACCTTGCCATGATGTCTGCCTTCCTCTACTTATGACAAAGATCTTTGACCAAAACCAGTAGGATACATGCCATCTCCACATTCCATTATCAAATCACTTTACTGTCAGTCCAAAAGCTCCTACCCATACTTGCACAAATCAGAATCTATCTGCCATGCTGCACTTCAAACATGCAATGCTGGCAGAAGTAAGAGAAATAATAACTTGAGCTGTGTGACAGAAAGCCACAACTGTCATAGCCACATAGCCACAACTGATGTGCAAAGAGGCCATCTCATGTTCCCCCATTCACATTTAGCATGTTTCTTATGCCTGTCAATAGCTTTCAGGGGCTTTCAGGGCAGCCCCACTTGTATTTGTAAATGAATACTTCAAATACACAAACATCTCACTGATGCCACTAGTCCAGTTAAGTACTAAGTACTTCTCCTATGTGGAGTTCTCTATAAGCTCTGAAACAAGCAACAGCCATAATAACACAGACACAAACCACAAGATAGCTCTTTTTCAAGCTGTTTGGGGACTAAACAAAGGATCAGATAGATTAATAACCTTCTAGAGAGTTAATGGAAGAACAGAATAGGAAGTGCCTCATCAGGGAAGATTAATCAGGTTATATCCAGATTATACAGCTGATTGATGGAAAGAAGTGAATTGTGCTGACACATGCTGGGAACGTTCCTCCTGTCCTGGTTTCTGCAGTCAGATAAGGACAAGTCTTAAAAATATTTCTGCAGGTTTCAACAGAGTTGCATCTACAGGAACAAATTCAGTGGCAGAAAAGTTGTTGAAAATAGAAAGAAAATGTAATAATCCAGCTGCATGAAATTCTGTTTTGGAGCAGATCATAAATTAGAAACAGCAAGGGCTAAGGTCCTTGAGAGATAGAGCTGAACACAACGCATTGGAAGTAGGAGACATGGGACCTCACCTAGAACTACATCCAGAAAAAAGACTTAGCATCACAAATAAGAACTCAGCAAAATCACCTGATTCTGTAACTCAGATTAAAATAAAACTAACTATTTAACTGAGGTCTAGTCCAGGAGATGCTTCAGTTCAGTCACTGCCTACCTCTTCTGCCTTAACGCTTTCCCCTGCAGCTGTTTCTGTGCTGTTAGACTCCCAGAGTAGTCCCAGGCAGCACAGGGAAGTATATGATTAGGTTCATCATCCCAAGGTAACCTGCTAATGCACCAGGATGTCATATAAATAATAAAAACCTGTGCCACCAAGTTATTTCTCTTCAGGCAACCCAAGCACCTTGCTCATGGTTCTCAAGTTCATTCCAAATGCCAGGTAGACTTTTAAGGCACTTAAAACCCTCACTGGACATTGTTCCTGATACACATTCTGGTCTGATCTTGAAAGACAAGGGAAAACTTGTTCCAGATGAGAACCTAGATATTTGCATATCTATAAATTAGACTGGAAGTTCTGAAACCACTAGATAGTTTGAACAATGTCACATTCCACTGACTTCTACATTTTCTATTAACATAGGTTCTAAGCACTTAATAAACACCTAAGAAAGTGTATCCATATGCATGCAGCTTATAAATGACTGAGACAAAGAGAAGAAGAGGGAAGTCACCCTGATAAGCCTGATCTAGTACCCCCAATCCAGTTCACCATTCACAGGGCCAGTTTTGTCTTTGAGCATTTTTAAAACTCCCAGCCTTGGTCTCCACCATAAAGTTCACCACTGATCAAATTGAAAGACATCTAGGTAACCAGGAAGAACAGCGTATAGGAAGAAAATGGAATGCAAACAGTGACAGGACAATAAAAGCACATGTGACTCAAGTCTAAAAAGGGATGGTTTGTTTGAATATATTATATTTCCTCTGTAAAAACTAAAAGTGAAATTGAGCATTTGTGCTAAGCAACAGAGCAACTGTGAAATTGTTACTATCCTAACAAAAAGGCAGCTAAACCAGCATAAATTTAGGTTGCCTAAATAGGAACTTATTGCACTTCTTATGATATTTTGGAGGGAGAAACTAGCTTTCAGATTAGCTGAAAACTTATTCTCCTGGAGGCTGAAAAAACAAACATAGCAACTAATCCCCCAAAATACAGCATTTGCAAGTTTATAGAGCAATTTGACCAGAATAGGTAAGTGATAGGAAATGGCAAATATGAGCTAGGGGAGAAAAATCTTGTTTGGTACATAAGAATTCTGAGCACCCTCAAACTTGTTACCTAAAGCATGTCATTGATGCAGACAGATCAACCATGTAAGCAGCAAAAAAAATGATCCATGGAGATCTTGGGAAGGAAATCTGAAAACTGGGGGGTTGGGTTTTGTGTTTTTTTTTTTTTTTTTTTTGGTTTTTTTACTTTCCTTAAGCTTACAGGCTACTAGCAAAACTTAAACAATTAAATTAGAGTAGGTGTAACAGCTAATTTTAAGAATACAATCATATTATTCTGTCAGAAGCATGGGTTCTTATCAGTGACAAGAGGACTTAGAGTGAAGGAACTTCTAGTGAGAGGTGTCCTTGCTCATGGCAGCTGGGTTGGAACTAGATGATCTTAAAGGTTTCTTCAAACCCAAACCATTCTATGACTCTATGAACTTTGCTCTGCTGGAGTTGCACAGAGGTTGGAAAGTGACAGCAGAGACCATGTTTCAGATCTCAGCACACCAGAGCAGAAGACAAACACAGCACTATCTCCAATGCAAGTGTCTCATCCCATCACTAAATCTGCCAGTTTAAGATTAACTGGTCCAAAACCATGGCTCCTGATTCTGTGGAAACTGTTCCCACAAAATTTTTTTCAATTACATTAACTCAAAGTCTAAAATTTAAAAAAAAAAAAAAAAAATTGAATGAAGTAGAAACTCCCTAGGATTTTTCAACCGATTAGCAAAATGAATTTTCCAGTTCCCACTATTTCCAGTCACAAAACAAACACCAGGGCTTTCTACAGAGTAGCCAAACGAATATTGAATAAGGAGGAAGGTATCCACAAATTCTTCCTGGTATTGGTTATTGCCCATAGAAAGATTCTTTGCCTGATATCTGAAATCCTCAATTACTTTTGATTCACTTTTTTTTCACTTTTCTTTTGATTCAACACTTCAGTGACTGCCAGACACTTTTGATTTAAGAAATCAACACTTGGTGATTTTTTGATTAAGAACTCATTTTACTCCAGAGATTCTGGCTCCACAGAAGCATGGAAGATTTTTCTGAGAAAATTTTATTAAATGGGTCTTCAATGCTGATCAAAGAAAACCTCTTGGTGGATATCTCTTACCAAAACCAATAACAGAAATGTTAACAAAACCAATTCTAACAGCTTCAGCCACAGAGAGAAACCCAGCACTAATAACCAGCCCACAAGCTTCTTCATCTCTCTTTCACAGACTGCTGCGTAGTACAGTGCGTTGTCCACACTTGTACAGTCCACTTTGTCTGTGGTTTTTGTATGAAAGCAGGGGTTGTTTCACAGTTTCTTCTGGTAAGAGGAAATTGCTTGACAGTATTGTAAAGTTAATGTTTGTGAGCTGTCTATTAATTTTATGTCTGCCATCTGCACTCCTCTCAATTAAAAAAAATTACTGATTTTGATAATTAATGTAAGTTGTTGAGGGTAATACAGCTCAAGCTGTGGTGTCAGTCAGCCGAGGTAAGTTGTACTTCATATGTACTTTAGGACTAAAGGGGTAAAAAAGGGCCCAAGTTGTCCCTTTCAAGCACCATGCCAAAATAGTACAGCAACATATCTCAGAGATGTAGTGATTAGACTATCACTGGAGAATATGGTTAGTTTGGGCAGCTTTGCAGACATTATTATTTCTTTTATCACAGCAGTTAAAACGTCCAAATCAGGCACTGTGAGACTTGAGATAGTGATTATACAGAGAGAAAGAAGAAGAAAAATCCACCCCTAGGGAGTTTACATTCTAAATGATAGTCAGGTACACTAATTATTAGGTTGCCTGACATTTAATCAATCGCTGAACAATTTAAATTCTTGACAGAAATGAAATATCTGTTTTTTATTTATGTATGAGCAGGTTTCTAGCAGCAAAAACTTAAAACCCTATAAACTAATTATTATCCCTGTTACCTCATCCTGACTGACTCTCTGGTATGATAAAGCCCATCTTATTTGGACTTATTGCTGAGAAATAGACTTCTAAGGCATAAAGTTCTCCAGATGGATGCTTTTGGGGAATTAGTTGAATAAGAGAGATTTAATCCATCCAGAAGTCAGTATACTTAAATACATGATGAACATAAAAAACTCATTGCTAATCCAATGTGACAGGTACTAATAGCATACTTAGTGGATTAATAGCTAGCATGCTATGTTGCTAGGACCATGCTGTTTATTTCAATTGTGTTCTTGAATGGATGCAGAAAATAAACTCAGTCCCTTAGGTACATTTAATTCAAGTGGACAAAAATGCATGATTGTACATGCAATTGAACCTGTAAGTTTATCTTTAAGATGCCATATTCTTTCAAGCTCTTGAGAAAAGTGTTATAAATCAGTTTTGGAAGAACTTTCAAATGGCTACGTGTAGGTGGTTTGCTGGTTTTCATTGCTCTACCTTCTGGCAGAGTGAGTTTTTCAGCTTTATAGCAGTGGCTCCCTAGGTCTTAATTAATACTATGCACAGGTGGCATGCAGGATAACCACAGTAAATCACACACAGGGTTACGAGTCTCTGAAGAACTGTTATTAAAGATAGTCACGTCATAAAAAAATAGGCCAGAAGGATGAAACTGTCACACACTACCCATTTTACTTTAGGCTTTTCATGTCTGCAATCTTTTCCTTCTACAGAAGGAATCAAACGTATCTAGCCAGAGGCCCAACACAGTGAAAAAAATGGAAAGACAGACAAAAATCCATGAAAAGACCATTTCACTAATGCTTTCTGTGACTCAAAATGCTGCAAACTGTGTACTCAATGAACAGGTGATATTCCTCATACTCCCAGCTTTTGCAATTGCTGTTTTGATGAAGGCAGTATTGTGCTTCTAACAGCTAGGCTCTGAAATCTCTGACTACATGGCACCAGAAGTCCCAAGGGCCTCGTGAGTAAAAGTTAAAGGAAAGTTATTCTCTGTGGTTAACAAATAACCACCCCTCCTTTTCTCTGTGTGCGCATTAGACAGGGTTCCAAATCTAACCTTCATGACTTAGGTTTGATGTCTTAATATGATCATACACTACAGAAAATATTCAGGATGGAAGTTTGTTCAAAACTGACAGTCTGCTTACTGCTAGCACTGTAATATGACAGTCTCCTTCAGAAAGGCAGACTAAGGCAAATGTTGTGAGATCTTCTATATTTAAAGGACTAAATCAGATTTCCCATGTTGATGGAAGAAGGATCAATAGAAGGATACTCAGTGCATCTCGGTGTGCTCTTGGGAAGTTGCAAGTATCACTATTTCTAGGCTGTCCTGCTCCCTGGCAGGCTACTATGACCAGCTCTACAAGTACTTGAGAAAAAAAAGGCAACAAATGACTTCACTTGAATTTTTTTCTAAGTACCATTTCAGATTTTCCATTCGCAAATGATATTTTTCATTCTCCTACAAAACTATGTCCTTGAAATCAAATTAACAGACTTTCCATGCAGTTGGAATACCTGTTTCAGCACACTCTAAGTATTACTAATGCAATAACACCAAAGGATGTACAAAAGACAGAAACAAGGAGACACCAATGATAATAATATCAATGACTGACAAACTCTGCCCTCAAAAGCCACCATCATAAGCAGAAGTAGCATTCATAGCAAGACACCAAAATTCATCTACCTCAGTTGTCTGTATCCAGCGGTGGCAAACAGAAGATACACAGAAAGTAACTAGTGAAAGCACGAGCATACAGTGGTCCTTTTACCATTTACGTTTCCACATGCTAGCAATCAGCTGATTACGGACTTCCTGAGCCAGAGGCTGTACCTATGTCTAAATGTGCTAAACCATGAATTTGTTTAATCATTCAAACTGTTCTAGTTTGCCCTGACAAAACTGAAATGTAAGAAATAAAGGTCACATCTACATTTGGACTGCTTCTACTTCTATGATTCTGTGCTTATGGTAACCACTTGTGCGACCATTGTATGCTGCCAATACAACCTTTCTTGATCTTAATGGCTGAGAGGGTAAACTATCTCTGATTTCATATTTTTAGCTGACACCATATTTTAATCATCATTCCAGAAGAAAATAAAATTTCAGCAATTTGTATACTAAGATTTTGGAGCATAAACAAACACACACATATACTGTTAAGCAGGTTTAAGCAGAACAGCACCCAGTTTTTTACAATCAAAGGACTCAGGACTCTAGAAGCAAAATCCAATCTCTACATTAGATTTCATTCTTCTTGGGCTTTGGGTGTTTCTCCAGATGTTTTCTTTAACAGGATACAGTGATTTAAATGTTTGAAGTGCAATCTAGGAATACTATTTTCCTAGTTTAGAAGTTTAATATGTGGAAAAAATAAAAATAAAAAAGTCCAGCCGAAGAGGAAAAAATTGGTGATAATATGATCATTTTCTATGTATGTCGTAAATGACTGATATCATGAATACATTTCCTGACATGTTTCCTGCGCTTGAGTCCTGAATTTGTCAGGATTTGTCAAGAACTGAAACAAATTTATAGATCTCTGATGACTTCTAGGCTCATCCACAGAAAATCAGAAATGTCCCACTGGCTGAAAACCAGGAATTTTTTGTTTGTTTCGTGAAACATTTTACATTCCTAACAACAGCCTTATGCAGACTCTCAAAGTCAAAGAGCAACACTGAGTTTAAATAGCCCTTGGGGTGATTATTACCTTTTTTTAAATCCCCATTCCACAATTGGAAATCTTACCAAGGTCACTTTAGGTTAAATTATACATGTGACTGACAAGGAAAACAGAAATAGAGCTAACTACAACAAATAAAAAAAACTGAATAACAGCTCAATCTACTTGAGGAACTTAACAGAGCCACAGGTTTCACAATCTCAGAAGGGAGGAAAACAATGAGAGATGCAATACAAAAGAAACTGGCAGGTGATAACAGCTTCATTATAGAAACTGCTAATTTGGATGCACCATTGTCAATAAGAATTATACTAATGAAACTATCCTTCGAAAATGTCAGTCAGTAACTCCAGTAAGGTTTGTATACAATTTTCTAAGCTAGTTTACATCATCTTTCTAATGATTCCCTTATATTAAACTACACTATACAGAGACAAAAGCAGAAAAAACCCTGTAGACAATAACTAATTTTTTTTCTGCACTGTGACTGTATTTCCTTGGAATACTGGCAACAAGATGCTTGCAAGCACAAAAGAGATGTGAACATACTACAGAAAACTAACATGTTATACCCGCACAGAAATAGAGCTGACTTTTTCTTCTATTTTAAACTATATATAAAACAGCACGGTTCATTAAAAACCAAGAAGGTTTGAAGGGCACAGAAAGCAAAAAACAGTGCGCCCTTTTAGAACAGCTGTTGAACAGCAGATCTGGAACTGTGTAACATGCATGCAGTAACTCAGCATTTGTGTTTCAGAGAAGAGACTTACAATCTGGGCTGTGGACAGCCCTGGATCTCACAATAGGGCTGTTTCAGACAGTGAGGATGCACATGGTTCTCCACTGAAGCACCCCCTGAAGTCAATGCAAGTTGTTGTTCTTATTTCAAAAGGACAAACAATAAGGCAGCGAGGCATATCTATTCATAAAAATAGGACTTTGTTAGTAAGAACCGAACTTGAAAGTTCTTTCTTGATGAATAAAAGTATTTTAGGCATTTGTTAATACAAACACTGCCCTATGTTTTATACTGTTTCTCACTTTCCATTAGGATTACCATGTGATGATTATTATGAGGAAAATAAAGTCCTACCAATGAAACAAAATGGTTTCAAAGTGGCTGTTAGTATTCAGAACTCACATACTATATATTGAAAAGGAACATATGAAAAAGACATGTATCCTTACTGTGAAGAATTCTTTACTGTGTGCCATGGTTGGAAAAAGAGCTGGCTTCATCATGGAACAGGTAATCTTGAGTGCTATCATGAAGCACATGCAAGAGAACCGGGTAATCAGGCCCAGTCAACATGGGTTCATGAAAGGCAGGTCTTGCCAAACTAACCTGATCACCTTCTGTGACAAAATCACTCGACTGCTGGATGGGGGAAAGGCTGTGGATGTAGTCTTCTTGAACTTCAGTAAAGCCTTTGACACAGTTTCTCACAGCATTCTGCTTCAGAAACTGTCAGCCTCTGGCCTGGACAGGCGCACACTCTCCTGGGTTGAAAACTGGTTGGATGGCCGGGCCCAGAGAGTGGTGGTCAATGGAGTTAACTCCAGCTGGAGGCCAGTCACAAGTGGAGTTCCTCAGGGCTCAGTACTGGGTCCAGCCCTGTTCAATGTCTTTATCAATGACCTGGATGAAGGCATTGAGTGCACCCTCAGCAAGTTTGCGGATGACACTAAGCTGGGAGGAAGTGTCGACCTGCTGGAGGGTAGGGAGGCTCTGCAGAGGGATCTGAACAGACTGGACCGCTGGGCCGAGACCAATGGCATGAGGTTTAACAAGGCCAAATGCCGGGACCTGCACTTGGGGCACAACAACCCTATGCAGTGCTACAGACTGGGGGAAGAGTGGCTGGAGAGCTGCACGGAAGAGAAGGACCTAGGGGTGCTGGTTGACAGCCGACTGAACATGAGCCAGCAGTGTGCCCAGGTGGCCAAGAAGGCCAATGGAATCTTGGCTTGTATCAGAAACGGTGTGACCAGCAGGTCCAGGGAGGTTATTCTCCCTCTGTACTTGGCACTGGTGAGACCGCACCTCGAATACTGTGTTCAGTTCTGGACCCCTCATCACAAGAAGGATGTTGAGGCTCTGGAGCGTGTCCAGAGAAGAGCAACAAAGCTGAGGAAGGGGCTGGGGAACAAGTCTTACGAGGAGCAGCTGAGAGAGCTGGGGTTGTTTAGCCTGGAGAAGAGGAGGCTGAGGGGAGACCTTATTACTCTCTACAACTACCTAAAAGGAGGTTGTGGAGAGGAGGGAGCTGGCCTCTTCTCCCAAGTGACAGGGGACAGGACAAGAGGAAATGGCCTGAAGCTCCGCCAGGGGAGGTTCAGGTTGGATATCAGAAAAAAATTCTTCACAGAAAGAGTCATTGGGTACTGGAACAGGCTGCCCAGGGAGGTGGTCGAGTCGCCTTCCCTGGAGGTGTTTAAGGAAAGGGTGGATGAAGTGCTTAGGGACATGGTTTAGGGAGTGTTAGGAATGGCTGGACTCGATGATCCAGTGGGTCCTTTCCAACCTGGTGATTCTGTGATCTTGATCTACTTGATTCTCCATTCAGGTTCATCGCCGACTTGAGCACAAGTCAAGATGGAGTCAAGCCTATCTTTGAATTAAGACCAAAGAAAGACTTGCTGTCTGGGAAGTCCTACTGCTCCAGCACAAGCGTGCCATGCTCACAATATACATATTCAGTCTGCATATCTTACTTGCTCAACTTATTCTCAGCTATTTTCACCCTTATTGCTCTTTGGGGACTCCCAATGTTCTTCCAATAGAAAACAACTTTCCACGAGAAAGTCAGTGGTAGCTCTAGATTTCTAGATCACCAACAAAGAATTTAAATCTACCTGAATCAGGCGTTCAGTCAATTTTGTAACAAATTCAGCTACACTGTTCATGCTAATTCCTGGTGAAATATGGGTCCCATTTAAGAAAGTTATGAAGGTTCCTTGGAAGAAGCCTCCCTTACACTTCCCACTGCAAATCCCCAATTTCTTTTTTCGCCTGCTTCTTAAAGTGACTTATAATCAAAAAAATAAGCAACAAGAACTCTGTTACTTTGGCCTTGTTAAAAAATCAGAGCAAAGAGGAAAGAGAATGGGAAGTCCACGTCTTTGGTGAGACATTTCTAACCACAACTTCTCAACAGTAACTGACAGTAAAGAGCATGTATTAATACAGGAAAATAACAGGATTCAGCTTCACAAACCAACCAGCTTTGCAGCTTACCATTTAAAGCCTGTTGAAGACAGTGAGAGCTAGTTGGATTACTAGAAGGTGTAAGAAAACTTCACATGAAATTAGTTTTTTCCTATTTCGCAGTTCCATAAACACACAGGCAGAGACTACTCCGATCCATGGCCTATAAAAGGCTGTCAGTCTCCTTTCCCAAGTAACAAGCGACAGGGCAAGAGGAAATGGCCTCAAACTGTTCCAGGAGAGGTTTCGGAAAAATTTCTTCACTGAAAGGTTTCTCAAGAAATGGAACAGGCTTCCCTATTCCCATTGGTTGAGCCATCATCCTGGAGATATTTAAAAGATGTGTAGACTTTGTGCTTAGAGAGATGGTTTAGTGATAGACTTGGTAGCGTTAGGCTTATGGTTGGACTTGATGATCTTAATGGTCTTTTCCAACTAAAATGATTCTATGATAAGAGACTGACAAGCCTTTTGCACTTATTCCTATGAGTTCTTTCATGTCTCACTCTCCTGCAGGAGGTATACTAGTCAAAGGCAGTTTTCACAGATGGGGAGCACCCTAAGGATGAGACAGCTCATCATGCTGTCCATAACCATGACCAGCACATCATCTCAGACTATCTTCTCCCTGTGAAGCTCAGCTCCAGCCTCCTAAAGCCTACTGGGAGGTGCTTCTATACAGAATTTGTCTTTGTCTCTGCTCTGGAAGCTAGGACTCAGAGGCACTATCTATGCCTCTAAAGAAAATAGAGTCCTAGCATAGATACACAATCACCTAAACAGTGCAGCTACTTGAACGGTTTGAGCACGGATGTAACTGTCCCAAATAGTATTAGAGACTGTTTCCATTTGGTAGATTGGTTAAGGCTATCAAATCTACAGAGAGAAGGATTTAAAAAACTGTTTGTGAACTGAGCCATGCTACTCTGCTTTACTTTATACTAGGGAATACACCCTGGCCTGGTTTACTTAATGGCAGGGACGGCAAATAGGCAAAGTCAGCTGTTGCAGGTTTTAGCTCCCAGACTCCAGGTCTGAGCAAAAGCCTATGCAACATGCCTGAAGTCAACCCTGCTATAGCTGCAACTCACAACTTTGCACTGAGCAGCCCTTGTTGGTGCCAGACTGGAGCTAGCCATCCGCTAGTTGCTGTATTAGAGGGGTTTGTAGCATTTCCGCATGGTCTGCTACAGATTGAGAACAATTCACTCCTCGAGCACAGACGCTCATCTTCCTCACGCACTGGATCATTATGCAGATTCAGGCAGCAATCTGGGAGAAGCTGTGTCCTGCCCTCATTGATGTATTATATGGAATATCCAGCTGCAACCCAGAAGCCAAACCTAGTAGAGCCAAGGTCTCAGGCATTTCCTAAGGCAACCGGGAGGTCTATGAACCATACTGAGAAATTTCACTACCTCTGCCCACAATCCTGAAACCCTCCAATCTCAGCTCAGCAGCCAGCTTTAACTCATCTCTTAATCTTGCAAATACAATGCTCTCAGCCAGCACACTCTGCCACAGGAATAGCAGGGCCCAGAATAATATCTGACCCATGTTCATTTTTCTTCAGGGAGATGCTGGAGCATAAACATCATTCAACAAGAGCAGTCTTTTCTTTCCTTTCCACAGAGGCATTTAGCTAGGCTTGGCAGAAGGAGGTAAGCCTCCGGGAAGACATTATCCTGACAGCAAACACTGGTGACTGGCTTGTGTGTACGAATGTGTGTGTTTGGCAGGCTTTAGATGCTAAATAAATATAGGTTATTAATAAAGCGCTAGCTGGAGATGGAAAATAAGATTGAATGCTTCATCTTCCCAGAGCTGTTTCAGGATCTTAGGGGGGAAATAAAGAACAAAGACAATGGAAAACGGAGAGCCATAGGGGAAGGACTGGGGGGAAGGGAGCCAATAAAAGGGAAAATAGCAGCAAGAAGGAGGCAGTAAATTTGGTTGGCTGTAAAAGAGGCTCAAGCAAACAAAGGGTAACAAAATAGCACTGGTATAAACAAAATGCCAACCACCTCTTGCCCTGCTGAGATTCAATCCAAGATGTGAAAACACACTATCTTGGCCAAGAACACTTCTAAGAGACTGAAAAGGAAAAGAGACAAGCAAATAATCTGAAAGGGCAAAAAAGAAAAGGAAAGAAACTCAGGTGTAACATATGCCCAGAGGAGGAGGCTCCATATCACAGAGGGGCTTTAAAGTGCTGCAGGACTCCACAGAAACAGCCAAGGGTCCCAGAGGGGCTCTGGCTCCTGTCTTCATCCCCATTGACATCCTACTGAGAGCAGCCATGGGTTTCGCCTGCTTTTCTGTGCCCCAAGTCGAAGCATGTCCTTGAGAAACAAGTGCTTGCAGATTTTCCTTTCACCTAGCTGTTTTCATGACCTTTCCCAACTCACATAGTGCACATACTTTGGAACTATATATTTGTACCCTCCCTTCTATGAACTAACCACATGCTTACTTATGTGTCAATGCTATACTGCCATACAGTGACACCATTATAACCTAACTTTGCAAATATCTTATCAAAGCATTTAGTACTTTAACAATCTTTAAAAGTATACTACACTTATTTTACCCTAACAAGCCTTCATATTTTCATACTTCCTAATTAACAGAGGGGCTACTTTTCTGGATCAAATGGCTAACTGTTAACATCTACCTTTACATAGGTATAATTAATTTATTTTTGCCAAGCAACAAAGTACTTCATTAATTAGGTCTCTTGGGCCTAGTTCTCTTCTACTTGTGCTAGAATATTCCTAAAGCTGTCATACAATTAATAAAGGCTACAGCTTAAAGTTACTGTCATTTTTGACCATAGCTATAGAGTGCTTCAAATTGGCTGCCTAGACTTAATAGTCCCAAGAAGCAGTCTAATTTTCAGAGACAGCATCCACAATTCCACCGGTTTTAATGGCAGGCTCACAGACATAGAGATTGAGAATTTGGATAATTTAGATTCCTTTTATGTAGGAGTGGAGCCCTTCACCTCTCAGGGCTCCTGAAGTCTAACCTGCAGCCATTTCATTAAATCCCACAGACACACACCACCAAAAAAAACTTTTTTTGAAAAGCATACTGTCCTTAGATTTTAACTTAACTTGTCCAAGCTTTGATCTACCACCTTTGTTCTCCAAGGTGAGATAGAGATTGAAACTCTTTCAGGAGAATGGCATCAGAAAAAGACCACAGTGATAAAAAAACTTACTACTTCCATCCCTTCTTTTTAACATATGATTCAATGTATATATTACATAGGTGGTCCTACTGCCTCATTTTGCAGAAATCCAGCCATGCTGCTCAGCATGCTTATATGCAAGTAAAGTACAGGCATGCAGCTGCTTCAGTGAAGCACACTAGTCTGATGGTCCACGAAAATTTGATGTGCACATGCCAGGATATGTGGGGTGCATTGTTGTTGTTCACAAACCCAGGTCAGCTGTGTATGAGGAAAATGCAGCAAACTTATGTTTATCATCAGAATACAAACTACTCACTGCACCCAGCAAAGACTTACAGAATAAAACCTCAAAATGCAGGACAGCTGAAAACTTTCTTACTGGCAGCACTACTCTGGAGCAGTATTACCAGCAGCAGCTTACTAAAAAACAATTCACTCTCCAATAAGCGCTGTTCAGCACTGATTCCTTTGCCTGTCTCCTTTGTTATGGCCTGATCACAAGCTACACACTCGTGTCTGGGCCTTCTTTCAGCCTGCGCAGTCGAAGAAGGTGGTTTACTTGTGCAGCGATCCAGAGGCCAACAAGGTCACTCCCAGGGTGAAATTAAATAAGTAAATAAATAAATAAATAAATAAAGCAGAATTTATTCTGGTCTCAACCAAATTAAACAGAACAAAAAAAACTTGGGTGCACAGCCATGTTAGGGAGGACAACGTCCCAAATGTACAGAAAACAGATTTCAATCTGATCAGATTACAATCTGATCCCTGAACACAGCCAAGGTCACTCAGATTTATCTCACACACATTGATACCAGTGAAGAACACACAGCAAGATAGGTGATATACAGAGAGAGAGAGAGCAGAGTGGAGAAGGAGACAGAGAAGAGAAGAAAGGGGTCACCACTCAAATGGGCAGCAGCAGCTCCTCAGGAACACGTGATCTCTCCATCAGCAGCTCCATCACCAGCTTCTCACAGATTACGTGGTTAAAGCCAGTCCAATTCGTTTGATGGGCACACAATGCATGTCTCCTTGCAAGTTCTTTATACGACCAGTCCGTGCCTCATCAGCGTGTGGTCACTTACTCACTGTGCATCTGCAGGTGGTTTTGCTTGGCATTCCCCCTCTTGTTTTCTAAGGCATGATGGAAAGAACCGTGTCTCTTGGTTTTCTCTACTTCTGCCAGTTTGCTCTCCAGGAAGGGAAATTAAGAGTCATTATACTCCTTATCCAACACAGGCAGCAGAGCTGCACTGTCCTGAAAGATCTCCGCTATAGCATTTTGAGGCAACAAAGGTGACGAGTTCTCTAAGCACCACACCGCTGAGCTACATGCTCTCTTGAGCCAAGCTCAGAGCATAGACATCAAGCGAAAAGCCTGATTCAGGCAGGCAGTCACTCCTGCTGGCAGGATAAACCCTGCTGCAACAAAAGGACTATTCACATGAGTATAGACTATTCTGGTCACAAAGAACCTAAGAAAAAGAAAGGGTTGCAAAGAGAAGAATTGTGTGAGACCACCATTCTTACCACATGCAGCCATTCTCAATTACACTTACACCTGAGGACAGTGCTGCTACCATCACCAAAATCTGTTTTCACTTCAGGCATTTGATGTTACCTTGTCTGCCTGCCGAATGTTTCTTGTAGCCTGGGGATGGGAGAGGTACTTTCTTCTTTTCTTCTTTTTATTTTTTTTAAAGTTAAACTGGTTACAGGCAAACGGGCATATCCCACAGAGTGACATGCAAGAAACAAATTAAGATTCCTAATGAATCCCTTGAGACATCCTTCTACTGGGTATTCCACCCCATGCTTCTAGCCCAAATTTTTGAAACCCTGGAGCAGATGCTGCCCACACTGGAGAGCAAATCTTCAGATGATACATAGCTGGGGATTTTTAGCTGCCACTCCTTGTCACCCTGTTGCTCCGAGGAGCTTACAAACACGCTGAAGGCAATAAATACCTTCCTAAACCCTGTTCATTCATATAGTTTATACTTCGATTTTATGAAAGGTAAGAATCTATAGCCGAGAAAGCCCATACAAAACAAAACTTTCTCTGCACTTTAACAAGTCTTTTTGCTGTTAGAATTGAAAATGTATACCACATGGTGATCAAGCTTAGTAGTTGCTCCAGAGGGCTCCCTGTCTGTAACGGACTTTGATTTGTTTCTCAAATCCATGCTAACATGCTGTGGCTTAACACCGTTTTTACTATTAGCAGTGTTGTTTCCTTATATGTCCTGACATTATAAATCTCTATCTATGCTAGTCAAGGAAGCACAGCTGGACAGAGAATTGCTTGTGGGAGACTCATGGAAGGGGCATCATGCATAATACAGAAGCCCCAACCCAGCTGAACTTTAGATTCGGGCTCCCCGAAGCACACTGAATCCACAGGAATTACTCAGGCAAACAATATACAGGAGATCTGGAAGCAAGGTTACTAGGAGAAATACAGTCACACTGAGCAATCCCATTGGTTGATGGCAGACTCTGTGAAAGATGTGCTTTTGAAAACAAAAAGGCCCACAGCCCCTGTCCCAAAAACCCATCAAGTGCACTGCTTCACATGGTTCAGGAACCTGATGCAAAGCAATTGGGGAAGCATGTAAACCAACTGCCTTTGGAAAGCGATATTATTTCAACTTCCTTGGGGAAAAGTGTATTTATCCCCTATGTACTGATCTCAGTAGGTAACTGCATGTATAGCTGTTTCTGTTTATTCCTCCTCCCTCCTACAGCTATACTGAATTCTCTCCGAACAGCAGGCTCCTCTCTATTGATAGGAATATTCACATTATGAAACATATCTCACAAAACAAGAATTGGACATGAGAGATGAAGGAAGAGCGGCACCTCAAAAACTAAATTCCTGAAAAGAAGAGCACAGGCTGTATATAGACTCTGCATGAAGCTGTATCTCAGAGTAAAGAACATCTGGGGAACACAAAGACCATCTGTTTGGATGCAGTCAGGAGTTAGAGCAGGCGCAAAAGCCAGACTTTCCTACAAGCACTGGAAAAACTCAGTCTATGGTCAGGACTCTCTCAAATGCAAAAGATTAGCTAAAACATCACAACATTGATATTCCCCCCACCTGTGACCAGCTAACAGACTTAAATTATTTCACCCCGAGTCTTCTCTTCACTGAAATGACAGACTCCCTTCCCTGTGGATACTGCTACTCTTAAGCAGTATCTGAGCCCATAACAGACATCCCACAACCACAGCCTCTCTCTACACACTTCTGTTTGCCGCAACACATCAGCTGGCCTGCTGGGCTCCCAGCCTTCCTTGCCCTGGGCCACAAAGCCAAAAGCTTGTTAAGACTAGCGCCCTGAACTCCCAAACACACCAATGCAGTTCACTTAAGTCTGTATTTGGGTGATACATTCCCTTTTGTTCTGACTGAGGTATCAGTTGCTCTAAACCTCCACTTGGGTTTGCGATGACAAGCATCTCACAAAAATGGTACATTAGAACGCAGCCATTGCACTTTCCCATGAGAACGATTGGATGCAAAGTTACACCAAGTGACCTCTGAGACAGGGCCTGTGAACTACTATCAGAAAGACGGTACTGCTATTTACTGTGCCAAATACACATCATACAACAAAGACTTAGTGGAAGAGTCTGCAAAATGTACCTTCCTCCCACCTCATCACCAGCTCCACTCCTGACCCTGCTCACCTTGTCTTCAGCTCAACCCATTACCCCTCCCACATCATTACAAGCTCTATCTCAAACACTACCCACCTCAGCTAAGGGGTCAGAAATTACAGGTGAGGATTAACTGTTAACGGTCACATTTAACAATGAAAGCTCAGGATCAAAGGTCAGAAGCCAGAAATCAAAGATCCTCGGGCTGGCTGGATAGGGTCAGGTTTTAGGATCTAGGGTTAGGGTTACATAAGTTGAAAAGAGTGCTTTTACTGTGCACGCTTCCTATCTTAGTCTCTGGGCTTACATCTGCCATATCTGAATAAGTGAATGTTAAATAACTCAAGCTGACAATATAGGCTCAGTAACACTCTTTATATTGATCTGTAAGTGTTGAATTAATCTCCAAATATGAATTTCAACATAGGAGGGCATATGCCCAATGTAAACCTATTATTGAAGGCATAAATGAACCCTTGCACTAAATCAGACCTAGTTACATCTCAAATACCAGAGAAAAACAGTTCCAAGGAAGGTGAAGCAAACCTACTCTTGTGTATTACCATTTGTTAGCAGTTCTTTAAGCAGTTAAGAAAATGCAGTCCTCTCCATGCTATCAATGACAGAAACCAAATTAGAAGAAAAGGGAAATGGTTTGTAAGCTGAAAAATAAATTACATCTTCTGAACAACCCACATTCAATTGCTTTCTCCACCTAGTGAGAGCATGTCTCTAAATGTCATGTCTTCATCCAGTATAAGTATGAAGAGGAAAAGTCCCAAAACCCTCTAAGAATAAGAAAAATACCATCAGAACTTAAGTCAAAATATTATTATCACCCATACAAATGCAATACCTTTTGAAAGAGCATGAAATGATAAAATGTTAATGAAGCACTTATCTGGTAAATAGTTTCATTAGGTGAAAAGAGCATTCATAGAAAAAGAAAAAATCCCCTTATTGCTGCATCATGAAACTAACTCCAAGCACAGCAGAGCAACCGGCTTTGGTAACATTCACTCCAAATGTGGCTCTAAGCTGCTGCCTGCAAAGAGGTGGGGAAGCATTTGTTTTGTTTGTGAAATCAGAGCAAGGCTTTTATTCGTACATTTTGGCAATGGTCTCTGGTTATATAATGATTTTCATATATTTATCACATTTAAACAAGAACAAAACAGTATAGTACCAACTGCCTCTGTTTACACTATGATTTAGCCGTGACATCTGTTTTTTTGGAAAGGATGTTTGTAAGGGACAACTGAATACTTTCCAAAGTACCTTTCAGTTTTGACATTGAAATAAAAAAGCCTGCTAGTAGGAAAGAGAAAAATCTGGATTTATTAAAAAATGAACAAGGTCAGAACAGCATGAAAATAGAGTGAACTGGCAGTAATACCAAGCTTAATGTTTCTGACACATCTCATTATAAGACCTTGTTTTCAAATACTTACAGCTTTGTCAAATTAACTAGTTTGCCAGCAATTGTCGTTGCTAGGTGTCTACCTCAGGCTGGATTTTTTGTTTGTTTGTTTGTTTTCAGGGTTTGGGGGAGGGGAGGAGGGGGAGGCTTCAAGAAAAAAATGTTCCATTTTTTCTGAAAATTGGACTGAAAACATTTGTTTACCCTCTTTTAAAAAAAGGCAGCAAATTAGACTTGAACAAATGCCTCACTGAGTGGCAACAATTTTGTAGAACTGGGCCTCACAATTTTGCAGTGGCAGTTTTGAAGATTTCATTGACATCACAGGAAAAAAATAATTCTGTAATGTAACATACTTGGTCAAGTCTTCTAAGAAATCAGCAGCTGTAAAGCAGTATCTTGTGAAACAGAGGAAGTGACAGATGGATTAACTTGCGAGAAGTAAAGGAGGCTGTCTGAAGGCAAAGCTGAAACCAGAACTGGCTATAGCAAGGTACTAGGACTGAGCACCTGAAAAGAAGAAAAAGAAGTGATGAGGTTTACAAAGATTCCAGACCCTGAAGAGCTAAGTCTAAAAGTAAAAGCAGACTTAGGAGCAAAGTGTTTCTGCTTTACAGCTTAGATTGAGCCAGTAACAATAGGGGATATGCTCATGAAATATGCTAGTGTTAAGGCTAGAATTACTCTCAAGCAAGGAATAGAAATATAAAAAAAACATGCATAGAGCAAGAGGGATTGCCTCAGTTATTGCAGACAATGCTAACATTCCTATTTCACCCGGAAGAGTCCTCAAAAATATATCCTTCATATAAATCCACGTGACACAGGCTAGAGGACATACCCTCACTACCCTGTAATAAACTCGAGATACCAAAAAAGAAAGATCAACAACCACAGAAAATACAAAACACCTTTTGTGGAAAGCTGATGAAACTAAGTATATCACCTGTTTTCCTAGGGCCAGGCCATGGCAGCATACTTCTGACATGAAAATGCCAAGTTGGTCCTCTAATCAGCTCAGGCTGAGAGAGTCTTCAAGAAACACCTAAACGACTGATTCAGCCTTAATACCTGGAGAATTTCAAAGGCCCCACCTAGCTGGGATGGCCATAGCAACAAGGGGCACTTTCCCCAAATTTGTTTGGAAATAATTAGCAGCAATCAGACACAGCTGCAAATGAACTACCTACCAATGCTCTGCTCTTGTAACACCACTAGCAAAAATTCTTGGAAAGGATAAGAAGTGTTTGCAAAACGTTTTACCCCTATAGGCATGCCTCTGCTGCGGTCAGCCCTTCAGCTACAGGAGGAAATAAACATACAATCAAAATCCTGTTCATTACTTTCCACAGACTCTCTGAGAAAGCATTTTTCCAGTTTGAAAGGGGAGGATCATGTTGTCATTGGAAACACAATACACATATTTTCTGTTTTAAAGGGTAGCACCCACTCCTAAGACAGTTCTCAGCACTGCACATAAGGGAATGGGCTGAATCCAGTATTGCTGGTGCTGGGAACTATGGAAATATTTAGAGTTTTTAATTCATACCAAGCAAAAATGCTTAATTACAGAAGCAGAGGTAATGAAGAAAAGAAAGCCCATTATCAAAAGGCTGAAATTTACTCAATGGGGGTCTACACCTGCACTGGAAAATTTCCAGAGATCTGCAAATTGAGAAAGCTGAAAAATCTGGTCTAGAAAAAAAACCTGTGTGGAAATTAAATGAGAGGAGATAAGTCTGTCAAAAAGTTATCAACAGAAGTGAGAGATCAGCCCTGTTCCAGTAGGTTGACCAGGCAAAAGGATCTGAGTGACAGAGGGGAGCAGCGCTTTGCTGAAGGTAAGAGCACCAGCCAGTGTCAGAAGTGTGACCATACCCATCCTGAGTTCCCAAAACCTATGTTATGTGGGGGTTTATTCAGGTCTCAGCAAACCAATGCAATTATCAGTAAAGATGCAGCTGAGAATACAAGTCTTCCAGTAAATCCTATCCTACAATTCTAAAAAGAAGTCATGCACCATGTGGGATGGAAGACTGCCTGCAGAGTAAACTGCCTTTCTAAATCCTCCCGTGTCTCTCCATTGGCTTTCTAAGCATCAGTGCTAAACAATGCATCTAAGCAAGTCTAGATTGTGGGTAAATTATTAAACCCTGTCAGGGCAGATGGCAGAGGTGACTGCTGCCTCTCTTGCTGGTACAGGGAAAGGTTTCCTCCTGGGGATATGCATCACTACAAGTTCACACACTAGTACTTCCATTTGAGGAGCAAGAAACAAAATAACCAAATTTCAACAATTGTTGTGGTAAGGTTATCAAAGTTCTTGCTTGAAGGCTTAAGTGATAAGAGGATACCACGAGATATATGTTAGAGCAATTTGTTCCATAGCTACATACAGCAAAGGCACAGTCACCTTCCCTTGACATATCTGGTGGCAGCCATTGCCACAGCCAACAGCTCAAAGTAGACAGGCCTCAAGTCTCATTTGCTGCACTCATATCTATGCTCTAGGTTCGTAATAGGTGCTACTTTTATCCTTAATCTTTGTTTTCTTTACACTGTTCACAGATACCTAGTGGCTAAGCATATAAAGCTAGCTTTAGAAGTGAACACACCTTCTAAGACAATAAAATCCACTACTATATTGCCCAGATTCCTGTTGATTCAGAAGATTCCATTTGAACATCAGGAAACACTTTATCACTATGAAGGTGACTGAGCACTGCCACATGTTACCCAGAGAGGCTGTAATGTTTCCAGTCTTGCAGATACTCAAAAGCCGTGTGGACACAGTCTGTGGAACTGGCTCTAAGTGGCCTTGCTTGGGCAGGGGTGTTAGACAACATAACCTCCACAGGTCCTTTCTGATCTCAACCATTATGTAATACCACTAAAATACTTATTTTCACATTTATTTTCTACAAAGGTGAATTTGTCTTAGTAATCCTACTCACCAGCACATGAAAATACTGTTAAGTTGTACCAAAATAAAAAGACAACACACAACTACATTACAAAATCAAACACAATCACATGTTGATAGCTGATGTCTTCAATACAGGCCCTTTAATTTCATTTCAGGGCTGAATAATTGCATACTAAAAATAGAAATCAAATAAGGGACCTAGTTGTTACATCCCACTTGCTGATAAAAGATGCATCTCACTCTCTGAGGGCTAGTGGCAAATCCCAGCCAGCCAAGACACATGCACAGGGAATCTGCTAAACGGAACCACGTTTTATGCATGGTCATTTCTATAAAGTTAACCAGAAACTTAATTTTTTTTTTTTTTTTTTTGGAGGGGGGGTGTTCATTATAGCTGGTATACTTACACCTGGGTTTTAGGCTATTTAATTCCCAAGAAGGTACAATTATTCCCTGTTCTAATAATAAAAGTAAATGGAGAAAACAAGCAAGATATGAACAGGCAAAGCCTGGGAATAATCATGACCACAGGTATACCAGGTTTAAATAAGAACCAAAAGGAGCATGAGTAAAGGTGGATGGAAAGACTTCAGTGGGAGCCACGTGCTGTTGTTTGTTATATATATATAAATGCACATGATGAAAATTTTATTTTGGAAAAAATATTTTTTTTTTCTCTGGTGCAGAGAGAGAAAAAAAAGCAAGAAACAGTAAGACTCAACTGTTTGCCCCATTCAGGACTTTCCTTCCCAATCAAACTCCAGTGAGAAGTACCTGAAGAAACTTTTTGCCAACTATACAAAAAGCCTAACTCTGCTACACACACTCCTCAACCTAAGCCTAAAAATTCTTTTTCTGCATTTGTCAGAGATCTCAGGATTGCACTCTCCACTACTTTGATGACTGTCTAACAACACTAAGTTGTTCAGCGTTAGATATTCTGCTACTTAGTTGGTTAGCTGGTCTCCCTAAGCCCCTCCTTTAAAGAATCCATAAAGATCACAAACATAGTGTTCTTCTGGAAGCAATTCAGTCCCTTGCAAGGTGCTTTGCAATGTCACTGTAAGAATCTCAACGGAGTATAACTTAGGAAGATTAATTTTTCCAGGCTAAAAGTAGTGTCATTTTAAGCTAAATATAGCCTAACTGGCATCTGTAAGCTCTACCAAGCCCAATTTTGTATTTAAGGTTATAAACAGCTTTTATTTGTAAAAGAAAATACAGCATTTTATAAAGACCTGCAGTTAGCTACCTAGTTAATTTAAATTCAATAGAAAAATAAGCAAAAAAAAAAATTAAAAAAAAAGCAGTAAGTGCTGTAGGAGTTCATTTTAAGAAATTAACAATACAGACCAGTGAAGCCAACTGGACTGACAAGCACAAAGACTGAAGTGTGAAGGAATTAATCTCTGTTAAAACACCTCTCACACAACACAGAAAATCTGTAGGACTAGGCTGCAGACTTGAGCAGATTTAAGTGTATTAAAAGTAAGTACTGAGCCCACAAAAACAGGAAAAGGAAACAATAAGCAAAGTGTGGGGCTTATGTGAAATTACCAAGACTTAATTCATGCTGGATCTTGAACAGATATTGAAAAATCAAAAGTTTATCAAGCCAGAGCAAGCAAGGAAAAGTCCAGAGGAGACTAAATCTAGATTAAACATCTCTCCCTAAACTAAACAAACAGTGGCCCCATTTTCAATAAAACAGTGAATAAAGAAAAGAGGATAGTGAGGACAAAAACTATAAAGAAATCTCTAACTATTAAACCTGGGAAGCTTTTCAACATTAAGAGTAATGAGAACAAGAAACAACTATGGTTTCTAAACAGAGCTAGAGGTATTTGAGAGCAAGCTGCTGTGACGTCTTTCCTTATAGCAGTAGAAATCTAGACTACAAGATCTTGAAAGTTACCTTTAGATCTTCCTTCCTAAATTTCTTTATCTAGTCTTTTCCTTATTCAGGTGCACCAATGCAGCTAATTGATGCAGAATCACACCTTTAAAAATAAATATCCTTTATCCTTTTCTTCTCTTTTCAGTCTGCAGAAACATCTCCCAATAGAACAACACTGCATATTGTTTGAGACCTCAGAAAATCGCTAACAGAGCAGAAAAGATGGGAACTTTACTGCAGATTATATTTATTAGTACAGGGCAACCAATAATTGCAATACAGCTATATAAGGATGCTTTACTATATTGCAGCATGAAATAAGAGGAATTGTGCTTTGCCCATTTAACTACAGCATTCACCTTTCTTTACAAAACTGAAGCATCATGAAAAGGAGGTGCATAGTCTTGTTATCCATGGGTTGTAAACAAGGTCTACAGGTCTGATTCAGTAAGCCAAAGCAGGTTTTAGATTCTTTCTAAACAGAACTTTGGTGCCTAATGATAGAGACTGGCACCTCTCGAGATGGGATCTTACGATAGGATGAACTGGTGCATCTTTAATATCTAACTGCACTTACAAAACTTATTCACAATCACAAAATTGTGGGTAACTGTAAAATGTCACTGGATTTTTCTACTGTGATTAAAGAGAGGAGGTTTTTAATAAAAATGTCCATTTAAAAAATCTCCCAGTTTTTAATATCCAGAAAACCTGACATTAAGGGGAGAAAGCTGAAAAATTCCTTTTTGCCAGATCATGACAACAGTGTTAAGGTTTCTTTCTTTAACACTGGTGCACATGAAAATAAACCCAACAACCGAAACTCTCATGACCTATTTGGACTATAGTCTATGTATGTCATTATTTTCTTTTATGAAAACAGGTTACTTTTCTCCACAATATTTGGAGGACTTACAAAGAGGATGCATTGTTAAATTGTTTCAAGAGCATTTTTAGGGGTCCTGGTAAGAAATAGACCAAGACTTAACATTCTGTGGAGACTCTTATTTTGAAACTATCTGTGGTTTTTAGTTCCATATAATTAATGTTCCTTCATTTTGAGCCAGTTATTATACTACTATGAAAGGTAATTTGTTAAATTAGGTAGCCCATTAAAAGTACTGATTTTCTTACCTCTCCCAGGATAACAACACTAAATTCAGTTAAATGTTCTTTCCTTTGTATCTTCGTAAAAGACTATTTAGGCTTACACCTAATTCTGAAGAACTATGTAGTAGCAGTTCAGTTTAATACTACTTTTTCGTGTTAATGTTCTGTTTTCCTAAACAAATTTATAAATATATTGGAAAAAACATCAGAAGAGCACAGAATAGAAGATCACTCCAGTTTTATGAGAACAACAGTTATAGAAAAATAAATTCCGGGGGAGTTCCGGTTCAATAAAAACATAAGTATTTTCTATAAAACACTCCTTTTTGTTACTTGCAGTTCTCGTCAATGTGGAGTATCTGAGTGACAGGGAAAATACTGCAGACATCCCAGAGCTCCAGAGAAACGAATCAATAGTCCCTTCCCCAGCCAACATAATACGTGCCTCAGGTTGCAGTACTGAATTCTTCAAATTAGGATAGAGATGCAATTTCCTGTAAGAGGTTCATGGGCTTAAAACACCAGGGCTCTACTTAGCATTTCTGAAGCAGAACGCTATCATGTAGAATGATTCAGTATTTCAACTTTGCTTCTATCCAATGAGGACACATCTTTGCATAATGATTTCTGATTTTCCACTTTATAGATGGAATTGCGAATAGCATCTTAGCACACTTGAAAAAATTGTAGTTTTCAAGTGAAGCATTTGGCCTTCAGTTACACATTGTATTCGTGTAAGTTGAGATTTTACTCTTAGAAATGCCCAGTGATTTTTAGGTTTGCAGAACATTTTTCATATGAGCAAACTAAGAGATGATTTAAAACCCCAACTGTTTCTTGAGCCCTGCTTGGTCTAAGGTCTTCTGCCCCTGAAGAGATTTTTACATTTCCAGCATCTGACCTCCCCACAGATTATTAGCTTTTTGTATATTGCCTTATAAACTGACTAAGCACAAGAAAGAGCACTTGCTGACACATAATGACTACTTATTGCACTTGCTTATTCGCAAGAAAATTCTTCACTGACTATTTGAGCAGATTGATGATTGAGTCTATTAATTGAAATAATGTTTATTATAGGGATTTCAACAAAATTTAGGAAATAAACTTGCACCTAATATCCATTTCCTTTGTTGTTTAGATCAGCCTTGGCATAAATGGTAAAGCTACCTTTATAACACCTGACAAGACACACATGATTCCATTTTCAGAAATGACTTCAAATAACCTTTCAAGGTATATTTAAGCACAACAATATGAGTAAACATCTAATAAGATCTAATGTTCAGAGATTTAAACAGTCAAAATATAGAAAAGTGTGCAAGTCTAAGACCAATTTTTGGGCATTCCTGAAATGCTCAAAACCCATTGTTCTGCTTCAACATTTCTCTAGGAAAATTGCTCGAAGTTCCACCTAAACTGGCAGACTGTAAAGAAAAGTCCCAGAAAGGCCTTTCCTACTCCAGTATTATCCAATACTGTTGGTAACAGCCTGGGCAACAGGATACAAATTCTGTGCAATTCTGCGGGAATCATTATCAGCAACATAAGTGACTCCTAACTCTAGTAATACAGGAACTGTCACAAATAAGGCAAACACTACAGCAGAAGATAAAAAGACAGAATACCTGAACAGATAGAATGTTCCTAGTCTAAACAGCAGTAAGGCCACAGCAGAAATATTCAGCACAGTTTGGCACTTTGAAAAGCATATCTACAAAGCAGGAGAAGGCCAAAGGAGAACAAAAAGTGACTATGAAAGACATTTAAGGAAAAACTGGAAGACTGGATATAAACTGTAAGGCTACTGGTAAAAGGCTGTTAAATACACAAAAGGTTGCAGCAAAAGGAACAATCTTTTTACCGTATCCATGGGAGAGAGGTCAAGAAACCACTGCATTGGTACAACAAACCCTAGGGTAAATTTAACATTAACAAATGAATTAAAACTACCTAATAGCCAGATTTCCATCTGGGAATTTAGATGGATGAGTTAATCATATATATGTGCATGATGACAGAGAGTAATTAAGGGATTGAATACAAAACAGTAACATGCATGCAAGAGACATCCAAAGGCCTGTTGAACCAATAGTTCAAGAAAGCAGGTAAACTGGGCACAGACTCCTGTTCTGTAAGTTTTAACGTAAGGAAAAAGAAGTAAGGCTTAAACAAGAAAGTTTTTGTGATACTGTGTGAGTTCACTCAAAATTCAAAGCACAAAACAATGTATGACAGTCTTCTTTTACATAGACCTGTGCCTAGATTAACAAATGAGATTGGCAGTCCTACTGAGCATCCCTCATTACACAAAGGATTTTCACAGAATTAGCCAATTTGATTTCTAGTTGGGCCTTAGCCCTCCTGATTTTTTCCCTGCACGATCTCACTTCCTCCCTGTAGTCTACTCAAGTTGCCTGTCCCTTCTTCCAAAGCTTATAGACGTTCTTCTTCTTTTTGATATCTCTCAAGATCTCCCTACTCAACCAACCTGTTTTTTTTCCCTCGCCGGCTCCTTTTCCAGAACACAGGGATGGCTTGCTCTTGAGCTGCTAGGATTCCATTTTTCAAGAGCACCCAGCCCTCGTGGGCTCCCTTGCCCTTAAGGACTGTCTCCCATGGGACTTTGCTAATCAACCTTCTGAACAGGCCAAAGTCTGCCCTCTGGAAGTTTAATGTGACTGTTCTGCTAATCCCCCTCTTCATCTGGCCTAGAACTGAAAACCCTACCATCTCATGATCGCTTTGACTCCAGGCATCCTCCAACCATCACATCCCCTACAAGGCAAGATTATACATGGTATTTCCTGGTTATAAGCACTTTTTTTATAGCCTATGCAACATTTCAGTACTAGTCAGTCTATTATTACATATGGCCCCATGACTTTCCTGCTTGCACACTTTATTGTAGTTCCACTGTTCAACAGTGCTGTTAATTTTTTTTTTTTTCTCTGTTACGTTAAGGTCTTCCTGGTTAGATTCTGCTGTTGATCAGTAATTTTCCTGAATGCCTGTACTATAAATAAAGTAGTGAAGCATCCATTAAACGTGTCTGACATTGTTATACTCCATGTTTCCTTTGACAAATTTTTCTGGCTAACACAATCTGGCTAGGCTTAGGAAATGAAGACATGAGTTGCAATCTATGATCTCTGCTGTCAGACTCAACTGAGGAAGCCTAATTCATGACAGTGAGCTCTTAGTTATGACTTGGTAAATTCAAATCAAAGGACTTGCCTTGGATAAGATGATGAAAACATTCAACTGCCAAACACATATGGAAACAGTGCAATACAAAAAAACATGGATGCTGAGGCATAAACTAGTGCATTTCATGATAAAAATACTGCCCTGTATCTGTTAAGACAAGCGGGGAAGTAGACTGAAGTAATCAAGGTACAGCCTCGAATGATAATATGGCATCTTCTAAAATAAGCACTGAGAGAAACCAACATACAAATTGGAGAATATTGTTTAAATATCTAGATATTAATCCTGCCAGCCAAAGCCCTGAGACTGCCAAACCACTCAGTATAAAAAATCTGAGTTAAAATTCAATACTCCTGCTCAGTCACTATAGTTCTCTCCCCTTTCTAACCCCACATTCCCTCCAGGGGGAACTTTCCCACCACAGGTAACAAACATAACGTTTGGTTGTCCCAGTGGCCTGAGATGCTTGAGCATATACTCTTAAACTATTCAATATCACAAGTTAAAGAAGAATCACTGGATGATGTAAAGAGGACAATATGTCCTGATGAACATGTGAGAAACTCTACAGGCTTATGGAGATCCTGCTAAAGATCAGAATCCTCCCTCTATTGTTCTCTCTCTGAAATATAACATCCTCCTCATTTCTCTGCCTAGAAACAAACAAATGATTCCTTGGAGAAACTTATACACTTTCCATATATACAAAGCTGTACTTCCTTCTGTCTTGGTATTGCAGGAATAAGTGCAGGGCCTGTTCCTTCTGCATCTGTGTTTCACATCAACTTACTAGCCAGGGACCAAAGGTCTACATCTGAGCATGCAGCGATTCTATTTCCCAGTTCAGACAACACCTGCTTGTTTAACCTTATCTTCACAACTCATTTTGGTAATGAGCAACCAATCCTCTCCAAGCAGTGCAGTATTTTAAAATATTAATACAGAAATTAATAATACGGGCATACACAAAACATTTGCAGAGCATAGGGCATAAATTCTGTCAAGCTAATAAACATATACTGTAATTTTATGTAAATGATCTTTGGGCATTTCAGACTCTGGGTTTTGGTGGTGGTAGTGCTATACAGGCATCGTTGATGTAATATTTCCCAGATACTGAGAAATACAGAAAGACTAAGGAGTAAGTCAAGTAGTGCTCTGAATCACACTCAGGACAGAAACAGGGATTGATCTTTCATTATGTAGAACCTTCTCCCTAAAAGTTTCCAAGCTTAGCCTGCTGAGAGAGATACAGAAGTGCATCCAGGCAGATGCCACTAACATGGTATTTGCCAGATACAGGAAACAGAAAATGGCCAGGAGTTCAGACCATCCATATCTTCTCTTGCTGGAGCAATGTAAACTGAGTGTCATAGGGCAGATAGAGACAACTTAGTCAAGGGCACAGGTTCTCTAGCTTGACTTAACACATAGCATCTTCTATCCCTGGTGCAAACACTTCTCCTTGTCCACCAAACTCTTTGCATTAGAGTAGGATTTGGAAAAATTCCCAGTTAGGATAATTCAAGTTTCAAATCAAACTATTTTTCATGAAAGTGTTATTTGTACGTGTTCAAAACCTGTATAAGGTTTGGTTATTTAGAAAGTATGACATTTATTAGTATCCAAATTGGAGCCCTGAGGGATGCTATTCATAGCCTACCTAAGTTTCTAGAAAGGTTGCTGCAGGCTGGCTCTAAGCTGCTTTCCGTTCAGTACCTTATTTAAATCCTCAGAATTATTCCTTTGAAGCCTAAAAGGGCAGTAAGTTTCCTTCACTCATCATGCAAAGGTAATCAGAATATATAAGTATGGTTCCCAGCTTTCAAACCTTGGCATTCTTTTGCACTTGGTGATGAGAAAAAAGGTTATAGTGAAAACTCAGGAGCTCTGTGTAAAATGTTTGAAGACCTCAAGTGTGTCCAGAGAAGAGCGACAAAACTGGTAAAGGGGCTGGAGAACAAGCCTTACGAGGAGCGACTGTGGGAGCTGGGGTTGTTTAGCCTGAAGAAGAGGAGGCTGAGGGGAGGCCTTATTGCTCTCTACAACCACCTGAAAGGAGGTTCTGGACAGGTGGGGATTGGTCTCTTCTTCCCAGTGACAAGTGATAGGACAAGAGGGAATGGCATCAAGCTGCATCAGAGGAAGTTTAGACTGGATGAAAATTACGAAAAATTTCTTCACAGAAAGAGTTGTCAAGCACTGGCAGAAGCTGCCCAGGGAGGTGGTTGAGTCTCCATCCCCAGATGTGTTTAAAAAGTGAGTAGATGAGGTGCTTGGGGACATGATTGAGTAGTAGAGAGGTACGGTTGGAGCTGATGATCTCTAAGATCTTTTCCAACCTAGTGATTCTACGATCCAATGTGATACCTAAAGATAATTTTTAATTTCATTTCTTGCTCTTAAAATATGTTTTTCAGTGAATGCAGAGCTACAGTTAGAATCCAGACACATTATCTTTAGTGGCCTCAGATTTACCCAGTGAGAGATATATTAAAAAACATTGGGGTTTAATTCCAGCTGTTATTTTTTCCTTACAAAATCATGCCTGGAGAAACAGTCCAAATCACTGCATTATCGTATACAGGTTCTACTTCTATTAAGTAGATTTCTCAGAAGTCTGGTAGCATTTATTGTTCAGAGGTCATTCCTTTACATAGAACAGGCATTAATTGCCTACTTCAACTTCAACATGTTCGGAAAAATCACAGCTGGGTAAGCCTTCAGCTGCTAAAGCTCTTCTATAACAACATGTTAATTACTTTATTTTGTTAAGGGGTGAAAGCTTAATTATTATGGATTTGTAACCCCCTGTTTGGCACTTTAGAACAGAATTTGTAGTATTTCTTTCAGTCACCAGGGAGTCAGGCTGTGTCATAGACAAAGGGGTAGTGTAACACAAAGGCATAATCCTAGTTACATCATATTATAAAGCATGCAGAAACATAAAAGAAATGTAGAAATATTCAGAGTGATCTTCAGGAATCCTTTCCTCCCTCTCACAAAAGAGCCCATACAAAATCTGGATACACATTTTGGATTACACTCTCCATGGATGTAAATCAGTTTGTTTTCACTGACTTTTAAGGGAGTTGTGCCATGTTACATCCAATCCTTTTCTGAGCCAAATACGAATATTGAATGCTGTCTGTATTTGCCCATGTACAGTATTCTCTCTTCGCCTATCTAAAAATCTTCTCAGCAAACAGACCAGGAAACTAGCTCATTCCAAACAAGTCCTTTACTTCTTTTGCAGTAATCTCTTAATAATTCTACTAGCAGTCAAGCAGACATTACCTGTTATTAGCCAGTAGGTCTCAAGGGAAAATTATTCTATGTGACCATTCCATCTATAAATCCTGAGAAATGAACTCTGGATGAAGCCATGGCAACTTCTTTACTGGATTTACTCTAACCTTATGTTGTCTCCTTCATATCTTTAGTACAAACCCCACCTTCCAACATGAGGAGATCAGTCATTAGGCAAAAAAAAAAAAAAGCACAACAGAGAAGATAATGTTGCTCTTTGTATTGTAAGTAAATAATTTCCATGCCAAGCACGGATCTCAAGAATAAAAGTTAAAAAAAAAAAAAAAAAAATCCTTACTGGCCATACTACCTGTTATTTTGCTCCAGTCTTTTTCAGCATAGCCTCAAGTTCCTCAAGCTCCCCCAACCAAAACTTAAGGCATAGTTAGCAAGGAGCTTATTCAAAGTCCTGTGGAATGTGCATCAAAGATCACAACCACACTACATCCAGACAGCCTAGTAATGCCAGAAATACTTAATTTCACCCTGTATGCCTGCTAACTGTGTTTACAAAAATCTCTAATAATTTTTGTCATCTTCAATGCTGAGTTGTATATGTGTAATCTTATTTCTCATTTGTTAATTTACTGCCTCTAAGGGTTTCTGTTCCTTTACACGGGAAAACTACATTATACTTTAGAATTATGACCAGCGACAGAATACAGATACCACTCCATATGGATAAGGTAGCATTATTTCCAGTTATCTGCAGCTGGAGCTGTACAAGTTCAGCTCCTAAAGGAGTCCTTGGTATGCAGAGGAGACAGGCAGTTTTTCCTTTCCAGTGGGGCCAAATGATACTGAAAGAAGAGAAAGCAGCACTGACCAAATGCTTTCCTCATTTCTAGCCTAAAGGATTTAACACAGAGTTCCTATCATTCCCTGGAGACACTAATGAACCTCATAGTTAGGAAATCTTACTTGACATTTTCTTTAATTCTCTTTCAGCCTATTTCTCTGAGTTACTTTGCCTCAGCACAGCCCAAAAATCAATTTTTGACCTTTTCTCTACATTAAACTCTTGATTTTCATTTCAGAAACTCTTTTTTTTTTTTTTTTTTTTTTCCCCCAGAGTTAAATTCTCTGGTAAGAATACACACACAATATCAAGCCTAAAACCCAAACACAAATATTTTCAGGAGAAAGTATAGTGTGTGCCTGTCTGTAGCTTTGGATCATCAAGCCTCTGTCCTCACCAGCAGCTCAACTTCTTGAGTTATCTTACCCAAGGTGCTGGCTGGGGTATGTCACTGCACTGAGAAGGATTTATAGAAGAAAACAGGAGGATAAGTCACGTGCACAGCAATATCCATTGCAACAGATGCATGAATCATCTGTTCAGGACTGCAATAAGATATACACATAAATCCTTTGAAAATAAAGTACTTAGCCATGCAAAATATATATTTTTTATAGATTAGTTAGATGGAAAAACTCAAAACAGCTATAATGAACATAACAGCTTGTAGTTCAGAACTACAAAAAGGCAGCTGTATGGGATTATGAATGGACAGAGCCTGATCGGAATAGCTGTGTCACCTCAATTAGCATGGAAAGAACTCACATTAAAGAGTCAGTCCCTTTCGTTTTATTGGTTCCTTTTCGCAAGTCTTTTGTCCCTTCTTTGCAAGAAACAATTTATCAGGCTTATTTCATGACAAATACAATATTATAAGCTATATCATGAGACATCAAGTGCAGCACAACAACTACTTCTGAACATGACATTTCTCATATAGGTACAATTTATAATGTATATACAATTTACAAAATATTCTGGAACTCATGCTTCACAAAGAAAAGGTGAAAAGCATTACCATGGCTCTGTTAGAAAGCATTACGGCAACTCTGTTATTTTTAAAGGCCATTTCCTGTGATAGATGTATTCTACCATAACCAAACCCTGTACAAGCTCCAGTTTTACCAAGATGATCATTTCAGTTAAAAGAAAAAGTTCCTTAAAAATTATCCTTCTTTCCCTAATACACTTCCCTTGGACCATCTACATTTTAGGATGTACAGAGACTTTTTTTTGTCACATACTTAAAAATAGTGCCTACTAAAAGGCATCCTTGTCACAAGTCTCCTAAACAGTATGATAATAAAAACAGTGAAAAGCCTCCTACTTTACATTTGGTGGCATTCTTCTGCTACTACATATCTAGACATAGCACTTGCTTTGGAGACAGTTTCTGAAAATTCCCTTTTAATTAGCTTTCTCATTTCTGTTGAAAACCTAAACAGTAAATTGGTAATTTATTATAATTTTTGCAAGTGTGTGTGGGGATTTTTTTACACATGAGCACTACTACAAGATAAAGGTCTGGCATTTTATAATTAGAAGTAGATTTTGTGCCTGACATAGATCTGTACCAAGAGTTTTCTCCTTTCACATCCAGCAGAGTAGATGCTTCAGATAGTTATTAACTGAGTTTAGAAATGCTGTCTTGCTATCATTCCCATGTAGGTTCCCATTACCATGGTTATTCTTCCTTCACAGACTTTTTGATCTATGTATCTCACAGCTATTCTAACCAGCTGATACAATGGCTTTACAAGGATTTCTTTCCACCCTCAAAGAGAATTTTAATCCATAAAGAAACTTATTGATAGCTTGCTTCCTGCACTGCATGCTTTCCTTAGTATGTAACTTCATATCCAAAGCATTACCTGTTCTAACATTTCTACTGACTTTATACCCAAAGATAGCAGTGCTCCATTTTTTAAACATTTCTCAAAGTTTCTAAAATAGCTGTTATATCAGCATTTTCAGTTAGAACAGTTATTCCCATTTTGTCTTCATTACTTCCTAGTCTGAAGGCCACATATTTGGGGTCAGGTTGGTTGTGTCTCCATATCCTGATAAATCGAGACTTCACCTTTTCAGACTCCTTTTTCATTATTGTCTCTCTTATTCTTAACAACTTGTGTCCTAGTTTTGTCTAGAACTATAGTTTCTTAAACTCTCTGTGAAAAGATGTTTCTCCTAGCAACATCTCCCTTCAACATATTCTTATTTCTTAGCTTTCCCCTGCCTTTGCTTTTAAAACTCCCTTAGATTATTTTTCTTTATATTTTCATATAAATTTCAAGTACTAGCTGGCTGGTTCAACACTGGTTCTCTCTCCGATACAGCCTCCATCCATTCCACTTTTCCCCCCGTTTTCTAATAGATATGTTGTCCTTCCCCTGTGCTATTTTCTTTTGAGTCATGGCCTGAGATTCACCAACTCCATTTGTCCCTGCATGTGACACTGGCAGCATGCCACAGAATGATATTATATAGAGTCTTGTCTCAAATCTACTACCTAAGACCTTACTATTGCTTTCAATAATCCAACTTTTCCCCTTCCATGTAATGGATACGCACATACGCAAAGCACAGCTAGCAGCTCCACTACAAGGTGGCATAAAGGCTGTGCCTGCCATGCTCACATGCACACCAAGTTAGTCCTTGCACAACTCACACTCTCATCAAACTACCTGATATCTGCATGCCTTATAGCCAAATTCCCAGTTCAATAACCTCCTTACAACAGCTGAAATATATGTCACTGAGTGTGCATCCACATTACATGGGGATATCAGATCATCATCCCCAGAAGAGGGAAGGAGACAGCAGTAGCTACTCACCCTGCCTTTCTCCGCATTCACATTGCTGTCTTCTTGTCAGCAGACTTTATCCGCTCCCACCAACATAAGACCTGAAGGTCATACCATGTGATGGCTGGACTACTCCATGATGCCTTCAAGTCTCCTCCATAGGTTTTTCTGTTTCTTTCAGTTTCTCTTGTTTGTCTGAGCTAAATTGGACATTGTAATACCCTGAAGGCCATGAGCTGCTAAGCACTGACATAATGTAAATCCCACCTACCAATAAGGCAGGTGCCACTCAGGACTGTGGCAATCACCCAGTGCCTGGCTGAACCGAATCCATAACTGTTTCTTTATAACGTAATTTCACTGGAACTACGTAGATGGAAAAACACAATTCACTCACTTTACCTTTTATTAGATGTCTTGGTCAGGTCCTGTTGCTTCTCTGCATGCTACCAGCTCTGTTTCCCCCTTGGAGGATTTTGTTACTGCAAGGGTACTGCCTTTAACTGTCCTAAGACCATCACTTTAAAGGGATGTCACATGGCCTTTAAAACAGAAATGAAGTGAAAATTTCTGAGCTACATTTGTGGTCTCCACAGTAACGGAGTAATCAAATTTGTGCCCCCTGCTATATTTCAAAAGGACATAACGACTGCTTGAATAATACAAGGCTATAGAAGCAACCACTACACATCCCTTTAGTTTGAAATCAATAGTCCCTTTACCTTCTTTCTTCAAAATAATTAGTCTTACCAATAGTGATACCAAAAGTGATACTTCCTTCAGCCTTGCCTCTTCTTTGGTTTAGCAACTGCTCTGTTCAGACTCTCAGGCCTGAATTCAATTGTTCTGTAAAGCATAACATGCTCAAGTAACACAAACTCCTTTTAAATCTGTGGGAACTCTCCTAACAAGAGAGAGCTTCTGAAGTTTGCCTCATCTCTGCTAATATTTTTAAATATACAAATACAGTAAGATTAGAAATTACATTAGAAATCCCATAATGATTCAGGTAACATTAAAAGATAAACTTGGGGGCACCGTGTGGGGTGGAGTTCTTAAGATAGGGAAGCATGTTTCACCAGGGAGGTGTTTGATGTTATCCACTAACAGAGTAGAATTAACTTTTTTTGTAGTAAGATTACACACAACAAAAACCAATACATGAATATGAAACATGAGATATTAGATAAGTTGATGGATGGAATCAGAGAACACATGACCTAAAAAAGGAATTATTTTGGACATATTTGAATAGCCTCTGGATGGGTAGATGCAATTGATCTAATTTTCCTAAAGGGGGCATTCAATTTTCAGAAATTTGTGATCATTGTCTTTATGGTTTCTTAGGTTGGCCAATAAAAAAAATAAAGGCACTCAAAATCAATAGTCCCTCTAGCAATGCAGATTTTACACACCAAAACCATGTCAATAGTAGGAGAGCAGACATAGAGTGCAAGTAAGCTGATTTAAAAGTTAGACACAAAAAGCCTTTCATGCAAGGTGGAACACTTCTAAAATTACCCCTTTCAGACATCAATAGTACTACTGCAGGGCCTTGCTAATCCCTCCTTCACAAAATCAGTCACATACTTTAGATCACTGCAATTAGCACCAGCACCAGATGTTCATTTACACCTTCAGAGATCCAGGTTTGTAAACTGATCTGTGTTTATGTGTTATGTGATCTGTGTTATGGTAATGTGACTTTAACACACTTGAAAGGGTTCTGGTTGCCTTCTCGTCCATATCTGGCAATGTACTGACAATTTTAATCCAAGTATATTACACAAAAAGCTCCATAGAACAAACTTCAGCTTAGTGTCATGTGGCAGGGTGACACAGGTTCCTTAAGGTGGGTGTTTACCATGACAACAAAATCTAGGTACCAAGGACATCTGCACACAGCTGACATATAACACACGACCTATGGGAGACCTGCACTTTTCTGGATAACAAACTATCTCTGTTACGTATCTCAAAGTCCCCTCTAGAATCTTTGATAAACATATGGCCGAATCATAATAACTTTTCAAGTAAGAAGCTGAAACGCCAGGATCACTTTTGCAACAGAACACACAACTATTAGGATTTCCAGATTTCCCACAGGCTGTGTCCTGGTGCTGCAGCACTTGTGAATGTTTAAGGTTCTTTCTGTAGGTGTCTCTTCTACTCTGTTTTAAAAGTGTGAGTACTGTAATCACAGAATCACAGAATCATCAGGTTGGAAAGGACGCACTGGATCATCGAGTCCAACCATTCCTAACACTCCCTAAACCATGTCCCTAAGCACTTCATCCACCCGTTCCTTAAACACCTCCAGCAGGGAAGGCGACTCGACCACCTCCCTGGGCAGCCTGTTCCAGTGCCCAATGACTCTTTCTGTGAAGAATTTTTTTCTGATATCCAACCTGAACCTCCCCTGGGGGAGCTTCAGGCCATTCCCTCTTGTCCTGTCCCCTGTCACTTGGGAGAAGAGGCCAGCTCCCTCCTCTCCACAACCTCCTTTCAGGTAGTTGTAGAGAGTAATGAGGTCTCCCCTCAGCCTCCTCTTCTCCAGGCTAAACAACCCCAGCTCTCTCAGCTGCTCCTCATAAGACTTGTTCTCCAGCCCCCTCATCAGCTTCATTGCTCTTCTCTGGACACGCTCCAGAGCCTCAACATCCTTCTTGTGGCGAGGGGTCCAGAACTGAACACAGTATTCGAGGTGCAGTCTCACCACTGCCGAGTACAGAGGGAGAATCACCTCCCTGGACCTGCTGGTGACCCCATTTCTGATACAAGCCAAGATTGCATTGGCCTTCTTGGCCACCTGGGCACACTGCTGGCTCATCTTCGGCTGTCAACCAACACCCCCAGGTCCTTCTCTTCCGTGCAGCTCTCCAGCCACTCTTCCCCCACTCTGTAGCACTGCATAGGGTTGTTGTGCCCCAAGTGCAGGACCCGGCATTTGGCCTTGTTAAACCTCACGCCATTGGTCTCGGCCCAGCGGTCCAGCCTGTTCAGACCCCTTTGCAGAGCCTCCCTACCCTCCAGCAGATCCACACTTCCTCCCAGCTTAGTGTCATCCGCAAACTTGCTGAGGGTGCACTCAATGCCTTCATCCAAGTCATTGATAAAGACATTGAACAGAGCTGGACCCAGTACTGAGCCCTGAGGAACCCCACTTGTAACTGGCCTCCAGCTGGAGTTAACTCCATTGACCACCACTCTCTGGGCCCGGCCATCCAACCAGTTTTCAACCCAGGAGAGTGTGCGCCTGTCCAGGCCAGAGGCTGACAGTTTCTGAAGCAGAATGCTGTGAGAAACTGTGTCAAAGGCTTTACTGAAGTGCAAGAAGACTACATCCACAGCCTTTCCCCCATCCAGTAGTCGAGTAATTTTGTCATAGAAGGCGATCAGGTTAGTTTGGCAAGATCTGCCTTTTGTAAACCCATGTTGACTGGGCCTGATCACCCGGTTCTCTTGCATGTGCTTCATGATAGGACTCAAGATTACCTGTTCCATGACTTTCCCTGGCACTGAGGTGAGACTGACAGGCCTGTAGTTCCCCGGATCCTCTCTGCAACCCTTCTTGTAGATGGGCACAACATCAGCCAGCCTCCAGTCTAGTGGAACTTCCCCAGTCAGCCAGGACCGCTGGAAGATAATGGATAGGGGTTTGGAAAGGACATCTGCCAGCTCCTTCAATACTCTTGGGTGGATCCCATCCGGCCCCATAGACTTGTGGGCGTCTAGCTGGGCAAGCAAGTCTCTAACCGCCTCCTCTTGGATCATGGGAGCCTCATTCTGCTCCTCTAACTCTTGGGTTTGTAAAAAGAAGGAACAACTTTCTTTCTATTAAAGACTGAGGCAAAGAAGGCATTAAGTACCTCAGCCTTGTCCTTATCCCCTGTCACTGTTATTCCTTCTGCATCCAATAGGGACTGGATATTCTCCCTTGTCCTCCTTTTCCTGTTAATGTATTTGTAGAAAGGCTTTTTGTTGTCTTTCACAGACTTAGCCAATTTGATTTCTAGTTGGGCCTTGGCCCTCCTGATTTTTTCCCTGCACGATCTCACTTCCTCCCTGTAGTCCACCCAAGATGCCTGTCCTTTCCTCCAAAGCACATAGAGCTTCTTATTATTGACACATCTTGAGATCTCCCTGCTCCACCAAGCTGGCTTTTCCCCCCGACAGCTCCTTTTCCGGAACACAGGGATGGCTTGCTCTTGAGCTGCTAGGATTTCATTTTTCAAGAGCACCCAGCCCTCGTGGGCTCCCTTGCCCTGAAGGACTGTTTCCCACGGGACTTTGCTAATCAACCTTCTGAACAGGCCAAAGTCTGCCCTCTGGAAGTTTAATGTGATAGTTTTGCTAACCCCCTTCTTTATCCCACCTAGAACTGAAAACCCTATCATCTCATGATCGCTTAGTCCCAGGCGTCCTCCAACCATCAAATCCGCAACAAGACCTTCTCTATTCACAAACAGCAGGTCTAGGAAGGCACCCTCCCTTGTTGGTTCACTAACCAGTTGTGCAAGGAAGTTGTCTTCCATGCACTCCAGGAACCTCCTAGACTGCTTCCTTTCTGCTGTATTGTACTCCCAGCAGACATCCGGAAAGTTAAAGTCACCCACAAGGACAAGAGGCAGAGATCTAGAGACTATCGCCAGTTGTTTATAAAAGAGCTCATCAGCTGCTTCTTCCTGGCTGGGTGGTCTGTAACAGACTCCTATCACGAAGTCCCCCTTCTTGTGGGCTCCTCTGATTTTAACCCATAGGCACTCGGTCCCATCCTCACTGTAATCCAGTTCAAGAGTATCAAAGCACTCTTTAACATAGAGGGCTACCCCACCTCCTAATGCTTGACCAATGTCCATAATCTTCATCCTTTCCAATTAATTCCTGAAAAGGCACTGCCAGTGTCCCTTAAAGGCCATCACATTCCAGTGATGACTTGGATTTAGAGTCAAAAACATTCCTCCAAAAACCTATGAGCTCTTCTTGTTAGCAAGAAGTTTCTAGGATGTGCATTTCAGATTAGTTCTACTGGAAACTAAAGGTTTAGTCTCACACTGCCTCAGGAGTTGTTTTTCACATAATGTCTTTAATAAATTCATTAACACACTTCTCAGTTGTTTGATTGGGTTTTTTTAAAGTTAAGTTTTTGTCCTTCACTTTTTAGAAGTCTTTTCCAAAAGCTCATTTTCCCTACCCTTCCCTATATCCTCAAACACTGTGACACAGAAAGCCTCCAGCCCCTCAGCTGTCTCATAGGTTAACTCTACAGAAGTTAATGTTGGGCAGCAGAACACAAGCTCCTTTTAGCTCACTGTCAAGTGTAAGATCATTGGCAAAAGCCAAGCTCTTCAGTAGAGGCTTTGGGGAAACAGTTCATCATGACAGACATATCTCAAATCAACATGTAAAATGACAAACATTTTAACGAAAACTTTAGGAATTAAGAGGCAACCTTCCTGACCTCACAAAATCAGCCATTTCACGACATAAGCTAAGCATCTCATACATCAAAGAGGAGTTTCTTGAACTGTTTGAAAACAGGCATGGCAACTCCCATATGCTTTGCATTGAGAGATGAGACCAGGGTGGACATTAAGACGAGCCTGAGGACAACTCAGTATGTAGAGCATTTACTTCCCTTGTCATGATTCAAACTACCTCTGTAAGAATCAAAAGACACTTCACTCAAACATGGATAGGAAACAAACCAGTCCTGAAAAATGAGCAAGCTGAAGTTCTCAAAAGAGTCCCAAGAGTTATAAACCTGGAAAGACAGTCATCAAGTAATATGCTGCTCATAGAACTGAGTTCTTCTGACTGAAAAATGAAAGAAGTAAATACAAAAGGAGGAAAGGGTTTATAATCCACAGCATTCTTTGAAAGGTATGAACTCCAGATAGCTAAAGGAATGGTTTAGTGTAACATAAAGGCTTCCATTGCAAAATAATGAGGGATGTTATAGTAGTGAAACTTTAAGCTGAACATCACAGTTGAAAACTAACGCTATGGAACAATTTCACAAAAGAAACAAGTTTCCTGACTGGCACATCTAAAATTAGACCAGATCAAATTTTACAAAGGATCAGTTCTTCAAACAAGCTCAGCACCCAACAGCTCCCAGCTGCTCTGGAAAGCTACAAAACCCAGGTCTGAAAAGTCTGTAATTTCATTTACTTAGAAGGAACTGGAGTGTGGAAACCTGGCCCCAAACATGTATTAACCAGACCACATAAGACGCACTTCTCCACCCAATGTTTTACCTCTAACACTATTTAAAAGAAAAGCAAAATATCCAGTGACTTGAGTGATGGCATTTTTTTCTTTTTTTTTCCTGTCAAGATATTGACTAAGGTTCATTAAGAAGAATCAAAATGAGTGTGATGGATAAAAACAGCTGCTGTTGGTTTAGATTGGCTTTACAAAAACCTGTTTAGCCTGAACATGATGATGAATTAAATAATTAAATTGTACTGAACATATTATTATTGGAAATATCTTTTCTATTACAGCCATCCCTGTGAGCACATATACCTGTTCCTTCATAGTTTAGACTGATGACAGTCACCTAGATGCACCTTCTCAGTTAGTTGTTCGGATGCATCAGGCATTGCCCTTGTGGCTATACACACACACACAGGCAATGGGTCACAGAATGGAATATTATTACAGACGACACGTCTCAAAGGCTTTGGTAAAAATATCAAGAGTGGGTTAAACCATGAGCACCAAGTCTCATACCCAATCTGTGACAGCAGCTATTGCCAGGTACTTCAGAACAAGATGTAAGCAAGACTTTTGGACTGAGGTTCAGGATGGCATCCTCCCAACTTCAAATAGATAGATGGTGATTCCTGTTGTAGAAGTTCCTTTGCTTCTTCCAAAAGACTCCTTTGTTTAGTATTTTATTTTACCAGTACGGAATCTAGATATTCTTGGAATAAAAAAACTTCCCTGGGGTTGGAGGTAAACCTTCTCTGGGGAGATCCTGAAGACATTTCAGCAGACAGCCGTTAGGCTGCCACGTGTTGTCTTTCTGGTATAATGACAAGCCTATGAAAAGAGGAAAACATGCTGTGATACTCATTTTGAGGGCCTTTTGACCTTGGAAGAGGCTGAGAGAGCAGTTTCTGAATTCGTCAGACTCTTTTGAGAGAGATTTTTTTCCAAAGATGGGGAAGCAAGGCGTTTTTGTCCCTAAGCAACCCTGCAACACTGGACCATGTAAAAGTTGCAACAGCTCACTACTTTCATTTTCTTAGAAGCATCCTTTTCACACATTCACTAATTAAAAAAAAAAGGCAGAAAGGCCAGGAATTCTTCAGATAAACAGCCATTTCAAATAACAAACCAAGGAAACAATTAAAAGACTTTGGCAATAAAAGCTTAACAGATGATGCACTGACAAACCACTACAATTACAAAACATATTTTCAGCTAATATGGTTAGCATAATGTACTCCACAAGCATTAATGTATTACCAAGGTGGCTGTAAATCACTTTATCAATTATTGAACCGCAATAAAAAATTTATAAATGGACCCTTAATAGCAAATGCAACTGTGATACTTTTAAACTGTGCCAAATATAAGGGAATATGCTTATCTTTCCACTAACAGAAACTTGTGGAGTGTTAATAAATGGCTTTGCCTTAACTCATGCTTTGCTTGTTTTGCATCTTCAGTAGTTCTGGCTTAATGGAATAATACAACTGAGCAGTGACTCTGTTTTGCCACAGTCTGTGGAATAAAACAACTTATTTATGAGAGCACTTGGATATTGCTGTGAATTAGAGCCATCATGGGTAAAAAGTCTGCCTGGTTTAAGAGCTTGTTCCATGAACACTAGTGAGATTGAGTACTGGGGTAAAATTGTCAGGTCATCTTCTATGGACTCAGGATTTGTTATTCCTAAAAATGGTTTGAAACCATTTCATTTTTCATTTAATTTTGGGGCAAGCAGTAGAACAGATCAGAACATTTTCAATTAAATGTGTGTATCCAGAAAGACAGTTTCAGCTAAATCAAAAGTTTCCAGGAAAGGAAGAAGTTTGGCAAGTACCATTCTAAAAAGTCAGGGTCCAGGGTACTTCCCGCAACCCATCTGATCACTACCTGACAAAAAAAAAAAAAAAAAAAAATCAAAACAAGAGTACAAAGTACCCTGGCTAAAATCTGAGCTTTCATTCCAACAAGGGAAATTTGGCCGGAACTTTATCTCCCAAAAAGCGTTTTTAAAGGTTCTGCTTAAATTGCAGTGAAAAAGGAAATCATTGTTGAAACCTCACGCATCTGCACCCACTGTCCAGTAAAAATTATTATCAAGTGAAAGTCATAATATTAACAGTTAATTAGGCGTCTCTCAAGTCTCTGAATGGAAATACATGCTTGCTTTTTAACATTACAAAGTTAAGATTTTGAGGATATCCTTTCATAGCAAAATTGGAAGAAAGCAGTCAGTTTGGCTACTATTGTATCACCTTTGATACTGCTGCTAAAGGGACAAAAATTAACTAAATTACTGAGTGCTATTCTTCCAAGCAAGAAATGACTACTTCCATTTTTTCAGTAGGAATCTGCTGGTGTTTTCAGCACAAGGGACATCACAGATTTACTCATCTTGCAGCTAGGCCAAGAAACCTATTTTGGTTGATAAAAAGAGTAGTGTGAGAAATGAGGACCCGGCTGCCAAGTAACGAGCAGGTAACGAGCCATTATACAGACACAAGCCTGACAAACACCCACAGTCACTGACAGACTGTACCAAAGCATGCAGCCATATGAACAAATTCTTCCTTCAAGGCCTTTGGCCAAAGTTCAGATACTTGTAAGCTCACACTTGTCAGAAAAGGTGTTGCCGAGAACTACCTTTGCTGCTGTCACTATAGCCATAAAACTGCAGCTGTCAGAGCAGTTCTGAAAACCATCTAATAACAGTCTGATTGCTCAGTCCAAACATCATCTGGAAACACTAAAGTGCTGCAGATAGCATTGCTATAATTCATAGAACAAATTGCTAAATACGGATATACTTCATGGGGTAAAACTACTACACTGGAAAAGTCTGTGTTAAATTCTTCCTGCCCTCCCAAATGCCGGATGAAAAGCATCGTGGTATCTCACAAGGCAGGCTCAGGAAGCTATGTGAAACATAGGACATATGCTGTCACTAATTTATGCCATTTGGCTCGTCAAAACCAGAGACCAGTAATTTTGCTGAGCACTAGTAGGAAAACCTTAGAAAACCACAGCTGATATAAAAAGACATTTCTGAGGCTGATCTCAATCTAGTTCTCTATTGCAGGGAAATGCTGCTTTTGATATACTGATGGCCAGATTCCTACAACATATTTCAGCAGCAGCCATATCTCAGTGCCTGCCAATTCAGCTTCAGCTAAGGAAGGGACACAAAAGGAGACTTAGCAGCATGAAGGAAAGATCCTTCCAGAAGATAACAGGAGGCTGTCAGCATTCTCCAAGCCAGCCAACACAAAGTGTTAGGGATTTCCGTAAGTCCTGCACCACAGTAGCCCTTTCAGCACAAGTGGAACTGGGACACTCTCTCCAACACAGATCTGCTGACTGCTTGTTTTCTGAAGGCCTTTCCTTGTTCATCTTACCATGACCTACCGGAGCAAAACCTTTGGGCTGAGGGAGATGAGATCCTGATGGCTGCACTGTCACTGTAAGCGCTTTCCTGTAGGGACAGCAGCAGCATATCACAAAGTATGCAGGAGACACGTGTTTGGATGAAGGGTAGCTTGTTCATGCCCAACCACAATGGCATGATCCTGGCAGGATGCCTTGGACCATTTTGCCTGCCAGCTTCTGGAAGGTTGTCCCTTCAACTGGGTATATTTTGCATCTAGAATTGCATAGACCTTATGAATAGATCAAATGCCCCAGGATTTTGTCCTCTGGAAAGGCTTCTCTTCATCTTCTCTACTTCAATCTCCAGCCAAAGATACAGAGTCACATTTTTAAGGGAGGTAAGCAAGGGAAGAGTAGCAAATACATTTGTAACCACCTCATTTGGTCTCTTGAATATTTGGGCTGACCCAATAATCCTTCATTTTTTGATGCTGGACAACAGTATGCTTTTCAGAATATCTCATCCTGATCAAATTATATGGGTGATAGAGAACCAACAATGTTCCTAGGTAAGTTGTTCCAATAATTAAGGTACCTTTGCACATAACATTTCTAACTGTGTTAAGCTCTGGCATCCAGCCACTGAACTGTTTTGACAGTGTTTCCAAAACATGCAGTAATGAATTAACTTTGCTTCCACTGAAATTAATCTTGAGTCAGTAAGTCTACACAGCTATGTCCCTTACACACCTGTGGTACAAGCACACGCCGTAAGTTACATGCTCCCCAACACTGTGCTTACTGCTTTACTGCATACAAAGAATATCAGCTTAAAAGGACTTTTTAGTCCACTATGAAAAGCATTTCAAGATTTTTAGCTTCCCATTACAATATAGAAAATACACAACCACAGCAAATCTAGCAAGAGTGCCAGCGTGCTAGATGTTAGTGGTGGCTGGAGCGGTTGTGGCCCCTCCTCCCAGAAAATGCTGCTTCCAGAAATTACTGGGCTGCTTACAGAGAAGCTCCACAGTGGTTTACAGCCCACCATATTACAGTAAACCAATATCAGTGTTGATTTGCTTTAGTGCGCTAAGTGGTAAAAATCCAAGTAGCTTCATAAGATCTAGAGCTTCTCTGCCATGGCACAGCAACCTCAAGGCAAGAGGTATAATAGCCAGGGACAGCAAGATAAGTATAATACCTATACATTGCAAGTCCAGATGTGCCTTGCCACTCTGCATAACAACTTTAAATCAAGCAACTTGACAGCTGAGCAGTTCTAAACCCAGTCCAATTCAGACAGGTACAATACCCATCCAGTTGCAATAAACGGGCTGAAGACATTGAAATGTCAGTGTCATTCTGCACACAAAAGATCTACGGTGAAAACAGATGCTTCCAAGGCACATTTTCAGTTACTGCTGCCTCTTGTCACTGCCCTAGCCAACACAGGGTGCTTGGGAGAAGGGCTAATACCCATCAGAATCAATGGCATGTTGATCATGGGCCCCGGTAAGAGCTTGACTCACCCCATAACCTTTCAATAGCTAACTTGCTACTCTGGTATCTTCAGGCCTGTTGTGAAAAAAACAGTACGAGCAGGTATTGCCTACCAATACAAGGCCAGCATCCATGCAGACTTTATCTTGTAACAAGGAGATTCCCTTTAGAAGGTGAAGCGTTGGAAAATAACTATCCTTGCAAGTAATCTCCTCTTTATTTATTTTTTAATTAAACCTCTTGTCTGAGATCCACTTCTTTTTCTAATAGAGTATTATTGTTTCACCAGCATCACAAAAGTAACTGTCTGCAATTTCCTAAGTGGAACAAAGGATTCCTTTATTTTCCTTTAGCCACTTCTGCAACCTTTGTTAAAGAACTCATTACAGAAACACTTCTAAATGAATGACAACACCTAATGATATTCTTTTTATAGCAGCAATACACAAGTGGGACTATTTTACTTAATTTTTCTGCAAAGGTAGAACACCCCTGCCACAAAGTTATGCTAACTCAGGCTGCTCTTCTCTTCCCTAGTTATTACAATGACATTTAATATGCACATCTTAAATAGATGCAGCAATTATCTGGGGTTTACCTAAAAATGACTACATGATGGTTATGCTACACAGCAAAGATTTAGCTTTCTTTACATTGCAGAACAGCCTCTACCTCACTAAACAATAAGTTGGGAAAGGGGCCTTGTGTACTTAATGAAAGTACGGGGAGGAAAACTGATCAAACTGGCTATTAAAACCGATCCCAGCCTAATGGCTTTTGATTTTGTGGTTTTACTTTTTTTTTTCCCCAGCAGCTAAACCCAGAAATTTTATTTTTACTGAAAATATTTTTGAAAATTTTTGAAGAGTTATCATCTTGCCTTAAATGCTTGAAATTTAGAGGAAAACTACAACAAATGCATGAGTTTAAAAACCATTGGTATTTTAAACTAGTTTTAGTTCGCAACCTGGGAGGTAGTGACATGGTCACCCTACATTCACTATAAGACCTGTGCAAAGATGTTCTAAAACAGAATTACTGATGAGGGAGGCATATCGCAGTGCAACCAGGTACAAGGATCCTGCTGTACCCAAACTGATCCTGGCACAGCAATGCTTAAATCCAGTGTTTCAGCTAAAAAAATAACATTCTATTGAAAACAAATCATACCACTTCCTAAACACTATACATTTCCAAGCTACAAAACATACTTCCCATACTTCAAATATTTCAGTATTTTTTAAGTCCATAAATACAAAGCTTTTTAGAGTTCCAGTATTGAAAGCAAGCTCTTATTAAACAGATGAATCCTATTTATTTTCAGCAAGTACTGTCATAAGTCTACACTAACTGCTCTAAGTTAGGAACTCATTGTGCCATCCTTATAAGCATCGGGTTGAAAAGACTACATTTACCTTTAATAATGAAATTACATAATATTTACAGGTTGCAACATAATGCAAAATAAGCTTGAATTTCACAACCTTCTTTTTCAGCTTTTCCTAGAATACCATTATCTCCTCATTAACAAGTTTTTACCCAGTTCTTTTCACCTTCTGCCTTTATACATTCCTCCTGCTCCATTAGATATATGCTCCTTTCAAGAGTTTTACAAGATAAGGACACAAAACAAAGCTTCACAGGAGGACAGAAAAAGTGCTTCCATGAATAAAGAAACAAGAATAGGTATCTATAACATCTCAATGCCCTATACAAATAACAAGATGCTGTCCACTTTGAGTGTTAACCAACCCAAATCTCTATGCTTTAAGAGGCAGCGTTTTTTTTTTTTACCATCATTTTTGTATATATATGATGTGATATTCATTAAAAACATAGTATGACTGAGGTCCAGCAACTGATCGCTCAGTTACAAGACAGAACATTTGTTCAGATATTCAAAGTCTGAGATAAAACGGAACAGCTAGCTCATTGAACCTGAGCAAACAGCAAAGTTGTGTCTTCTATACGCCACCTACTTCATTACAAAGTTGGGCTGATGGCCTGTTTTGACGCTGCATAGATCTGTTTCTGCTCAGTTATAATACCTCTATCTGAGAGTAAATGGCATCTTTAAGTATTTTGAAGGAAAGGTCCAGACTACAACACACATCAAACTCACCAATGTAACCCACAGAACAGGAAAGGCCATGGTGTTCTGGAAGCAAGCACATCTTTGATATCTTTGGTGTTACAGCCACCACCAGTAAGGTGGTGTGCTTCGTGGATCCAACAAAATGGCTCCAAAAGAACTCCTTCCCCAAAAGCAAAATGAGATTCAGTAAACTCCACATTGCACTCATACCCAACAGCTGCTGCTTTCCTTGGGACAAAGACCTGGAGCACATGAAGTTATGAACTATATCAAGAGCACAACACGTAACAACAAGCCAGGTTCTTACATCCTCTGTGAACCTTTCTGCTGACAAAAGCTCTGGATTTGTATGCATAATATATACCATGTAGAAATGAAGCGCTTCTCTAAATTCACTAAAGCTGATGCACATGTAAGAGAGCACACTCAAAATATTCATTGTTTCTCACAGGCCAAAGTCATGGAAGTTATCCACATCAAAGTACCCATACTGTCCCCTAAGCTGACTGATTCCTAGACCCTTACATCAGGTCTCACTGAAACTCTGAAATGCCAAGCAAATTCTTTTATAAACCTACCTTATTTGTTGAACTATCAGTAGCGTATGGAAATCAGAGAAGCTATAAAATAAGTAAATGTATGCTAAAAGTCTTAATATATTCAAATACTTTATTAATAAAGGTTCCCAGTACTCACCCTCAGATCTCACGAAAAGACTGCTCTGAGTTCCTCAAAATACCCCCCAGCAATAGCACCGCTCCAAAGGGTTAGATGTGATCCAAATATACAATGTGTAATTGTCAACAATCAAAACAGTTATTACATTAGCTTATGAAGAAAGGAACTTTGATAACATGCAGCTTTGGTTTAGTGTTAAAAACAGGTCTGCATGAATACAGAATTCCTCATAAAAATCAGCATGCTACTGGAAAGGAAGCAAACAGCTGACACACCATGATGAATTATACCCCATTTTCCCTGCCTGGATTGTGTCTCACAGCTGGAGAGAAGTCTTGTGCAATAAAGGTAATTGCACACCAGCAAGGAAGCAAGACATATACAGGCAGCCTCCACTAGCCCTAAACAAAAAAAAACTTGTTGACCTCCCTCTCTTTTATCACACAAAACCAGAATATATTTTGCCAATTCATTTGTAAGTTCAAAGAAAGTACCAGAAGAGAGAGAAGGTGGGACTGGATGTAATGCTGTGGTCATATTCATGTATTAACCTTTCAAAACTCAAGCTGTTCTTGTTTTTAAAAAGCTGTGAACTCTGAACAGAGGTTATTAGAAGCAAAGTAGTGCCAGCTCAAGTAGAGGCGAATTTTCTCTGTGGTCATTTCAGAGTAATTATCTCACACTCTAAAATAAACAGTCTGCTTCTACACGCTCATCTATTACACCAAAATCTGCCCCAGTTTAAAGCACAGTGTCACTTAGGCACAGTCCTGTACATATGCAGGTCAGCCTGGGACAGTGGGGAGTCTTGGGCACAGAGGAATCTGAGCATCTTCCATCTGGGGTACTATTGCAGGTTACAAAGTTGAGTCCAAGGAATGCTTTTTTAGAGAAGAACCCAGAAGAACATGACATTTAACACACACAAAAAAAACCAAAAAACCAGATCCACCCTCATAAAAGCCACATAGACTATTTTTTGAGTATTTCTATAAATGCTCATGCAATATGGGCATTGTCAGTGTCTGAGTTTGTTTTTAACATTTAGCCTGTTTCGGCCAGGCAATAGACATAAATGCAGATGACAGAGAAGGAAGATAAAAGTTTAGCCTCCCTTCAGGACATTTTTACTCAGGATGCATAGCCATTTCTTATGCTGTAAGACCTTTGTGATCTAGGCTTTTAAGTGCTATTTAATTTTTCTAGCTACATGCTCCTCATCACTAGAGAACCTGAGCACTCCGCAGTCACTAAAGCAGGTATAGTCCCAATACTCTTTTAAAGCAGAGAATTATAAATATCCTTCTAGAGTAACCACCACATCGTATCTTTCATTGTGGCAGGAGACTCTCCCTCACTTGAGATCACCTCCAGAGAGAGTAAGGCTGCCTTGCTGACAATATGAATGATATCTGTGCTTTGAAAAATACTTCAACACTGCTATTCCCAAGCCTATGTAAAGTTCTGGGTCTCTTTTCTGGAAATATAGATCTTACCCCAGATATCAGGACCTAATGGTTTCAGTTTTGTACTGGGTCCTTCCACCATCATTTCTAAGAAGGGTTTGAAACACAAATAAAATGCAGCCCTCTGCCCTATACATTGACCACCAGAGCAATACATCAGGATCCCTTTTAAATCTATTGCAAAAGGCTGTTATAGTAGTATGATTTCTCCTGGTTTACAGGGTCGTGCAACACAGAAGAATACAGACTTAAGAGACACCCTGAGCTCCCATGGAATGAAATAAACTCAGTCAGTCAAATTACACCAAGGAACTCCGTGAGACACACTCTCCCTAAGCTGTTTGCCCTAAATCATGTAACACTGCACTGGCCACAGGTACAGCTCCAGATCTTCCAGGCTGCTGCTCCTATCTGGAGATGCAAAAGCATAAGATGGAAACATTCTGTCCAGGAGTCATCCTTCTCTGTGCAGCTCTGGTCTCCCAGCCACTTTAGAGTGTAATAAAGAGCCGACAAGGTCACCCAGGCTTTGATGTGAATCATGGAATGAGGCACAGGGACACCAGTATGTTTTCTTAAAGCTGTTTAAGAAAGAAAGACACTATAATCAATTATCATCAGCTCTGGAAATGAGGCTGATACAGAAGGTGAAAGAAAACCGCTAGAAAAGCACAAACATCCCCACTACACTGTTTTTCAAAAATCTTTGAAAAGGTTTCATTGGAATTTTTTTTAAAAAAAGAAAAAAACAACCTCACATAACAACACTGAAATTCGAGACAACTACTTTTAAGACAACTTGACAGACTTGGATAGATTAGTTCAGACATTCAGAAGGAAGAATACTTACAAGCAACCAAATCCAAACCAGTAACTTTTCACAGCAACGTGGTAATAAAAGATAGGTCTGCAGGCAAGTGGGTATTGTCAAGGAAAAAAAAAGTTTCCTGCCATATCTTTAACCTACACTCCCACGAAAAAAAGTCCTAAGAGAAACCATCTCCAGATTCTTTGAAATTATACACAAGAAAAAAATATGCTTAAATATTTTTAAATGCCAGGAGTGATTCCTGCAGGACTAGACTGCAGGCACTTATCCTCTTCCTGATATAATAATTCTTTTCTTCTTGTTGTGATTAAGTAAAAATGGTGTTCAATTTTTTTATTTTTTTTTAAAGCCTTCCAGAGATTTCATATCACTTGCAAAGCACTCTTTAAACTAGGCTGTGATCTCAAAGCAAGTTTATTTTAGCACACGTTCAAAATGCAGAACTTGTGATGATGCAAAGGTATTTATTTCACAATGGTTTCCAGAACTATTTTACAGTGAAACAAATAACAAACAAGAAAAAAACATCCTATTATTTTGCTGCAGTCCAAGAGCTAGATTCTCATTTAAGATAAACAGACTCAAATTTATCGTACCAAGGCAGTTAAGGTGAACACATGCTGCCTGATCCTCAGTTCCTTATATACACCTTAACCATGTGCAATTTCAAATGCGTGCTTTAAAGTGGCACTTAGGAGGAAACACGTTTTTGTGGTAAAGCCATATTTGCCAAGGCATACTTCTGACTAACACTCCTTTGAAAGTGATGCTGAGGACTCCTAGATGATGTCAAGGATGCAAGCTGATATTTATAAATTAGACCAACATTTTTCCTGCAGGCAGTCAAGGGAATCAGGGCATTAAGAACTTAGGTTTATAGATTTTTAAGCATCAAAGGTTACGGACGTTACCAAACAGAAATATTTGTCACATAGGAATTATATGGAAAAAATACAGAAAGTGGAGTGATCTGATCCATCAAATTATTGTCTCTGAGCTGAACTAGGAAAACTGTACCAGGATGGCAGGCTGTAGCAAGTACAAGATAAAAAAATGCAGCTTCATTCTCATGATGGCGAAGGAAAGACACTAGATACTAGGCTGCATTTGATGTGGTTTAAGCACAGAAGTGCCACAATCCAATTAGTTGTTGACCCAACTGGCTGCAGCTGGAAGTGATTTTTTTCCTGAATCTTTTGGAAAGAAGCATGCTGCAAGGAACTCTGGCCACTGTTCTGTGCTGTCAAATAAAACCTCCTTTGGTGCTCTGCTCAGTAAGGATAATGCCCATTTTGGAGACAAAACTAGTGTTTATTTTATATGCAGTGCCAACACATCTGTTTTAAAAAGTAATCCCCTTTGGACTAAGCTAGTTGAGCCCAGAACTATGGACAACAGGAGAAAAGTCAGAGAGATGTGTCATGTTTGATGAGAAGAAAAATCTCTTAAACAAAACCTTCTGAAACTTTTTGATAATAAGTACTCTATTTTTACTGCTCTCCAAGAGCATTCAGTTCCCCCGCGTTCCTTGAAAAATTCCAGCAAACATTGCTTTAACTACATCAACTGGCATATCTCACCACAACATAGCAGCTCTGCTGAAATCCTTATCCTATTTTATACCTTTAGACTGCGAGAAGCACAATGATTGCAACTGAGCAAAACAGAAAGAATTGGCCAATAGAAACTAAATTTCTCCCTGCTAGCAGCAAACTGTCCGAAGTGAAAATTCTCCAAGAAGCTGCAAAACCTAGTGGGAACAGAGGGTGACTGTGTGTGGTTATCTTAGAATGCTCCTGTGCCATCACCCTTACTTTGCTACAACTGAACTCTTCACAGCTACTTCAGCTTCACCATACTAGTGACTAAAACCTAGATATTCACTGTGTTTGAATGCACAAAGTTTCAAGAACAAAAATATAAACACACACAGAGTTCCTTTATTTTGGAGTGCCCTAACAAACAAAATTTCCTTTTGGAACATCTTTCCACAAGGGGAAAAAAGTTACAATACATCAGAAAAAAACTGCAAAACAGCAAAAGAAACATTCTTTGTTTACTGTAGTAAGAAACAGGATTGATCTGTTCTAACTCATAGTGTCAAAAAGGAAAATTCATAATTCATAAATTCTCATAAAAAATTACCATCCCATGATAGATGTTCGCTTACAGATGACAAATCTTATTGCTCAAAACCCTCCTGAAAAGAGACATTAAGTTCTTATTTATATCTAAATCTGTCTTCTTTGTATGCACTGTTTTATACATTAAATAACTAGATTTACTGCCAATCTCCTCCCAAGGATAGTCTTTGCTCTTCAAAGAATGTCGCACCTTTCTTTTTACATAAATACCATGTAATTTTTATTTACTTCTGATCTCACCGACATTTATTCTTGGTTAGAGCTGTGATGCGACATACACCCCAGCCTTTCCTGTTAGATCAATCAATATTTTATTTTCAAGTAAAATGCCTTATTTACATTATGGTAAAAGCAAGATGCTTGCTGAAATATTGGTGCATCAATAAGATGCCGACAAAGCTTCCTGAATAGGAAATTATTCTCTAGAGACCACTGTTCCAAGCAGAATGCAACTGGCAGTTAGAGTTAACAAAAATCACCGGGTGAGCATTACATCATGTTATAACATCTGTTTTAGGGGCCACGCAGTCAGCAGCCTGTAACAGAACTAGTGAAATCTGGCTAACTACAGTGCGAACACCAGCATGAAGAGTTAAATTGGCATTTTCTCTACCGCTACGCAGAAAACAGTTTTCCTAACTTGAGAATCTCTTGAACTTAGGGATCTTCTGTCCTGTATCCGGACAGCATGGATACTTTTGAAAGGTTGATTTTATTTTAGGAAAAAATGTTTTCACAAGAAGGTGTTATCGATTGCAAAGGGAAAGAGAAGGCCAAAATAAAAAAAGGAGAGGGAGAAAATAAAAGGGAAAAAGGAGGAAGGGGGGGAAAAGAGCTATTTACCAGAGCAGCAGGTAGCTCAGCTGACAACACACTCCCTTTCATAAGGCAGTAGGAAAACTCCTATGAATTATGTCCTATGACTGCATATAACTTTGCTTTTTACAGCCCACACAATTACTTTACTTCTACTTGTCTTCCTGAAGACTTGCTAGTATTGTCTTGAAACTCTACTCAGAGCCTGAGAAACTTTAACCATCAAAAATATTTTCAAAACTGGCACCTTCTGGTTTCAATTCAAAACTATCTCATCAGAAAATTTCCAGTCAGCTGTAATTCTACCACCTAACGGTCCTGGGAAGATATGATGTAGGTATTACTGATATCAGTTCTGTGAGATTAAAGAGTCCTCTTACTGCCTGGTTTTGTCTTGCCATAAAGGTCCTTTGACTGCAATCAGGTCACCTCCAAGTCTTTATTGTAAGCTGACTAGATGGAATTCTTTAAATCTCCTACCACCAGGCATTTCTCAAGCCCTCAGTCCACTTTTTGAGGCTGTTTCCTGTGTCTTCTACAGTTTTCCACCGGTTTTTATATTATAGATTTAAGCACCTAAATAGGAACTTAAAAGCCTGCCTTCTAGGAATCTCTTATTAGAGAAATTAAATGAAGTCCATCTTCAGATGATTATAATTAATGAAGAACCTTGCATTATGTACAGTTCAAATTAAGTCTTCCAACATGTACTACACTGCACTGCATATCTCACCCTACAAATACATCTCTCTATGTTTTCCAACACTTACTCACTGTGTTTTATTAGCTTGCACAGGAGCTCTTGACGTTTTATAGACATAGCTTTGAGTAATGTGAATCCTTTACATTCTTATGATCCACTTCCTCCAGGTTTTGTTTGGTTTTTAAGCTATGTTCTATTTTTCTCCAAATGTTGTATCTTCACACTTGTGATCAAAGTAAGTGTTGGGAGCACCAGTTTTAAATATTTTCAGGCACAGAGACAGAAATAAAAAACTGTACTTTGTTTCTTAAACCACCACTTACCTATTCCACATAACATTGCTCCCCAGTGCCTCAGCTTCTCTTAGAAGTGATTAATTAAACAAGGGATAATGTTACTGCCTACTACATAAAATGGTTCCTGATATCGAAGGGTAAGATACAATTGGATAATGAATTGTATTATGTACAGCATGCACTTGTGCAATTCTGCAGCCTGTTCTCCAAGAACTGACCTCTCTTTTATTCAAGAAATCAGTAAAAAATCAACAACAAGGAATGAGTGAATGATGGGTTTGTTGCTGCTATTCTGCAGTAAACTGAGCCAGCAGCATCATAAAGTAGCCAACTGTCAATCCCACTGGCTCCACTCCCCAGATCCCAGCCAGAACAGTAAGAGTAGTTTGAAGAGGTAACCTCATTTCACTTGCTAAAAATACTTGCAAACTAAGGGTCTGCAAAAATACTGTCTGAAATTTGTCATTGCTTTAGGTTCCTACTTTTGCTTTTCTACTACAAGCAATATGTTCCCCTTCCTTGATGCTTTGATGAAAGACACTATTCTTGGTGGGAGTTTCAGATTTATACAGGCAGTTCTGTTACGCCAGTTAGCTGTCATGTCTTTCTTTTCTATATTCTGTGAATTTTGTGCAAGATTTTGGGAAGTGATTTAACAGCATCTTCTCTGTGGAAGTAGTAATCTCATTATAAACTTTGATCATTAGGGCACCATATACTATTTAGGCAGTTTTGAATGCCCCAGTGTCAACAGGTACAATAAGCACTGCTCAATAAAACATATATTTTTCAACAAATATAAGACTGACTGATAGCAGGATGAGTGCCTAGGATTTGGGAGAGAAGGACACAGGCCTCTGCAAGTTGTTGCAGAGAAGGCCAGCAGAGTGCAAAGACTGTATGTGTGACTGTGCAGAAGTCACACAAAAAGGGAGGACACTCAGACTTTTCCCATATAACTTAGCTATATGGGAATGCTTAGTTAGACATTTAGTTAAAAATGCCTAAACGAGAATCAATGTAGAGAAAAAGAAAAAAAATGTGTGCTGAATCACCCTCTGGAAGGGCTAGAAATATGAACTGCTTTTCAAGTCCTTTTTCTCTCTGTTAATATAAGGATGAGAGGAGCAATGCAGAAGCACTCCCAATGCTAGCTATAGCACTCCTGGTATGTATGCATCAATGGATGGGATAAGCCTCAGCTCACTGCCTGATCCCCCACAGGCACCCCAGTAAGAGATAATGCACTGCTACAGCCTGACTTCCTCAAAGCGTCTACATCAAATTTACCACACAGGCACAGAGGACTTAAGCAGCAGGGGCTATATAGCTCAAAAGCATCAGCCTTAGAGCTCAGGGGGAAAATAAATCATCAAGGTATTCATGGAAAGACTTACATTCTTAGACTAACCTCAATATATGATGGAGGCCTAACGTATTTTTCTTTTCCACAACACAGGAGCTAAGACTCAATGAAAGATTCCATTCAGATGGTCCCTTCTCACTTTCTCCACTGCTGCAGTAAATGGCTGTGAAAAATTAAGCACAATGGTAAGTAACTCTTGAGGGCTTATTTCGTGGAAAGCGGCATTTCCTTATGAAAAGGGAGTTTCTCTTTGATATCTGCCTCCAGAAACTTTGGCATCTTTTTCTCTCATTCTCAAGATAAAGAGCCCCTTAACTTTTAAATGGGTTGCAAGTGGACTTCCCTGTTTACTCCTTATCTTTATGTTTGAAGGAGAATGCAGGCCACAGCGTCGTGGTGAAATGACCTTTAAAATCATCTTATGCTGCAGTGGAAAAGGGCATGATGCCCCAGGGCAAAGCTGAGAATCCTCTGACTCAGCCTCCAAATATTCTCTGTGGCAGAGGGAACACAGGGGAAAAAAGAAAGTAGAAATTTGCAGGGAAGCTGGGACAAACAACTGATCTGCTAGGATGTTTGAGGTGGGCTCCCTGCCAGAATACAAAAAAACTAGGGGAAATATTTTGAGTGGGCTTGGGTTGAGTATAACTTCCTTCACAGAAGGTGAAGAAACTTCAGAACAGTTTATTCATGAAGCATTTTCCAGAGCAGCAAAACCAGATATTTAAATCACCCTCAAGGTGAGGAAGGATTGACTACGTCCTCAGTCACCAAGTGCTAAGCACATGAAACCCTAAGGGAAGTCAAAAAGACTCTAAGAGGGCTAAGTGTGAAGCAAGGACAGATATCGAATCAGTCATGAGTCTCAGCTGTATTTCCATGAAAGCCTTAGGAGAAAAAAAAGCCAAAACTTAAAGAGGCAACATCTTTGGTACTTGCATACAGCTGGCAGCTTTTTCTAATGACATTTTTGGGCTCTGATCCCTGAATTGCTATGAATTTTTGCTTTCAGCACCTAAACATATTAGGACGCTATTTCTGTGATGCAAGGCAGCTTAAGGCTCCATGAAGGACATCAGGACTTCAAAGTTCTTGGTGCAGAAATCTCTTTTCAAAATAGGGTAGGAACTTCTAAATAGCCCTGGGCTATAGAAAACTTTAGCCACTAAATATGTTCTCTACACTAAGTCCCCAGCAGAGATTTCAATCAGCAGAAACAAAGGTTCAATGAAGGGTTGAACCAAAGGCCTAGCCCTTTAAACAGTCAATTTAGTTCCACAAAAGATGACATTTATTGAACTCCTATTTCCATCCAAGCAATCCTATGGTGCTTGAATCTTAATCCATTCCTCGATGGCTGATTGGAGCAAGCATAACATAAAATGTTTGAATAAAACAGAAATACCACTCATCAAATCTGCTGTCAAGCTTTCTGGCAGCTAGTGCAACCACAATAAAGCAGAGGGTTATGTGAAAGTACTCTGGAATTTTGCTGCAGCCAAGCCAGTTGTAAGCAGTCTTCTCTAATAAAACTTCAGCAGGGATACATATGCAGGTTTTTTTCACTCCACAGAGGACATTTTCAGACCATTATTGAAGTAAAAAGTCTTTGTTCCTTTTTCTCACTGTAAAGCTCCATTTGTAACAGGCAAGCTTACAGACTCTCAGACCATTTTCTATTGAGAATTGTCTGATGCTTTCAGTTTCCTACCGAGATGTGATCAAACCAGCAGAAGCTGTCTATAGCATTTATTTCTCCAACTGACTCTGGGAGGGCTCCAAAAGTGATCTAATACACAACAGCCATTGCACAAAAAGATCAGTCACAAGAATGTAGGGGGTTCTGCCCTCAACAACCTCTCAACTACAGTATATCTGCATTATCTGTTATACAGAGATGTTGCACACCTATCATGGATGTTCTTTATACTGTACTTGCCTCTCAGCTTTAGTGTCAATTCACAGATTATTCACGCTATCCCACCAGAAGTACAAACCCGTAAAGCTGTGAGAGTGGGAACAGTTTCTCTTTCATTGATGTAAAACAAGCTAAATTTACATCACTTTCAGTTCCTCTTTACCTATCGCACTCTCAGGAACTTCCAGGGTTCATGTATTCCTTTTCAGCATGATCAGTGCTGCCAAGACAATAGCACCCAGAAGCCTGTTTCCTGAAGAGCAATACAGTCTGCTACCTTTGAGAGTAATACAGGCCAAAATGCAGTCTCTGCACCTCTACTGCTTGAGGAAGATACCACATACTGAATATGACACCATATACTGCATATATACCTACAGTAAAGCAGAGGATTCTCTTCTAATAACTAGTAGGGAGGGATTAAATTGTGATACTGGAGCCACATTCAAGAAACCTGTGCAAAGGCACCTTTACTGGAACTTCCAGCTTCATAGAATCATAGAATCACCAGGCTGGCAAACACCTCTTGGATCATCAAGTCCAACCATTCCTATCAACCACTAAACCATGTCCCTGAGCACCTCATCTACCCGTCTTTTAAATACCTCCAGAGATGGCGACTCAACCACCTCCCTGGGCAGCCTGTTCCAATGCCCAATGACTCTTTCTGTAAATTTTCTTTTTCTGACATCCAGTCCCCTTGTACAGCTTGAGGCCATTCCCCCTTGTTCTCTCCTCTGTCACTTGGGAGAAGAGGCCAGCACCCTCCCCTCTCCAACCTCCTTTCAGGTAGTTGTGGAGAGCAATAAGGTCTTCTTTCAGCCTCCTCTTCTCAAGGCTAAAGAACCCCAGTTCCCTCAGCCGCTCCTTGTAGGACTTGTTCTCCAGTCCCTTCACCAGCTTTGTTGCTCTTCTCTGGACACACTTCAGAGCCTCAACATCCTTCTTGTAGTGAGGTGCCCAGAACTGAATACAGTATTCCAGGTGTAGTCTTACCCGTGCCGAGAACAGGGGCAGAATAACCTCACTGGACCTGTTGGCCATGCCATTTCTGATACAAGCCAATGAATGGTCTAGCAAAGCCAAATCTTCCTTTGTGCCACTTCAGTGCCCAAAGAAGAGTCCTGAAGAGACCATCACCTGCACATAAGACTGGATACTCTGGTAACAACAGGATAACATAAAACTCTCCTGCTGAAAGTACAATGTGTATTCATCCAGAACACAGCAGCAACTGTGAGCAACAGAGAGGAACCAGACACAGCAGCAACTACCAGTCTGGACAAACCCAGTAGAAGTAGCCGCCCGACCAACATACAACATAGTACAAACCCATCTTTCTCAGCTGTTTAGCAAGATAAGAGGGTAATGATCCTATTTCAGGAGTGCCAACAGCAGTTATCCATTTGACATCAGTGACATATCACACTTGAATTTTAAAGGCAGTACCAATTACACAACGCTTTTGTGTATTGTATGTGGGATATTGGACATTTTCAGATTTCTTGGTGCCAATAGCGAGAGGTAGCAAAGCTAGAAAAAACATTTCTCTTGCAAAAAAGATGTGTTGGATTATGGTCTAACATTAAATCTAATCAGTAGTGTTAGAGGTGACACAGAAGTTTCAACAGCCAGCTCCTGTCACAGTAAAATCAGAGAGGAACACTGCCCCCATTGGTGATGGCACAACAGGCTTGGCTAAGGGCCAGCTGGAATCCAATAACTGACTTAGTCTCACCTCACTAAGAATCCCCAAGAGTATAAATCTGGCACCTAGATTCCTCTATTTTGAAGACAGGAACTCCAACTATGAGACGAGTTGATGGGCTTGAATCCTTCTTTACTCCCAAAGCAAGAACACCACCTCAGTAGGATTTGCGCCTCTAACCATGTTGGATGTTACCTGGGAAAATATGCTTAACTATAAGTGCTTAATTTTTAGATCTAGCTTGATTTTACGGTGAGTGAATTTATCACCAGCAATCTCAATCTTGTTATATCTGTCACTTCAATAAATTGTTTTATTGATTCAGTTTTGTGAATCTGATCAGTGAATAATGGGCTCTGATAAACACTGGTCCTACCAGCCTCATGAAACAGCTCAGCGAGAGTCCTCCACAGACACTGGCAGGCCTGGTTGAGCAAGTCACATTTGTGAGACCGTGCAGTGAAAGTCCCTCTTTGGACACGGATGGCCAAGTTGATTCTGACGGGAGGGCTTCCTTTTCCTTAGCTGCACATCAGAACCTTCACCCTGTCAATGCGACAGTAGTTCACAAATCAGCTCTAAGTATGAGGTTCGACACAAAAAAAATCCAAGACTGTACCCGTAACATTTTATTGGAGACATTAAGGAAATCAGCTACGATCACCCTCAAAGTAATTCCCTTCTGAAGTGATACACAGCTGCCTATGATGCTGCCAACATTCAAAGGAGTTCCACAGATCATATTCTGAAAGGCTGTTGAGGATCTCCATCAGTTTTGCTTTCGCATCTTCTACTGACAAAAAGTGGGTTCCTTTGAGCAACAACTTGATCTTTGGGAAGAGAGATCCAAGTCTGGTGAACAGGGTGGATGCTCAAGCACAATGATTTTGCTTTTAGCTAAAACCTGCTTCACAGACAAAGCATTGTGAGCTGGTGGACACTGACAATTTCCTCCTGAGGGTAAGAAAACACCTGTTTTGAACACGTCCACGTGTATTGAGTGAAACGATTGTGTTGAGCCTTGTCTCACTGTGACAGGTTAGAACATGTTCTATAACCATCTCTTTGTCTCTCCCCTTCCACTCTTCATTCCCAAGCCGTAGGGTTAGTCTGGCTTTTTTTTGTGTGCATGTATCTGACCTCATCTATGTCTTCCAAACTGAAACAAGCCATTTTTAATCAAAATAGATGAGCAGACACACTCCTTTGTGCTGACTTAAGTGAACTGTCTACCTTAAAGTGTTGTGTAGATCCCAGGACTTCTGTGACTCAACTCTCTCCTCCTTCCTTCTTGCTCCAGTGAGGTTACTATTTCCCAACGGCTTACAACAGAAATAGGTCTCCCCACTGCGTACCTAGAGGGGTGTAATCACAGCCCCACATCCCCCTTTCCCACCCTATGTACTTCTCAGCAAAGCCCCCCCTAATCTACACAGCTCTTGCAGAATATGGAAGTGAGTTTCTCACTCTGTAGCCCAATACACAGTGCTGCTCTGATGACTTGCTGCACTTAATACTGAAGTCTGGCAACACTCTTCTGAATTCCAAATAACAGAGGGAAGATCAGAAGGCGGCGTAGCCCCCTGCTACTACTGAACACAAAGAAGCTCCTTAAGTGCAGTGCAGAGTATTCTGCTCTCGGCTCGACTCTACTCTCAGCTACGTGCTTAGAGAAAGGTCTGAACGCCAGCTCTGCCCTGGCTGTTCACCCACATCACAACAGCTTCTTTGGTCGGGTCCAGTTTTAAGGCTGCCACAATGCACAGGAATGACAGTCCACAGGTCTGCCTCTAACATGACAGTCACTTCCATGTTTCAATTTGCATCACTGATTATCTCGACTATAGAAGCTCTCTGGGGCTGAGAGCCTCTTCACAACATGCAAACACAATCTAACCTGCAGCATTCCTCATGTCCACACAGTTTGGAAGAGGCACTCAACAGAAAGATGGGGAATCATGTGATCTTTAGTATCTGTACTGAAGACTGAGCTCTTGAAACTCAGTTACTTGGGAATCTGAGCTTTTTTTTTTTTTTTTTCCAAAAAAGGAGATAACTAGTCTGCCAACCAGCAGGGAAAACCTTGAAGACACATTCTGAAGCTTGAAATGTCAGATGGATGATAAATAAATAAATGGCCTGATGGGGGAAAAGTTTGCAGCTGGTTAGTAATTTAGGTCGGTCATGTTCTTTTGATGCTCTAAGAGCAGAGAGGCAAGAAGTCAGTGAATAATGGTGTCTGACAGACAAAAACTGGCCTTATCAGCCTCATGGAACTGCTCAGTCAGAGCCCTCCACAGACACTGACAGGCCTGGTTGAGCAAGTCAAATCTGTGAGACTGTGCTGTGAAAGTCCCTCTTTAGACATTGACAGGCAAATTGACCCTCTGACCCAAAATTCCCCCTTTTGACACTGACAGGCAAGTTGACTCTGCCATCAGGGCTTCCTTTCCTTAGCCACACATCAGACCCTTTAACTTTTTAATATGGCACATTTACAATCTGGAAGCTTGATCTACATATTTGCAATAGGATCTGTTTCTGAGGACAGGGCTTCGATTATCAGAATGTGACAAGCACAGACTTATCAATTATTAAATTTTAGAATTAAGTGGAAGCATTGAAATTTGACAGGCAACTCCCAAGCTATCTCCTTCTCTGCCTACGAGATCTCTCTTTCACCATCCAATATTAGTATCCTATCTCCTGTTTCTTATCCTGGGACAGCACCCCTGTACCAATACAGTGTGAGATCAATATTCCAGTGATCGTTCTCAGACATATTTTCTACCAACTGACCCACCACCACCCAAAAAAATGCGAAGCCAAACAAACAAACAAACAATGCCTGCCCCCAAACAATCATCCACAATAAACCAACAACACACAGTTCAACTCTATCACAAAATACACCTAAGGTGAATAGAGCTCAGTTTTCAAGCTCCAGCTGGTATGAAAATGCAGCATAAATCTGAAACAAGATTAAAATTCCAGTACAACATAGCTTTGTATTAATGAATAATCAATAGGAAAATAGTAAATTATCAATTGTGAGCAAGTGCTTACATGATCAGTTATTATTATATAAAAATAATGGATAAGGTCGAAAAAGTTCAGCAATGAACAAACAGTCTGTGAGGTTCATTCAGAAATGTGAAGCAACAAAAAATAATCATAGATCAGGAAAACTTTCAAATGTACTTTTGAACTGTACGAGTAGGCAATTCTAACGGGGGAGAACATTTTAGGATTTGATTTTCTGAAGAGCGACCAGTTTTCATATGGGTTCAGAAAGTTTTCACATCAAATAAGAGAAATCAAATGGAGATGTGAAACTCTATTGCAAAAGTGAGCAGTAGAATCGGGACCCAAATTTTAAAGCAATATTAACAAAAGTCCTCCTTTTTCCAGTAATCATCACATGACCACAAGATTTTTTGATCTTGTTGTACAACTATGATTTTTATTTTCTTTCTTTTAATGTAATGGCCACCTTACTTCCAATTTGCTTGATAGAACCATTACTTTCTGCATTTATTATCCTTTTTATTATTTTACTGCACCGCAAGGCTGCCCATATAATTAAGGATCTAAGAAATGAATAGACATTAGCATTATGTAAATCATCACAATTTTCTACTACTGGGAACTGGTGGTAGCTGCCTGTGAATCACAAGCATTAGAAGTCACACAGACTTATACATTTTTAAATTTGAAACTACACACCTATTATAAATTATAATCAAAACAGCTTTTTTTGACTACTCTTAGATTGTTTCCAACTTGATCTGTCACACACCTATTAGCAAAACTTTAAGTCCAAGGTCTTTAAGAAAATATGGAATGCATTAGTATCTTGAATTCATACCGCATGGAGCGCTCAAATCATGATTATCCCAACCAAAATTAAACCTTCCAAATTAACGTTATGTATACCTATACAAACTGCATTTAGCTAAGGTCACTTCTGAAAAACAACTGCCATCTCACCACTCACTGCTCTTATCCATCTTTTTTAATAAACTCATTACTGAGCTATAATTGGAGAGGTCTGTTTAGGCCAAGACGGAAAGCATGGCTTTTCTTAATTCTTCTTGCACTTCTTGCTCTTTTTCCACTGTGGTTTGGGGCTTAATCCAACACCACCTCAGATAATGAGTTCAACAAACAGGCGAGACAATAAAGTCTATTCTGAACAATATGCTGCACAATTTTCTTGTTCTACATAAACATATTTTAATACAGATTCCAATGAAAGATACTAAATTAGCAGTATCTGACAGGATATCTTTCTACATCATGCTGGAGTGCTGAAGAGTCAGTGATGGGATTCACTGTGCTAACTTTGCAACTATCCATATGCTGGCTATATTAATTATGAATTAAGTCCTTAATCTACATTTCTTGTTACATAACTTCTTTTCACATGTCATGCAAAGAAATCAGAAAATCCAGTGCTAATAAGACTAGATTGCTGATGAAGAGAGAGGGTACAGACCTGGAATCTAGGCACTTGATATACTCTGTTTCTTCACCTTCTCCCAGCACAACAAAAAACAATTCTCCTGTTTCGTGTGCTAGGACTGTCTATGAAAGAGTCTGTTGGGAGAAGTTCCATGTGCCAGCTACATGCACATACAGACCCCATGGTGGCCGCTCTGACACTAGGCTGTTCTGAATTCCTTCATGTTCTTCAGAAAATTTTATCCCTGCCATGTTTCCTTTAACCATCTTCCCTGTTACTCAGCTTAGTTTTTCATACCAAAATCCAAGATCTGAATCTTTCCAAAAATGAATATTTTCTCTGTGTCAGATTTTGGAATCATTTGATTTTATAAAAAAAAATAATTAATCAACAAGTAGACAGGTAAGATTTAGAAAACAGCAAAAGACTTGGATAGTATGTGTTTTACTGAGAAATGAGAGAGAAAAGAGGTAGTAGCTTGGAGTGCTATGGCAAGGGTAACTCACCTTACTCAGCTGTATTGTGCATGGTACATATTGCCTGGTGAAAGACTGATATGAAAATAGCTAATACAATTAGCTGTTCAGCTGTGTCTGGATGCTGGATGTTCAGTGCCACTTTTTTTTTTTTTCCCTCTGTTTTTTTCTTAAATAACCCAGACTGCATATCTAAAGATTTTGACTATAATGAAATTGGGTTACTTGAACATAAGAATGCAGAGACTTCACCTAGCACAGTCACTTTTCTCCCATGTGAATTGGAGGTGGATGCCTGCAGTGGAAAAGGAGTCAGACAATCAGAGATGCATTCCCCCAAATATTTCTTCGGCCTTCAGTTGTTTTTGGTTTGTTGTATCTCCTGACTGATTCATTCTGGCAACTTGGTAACATTCAAAGATTCTTCTTTTCTCAAATGCTCATCCGGTCTCCTGCACAAAGAACTTCCTCTTGTTTGTTTTGTCTGAACTTAGGCCTTATCATCTCTATTTGATTGACACCGTACTTCCAGTGGAAGAAACAATGAAGAGCATTTATATCCACTCTTAAGCTAATGTTGTGTAGCTCAACTGTATATTCTGCAATTGTTTTAAATTCCAAACACACAGGTTAGAAAGCAATTCCTTACTCCAGAATCCTGTAGGTAGCTCTGATCTCTGTTGTCTTCCTCTGAAACTTTTCTAGCTCTCAAAAATAATTTCTGAGTAGATGGGACAAAACCATGGATTTCTCAAGGGGTAGGATGATGTTATATGTGTTGTTCTTCATTTCTTTCCTCATAGTGCCAAAATTATCCTGCCCTCACTCCACTCTAGAGCTCTGAGTTCATGTTTTCATGCAAGTATCTTTCATAACTACAAGAACTGCTACTTCACTCAGAGAACATTACTGTATATATGGCACTGGATTTGCCCAGTGCATCGTTCTGCTCTTGTCTACACTGAATTTAATCTGCCATTTAAATGCCCATTTACTCAGTTTTATACGATCATTCTGTAGACATTCAGTCAAGTCTTTGTCTTCGCAAACCCAAATAACTTCATATGTCAGCCATCATTATCTCTTTAATTCTCACCACGTTTGTCAAGTTGGTTATGACCATACTGATCATCACAGAATCTAGCAGAGTCCCAAGATTCCTAAGCTTTCCCTAAGAGAATCAAGCATTTACTGATTTACCTAGTCTACACATATACATGCACAGACTGCATGCTAACTATTAATCCCAAATTGACAGGGATGCAGTTGATCTACGTGACAAAGTCCTAACACCAATATTTAGAGTAAGGTGAGAGTTTGAATTACAGTGGTTTAAAATGTTTGTAATTCATATTCATATATCCTCACTCAAGGAACGGTAACCTGCTTGGCAAGTGGTATCTGTTGAAATTTCTTCCTTGGTCTCCACATGTTTCTCAGCGTGATCCTTATGCACTTAGGTACAGAGATCGACTTATGCCAATGTATTAAGCAGAAGTAACAATACGTGTGTTGGCAGTGGACCCAGCCTATCCAAACTATATAACTATTCTTCATGTAGATATTCCAGTTTCATGTTCAGCAATCTCAAACTGGGCTGGAAAACCAGAGGCTCAGGTTTTCTGCACAGGCACTGTACAGATGATCTTCATACACACCATGGCCGGTTCTGTGCAACTTCAAGCAGGCAGTAGTCAACTTAAGGCAACTGCCTGGCCTGGATTGCTCAGCATCCAGAAGAACTAGGTAAATATCGTACACTCTTTTCTGCCCAACAAACACAAAATTTCTAGGGGAAACAGAAGGGCTATTTGGAGAAAACTATACATGCTATAGCACTGTACTGAAATGGCAACCTTCCAAACTGCTATATGTTAATCTCAGAAGGTCATCTTTTCTCAGGTCTGGGATAGAATGCTTTAATAAAGCAGGACAAGATTTTGTTGTGAAATCCATGAAAACTGATAAAACAGCACTGAACACTGTCTGTATTACGTGCTTATATAGAAACTCCCTGCCCATCAACCCAGTAACCCAGTACTGCATCTGGTAGTATTAAAGATTGGCTTTGCACCTCTGCTAGACGGACTTGACTACGTGACATCAGAAAAAGAAATAATGCCCAGAAAAACTATCAGGTTAAGCTAATGAAAGACATTAGACATTGGCTGCTAGTTCAGACTGCTTCTTTTCCTGGCAAAACTCCAATACATGATTCACAACAAAACACTAAAGGGAAGTTATGTGATCATGCTCCAAATGTTACACAGGGTTGACTGCCAATAACATGCTAATTCTAATTAGGATATTAAAACAAACATTTGCAAAATGTCACTCAGTGAGACAGTGCTTCATAAGCCCCTTCTGCTAGTTAGGAGCCATAGAGTCATATTTCCTTTCCAACTCACAGTTTAGTTTGTCCTCCTTAGGTGTAATTGCTACATTACTGACTATCAGCACACAAGAAAGGCAGACAAGTTATGATCAATAACTTTGGGCATTTTTAAACACAAGGATCTACTGACTTGTTCAAAACATAGGCAAACCCCTTGAATTATTTAAACAGGGAAGGTATGATTGAAGGACAATCTATAATATCGTCTGTCATGTTTCCCAGATTCCACCCCAAAAGGCTTATCCTTTTTCTCCCTTTTGTAAGCTTTCCTGGCTTTTGTCCTTAACAGTGGGAGTGAGCAGCATCTGTTTAATGCTTCCCTTTCCCAGCACCATATGCACTACTAGTGGTAGAACATATCTGTTCTGTATTGACCACTTCCAGAAAGAGCACAAAAAATAGCATCTGTTAGTCCAGAAAACACAAGTGCCCACTAGGGATGGGGCACCTCTGTCCATTTTACTTAAGAAACAGACTTTTCTTGACTGATTTTTCACTGAATAGAAATTCTGCTAGACAATGACCGCAGTTCTTACCTGCTCACAAACTTGTGGAGTAAGAAATAAATATGCCTTTTGTTTCCACAATCTGTAAGTGACTGAAATGCCACTGAATCCCTTCCAGAACACAGCTCCACAGTGGCCTTGCTCTGCGATAGCATAAAGATCAGTTAAGTGGCCGGTCCTTTCAAAACAGTCCTCTTAGGATCAGCCATTGCCCTTGGCACTGCTGCTCAGTGAAAAAAAGAATCAGCCCTCTCCAAAACAAACGTGAAAGCCACTTCAGCTCCAGAGAAAAGCTCATTACCAATACGGTCAGACACAAACAGGCAGCGTGGAAAGTTCCACTTCTCCTGGAGAGAAGAGTTAAGGGATCCATCCTGAAGGTCTCCCGAGTGAAGAGTTCCCATGAACAACAGTAATACACCACCTTGCTTAGGGGGTTCCAGTATTTCTGCTTCTGGACCTGGAAGGAACCCAGGCAGGATAAATGGAAAAAGCAATGTTAGGAAAGCTGTCATCAATATAAGATACATTGCTGAGTCCAGGAAAGCCCTCACCAGCAGCAATGGCCCTTCTCCCAGCATCATACAACAAACTTGCAACCTTCACACACGCACAAGCAACGCCCTCAAAAACTACAGCACATAACAGAAAGAAAGCAAAAGAGGTCAAAACTATCCACTGATGTTAAGGTCTCTAAAGTAGCATGGGACTTCTTAAATGAAAATGCACAAGCGATCTTGTCAAGCAGATTCAGATACAGAGGAAAGAAAATAAGCTTGGACTGGCATTCAGCTGAGACATTCTCAATATCAAATGCGACTAATAATTTTCTGTATGCATTTCTATTATTCCCTCTGAGTCATGGCAAGAATAAATATGAGGTTTCATTTCACTGTAGTAATTTCAGAAAGAGGCTCTGCAAATGAAGTCAGAAAATAAATAATTAAAAATATGTTTAAATATCTCTTTTAGTTTGCTCTAGCCTACTGCTTCTAATCCCCAGAAGAGGAAGCTCTGTGAGCTAAGTTGTCAGCTTGGAGACAAAAGGGCCTGCCTCATGTGTACCCCTATTCAGTAGGAAATGGACGGGCAACAAAACACAAGGAAACAAACTTGTCAGCAATATTTGGTGAACTGAGCACACCAAGGGGAATACTTACACTATGTTGAAACTTTAAAACAAAGTGCTTAGCTAAGAGTCCTGAGTAAGTACAGTGGGAAAAGTAATGGTATTTAAGTGCTCCAGTGCAATAAAAGTTTTCCTTCTACTCTGAGGCACTGCAAAACTACTAAAGTAAGACTATGTCCAGGTTGTCACAGGAATATTAACTTCCTGGTTTTAAATATATGTATCATAACTATTTTATGAGGTCTAATCCTAGGTCAGACAATTCTTAGTGATAGATGAATGCTTATTGCACTTGTCCCTAGACAGTATACAGTTGGTTAAGTATTTGATCCAAGGCCTCTCTATTGAATGATTATCAGTGGTGGGTAAAGAATTAACAGCAAAGAACTTAAGGTCCTTAGCCACTGTGAGAAGAACCTCAGCTGCTGGCAGCAGATGGCACCAGTCAATGCCAAGCAAAATCTTTTACATTTAGGTCAGCCCAAACTCAGGGCCTCAGAAGCTGAATGAGAGGATTCAAAGTCAAGCATTACGTTAATTTCACTAAACATTGCTTGGGTCATTGTTCCTCTGATACAATAAGTCTAAAGGCTGAGTCATTCCTCAGAGTCCAGGAATCCTTGGGACTGTTTTTGAGCTCTGACCGGTCAGTGGAAGATATGGCAGGCTAAAGTGGAGGTGAAAATGAGAAGATCTTTTCCCATTTCATCTCTCTCCCCTCCCTTCCCCTCCCCTGCCATTCCCTCTGATGAGAAGAAGAAAACAGTGAGTGTGGCACATGTAAGGTCAGTGCACTAATAGCTGCTGTTTCCACAAATCAGCCACACAGAATTTGATCTGAAGATGAAATCCATCTATAGAGAGTATTTTTTTAACTGAGTTGACAGAAACAAATGAACAGGTCATGTATTCAGTCTCTCAGAAAACACAGCATTGCTTCACTTACTATTAAAGGTCAAGGTTAAGCCTTGGTTAAGGACTAAATGTCTTTTAAAAGGTGAAACACTGCTGAAAGGAAAACATCATTTATTTTTAATTAGCTATCAGAATGGGTTTTGATTCTTCTCTAAGCACAGCAGAAGCACACTATTCTTCCTGTACCTGCTTAGCTCTAGGTATCACTGCCTTTGAGTAGAAATCTAGTGATCTGGAAACTACTCTGTAGTAAACAGGCTGACCTGCTGCTGATGGAGAAGCCCACCATCATCTTCCTGAAGGTCTGAATGCTCCAGGGTAAGCCGGAACAAGACATACAACAAAAGAGAATCCAGTTGCTTAACTGAGAGCTCTGATCCATGGCCATCTCTGTGACAGCTGTACGTGACATGGGGCCAAGTATCTAAGAGGCCTCTTCCCATCATTGGGAGGGGGTGTTAGGCTCCCGCAGTTCAGCTGTACCATAAACACAAAGACAGGCCCCATAAGCTAGTGATTTGCAGTTGTCCAATATGGGCAACTCTGACAAGAAATAGTGCAAGATGTGTTTTTAAAACAGCCAGGTGACCAATGGTTCAGGAACACATGTAGGATGGGTACAACCCAGGCTCAGTCTCATGTTATGCCCAATTCAGATTTTGTTCTTCCCTAATTCCAGACCAGCCCATCACAGCGTTTGATATTCTGCAGCTGGCTGAAGTTTGACAGCCCTAAGTTCCAGGAACTGTTATCTCTCAAAACCATGCCTGAAGCAGACAAACTAATAAACAAAGTATCATTTTGGGCAAATCAGTATTTACTCACTAAAAAAGATCTGACTGCTCAAACTGTGCGATTATCTTCAACTGCTTCTTACACATTCTTTGGAGAAAGATCTCTTTTAGTATTCCTTACGTGTAGCACCAAATTGTGACTTGGGCCTTGAAACTGTGCAGCAGGGCTGCAAGATGTATGTATTTAATCTGGATGCACAGACAGACATATGCACAAAACCCTGCCTGAACTCAAACTCAACGAGACGATACTCAAAACGACTTTTTCCAAATGTATATGTTACAGAAGAAAAGAGGCAATTCACTGCATTATACTGAATTTTAGCCAGAACAGTGATAAAAAAAAATCACAATGCCTTTTAAAAAGGGGCCATTTTCCCTTTGTTCTTAGCATTCTCATAAAGAGTACCTCATATACAGGTTCTGATCCACATCCCACATAAAATCAGATGTAGCTTTCTATTATTTTTTATTAAGAAAACATTTTGCATAAGCCTGGCATTCTTAAGGCAGCCTAGAATTTTTTATGAAGCACAATGTCTTGAGATCTCACAGAAACTTCCCTTCCATAAGGATGAAGCAGGGGACATTCCATGTCCCATGACACATGAGGGAACAATCTTATCTGAATAACTATTACCTCTGTGACAATTTGCTTGCATTCAGACAAGATTATTTGCCTTATCTTGTCAGGTCACACAAATACGTGAAATAAGCAGAGACAACAGCTCACATAAAAATTGCAGTCATAAACCTGGGATTAAAGATGTTGTAGACGCATGTTTGTCATTTCCTGTCAATTTTAGACATATTTCACCTAAAAATACTTGTTTCCTCTTCTCTCTCCCCTTTCTAAATTAAGGCTTCTCTTTAAGATCATCCTCAGATGATGCAAGGAGTGATCCCCTATGACATTTTACTTTCAAGTAATGAACTACTATTGGTGTTTTCCCAAGTCTCTTGCCAATGTAACCATGGAGACCTTGTCAACTGCTACATCATCTTGAGGAATTTTGTCTCTCTCTTACTAGCTTCCCCAATGACAAAAATCATTATCAAAAAATGGAGTCATGATGACTGTAGGATTTTCCTCATTTCTGCAACACTCGTTACCTTACATTCTTATGTCAACTGTTGACTATTTTGCTCATTAAATAACAGTATTTGTTATCTACATAACAATAGAATGCAGGGGAAACTTACAAAGGTTATTGGGTAAATGCCTATATTCTAAACCATCCAAGGGATAAGATGCCAATCTATCACATAAAATAGTACATAAAAATAAAAATGCTCATTTGGCTGAAAAAAAAGGCTGTATGTAACTAACTTCAGATGGTTAGAGCACAGCTACTGAACGAGAACAAGATGGACTCTCAAGTCAAGAGATCTAGAAGTACAAGCCAAACTTACAAGTAATTAGTGAGCCTACAGCTGTAGAAACAATTTCTGTTTATCATCACCTCTTTCCAGCATCCTTCAGGTAGAACAGATCGGACAGAAAATTCAAGCAGGATGCCAAGAGGAAATAAAGTGGAGGAAAGGGAGAAAGAACATAATTTCCACAATTTTCTCAGACCTTAACTGTCATGCTTCTCCACTCATTCTGTTACAGTTGTCTCACTGAGGTTCTGATCCCATAACAATGCAGAGAAAGAGATTCTTCTCTTCCAGGTTCTTTCATTCCCCCTTCACTTCCTCTCTTTCTTGCCACTCTCTTCTTTCCTCTGCACATTAAGGGTATTGTCTTTCTGCTTAAGGCAGAATCTTTTGCAGCATTTCTATAATCCAATAGCTAAAAGCACAGTGAAAAGTAATGCTTTAAACATCCCAGAACAAGGTAGTACAAGATAGTCAGATCTTTCTTTGGATGATAGATAATGAGCTCTGCTCTTTTATACAGTACTGAAGTTACCGGTTACAGCCATCACTAAGTGGAGAAATTCTGTTTATTTTGCTGCTGCTATCTTAGTCCTTTAAAAGGCATTTATTTCTAATCCCTTTCAGGAAAACATGATCACACTTCAAGAACAAGAAATCCAGCAGTTTTAGCCCATCTGGCCTATTTTGTACTCTTTTTCAATCTTTATTTCAAATAAAGGCTTCAAAAACATTCTTCCCCTTAATCACTCCTAAGGGAAAAAAAATAAAAACAAACCATCAAGCAATATTGGCTGAGTATGGTTTATTTAACCCTTTACATTTCAAACACTGCAATCATTTTTTAGCTTTTCCTATTGCATTTATAATTGAAAGGTAGCAACTCTTCCTAACAGGCATTGTTGCCTATGGACCAAGCAATTTCAATTATCTGTACAGCACTGACATCTCTGACCCATTTATTCCATTGAAGTCAATACACCAGTGCTAGGTTCACAAACAATAGGCTGCAATAGGCAGCCTCCATCACAAACAGCTTACACAGGCTAGAGACACACAGACAAAGCATCTGGCCCCAAAATTCACTACAAAATCCTCTCACCTACATCTCATAGCACAGCGCGGCATGTTTGCAAACAGACTGGGGTGATTAATCCCACTGGCCCATTCCATGAGATGCATGAGAATACAGAAATCTTTAGGCCAGTTTAAACCATATCAGAGAAATAGTGTCAGGAAAGAGACAGGGCACTACTAAAACTACTAACGTGTCTGTGGTCAATGGCAACCCTAACTGTCATCGCTGTTCCCATGGATATTGATAGAAAGCACAGGAAGAGAAGGGTTGCATGGACTGTAAGGAAAAGACAGGTCATGAGGTGCTGAGAGCCTGAAGAGCCTGTCAGGGTGTTGTCTTGTTTGGAAAAGAGGGAAACAACTCTGTGCAACTGAGACCATTAGCAACCGGTTTTCCACCAGCAGCTCCAGTGGGCTATGTCACAGAATCTACTGGAATAAAAAAAATCAATTGCTAGTTCAAGATACTCCAGAATTTAGATTTTTTTCCTTGCTAGACTTTCCGCCATTCCTACATGGTTTGAGAGAAAGTAAGAGGTGCTCAGCTCCCACGGCCTTTATAGCAAGGAGGTTTTTGTATACTATACTGTTCAGTGAATAGGATTGCCTGTTCACGGCCCAAAAAAGATAGGGCTTGGTATCTGCAACAGGTAGCAGAGCATTTGCTGGGGTCTTAGCTTTACTTTCAAAGTACATGAATATACCTAGTTACTGCCATTTTTATGCAATAATTTTAGAACCTATTCTAATACAAGATATATAGCGTTTATGCTGTACTAACACACTGCAGTGATGTAGAGCTGTCCAAATTAAAGGAACTTCTGTTAATACTTCAAAACCTTCAAAGTAAGCTGAAGTTTACTCATTAGGTGTACAGCAGCTTGTTAAGCATGGTGATCTCCACTGAAGTAGCTCTTTACCTGCCTCTTATTAAGACACACGTGTCAGTCAGGAAGAAGGGGGATACTAGGCCTTTTTTAAAGGAGAAAATGCTAAATAACAACAGCTCAGAAAGTCCCATATCTCTACTAGACAAGCGATTGATCAATCTATTAGTGAAAAGTTTTGACAATGCTTGTGTTAGCAGGCCCCTCATGTGAATTGTTCAATGAACTCTACAGCAGTAGCCCTCAAATTTTTAATTAGTTCCTTCCTCTCACAAATTCACCCCGTTAGAGCCTAAGAGCTATCACAGGGACCGGTCACATTCAGAAACCATGAGTAAGTCTCACGTATCATAAATATTAGATAAAATCAAGTTTTCTATTTGCTTTCATGAGAATCAAAAAGTTTAGGGTAGTGAAAGACATTCGTATACGTGGCTTTACAAGTGGAGACAGCAGGTCAACATTTTCCTAATAGTTCAGTCAAGTCTAGGATGTGTGCATATTAGGGAAGATATATGGGAATATATTAGGGAATATATCTGGCTGAAGAAAGAAGCCAGAGCATGCACTAGGAGGAAGATTCCTGCCCCGAGGAGTCTTGCATGAGCTCAAGTTTGCAAAGTGGACACAGGGAGAGCCAGAGATTTACCACAAGTACTTTTCAAAGGTGATCTTGCAGTAAGTGAAGTAAGCATATTCTTTCTTTTCCTTTTCTTCAATTTTGTCACTACAAACGTAATTTGCATCAACTTTATCTATTTTGCATTTCATTAATATACTCACATTTCCTTCAGACTTTAACTGAGCCAAAAATGCTATGAAGGGAATCACCTTCTTCTGTGTATAGTGACACTTCAGAACAAATATTCAAAGAAGAACAAATATTCTTCTGGTGAGATGCATTAGCCAGGAAAGCTCCATGTCAGAGAGGGGGCTATCAGGTAGAAGTTCTGAGGAAACACATAACACCTTTAAATCATGAACTTGTTCTTAGCCTAAAGGGTAAAAGCCATACTTTCACTACAAGAGGAAAAAAACTAAAGAGCCCTCTTTCGCCTCCCTCCCTTCCCTCCCCCCCAAAAAAAAGCATGAGAAAACCGAAACCCAGGTCTCCTGACTCCATAGCTCTTATGGCTATAAACTGGAGAGGGGCAGATTTAGGCTAGACGTAAGCAGAAATTTCTTCACTACGAGGATGGTGAAGCACTGGAACAGGTTGCCCAGGGAAGGTTTGGATGCTTCATCCCTTGAAATGTTCAAGGCCAGGTTAGATGGGGCTTTGGGCAGTCTCATCTAGTGAGAGGAGTCCTTGCCCATGGTAGGGTGGGGTGGAATTAGATGATCTTTAGGGTCCCTTCCAACTCAAACCATTCTATGATTCAATGAATTAAGAACATCCTTTCTTCTCCACAGTGCTACCTGCCTTCTCCACGCAGAGTGGCAGCAATGGAAAGGAGCCATTCTATTTTGTGAGCAGGTCTAAATGTGCTTCTCAAATGCTCATAAGCAACCTGCCAGGGCTTCTAATCCCAACAACTGCAATGACAGAAAAGCAAGCCCAAGGCCTGCCACTTCTGAAAATCTTGCCTGGTCCAAGTATGTACAAACTTGTTTATTTTGATTAAGATAAGCTGCCACATTTCATATATTTCTAACCTCTTAGGACGGATCCCTACCACTTAGAATTTTCTTATAACCTGGAAACATTTTCTTCTCAATTCACATAAAAAGCAGAGTACGGTTTGAGCTAGAATAATTAAAACAGAATTAGTTTAACGTGTTAAACTTTGTATTTTTTTCATTATGAAAATGTCAGGTATCAAAAAGTTTAGAAATGTGTTTGAGCAAAAGATGAATAGAAAATAATTCTGAGGGATTTGAAAACAATTCATATAATAGTCCAATGGCTTTTCATTTGAAACATTTCCTTTTATTTTTATTAGCTTTTAAAATATAAATAAATACTTCAAATTTAGGTTGTCCTAAGACAAAATGTAATTTGTCCTGAAAACAACAGCCCTCCTTCCATTCAGTTCAAAACTACTTTTTTGACGAGTACAGATATGACAATGAAAGAAACTGTCTGAGCTTTCTTTAGTAAAAGAGCAGCTATGTAAAACATATTCACAACATATAAGATTTTTATTTGCAACAGATTATAAAGTATTAATCGGATTTCAGGAGGAAAACGCAGAATTGAGCCCAAGATCAAAATTGTAGACACTACTAGAAAATATATTCAGAAACAGCACCCTCTCTTTTAGGAAACTACTGATTTTAGATCACTTTCCACATAACCTCCAGGTGATTATTGCTGGATTCACAGCAAATGAACCCCTCATACATTCTGTTCAATTTCAATCCTATTTTCTACCCATAGGCTTTCCCCCAGTGACTGCTGGCTCTAAATACTACAGTTCTTGAGTTTAATGACACTCTAGCTTAACAAAACTCTTCAGAGTCATTAAGAGAAAATGATTGAATTAATTCAGGAACTGAAGAGCATTCAGTTGAACTTATACTAAAGCTCAAAAACACATGAACCAAAATCCATTTAGGAAAAAGGAAGGTAAAAAAAAGATAATAAAAAATAGGCACAATTCAGTTTTAACTGAACTAAAGCAACTTAAGAAAACACTCTAATGAAGCACTTAATGACTACTTAAAATTATTTTTAAAACTGATGACTTCAGAGAGAATTTAAAAGATAATTTCCCATCAAACAGCCATATGCAAAGTCTAAGAGCTTGAGTTGAGTAACTCTGCATAGCCATGTCACAGAGAACGGACATGCAATTTTTCTAGGCAGAGATGGTATTCTGTGGTTTATAAATGTATGCAAACACAATACACAGATGAGTATTACAGGAGCATAAAATCATCAGAACTTGAGTCATCAAGTCCAGCTCTTCACAAGTGTCTGGATAATACTTACCCAGATGAACTGGGCCTACAATAGAAATCAATTCAGATTCCTCCTCCTTCCCATCAAAATCTCACAAACTAGAAAATTTCTCTAATCATGATATATAAAAATATTAAGTCCTTCAGCATGAAACATGCCAAGACCTCAAAAATTAGAGTGAAGAAGGATTAGGAACCCCTAAAATTCTTGGTAGTACCGCAGACTTTGTGAGATAGAAATACTAAAGTAATTCTAGAAATTAAACAGGCTCATGTTACAGAGAAATCTTACAACCGATAAGTTTGACCTTTTAATACCCTGGGGCTTTCTGAGCATATGTAACAGCACTAGGATGCCTGCACCTACAATATCCTATTTACTAACTTTTCCTACATGTGTTTTTTTCTCTCTTGTTCTTCCAGTAACTTAAAAAGGTAAAATCAAGACAGGTCAAATATCTACCCACAGCTTCTTGGTCCACTGGGTTTGCAAATGTAACAGCTGTTTCCATAGCAATCGCACAAGCAGGAAAAATCTCACCAGCATTACAGCTCATCTTGAATCCCCTACCCCAAATGCCTTGCTGCTTGTTTACAGCTAGATTGGCTGCAGGTGGTTTTCAGCAGGAGCAAAGGTCACAGTCAGCTGAGCTCCTCAGCAAGCGGCACTGCCTCACAAGGCTCAATGAGATTGCAAGTCCCATATGATTGCTCCAGATTTCTCCCTGTCAGCAAGGAGAACCTTGCCTATTTTTTTTATTTTTATTTTTTTTTGTACTGTAAACAATGCTTTTTTGCATTCCTCCTAGAAGTCACACAGTCCCACCAGTCCTCAAGTACAAAGGCCCTCCTCCTTCTGCCTTGTAATGTTACAAAGAGTGTAAGTTATCTACTTGATAATCACAGGGCTTAGAGTTTTGCTGCATGTGATAAACTCAGCTCTGCTTAGGCAAGCATCCAAGAATGTGCATTCTAGGTATCATAAAGTTGGCCCTCAGCTAATGTGTTTGCATTAGAACAATGTTATATTACTTACTTCACGGTATGAGAAATGCAGCTCAGCAATTCAGCTTTTCATCTAAGCTAGTCATGTACTTAAGTGGCAATTTTATACCTGATTCTCAGCAAGATAATTCCTTTACAGATGTTTTCATGGCAAACTGGTTTCCCTTGTGTTTCACTGTAATTACAGTCAGCCCTGTTAATTTATTTTTCCTTCTACAAAGCGATAAACTATAGCACATTTTCGCTGGAAGGGAGAGATATTCCTCATTTAAGTTGCATAACAGGAGAATCTGATACCAACCACTGATACAGATGAGCAAAGACCACTGCAGAATCTTGATGGAATCAACACTGCAAAATATCACTAACTTATCAGGTGACAATAGCATCCTCTGCCTTAACATTTATCTTCACTCTCTTGAGATAGTGAATTTACCTGCACTATATAACTACTTAAGCTGTATCTTTAGAGAAATCATGATGCATTATGTTTCATGATTGCCAACTGTCTAGAATTCAGATTGAAAATATCCAGGTTACAGCCACTGCTCACAGCACAGTTCCATCGGTAGGATTTGGCATGATCACAGCATGTGGATGCCAAGAAGGACAATGGAATAAATAAAATCCTCTCTCAAGTGAAAAAATAGAAAGCAAGGCTTCCTGGGGTATTGAAAGACAACAGAAAGATGATCTTCCAGAGGACCTTTCCCTTCAAACAAGACAGACTACATAGAGGAGAAGTCTTCACTCACTGTCTAAAAAAGTCCAGAGAAGCTCTTTTTAAAGCTCAGACATCTCTTGTATCTCATAGAATAGTATGATTCCTTCTCATTCCCTCTGTTAACACACCATGTTTAGTTCAGACACTGCACAAAGTAATACTAGCAAATGAAGAGGAAGAGGAACTGATTTAAATTGCACTTGCTGCCAAGTCAGGGTCTGTTCTCAACAGTAGTCAGGCCATTTAATTCCCATTTGGAATAGTTATTCTAGAATAGCACACAGAACTAGAGACATGGGACCAGTCTGTATACTCTGTGGGAGAGAGTCACTCAAAATGTTTGTAATGCGATGACACAGGGTTAATTCTCTGCATTCACAGCTTCATTGCAAGTCTGTCAGGAAGCACCCAAGAAGGAAATACAGGTGTAACAGTTCCAGATAAGATATGTCCCAATAAGTATGGCAGGAGGCTAGTAAACAATGCCTACAGCCAGACAGTTGAAGAGACTGCTTTCCCATTTATCCTCAAGGTCACACTGCTCTTATGCCAAGCTTAGGAAACCACAGACCAAACGGACCTGGCTTATGGGGACAGGGATATCATCTGCATAAGCAGGGAGACTGAGGCAGGTTAGCATGTCGGGACTAAGACCGCTCTACAGGTTTTCCTAAGTTTCCAGAAGACAGCAACCCTTACAACAGAAAAAAGTACCCATGTAGGCTGGTTTTTTTAGTTCCCTCTCCGTCAGGCTTCGCTGTTTCACTTGCTATGGAGATTTCACAATGCTTTGGTTCAGCAATGCTATGTGGTCACATTCAACATCAGTTGCAGCTCTCTTGGGAAAACCTGCATGTTGCCCACTGAGCACTCACTGCTGATCCACAAAAGCTTTACACTTGGGAAGGGGATAGTAAAGGGCTTCTCTGCTGTGTGCCTGCTCCCACATAAGCAGCCTGCTGTGCCTTGCTTTGCAGATAACAAAACCACATGGAGTGGGGAGGATGTGAGCAAGATTTAATTATTAGACTGGCTACAAATGATTGAAGTATTTCTTTGTTTGAAGAACCTTTGATTGAAGTATTACTGTTTTGGAACATACTACAATGAAGACAGCAGCAAGGAAAGCGAGCACAGAGACAACAAATGGCTGAACCAAAACATTAATCTGCCAACACTTATAGCTTTGTCAAATTATTTTGTTAAAGAAGTCTAACAAAAAAGTCCAGTGCTTCACAACTTTAACGTGCTAGAGAAATGAATTTTCACATAGAGTGCCTTACCATTAAAACAAGTTGTGATATTCTGCAAAGATGGCAAAATTGAAACTACTTATCTGCTTGATCAGATATTATATATTTATAGTCTAGAATTCAGTGCCTGAAAACAGTAAGAAAGCAAACAGAGGCCTGAAGGCTGGATTCATCTGGAAAATGCATGGCAAACTCAAATGACAGGTGTTTACACCTCCTTACACCTTCCATTCAAGAAGATGGTGAAGCTCTGTTTATGCCATTCACCGAAGAGCTCTGACACAGTTTGCTTTTAGTCCACTGTCATGCCCTAATCCACAAGCCACACACTTGTGTCCGGGCCTTCTTTTGACCTGCATAGTTGAAGAAGGTGGCTCATTTATCTGTCTGGAGATCTGGAGGCTGACAAAGTCACTCCCAGGGTGAAATCAAAAGAGCAAAATTTATTTTGGCTTTGACCTAAAAAAATAGACCAAAAAACTCAGGTGCACAGCCAGGCTGGGGAGGCAACTTTGCAAATTTATGGAAAACAGATTACAATCTGGGCGGATTACAGTCTGATCTCTGAACACAGCCAAGGTCACTTGGATTTGATCCAACGCACACCGAAGAAAACACAGTAAGATAAGGGATACAGAGAGAGTGAGCAGCGGGAAAAGAAGAGAGAGAAGGGAAGGAAGTGGGTCACTAGTCCAGTGAGTAGCAACAGTTCCTCAAGAACATGCGGTCTCTCCAGCAGCAGCTTCTTCCAGGCTGCGTCCAGGTTGGTCCAATTGAATTGATGAACACACACCACGTGGCTCCTCGCAAGTTCTTTTACAAGGCCAGTCCCTGCGCCATCAGCATGGGGGTGGGTGGAGAGGTATCATGCCCAGAAGGTCCTTTGGGAGGGTCCAGCCAGGGCAATCGGAGGGAGGAGAGCAACACCCACCGCTGCCACTCCTCCCCCTCCGTAGCAGCCAGCTCAGGACCAGGAGCTCGGACACAGTGCTTATTCCTGCATCTCCACTCCAACTGAACCTGGTGCCACAGACAAGGCCCTCGGGCAACATTCTTTGGGGAGCACCTGCTGCTGCACCCCCTCTGCTAGTCATTGCCGCCACAAAAAAAACAAAGACCTCAGATATATAAGACAGTCAAACCACTAAAGTTGGTCTTTCCATCCACATGGTGCCAGCATCATAGTCTCCCATGCATTTCCCCTGGGGGTTCAGCAGAATTAGAAAAATTGTCATAAAATCATGCATCCCTTAGCAATTAAAGTCACTAATACCAGCCTGTTGTGAAAGCAGCAGGTGAATAACAGAATAAGGCCTTTTTTTCTTCTACAGTTTTATAACATAGTTTTATACTTTTGTAACGGTACTGTTAGAAAGATACTGTGTGTACTCTTTGTAGACACTAAGCCAAAGTAGTTGATTGATCCCATTATAGTGTATTATTTTCTTACTCCATGCCTGAAGGAGCAGTGGAGTCACAGTATCTGTCCCTACTACCCCAAAATAACTTGGCCCATAGGACGCATTATAGAATCACTAGATTGGAAAAGACCTTTGAGATCATAAAACCCAATCATACCTGTCCACTACTAAATCATATCCGTAAGCACTTCATCTACCCATCTTTTAAATACCTCCAGGAATGGTGACTCAACCACCTCGCTGGTCAGCTGTTCCAGTGCTTGATAATCCTTCTGGTGAAGAATTTTTTCCTAATGTCCAATCTGAACCTCCCCTGGTGCAGCTTGAGGCAATTCCCTCTCATCCATCAGTTGAGAGAAGTGATCAACACCCACCTCACTTAAACCTCCTTTCAGGCAGTTGTAGACAGTGATAAGATCTTCCCTCAGCCTCCTCTTATCCAGGCTAAATAACTCCAGTTCCCTCAGCCACTCCTCATAAGACTTGTTCTCCATCTCCTTCACCAGCTTCATTGCCCTTCTCCGGACATGCTTTGGGAGCTCAATGTCTTTTTTGTCGTGAGGGTCCCAGAGCTGAACACAGTATTAGAGATGCAGCCCCATCCGTGCTGAATACAGGGGCAGAATCTCTTCCCTGGTATTAAATAAGACCGGAAAGAAGTTTTGGAGAGAAACAGGTTTTCAAGTTCTGTGAGCAAACGCATGCGTAGAGAAAACAGGACTAGTAATTCTTTGAAGGAAAGGCTAGTAAATTCATGCCAGGGAACCCAGAAAGGCAAGAGCAGTAGAAAAGTAGGTTCCATTCATTTTGCTGCACCTAGAGTAGCTGACTGGTTATGCAATAGGATCTACACTTGAACTTGCAGAGTTTTCTCTGGGCCAAGAAAGCAAACATTTCCTTCATAAGAAATTAATGACTTGCTCTTTAGGCATTTACTCAGTGTTATTTAGGTTTGTGGTTTTGAATCGTTTAATCAATCTGGATGCATCTCTCTTAATATGCAGCTCCCAGCTTCCACAAAAGATACCTAGAAGACAGGTGACATCCCTTGAAGTTAAATCCTAGCCCAGATTGAGAGCACTATGAACATAAAAATCTGGCCCACAATGTCCCCAAACAGATTAAGGATTTCTGTTATTAACATTTGACAGAAAGAGAGGATAGAGAAGGGGAAAAAGAAAGAAATCCGCACATCAATGGACAGCAGCAGTTCCTCAAGAACACGTGGTTGCTGCAGCAGCTTCTCCCAGACCGGAGAGATTGAATTGATGAAAGCACGCCCCACGTGGTTCCTTGCAAGCTCTTTCATCAGCACGTGGTGGGGCCTCCCTGTGCATCCTTCAAAAGAGTCCGGCTGGGCTTACTCCTGCATCTCCCCTCCATTAAACCCAGCGTCACAGACCAGGTGCTCATGCATATCCCAATCTCTGTCTTTGGGCAGCACCTGCTGCTGCACCACCCCTGCTATTCCTTGCCAGCACCACAAAATTAAAGCACAAATGGCCAGCCTTCAGACAAAATCTTTAAGGCAAAAAAAGAAGCAAAGTCAGGCTTTACACCAGCAGTGCTATTTCTACTTGTTCAATATAGATCACAGAGGTCAAGGGAGGTGATTCTGCCACTCTCTATTCCTCTCTTCCGAGACCTCACCTGGAATACTGTGTCGGGTTTTGGAATCCTCAACAAAAGAGGGATATGGAGCTGTTGGAATGGGTCCAGAGGAGGGCTACAGGGGTGATCAAAGGGCTGGAGCTCCTCTCATACAAGAACAGGCTGAGAGACTTGGGGTTGTTAAGCCTGGAGAAGAGATGGCTCCTAGGAGACCTTATAGTAACCTTCCATTACCTGAAGAAGCTACAAGAAAGCTGGGGAGGGACTGTTTACAAAGGCTTGTAGTGATAGGACCGGAGGCAATGGGTATCAAATGGAGAGGGACAGATTTAGACTAGACATAAGGAAGAATTTCTTCACCATGAGGGTGGTGAGACACTGACACAGGTTGCCCAGGGAAGTTGTGGATGTTCCATCCCTGGAGGTGTTCAAGGCCAGGTTAGATGGGGCCTTGAGAAACCTGGTCTGGTGGAACGTGTTCCTGCCCACAGCAGGGGGGTTGGAACTAGATGATCTTTAAAGTCCATTTCAACCTAAACTATTCTATGATTCTATGATTCTATGAATATACCATTTAAATCACCTGCAGTACTTTCATAGATCAAACCATTGCATGTATTTTCTAACACTGCTCAGGAAAAATAAGCAGAAAACAAGTCTACAGTACATTGCCCCTGTGGCCCAGGATACAGTTGGCCTTCTGGGACAGTGTCAAAGGCTTTACAGAAGTCTAGATAGATCACATCCGTTAGTTTTCCCATGTTCACTGCTGTGGTTATCCCACAATAGAAAGCCACCGAGTTGGTTATACAGAACTTGCCCCTGGTGAAGCCATGCTGGCTGCTGCTAATCATCTGCCCATTCTCCATGTGCTTTAGCATAGCTTCTTGGAGGATCTGTTCCACAATCCACCCAGGCACGGAGGTCAGGGTGACAGTTGTGTTGTTCCCAGGGTCATCTTTTCTACCCCTTTTAAAAATGGGCACAATGTTACCCTTCTTCCAGTCACCAGGGACTTCTGATTGCCATGACTTTGCAAATATTACGAAGCAAAACTCTCCACCTCGGCGACTAGGGTGTCCACAGTCTATCTATCTGAAGCATTCTAGAAGAAACGATTTTACCATTTCTATGTGAAAAATACTGTAGCCCCCTCAAAGATGAAACTTTTCCATCTTGCTCTTAAAAGCTTTTTCTCACATGTACAGCCTCCTTCGTTTGTATTAAAGTTAAAAGCATTACTTTATGTTTCTCATAAAGCCTTTCCCAAAAATTAAATGCAGCTTAGGTCTTATCAGAGCCTGAACAGACTGGCCTGTTCTGATGAAAAGAACAAGGTTCACAGCAACCTCCGAAGCCAAGAGTACTGAAAAGACTCCTCTTACTGCTTTACTGCCCATAACACATTTAAAAAAAAAAAAACCACAAACCAACAAGAACTCAACCCAAAAAGCCACAAAACAACCCCCCACACCACTGAACTCTAATCTTGCGTACTTTCGCTTGTACAAAACAGTCCCTAGGGAGATGCTAGATAAATAACTGGCTCAATACTGCGCTGACAGCATGGCACAGAGCCAAAGAAAATAAACTCTGCCTCCTGGCCAGGCTAATTACACCAGATTTAGTGCTATGCTGACATGGTTATACTGCCTCCAGACTTGCTGATAGGTCCGTCAAATCTAAGTCCTTATTTCTGCTTCACAACTTGTGCACAAAGAAGACATGTCCAATTCCTGACAACACACTTAGTTGTACCAGTTTCATTTTACTTATGGTGAAATATTAGATTGCTCAATCAAGTGGGTGCAAGAAAAAAAAGTGGATGTCCAACTATAGCTGTGGCATACCAGACTTCTTCAGATTTCTTTGCACCAACATTAAGAGGTAGCAAGGCTAGAAAACACACATCTGCTAAAAAAGCAGATGTGGTGGGTTATGGTCTAACCATCTAATCAGAAGTGCTTGGGATGACACAGAAGTTTCACATCGAGTTGCTGCTGCAAAAAAATCGGAAAAGACCACTGCCTCGATTACACCCCCTCACTTCGTATCTGTGTACCAAAACTCCCTGTACGGAGGGGCATGCTGAGGTGCTGACCCCAACTGGTGACGACACAACAGGCTTGGCTAAGGGCCAGCTGGAATCCAATAACTGACTTAGTCTCACCTCACTAAGAATCCCCAAGAGTATAAATCTGGCACCTAGAATCCTCTATTTTGAAGACAGGAACTCCAACTATGAGACGAGTTGATGGGCTTGAATCCTTCTTTACTCCCAAAGCAAGAACACCACCTCAGTAGGATTTGCGCCTCTAACCATGTTGGATGTTACCTGGGAAAATATGCTTAACTATAAGTGCTTAATTTTTAGATCTAGCTTGATTTTACGGTGAGTGAATTTATCACTGGCAATCTCAATCTTGTTATATCTGTCACTTCAATAAATTGTTTTATTGATTCAGTTTTGTGAATCTGATCAGTGAATAATGGGCTCTGATAAACACTGGTCCTACCAGCCTCATGAAACAGCCCAGCGAGAGTCCTCCACAGACACTGACAGGCCTGGTTGAGCAAGTCAGATTTGTGAGACCGTGCAGTGAAAGTCCCTCTTTGGACACTGATGGCCAAGTTGATTCTGACGGGAGGGCTTCCTTTTCCTTAGCTGCACATCAGAACCTTCACCCTGTCAATGCGACAGTAGTTCACAAATCAGCTCTAAGTATGAGGTCCAACACAAAAAAAATCCAAGACTATACCCGTAACATTTTATTGAAGACATTAAGGAAATCAGCTACGATCACCCTCAAAGTAATTCCCTTCTGAAGTGATACACAGCTGCCTATGATGCTGCCAACATTCAAAGGAGTTCCACAGATCATATTCTGAAAGGCTGTTGAGGATCTCCATCAGTTTTGCTTTCACATCTTCTACTGACAAAAAATGGGTTCCTTTGAGCAACAACTTGATCTTTGGGAAGAGAGATCCAAGTCTGGTGAACAGGGTGGATGCTCAAGCACAATGATTTTGCTTTTAGCTAAAACCTGCTTCACAGACAAAGCATTGTGAGCTGGTGGACACTGACAATTTCCTCCTGAGGGTAAGAAAACACCTGTATTTGAACACGTCCACGTGTATTGAGTGAAACGATTGTGTTGAGCCTTGTCTCACTGTGACAGGTTAGAACATGTTCTATAACCATCTCTTTGTCTCTCCCCTTCCACTCTTCATTCCCAAGCCGTAGGGTTAGTCTGGCTTTTTTTGTGTGCATGTATCTGACCTCATCTATATCTTCCAAACTGAAACAAGCCATTTTTAATCAAAATAGATGGGCAGACACGCTACTTTGTGCTGACTTAAGTGAACTGTCTACCTTAAAGTGTTGTGTAGATCCCAGGACTTCTGTGACTCAACTCTCTCCTCCTTCCTTCTTGCTCTTACTTCTCAGCAAAGCCCCCCCTAATCTACACAGCTCTTGCAGAATATGGAAGTGAGTTTCTCACTCTGTAGCCCAATACACAGTGCTGCTCTGATGACTTGCTGCACTTAATACTGAAGTCTGGCAACACTCTTCTGAATTCCAAATAACAGAGGGAAGATCAGAAGGCGGCGTAGCCCCCTGCTACTACTGAACACAAAGAAGCTCCTTAAGTGCAGTGCAGAGTATTCTGCTCTCGGCTCGACTCTACTCTCAGCTACGTGCTTAGAGAAAGGTCTGAACGCCAGCTCTGCCCTGGCTGTTCACCCACATCACAGCAGCTTCTTTGGTCGGGTCCAGTTTTAAGGCTGCCACAATGCACAGGAATGACAGTCCACAGGTCTGCCTCTAACATGACAGTCACTTCCATGTTTCAATTTGCATCACTGATTATCTCGACTATAGAAGCTCTCTGGGGCTGAGAGCCTCTTCACAACATGCAAACACAATCTAACCTGCAGCATTCCTCATGTCCGCAGACAACTTGGGGAAAATTCAGCTACAGCTCAAGGCACAGCTTGGAAGAGGCACTCGACAGAAAGATGGGAATCTCCCAAGAAAGATGGGATCTTTAGTATCTGCACTGAAGTTGTATTTGTACTGAAGACTGAGCTCCTGGAGTTCAGTTACTTGGGAATCTGAGCTTTTTTTTTTTTCCAAAAAAGGAGATAACTAGTCTGCCTAACTGCAGGGAAAAGCTTGAAGACACATTCTGAAGCTTGAAATGTCAGATGGATGATAAATAAATAAATGGCCTGGTGGGGGCTGAGTTTGCAGCTGGTTAGTAATTTAGGTCGGTCATGTTCTTTTGATGCTCTAAGAGTGGGGAAGGAAGAAGTCAATGAATAATGTGTTTGCTGAAGCACTGGGCAGCTCTGAGTGAAAAGGCATATTAGAAATACCGAGTGCCTCCAGAAATACTGTGTGCATCCTCCATGTCCCATAGAGGTCATAGTACTCCATCAATGGACAGGAGCTTGTCTGGGAGCATTGTCTCAGACACAGGATGTAACAGATAGTTACTACACATGGGGGCTACCAAAAGGTGAAAATAGTAACACTAAGTATCATTTGTATAAAGACTTAATGATTTTTTCTAAGAAACATGTCTCACTTCTACTCAGTAATCAAGGTGTGTGTGAGGGGTGTGTGTTTGTGTAATTAATTTCTGGGATTTTAATTTTTTTTTTTTTTTTTTAGTGTTATTTGGTTTTGGTTTTGGTTTTTAAAGACATGGAGAACTATAGTCCAAGAAACGATCGCACATGTGAAAATACTGCCTGGAGCTTTACTACTTGATCTGCTTTTCTTTACTCCTTTAACTGTGGAAAAACCTCTTGGTTACTCAGTGAGACAGAGTTCATGTGCCCATGTTTGACATTTAATGGATCCATCCTTATTTCAACTGTTTCAGCACATTTCTAGAGACAACAGGTGCCAGCATCTGGAATCTCAGAGCCATTTCAGCCAGGGCAGCCCAGCCACTATCTGGCAGTTAACAGAGATTCTTTTTTCCAAGTTGATCACCAAAGTGATAAAAAACATCCTGAATTTTCAGAAAAATTTGGTTCATAGATTTTATTGAAGCATAGATTAACTTGCTGAAATAATTACTTAATTTCCCATAGGAAAAGAAGATTTTTTTCCCCTCATTAGAAATTAAAAAAAAAAAAATGCTAGACATTCTATGCCCCAAGATCACATTTTTTAAAGCACAGAAAATCAAGAAAAACAGATTTTTACTGAAAATCAATTCTGTCTCAATCGGTTTTGCTTTTGAAGAAGTGTCTTGATGCAAAACTGATTTTGTCCTAACACCTGCTTTTACAGCACACAGTGCTATCTTGTACCCACTCTTCTGCATCAAAGAAACTGAGAATTATACTTGGACAGGACAATGACGAGTTAAAAATACGCACCATTTCCTGCAAAAAAAGTGTAGAATTTCTTTAGAGAATAAAGTATAATTGCCAGGCATTGACAAATTGTGTAAGAAACACTATTGATGATTCATACCGGTAGAACTTGCTGCTAAATAAACTCTGACCTTGATACTCAAGAGACCCACTTAGAACATCCTGCAAGACAATGATATATTTCTCCACACTAACCTTTGTGAGTGCTGTGCCTCTTCAGCTCCTTGAAACAAGCTAGTTCCAATTAAAGAGGAGAAGTGGAACTGTTTCATACATTTGTTTTAGTGACAGGATATGCAGGGGTTATGATGTCATATTACCAAGCATATCAGGCAGGAAAAGCTGGGTATGGACTTTCTTCAAATTTCAGATATGCAACACTGCAGAAAATATTTCCTTCTTTACAAAAAAAGCTGAGCTGTCAGAGGGAGGGAGACAGAGAGAAAATGGCATAGAAGCTGGAGCTTACAGCTAAAAGGAGGCAGTTCCGTCCATATTCCTGACCAGTGCTCATTGTGCAGATATGTGCACGTTATTTCACTTTTCCAAAGTTCATCTTCTCAACTGCAATGTGGAGAGAATAATACAAATTTTCTCCAGCTTCTAGCTTGTTAGGTCGTACCTTCTGCATGGGACACATACATACAAAATAAATTAGGATGCTGGGATGGATCCTCTGATTGGAGTGTTGGAATGGAGGGATTCAGGCTTCTTAGGAAGGACAGGCAAGGCAGATGAGGAAGCGGTGTCACCCTCTATGTCAATGATCAGCTGGAGTGTATGCAGCTCCACCTGGAGAGAAATGAGGAGCAGAATGAGAGCTTATAGATCACGATTGAAGGGAAAGTGGAGGGGGGATATTGGGAGGTATGGGAGTGTGTGAGGATGTCTGCTGCACGCCACCAGACAAGGTAGAGTGAGCAGATGAGGCCCTGTATATCCAGGTAGGTGCTCAAGCCCTGGTTCTCGTGGGGGATTTCAACTATTCCAATTTCTGTTGGAGGGACAGCACAGCAGGGCACAAGAAATCCAGGAGGTTCCTGGAGTGCCTTAATGACAACTTCCTTCTACAAGTGACAGAAGAGCCAAAGAGGAAAGGTGCGATGCTGGACCGTATTCTCATTGACAAGCAACGGCTGGTGGTAAATGTGAATCTCAAGGGAAGCCTTAGTAGCAGTGATTATGAAGTAGTGAAGTTCAAGATGCGCAGGGCAGTGAGGAAGGGTGTGCCACAAGATCATTACCCTGGTCATCAGGAGTGCAGATGCTGCCCTTTTCAGAAAACTGCTTAGTAGGGTACCATGGGGTAAAGCTGAGGAAGGCAAGGAGGCCCAAGAAGGCTGATTAATATTCAAGGATCATCTCCTCCAAGCTCAGAAGTGATGCATCCCAGCAAAGAGGATGTCAGGTCAAAATGCCAGAAGTCCTGCATGAATGAACAAGGAACTCCCAGACAAACTTAAGTATAAAAAAAGGAAGCTTACAGAGGGTGGAAACAAAGACAAGTAGCTTGGGAGGAATGCAGAGAAATTGCCCAAGCAGCCAGAGATCAGGCTAGGAAAGCTAAAGTCTTGATATCATTAAATCTGGTTCAAGGGCAACACGAAAATCTTCTATAGATACATCAGTGGTAAAAGAAAGACTAGGGAGGAAATGGGAGACCTGGTTGCCCAGGATATGGAGTAAGCTGAGGTAATCAATGGCATTTTTGTCAAAGCCTTCACCAGCAAGGGCTCAAGCCACACCACCCAAGGCTCAGAATGCAGGGACTGGGAGATCAAAGAACCATCCACTGTAGGAGAAGATCAGACCACCTAAGGAACCTCAAGGTGTACAAGACCATGGGACCTGATGAGATGCATCCACGGATCCTCAGGAAACTGGTTGATGAATTTGCTATGCCACCATCCATCATATTTGAGAAGTCATGGCAGTCTGGTGAAGTTCCCACTGACTGGAAAAAGGGAAACATAATTGCAATTTTTAAAAAAGGGGAATAAGGAAGGCCCAGGGAACTACAGGCTGCTCAGTTTCACCTCTGTGCCAGGTAAGATCATGGAGCAGATCCTCCTGTAAACTCTGCTGAGGCACATGGACGATAACGAGGTTACTGATGACAGACGGCATGGATTCACTAAGGCCAAATCGTGGCTGAAAAATTTGGTGACCTTCTACGATGGGGCTGCAGCATAGGTGGATATGGAAAGAGTAACTGACTTCATCTACCTGGACCTGTGCAAAGCATTCAACACTATAACGCACGACATTCTTGTCTCTAAATTGGAGAGACACAGATTTGCAGATGGATGACTTGGTGGATAAGGAATCAACTGGATAGTTTCAGTCAAAGAGTTGTGGTAACGGCTCAATGTCCAGCTGGAAACTGGTGATGAGTAACTTGCCTCAGCAGTCAGTATTTGGACCAGTACCATTTAACTTTTTGTCGCAGACATGGACAGTGGTATTGAGAGCACCCTTAGCAAGTTTGCCAACAACACCAAGCTGTGTGGTGTGGATGACACACTGGATGAAAGGGATACCATCCTGAAGGACCTTGACAGACTTGAAACGTAGGCCTCTACAAAACTCATGAAGTCCAACAAGGGCAAGTGCAAGGTCCTACAGCTGGGTTGAGGCAATCCCAAGCACAAATACAGGTTAGGCAGAGAATGGATTGAGACTATCCCTGAAGAGAGGCACTTGGGGGTGCTGGTGGACGAGAAGCTCAACGTGAGCCAGCAATGTGTGCATAACACCCAGAAAACCAACTGTATCTTGGGCTGCATCAAAAGAAGTTTGACCAGCAGGTAGAGGGAGGTGATTCTCCCCCTCTAACCCACTCTTGTGAGCTCTCAGCTGGAGTACTTCATTCAGTTCGGGAGTTCTCAGCACAGGAAGAGCATGGATCTGTTAAAGCAAGTCCAGAGGAGGGCGATGAAGATGATCAGAGGGTTGGAGCGCCTCTCATATGGGGACAGGTTGAGAGAGTTGGGTTTGTTCAGCCTAGAGACGAGAGGACTCCAGGGAGACCTCATAGCAGCCTTAAAGGGGAAGTACTACAGGAAAGCTGGAGAGGGGCTTCTTGTCAGGAAGCATGGTAATAGGACAAAGGGTAATGGTTTTAAGCTGGAAGAGGGGAGATTTAGATTAGATATTAGGAAGAAATTTTTAACCATGAGATTGGTGAGGCACTGGAACAGGTTGCCCAGAGAGGTTGTGGATGTCCCATCCCTGGAGGTATTCAAGGCCAAGTTGGATGAGTTTTGAGCAACCTGATCTATTGTAAGGTGTCCTTGCCCACAGCAGGGTGGTTGGAACTGAGTAATCTTTGAGGTTCCTTCCAACCCAAACCATTATATGATCTTGTGATTCTATTTATAAAAGGGTATGTGTCCAGTTGAGCACTGAAAGAGATTGTAAAGCTCCAGCTGCAGTGAAAACTAGTCTCCATGAGATCTGTATAGTCTCGTTACTAGGGATGTAAAAACAATATCTCTAGAGGCTGACCTTTTTCTACAAAGGCCCTTCAAAATCCTCTGAGATAGTAGTCAAATGTTCTTGTCATGTTTGTCATTGCTGGCCATGCTCCCTTCTCTGTATTTCAGCTTAGGCTGAAAATAAATGTACAAAAAAAGAAAAAAAAAAAAAAAAAAGCCTGCTTCTTTTAACATATTTATTTCTGTATTCTGGAGTTCATTGTTCCCTTGGTGAAGGGAAGGTAGATTTGAGAGGTGACATCAGACCTCTGTGGAGTTGATACACCTGGGGCACAAATTCTCTGCACCGCCTGCATGTGAGCATGGAACTGGAGCTGACGTGAGCATCTTTTTTTTCTGAGAGGAATGGAGAATTCTCTGTTCAACTTGGGCAGAAATTAAATTTTAAAGAGAAACAGAAACCCACCAAATAACTCTGTCTCCCAACCCCACCCCCTAACATTCAACATTCAGCTATCAACACTGTTTTGGCCAGCTTTCCTAATAAAAATTTTGATCCACTCTTAAAGAGGAGATTTCAAGGATTGAAGCCCTCCTTTGGGAAATGAAAAATACTTTCAGGTCCAGTGAGAGCTGATTTGCTTCTATTAGACTCACTTCTCTGTTGAAATAAACTAGGGCATGATGTTACGAATTGCGTATTACAGTATTGCCACCAATAATGTCAACACTATTAATATAATGTCTGAAATTCACTGCATCCTGCCTCATTATTTCATCTCTATAGATTCTTGTTGTGAGTGTAATCATTTTTATGTTGCATTAAATTAACTCTCTAAGGCGTCCAGTACTCCATTATGTTCCCCAAAATAGAAGATACTAAGATATGCACTGCCTCAAAGATGTTACATTTTTATTGTGAATTGATAGATTACCTATTGGAATGCTTCTTGTTATAACAGTAGAAGATATGAGAAAAATCTCACTTTTAAAATATTTTCATGGTATCACAATTGCTCTCAGATCTGCTGCTTTGTGCAGACCCTTTTGGGCAGGATGCTGTGATTATATGTTTGTTGCAGTAGCAGTTTCTTTGTATCTTACTGATTATCTGAAATATTTTTTACTTCTGCAGCCTGCTGGGTTGTGTTAGCAAACCTACTTGCTCTGTGTAAACACAGAGATGTGACCTGAAAGATTTTGGCTATATGTTTTGACACTGGATTGAGAGTATCTTTTACCCACTTTATATTCTTTTCTTACATTAGGCATCTCAGGTGAGTACACTATTGTGGATATATGCTAAAGTTGCTGTTGAGATGTTTGTACCTTAGCCAAACGCACTGCAGACTGCAGTAGCAATATAAGGCTGGTACTTAGGAAGCTTTGCAACCAGATGGTCTGGGTGTAGCTGATGCTGGTCTGTGGCAACTTTCTGAAAATACTAATGTAGTCCAAGTCTCAATGTTTCTGGCCTACATAGCTCTTTAATCTGCAAGTGGAGTTAAGGCTGAAGTTCAGAACAAATTCTAGTATGTTTTAGCCTTTATTTAATGTGACATATAATTGTGTATGTGTGGTGGCATATGTTTTCATCACTGTACCAAGATGACGCAATTGGTGAGATATTTTTGTTTTAATACAGGTCAAGACAATCGTTTCAAAAGTCCACCTGCGATGTAGTAAAAGTTCTAAAGAACATGTGTTTTCAACCTTTTGCTTATATTTGTTGGGCATACTCTTGACATTTCCTTGAAGAATGGTTTTCCAATAGGAAATTTCTCACCTACAAAATCTCATTTTTGCTTGGAATCTGTACTAGAACACAGTTCTCATCTCTATGCTCCCTTCTCCTGCTGCATGAGCAACTGCAGAAAGGACAAAGGCAGCTAGTTTCTGTGAGTCTCGTATTGTGAGAAAGCCGGCTTGAAGCCTCAGACCCAACTAATTACCATTTTTTTCTAATGATATTGTTGGAAAATCCCATTCCATGGGAAATTGTCACTGGTGTATTTTTTGTTTTCTTCTTCAAACATTTAAAATTATCATTTCATTTGGAAAGACCTATTTTCTCATCAGATCTTGCTCTAACATATATTTTTCTGCAAAGTGGCAACATTAATTCAGTTTTCACTTTCCTGAAGTTTTTTACATTTCTTTTTGTGCACACCCTTTCCTATGTCACATTGACTTTTTTAATAACAAGTTTCTTCTTTCTTCTTAATTTTCCTATTAAACTGTTCAGGCTGCACATAAAACATTTGCCATTACATTTTTAGTTTAAAAGTAGGCAATTTTCTGATTTCACTGTGTGTTTGCCAAAGTGAGAAGAACTCCTATTAACTTTCATGAATAGAATTATGTAAGGTGATAGATAGTGGAAGTAGCAAGGTATAGTGAAAACAGAACCATAATGTATGTCCTATTAAGAAAAGGGCATCTTGTAACGTTGCCTCTTATACTGACCACGGAATTTCAACAGGACATGCCTTGCTAAGAGCTAGAGTTGGCTTTGGTCTTTGTCTTAGTCCTAGATTTGAAACCTAAAGGTTCCTGTTCTCTTTTAAAGCCCATGAGCTTGTAAGATTTGAATCCTCTGGTAAAGCAAAATGGAAAATTCATGACCCCTTTAAGTATGTGGAAAATTACCCAAAAGCCTTTACTTAGTAGTAGGTTTCTGTGCATTACCTATGCTCTTCCTTAAGTGTGGAAACCTGCTGTCATAGCTTCTAATCCACCAGCAGTGTATCAAAGTGTGTTCTGAGGAGGGCTAGTGAAAAATTAGGTGAATTCATTTGAATCTGCTGAGAATGGTAGCAACAGACCTGGAAAGCAGGAGAACAGCCTACAACAATTAGTGTCTGCAGTAACAGCCTTTGGGTTCAAAGAGATCAGTGGAACCATTCCTATTCCACAGAAACCTGCAGCTCAAGTTTCATTTACCAACTTAATTTAATAATGAAAATTCTAGAAGTGCCTTTAACAAGCAGAAAACTTGTAAGTTGGAGGAGAGCATTCAACCAGCTAAAGTTACTTTTTCTATGGAATTAAGATTGGAGGCAGGAAGAAATTTTTATATACTGCTCATTATTGTTTATGCATACTGCATTGCTATATGTAAAACAAGCAATCAATACTTTTTGTGCCTTTTTCATCATTGAATGCTTGCATGAGAAAGAGAGTTTCACTTACTTCACTTGAATAGAGTTACCATGGAATCAATCGCAAATCCCTGAAATCCTTGTTTGTTTTTAATAGCAAGCAGGACTGATCTTAAAAATAAATAGCAAAGTAACTGTAGAAAAATTTTCAGTTATCTTCATCACTCCTTTTTAGAGCTGATTTTTTTTCTGTTTCAGTTTGACTGCAACTGAGGCAATAACCAGAAATGCTAATGACTTGCTGTACGTTGGGAATATGGCAAGAAGTCCTCATTTGCAGGCAACAATGACTCATAAAGGAAATGCCATGACACCAGGGATTTTTCTTTCTTTCATTTATGGCTTGATATCTGTCATCATTGTTTTGTAGTCATAGGCGTAGCTGGACGCCACTCAGGTTTTAGAAACAAAGAGAAGTGAGCCTGAAGCAAATTGCCTTGCACACTAGGGAAGTTCAGAACTGACTTCTTACCAGGCTTGCTTTTCCTTTTGAATGTGACTGGAGAATAGAGTTTCCCTCACAGGAAAAACTAAATGTTTTGGGACTTCCTTTCAGCATACATCAGGATGAAAGCAAATCCCTTGACTGTAGTTGTTCCCTCTCCTCACCAGCCGTGCTATTTGCTACATCCCTTCAGTGTTTTTCGGCATCAGTCACTGTCTTTTACCTTTGCTTTCAAAGATGTTAATGTCTCTCTTATGAAACATACCCTACTCCCCACCTGCTTACATCACTGTCACTTCTTGTTTCTGCCTCCTTTATGTTTCAGTTCCTCGAGGAAACTGTGCCATGGCACACTTTCTAGCTGTTCATTTCTATGAGTACATTGCATCGGTCCTCTGCTTCCTGTGTGGGCTTTCTACTCAACATTAAGGAATTTCACCCTTGCCATTCTTTGCATCCTCAACCTAGACTGCCTGAAGCTCTAGGATAAAGGCCATGTTTCACAGCTTGGTTCCTCAGTAGCTTTTTACTGAAAGGATGGAGTTTCTGTTCATCAGAGACGGAGATTACATCTGGAAGTGCAAAGTCAATAACTCCACCTTTTGCCCTGCTACACATATCCAGAGATTAAGAAATGTCTCTGAAAGTCTTCATTTTTTTCCCCTTCACAAGGCCGGTCTCTCTTATGTGTTTGTCCTAGAAACACACAGGGAACAGAAAACTTTAAATATATCTAGTAAAACTTTTATATTTTCAGTTTCCAATTGCAAAGGAAAAGTTACACAGGATATATATGCCACCTTGCACCTTTTCTGATCTGTTTTTTATTGTGGCTTTTGGTGTTTTGTACTGAAAATCTGTACAAAACATTCTAGGAAGTTTGTTAGTTTGTTTTGGTGCTGCCAAGCGTTCTGCGACATGTTTAGTGGGGTTCTCAGGCACTTTCAGGATATGTATTCCAAAGTGGACAGTGTTTACAAGAGAAAGACATGGATGAGTTAATAAAATTATTCGATCATCAGTCTCTAGATTCACAGGTAATAGTTTCTAGTTGGACTGCTGCCTGCTATTTGAACATGAAGCTTGGATATTGCATGGGAGAGGATACTAGCACAGTATGGCCAATTAAGCATTACTGTGGGGTCTTTTTCTCCAGTGTGCTGTGGATTCCCCTTCAAAATTCTCATTCACTCTACTTCAGAGACTGAGATGAAGGAGTTCAGTATCCAAAACTTCCTGTTTTTTTTTTTTTTTACTGTTCTTGTTCTCTCCAGTGTCTGTGCTGCTTCTGGCAGGAGAGACTTCAATTTCCTCATTGAGACAGTTGTCTTTGAAGACACTAGACTCTCATTGTGATCTTCTCTGTTGATTGCTCATTTACTGCAACTACGCCTTTAGCCAGACAAACCCAAATTCCTAGAAAAATAGAATCATAGACTAGTTGGGGCTGGAAGATACCAGAACAATATCAAATTAAGTCATGAACTTAGACGGACCAAACTTTTGACTACTATTGTCCTTAGAAAAGATACTCTGAATTCAAATATTGTCACTCAGACAACAATCATATTTACAGTATCCCTCATGGTTTGGCATTTGTTTTTTTTTTAATAACAGTAACTTTTTTTCACAGAAGCTGGCAGATAAGAAAAAACTGCTGTACTGACTGGAAGGGAGATGAGGGGAAAAAATAAGGAAAAAAGTACACCTGGAAAAGAAGAGAAAGTTAGAAGCTGATGCAGCATGGTCTGGTCAACTTCCTTTGTCAAATATATAGTCTTGAATTTCCCAACTAAATACATTTATTTCTATTCATTACAGAAAAAAACAGAGAGCACTCTATACATATTCATTAAATACAAACATAGAATAAATTGATCTTTGCACATCATATCACTTCAGGCTTTAAATACACAGAAACATGTGATTCAATCAATATTCACAAAGGAGATAGCACTCACTGATAGCTGCCTTTATTAATCATTATTTTGCAACCCACTGTGCTCTGAACTTGAGAATGAATTAACCATGGCAAAGCCAAGTCCTCACAGGATGAAGGACGGCATTAGTATATCAGTCTTTTTTCAGCTGTGGAAATTGAGGTCAAGGTATTGCTGGTAGCATTATAAAAGCTGGAGGCCCTTAAAAAGCATTGTCCCCCTAGCTTTCAGTCTACTCCTGCAAGAATAAATGCCTGTCACTTCTGGAACAGCACTTTAGAAAACAAAATTGTTTAATGGCCCCATTTCTGTAAGTATATTTGAAATTCCTCAAGTTACAGCAGTCATCCAGAAGGTAAGCGTCAGTTTCTTCAACTGTCTAGTACTACCAGGAATTCTATTGGCTTCTTTATGCTTATTTTTAAATGCACACCTGACTTTCAAGACTGGGTTTGCCCCTTCTTCTGAAAACATTACTTTTCCTCTGTCTCATCTGCACTGCAAGGCACCTTGCACAGGCAGCCTTGGCTCCCTAGAGTTCGGGTATCTACTGGAGATTGCTGTTGCTCCTGTTCATCAGGCTCTTTATTGCCAATGTGAAGAGCCTAAGAGCTGAATTCATTTATCCCTCACTGAGATCTTGTCCCTTCCTCTTGACTCTAAAGACATATTTGGTGAATAAACAGCAAAAAGAAACACATTCACCCCACACCTAGTAACAGGAACAAATCCCAGCTGTCTGCAGTATTCAAGGTTTGAAAGAGAATAGGACAAGGAAGATGTCTTGCTCAAGGTCAAAGAGCAATTCAGTATAACAGTTAAGCCTGCAAAAGGGGACTGTAATTCTCAGGCGATGATCTCTACACCAGCAAACAATGTCTCTCAAGTATCTGTAGTAGCAGAGCAAGGAATGACTATATATTCCTTTCCCCTAGCAGTGCTTTGTCCTGCAGCGATCACAGATTGGTCCTTCTCGATATCCTCATGGTAACTTCTACAGGACATGTAAGCACTTCATGCTTCCTAAACGCTTTGTGAGGGAAACACAACCAGTATGAGCAGTAACACAATCATGGGGGTCTGTAATTACCGAACAGGAACATGTCAGAGATGTTTGTCCTCACTGGCTGAGTTCTTCTCAGGGCAATCAAAAGCAGCACATGTCTAGGCAACATGTTGCATTACTTGGCTCACGGGCTCTTGCTTTGCACCTCTCTCTATTAACCAACAAATTCCCTCCTAGAGTCATCTGAAGTAGGAGCACTGCCTCTGAACTGAAACTGAATTTATCTTCCTTTCATTTTTTGTCACTTATCTGCACTTGAATTATGCATTCCAATCTGGAACTGCACTCACAGAAGCTAATCTCTGACTGGTTTCTATGCTAGGCAGCTCAGACCCTATCTCCAGTTTTAATAACTATCAGTGTGTGACATTTGTGGATCAGGATGCAAATAGATGTAATGATAATGACACTAGAGCAGGTAGATGCAAACAACAATTCCAGGATAGAAATAGCATTACCAGAAAATATATCTGAAATTTTCTTTGAAGTCAACAACACCAACACCAAAAATAAAGGTGACAATGAAAGTCAGAAAAGGCTGAAAAGACTCTAAAACTGAGAATCTTGACTACACACCACAGTATAAAAAACCTGCACCATTCTCCACAGAGAAACTTATTAGCAACAGAAAATAACCCAAAAAACAGTTACCTATAGGGAGGTTTTCAGTACAGCACAAGAAATCAAACTTTTTTTTCTTCCTCTCTGTCCCTTAACTCTGAACTCTGTCAGGCACCAGAGCTGCGTTTTTGCAATGCAGTTTACTCCCGAGAACATTGGGTTACGACACACAGGGCCTCAGCTCTCTTATCATTTTTGGTCCCAGAATAGTGCTTGCCTTTCAGTTGCGTATTTCCTTTGTGTTTTCTTTCTCTGGCATGGCCCTCTGTGTTATTAAAAGAGAAGTGCAGGTTTCCAAGAGGCACTATGATCAATCAGCAGGTTACCACAGATAGGAGTTTTTATGCATCATGAAGACATAACATGAGAAAAATAGTAGAAAGTCACTCATAGCTACATGCACAGAGTAAGCACTTGGCTCTCTAGGGTTTGTTCCTGTGTTTTGACACATCATGCCCAGTCAGACAGCACTAGGAAACACACATAAACAAATGTACTTATAAGCAAATGAAGGACGGGATGTCATCCAGAGGGACCTGGACAGACTGGAGAAATGGGCCTATGAGAACCTCATGAGGTTCAACAAGGCCAAATGTAAGGTCTTGCACCTGGATCGGGGCAATCTGTGTTTGCAGTACATGATGGGGCATGATGTGATTGAGAGCAGCCCTGCAGAAAAGGAATTGGGGGTGCTGGTCGATGAGAAGCTCAACATGAGCCTGCAATGTGTGCTTGCAAACCAGAAGGCCAATCGTATTCTGGGCTGCATCAAAAGAAGCGTGGCCAGCAGGTTGAGGGAAGTGATTCTGCCCCTCTATTCCACTCTTGTGAGACCTCACCTGGTGTATTGTGTCCAGTTCCGAAATCCTCAACATAAGAAGGATATGGAGCTTTTGGAATGGGTCCAGAGGAGGGCTACAAAGATGGTTGGAGGGCTGGAGCACCTTCCCTATGACGACAGGCTGAAAGAGCTGAGCTTGTTCAGCTTGGAGAAGAGAAGGCCCAGAGGAGATCTTATAGCAACCTTCCAGTACCTGAAGGGGGCCTACAGGAAAGGTGGAGAGGGGCTGTTCATAAAGGCTTGTGGGGATAGGATGAGGGGGAATGAGTATAAACTGGAAAGGGGCAGATTTAGACTAGACATTAGAAAGAATTTCTTCACTATGAGAGTGGTGAGACACTGGCACAGGTTGCCCAGGGAGGTTGTGGATACCCCATCCCTGGAGGTGTTAAAGGCCAGGCTGGATGGTGGGTGTCCCTGCCCATGGCAGGGGGGTTGGAGGTAGATGATGGTTAAGGTCCCTTCCAACACCAACTATTCTATGATTCTATGATTGTCTGAAATATCTACACTAAACTCCGCGTTCTAAAGTACCAGCATCATGACCAATGTTTTAAGGGCAATTCCTTTTGTAAATGCTTATGTTGGTATGATGCTGCTGAGACTTTGTACATGCCGAAATTATAACAAAAAGGACATGCCAGCCAGTTCAGAATTCAGACACAAACACCAGTGACATTACTATGAGCTAAACATTTAATTGTAGTGCTCAATAATTAACGTGAACTTTCTGAGTTGACAGGTTCTTAGACAGGATGTCTTTCTCCCCATAACTGGAGAATTAGATGTGATGCAGGGGTCAGCTATGCAAAAAAAGTGGGTGAGCCATGAGGAGTATCTCAGCGGAATATCTGTCCTGTGCAATTGAAGCAAAACAATTTGACTGTGTGAGAACAGGCTGATGTTTGCTAGAAAGCAGTAGCAGACAAAAATAAGCAATAGAATCACATTTTCAAGAAGACTAAATTACCAGTGATAAAACATAACCACTAAAATATCTATCTTGTATGTCTGGTTTGGTCCTGCATATTTTTTTGTGACTCTTAATAGTGCAGATAAGTTCTACTACATCCTAAAACTATGTATATGCATTCCCTGGCTTTATAGAAATTGTTAGAGATATTCTGGTGCCTGGCAGTAAATAAAAGCAGCAAATGTTCTGTAATCTCTGCAGCAGTGAAAGATCTCACTGGAGGAATCTGCTGCTATGTCATGGACATTTGCAATAATCACATTTAGGAAGGGAACGTGGCACCACTTGTTCAATGTGATTGAGCTATTGCAGTGACTTGTGCTTGCTAATTAATCACCAGGACTGCTGAAAGGGAAGAATCCTTTCCAGGCAGATTTATAGGCATAGCTGGAATAAGCCTGAGAACTTTTTGTGTTTTCTCTGTTTGTGTGCAGAGAAGAGTCAATTGCAAGGCTGGCACTCACACTGGCAATCAGCAGTGGGCTAACAATGAAACACTATTCTGCTGGAGATGGAAAGCCCAACCTAACCTTGAATAAATAAAACCCTTCTGTGCATATCCTCTGTAAAAGCTGAAATAAAGATGGAAAAATAATAGTGAGCATCAGGCTCTCAAGTATGGTGACAGCTAGGATAATCTTATCAGTGTTTAAAATAATTTAATATTCACTGCTATTTTTAAAGATCCTAATTTTCTTTTTGTTCTCCTTAAGCAACATGAAAAGAAATATGTGGATTGTGAGCTTCCTATCATTAATGTAGATGAGATCTTCTTTTGCTGTCAATAACAATTAGGTTTGATGAGTACCTTCCAAAAATCTTCAAAGCATTTTTCAAGTCTTAAGGGCCTGATACTATAAAGGGTTATTCACATGCCTAATGGTAAGCTTACAAACAGTGCTTCTGCGTGCAACAGGAACATCGATAATCCAATTTCCTTCACATCCCTATAGGGTAAACATCCCCTCTCTCAGATGACTGGAATTAATTCTGGTAGGTAAGGGTTTTGCACTGCAAAAGCTGAGCGTACTTTCATCAATGCAGTAATAACAAAGCAGGAAAAGCACTATAATAAAGAGGAAAAGAGGAAGAACACTTTATAGAAAGGATAAGCACCAAAGCAACAAGACGAGAGTCTGACATAAACTCATATCTTTGCTCAGCAAGCTGTGTAGACACCTAGAGCCTTCAAGCAGGGTAGACTGGTTGGAACTTGTTCCAGCATCTGATGAAGCCATAAGGAAGTCCTTGTATTGAATTTAGTAGACAGCAGATTAGACATTACAGTTAGTTGACTAACTATTTCATACTCAGGGTGATGCCTAATGCAGCTAAGTCACTGCATCAAAACTATCTGCCAAAGCTCATAAGTACTGATAGAGATGCAAAAAGTATACTCAATGCCAAAGCTTTCTGATTAGAGTTCTGATAGAAATGTCTTTATTGTGATCCTAGGGAGATGATTCTGATTAATCCGCTATGCATGTGGGTTCTTAGTCTCTCAGTCATCCTCACCGACTTCCTCTGAACTTCCTTTCTGACAATTCTACTTTCAGACCACAGTATTTTCATTTATTTTTGAGATCAAAATTTCACATGACATCCCAGAAAGGAACATTCCTCTTTCCCATTGCCCACTACTACTTTAAAACAGTCTGGGCCACATTTGATTAAGGAAATAAGATGACTGATTTTCAAGAAGCATGACAGCATTTTCTCAAAGAGGCTAATCTTGCCTTGAGGCATAGGAATTATAGTTTCTTGATTAAACAGTAGCATGAGTATCTTAGGGTTTACATTCTTTCATTAGATTTTAAATTCACTACCAAATTGGAAATGAGGACAAGGGGGGGGGGGGGTCCCTGTTCTGTTCTTTTTTCCTCTTTCTTTTCCCTCATTACTCACCTTTTAACACACAAGTATCTTGTACCATTCTCCAAGTGAGGACCATGAACACAGGTTTGCTCATGAAGGCTCCAGGTAGAAATTAATATGCCAAGAGGTAGGTTTACCTAAAGGCTAATTCCAGGAAGCATTCTGCCTCAGAGAAGCAGTAAAGCATGTGCCTGTCCTGAAAGACATTAGTATATGCTTCAGTGACTTTCTTACACGGAGGTTTGAAGGGTATAGTCTAGAAAAATTTCTCTTGCCCATATCTAAGTCATTTTTCTAACTGGCAAAAGATATTTGTTATTTCAGTATATATTCCAATCCATAGCAGGTTGTTTTTGAAGAATCCTTTCTTTTTCCCCCAAGGAAACAGACTTCCTATATTCAGGTGCGCACGTGCAAAAACACACACACACTCTCTGATACAGCCACTCAAGTGGAAAGATGTTATTTAAGTTATTGATCTAACTCAGATGAAGAAGGATCTCCTAATCCAAAGTGAATCAATCACTTTATCAGTTACCAGAAATTGGAGGGAAGGGGGGCGGTCCTTGATTTCAATCACAGACTCCTCTCTGGGTACAAGGGGATTATTTTGCACTAGAGTTAGCTGCAATGGAAGATACCACACAGAACCGAATCTTTGAGACATTTCTATGCAAGAAGTGAATATACGGAAAGAGTTTGTGTTCTAGCTCCTTAACCCTACTACAGAAAAAAGCAACTACTTCAAGGATGATCCACGTTTTGTAAGGAAGAGCAAGGTGATCTGTGTTTCAATTCACAACAAGAATATTGATTTAATAGGACATTCTATTCAGTTACCATCTAAAAAACTGTAACATAAGAAAACGCATCTGCCCAAGAATAATCTGTGAAATTTATTTTAGAAGTATTTGAGAATGGTTAAAATCACATTTCTGAGCCTCCTATCAGTGGCAGTTATTAAGATGAAATAGCGTCAGTGACATGAATAGCATGACAACATTATGTAAGAGATTATGAATCAGTTTCAAACCTGCTTTGATACACCATTAACAATCGGGGGGAAACTTTGTTTAATATTTCAACAACGTGTTTAAAAGTTAAAACATTTTCATTCCTCTGATGGTGCAAAAGCCTGAGCAGTACAGAGGCAGAAAAAGAAGAGGGAGACATTTCAAGTCTTTTGCCAACAACGTATGACTATCACAGAAACCTTGTCAAAAAAATTCTTTGCATTCCAGCATGATGGCCAGCAGCAGCAGACCTCACTTGCAGCAATTTCCATTGCATTTCCTTATGGGCATATGTTACTTTCCCTTTCATTCTCATTACTTGAAAATGGACTTTTGGGAGTAAGTAAAGAGAAGAAATTTTATTGAGCCCAAACAGGGACAGAGAACGAATTTCTAGGCTCTAACATCTTCTGAGTCTTAGGCCCAAACAGGAACAAAATTTATTTCCTTCAGAATCTGCAGCTCTCAAGTGAGAAGGGCTTACTCTCTACTTCAGGAAAAAACCCAGAACAGAAACAGCGTAAGGCCTAATATTAATATCCACTACTCTCTGCAGAAGATGGGATGAGAACGCATACCCCTTGAAACATTTCTTATTTTCTGCAAACTGAGATTCTTTTTTCTACATCCCAGGTAAGGCACTGTAACTGTTAGCATTTAAAGAAAAAAGGGTAATACTCTGTGCAGAAAGAGCGTCACTTGTATACAGTCTCACACTACCCCAACCTGACTGGCATCCAGGTAGGGACACAGGGTATCCCAGCACAACTTTTAACCTTCAGTTCAACACACAGTAATTGAGGTCACACTGGTTCTGCTCAGCTCCAGGTAAACTTGAGCAGAAACCATTTATGTCTTTCTAAGCTCATATTACTAGGCAAATCCTGGCTTACTTTCCATACTGCTGAATGGGTATGTCCCAAGTCCAGCAAATAGGCATGAGACACATCTGAGTGATTTCCATTTCTTTCACTGCCTTGCTTCTCTAACAGATTCTGCTACCTTCCACCACCAGTGTCTGTCTTCCTATAGTCTGGATTGCTCCCCATCAAGGAGTTTCAAACTGACAAAAGCATTGACTCAGCCACTTAGCTAGAAGCCTCCAATTTGAACTTCTTAACTCTTACCATCCTGATTGTATTAGGTACTCACTGCCCTAACAGTTTCCAAGAACCACTTTTGTATACCCATAGTTGTCTCCATAGTCCAAACCCTAACTCAGAATTAAGGAGTTCCTTATACAACAATGCCCTATTCAGATTATGATGCTTATGTGCAGCAGCTAAACGTAATTATCCACTTGAGCAAGGGCCACAGCCTGAGAGATGTTTAGATATCAAATTGTTGCCTATTTCTTTGGCTCCTGAATATCTTAAGAAAAAAAAAAAAAAAACCAAAAAAAAATACCTGCCCCTAACTACCATGGCACAGATATTAAGCTATGCAGCTAGCACTCCTACTGATTTCACTAGTAACTCTGTACAGTAAAAACTTCCCTCCTCTACTGGGACATTTTGTATTTCTCTCCTAGGGAGTTCAATTGAAAAAGTTAGTCATCCCCTGCTACTGGAAAATTTTGACATGTTAGGTTTAGAGAATGCACAGGGAAAAGTATATAATTATTTATTCATTTATGTTTCTTTATTTTTAATCCTTTGATTTCCAAGAATCACTAGCTAGATTTCGTGGCACAATAATTATAAATACTTCATGACAGTGTATGGATGTAAAAATTTTATTTGAATTTTTAATGATAGTCTGTGATGAAATGTTGACACATTGGTTTTACTCATCTGGGGACTTCAATACCACAATAATTTTCAGAGGATAAAACTTCTGCATTTACATATTACTTTCCACTTTCCTCATTACTTACCATTTGCTTTCTCAGCTCAGAGCACCATCTCTGAGCAGAAAATTCTACCAATGTTTTTAATGCAGCATATACACTTAAAAACTAGAAAGAACAGAGTTAGGTTCAGCCAAAGGATACACATTTGACAAGAATACACACATATGAAAGCTTATTGCAGCACTAGCAATATGTAGTGAATGCCAAGCTGAAAGGTACCTGTACTGACAAGCAGAGAAGGCTTTACAGTGCAAGCATGCAGTGTAACCCACTCTATACACAATTCACTTGAGAAAACGAGAGACAATTTCCAGGACCAAACAGCTGTTTAGTCCTGAACAAGTCACTGCAAAGGTCTCTACTTCTGTTTACTCCATTTTCTCTGGTAGCCTGTAGAGGCTAGGTGAGAGCATTCTTCAATATGTACCACATAAAATCCAAACAAAAGTACTTAGATTGGTTGCATCCCTTGAAATATAACTGTAATACTACCAGTAAGGCAAGGCTGGTTCCCAGTTCTGAATTTTGAGTTGAAGCAGCATGTGCTACACTTGGAACGTACCTCTTTCCCTGTGTGGATCTTGCAAAGGGCGTGCAGCAATATCAGAGAAGAAAACACATCCTAAAGGAGCAACTCAGACTACAAAAATATAGCAAAACAGTGCAAAAACAACAAGCAAACAACAACAAAAAATGCAGTATGGAGAGGGATAACCATACACAGAATGTTAACTCATTAACTTACAGTTAACTTACAGTTGTCACTGAAAACTGCATACAGCAATTAAATCTATGCTGCAAAGTCAGTAATTCAAAGATACAGGAGGCTCAGGTTTTAGTCATGAGCCCACATACACAGATGAGAAATAAGTCACTTAACATAGATCAAGACCATGCGTAGCAGATACAGCACAGGATGAAAGCAGCAGAGATCATATGGGCAAGGACAGTATGATCAGAAACTGAGATAATTCTGGTTTTACTGGTCTGCACTTACAGCTTAAGCTGAACCAGAAAAAGAAGTTCCTTCCCTATGAACCAGGAAATCCATTTACTGACTTACTCACATAGTCACACGTCTTTTTTCAGAAGCAGCCTTTTGACAGGATGCTGTTGAAGTCTTGAGATGAACTGAAAATTCAGAATGTAGCCCCTATGTGCCCTTTCTTTCCCATACCAAAGTAACAGCCATTCATCAGGCCACTAAGCAATCTTTGCAGATCATACAAACAAATGACTTGAAGTAGTTAATCTGGAAGTACCAGGAGAACAGGCTTCTGAAGTAGTAATATCAAAAGCACTGGCAGCAATGAACTGTAGTGAAAAGAAATGTTATCTTAAATAAGCACAACTATGACAGGGATTTCAGGAAAAGAAAAAAACTCAGTTTTATTTCAGCTCCTCAAACATCACATCAGCAATGCTGAGGCAGAGACTGAAGTGTTTCTTTATCTTTATCTTTCCTCCCACAGTTAGATACTTTATTACAATTGTCACCTAAACTTAGAAGTTCATATTTACATTTTACTCAGTGCTTATGATTTTTTTATAATGCTGGCATTTTTAATCCAGCTTCCATAAAATATGAAGACAGAAAGAGATAGTATACAACCAACTACAGAAGCTTTCAAGCAGTCCAGGTAAGCTCCACAAAAAGGTGACTAAAGTTGCCAGAGTTCAAATGTTCACAGAAAGAAAAATGACAAGAAACAGCCTTGTTCATGTTGTGAATTAATATCTCCTGCTTCTTCCCTGAACTGATCCACCTCAAATGTGCTTTTTAGGTTTAACTCAAAACTTATCTGTCATTTTTAAACTAAAGTAATAAAAACAGTTCCTGCTTTGAAGTCTTCATTAGCATGCATTATATCCATTTCTAGCACAGTAGCGACACTAGCATTTTTAGATTTTCATGTTTATGAATGTCAAGATGAGAAAGAAGTAAAAACCACAATGGGTTGATTCCTTTCGAAAACATTCTTTAAAAATAAAAGACAGAAATTCTGATGTCAATGGTGATAGAACAGCCAAACCTTGAGTCGACTAAGAAGTATTATGCAGAATGGTAAAGGGAAAGTCATATTAAAAGACCTTTAAAATCATACAGCCAGTCATAATTCAGACTGTGGCTGGTGGATTTCTTATGTGGTGATTGCATCCTGACTGAGTCAGGAAAACTACACATTCAATTCTATATACATAAAGGATGGAAAACATTAGAGGCATTTTTCCTAATAAAGTACTTCTTTCATTTGACTTTTACATCATTCACTGTACTGAAAGTGCAGAGGATATCCAGAGAAGTGTCATTCAAGACATTTTCCATTGCCCCATTTGTAAAAGGCTTTTAAATGAGATTACGTAAATTGTGTGAATACACACACACACACTTATGTGTGGATACAAACCTCTACCACTTCTGAGGCATACATATCCTTTCACATCTTTTATTTTACAGGAAACACAAAAACACTACTGCCAAGTTTTCAAGTCGTCACAACTATAAATGAGCTTTTTCCATTTGATCATTAATTTAAAAAAAAGACATGGAAAGGGAGTATATGCTACCCTCAACGCTTTTAAAAGTACCTTTTACTTGATGCATTATATTTTATATATCCCAGTCAAATTAAGCAGAGGCTGCCAACTACATACAGCAATCTGATTGATAACATAAAATGATTTATGTGCTTCATTTTTGTACATTGGGTCATTCTCATTTTATTAATATATTCCTACAGATGTGAATGAGCACCATATTAAATCCTGCCTCAGACAAGAATCTCTCATTGAGATTGAAATGACTGAACATTTTCATTTTATGAGGATTGCATACAGAATTTAGGTTAGATTTTTCTTTAGGGCAGCCCAAGTGCCTTCTGAGGGAATTTTCAGAAAAGTCTATACTAGCAAATACCAGACATTTTAAAGACACTCAATAGCTATTAAAGTGCACATCTAAACACTTGAAACCTAGAGAAGATCCAGATCTTTTCAGATTTGGCAGTTCTCTGGGGCTACACCAGAATGCACCAAACTCCAATAACAAGAGTTTACCACAGTTGAGGTTTTGGTGCAGGCCCCAGTACATTTTTATATTTGCATGAACAACAGAGCCAAGAATATGCATGCCAGACAAAGATGTGATTCCAAATCATTGTGCATTGAGATCAACTATCAACGTCACAGAGGCAGAACCATAGTCTCTCTGAATTTCTTTCTACATCGGCAGGCACTAAGCACAAATAAACCCCTACATCACCCAGCATTCCCCTCCATCCTTCAACCACTTTTAGCAACTGCTGATATGACACATATATAGGAACCTAATTTAAATTTTCTGCCATGAGATCCTGTCCATTTTTTGGTTTATTTTTGAAAAAAACAGTTAATTGTTATAGTCCGCAAAACTGAATAAAAAGAAAATAGTTTTCTAGTCCTTAAAATAGCTCAAATTGCAATATTACCTTGCACTTCTCTGCTGGCCCTAAGACTGCTTCTTCTCATATCAAATGATAAACAGAATTAGGCCATTACTGAGAGCTTTGAAAAACTAGTCCACTAGCAAGATGTTCAACAACACCGGTCCCAATATCAACCCCTGCAGATAGCCACTCGTTCTCGACATTGAGCTGTTGACCACAACTCTTTGAGTGTGACCATACAGCCAATTCTCTATCCACAGAGCTGTCCATCTTTCAAATCCATGTCTCTCTAATTTAGAGACAAGGCTGTCATGTGAGATAGTATTGAATATTTTACACAAGAGATGATATCAATTATTCTTCTCCTATCCACCAATGCTGTAGCCCCATCGTAGTAGGTCAGCAAAATTTTCCGGCAAGATTTGGCCTTAGTGAAGTCATGTTGGCTGTCACCAGTGACCTCCATATTTTCATGTGACTCAGCAAGGCTTCCAGGAGGATCTGCTCCATGATGTTGCCTGGCACAGAGGTGAGACTGACCAGCCTGTAGTTCCCCAGCCCTATCACTGACATACCGATAGAAGCTTTTCCCGTTGCCCTTGAACCAGATTTAATGATATCAAGGCTTTAACTTTCCTAGCCTGGTCCCTGACTGCTCGGACAATTCTCTACATTCCTCCCAAGCTACTTGCCCTTGTTTCCACCCTCTGTAAGCTTTCTTTTTTGTATTTAAGTTTCTCTGGGAGTTCGTTGTTCTTTCATGCAGGCTGCCTTGCATTTTTATCTGACATCCTCTTTGCTCCATGAGCTTGGAGGAGGTGATCCTTGATGAAGCTGACTTACTGGCTGGAAATCTTTTGCACTGCTGACCTGTGATCCTTATTTACTCTCTGGGCATCTACGTCTGGCATGGACATCAAACAGGTAGGAGTGTGATGGATTGAGGTTCCTCTCTCTCAGCAACTATAGTTTCAAGCCCTTTTCACCAGCTTGGCAAGCCAAAGATAATCTTCCCGTTCTCCAACAGATGGGCCCCATTAACCCCCAGTAGACCAGGTTTCTCAAAGGGAGTCCAATGGTCTAAGTAACCAAAACTCTGGCTTTTACACCAGTCCTATAATCATTTGCTGCTAAAATTGCAGCTACAGCATTTAATTTACATATTTTTTCAATAAATATGTGTTTTGGTCAGCTGCAGATATTTCTACTCTAAAGAAACACAATGTCATAATATACTTGAATTATTCCTGCAAAAGTTGGGTTTTTTCATATCTCTTTTCCTTGTAGTTTTAGGAAATGTTTAGGACTATCTGACACTAAAGACAGTCAATTAATTAAACTTAACTATAAGGGATTGGAGTCAAGGATTGGTTTATTGCTTAAGTGTACACAGTAATTATTACTGATGTTAAGAAAAATATTTAATCACTAAGACGGTCATATAGCATGGCACTGGCACCAGATAACCAAAATTTTATCTTCAGGTTTCATTAGTAACACACAGACATACAGGATTTTTTTTTCATTCTGTTTCTTTCTGCATTTTTTACTTCCCATTGCTTTGTGAACAAACAGAGAAAAGAACAGAGCAGGGCTGTTTTTCTCATTTTATTGGGGACAATTAGCAACCACCACCAAGACACAAGCAAGTCTCAAAACACAGCAGTTTGCCTCAGCACTTCAAACTCCACCAAGTCCAAAGAGGTAACTCATGGAGATACTTAACAGGAAAAGTCAAGACTGACTCACATTTCTTCATTCTAAGAAATTGCAACAAGCCAATACAGAATTAGTAGTTTACAGACTGAAGTGAAGGTTTACTGTGCAGTTTCCTATTCTCCACACTATTGAGAGCTGTGCTGTATTTTCTGTCCCACATGGTCTTCACAGCAACTCTGGAAGCTTCTGTCTAATTCTACTACAGCTGATCAATCTGGTGTAGGAAATATTGGCAAGAGTCTCCAGACTAGGAGACTCTAGGGAGTCATGTTGCTTCATCCCAGTGGTCTCTTTCTGATTCTCCAAACCAGGTCACACAACACCTAGGCAATCTTAATTTTGACTCCTTGCTACTGATATGGCCCTACTAACCACCAGCAAAACCATCCCAATCTCCTAGAGGCCAGTCACAAGTGGGGTTCCTCAGGGCTCGGTACTGGGTCCAGCCCTGTTCAATGTCTTTATCAATGACCTGGATGAAGGCATTGAGTGCACCCTCAGCAAGTTTGCGGATAACACTAAGCTGAGTGGAAGTGTGGATCTGCTGGAGGGTAGGGAGGCTCTGCAAAGGGATCTGAACAGGCTGGACTGCTGGGCTGAGGCCAATGGCATGAGTTTCAACAAATGCCGAGTCCTGCACTTGGGGCACAACAACCCTATGCAGCGCTACAGACTGGGGGAAGAGTGGCTGGAGAGCAGCACGGAAGAGAAGGACCTGGGGGTAATGGTTGACAGCTGACTGAACATGAGCCAGCAGTGTGCCCAGGTGGCCAAGAAGGCCAACGGCATCTTGGCTTGTATCAGAAATGGGGTCACCAGCAGGTCCAGGGAGGTTATTCTCCCTCTGTACTCGGCACTGGTGAGACCGCACCTCGAATACTGTGTTCAGTTCTGGGCCCCTCACCACAAGAAAGATGTTGAGGCTCTGGAGTGTGTCCAGAGAAGAGCAACAAAGCTGGTGAGGGGGCTGGAGAACAAGTCTTATGAGGAGCGGCTGAGAGAGCTGGGGTTGTTTAGCCTGGAGAAGAGGAGGCTGAGGAGAGACCTTATTACTCTCTACAACTACCTGAAAGGAGGTTGTGGAGAGGAGGGAGCTGGGCTCTTCTCCCAAGTGACTGAGGACAGGACAAGAGGGAATGGCCTGAAGCTCCGCCAGGGGAGGTTCAGGCTGGATATCAGAAAAAAATTCTTCACAGAAAGAGTCATTGGGCACTGGAACAGGCTGCCCAGGTAGTTGGTCGAGTCACCTTCCATGGAGGTGTTTAAGGAACCAGTTGATGAAGTGCTTAGGGGCATGGTTTAAAGGAGTGTTAGGAATGGTTGGACTCGATGATCCAGTGGTTCCTTTCCAACCTGGTGATTCTATGATTCTATGATTCCTTTAACTTTTCAATTTATGTCTGAACTCTTTTTCCAGTTCATTCTCTATGATTAGTACAATTGTTTATTTTTCCTATTTTGCCTTTTTTTCAGTACTTTCTCTTCAAAAATACCCAACACACCCGGTAGTCAAAGCAATACGATCTTCTCTCCAATTAACGTTATTTTGGATTGACTGGTAAAAGCTGTGATCTCTCACTCACTGAAGCTACCTGGTTTAATTAAAGGATAAAGAGATACATGGTATGTAGGAGGAACAGCTGAAAATAATTACAGCTACTGAAAGCAGCATCTGAAATTTCTCAGCAAGACCAAAATTTCATACTGTTGAGCAAGCAAGAGGTTACTGTGATATTTGCAGTGGAGATCATCTGTCAGGAATATAAAATGCACCTTCATTCAAGAAAATATTTCTTTTCCTCTGTCATAAAAGAAAGTAGCAACTCAAAATAAGTCCTTCCATACCCTTAAACCTCCAAAATGTTTAGAACAAAATCATTATCATATTGCCTTTTTTTTTCAGTAGAGTGAGGTAATATATGTCCATTTCAAAGGGCATACCAGAACAGAATTTGACATGCCCTATTCTGTCTTGTCTAATTTTAAGTAAAGTTGGTGGATTTGACATGCTTTATATCTAATAGATGTACAAACCTGTCATGTTCAAATAAGTATGAGTTTTTATACCCTCTCAAAAAAGAAAACTCTATCAATCCTGAAAACAGTTATGCATGTTAATAGTCTAATAAAAAACCAAAAGTGCATCATTTTTGTATGATCACAAGGGAATAGAGCTGCAGAATTAAGGGTGAGGTTATTTGTGGGGTATGTTCTCATGCCAGGTAATGCTGCAGCTCGCTATTTCTGTAATGTATTAGAGAAGTAGTTAAAAAACAAGACTGATAATTTAACTCAACTGTTCATCATAAACTCATTTGGCTGATAAAAAATGTTTTGTTTGGAATGTGTTATACCAAATCATTCCAAGATTAGGAAACCAGAAGGGGCTATCACCATCTCCTTCATCTCTTCCTTTTTCATGCCACCAGCAATGGGTCCCACCTCCTAATTACCATAAAGGTCATGATATCATGAGATCCTTAGCAGCTACCTTATGGAGAGAGAGTTCATCCACATGATAGTGAAGTTGTACTGGAGCTTAATTACGTTCCCTGCCAAAACAACATGTGCCTTATTCCTACCTCCTGGCTAGTTTTCACTCTGCAGAAGCTTTGAATTAAAGGTTTTTGCTATGACCAAGCTTTCTTGCCTTCCATGAGTAGATGAATTGAATGGATCTGTTTAACTAGTAAAATAGCTTCTATTGGGACTGTAATAACACCAATATTGTGATCTGTAATTGCAGTGCAGAACTGGACATCCCAGCTGAGGGCAAGACTGAAAGAAATGAAGACGCCAAAGCACGAGGAGGGGAAAAAAATTCACAGAGTGGAGAGGAAATATCAAGTAATTTGATAACCATTTGCAAATGTCAACATTTTGCACAGGTCCTGGTGACTTGGAAATAAGCTTGACTAATTACATTGACTTGCCAATATTTTTAGAGAAATGATAAAGTATATGCATAAAGTGTGAAGATTTATATGAATGCACATACTTTGCTATAAAAACACTCTTTTTGTCCCCCACTTAAGAATAAAAGTGATAGCATGATAGAATCAAAGGAAGAAGCAAGAGGAGTTCAAGGGGACAATTATTTTTATTCTAAATTTCCAGAGGGAATTAACCAATTTTCAGTATTATGATAGAATCAGCATATTGGAGATTGAACCTGTAGATAATGTCAAAGCAGAAGAGACGCTTTCAGATTTGTGTGCCTGCTGAATCTCAAACACAAAAGGCTGCCGTACTTCTGTTTGCTTTGCAGTTTTCTCATCAATGTGCACATTATTGGACCTTACTGTGGCTGATGAGAGAAGTGAAAATACCCCTTGGATCTCATGCAATTCAGTACTTGGAAACTACTGCCCCTTCATTAGTGCATGTGTGATGGTAAAAGAACAGGAAGGAAATGAGATCATGGCTATATTCAAAGAATTTTTTGAGCATGAGTACATGCCATACTGTTTAAAATAAAAAGTCTTATTATTATTGCTATCCTACAATCTAATCCTGAGTATGATTACTTCATACTGAAAAGATTTTGGCAGAGACTGCCATGAAAATAAAGGTAATACAGAATAGCTAGGAAAAGCAGGAGAGAGCTCATAACCTTCAAATTCTGATTTCCTACATTCAATTAGCATATATATTTTAACGTCTCCTGCAATGTTCAGGAGAATGACACAGCGCCCTTCTGGATTTATTTTATTGACATCAGTGGATTCAGTGCCAGATATAATAAAATAAGCATTAAAGATGATATTTCACTTTTTGAGTTTGAATGAATTTTTAGAAGAGCAGGTATGAATGAATAGGAAAGAGTATGACACTGAGCTACTCAAGTAGCAAGCTATCACCTAGACCTAATATATAAGTAAATTTGGTAACACTGCAGAAAAGGGATGCCTCCTAGTTTCCTACTAAATTTTCCCATATTTCTTATTCTTCACCTTGTTTCTTAGGGAGCAGACGCAGCAGACTGCTGTAGTTTCTAGTCTTGATGTCACCAACTAGGACACATCTCATTTTGTGGAGCTGGAAATAGTATGTTGCATCTTACATCCAGGAGGCTTAACAAAAACGGGAGGGAAAAAAATTAATCCAGCAGCAGACACAGCCTTGAGGTCAAGTACTGTGCCAAGATGCAGACTATACAGCCATCTAGAACCATTTTCACCTTCTAGCTTTACCTCTGGTATGGCACACACTAGGAATGTTTTCTTACCTAGTGTTCAATGATCCACAATGGTCCTTGGAAATTTCAGTCATTAATTATCCTGATCATTCAAAACAAAGCTACACTTTCAACTTTTAGTTGCTGTATGTTGCAGTGCCTTTGTTCCCTGGACACCTATTAATATAGTTCTCAAACTTTCAAACAGGTATTGTTAAACTGTGTTCAAATTGATCTAATTTTTAATTTGAAGAAATAGAATACATAAGCAAGTATGCTTATGAGGTCTGACACAAACCCTCCAAGATTGTGCCTGCAACTCCCTTTATTTAGCAAGTCAAGAAAATTAACTATGATCACCTTCAAAATAGTTCCCTTCTGAGGTGACACACAGCTGCATATGATGCTGTCATTGTTCAAAGCAATTTCACAGATCATTTTCTAAAAGGCCGCTGAGGATCTCCATCGTTTCTGCTTCCATATCTTTTACTGACCAAAAAGAGGTTTCTTTGCGCAACAACTTGATCTTGGGAAGAGGCAGGAATTGCAGGAAGCCAGGCCTGATGAATAAGGTGGTGGCTGAAGAATATTATCAGCTGAAAACTGCTTCACAGACAGAGCATTGTGGGCTGGTGCACACCAACTTTTCACGCCTCAGGGTAAGAGAATATCTATATTTGAATATGTCCACTCATACTGAAGGAAGTGATCAAATTAAGCCTTGTCTAACTGTGACAGGTTAGGACATGCTCTGTAACCATCTCTTTGTCTCTCCCCTCCCACTCTTGGTTCCTGAGCTATACGGTTAGTCTTGGGGATATGTTATGTCAGACATCATATAAACAATAGTTCAATTTTCAGGATTTCAATTATCTTCCTCACAGTTCCCTTTTAATTTTCCCAGTTCATCTTAAGCTACAGACATGACAGTTTAAGATGCATTCCAGTAGTGATCATAACAGCACTAAAGCACACTATGTAAACATTGTACCCCTATTCTTCATTGCTTTTTACATATTTGGGATTTGTGTAAGCTTCTTGACTCACAAGCACCACAAGGCACCCATCTTTTGATATCCCGTTCATCACCCATCAGAGTGCCTAGCACTTTGAAGAGACAGGGTGCCCTAGGACAGAGCCCCCACCCATGCATATACACTGAATGGTCTTTGCCTTTTCATATGATCATATTGGAATGCACATTGTTTGTGGTTTTTTAACAAGATACATGCAATGATTCCTACCTCCTTTATTATTTACTACTCCTTTAGCCTTAATGTCATCTCTAGATTTTGTCAGTAATGATTTTAGCTTTATCTGATTAAAATCTCATACAGACAGAGCCAAGGACTAACCCCTCCAAATTCCTACTATGCACACATGTACAGTTACAATGATTCTAGATTGACAATTTCATTACAGTTTGTTTATTATGGCCCATAATGATATTGCTTATTTCTACTTCTTAAGTAAGATGTCCTGCAATATCATCTCTGTGATATATCTATTCTGCGAAATGGATATAAAAGTACTTTTCTGCTTCACAGAGATATGAGAGTCTGTGCTGAAGCACTTTGATACTGTGACATTAACAGACAACAAAGAAATGCAGATATCTGTTTTTAAACCAGACTGCTCAACTTTGTCACAGGAAAATAAGTGTTGAAAAGCACTTATGTTTCAGCTCAAAACTTTATTGGTGGGAAAGCAGAGGGAAGAGTTCAATATTTCTGAAAAGTCAGCCCCACAGTCTTCTGTGAAGAAAGAGAGATCAAGCAGATCTGAAGGCGGGGTTCACTGTTAAAAAAAAAAAGACATTCTCTTGTCAGAGGGAAGCAAGTCCAAACACTGAGGGAGAAATACTAAATAGGTGGAAGGCTGCGGCTTATAAGCAGGTATGCATGCAGCAAACCTGTACTAAGCAGTAGTGGCAAATCTTCAGGCTGGAAACAAAATTGTTCTTCCAAGCCTGGAATCTTTAAGTCATACTTTCCAGTATGCCCTAGTCTGGCCAACTGAAGAAAAACAAGCATCAATTCAAATCCCTTGGTGTTACTGCCTGCTGAAACCAAGTCTTTCTACTGGAACCTTCAGAGAGAATCTCTAACAAAACACATAGTCTAAAGCTGCACAGATGAAGTTTCAAACATGCTCAGCACCCCACAGCTCCCTTTGTTCTCAATGGGGAAGCTCTTCTCCATTGTTCTCAGCAAGAGCAGCTATGAGCGCTTTCAATAACCTAGTCCATAATCTCAAAACCCCTTCAATTTCCAGGATCAAAAATAACTTTTGTAATGTGTAGCTTTGCAGCCAAAAGGGGTATAATTCACACCAATGATGGGTGAACAATTTATGCATTTATTTATTTAAGATCTTATTGCTTCTTAAGGAAAGTAATAACGATCTCTCTACCTATGTTAATGTGTGGGTTTAGTACCCAAAAATAAATCACAATAACAGAAGGAAGATAACACTCACTCTAATAAAAAAAAATATTTTAAGACATTTTTTTCTGCAATGCGGTACATAAGCTTGCAGAATTGCTTTAAGCATGGCACCAAATGCAGTGCTCACCACAAAAAGACAGGCGCATTTCTAGCATTTGAGAGAGCTGTGCAATGTCCCGTCCTTGTAACAAAGGCACACCAGAAGGTTCTTGCAGTCTCTCTGATCAGCAGGGTCATGAAGTCATGCAGCAAACTAGCAGTAAAACAGAAAAGAAAATAAATCCTTTCTGTGATCCCACTAGTGCGTTGTCCACTAACAATAAATAAATCAGTAGTGAATAAGAATAATGAAATGGCATTTCTCAGAAATCATCATCTGCTTGAAGAACCAAGAAAGGCTGAGACACAGGACTAAAAAACACCTTAAAATATTGCCTAGAGCCATCTCTGTCCCCTGCAAAAGTGTGCCGCAGCTTCTCCTACAATTTCTCTGCTACCTGAGAGACTCTGCATCATATCCAGGCAGCCCAAGCTCTTACTAGTCTTACTGTTATGAAGTTTCATCTGACATATCATATCTGAATCATCCTTTTTGAAATTCAGGCCTATCACCACTCATTCTATCAATGTAGCAGCCTTTTATAAACTTGCAAACAGTTACAGGTCTCCTTGGTTTTCCCTTTGCAGGAAAAATCCTTTCCATTTACCAGTGGCAGAATATTACTTTTTTACTGTGAAACAGAAAAGCCTTTCAAATGAAACAGCAGAATGCTACCCTAGGTAGGACATTCAGAGTCAAACAAACTACATAGAAACTACATAGAAAAGTTCATATTTGATCCCAAGTAGAGTCAACTGCTTGACTGTCCTCCACCAGCTGGAAATACCATTTAACTTATAATATACACAGGTTGCGTGGGGAATAATTTGTCACCTGAACGAAGGGATTTGAGTAACCAACAAGAACTGTTCCGGTTCTCTTATTCAGCATATGGAGAAGGGCCTAACCAAGCAAGTAACTTCTCAGAGCACTGCTTTCATTCTCCCTTTTAAGTGTCTTGTTCACATAGGTCCTATGTTGAACGTGCTTTTTGTGTGTACAGAACCAAGTACTCGGAGGCCTGACCTCAGCTGGCATTTTTAGTTGTCATTTTAGCAAAAACACAAACCCTAAGTTGATATTGGATCCCAAGTAGAGTCAACTGCTTGACTGTCCTCCACCAGCTGGAAATACCATTTAACTTATAATACACACAGGCCCCACACTTACAGGGCAGTTAAATTCAGACAGAGACAATATTTACTTACTAAACTGATTTTGTTTCTACTTTGTTCCCTCTACAAATTCCAATATAGTTAGTTTTAAACTAATTTTCTATCTAAAACTTTCAAGCTAGAAACATTACACAACAATAAAATTGGTAGGTGGAAGGAAAAGGAGAGAATTATTTAAAGAACTCAGTATATAATATGGAATGTCTGTGAATAAACATGGTAAACCTTTCCTGCATCTATTTGGCACTAGCCTATGCAAATGCAATGTAATTATTCTTGTACTCCACAAAGAACTCGGGTGTCAGTATCTGGTGGAAAAAATACAGAGCAGGTAGCTGCGATTTTTCTAACTTGACATGTTCCTGTTTGCTAAGAAATTTTTTTAATTGGAAATTTCTCTGGTGTGGGAGAGATGTTTTAATCAGGCATCAATCTCCAACTTAAAAATGTAAAGTAAAAAAGAATGAATTGGGAAACTAAAATACTTCCACATGATAAATTTCCAACTAGAACCATTCAGAAAAAATTTATGAGGAAAGATTTATATATTTAACTACCTTTTTTTTAAAAATTAGGTAATGTGTCTTCTGAACATCTTGCTTTTCATTATCACCTAGAAAAATTATCTATGGCATATTGTCTGCACATTGTCTCTTATCTTGCTATGTGAATAAGGAGGGCTATGATTTTAAAGACAGCTTTTAGGTGAGAACCTCATAATTAGGTCTGTAAAAGACAGGTACGTAGATTGTACCATATTGCATATGACAGTCCTTTGGGTGAGAAATCAGTGCTTGACATTCAGAGCTACTCTTCTATATGCTGCCTGTTGTGTTTTTGTGGGTTTTGTTTTTTTTTTAAATTACTTTGCAAATGGTCTTCCAGAGTAATTTATGTCAAGAGAGTCACAGTCAATCCTGGAAGTTTTGGAAAATTCTACCAGCACCATTCATATAGTTTTCAATCATAAAGTAGCATTCAAGATCTGTTGCTCTCCTTATGTGGTTCTGCAGTGTCTCTCTCATGGCTAACAAAGTTAGGTTTTTCTGTGGCTGGTGAGACGTAATCTCATCTTTCCCCACATTATTTGGGCTCACGAAAATCCCTCCACCAGCATGTGTAAGGACAGAAAAGCCATACAGAGGAACAGGGGAAATGGTATAATTTTGTTGTCCAGTTTAGATATAGCTCAAATGTTGTTTGATACATGGAAGGGATGGAATATTAAATATACTGCAATACCATTTTGGATTCTGGGATGAAACACATTGATTACCGTAAAAACAAAGGGGCTATAGAGCTCCTCAGGCTATGAACCTGTTCAGAGAGCTGCCACACTAAGGAAGCCAGATTGTTGTCATAAACTGTATTTCATCAATCAATTTTTTTTGAGAAACTAATTTGATTTTTCACTCTCATGCAAGATGAGATCATGAGAGTGACCTGAAGCTAGACAACAATAAAAATGTGTAGTCATTTGTTAACAGAAGCCCAGCATAGCTGAGGAAAATGTAGGAGTGCCAGGTACTAGGGCTGTTATCCCCTTTTTATGCTTTTTTAGTACAGATGAGAAAAGCTACAGCTTATCCAAAGAAGAAATCACCCAAGCCAACGGTCATGCCCTTCTTCACATCCCTGGTTAAGATAAAATAAGGAAGATCAAGGGCAATGCAACCATACTTCTAGGCAGGTCCTTCCAAATCCTCTTGTCTCTTTCCCCCTATCCTTTATCCCTTTATATCACTTGTTCAGCATCAAGATCAATAAGAGATCTAAGTGTGGCATAAGTGTGCAAGAAGTGTTATCATACAAGGAAATAATATGAGTACAGAAAGCTACAAGGAACAAATGAAGCATGGCAGAAGGAAACACACATCAGACGAAGTACTCCACCATTACAAAGCACCAGAATTGCACAAGGCAGTCAGAGATTGCATGCAGCTCAGAACTACCATACAGAATACTCACTGATCTTCAGATGGGAATTTTCAATCTAGCACAGAGCACATTTTCTTGAGATAGCAAACTTATAGATTTAAGCAATAAATCTTGAGATAGAATACTAAAGCATAACTGTGTCTTTTGAGCCCACTACCATAGTCTGCCTTTGAAGTTCCATAGTCAGACTTCAAAAAACATAGGAATACACAAATCCATCCCTTCTTGGGTAATTTTCCAAACCTTACTTTGTAAGAAGTAAACGAAGTCTAGGTCATGTGGTTCATTGGAGTCACTTTTTAGAGGCAGTATTTGCAAAGCATTTGAGTCATTTGAGAACTTGGGTAACTTACAATACATAAACTTTGGTTGAAGTAGCAGGCTCACAAAGCTTACACTCCATTTGAAAAAAACCTCTATCTCCACACTGAGATCTGTTTTGATTACTATCAACAGTTTTCTATGGTTAAATTGCCTTGTCAAAAGTAGCAAACTAACTAGAATTGCAGACGTGGCACTGCACATATCAATCATTTCAAAATGCTACACTAATGTTTGTGCTCAATATATGTAACTCATGTCAGCATAGAAGTGTCTCTGTTGGGATGGACTAGGTAACTAGTGCCAGGAAATCACAAATGTTTGTGAAGATACACAGATACTCAGGGGCTGAAGTTAATCTTGATGAGGTTTGACACATTCACAGAGCAGTGAGCTGAGGGTGTTTTTTTCTGCCATTTGTATATTTGTTCGTAAGAAATACAGTAACAACTCTGTTTACAGAGGTGCTTAATTTATTCAGATTTTTTCACCTGTGATAGACTTACAGAAAGTTCTTATTTGGAATAATGAGCAGATGAAGTAATTCAGCATGGAACAAGATGTAAATAGCATTCAATTCTCAGGCAACATATCAATGCAAAAGGAGAGATTGAAAAAGTTATCATGAAACTAAGTAAATGCACTATTCAGCTACCTGCTGTTTAATTCACTCACTACTATTCCCACTTCTTTCCAGCAACTACTGGGACAAATTGTTCACTTTGATACACTTACACATCTGCTTCAGACAGATCACCTGACTGTGCTTTATTACTGCATTCCCTTCTGCTACATACAGAAGAGGCAAACATTTCAGAAGCTCATAAACTACTAAGGAACTCCATCTTCCAATGGATTTTCCAATGAAAATCATTTGGAATTAGGGATGAAGATGCATAGGAAGATCTGGGTTGTTAGTCCCCTCTGTACCGCTCACTCAGATGAACTTTGTCTCACACAATAGAAGCCTTTGAAAACGGGATTAAGTAAGTGTTTAACTCCCATTGACACTTGAAAACTTGTTCCAGGCTCAGAGAATGTAAAACTGAGCAGGGCAATAATTTGTGAGTATTATCTTTGTCGTTTCTGCGAGGCTGGATACTCATTTGGGAACTCAAAAGAGAACACATTCATTAGATAAAACTTTCCAAATTGTGTGTTGCGAATTGGCAGATCTGGTGAAAGAATCACAGCACAACAAAATATCATCCTGTTTATCTCTGCAATGGGCATACCTTCTAAAATCATCTGGAAAGTGTATGACCAGAATGCTACTCACTAGTTGCATTTGGTGCAGAATTTAATTGACAAACTGCTCAATTCCAATTACCCAGTTGAATTCAGATATCACAGTAAATGAGAAAGCCTTTCTCAAATATACATCAATAGCAACTTTTTAATTTCCTGCTTTTGGTGGGCAACTTTAAAGTATAGTGCTGTTAAGGTTTTGAGAGGGTCTCTACCAATTATAGCAGTTTATATTCCACCTAATTTTGCCTCTACGTCCTATCACACTTAAATGCAGTGGTACTGTTACAAGGTTTAAGCAGCCTGTCAAGACTTTCTCAGAAAAACAAAGTGACCTTTCCTTCCTCCTTCCATTATCTACCCCTTCTTTCTCTTTTCAGCAGAGGCTGCAATGTCTGTGGTCTCACTGAATGAGAAAAGCATCAATCTGCTTTGCCAGAATACAATATCTGCTTGTATGATCAGAAAGATTCGAGCAGTGCACCAGGATGCCAATTTTAGGCCTGCCTGAGTCTTTCAACAAGCTTGCTCTCTGTGTAACTTGGTAGGGATTACTTCATCTCACTTGAGTCATCTACAAGTTAGCTACCAGTCTAGGCCAGTTAAACAAGCCTCCCATTAGGAACCGAGGGAGGTATTGCAAAAGACAACTAATTTCATCTGCTTTAGATGTGTTTTGCACTAAGAGAAATCTCAGTCAGCCACAGAAAGAACTCAGACAATTAGCTTAGATGATGTGCCCGTTACTGGGAGAGATCTGTTTAATTCTTGGTGACTTTAAAATGCACTCTGGTTCTCTCAGTATCAGTTGAGACCCTATGGATAATTCTACTCTTACCACATCAGAAAACTGATGGGCCTTTTCCCAGGGCAGATGAGAAAGAAGCATCTCTTCATCTCCATGCTCCTTTGACTGTGCCTGAAATCAGTGGTACCACTTGAATTAATCATGTTTTTTCACGCGCTTTCACAGAAAAAGAAGAGTCATATTGCATCAGGAAAGTCACTTGAGTTCAGTAAGTCTTGTCGCAGTCTCATTGCCAAGTTTCCAGAATATTATCATCAAACCTAATGACTTCATCTTATTTGTAACCTAACTCTAAAACATGTTGCACTTCAGCAAACTGCTTTTCCCTAGTAGCATTCCCCTGTGCCATAAGTCTGGGATGCATCTCTGCAAGGCAGAGGAAATACATGCCTCTACCTACTCCAAGAGCCCTTCTCCTCGCATCCGTTAATGAAACCAGGGAAAGAGAATCTTCGCAGAAAATCTTCTAAAATGAAGACACACTTCTGTAAGTATGCTCCCATACTCTATTAAAACTTTTGTGACCTGTAAGGAATGTAAATGTAAGATGGGGAAACACATACATCACAAAAATATAGAAGCCATTCAGGCAGGTTTCCATATATCCAAGTCATTACTACATGTTAATAATTTATTACTATTGCCTGTTTTAACTTGCAACACACTACCTGCATTATAATCACAGCCTATAAAATGTGCTGTGGGAGACATCACCACATTCTACCAAGATCAGCTCTGCTGTATTTCAGAGAGAAACTTGTAATTACAAAAAACAGCAACACAGAATCTAAACTCACCAGTCTGGTTTTATAATGAGCACAGGCAACTGTCCACATCAAAGATGCAGGCCTTACATGTAAGGCAAACCAGACAGCACTGACAGACACAAAAATATTCTCCTTAAATCCTAATCAGAAACTTTTCTGGATCAAATCAGTTGTCTTCCATCTTTGTATGCAACAGCAGAATCAAAGTGTGGTCTTGATCTCTACTTTCATTATTTTAATACAGATAATCCTAACAGTAGAACATGAACTTCTGTACACACAGGCATATGCTGACAGCCTGGACACAGCTGAAGGGCAGGAAAAGCTGCTTCAAAGGAGAAGATGGGTTTTGCATCAGCTTCAGCAAGACCAACATTTCAATCCAATATCAAACAGGTTGCACCTCAGAATTCATTGTTTTAGAGTGAAAAAACATTACTTGCTTCACCTATAATGCAAGTCAACAGAGCTCCAGATTTTGTAGTCCTTGAACAAAACCATCAGGCAGAATGCTTCAAGAAACATCTTACTGAAGCATGAAGACAGTGAAAATAATTCCGGTTTGACCCCAAAGAAAAAATTCAATTTTAAAAACATCACACTCCATTTTCCCGTTTCCCACATGAATGTCTTAACCTATAAGCCTAGAGCCTCAACTGTTTCAACCTCTCTCTCCTTGGCCCAGTAACATTTACACAAAGCTTAGCGATTTTTTTTTAATAGTCAGGCGGCTGAGAAAGTCACACAGCATAATCTTGTACGCTGATTTTCAAGAGGAAGGAGTAAGAAGGAAAAAAAATCTAGTTCTGGCTCTGAACCATGTAAACTGGAGCCCTAAACCCTACCTTGCACAGTGCTGAAAAGCATCTCAACCCCTGAGCTATTTGATATTAAGCAATCAAAGAGAACAGATTTTCCATCACAGTATAGGAAATGGTGCAAAATCTCCAAAGTAAATTGTAGTGTTTTCAAAATCAATATTTTTGATTGAATAAATTTTGTTAGTATTTTCAGCAACCTGAAAAAATAAACAAAATTTAAAACAGCTTATTAAAAACAATTTGCAATTCTCCATTAGAAAGCCTGAAATCTTCTCTTTTGAGCAGTTCCACAATTTCTGAAAGGGGTCAATTCTGTTTCTAGGGGCGAGATGCTATTATTGTAATTCTTTTTGAGCAACCATCCAATCAGATCACTAATAATCGCTAAACACACATGCACACACAAAATTAATTTTAGACACCTCTTCCTTTCTACATCTTTAAAATAAACTACAGAGAAAGCCCATTATTTTCGATGTACCTAGAAATCTGTGCCTTGTCAGTGAATCCTCCTTGTCAGTGGAGCCAGGAGAAAGTGATGATGCTTGTGTATGCCCCTGAAAAAACATTATAGAAGGCTTTCAGAACACATTGAGGAAGAACCACCAGAAATGCTGAAGCAATTAAACATTAAGTATCTGCTGTTGAAATGAGTAAGAATGCTCTTACTGAGACTGGCAGTAGGACTTCTGAGCACAATTGTCAGTCAGAAATCCACAACTTCATTAGGAGCAAACTTGAAAGAAAAATTAAGCTTTTCACCTTCTCTACTGACATAATGAAAGCGCCCTGTTCCCATTAAACTATGTACAGTTACAGGTGGTTTTCTTTCCTAATTATCCTTGTAAACCACTTTTGCAGGTTGATTTCTTTTGTATTGTCTGGCATGTGAATAGCACTTTTCAATTCCTTTTCATCTGTTCAGTCTACATCATTAGTTTAGATAAGCATCTTTATGGAGTATTCTCTGAAGCCATTTCTTCATCTCTAGCTTTTCTCAGCACTTTGAGGTATAATCCATCACTAACTAAAGGGCAAGGCAGCTATTGATTATAGCCCTATAACCACCAATACCATCTCCATAAAGAAGGGGTATTAAAGCAGCAAACTGACCAAAGGTTAAAATTGACAGGATTGGTTCTGCTGTGTCTAAGGATATCCATGTATGCAGGGCTATTGAGCAAATCACATTCACCTGCAGATTTACCAGGTGAAGCATATTCACCATTTCTGCTTTGGAAATTAACAGAAAATCCAAAGAAACTGCCTATAAAAGAAGAAAGGGATCAAATAAAGAGAGAATGGAGAAGCTGAGAGATCTAAAGTGGAGGTACTATGTACCTGCCTCACTTTGGCCTTTTGTTCTTGGATCCTACAGCAATAAGCTAGTTGTGTACTGCCATTATCCACCTGAAAATATTCCTTCCTAAAAACTGAAGCACTATAGATATCTTGGAAGCAGTGCAAAGAAAGAATTTCTGTAAGGACGTGCTCCTTGATTTACTCCTCAGAGCACATAAGATTATGCAACCCTTTACACACTCAAACACACCTCCTTTCACATCAACTGTGAAAACAGATGATAGCTCAGCACTATAATGCAAGGTAGTAGGCACAGTGAATTGATAAAAGCATGCTTTTATCAATAAAAACTTTTACTTCACTGGGCTAAATTCAAACGCACGCAAATCGTTGTAGCAGCATCACTAAACCCAGCAGTGGTGCATTAACCAAACTCTTTGAATAAGGCCTACTATTTTTTCAACAAATAAATGGAAGTCTAGGCTTCCATGTAACCACTGACAACAGACAAGGTTAATGCTTGCTCAGCAGGCAGCTAACGGGACAGAAGGCTGTTTCTGTGTCAAGGGTAGTCTTACCCCTTTACTCATGAAAATTTACTCTGCAGCTACGTCAGTGTCTGAACCTACCAAGAGGTGGCACTGGAAGGACGCATTTTGGAAGGAGCCAGGCAAACTTCTGCCCCAGGAAAACGTGGTGAGAATCAGCTTGCACACACAAAACCTCAGGAACTTCCCATGGTTCATCTGTTTCAATACGGAACTGAAGGCAGCATTTCTACCTAGTTCTGCAGATACATCACCCTAAAAATACTCACAGACAACACCGACAACACCACACACATGCTCCAAATAACAAAGGGTTCTTTTGGTTTTGAACACAGGGAAAAACTAGGAAACACTAAGAAAATTTAGCTTAGATCACATTTTTTTTACCCAAAAAAATTATTAGGTGGACTGTTTTGCTATTCTTTAAACACAGCTGACAATGAGTTGAAAAGAAAACAAAAGTCAATAGCAAGACATTTAACTTTATGACTCTACAAATCTGTGACAATTTCTAAGACCAACAGGAAAAGCAAGCTTGCTTTTCCTGACCTTAAACCTATTACAAAGGGATCCACATCTCCCATGGAGAAGTTTTAGCAATCTACAAATAGCAGAAGATAAAAAAATTGCAAATGATGTTATCACAAGACTACTTGTAATACCACATATGGTAATGCACCCATACTAGTAGTGTGTAGCCATATGTGTGTGTTTACACATATACCTATGCACAGATCTGTCAATATAGTAACTAAATTAAATTTTAGACAGTTTCCCAGTAAAACATTTCAAAAGTACCCATAACAGCAAATATTAATTCTGTAGGAAGTTTCAGAGACAAGTTTTTCTTTTCATCTGGTAAAGACCATTTCTCATTTTACTCTGCCTTCCTCTATCCTTCCTCAGATTCTCCACCAAAGGAAAACAATGGTTTCTGGTTATCCAATTTTTGTTTGGATTTACCCATCCCAACACAAAAATTTAGTACAATCTATAGACAACCCAATCTATTGGAAGGTATCCCTGCCCATGGCAGGGGGGTTTGAACTGAGTGATCTCTAAGGTCCCTTCCAAGGTAAACCATTCTATGATTCTATAATTTAAGTCCCAATGCTGACAGAATTTATATACACATTTTAGTTCATTGTAAATTAACAAGTTGCTGCAGTCAATGAATGTGCGCATAAGTAAATCTAGGTGTGCTCATTTGCATGACTGGAGTCTAAAATCAGGTTACTCAAGATAAAAATTTGGCTACGTAAAATCGGATCTTCTATGTATATAGCACTTAAAGTATTTTGAATAGTTTATTTCTGAATAAAAGTTTTGTGTGCTGATTTGTGTATAGTAGCCCAAACAGTCCCCAGACATATTACAAGACGGAAGTAAAAATACTTGTTTTAACTGACATTTTGCATGAGGTTGGTCATTCAGTTTCATTACAAGGAAAAAGTAGTAACAGCATTTATAGATGTTTACTGAATATTGAGCAACACTGGAATCTTTAAATGTCGCATAGTTTTGCATTTCATCATAATCAAGAAGTAATTCAATTAGTAGATAACTTAATCCTGAATATTATAATTGCAATGGCACAGTTTTGAGCTGACGTAAGTTCATTATAATCTACACCTAAATTGCAAGAGTATATTTAAGTCTGGTTTACTGTCATGGAGCAGTAACAGCGCTGTTGCTGGAGTTATTGGCTTGGAGAGGGAGGTTTGTTTGGCTTTTTTTCTTCCAACGGACATCACAATGGGAAGCAAAATCAAGACCCAGTGCAAAAAGATTAAATGCTTTATAAATATTATGGCAAGCAGATGAAAACTCTCATTTCTTTCATCTTTATGAAGGCAAAAAAAATATGAGAAACAAGTTAAACTCAGCAATTTTTTTCCAACAAATGTTATCAGTCTGTCACATTTCAATTACCTGTGTAATCAAATCATAAATGAAAATCACACAGCATTCAAAATACCTCTAATGTTCCAAGTCAAAATATATTCTTTATAGGGAGAGGTAACTCACATTGTTATGCTCCAAACTGATAATCACAAACTGTACCTATAATTAGATATAACTAATGCAATTTAAGGAAGAGAAAACTAATATTTGAAACTAAATACTGTAAGTAATCTTGTTGCCTTCCAGTCAGTTACCAAGCAGAAAATGTACTGTCTCACTAATTTATTATTATTAGAAACAGACTCTTAATCTATTCTAAGGGCATACCTACATTTTTATGGTAGTATTTCCCAGCTGTATTTCAAAGCAATAAACTTTTTTTCTGAAGTAAAAAATGCAGAACTCCTCCGCTATTACTATAAAAGAATGACAAAAGAGGTAGAGTAGGAGCCAGTTGAAGACTGCTGCAGTATAACTAACCAACATGATCTCATTTTTAAATGCTTAAACACTTGATTCATAATGATAACTAAAACAAAAGAAGATCATGATTTCTTTTTTTTTAAAGTTAAATTCTTTGTAGAAGTTCAAGTGACTGGTGCTATATAACCAAAGCAACATGTGGCGTTATTTCAGCTAACATCTCTTTCTTAGGACCTCCAAATGATCGCTGCATTATGCAGGTGATGGGCCACACAATGTTTCAGGCAATATTTCATGACAACTCCCTCCACCAAGTCTTTGGGATTCTTCTTCAGGATTCTCAGATGATTATTTATACACTTAGGCCTTTACCCACACACAGCTTTTCCTTTCTACAATAGATACTATAGGTTTCACTACCTTCATGCTAAATTCATGCTATGGTCTCATTCACCCAACAGGTTAAGACCAACAATAGTACGACATGCTGGCTGTTGAGATCCATACCACAAATAGCTGCAGTGTGAGCACCATGTGCCTTCCTAGCTGAAATATCAGGCACAGGTATTTCCCATCAACTACACAAGTAGGAAGATGAACAAAGATTCTCCACTTTTAGGACTGTAGTAACAGCATTTGTGGCCCTCGCCAATACTAAATGAAGGTTTCCTCCTCCTCTTAGCCACCTCACAAACTACGCAGAATTCTCTACTTCTTGTGCACTTACCCTCTCTCAGCCATGCCAGGAATAATGGCTGAACAAGGAATCGCTGTTCTCTGAGCAGCAGCTGCTGTTACTGGTCCCTGCTGCCTGCTGACAAAACAACAGATAACCCAAGGCAACAAGGCGAATAGAGCTACCTTAAACTGCAGTTTTCTGGAGCGGCAGTACACAAAATTTCAGCACAACCTTTGAGGTTGTTGTACAATTCACATATCAAGCGCTACTCAAGCCTGTGCCCCAACGACTATTTACTTCCAATCACAAGCCATATTCATGCTTTGTGCACATTAGCAACATGACTTTTATCTCACTTTTTGTTAGAAGATAGCAAATCTATGCCCCCTCCCACACACTAGGATCATCTCTGTCTAACTGCCCAGGATGAGAAAAGTGGTGTAGCACTTGTTACCATGGCAAAACCAACCTAATAGGGAGGCAGAAGCAGGCAGGTTCTTTACTTCAGACCTACCCTGGGAAATCCTAAGAAGAACCAGAATTCAATAAGGCTAGATTCAGAACACTCAAAAAACTTAGTATTTTGTTATTATCTCACAACAAAAAAAAGTCTATCGTGTTTGCACCAGATAAGCCCTGTACTCTAGAATTAAGCTTCTCTAGCTCAGGAACATTGCAAGCCTCCACTACTGTCTTTCAGACCACGTGCTGTGTTGTTACACCTTCTGCTAGCCAGCGAGCCTGAGGTACTGTGGTTTCCAAGGTGATTTGTGGCCTAGAGGCCCCACACGTACAAGCAGGCATACCAGTCACTTAAACATCTTTATCTCAATCTTCAAGCCCCGAAGCACAAGCCCGCTATGCAGCAGCACTTCATTCTGAGCAAGATTCACTCACCTATATGGAAATGGTACAAGACCACTCAGTTCTACAGAGGCCCCTGAACAGCATCTTCTGGCAAGTAATTTACCATTGTGACTAGCTGAAACTCTTGACGTCGCACTGAAGGAATTTGATACCTGGCTTCGTCACTACTTGTAACTACAGCAGCATTTTGAGCAGTACATTCACAATCTTCATTGAATGATCATTAGCACGTATGGACACTCTCCCCCCTTCCACAGACAAAGAGAAGGAAGAGGAAACATTATTGCAAAGATGATCCTCATACAGTCCCGAGCTCTTGTAAAGGCACAGAGCTCACTTTAAAAGCCAGTTCTACAATATCAAGAGATAAAAGTATGTTTTCTACACGGAGATCTACATTCCATGAAATTTAACAGGAGAGGATGCTATGGACTTGATTTTAATTTCATCCTTAATGCCAAGTGCCCAAAAGAAAACCACTTTAAAGAACTGATCTGGATTTGGCGGTGGGGCAAGAGCCCATTTTGCAAGAGGAAATATCTGAAAGGAAACAGCTGAGGTGGGCAGCAGCAATTCTGTAATCTTTACTGCAAGCTGGACGTAAGCAGTTTCCTCAGCTGATGCACAATTTCACACACTGCAGCCAGCACCTCTGAGTAAACATCACTATCTGCTGTCAGGCCCAAATCTAAGGCCTGCCAATTCAAGTGTGAGCATCTATTATGCAGAGCTTTAAGACCAGAAAGGCTGACAAACAGAAGTATGTCTATTTGTGTGCACATGTGCATGCGTGTGTTTGAGAACCACGGGCAAGACATACAGATTCACCCTCCATGCTGTAAATTCAACATCACTTTTGAGCAAAGTGCGTATGAAGATCACAGATTTGAGGATCAATTACCAAGCTGTCATGGCTTAACCCCTGCTGGCAACTAAGCACCATGCAGCCACTCGCTCAACTCCTACCGCAGGGCAGTGGATAGGTAGAAGAATGGGGGGAAAAAAAAAGTAAAACTCATGAGATGAGATAAAGATGATTTAATAGGACATCAAAAGTGAGAGAAAACAACAAAAACAAAAACAAAAAAAAAAAAACCAAAAAAACCCACCAGCACCACCACAACAATAATAATATTAATAAACAAAACGAGTGATGCAGAATGCAATTGCTAAACATCCATTGAGCTATGCCTGACATGTACCCAAGCAGTGATAGACTAATGCCCAGTCAACTCCCCAGTTTATATGATAAGCATAACATTATATGATATGGAATATTCATTTGACCAGCTTGGATCAACTGCCCTACCCTCTCTCCCAGCTTCTCGTGCACCTCCCTGTTGGCAGAGCATGGGATGTTGAAAGTCTTGACTTACTAAAAACTGTACTTAGCAACAAGTAAAAACATTAGTGTGCGATCAACATTATTTCATACTAGTTTTAAAACATAGCCTTATATCACCTACTAGGAAGAAAATTGACTCTATCCCAGCTAAAACCAGAACAAAAGCTCAAAAAGAAATCTTCAGCTTTCACCTGTTTCAAGGCATCTAAAAGTTGCATACTTAGTATAAGTTCTTGTTTCTACTAACATACCAAGAATCTTCAAAACGGGAGAATACAAGAACACCTTTCTGACTTTCAGTATTCCCAAGAATCAAGGCATACCATTAAGCATGTCAGTACAACAGATAGGTCCACAGTTTCCCTGTGTCAAGAAGTCAAAGCTCATTGCTGGACTATGCAGGTACTGAGGAAGTACTCAGTGTCTGCCAATCATTTTTCTGCTGGGCTGAGTTCAATCCCATGGACTGAAAGGAAGAAACATCAGAACATGTAGGTACACCCTCAAGCTAGTAAAAGAACTTACAAAATCCTATATGTCTTCTATCAGAGAAGAAACAAAACAACACAGAAAAACAATGCAGCACAATGCATGCACAGATGATTGAAGAGAACTGGATGTCATGTCCAAACATCTAAAAGAAAAAAGGTTATCAGGAGTGGTCAGCATGGATTCACCAAGGGGAAATCATTCTTAACCAGTCTGATAGCCTGTCATGACTGGCTGAGTAGATGAGGAGAGAGCAGTGGGAGTTGTCTACCTTGACTTTAGTCTAGTTGGAAGCCTGTGGCAAGTGGTGTTAACCAGAGGCTAATGCTTGACCCAGTCTAGTTCAACATATTCATCAATGACCTGGATGAGGGAACAGAGTGTATCCCCAAAAAGTTTGCTGGTGACACAAAACTTGGAGGAGTGGCTGATGCACCAGAAGGCCCTTCTGCCGTTTAGTGGGACCTGAAAGCTGGGCAAAGAGGAACTTCATGAAGTTCAACAAAAGCAAGTGCAGAGTCCTGCAACTAGGGAGAAAAAATCCCCATGCACCGGTACAGGTTAGGGGTTGACCTGCTGGAAAGCAACTCTATGGAGAAAGACCTGGGAGTCTTGGCAGTCAAGCTAACCATGAGCCAGCAATGTGCCCCTGTGGCCAACAATATCCTAGAGTGCATCAAGAAGAGTGTGGCTAGCAGGTCAAGGGAGGTTATCTTCCCCCTCTGCTGTGCCCTATTGAGGCTGCATCTGAAGCCCTGTGTCCAGTTCTGGACTCCCCAGGTCAAGACAGACGAGGAACTACTGGAGAGAGTCCAGCAGAGGGACAAGAAGATGAGTAGAATACTGGAGTATCTCTTTTATAAGGAAAGACTGAGAGACCTGGGTCTGTCTAGCCTGGAGAAGGGAAGACAGAGAAGGAATCTTATCAATGTTTATAAATATCAAAAGGTTGGGTGACAAGAGGATGGGGTCAGACTCTTTCCAGTGGTGCCTAGCGACAGGAGAAGGGGTAACGGGCACAAACTGTATCACAGGGAGTTCCACTTGAACATGAGGAACAATTTTTTTACTGTGAGGTTGAGCACTGGAGCAGGTTGCCCAGAGAGGTTGTGGTATCTCCTTCTCTGGAGATATTAAAAACCCACATGGACAAGCTCCTGTGCAACTTGCTGTAAGTGAACCTGCTTTAGTAGGGAGAAGTGGACTAAATGATCTTCAGAGATCCCTTCCAATTCCTACCACTCTGTGATTATGTGATTCTGATATGCAAAGCAGTTCATACTAAGATAAAACAAGTGCTTTTTAGCAACCTAATGCACTCTGAAAAGATGCCTGCTCACACTTAGTGTGCACATAGGAACCAAAATCTTTCAAGAATTTTACTTCAATTATTTTTTTATTTTTTTTGTGGAGTTGGTGTTGTCCACCTGCAAATCTTCTCTTGTTCTATCATGAAAATAACTTGGCATCACACACCATTACATGGAATATAACCAAAAACAATGTGCAATAAGATAATATAATTTCCTTATATAAATAAGGTGAGAAGGAGATCAGTGGAAGTCTCTGGAAGAAAGAAAGTAAATTGGCGTCAAAGATGGAAAAACTACTGAGAATTGTTATTGTTCCAATAATTTATTTGGTGATGTTATCATTGAAATTCTCAGGAACTGCAACTTGTCAAACTTTGATACAGTTTGCCAGTCATGTGAAGAAATTGACCTTAATCTAACTGAAAGTCAACACTCAAAAAAAATCCACACAGAACCAGAGACTGCAATTAGGGATTATACACAAAGTAAAAAAAAAAAAAAAGACAGATGTAGAAAAATTAGCATTATGCTCTTATAGCTCCCATGTTGATACTCAACAGCTGATGCTGAGTTTTAGTAGACACATCATTGGTTTGTTAATAGTAGCGGTCATGAAAGCCCTAATGAAGCCCCATGTGCATCCTGACCACACAAACTAAAATCTTGTATTCTTGTTTCAGTGTCTTGGAAAAATCACATCTTTCCTCTATGCTCTGAGTTTTAATTATTATATTGCTCGGGGTTAGCTTCCTATTTGGTTTGCTTCTTCCTGTCACTACCCTTCACTTGCAGTATTCTGACATCCTGAAATGTCAAGAATCAACATGTAAAAGCTCTCAGACTTGATTGTCAAAATACTGAAAGAATTTCCTTCTGTTTATCTTCGCTCTCTGTGAGTGTGTGGAATAAAACTGCATCCAAATTCAATGTTTGTGTTAAGAGGCTGTAGTATTAGCTAGAGAGGCTCAGAGTGCAATACCGTTGATATTACATACGATGAAGCAAGAACAAAAGAAATACAGAGCTTTCAATAGCCAACATTTTATTATGTAACTCAGGAACAAACATTTTTTTATCTCACTCCCTCTCTGAGACAGTTCATTAAAAAAGCATCAGAAATTGCTGGCTCTTTTTGTGATGGATTTTGTGCTCATGAGAAGTGACAGATAATGCTGGTAGCTGCTGTTTAGTCTCTGGAGTGTTATCCTACCCAAGAAGCCATCTCAATTCCCAGTTCACCAGTCAAGTTTATAAATTGGGCAATAGCAAGTCGTGTTAAATGGAAACAATCTCAAAACTACTGTGTTCATTGCCACAAAACACAATCTCTGACCTATTGGCATGAGTGATTTAATAGGTTCTTTTCCATCCTGTTGCCACAGGGTTTTGAATAGGCCTTCCTTAAAGACCATCATCAGAAGAGACACAGTGCATTAAACTGCCTGCCATATAAAAACTGCCAAACTTATCACAATGCCATACAACAGTGACCTGCCAACATACATCTGCTAAGGAAAATGCAGTGCCTTTATCTCATTCCACCAGAACTGCTGACAATTCTGCACAACTATGTCCAGTGGAAACAGCAGCTGCAGGAAGTAGAGATCACTTCTGAATTTCACAAGACGTTTCATGGAATCAGATGGCACAATGAAATTAAGCAGCAGAGCACTACCATGTCCTCGTGCCTAGCTTCTTCCTTCTAGCCTTCTGCAGACTTGATATCCCACATATTCCTTCTGACATGTCTACCCAGTTTCAGAATATATGACATGGCTGCATGAATGCCGAAGGGAAAACTATACACAGCCAACCTCAAAGTCACCTTGCTGAAGCCTGAACTGATTCTTACTGGCGCAGAAAAAGTAAAGATTTGAATACTTTACATGCACAAACACCCATTCCCATGGAAAAAATTAGGTGGAACACAGTGCCTCATTTTAGTTTCACAAATAAATATGACAGTCATCATAGCCTCAAGTACTCTCATAACAAACCCAACATCCAGTGAAAGTCAGGTAAGTAGAAGAGAAGAAAGAGGGTGAAAAGAAATGTTTGTGTTTTACCTTACCAAAATATTTGGACAATTGTTTTGTTTCCTTTTGACAATCAGTTTAGATCAACTAGCTTAGCCCATCATCTTGAAAAAGTGACAGCTGAAATATTGTACTTTGACTACTTATTAAGCTGAGGAGAAAGAAAATGCCCAGCCAGGTGTGGCAGAGAACTTGCCTGCCTTTCAATCCCTGCTCCACTGAGAGTTTAATCAGTCATATAGAGCAGACATTGTCTTGAGGACTGCAAACCGTTCTCTCCAGGCCCTGAAAAAATCTACATTTCCTTGCTGCTTCCACCTCAGTAAGAGCAGTGCAGTTACAGGGCAAGAGGCCATGTGGCAAGTCAGAACCTCTACAGCAGCTAACCTCACAGAGAAACCAAGCATGCTGGACAAACCCAGCCATCTATAACTGGGCAAGAGGTATAGCCTGTGACATACACTCCAGTCACTATGGCAAAAAAATTTGCCTAAGAACTGTCCAAATCGCCTAAACAAACAGAAGCTTAAAGATGCATTGTGAATGACAATTCCACCAAGTAACATTCACATACTGTATGATTTACATTAGTTGCAGCAGAACTTCAATGGTATCAGGCCCTAAACCACAGCATGGAGTACAAACATTCTTGGAGAATGCACTTAAGATATTCCTGCCTCCTGAAGAGATCTAAGAATTAAATCAATTAATGTTTATATGGTAGCTTGGAAGTAGAATAGTGCTTGCATGGCCCTTCTCTCCCGGCTTATCAAATCCAGTCTTCTACCACTGTAAATACAGTGGCATACAATCACTACTATTAAGTGATTTAGCTCCATTTAAAAGCAGTTTAGCAAACCTGTTGTTCCCATCGCTCACATACATACCCCCTCACTAGAAGCTGTTCCAGAAGCTCTCTGTTCTATACCCCTCCCTCTGCTATATGAAAACTTACTATCATTTTCTGGTCTAAGCTAAATTTACAGTCATAGACATAGAATCATAGAATCATAGAATAGTTTGGGTTGGAAGGGACTTTAAAGATCATCTAATTCCAAACCCCTGCCGTGGGCACAGACATCCCACTAGATGAGGCTGCCCAAAGCCCCATCCAACCTGGCCTTGAACACCTCCAGGGGTGGGGCATCCACAACTTCCCTTGGCATCCTCTTCCAGTGTCTCACCACTCTCGTGGTGAAGAAATTCTTCCTTATATAAAGCATAAATCTGCCCCTTTCCAGTTTATACTCATTCCCCCTCGTCCTACACCCACAAGCCTTTATGAATAGTCCCTCTCCAGCTTTCCTGTAGGCTCCCTTCAGGTGCTGGAAGGGCACTATAACATCTCTGAGCTTTCTGTTCTCCAGGCTGAACAAGCCCAACTCTCTCAGCCTGTCCTCGTCTGAAAGGTGCTCCAGCCCTTCAAACATCTTTGTAGCCCTCCTCTGGACCCATTCCAATAGTTTCATATCCTTTTTATATTGAGGATTCCAGAACTGGACACAGTACTCCAAATGAGGTCTCACAAGAGAGGAATAGAGGGGCAGAATCACTTCCCTCAACCTGCTGGCCACGCTTCTTTTGATGCAGCCCAGGATACAGTTGGCATTCTAGGCTGCGAGCACACGTTGCTGGCTCATATCAAGCTTCTCATTGATCAGCACCTCCAATTCCTTCTCTGCAGGGCAGCTTTCAATCACGTCATCCCCCATCCTGTACTGAAATCAGGAATTGTCTCGACCCAGGTGTAGGACCTTGCACTTGGCCTTGTTGAACCTCATGAGGTTCTCACAGGCCCACTTCTCCAGCCTATCCAGGTCCCTCTGGATGACATCCCGTGCATCTGGTGTGGCAACTGCACCACTCAGCTTGGTGTCATCTGCAAACTTGCTGAGGGTGCACTTAATCTCGCTGTCGATATTATTGATGAAGATATTAAACAGGGACAGTCATACATGGCCTTTCCCACTCTACCAGTGCTGTCATGGGACTCAAGTAGTTATTTCTTTCTCTGACATTTAACTCCATCTGTTTTGAGACATGCCTATTTTGTCTCTAGTTCATGATATTGGTGGTTAGAAAGTCATCTTTTCTAGTTCCCTAACATGAGACAGGCTTTCTCTCCAGGTTGTTGGCCCCTATTCTGGAGTCCACTTTCCTTTATCAATAGATCAGAATTACGCATGTGCACACACTCCCCACATCACCCTCTTCTCCCACGGTTCTTCCAGTAATTATATCATTTATTAAAGAACAAAATGGTACACTGGAAAAAAAGAAATAGTGTTCAATTATGGAACAACTGTACAATTCCTAGCAATCATTGATGTTTTTTCTCTCCACCAACCCTTCCCATATACACTTTCATTAGCACGAAGTACCTAGTCAATACAATGACCTTGGGCATTTCATTTTGGAATAAATGTGATTTTTATAGACTTGGTTAAGGGTTTTGGACGGGAATTCAGGAAAGGAGTGAGGATGACTTCCCGAGAGAGGACAAAACTTTTCTACAGAAGCATTTCGAAAAGCCTCCTCTGAAACCACCTGTGTGTGGAAGCTCACACTGAATCTTGTTTCAGAATTCTGTCTCTGCACAAACAAGACAGTGTATGCATAGGTTCAACACACTCAAGAGGACAAGACTTGTGCGTTTTCTTTGCATAGCAAAATTGAACTCAAGCAGTGGGTAAGCACATGTAGGATGGATTAGCATCAGCAAGGTAGATCAGAGCATGGGTGGGTGTAAGTTATCTAACTACTCAGAGCAGTAGTTTGCTATCATATTATTAGACATGTATTGTTATCTGCAGTTGACTCCTCAGGAACACGCTCCCATCACGGGATATAAATATTCACTGCTCCCTTCAACCCATATCAAAGAAAACCCCATAAATAGATCCAACTGTGGGGGTTTGCATCTGTCAAAATTTAAAAGGAAGTGTGAAATGCTGGGTTTTTTTTCCTTCTTACAGCACTTTAACAATAGAATGTAGACACATATGAGATACTCCTGGGTATCCATTGACACCACAGGAAAATTTTGAGCTGATGTCTCAGAGACTAGAAACTGCATCCTATTTACACTGTACAGGCACAGGTTCATGAGCCCTGCACTTCATCTTAAAAAGAAGCACTACCTTTATCCAGAACTATAGAGCATGCAACTTCACACATCTATCAGCCAGTCTATGAGCTACATGCTGCAGTGCACTGCTGCTTTCTGAGTTAGGATCACTTTGATGAACACAGTACAAGTGACTAGAGGGATCACCTATGTATCCAGACAGGCTGCTTAACACTCCAACTCGCATCTCATCCATAAGGGAAAATCACAGAGCTGGAAGATAATTCAGGAAGTCACTGCTTCCACCTCCGACATGGCAAACAGTGTAACTGTTGAATTTATTTGCTTACATTTTATTGAATCATTGAACATAATAAAAAGATCCTGCCTTTTTTACGGAACTGTCCCATGCACCAAATTTAACTTCTTAGAAAAGGGGGGACTGTTCCTTCCCTAAAGGTGCCTTAGAATGCTCTGCATAGATGACAGACCAGAAGATCAAAAGGAGAGAAAGCTTGACTGTGGCATGCAGTACAATTTCATATCAGCTCTGGAAATGATGAAAAAGAAAATGGTTTTGTAATAGATACAGAGGGGACTACTTGGATTCAATGCAGCACAGAGCAACTGAAATCTGCTAAATTAAAGCAGAATGGAAAGAAACTCACTGGGCAGTTTGGAGTTTGTTTTCAAGATTCCCATTTAAAGGCTGTTTCACTCAGTAGATCTAAGTATTCTTTAGAGACTTACCTTGCCTCAGTGAACTGTTAAGCTCTTGCAGCAAAACAAAGCCATAATGACCAGAAGTCTGCATTTAGTATGCCCTTTCTAAAAAATATCCCAGCCAAACAGACAGACTAGTGCAGGGTCTGAAAAACCTAGAGACATGATAAAATGTGGTAGGCTCTGTCCCTGTCTTATTTGTAGCGTACTCAACTCTTCTACCAGAGTAACACTGCTGGGTGCACAACATAAAGAAGCTTTTCCTGCTATAAAGCCAAGGTCTCCATTGCTTCTAATTAGATTAATTACTTCTTGCCTTCAAAGAAAGGCAAAAGACAATTGTTCATTGCCCTTCTCTTGTGAGTACTTTATACACTAGAAGAGATCACATTTTTAGATTGAACAAGCAGTTTCTTTTCTTAAAGGTAGCATTCAGCAACTATTACAGCTTACCATGCTTGGTAAAAATGATAAGAAGTCACCATGGGACTCTGAGATGAATCTACACCTTCCTGCAGTGCTCACAAGGATGCCTAAACTGGGTTCTCACTTTTGTCAAATAAGAGTATAATAAATACAAGTACCTCTCTTGTCTAATGTTATTCACTCCTATTAACGTATTCCAGGATATTATTAACTGCATTTCCTGCAGTGGCGTCACCTTGTTGCCTTGATTATGCATTTCAATACACCAAAGAGATTGTTCTCACTCTGTTTCCCAATCTGTTTTGAAGCTGCCAGAGATTCCAAGCACATGTTCAAACAGAAACAAAATGTCTGAATTGCCTTCAGGCTCAGACCCTCTCTGTGGCCTCAGATAATTGTTTTGTACTACTCATCACCTTGCAAAGGCAAAAAGCAAAACCAGAACACTCAAAAGAGAAGTAGAAAAATTCACGGCAAAAATCAATGGTGTGGCTGGAGGCAACTTTTAGTAAGGAATTCTGTAACTAATTATCGCAATGTCACTCATAGCTGACCACTTCTTACTATACAACTTGTCAGCTCATCTCAGTCAGATAGAATCCAGAGCTACCAGACAAGTTCACCTGTTTGATACATCTGCTATATGTCCACACAATATGTGGCACCAGATCTCAGTAAACCTATATTCACTAATATGGAAAACACTAAATGCACACAGTTCACTTACTTACCTGTCTGAGATGAAACCATGGCTTCATAACCCCCATGTTTGGAATTTAATTAGCTCCTGCACCTTCAGTCTCTTCTTCCACATTGCGACAATTTCTCCATGGGCTCAATTTAGAAAGCAGTCAGGGTAGCTGCACGAAATAGCCAGCAGTCACACTAGAGACAGGCTAACTCCATTTATTCTGCTGTGAGCAAGTAAATTGGCTGGGAAGCTGTCAAGTGTTGAAAAATTGTCCACAACAATTTCTCCACGTTTTGAAGAATGCATTACTCATTTGATCTAGGTTTTTAAAACCAATGAGATTTTTCAAAATACCAACAACATATACACACATTCTTTATTTGAGACAAACCATATAGTCCAAGTACTTGAACGAAACATTTGTTAAGACTGGCATTACTGCTTTGTCTATCTTAAACATTTGTGTTGCCTGAGGGCCTCATCTGTGGTGCCGGGTTCAATGGGAGGGGAGGTGCAGGAGTAAGCAACACTCCCTTCCTCACCTCGCTGAGCTCCCAGTTCAGAACCTACTGCTGGGGGAAGGGGGGGCAGGAGGTGCAATGGGGGGCACTGCACACCCCTCCTCACACCCACCTGACTGCCTTGGCTGGGCCCTCACGAAGGAGCTTCTGGAAGTGCATTGCAAGACCACCCGCTACATGCTGTTGGAGCACGGACTGACTTTGTAAAAGAACTTGCAAGGAGCCACGCAGCATGTGCCTATCGCTCCAATCGGACCAGCCTAGACCATGCAGCCTGAAAGAATCGGCCACTGGCATGACCGCGTGTTCCCAAGGAACTGCTGCTGCCCATTCAAGTGGTGACCCCCTTCCTTTTCTCCTCTCTCTGTCCTTCCCCACCCCCCACTCTGTGCGATCTCTCTATAAATCTTCTATTTAATTGGGTTTTCTTGACTGGCATTGGTGTGTGTCGGATCAAATCCAAGTGACTTTGGCTGCATTCAGGGATCAGATTGTAATCTTACCGGACTGAAATCTGTTTTCTGCAACTTTGGGAAGTTGTGTCGTGTGTGTGTGTGTGTGTTTGTGTGTGTGTGTGTGTGTGTGTGTGTGTGTCTCCATATCTCAACTGTGCACCCAAGTATTTTGGTCTCTTTATTTTGGAAGCCAGAATAAACTGTGATTTTGATTTCACCCTGAGACTGACCTCGTTGGCCTCCAAATTTCCTCACAGATAATTGAACCGCCTTCTTCAACTGTGCAGGTTGAAAGAGGGCCTGGACATGAGTGTGTATCTTGTGGATCCAGGGCATGACAACATTACCTTTTAGGGACAAACTAGATTCAGTAATCTGGAAGATTCTGCCCTGTCGTCTTTTATAGCTAGATGAGCTACTGGAAAACAGTCCTACTTCAAGTCCAGTCCAAATTTGCATTACTCCACCTAGAACTTAGCTGTAGGAGCCTCCTCGGGGCAGGGAGCACAGAGCGTCCAGTTTCACTGCAGGATCCTGAGAGGCTGAGCAACATCACCTATCCAAAACCACTTTGTTATACTAGAAATGTATACATTACTACTCCCATGGGAAACAGCTTTTTGTGCATCTGTTCTTGTGAGACTCCTGTGAAACAATGGAGTGCTACTAGCCCTTTTTAATACAGGGGAAATAAGACAAAAAAAACCCAAAGGACTTGTCTACATAGAAAAAAAAACATTGACATAAAGTAGAAATGGAAACTTAGCATGATCCATACCTTTAAAAGGCTGTGTGGAATGGCAGGTGACAGAAAAAGCAGAGGGTTTCATATGCTGTATTTTTTTTTGCCGGAGAATTAATACAGAGTTGTTTGTTCCTCGGCTACTCACACATCACACTCTGGCAGTTTCCCATACAAAGCCCTAGCACTGCACCTGTACAGTCATAAGAAATGGCAAAGCAAGGGCAAATGTCAACATTGCATCTTTCAGTGTAGCTCCAGTGTTGTGTTGATTTACTTGAACAGTATGCAGATGGCTCATACCCTGGAAGTCTATCTGTAAATCAACTCCAAGAGTAAGGCTACCTCTTGACCAGGATATTCTCTATGTGCCACTCCAGGAAGGTGTGTATGGCTCAAGAGACAGAATTTTCACCTCCTGAAGCTTCTTATTTCCATTGTAAATAAAATTCACAAATAAAAGGCTTGTAGTTACAGCTTTAATTATGAGGCTGGATTTCTATTTATGGGAGTAGCAAAATCAGACTGCAGGTGCTGTGCAAACTCCTCAAAATGAAAAGATATATCAATTCTTAAATTTGAGGTGCTAGTTGTAGGGCAGATTTGGAGACATTTCCCTTTTTAACTGAAAAATATTAACATCAAAAGTTAAGGAGAACATCTTTAAAATCAGAATTCCACTGGGTTCCCAAATACCATTGATATGGTAACAAAGACAGGCAAGAAAAACTATAACACATTTTGACTCATTATTACATTGCAGAGCATTAGTCCTGAGGCTAATGTCGCACCACAAGTTAAGACCCCATCACAACAATACCAGGGACCACTGAGAGCCGAAACAGCCATCTGATCTTGATGATCTAGTTCAACATATGAACTCCAGTCTAGGACTTGCTAAAGACTAGCACTGGTAGGTAGTGAGCCTCAAAGAACTGGATTTGAAGTACTGGACACAAGAGTCTTCATGGGTCTGTTCCTGTTGCTAATCCATTTATGTGCTCATGCTTTGTGTCGGTCTGTGTCTAAACACTTAGATAGCCTGCTGCAGGATCTCTTAGTATCAGATGGACTACAAGAAGATCCATCTCCACATGGAGCCTGTGGGATAAAAAAAGGGTGCAAATTAGTGTTACTATGCTTATTTAGGTCAGCAGACGATTGAACAAGGATCCACTTCATTTTACAACCTTTACAGCACTGAATAACATCTAGCAAAGAATGACTTTCCAAGTCACTTCGGCCCTGGTTTAGTTATAGATAAACTAAAACTGAACAGGGGGTATTTCATAAACAGACCAAGCAGAAGATAAAATTACCCCAGGGAAGAGTAATTATCATCACAACTGAGACACTACTACAGGGTAATAAGGTACTAATCACCAAAAGATATAACTACATTTAATGGAGAAGTCCAAAATAGAAGCTTGCCTTGTCTATCCAGCACCATCAATTTCAGGTCCTTGTTGTTGACAGAATATGATCACATTGAACAATTAAACCATTTAAACATTGCATCATCATAAGGTGCTTGAATAATTTAGTTCAAAGCAGATGCAGAATATCAGTCATTATTTTATCCATGTCTTCTAACAGAAGAGTTTTTACTATTGCTTGTCACCCTGGTAGGAGTGTGGCACACAGTAGATTGAATCTGTATTCAATCTATTTCAGCCCTGATCGAGTGCTTTCTTCAAGCACCAAGTTTCCAGAAGTGTGATAAGAGAAAGAACCAGCACGTTCCATAGAGAAGAGATGCTGAGGTATGCTGTTGCAACAGTGCAAGTCAGACAATGGTATGTTCCAAAAGCCAATTTATTAACACAAAATATAGAACAATTGGATCAAGTGAAGAGGGGCAATAATCGTCAGCTTTTCAAGGAACATGACCTATTTACAGGTTCAGGATGTCAGTTAGGAGCTATTACTACACAATGTACAGTCAATTCTAAGCTTAGAATGATGGCTCAAAATGTGCCATTCACTCACGTAGTTAAAGTGAGGCCACTAAATGCCATAAAGTTTCTTTGGATGGTGTCCCAATCCAAGGGCAGAGTCCCTCAGCTGCAGATCTGCTGCTCCAAGGAAGACTGGCTCAATGGAGATCTCCCGGGGGGGCACGATGTATATCTTAAGACAAATCTGATCTGTGCTTGTACTCGTTCCTTATCGGATAAAGTCTCCCACTTTTCAGGGCACATTTGACTGTCTCCGTGTGTCTAAGTTAGTGAACTCTGTCCCTCTCCAGATGTAGACATGACTAAAATCAATGATCATCACCCCCTTTTGGGTATTTTGTGATCAAATGTGAACAAAGCCACTGATTATTTTCCCTCTTCTGGACACACCTCACTAATATCAGCAGTCATTATGGTTTCCTTAGCCTTGGGATGTGGGGGCCGCATCTGTCACTGCCACAGATGTGTAGCGGGGCAGGGGCATAAACACCCTACCTGTGGGAATGCAGTCTTAAACATCAATAAGTGCTCAAGCAGAGTCATTTATAATCCATCATTCCTCTTCACTGATTGCTCCCAAGTTACATGGCACTTAATAACAAATTATCCCCTTCATCTCCTTGCCAGAAGAAGAAAGATGTTACTACGTGAGTGTACAGTACATTTACTCTAGAAAATACATTTAGTCTCTTAAAAATGAAACCTTCTTTCCCAAGTTGCTGTCCTAGTATTAATGGAGGACCAGAGTAATATAATTGTTTATTTTCCGGGGAGCCAGCCTTCTGAGCAGCAGTTCACAAAAGTTCCCACTCTAACACAACAATGATGTAACACAGGTAATGATGGCTAACTAATTAGTCTGGTTAGCAGATCCAGGTACCTCAGTCTCATGCTAAGTCATGAGGAATGGTTTACTCCTACTGTGCCATGGAGCTCCCCTAGAAGTATCTTTCAAATCTAAAACAACTAGAACTTTGAAAGCATGAATACAAAGCTAAGGCAGGAACATCCATCCGTGTTTATGATCAACTGGAAACTGCATTTCTGGGGGCTGTGGATTATCTAGCTAGAGATCAATAGTGTCCTTCAGCTCTTCAGAATGCAAAGACCTTGCTGTAGACACTACAAACTTTAACTTCTGTACAGAGTTCTCAGTTTTGCTTCAGCTTCTACTCAGCAGACATTTCATTTTGCTTGCACACCTCCCACCCCCTGATACGTCTAGTCTCCTGGACTTCACAGTGTTCCCTGTGGCTGAATTAACTGCACTTAGTGCCAAGGTCTCTACAGTGTACCATGCAGCTGAGCACCAGGTAGAAAAGTTAATCTAAATTTATTCAAACTATTAAAGGCAGGCTGAGTGCCATCTGAACCAGTTATTTTCTCTCAGACTGATCACCAACACACCAAATGCCTACCAATGATTAGAACTCATCCTTCTTTTGTCACAAAAATGCTGGAAGGCTAGTGATGAAACAGATACAAACACATTCTTTCTGCAATTATGCTACAGGTATTCAGCTTACCCAAGTACTAGAATGCAGCACTCATAATCTCACAAAAAAAAAAAAAACAACACATCTACCCACAACATTCACCATATTTGTGTTCTTTGCAAAAGAAAAGCAAAGAAGACGGTGCATTTTCATCCTAGGAAACACATAATGTAGAAGATAATACCTTTTGATATACTACCATCTGAATAATTATCCTCCCTTTTCTCCAGTAAAAGGACTCGTGAAAATTGGAGAAATGAATTTCTGTGCAAATAGGACTTCTCCTCACTTTTATATAAACCATATATTTCCAAGATCTCTCATCATTCTGAGAGCAGAGCCAACTTACAATGGACACCATTAGAGAGGAGGACTCAGAAATTTCTTCAACAGTCCTCAATTCAGAGATAATACAAGAGACAGTGCTGTCCCCCAACACATTCTTTTTAACCCTCTGAATACACACTTATGCAAGATGGCTGTTTGTAAATATTGGAAGTTCCACTATAGGAAATCAGATAAAAGTTTCTGCATACTCCTAGAAACTCTAGAATAGACAGTCCAATTACTTGTACAATGTGGGAAGAAAGATTACAAACTATTTTTGTTTAAATTTTGAGACAAATTAGGGCCCAGCTGCCTAAAGAACAAAACCTTGTGGCACTCCTAATGCTGAGTTTATGTGGAATTTGAACATCTTGTCCACCAATTGAAAACAAGCTGCCAAGCACAGCTATTTATTTTGTATATGGCAAAAAAAGAAGTTATTTTTCATGGAGAAAAACGAAAAACATCCAAGAAGTGTAAAAGGAACACCAAGATGAAATTAGCATTTACTATTTGCCTGCTGCTCTATTCAGTATCTCCATCAAAGCGAACATCACACTTGGATACCGCATTTTGGTTTCAAACCAAAGAAAAGCACTGAGAAAAGCACTAGTGACCAGATCAAGTAAGCCATAATTAGATAGGACATCAGAGATGGACACATTTATTTTTCAGAAACTTGAAACACCTGAATAAGGAATATGTGGCCAGGCTGTATAGGGCCACATCCAGCATAACAGCACAGACCTCCTTCCAGAGCATCTTCAACAAAAGGTCAAAGTAAAGGCGGGGGGAATCAAGGTGGAGGGGCGGGAGAGAGGAAGAATACCTGCACTTGCTTCTGGCTATCCAAGGTATGTACTTCAGTCTGAATTAGATGTATCCCCAAGTCTTTTCCTTTAAAATAGATGTTTCTTTTCCTTCATTTTAAGCTAGATCCCCTGATCTCAGTGTCACTCTGCAGGTGCAGCCAATACGGCTGACAGAGCTCATAGAATCACAGAATCATGGAATGCTTTGGGTTGGAAGGGACTTTTAAAGGTCATCTAGGCCACCTCCGCTGCTGTAGAGATATCAACTGGATCACATTGCTCAGAGCCCCACCCATCCTGACCTTGAATGTTTCCAGGGATGGGGCCCCCACCACCTCCCTGAGCAACCTGTTCCAGTGTTTCACCACCCTAATTGTAAATAAAGTCTTCCTTAGATCAAGTCCAAATCTACATTTGAAACCATCATCCCTTATCCTACCACTACAGGCCCTAATAAAGAGTTTGTCCTTACCATTCTTATAAGCTCCCTTCGTATATTAAAAGGCCACAATGATGTCTTCCCAGATACTTCTCCAGGCTGAACAACATCAACTCTCTCAGCCTTTCCTTACAGGAAGGGTGCTCCATCCCTCTGATCATTTTTGTGCCTCTTCTCTGGACCTGCTCCAAGAAGTCCAAGTCTTTCCTGTGCTGAGGGCTCCAGAGCTGGAGACAGTACTCCAGCTAGAGTCTTGTCAGAGCAGAGTAGAGGGGAAGAATCGCTTTTCTTAACCTGCTTGACCTACTTCTCTTTATGTGGCCCAGGATACAGTTAGCCTCCCAGGCTGCAAGCATACATTACTGGGTCACGTCCAGCTTTTTGTATGCCAGTATCAAGTACTTCCCCACAGGGCTGCTCTCAATCCCTTCATCCTCCAGCCTGTATTGATACTGGGGATTGTCCCAACCCAGGTGCAAGACCTTGCATTTGGCCTTGTTGAACCTCATGAAGTTCACATGGGCCCACTTCTCCAGTTTGTCCAGGTTCCTCTGGGTAGGATCCCATCACATCAACCACACCACCCAGTTTGGTGTCATCTGTCACCAGAATGAGAGAGCACTCGATCCCACTATGTCATGGACCACTGAGGGACACTACTTGTCACAAATCTCCATGTGGAAATCATGCATTTGACCACTACCCTCTAGGTGCAACCATCCAACTAATTCCTGATCCACTGAACAGTCCACCCATCAAACCCATATCTCTCTGATTTAAAGAGAAAGATGTTGTGGGGGACTGTATCAAAAACTCTACGGAAGTCCGGATAGATAATGTCCATAGCTCAAGGCATATCCATAGCTGAGGGATAGGTCTTAAACTCTTCTCTGTCGATCTAGTCAGGGCATTTTTACTCTTTTCATCAAAGCTGAAGATCTTCACAAGGGTTATCTGCTTCCCAGGCCGATTGTTCAGGAGTTCACAATTGAGTCATTCTCCATTATAATTTTAAGACAGGCATTTTAAAATCTACTTTTATGCGTCTCGCATTTTAAGTCCATAAATGAACGCATGTTCATCAGAGACATTGTATAGTGCTGGCCCAAGCTCTGGGAGTTAAAAACAATGACATGAGTTATTAGCCATTCTGCATCACAGCACAAACCCACTCCCTTTAAATTGATATATTTTGCCAAATACTTAGGAGGCTGGGTTTCTTTTTAACTTAATGAGTATCAGTCACTGTCAAAGATGAGATGATAGTACAGGCAGGCAGGCAATGAACTGAAGAAGATGACCATAAAGCTCCCCAGTTCTTCCACTCACCATGGCATAAGACTCCCTGCTGCTACTTCAGCACTTGTTCAGTGATTGGTCAGAAAATCGGTATATGCAGGCCTGCATATAGAGTTCAGACAGCACAATACCCAGCTCTACAGATGGACATCACGTAGCACTAGATATAAAACTATGACTCAAATAAGCTAAGCTAGTATGATAAATTGTCAACGTAACCTCAATGCGTGGCTTGTCAGAACACTCATTTCCAACATAGCAATTCATTTTCTCTTAAAGATATGCGGTTGTTCCCATCTACATTTGAAATGCAAATGGAATGTTCTTTATATTCACTATTGAATTGTTTCATAAGATAAACATGTCAAGTCCCAAGCCAAGCTCATGTGTTCTGTGAGTGATTCCAAAAACGGAAGGATTTTTCTGCCCTGTTCTATAAGAGGTAGAGTTGATCATGTCACACAGATAGAATCAGCCATCTGTTTTGGCTGCACAACACCCCCACAAGCCACCTAAGTACCTGCACATAATCAAGGTGCCTGATCTTCAAATGTACCCACTTTAACTTGGATTATACTATTGTTATCATTGAATAGGTGTCACAGGAAACAGAAGCAAATGAGGATCCTGTTGTTGTAAAAATACACTACAGGCAAAGTTCTTTGTGGCCAGGAGTTCTCAAAGGAAACGTCCAAACAATTCTAGGTGGAAAACAATCAACTGAAGTTGCAGAAGCAGGAGTATAATTAAACAGCATCAACTAATACCAGCTCTGCATTCCTTTGTCTACAAAGGCTCTGTGGCTCTACCTCATACTTTCAACATAGCCAGTGACCAGCCACTGCTAGAAGGCTGATCATCTAAAACCAAAACATATCATCCATTTGAAATATTAGAATTTCTAGGTGAACGTAATGACCTGCAGCCCCAGCAAACATATCGTGGCAAACTGTTGGAGAGATCTATACTGAGACACCACTCAAGTCCCTTTTAATAAAATCCGACAGAACACTTGATCAAGCTGTTTCTAAAGTTTTGTTCACATTCACATGTGACTGAAAATTTAGGCTTTTGAAACCCTGAAGGAAAAGCAGCCCTGCCTTTCTTAAAACCAGCACTACTAACTCAGCCTAAAAGGAGCACGTTAAGAGAAGTACTGTTGGTTCTTTTCGGTCGGTTATCTGGCTTGGGTTTTAACAGGGCACTAGATAGCTGCTAGGAGCTTAAGTTTCTGTTAAGGTTTGTTTGATTTTGCTCTGTTTCAAAAAAAAATTTAAAAATCTGCCAAATCAAGATATTACTCCAGACTCTGTTTTCAAACTGAGCTGTAATACATACTAAACAATTACCCTAAACTTTAGACTTTCCTTGAAAAATGCAACCACACTCAAATAATTTCCAAATGACTTATAATTCCTGAATCACTTTCATCCCATCTATTTCAGGGTTCATTATGTTATACACTTTATGCTAAGCTAATCCGTTTGCACACAATTTAGATATTTTTCTGGAGTTTAGGTCTGAAAACTATCTGTTGTCTATTGATTTCCAAAGTTTTACTCAAAAAAAAAATTACATTTTCTTTCACAGCAGAAAAGCTAAGGCAATATGATTACATAAACACTTTTTCATGTCAGGTACCTATAACCATTACTATGCAAAGACTGTGCTTCAGTAGTTTTCAATCTGGACTTCATTCAGCACAAATCATCTTGCCTTTATCTCTCTCCTGTGCTTGACATAACCTGAAACCTTTTACTTAAGTGTCCATAGAAATATACACAAAGCCATGAAATACCTCAATAATTACTCTGGCAAACTAAATTAAAATCTATTTGAATAAGGACACCTCATAAAAAATATTCACTAGGGATTAAAAAATGTCCAGGATCACAGATTTAACCAAAACCTTTGGTAAGTCATATGTCCCATTCACCCTGTAGGGTTTGCATTCTGGCTTCTCTACCTGAATGCCCTCCCACAATCCTAGAAACAGCATCAGTGCTTGGCCTTTTCATTCCAGTCTGCCACGATGAGTCATTCAGCTTGAGATGTGATTGTGTGCTGACCATGCTCACCGTACTTCAGCAAAGCACTGAACAGCATGCCAAACTATAAACTCGCAATCATTTCCATGGAGTCACTGCTACCTTTATCAGTGGAGACTAGGGGGTCCACTCAGAACTATTCCTATGAATAGTGTGAAAGTCCTCTGTTAGCTCAGACTGTAAAAGACTCCTATCCACAAACAACTAAGGGAGATCTGTAATTAACTCTTACCATCAGGTTACATAGGCATTTGCTTTGTAAACAATGATTCTCTGGTCTGCTGGGTAAGGGAATTACATTTTATCTGAAACATGCTCATTCACTGAACTTAAGAAGAACCTCAATAGTCACATGTCAAACAATAGTTTTGAGGATATCCACTTTTGCCTCCAGGACCTCTCCAACAGACAAACTGTACTAAATACACATGGACAGGAGCATACTATTGTTGTTTCTTAAGAATTTAAGAGCTACTAATTATTATAAAAGATGCTCCTGCAATCACAGCACTCCATGAGATTAATAGACACAATCTCTACTCAGCCATACAAATCTAGAAATCTATTTCACATAGGTGGAGTAGTTGTCTTCATGGGGAGGTTTGAAATAAGCTTATGATATAAGTGTTAGGGGTACTAGCTCTCCATGTGAACCTTGGAGCAACTGAATATTCAGCTCTGGTATATAGTCAAGATCAAAAAATACCAAAAAATACCAAGTCATTCCTAAAAAGGTGCGAGTTCACCAAGATAGAGACACCCTTAAGTAAAACATACCACTTCCCAAATGCATCTGGTAATTCTAGAAGACAAGAAATGGTTATAGACTGATCATCCGGAACGGACTCATTTACTACCTTCCTGTCCTGAGAAAACACTTTTTTCATCTTTTCCTGCAGTCTAGCCCTTCTTTTCTTTTTTTCTTCATTTCTTCTTCCTTGAAGAAATTAACCCCACGCATTCCATAATCTTACTTTTTGTGCAGGCAATTTGTAATCCACAACTTATTTTCCTCTGTGCAATCTGCTACAAAGTAGCTAAGGCTAGGGACAAGGAGGACAAATAAAAGCTCTGGGAAAAAAACTGACCTCCTTGAAAGTAGCAAAAGACCAGCTTCCACTCTATTCCAGAAGTGCCTTCCTCTATTGAGCTAAAAAGATAGCTAAATTAGAAAAAAATTAATTTTGTATCACATTATCCTCTGCATTCAAATGAATAAAAACAGAAGAATGCAATGCCACCTTTAACAATAATACTTGGATCAATGTTTGAAATCAATCCTCCTAAAAATACAAGAAATCACTAGAATCCTCATGAATATGTGATCCTTTATGACGTTTATAGAAACAGAAACCAGGTGTAGTTTCAAGACATATCTTAACAGAATAACCTTTCCAAACAGAAAGGGATTTGATTAACAATCAGATTCAGCTGTGAAGCACCCATCTGTGTCTACAAGAATGTCACAAGAAGCAAACTTCAATCTCAGGCAACTTCATTATACTTTGGTTGATGCTACCGGTTAAGTTAAACCAACATGGTAAATAGTGAGCTGTCAGATAGCGAGAAAGTGTACCTCAAAACACTGCATGGTAGCCTAAGGCCTGCAAGTCAGCAAACTGCGCAGCACCTAAACTGAAGCCTCAATACACTGAATATTCTTATAGTTAAAGATGTGTAACCATTTGTCTGTGGAAGAGGAATGGATTTAAGGATATGTATTAAACAATTTTGTTAAAACTTCAGCCTGGCTTGCTGAGATGTATAAACAGACAGCTGCTGCTCTGTTTAATCCATTTAAAATGCGTCTGACACCTTCAATGTTGTTAACTCTCATCTTCAGCTACATCACTTAGCTCAGGTGGCTGAGCTAACATTCAGGGCCCTACACATATTATTGTCTCTGGTAAGAAAGAATAACTTCAGGAAACACCTGCTGACCTAAGGAGTGGAGCTGGGGGGAGATCTAGGGGGCTAGAAACCAACCTTTGTGCTATCGCTGTGTGTACATGGTTCAACCACCACCCAGCTGATTATTACACAAAAACCTTCTATACTGTGTTTACTTTATATCCTTCTCTTTCCCCATTTATTCTTATTAAGGAGTCTCAATGCCCTTGTAAAACCGGAACCCAACCTGTTTTCTGTCACAGAAGCCACAGTCAAGGGATGAATTCGTTTTCTGTTGTGCCTATGTTACCTCTTAGACTATGTTTTGTATTCCTTCAGTTACTTTAATTTGGCCTGTAATTTGACTCCACCTCCCTACCTTTGTGTACCTTTTCCCAACTTCCTTTTCAAAGTGTTAGATCCTAACAGTATTAACATTCTCCTCCGGAACCTCTTGAGATCCTAGCAGTAATTTCATGCACCAGTAATGTTTCATTGAAAATAAACAGACCTAAAACATTGGTAACTTGGGAATAATCAAGAGGTCACATATGTCCTGATATACAACCAAACTACCTAGAGACCTCTGTAATTGCATCACTCATTAATGTATCCCCAGCCAGCCCAATCTCCCTCTGGGTGATGGAAAGCATACTTGTCCAGCTAAGCAGACTGAAAAGGTGTGACCAACAAAAGCAATGAAACCTAATGGGATAGAACCGAGGTACCATAAGGGTTTAGGCTCACTGGATTGGTTTTGTTGTAAGGACTGATAATCAAATCCCAGGTCTGTAGCAAGAAACTGATATTTATTCTGGCACAGCTCTAATATACATTGTGAGGGATTCAAGACACCTCTGGCTTTCCTAATAATAACATGCCAGCCTCTACCAAACCATTCTGGACAGAGGCACGTGAGACATCACTACTGCATAAAATAAAGGAACTATTCCCTGAAAAGCACTGATGCCTCTGTATCCACTTCCCTCCTTCTCAACTGGCAGTATAGAAACTTCGGTCATATGCCAAGAAATGAGTAAATGTCAGAATAATATGTTTAAAACAAAACTGAAACCAAACACCACAGACACACAAATACACACCAGAACTTTAGTCCTTCAAGGACTGAGATATATTCAGAAGAAAAAGAGAGTCTCCTTTCTTATTACATACAGCAAACCTCCTTGTGCCAGCAAAACACTTCCAGTAAACCTTTAGAGTGTAAGTACCTGGTGGTTCTTCTCCAAATCATAAAACTTGGCACCTCTGCACAAAAAAAGGGAACGTTACTTTTCACCCTCAAGATGACCTTCTTAATTGTAACAAGAACTTCAACGTATCAGAGACTACTGAAACAGGCAATATATTACTGGGAGATGTGGAATCTTGGCTACTACAGGGCTTTTAAGAACTTTCCAAACAAATATGCACCAAAAAAATACACAAGTATATCGTTTCTCAGATCAGAGGAAAGGAATATGTGGTCATTGAGATTCATCCTTGAACAATTTTCCTGAGATTCAATGTCATTACTAGAAAAAGTTTAAAAATATCTAAGACAATATGTATTTTCCTCAAAATTATTCTTCACTTTCCCTAAAACTCAAACATAAGACATTCCAGTCTGAAGCACTCCTCTCCTAAGGATTAGATTTTTACTCTCCTAAGGATTAGATTTTTACTCTAAAGTGGTCTAATGGAAAAAGAAAAGCTGCTCCAAAGTTTCGTTCATCCATTGCCTTCTAAAACATGCAGGTTGAATCAAGCCCTGGCACTTGCCTCTGCCCAAAGAATCTGGCAGAGTCTTGTTCACTGGATTAGACCAAAATCTTACTGTGAGCACAATGAATTTTTTTCTTGGTCTAGCTGGGTCAGCACACAACTGGGAATAGTTTGTAATGCTAACAGGCAGAGAAAAATACAATACTCTATGTACTCAAGCAAATTATCATATTCTTAAATTATTTTAATTCTATTCTATTTTTTTTTGTCTTAAACACAATTGAAGTCACTTGTTTCCATTTCAGTGAACACCTATTTTTCTGAATTTGCTGTTAAACTAAAATGGAGAGAGTGAGTCTGTGGTTTTCATCAAGGCTTTCTTTTTCTGTTGCTTTAATGGCATGTTGAAATCCACAGAAGAACAATCACTTGCTCTCATTACTTTTCAGTCTTCAATTACAGCACTACAGAGGAGCAATCTTATTCTGGATTTTTTTTTTTTTTAATGGGAATAATTAAATCTCACAATTTACTGAATTCTCAAACTCCAACTACAATAGCAAACACTGTACACAAGCTAAGTAAAGATAACGAATTATAGTAGATAATATAACACTACATAAGTGTAATTATACAGTTTCAATAGTTGTTCTTGTCAGGGGAATGATGAATCAGATGAATCTGAAGTTTACACTGAATTTTGTTGAATTCAGCCTAAGAACCAACTTACGTGACAGAGTCGGAGATCTCTGGTCCAGGCTTTGGGATCAAGTCATGATAAAGGACAAGTGCTTTTCTGGAAATAACTGTCACATCCTAGCCTTCATGGATTCATTTTCATCCTTGTTGGCAGAAGCTGGATTTTCTTTCTCCTTCTAGACTTCTTAGTATCATAAAGTACCACCATTTGGGGTATTAAAGACAAACCTCCAGTCTGTCATTCCAGCACTAAGGACTGGGGCACAGGTGAGGTCCCTTTCCTTAGCAGACAACAGGTGTGGATGACGCAGAAGCAAAGAAATCCACAATAGTCTTTGTCATGTAAAGAGTGGGAAAGCAAGTCACCACAGTCAGATAAATTATGGCCAAATACACAAGAGGTTGGGGTACGACTCCAAAAAAATCTCAACTCGGCTCCATCATGAGACTTTGATGTGAACTTGAGCAAACTTTTTACCTTCTTTCTCCTTTCTTTACTACAGCAGCTTAGACTGCAGCATCTTTAGGAAAGAACTACGTGTTAGCATATAGAGTTAGAGACCTTCATCTTAATTTGATCCTCTAGGCACCTCTGCAATTACAAACAACAATAAGGAAAGGAAATGATCAAATAATTAATGTGAAAAAACACTGAGATGCATCTTATAAATTATGCAAGTAGCTACAGTTATTAATAACTTCCTAAATTATTGAAACTAAGCCAACAATAGAAATAGATCTTTTTTTTTTTTAATCACTTCCTTCTATTACCATCACTCTGTAAGACAGAAAACTACAATGGCGCATTTAACCTGAGTGAGGACACTACCACTACTAAGTGCTGCCTTTGGGCAGAAAGCCTTGCAGGGGCACTTTTCCATTTAAATGATTTGCAAAGTCATAATATTTCTATGTCCGTATTAAATTATATAGAGGTTATTTTTTTATTACTGAATATAAATTTGGGGCTTCTGTTATCTGCCATGCTGTCTTAAAATAATTCCAAGGTTATGCTGTCATCGCGTAACTCTGGAAATTTGTAACCCTAATTCAAGCACTAGAAATATAACACATAATGTACAGAAAAAGAAACAATGTAATACCAAGCATAATTTTCTACTATGATAACTTAGGGAGTGGCTGAGCAGAAAATTCATCTTTCATATTGTACGCATCAGTAGTCCATAAAGTGAAGATCACACCTCAATCAAATGTTTGAATGATAATATTTCTTGTGAAGCCATTTCCAAAGTGTCAAAAGACAACAGCAATACTTTTCTGAAGTCCTGAAGTCAACTGTTTGGATATCTGGAAGCTGATATAACAGAGAAACCTGTTTTCACTCAAGTTCACTTTGTACTCAATATTCCCAGCTCTACTCTCTGGTTTATTTGTGAGATCAAACACAAAGCATTCCTAGAAGATGCAGCTTTCACACCAATACAAAATGATAGGAGAAATCAGCAATAAAGCTCCTTAGTTGCCAGATACTAAGAAAAGCAGTGAACTTATTTATACTTTGTATAACCAAGAGTGTTAAAAGGCTGAGAACTGCAGGCAAAATACTCCACAAAGACATTTCCTGGCAAGCTGTTTGTTAAACCTGAAGTTCTGCCACACCACGACATACTTTACTTTGTACTAGGCATTTCACAGCCCCATGGTTCATCTTTCCGTAAAATAGAGGGGAACAAGGACTAAGACTTCTCTTGTAAAGCAGCCCACTACACACTAATGAAAATCACCGTGGATGAAGATGAAGCATTACCATCACTATATCAAACAGAAATATAACTTCACTTAGTGGGAAGACAGCAAAGCATGCAGAGATAGAAGAGAATCTGCTAGCAAACACCAGGTTCAGCTGGTAACACATACACAAAGAAATATAAAGATCTAAAAAGACTCTAATAAAGCAACAGCTTTACTAAATGCACCAATCAATTAATTATATCCGATTCGCACCATGAAAGAGCAGGATCTGTAACATGTTAAGAGCCATGGCTGTGCACAAATGCAAAGAAGATGCCTCTTTTGTATTTGTTTCTCCAAGACAGAAACAATTTAAAGAAAAAAGGCAGGTCAAAGTCTGTGATAACTTTCTGTTTTACAAAAATTAACCAGTCAAAATTGTTAAGTGCTACATTGCAGATGGCTCCACAGTTCTTGGCAGCCTAGGTTTCATAGTGGTAAGCAAAACATGCTGAGAATGGACAGCAGAACGGTGTCTGCCTCCATCCCAAGGCAGGAAAAGTGCAATTAAATTGGTTTTCACCATCATGCAGGAACTCAAACTCAGGATTACTCACAAAAATATAGTGAAATCTAAATGAATAGAATGCAGGAGATGAAGCACAGATCAACGACTTGTGGAAAAAAAGCTCTGCTCAAGGAAACGGCTCAGCAGAACCTAGTTGTAGTAGTAAGAAAAGCTGCAGTTTCACATCAGTAAGGGCACTCTTTCATGATTTTTACAGGACAAAGCTGTTTCCTGTAGAGTCAAGCACCTAACAGAGGGTAGCTAGCAACAAAACAAAACCACACGGTAAAACCTGCACAGACACTTGTTTAATATTATTTAATATTAGTTTAATATTAGTTGAACATCAGAAAACATTTCAAATGTATTACCCACGCTTTGCCTTAGAGTCTACAATTTTGCTGCACTGACGTGTGGCTATGAACATCCACTCAAGAAATGGTACACAGCAATACTACCCTTTCCACTGAGCCACATGTCAGATCTACAAAGAAATTTAAATACAACAGGACCCACACCGTGGACCTTTTATTTTTGGCCAATAGGACCTTAATGGCATGACAAAGATAGCATGAAGGTAACCACTCAGGACACTAAATTTTCACCTTTATAAAGTTTGGCAACCAAGTTTTGCATGAACTTTAACAGTGTGTTACTCGTTTTCTGAGCACTCAGGTTAAACCACCTTGTCAAAGAGTAGTGAGTACATGAAACCTCTGCTAATGTCTAGAGACTGTAGTTTGACACAACAGAATAAAAGAATTTACACAGGCAAATAATTGAATTGAGACAGTAAATAGACATTCATACTGATTCTAGCTCGTGTTCCCCCCTCTGACTGCATCTCAGCTACAGGCTGATAACAATGAGGTGCACAGTGATAATTCAATTAACAGAATAGTCAGTATTACTGTAGGAAGCAACACTGTATTTATCGGAAAATAAAGACGCCTTACCTTCAGAGCAAGATACAGTGTGCAGTAGAAAATGTACAGGCACTGACTCTGAGTCAGCACAACCAACTGTAAACAGCCACCAGTTCTGCAAGCAATGCCACCTTCTGCTCAGACTGAGACAGGTATACTACAGGAAAAACACGAACCACAATCATGTAGCTAAAGCCCCCTGAGAACGTATGAGGTCCGATACAAAACCCCCAAGACTAACGCTATAGCTTGGGAACCAAGAGTGGGAGGGTAGAAAAAAAGAGATGGTTATAGAACATGTTCTAACCTGCCACAGTGCAAGAAGGCTCAACTTGATTGCTTTTCACTCAGTATGAGTGGACGCATGTTAAAATATAGGCATTTTCTTACCCTCAGTCGGAAAAGGTCAATGTGCAAGAGTGAACAGTGAATTAACATCAGGTTTCTCTTGAATCTGAAAAAATCCACTACTGGAAATTTCCAATTATTGACTGAGGCTTACCATGAAGAGATCCCAAAGATCAAGTTGGTGCTCAAAGGAACTAGTGTTTCGTCAATAGATGATGTGAAAACAAAAAAGAAGAGATCCTCAACGTCTTTTCAGAAAACGATCTGCAGAATTGCTTTGAATGTCGGTAGCATTGTATGCAGCTGTGTGTCAAGTCAGAAGGGAAATATTTTGAAGCTGATCACAATTTATTTTCTTAATTTGTTAAATAAAAGAAGTTACAGGCACAGTCTTGGGGTTGGTTGTTTGGGTTTTTTTTTTTGTGGCAGGCAGCGTATATGCAGAAAAGAACAAAAGATCAGTGTAAATCCATCCATAATCAGAGATCTTTACAATTATCCAGCATTTGATTTGGGATGTTTATAGATTCTTTTTCCTTTCTTTTTTTAACCTCCTTAAATGTGTCCTCTCTTTATAAAACACACAGCTCAATCTCTGTAAAGGCAGACAAAAATGGTATATATCCAATGAGAAGCAACAACTTGCAGGAAGAAAAGTCCACAGCAAATGTAACCGTCATATACCCATGGGGATGGGAGAGATTTCAAGAAGTTACAGGCCCAACTCCTGTATCAAGACAAGCTCAGTTTTGCCTATGTAATTGCTGATCAAGGTTTGACTGACCTATGATTAAAGACCAGACACGGAGACTTCAGATCTTGACCAGAAGGTCTAATCCACTGTCTTTTTCTATTGCAATGCTTCTTAACTATTTCTTACAAAAATGTAAACCTACAAATTCCCATGTCATGCATCAAAAACATGGAGTATAGTGGGATATTTTTCCTCCTCTTTTTAAAAGGAAACTTATTTTAAATGTGTCAGTATTCTGACAATCACCACTACCCTTAAAACTAAGAAATATACCTAGCAATGGTAGTACATATGCCTAGAATCCCAGTGTAAGATTGAGCAGGCATTGAAATAATATCACTTTTTTTGGGGAAAAAAGTCAACCCTACTTAGAACTACAATATTTTCACTAATATTAACAAAGAAAGTTGCATATCAGAGTTTTGCCTCTTACTATTAATGATACTTACTTTCTGGTCAGTATATGCTCAGTCACAAAATCCATTGCTATAAGACAAAGATAATTTTATACTATGAGTAAAGCAGAGCTATTTTGTGTTATAAATATACTGCAACTGGGAGGTTTTGCTCTGCTTTTAGGAACAGAACATCCCAAAAAGAAAAAATATCTTTTGATATTTGAAGAGCTCTTTATATGTCGAAAGCCAAATTTCATAAGAAATAAGTAGAGCAAATCAATTTCTTCATTTGAAGGAATAAAAAAAAACTTAGAAAACCTGAAGAGAAGAATAACATAAAAAAATCCACCAGCTTGCTTTACCTTCACTGCATGTCTTCTGCACAGGGTTTCGACCACAGCTCCACAGTTCTCTGCAAATTCTATGTGAGCCTTGGGGTCCCTACAATGTGTCTACCTGTCACGACAAAGGCCGAATTGTGCATTCATTCCCTATATTCTACAAAGCCCTTTAGTGACCTTCAATCTTCTCAGCAGCCTGAAGCTTTCTAGCTTTCTCTCAAAGGAATACAAGTGTAAACTCCTTTTAAGGGTCTAATTCATGCAGGCAGGAAAAAGTAAATCTGTGTATACATTTGGATAAGCAAGATCTGACTCAAGGTAGGAGAAAGGAACAATGGGATTTTCTAGGAAGTTTACTCAGATCTGAACAGAAGTAGAGTTAAGCCAGTGCTTTTTACATCACAAAATTCACCAGTGATAATTGTAAACTGTAGCATTACTAAAGTAAAAAAAGCTCAATGTAGATAAAGGAAACAATTTAGTAAAACAACTACCCATGCCATCAGTTCTCCACAGGGTCTAATAAGTCTGAAGTCAATCAAGAAGTCTAAACCCCATCCCTCTGGAAAATTTAGAGCAGCAGCTTCTGGGAATTTGTCACATATATTGTTGTAAAATGGCTCGCAGTGTGGCTCAGAGTTCAGTTACATCTACGCAGAAATAGAAGCTCAGCAGAGTTTTTGCACTTGAATCATCATCAAAATTCTCCTGGTCCAACCAAGGAGTCTGGAGCCAGGAGTATTCATTGTTTAGATGAGGATCTTTCTCTAAAGGGTGTATCTGGCCTGATCAAATTAGCACTATCCCCTTCCTCTGTGGGGGCAGAGCAATTATACCATTATACAAAAGGGAGACAGACAGTGAAAGACAAGCCTTTCAATATTTCAACTCTATCAGCTCTGCTTGGAAATGCATTTGCACTTGTAGGATGAGCTTTAGCACACATACATTTGTCCTCAGTAAGTAAAACTTCAAGAAGTTTGCTTTTACGAAACCAACACATGGAAAAGCAAGATCTTGCATCAAGAACAGATCTGCTACTGCTAGCCTATGGCCACAAGGGACAATCACTGAAACCCAGCTCTCCACATTTATGGTCCAGGGGTCTAAGTCGTGCCCACAGTGTATCCACTGCACCTATAGTAAAACTTTCTGGAACAAGAACACTTACCACTACAGTAGTAAAAGTTCTCAACAGCACTAGTAATGGTAGTTCAGCATGTCAAATGATGCAACAAAAATCAGCCTCCAACATAAGAACTGTGAGATCCTTGCAAAAATCTGTGAAAATCAATTTCTGAACTGTGGCCATATCACCTGGTCCCCTAATAGCCAGGCTCAGTCAGCCACTAAGAAAAGAGGGGGGCACTTGCACAAGAAAGACAATTATCTGCTGAATAGAAGGGCTTTAGCAATTTACTGACACACAAAATATAGTACTTAAGACAAGAGTACTTATTTATAGACTATTTGTTTTAAAAAAAATAGACAACAGAAACTTCCATTTCTTTCCCAAGATGACTTTTAATCAATTTCCCACCTGTACTTTAGATTAATATATGCCTTCTTTCCATGACATTAAAATGTGGCTGTGGGAATTCAAGATTAGTTTATAGTCAAAAATTCCATGGAACTGTGGCTCACAGTTCTACGCTCAGCTTGCAAACATACTCTGGAAAAACAAGACCCTAAATAACAGATGATATTTCAAAGCTAGTAGATGCCACATGGCAAGATACAAAGCCATCAAGAAAGAAGAGATTTTGTAAAAAGTAAATAAAAATGTAGTACCAAAAATTGACTATATTTATTTCATACCCCCACAGGTTTTAGTTTCATTCCCAAATGTTGCTATACCAATAAATCCTGCTTCCGCAGGAAGTTAAAGCAACACGAAGGATAGAGAAAATGACATATAAACAATCTGTGTGTTGACAAGAAGGCAGTTTTGTAATATGTTGTTATTTATGACCAACACTTAAGCAGATGGAAGATGCATCAAAATGAGAGTTTCATTTAAAACATGCAGGCCAGGGAAAAGTTTAGGCAGGAGAGGCTTGCCATAGGGAAATACAAGTCGCTTAACAGCTAGAATTGCAATACAATACTTGTTTTAACCTAAAAAGAAACACATGGTCACATACTGGAGACTGTGAAAGATGCAACACAGGCATGGTCTCTCAAATAGGCAGTGAAATTAGAAGTGTGGAGTAAAGCCTTTCCTAGGGATCCACCTACCGTGGGCAGCCCTCTGGCTTCCTGGAGGAAGCAGAAAATCGCATGACATGTCATGCTGGAAGTCTGTCATTTTGCTTCCTTCCCCCACTACAGGTAACATCTTGTCTTTTTACAGGTGCAGGCTCTGAACCATAGTGCAGAATTCTGAACACTACCTGACTATATTTGCATTCATTAGTCCACTGTGTTCATCGGACATCCCAGGAGCTTCCTCCCTTAGAGGTACATGGTGATAGAGCAGAAGGAAGGAGCAGACTGGCCCAACAGGCCAATAAGCAGTTTCCACCCATAACTCTGAACAACACAACATGCTTCTCCCAATGAATGCACTCATTTTAGCTGCACTGCTTTCCTTTGTATTAGCTCATGCATGACAGCGGAAAATAAAATAGCAAGGGAAAATATTTACACCTCCTCTCCCGCTCCCCCATTTCATTGGATTCCAAACTAGTTTGGAAGCCCTTCTGGCATCAGCCCTGAAGTACTGACAGCCTAAGGGAGCTTTTAATACCCAAGAGTCCAGCTCTCTATTTTCCTCTCAATTGGCAAGGTCCCTTAGTCATACCATGGAACACAAGAGAAAGCAAAGCAGCTTTAGAATAGCAGTCTTTTTCTAATAACTGATTTCCCAATCAAAGCTGAATTGTAAGACTTTCCCACCCACCAATGAGGCATCCATATACAATGCTACGATAATAATCGTCTCACTCCTTTCCCACACACACAGCCAATCCGGCTCCCCATGTCACATGCTTGTGTTATATCTGTAGTTTGGTCTCCAAACCAGTTATATGCTCTGTATGCACCTTTTTGCCTCCCTCTGCTAACTCTGAGCTCATTAGCCAATTTCAGCTGCGTTTGACAGGAAGGAAGAACCCTTGAAAACATTTATGTTTGTTGCAGGAATCAGCGGCAAAGCAAGCAAACGGACCATTTAAAACCCTGGCCTGGGAAAAGGCCATGAAAGCTCCCCCTGACCAGGCCCCAGTGAGCCTACACAACAGATGAGCCTCAAGACACAAACCCATAGGAAACTAAGGTTCATTAGCTCTGTTTCTCCCCAAGCTATTTGATTTTTCGCCTAGGCTCCCTACAGCTTCATCCAAGCTCCATGACACTAACCACAAACTCAGCCTGCAATATTTAGCAACATTGTCTCTGCCTGGCAAAGTACTTAAGTGCAATGTGGAAAACAATGCACAGGAAAGCAAGAGCACCATGCTGGCAACAAGTAATATCGCAGAAGTGACACCAAATGCAAGTCAGGTTCCTCCCATCTGCTGGCCTCTGTCATCTTTTAACTTGCAGGAAATGTCAGACAGCAAGCCCACATAATGAAGCACTGTCACTAGAGCAAAGGTGCCTGACAACGTCCTCCCTTCCCAGCAACTCACTCTTAAGCCTAAAGCATGTTGATATTATCACCTGGGAAGATGCACATGGAGCCACTTGGAGAAGACCAGGGGCAAAAATACAGGTTGCACTAGAGAAATTTCATCTTGATACAAGAAAATTTTTACTGTGAAATCGGTCACTGGAACAACCTCTGCATGGACGTTGTAGTGTGCCCGTCACAGGAAGTTTTCAAGATGCACTGGAACAGCATGCTAGATAATCTCATCCAGGCTGCCTTTCCCTCAAAGGAATGGACCACATGAACTTTCAAGATCCCTTCCAACCTGGGCTGTTCTGTAATTCTAAGATTCTGAAAGAAAGGGTCTGTCCCTTGTGTTGATACCCAGTCCCACATATGGAGCCACACAGCACTCCTGCTGTGCCAGGCCCATTCACAACAAAGAGGCTGGGGAAGAAGCCAGGATTAGGGAGGGACTCCTTTTCTTTTGGTGTTGCAGCTGGCTCAAATGCACAGCAAATTTCAGTTTTAGAACACCTTTCTGGAGGTTGTGCCTGAGCTTTGTTATGTTAATAACAGCTAGACAATAGTCTTCATGTGAATATAAAATTAACTATCAAGAAAAACAAATTTAAAATATAGTTCTGGTTTGTCTGGGATTATTTGCAAGCTCAAATTGAATTTATCCAACAAGTATGGCCAGGTAAAAGTAGAAATTAAAGTAATCAAACAAATCCCTTAAAAAATAGAGTATTTTGACATTTCTTCTCAAAATATGTTTCTCTCCTCTGAGAAATATTTACTTTGGATTATTTCCCTTCTTCATCCACTGACTGAAACACTGTTTCACTTAATACTTCCTCTAGTTTTTGACAGACTTTGAAAGGTTGAAGTTTACCTTCACAAAAAATTAAAAGAACAAAAATTTCTCCATTGAGATCAATGATTTTTTTTTTTTGAGAAGAAAAGAAATCTGCAATTCCATGAGAGTTCCTGTTTCTTTCCCTGCAGCAATTCACAACTTTGTGTAGTTAAAATGCCGATTAGGCTTGCAAAGGTTATGGCTTTATGACTTCTGCTTTGTAAAAATGCAAGTGGATGTTTTTAGGTCTGATGCATAAGAGTGTGTAGCACGACTTATGAGATTTAGCCCATTTTCAGTGTTGAGACTACAGAGCTACAGATACAGCATTGGCTCAAATTCACAAGTTATAACAACTGAGTTAACTGTTAACAGCTAGAGTGGAAAATAAAGATTTTGCAGCTTGTTAAAATGGGTTGGTCAAAAGGCTTGCCAAATTTGTTTTGGCAGTGAACATTCTGATAAGGACCTCACAGTGTGATTTACAGCAACGCAGCTACAGCAGTGCTGGTGATGTCAGACACATTTTACACAATAGCCTCCTAAGAGAAAACTGCCTGATTGTGCAGCAGGGCACATTACCAGGTATTGTTTATGAGACAGCAGCAAACCAAATATGCAAAATAAATTAGCATAGTAAGTATTAAGAAGCAAGATTAGAGTTTTTCTTCACGAGTGCCTTTCCTCAGGGTTGATGATTATTAAAAGCCTTGATTTGCTAATTGTAAAGGTTAACCTAATTTTAAAACCATGAAAATGCATGTGGATTAGAAACTGTAAACTACCTTGTCTCATTATTCTACACATCTTTATGGCAATGACTGCTTTGGCTTCTGCAAGGGGGAAAAAATCCCAAAGAGCACCATATCCCCCCAAAAGCTAACCCACACAATTCACTCCTTTCATGCTTTTCTGCAGGTCTGGAAGCATTTGCTAGTAGAAAGCAGGGCAAATAACATCTGGTGACTGCCCCTCCATCCCAGGAGGGGTCCCCCACCCCCTCTGTGCAGGAAACAGAGGCACTGGTGGTGGAGTAGATGCTAGGACCACGTGCGAGCTGGGCAGGTAATGGGAGTGAACTTTCCCCTCCACTGCCCCCTGACCATGGGGCCCCATCACCGGGGCTGCTGTGAGGTGGGGGTGGCTGCCACTGCAGCAGCCAGGATCTCCCACAAATGACATGAAGTACACTGCAGTTCCCTCCCAAAAACAGAATCAATCAAGTACTCGCTCATATCCCACTTAAAAATATTCTTCTCATGCAACTTCTCACTCACTCTGTGGTACCATGTCCATAATTTTTCATAGTTATCTTTCCCTGCCTTTGGTTATATTCCTCTTAAGCATTAAGATGTGAACAGGGAGAGCCAACAATAACAAAAAAGGCTCAGGGACTATCTTGAAGGAGTTCATAAAGACAAAAGGAAAATACTGTTACAAATATTGGCTGTTGTATGCTCTGAAGCGTGGCCGAAATGAAAACAGGTTAGTAGTCTCACATCAAACCTGCACGCATTGCAACAGCTGCCATTCGTGTAAAGCAGCACAACAGGATACTTGGGCCATGTCTTGCAAGAGGAGACATGTAAAAGAATATTAAAAAAAAAAAAAAAAAAAAAAAAAAAAACCACCCCATTTCTGCCCTCTATATAGCCTGTCTTTCAAATAAATGACATGAAATACCTTGAAGGTGGCAGAGATTAAAACCATCTTATTTTCATGCAAACAGGAATTTTGAAGTTATTTTCACCTCCTGCCTCCCAGTGCATTTCCTTCTAACAACGTAAACATTAGTCAGAATACTGTCAAAATGTTTACCAAGCTGTTCAGATGAATTAAAAAAAAAAAAACGGAAGGGGAGGGGATTATCTCTTTCCTCTGTCCATCCAACCAGCATCCCTGCCCATAGCAGGGGTCTTGAAACTAAATGATCTTTAAGGTCCCTTCCAACCCTAACTATTCTAGGATTCTAGGATTCTGTGATTCTATGATTCTATGATATCTTCTTCCATCAAGCAGCAAGTCTGATTAGTTGCTTCCTTCCCATCCCCTCTTTGTTACTCATCACACCTGCTGTCCCAATTTTTCACATTTGAAATTCGTATGGCAATCTTTTGAGGCCAAAACTAAGGGCCAGGATATAGCAAAAGCAAGATGGTGTAAATCCAGCAGTGTCATGGAGTCGTAGTGATTTACACAAGCTGTTCCAATGGCTTGCTTTGCCTCCTCAGAAGCGCAGCACAACTTGTGTGACCATAAAACAATAAATAACAACAATAAAAGTGCTCTGCACACATTCTAACTTGAATAATTGCTTTCTGTCTCTCTCCATTCCCCTCAAAGTCTCAGCAGGACATAGCTACTCCCATTACTTGCTTTACTAACTCAAAAAAAATCTAAGCTCTTAAAGTGATACATCCCCACAGACTTTAGGAATGGATTTACGCAGCAAAGCAGAGGCACCTTGGCAGCAAATGCCAAAATCCCTGTGATGCCTTGAGAGATACTGCAGGGAAACGGCTGCAAGGTAGGTTTTGGCAGATTAGCCAGGTATGGATTTATAAGGGAAAGCAGGAGGGCTTTCAGCACTTGTCATTGATTTACAGATGGCCACAGAGGAGTCTACTGGCTCACTGACCCTCAGCTGTTTGCACAAAACCATCCAGTACCATGAGGACAGAAGAGGTATATGCAGCTCTATAAACCTAGGTTCAGCCAGGACCTCCACAGTTCTTCAACTGTCCTCTCATCCTTACCCTTCTTCTTCTGACCTATCCTGTGCTTCCTGACCCAAAGTCTCTCATAAAAGCATCCATGAACGTAATGAAAGAAAGATATCAGTAAAGAGCCCTGGGAAACAGAAGAGAAAAGAATGTTGAAGGGCTAGAGATTCATGCAGATAAATGTTGCAAAGGAAAAAGAGATTGACTAGAAATTTTGCATGCAGGAATAAAACTGCGAAAGCCATGTATGCATTTCTACTGAAATGGAGTGGGGAGATGCAAGGTGGATTGTCAAAAGCTCTGCGCACTGGCCTGGCTTTTCTGTTTATCTCCATGATAATGCTGTTACTGATATCAATACTTAGGTCAGCAGCTTAGTAGCTCCCTACAAGGAATGTGGTGCATACATTAAAATGAGAGTGCAGAACTGAAGGAGAAGGGTCTGGGAAAGAGAAAAGAAAAGAAGAAGAACAGGATCCTGTTGTGTTATCAGGCATATGTCCTTGTGCAATTTTGCCTGCTCAGTGATGTGCTATTAACTTACTTCTCTGTCTTCCAGAATGGGAAAGTCCATATCCATGCAACCATGACAACAGCACACAAGTACAGATTACCTGCACAGTAAAACAGGCACTTTAAGAGATCAATGAAAGCAAAAAATCTCCTATAAGGTTTACCAAGTGAATGTCTTCAGTCACTGGATTGCCTGTGTGAAGTTGACCACCACTGCAGGTTTGGAAAAACTTCAAAGATTAACATTTGTTTAGAACACCTAACCATTTTTGGTAAAACAAACAAATAATCAGAAAAATACACACACTAATACTAAGCTATTGTTTCTCTCTAAACCTGGAGTACTATTAAATTTTTTGTATTGTCATTGTAGCTTCAGAGTAGTATAAACCTTAACATATGAAATTACAGCATTTATCCATTCACCAGAAAAAGTGACAAAAACCACTAATGCCACTTAGCTTCATTTGAATACTGCTGGAAAAGCAAAAGCCACTTTTCTCAAAGTGAGAAACACCACAACTGAGGCAGTGCAGTTTTCCTTCAGTTTACACCTGTGAAGTCCCAGCACAGCCTGGCAGTTGTGGCTTTAAGGACCCAAAATGATTTACTGATTGCTCAAGTCCAGCAAAAATTGGTGTGAAAGTACAGGTCTGTGTTAGAGAGAGGTATGTAGAGCTCATCAAATACAACTCAGAGAGAATGATTTCCAGGACTTTTTGTGGGAAGACCTTTGGAACTCCATCTGTAATGAGTTATTATCACTAACCTGTATATTGCTTTAGCATCCAGAAGTTCTCAGCAAGATCAGGGCCCCAGTTAATTTTTTGCACAAAAAACTCCAAGACAGAACTCCTGCTGCAAACCTCTCTGGCTGTAAGCCTGGCCAGTTTTAGTGAAGCGAGGATACAATCCTGAACCAACCACAGAGCAGAAAGCTACACAACACTAAGACTCTAAGGGAGCTCATCATAGAGTGCAGGATTCCAAATCTGCACCCTGACTCATAACCTGGCAGACCACCTTCTTCCACAAGACATAGCTGGTATTCCTGTAGACTGAACCCTGTGATAGTAACTTTGCAGAACAGCAACACAAGTCAATAGAGGTAATTCTCATGCGCACAGAAACACAAAATCAGGTAGTTAATACCATCTGCCTCTGACAGCCTTTCACATCACAGGTGCTTCCTACCAGGGCAGCTCTGATATCACCACAGAACTTCTTCATTACCTTAGTATCTCAAAAAAAACCCAAAAAAAACAAACCAAAAAAAAAGACTCGTAGAACTAACAACTCATTCAAAATCTTTGCCTAAGGGATCTGGGATTTGGTGGTGAGAAAAAGAAACTGGTGCAATCCACAGGCAGTCAGCTGCAGATCAGCAGCAAAAAACTGATCAAATTCTACCTCTTCTCCAACCCTAGGATGGGAGCAATCTATGGCCATTTTAAAGACATAACATATTGTTCAAAGTGGAGCCTGCCTGTACTAGACAACATGTTGAGGGTGATGCATCTGCTTCCATGACAGAACAATTATTTTAGCCACTGAATCTGTACTTTTTATAGCCAAAGACTATAGATTCAAGCCCTGTTGTCAATGAGCCACCATAAGATGTTTTACATTATCGTATCTCTGTACAGCGAGAGCTAACTATGGCTTCCAGGATCCCACACTGCTGCTTTTAAATAGCACCACATCAATTAAAACTCTACAAAGAGAGTAGGGATTCTCAAGGGACTGCAATTCTGTGCTTTATGGTGCTAATTATCTTTTTTCTCATGCCACCGGTACACAGTGAAATGTAAACCAGAAATGGCACCATGCACAAAACTAAGCTTTTGTTTTTTAAAGTCACTGCGATTTTTTTCTTTTGCTTTGTCACCCTTCCAGATAAACAATGTGGCATCCTTCTCTGTAAAGGATAGCTACGACATAATGATAATTTTTGACTACGCAAAGGGCAGATTGTTTTTTCTATGACAATACAGTGAAAAAAATAAAAGTGTCATTTTTAAATCCATGTAAACCCTCCCTATTCATCCCCACATCGCTTCACGTTAGAGACACAAGCTTAACCAAAAGGATAGCTTGTTTTAAAGTAAAAGAAGGACTGAAGGGATGTAAGGGTCATTACTTGCAAGACCAGGAGATTAAAACTTAGGAGCTCAAGAAGAGATTTTCAAAACAGATTAGTTTGGGCATAACTCTGCTTTTAATACAGCAGCAATAAAATTCCCATTGTCTACAAAGTGGGAAGTGCTACTATTTCATTTGGGAAAAGAGGATCGGCATCATACACTTTAAAATACCCAACAATTTCAAAGTCCTTTGCTACCAGGAACACAAGTTTTACCACTTCTTACACGGGCAGCAGGTTGGGAAATGTGGGTTTGTGAGGACTGCCTTATTTAATCTTGAAAGCTCAGAGCCTTACTATAACGTATCTTAAGATGATAGGACACGAGCTGGCCTTTCATTACTGAGAGATCATAAAATCCTGAAAGCCAGTGACCCTTATAGGGGACTATGGTGGTTCACAGCAGCTTGTCCTCTTTTTTTTTCTCTACCTTCACTAGGTTAACACCTGTTGCTGTACTCTAGAAAAAAAAAAAATCCACACTCTGTATAGGAACAGGGTGTGATGTTATGGTTCGTGCTTTACTATCTACTTGGGTAGACACAGACTAGATTAAAAGCTTGGAAATATATGACCCTGTCCTCTGTGTCTTTATGGGATTAAATCTTTCCTTGACTCTAGTTTTCCAGCTCAGCAACTTCCTGGGCTGAATCAACTCTACCCATTGTAGGACTTCTAGAAAAAAGATGCAGAAAAAATGGGAAGGAGCAGCACACTGAGAGCAATAAGTGATTTTATACTGTAGCCAACCACAGGGATGGTGAAAGTCTTTTAATGGCAGTGTAGTAAAGAGAAGATCAAATAGAAATTGCTAGAAACAACCTTCTATTCCCAGCTCATCCTACTGCTCGAAGATGGCAAACCTTGATCAGCATAAAAAGGTATTATAACTGGAAGAACTTCTGCTCCTAGAAAAGCTCCAAGTGACTGACTTGGAGGTGGGTGGAGGGGAATATAAAAGCCTATTATTTGTTTTGAGATATTAATTAATCTATCGAGTTTCTGTTGAAGATCAGAGACCATAAATGGTCCATAAATGTTGGTGGACAAGAAAACTCACTAGAGCAAAAGAACTACAGAACAGAGGCAATTGTTTTAAGCCACAAACTTGAGGGGGGTGGAGGGGTGGGGCACAGCCCAAAGCATAAGACCGGTTTGCATCTGGTGAAGGAATACCTTTTTTTCTCATGGCCACAGGCCCAATTGTACCTTCTGCATTTCCTTTCTGAATGGCAAGCAGACACAAAAGTGAAACACAAAAAGATGGCAAGGGATCACAAAGGCCCTCCAATAAGTCTGCCAGAAGATCACGCACCCCTTCTGACCTCAACAATGCTGGAGACTGCATCCGCTGGTACAGCAGAAATTTGGAGATCAGTTCACAGTTACAATTAGGGGTATTCTCGCAGGTGCAAATGACTCCACAGAACTTCATTTATGCCTTCCTTTTTAACAATGGTTGAATGTAGGAACACAGCAACCCACACCTACAAACAGCCCTAACAGATGCAACAAAGCTTCTTTACAGGCACCTAGATCCATCCATACTGATAGATTTTAAGAGCAAGGCCTGAGCAGGCAGCTCTGGATGACAGTCTCCACAACCTCAGAAACATAGAGGCCACCAAAGAGGGAGGTCCATAAGCTTGGGTCAAATGATATCCATGCTCTGTTTAGGCCACAGAAGTTACTTCTGGGTACCTCAAATTCTTGAATCAAAGGTTTGCTTTTTCTCTGTGATGTTTTCCCCTGTGCCATTTCCAACTGCTTTATCAGCTCTCACAGTTTTTTATTTGTTTGCTTAAAATGAAATGAGCCTAAGGCTGTGCTTGGTTTCAGCATAGTTTATTTGATCATGCTGTACTTCAGGTATTGCATCCTTTCAACAGCATTGGGCCTTGGCAGCTCTGCTGGAGCTCTAGCACACAGAGAGGACAGATTCATTGCCTCATGTATTTTCAAAGGAATTTTTCCTCTTCTTTTACTGAGAATTATGCAGGAAGCACAAGCAGAAACTTCATATTCTCTATTGTCATATGCATTCTATCTACAATATTGTATTCTCTGAAGACAAAGTGAGAGAACTTGATGCCCCTTTGCTCTCCTACTTACACAGTATCACTTTGAGTACTTAAATTAACATTGTATGCCTGCCATTAAAGGAATGCTCCGTCTTTAACCATGAGGTGTGCACATTCCCACACTCATCTTATGCAAACCGCTTATTGTCGCTTTAAAAACACTCCTGTTTAGCTTTCACCATTAAATTAACTAGGCATCTTGCATATGTGATATGGGATCATTTTAGCTTGTCTCTAATGGGAAGAAAAAGAAGTTTACTCTACCTCATGCTGCATGGAGTTAGAGACCAAATTTGCCTTTGATACTTTCCCATATTAAATCAAGATAATTCCAGAACAAAGCCTCTGTGAACACTTGCAGGGCATACAGGCAAAAAGGAAAAAGGAAATGAAGTGATCTTTGCTTTGGCAGGTCTCAGCAACAGGTCTGACTGGCATTACCGCAACACTAACTTTGTGCATAAACTTTGATGGCAAGCTGAAAATCCACTTGTTTCAGAGAAGATGACTGTGGAGAAGGGCTTGGAAGCTGTAGAGCACAATGTCAGCACCATACTCCAGGTTCAAGAGGATCAAGTGGGAAGATTATATCTCTTGTTGCTTCCTTAACAGGCCTCTGAACAAAAAGCATGCAATCTAGTTGGTGACAACAACTTGTACTCATTGTTACTATCCTAGACACTGCTGCTTTATAAAAAATGTCACTTAGAAATACAGCTTTTGCCTATGAGCTAGCAGAAGGCCTCATTTGGATCCAGCTGCACTGATACAAACACTTTTATTCCACTATGTTTTTGTTTACCAAAGGTATGCAGATTACAAGTTTAATTAAATTAGCTAGGCTGGTTTGGCCAATATCTCAGATATTGCCAAAATTATTCTGTGACAAAAGTAAGAGCTAAAATCATAAGAGAAAAGAGAGCCAAAGTCACACATCCAAGGCTATAGTTCAATGGCAGAAGAAAGAATAAGCTTAGACTCTCAAGTCTCTTAACATTGTCTGGCCATTACTGTCAGATTCCAAGACCAGGTTCTTATAGATAGTCCACATATGGAGCGTGTAAAGTTTTATATAAAACATATTTTTTTAAAAATATTATCTGGAATTTCTGAGTTAGTGGAGTGATATAAAATATACTGGAAACATAATACAATAGTAAGTTACACTTAGCAAAATATAGCAATTACAATATTCAGTCAAAACACTATACTAACTCTATTCCCATTACTGTTCCCTGAAATATCCTGATCATCATGACACTGGGCATCCCTAATCACCAGGAAAGAATACATGGATTGAAGCCAGCTCAAACCTGTTGTTCTGTTCAGAATTATTTTGCTAGTTTTCTAGGTTTTTACTATATGTTGAGCTGAGCCACAGATTCACTCTCCCCCCCCCATGTTGATCTGGCTAAATCAGGGAGACAGTCGTACTCTTTTAATGAGCTCAGGGAGAAATATTTACACCACCAATTGATCCACTCAACTATTGGTATCTGTTCAACTAAAGCAAAGATCACGCTCCAGTACTTTTTGTGTTGAGATGAAGTCACCTTTCTTTGCAATAACTGTGGTCAGTCGCAGACTGTGTGTGATTGACCTGATTGTGTGCACAGACCCTGAGCTTCGTGGGCGTATTACCCTTGTCCAGCTCCACTAGGCTTTCTTTCATTGTAGAGGTCAGTAACAATCACATAGTGTCATCTTGTTGTTAAGACTGCTCCAGAAGTAAACAAACATTTGCCTCTCTCCTTGTCTTCAGGGTTTTCTCTATATGATATACTAGGGGGGGATTCTGACATAGGCAGAGATCAGGAACTCTTTCCTTCACTTTAGACAGAACGGATGGTTAAAGTAGTGCTTACAGACAGAATGTTCACAATAACAGATACACAAAAAACATGTTCTGGATGAAGTTAATCTCAGACTATAGGTACATCTCTCCTCCTTCTGACCCCACTAGCCCTAACCTCTCTCTCCATAAAACAGAAAGAGCTAGAGCCTATAGCAGTTACCTTCACTTAATCATTAGATCATAGGCCTTGTGAAGAGGAAAGGGTCAACAAATCACAAAAATAGCCAGGACCAAGAAACAGAAATAGATTTATATGTCAAAGTAGACTTCCAATAAGTTTCTGGTAGCTGAGGTGAAGAAAGCTGAAATTCTGGGAGAATGGACACATAATTCCTGCAGCTTTCAAGCAAAGTGATGAAGAGGTCAAAATACAGTGGAAAATAAGTGAAGATGTCCAAAGCAACTTTAGGGGAAACAGAGGTCTAGGGACAAAACAAAAACAAAGAAAACTTGTACCCAATCTTTTCCAAGTTCCAGCTCCAGTGAGAAATTGTGTTTCAGCCTTGGAGGCAGCAATCCCCACTTTAATAGCAAACAGCAGAAGGGCTAACATAAAAGGACACCAAGTTAAGCCAGACTTTCAGGAGCTCTTTGCAAGAGAGTGCAAATACAATAACAGTGTTACTTACATACATTAAAGTAATCAGAGATCTTAAAATCATTTCTGTAGGCCAAAGAACTTGAGCTTAGGACAGACCAAGCAGCAAGAAACTATAGAAGAGACCTTAGAAGTCCCACTGCAGATGCAGAAATTACTTTAAAATCCAGTGCATTACTATAAACAATTAAATTCAATAGCTAAGAGCACCAATACCTAATTTTTCTTTTAGAGTAAACCTGATTCATATGATTTAGTAAGTGGATTAAGACATATCCTTCTTTGCATCAAACACAAAACCATCCTTGTATTTCACTATACCAGGTGATGTCAGAGGAAGAGTGAAGACCTTAGATTAGTCCAGTCACCTGAAAGTCCACAGGAGATGCAGAGCTGGTTAGGAAGCCATTAAGTATTTGTGACTGAGGAACCTTTTCTTTATGGAAACTTTGCTGTCAGCATTTGTATAGCTCTTATACTATGTTATGCATTGGAATGAGAACTATTCAGTGTTTTCTTCTGCTACTGCTATGATTACAAAATTCTTTTAATGCTTGTAACCTAGTGACAATTTTAAAATCATCCCATCCGTCTCATCCAACGATACTGTTGAATTTCCAGCACAAAAAAAAAGGAAAGAAATTTGAGAACATTTCAACACTCCCAGATTTCATAAAATTAGCAGCTGTACAATGCTTTCTCTAGAGTAAACAAGAGGAACGCTCAGCTGTTTCACGTCCTACTTGACATCAGCTGACCACCAGCAAGATCAGGTGATGCAATCAATAGGGGCAATGCTCTAGCAGAATCATAGCCTTTGCCAGGTAATGCAGCAACTAGAATTAAGGAGAGGTCCAGATGGGAGCTTATATATTTATAATATAGGGCAGACTGAGAGGAGTTAAAAAAATGATAGGAAATAGGGTTTTATCAGTTCTGTTACTCATGAAACTGTTTATTCCAAGGTACACATTCACAAATAAGAATTTGAGTGGTAAGTCATTGTTATCTGGATAACTCTACACAAAAAAGAGCTATGCTAGAGGTACCCAATTCCTTAAGGTCTACACTTGTTTGGTTTTGAGTTTAAATGACCTGAAATTAATTTTCTTTTTACATTATTGAAGAACTTTGTTCTGTATTCCAGAAGAAATGCTGCTGGTACGGGAATGAGACATTGCATCTTTCAGGCATAGCAAAAGAATAAGCTGTAGCCTTTGGAAGCCAAGCATGCCTGCAAAAGCAGCACTCCCAGCCTACATACCAATTCCCACCCCCTTTTGCTCACAGCTCCACAGGGAAACGTCAGACATGCTCACAGTTGCATAAAATAGGCGGTTTTTCTCCCACCTTCTACTTTTAATTCATTAATTTCATTTGAATAATTTTATTTCATGTGATTTATTTATTTCACTCCTGACACTCCTCATTGGGTGAATTTCATCCAAAAGTAAAGCATTAGCAGTGTTTCTTCAGGAATGAGAAATTTTATCCTCTATTGCAGTGGTTCCCAGACCCTACTGCTCAAAACCTAGCAGCAGTATTTTTATTAACAAAAACAAAACTCAGTTGAAAAGTTAGCCATTCCATTAAAAGAAACTAGAACGACATGATTTTGGCATAACTAGAACAGAACTGTAACTAAAAAGCTTATCTACATAAAGTGCAGGATTGTTATGGAATTACGTCATTGCCACTGCGGAGTTGAATTTTACACTATGTTGATTGCTGCATCCAGAGATTAACGATTTTCTCATTTCATGTATTTTACAGAGACTCAAGCTGCACCTCTTAGGGGTTTTGAGAGGAGATATAAGAAATCTTTGTTTCCAGTTCATGAGAAAATATTGTTCTTCATACCTGAGCATAAATGGCAAGATCTGAAAATGACATGTAAAACCATGTGGAAGAAAACAAAGGGAGAATGATCATGGTATGAGATAAGGATAGAAATAGCATCCCAGTAGCAGGTGACATTCACTTTTAGTACATCACCCTCTATTTTCCTACTTATAGCCTTCCTCACTTTGAACACTGTAGTGTGCAGAGATTATAGCATAAAATCTTCTCAGCCCTCTTGTTATAGAGTCTACATTGAAGTGTTGCTTTCTGTGGACTGAATAATGGACATGGCATAGCTACATTGGTCAGCATGATACCCTATAGGTTAATGTGCAAGAATTCCTGGGATTAACCATCCCTTGTTCAGTTCCTGGTGTTGATATACAAAAGAGCCATCTCATTGCGTCTAAAGTTGAGTTGCTCCACAAATGGATGAACAACATAAACCCCTTAGCTGAATTTGAATGCCACCTCATGCTTTTGAAGTTCTTTTGGGCTTCCAAAGCTATCTGATGGATTTAGGTCTCTAACTTTCCTGGATGGTTTGATAATAGCCATCCAAAGGTACTGAAATCCAATTCTAGTGCAATCTACTTTATGTGAAGGAAAACAGTTAAAACAACTTTTTCTTTGATTGTTTGCAGCTTTTAGCATTGTAGGGGAATGTCATGGTTAAATGTACTCTCAAGGTACTTTGGTGTATGTAGCTCAGAGATGATGAGTTAAAACATAATCAGTGGGGAAAGAATTATTATTTATTAATTAAGATAGAATGGTTTTTACTTCACGGAGAAAAATAGGACCATAACAGAAAATCTGGTTCCAAATGCTCTGATATGACTATGATCTCTGAGGTCATAATGTACCTTCCCAGAATAATTACTTTCCACTCTCATTGGGAGGGAGAAGTAATTCATTTATGGTACACATATTATGATCAATACAGTTCTACTGTATATGCTTTTCTAGATTGTCAGTACTTAGCAAACCTATATGTCTACTTTGTGCTCAGCAGTGAAATTATCTCCACACATCCATGCAAAATAACACAATTATCTTAGGAGGCAAAGGCAAAGTGTCACGTAAGGCAAGGGAGATGCTGTTTGTTTTTATGATAGAATTCTCTCCACTAGCACATTTGATTTTTCAATAAAATTGGAAATTCCTCCTTGGAAACCACTGCTGTCAGTAATCATTTTAATTAAGCAGTAACCAGAATCCCATAATTTCTACTTTCTGCACCTTAAATCAACTGAATGTTTACATATAGTGTTTCCTCCACAACACTTTCACTTTCTGGGTTGCTGCTTCAAAAAAATTATGATAGCACAAGAGAAGCAGTACCCTAAGAAAAGGGACAGATAATGCTTTAAGGTCAAGTCTTCAATCCACAGCATGGAATGAATTTGGCATCCACTGTGTCGATGGAGGTCTGTCTTTTAACTGTGTGCAGCAGAGATGGATGTGTGCTATTTTAATACTAGATGTCCTTACTGATTTTTTTAGGATTATTTTGAAGGTTTTCAGAGGGGATGGCATTTTTTGCAGTTTTATTCTTCAGTACCTTCTACTAACTGATAGAGGGAGCTGTTATCATAAAATGTCAAATGCCGATAATACGCTTACTATGTCTATTCTGTCACTTACTTCCACTACAGGACTGATGTATATTCAAGTTTGGTGCCAGTCAGAAATGGGAAGTGCAGCAAACACAGAAGGTAGTTTCAGGGAAGGCAATGGTGAGGTTGGCACAATGAGAGAGATTTTTCAATGAAGTGTAGCAGGCTGAAGTGAAGCTTGGAAACCATGAGAAATATCATGTCTAATTAGTGTGGCTGTGCAAATGATGTAATGAGGCATTTGAGAATGAAACTGAATATCAGTTGGATAAAAATTTAATAATCTACGTGTCTGTCATCTATCAGAGACCCAAGAGAGGACCGCACAGACACTTGGTTTGTCATATGTTTCAGAAATGTCCAGTTATGGAAATATGCATTGACATATGATTGTGTGAAGAGATGCTGGGAGTAGCTGTACACCTGCAAAGTGGAAAGCTGAGAATGAGGCAGGGCCCCACAGCACCTAGAAATACAGTAGTCCCTGAGATACCGGTTTTTAACAGTGTGACAGTGCCCAATCGTGAAAAGCAGCCTAAGCAGATGGTAAATTAAATGCTGAGAAAACTTAGCCATTTAGGGGTTCAGCTGAGTCAGCAAGTAATGCATAATAGACTCCTTATATCTACATTTCACGTTGGACAACACTGCTGGTAGCTTGGAAATCCAGCTGTCACTTTGGCATCACTTTACAGCATGCCTGGTAACCAGCTTTACTTCTGTTGACTTCGGTATGATCCTTTACTTGCCCAGATTACGATTTCCATCTCAGGTGCTAAAAATAAGAGGCTGCCTCATCTCTTTCTCCTCCCCCATCTAATATCTCCCCATTATTTTTTTGAGATTTTATTGAAAATACAGAGAGAAAATTCCACCTTAGGAGTTATGGTTTCAGTCTGTCTGCAATCTTGGGAATAAATAATTGACTGAATGACATGCTGACTTTTTTAAGGCTTCCAGGACATACGTGAGAGATGGGAACCAACTATATCTCCTCAGATTCAAACAGAAACAGCTGTATAATCCAGTGACTCCACGAGATAAGACTATGTACACCAACTTTGTGCCTGACCTTTGGAACGTAAATATGGCTCAGAATTCAAGTTTTCATAAACTGTCTTATAGCAAATTCACAGTTGAAGAAAGCAAGGGTTAAAGTATGAGCTTTGCACAGAGGTTGCTGAATAATCAAAGTGTAAATTGCTGCTCTGCCAGAAATGTCAAAATGGCAAGGGTGTCATCATTCAATCAGTAGCCAAAGAAAATGGACAAAAGTTGACAAACATTATCCCACTGCTCTGCCAAGACTGAGAGTCAAAACAGATAGTGACATATTTGGGGGGGGGGGGGGGCAGGGAGGAGGAATATATTAATACTAAAGAAATTACACAAACACCTCTGCTAGAATTCAGTCAATGAGCTATGACCGGCCCTAGCTACAATGATTAAAAGACCTCATTCATATCTAAGCATCACACAAAGCAATAATCTCATTGTAAAAGGCAATCAGACACTTGTTTCTCCTTAGCTTTTCTCCACTTACTAAGAAAGGATCTGCCTTTGATCATCTTTTCTAGTGCTGCCCTTTAAGTCATTTCATTAGAGAACCAGAGTTTCCTAGATTAACAACCATTTGTCATTTCCCCGAATCAATTTTGCCTTCAGTCTGTTGCAACCTTAGAAACATTTCCTCAAATGTTATTCAGAATTACAGTAGTTACAATACTGTACTCAGATGAAGGGGTTTTATTGCCAGAATGATGTGTTTTGTGTTGTTTTTCGTTTTCTTAAGATATGGCAATCTTAATTGAATTTTCCATATTACAAAAGAAGAAAAAAGAAAAAAGAAAAAAATTGATTAATTCTAGTTTTGTCTGCACCTCCAAGTCTTCATTAGTTTGACTTTTCAACCTGATTATTTCTTTTACATTGCCTCTAGAGCCTTGGCCGAGTCCATCTGTTACTGTTGAGGTCTTTACTGTCTCTGTTTCATTTATCTGTCTACCACATCTGCTTCTCAGGCTAAAGTCTGACCTGTAGACTTTATGAAAGAACACAGTATTTCAATGAAATAAGTGCCAAGATAAAACCACTTTCTTCATCAGGAAGACTGCCACCTCTGTTGTCTCAGGGAAGAACAGTAGTTTCAATTGTTCATAAAGGGAATTTCACTCCATGTCAGTAGAGGGCTGAAGTTCAGTGGCTGAGCTTTTCTTCAGCATTCACATTTATCTCGAAGCTAGTACTACTGACATCCTAATGATGAGGGTGGTTTTCATTACTTAGCAAGGATACGTTTGGGGTTTTTCTTGTTTGTCTTATATTTGGTGGTAGTTGTTCTTTTTTTTCTCCAGAAAGAATCTGCTTTGCAGTTCTTCATTAGCACAAAATGGGCATAGTGCCACAGGTCCGTCCCCATCCTATGCCAAGAGTGCTTCTCTTGCAACTCCAAGCACATTTGCTAAGAAGTGTAACAAATTTAACACAATCCTTCACACAGAGATCTCATACCCTTTCAACAAACCGCACATCTTCATCCAACAAGTGCAATATTCTCCACTCTTACAGTGATAGTTTAGAGATGAAGAGACATTAAGCCTTCAGTAACGGTATCTTACCTCTTGGGAACATAACACAAGATGTATGTGACCAAATTTTCACAGTGCTTTTTAGGCAGGTAATTCCCTTGCACATGGATTTGCAGAGCTGTTAACGTCTTAGTCATTAGGGTAACACCGGAGACCTAACTGAGGCTCTCTAAATGTTAATGCTGGAGCTGCTAGACTGTGACTGGTATCAGCTAAGAGCATTAGCAGGCCTTTTTCCTAAGCGACAGAGCTATAGGCAAAAACATATGCTGGGCCATCCACCATCCAGCTGAAGCTCCTGTAAATGAGAGTTATTTCTCATCTCTCCAGGTCAAGAGATTGCTACATAGTTTGAACAGAGTGGGTGAAGACATAACCTTGATTTGAATTTGGAAGGCATGACAAAAAAATTCTTGTCCTCCAATGGGATGAAAATACACATGTTGCTGCTAGCAAGCAGCAGTGGGACATTATAATTTGCCCTGCCACTGGCAGGTCTCTTTGGTGAGCCTGTGCCAGAGAGGAACCCATGCACTCATTACTTTCAATGTGAAATGATCCTGTTGAAAAGTTAGGCTGTCAGGGTTTGCTCAGGGTTGGTTTAGGCATTGTATAAGTCACAACACTACATTCTGGTCATCTGATTAGGTACCTGTCTCAAATACAACCACAATTTTTAAATGTGATTTTGTTGCTTTGATTTTTGCTTTCTTAATAGTAATTCACCTAAATGATTCCCATCCAGTAGACAGGTGTATACAAGTCAGGCTTCATTCTTTGAGTGGTTGAGTTCAATCAGCATTCTATTCTCTTCAATGAAACATTGCAAATGTAGGCTGGTAGGGACCTGCAAGGTGAAATTGTGAAAAATAAATGCCAGTCTTTTTGGAAAGAAGTCTGAACTGCTTGACTGGCAAGACAGAAGGCAAGACGGAGCTAAGGTATCAAACTTAATAACAGCCCTTCTTAAAACCACAGTGATGCAGCTACAAAGCATCTTAGTGAAACAATAAATACTATTTTACACAGATCCAAAAGAACAAGGAATCCAAGGAAATGTTTCTCCCAGCTGAGTGAGCTTTTACCAGGACTTGTTGGTTTTATTACCTCACCTGTGCCCTTAGCTGTCAGTAAAGTAGTGTTGAAAGCTCCCTGTTTAAAGCAGACAGTAGCAAACGAGAGATTTACCACCTATCTAAAGCTTGTATAAATTTACTGTAGGAAAAAGTTCAACAAAAGATTGTAAAAGAGGCTTCCAAATTAAGACTTTTTTTTTCTGATTAGCCTTCTTTTTTCATAATTTTTCTTTTTCTTCCACTCTTAAAAAGAAAAAAAAGGAACAGAAATCGTTTGAAGACCATAAAATCGATGTGCTTATGCACATCAGGGGCCTGACGTTAAACTTTTGCTGTAAGAAGAGTACAACCTTCTAGCTCAAATGCAAAACAGATAGAGGAAACCAAGCATTCTTGAATGTGGTTGCGAGAAACCTTATACATTTGCCTGGCATTAATTTCCATCTGGTTATATTCTGAAGGAGTCTATCCTCTCCTTGGAAGTTAATTCCCAGCATAATTGTTCATTGTTTACAAGCCTGTTTCTGTTACCCCCTCCTGCTTACAGAGCAAAACCTCATTTAATCTTTTTGCCTGATGGAAGTCTTATTGAAAGCAACCAGCATGGAACTAGTTTATGGCAAATGCTGTCCTTGTCATTAGATTATCATTGCAAAGAGCAGGAACAGGCAGTTTGTGTGTTAACTTTAAGCAACTGCAAATAAAAGATGACTTCTAGGACTCGTCTCTAACTAGTCTGTAGGGGAGCTCCAAGGAAATTATTTTAGTAAATAGGTTAGGAGAAGTGAATGGCTCTAGTAATTAGAAATGGGCGACAGAGCAAAGAATGTGATGCTCACATAACCTGTACTGGACTCGGCATAAAATCCTGACTCTCCAAAATTCCAGTTCATCTAGCCTGGCTTTACACTCTCTCTGCAGCTCAGGAGAGCTGTGTACAGAGAGTGCCAGGTGAAAACCCTCAGTTAACTTTGGCCCTCCAGTTGGATGCTTCTGGTTCCAAGACCATCTTGGCCATCCCAGCTCTCTGTCAAACAGGCTAAGGATACCTGCTACAACTTCCTTAGGGAGTACAAAGCGTAAGTTGGACAGGAACCCACAAACCGTGGCAAGCAGAAGAACTATCCCTCTTTTATTTTCAGAAACTTAACACTTCAACAGGTTCTCCTGGAAGACTGATATCCAGGGATAAGAAAGGTAGTGGGTGGGAAGAAGCAGTTCTCTGTTCTAAAAGGTAGACGTTCAAAGCCGAAGAGTTTACAGTTTCTAAATGGGCAGCCCCATTTTTGTATCCAAATTAAAGGGCCTAATAATACATGCTTCAGATTTAAGCAGTGGCCTAAGTGCTACACTGGGAATTAACCCTGTATTTTATTTACTTGGGCAGCAGGCATGCTTCTGTGGATACAGTAGACCAGTGACTTTGACAGGCACAGATCCTGCTCTTAGGTAAGGATTTGTTAGGGAATGTATCTCTTTGTCCTCTTGGCAATGTTGTATACGTTGAAATAAAAAATTTGCCTTGCATTAAGCATGCCTCCGAAGAAGGGTGAACGTGGCCCATGGCAACAGGATTTATTTGCACATCTGTCCTCAGCAGCAGCTCTGCTATCTGAAGAGGTTACTGCTGCTCCCTAACTTGGATTATCCACCTCCAGATCTGTCATCTGAATGGCTCAAATGAGATGAGGACTGCTTGGCCTGTCTCAAACAAAGTCAATACTGTAGTTAAACACAGTTTGAATAGCCATAATTTGCTAATCATATTTCCCTTGGTTGAAGAATGGGAGAGGATACATTTATGTCCAGGTGGGAGAAGGCATTGAACAGGGTAGGCTGTGATCTCCACGTACATTGTCTACAACCTGAGGAGTCTACCCAAACACCCCTTCATTCAACTTGCATACGTTTGTCTCCACAAAGCAGTGAAAAAGTACCACGCTTCCAAATATTCCTGTACCTTAATTTCAAGAGGGGAAAAATAAGTCCACCCACAAGGACAGGTAGCTGAATCACTCACAACTTAGAGCCCGCAGGGATGAGCCTAGATAACCAGAGAGGCACTTTGTGCTCCTGATACACATTGATCTATTCACTACATGCTGAAAACCTTCAGGCTTTTATTCTGTACCAACAAACAGTAGAGTCGTTTAGGTTGTACCAGATATTTACCCCCTCCCGATCTCTCCTCGGAGGCATGAATAGTGTTATGAATGCAGAGAAGATATCTGTGAAAAACAAAGGGTCTCACAACCAGTGAAACCTAAGCTGAACTTAATAAAGCATGCCTGGAAAATCTTCAATAACCAGTTCTCCAAGATACCATACGGAGGCAACATGCATGTAATAAAATATTTTGAGTTTGTTTGTTTTAGCAAATAGAGTTATTATCAAATTACTTTAGAATCTTTACACTGAAGCTTAGTTTTCTTTCTATTTATTTGTTGTCTGCAAAATATAGTCATCTTTTCTCTTCATTTAGAGATCTTGGTTTGTACCTACATACAAAGCTAATGATGCTGACCCAAAAATAGTTTAGTGAAGATGCTTAACAGGACAATAACAATCAATTCCTTCAAGATAGCTGGAGAAATTAAAGACTAATAAGCCACAGAAATGATGAATCAGCTAGGGTTTAAGTGATCACCTAGCAGTTGCTAAGCCTAATTTAAATACAGGAATAATATCAATTTTCATCAGCTTTCATCTTCAGATTTAAAAGCTTCTCAAGTCCTCATTTATACCTGAAGTGTCACCAGCACATACATTAAAGCTGGCAAAATCCTTTTACTGCAGCAAGCTATTCAAGTTCATCTCTATTTTCCCCAATCAAGTCAGGTTTTTTCAGTGATCTTTGTATAATAAAGAAACAAACAAGCATTTTGTGTTCATTAGTCTGAAGTTCTTCCACAATTATTTATGTGTATTTGGGGATTGCACTTGTGAGCACTGCTGTCATTCCGCCCAAATGTACTTTAAACTCCCCAGCATATCTCAATCTCTGGATAGTTTTCCTCTGTATCTCACAAACTACCTTCCTGTAAAACAACTTTTCCTTCATAAACACATTTCCTAAAATGATGCTCAAAGTCTTCTGAAACATACAGCCACACAAAGTTAAAATAGTTATTAAAATAAAAAAATAAATGAGAGATTTGTCTAAGGCTCCCAGGTATTACCATTCAAGGAAAGTCATCCTTTCCCACTCTACCTTAGTCATGGAAATAAACCCTGGGATGTCGTCCCACACCTTTTCCAGCATACTGATCATAATGACAGTCCCCAGGAAAAGAGGGTTTTCTTCCACTTGGGTCTGGGAAGGAGAGTCAGCAGGGCCTTGCCTTATGACTTGATTCTTTGGTATCTAACATGGTACATCAAAGTAATCTCAACACTGGTCTCCTCCCTCTACTTGGACCCCATTAAACCAGTATCTTAAGGCATCTGTCAGGCCAGTTCAGACAGATGCTCTTGGGTAAGGACAGGAGGGAATTGGACACCACAAGTAATTTCATATCAGCCTTGTATTTTCAATACATAGGCTTAGAAAAAAAGTCTTTTTCAGAGCCCTTTGCTTTAGGGCTTCAGGGAAAAATCCTCCTCACTCCAACTAGAGTAAACACAGCACTTGACAACAGCTGAACTACTATTCTGGATCCCTGAACCGTTTGTTTTTAATAAGCTGCCCTCTGATCATTTATGCTTGTTGTTTTCTGCTGCAATCCAGCTGTATTTTCAGTGTTCCTAAGAACATGCTCCTGGTGAAAAGCTTCAGAAATTCCCTAAGGTAATGCAATCTTTCTGTGTTCAGCTGTCATACTTGCAGGTATAAACCCCAATGTTTCTGCATCAGAACTCATGAACACACCATGACTGGTCATAGCATCACCTCAGTCCTTTTGCAGGAGACTGCTCACTTTCTTCTGTTGCTTTTTTCCTGTACCCCTAACTTTACACAAACTCACCTTGCTCCTTCAAGGAGCTCTGCTCACCTCTTCTGCCTCTTACTTTTGCTTTTATTCCTTCAGAAGAGAGGCAGCTAGGAAGCTCGCAATCGGTTTGACTTGAGAATTAGTCATTGTTACAATTCTTCACTCTCAAATATCCATAAGACAGGTTAAACCTTTTTTTTACCTTCTGATGGTTGTGATTCCGTGTGGATGCTAGCCTACAGGGGACTTGAGTAGTGGTTATCTGAACAATCCATACCTCATACCATGCATTGCTTTAGGCATGGACCTAACTCTAAAGACTTATACTACATCTTGTGTCTTATTAACCATGCCCATCATTCCCTACAGTTCAAAGCACTGGTACATTCCCATCTTCTCTATCACCTCTCTGCTGTGTCTCCTCAATCATAGATAATGGTTTTCCGTACCATTCATTGCTGGCTTAAGCCTGAGCTTTCCCCTCTCCTCACTTACCAAGCCTTGCTGGGACCTCGCTTAGTCACACATGTAGTCTGACGGCACCATACAGGGACGTACCTGTACTGTTCCACAGTGAACTGCTGCCTCAGCCTTCTGGATAATTCCCAAGCCAGTGAAAGATCACCAAAGACATAATTTTCTTGCACAAATGGTGCTAGTATGGGCCAGTACATGTCATTCACAAGGGGAAAAAAACCCCAAACCAAACAAACCAACCCCAAAAAACCAATCAACCAAAAAACACAAACCAAAATGATCTTTTCCTTCCTTATTTGTTCTATTTTACATCAAATTTCCTGCTTCCTCTTCTACCTTTTTTTGCCCCTTTGCCTTTATTCAGAACTCTTCTCTTCCTGCTGTCTCAGGAACTGAAGCCCATTAAGTTCAGTAGATCTGTCTAAATGTCTGAAGATAAGCACCAACAAAACTGCTCATAAAATCAGCACCCTGAAGAGATAAGATCATTTCACATGTGCTATTTGTTTCCTGGTATACTGGAGAATTTACTGCAGCTGCTGACCACTATAAATACCGAATCAGCAAGAGATGTTTCTCATATGTTTTACTGCAATATTCACTGATGCATTTTCGTCCTAAGACTATTTTGATTTTTTGTAATACATTCAGAAAGGGTTTCATCCCTAATTAACTTTTGTTATGATGGAATGATGCAATCCTTGCTCACAAACTAGACCCAAGAAATGAAATTGAGAACAGGGTAATAGCAGGAGGATGGAAGAGAACTTTGCCTATGAGAAAGGGCAAGTGGTGGGTTGGGAAGTCAATTAACCATGGTACTGATTGGCACTACACACATTAGCAGTCTGCATGGACGTGGTCAATCTTGCCACACTTGTGCTCAGCACTTTGCAAAATTTATTTATTTTTAAGACTTATTGAAAAGAACATATATTAATAAAAGCTCTTAAGCAATGTTTTGGCATACCTTATCTTTTGCTGGTGCACAAATCCACCCATCACTAGACTAGTAGTGGAAGGGTGAGGTCATGGAGCTCTACAGACACACATGTGCTGCCATCTCTGCAAAACTCTCCACTTGCAGTCGGAGCATCCGTCTGCACAAAGGCACATGCACAGCAAAAGGAAAGCAAGGGCTTGCGGAGAGAAAGATCATCTCAGCTGCACCTCAGTAAGTCTTGATTTACTTTTGGATGCTGCCAGGAGCAAACAGTGAAATGCAGGCCAGAACTGAGACAATCTCTCACTGTTACTTTATCTGTTAGGCCAATGCATTTACCTTCATTAACTGGAATGCATGCTGTTATTTCTCTGATTATTTTCACGAGACCATTGAAAGTGCTTAACGTTTCTTAGCGGGAATCTTTTTCAGTTGTTAACCTTGATTTTGGGAGAGGACTGAAACCAGAAGTCACATGAATTTTTCAAGAAAACATGAGTACTGAGTCTTATGTTGGAGATGCCTTGTAGGAAAATTGTAGAAGTCAGAATGTCACCGCTAGCCCAGGCTTAAGATGAAGAGACTTTATTGACAGCACTCTAAAATTCTCCCCTGCATTTTCAATACTGTTGCAGGTACTACAGTAGTGATACAAGACATGGTCTGTTACTCTTTTCTTAGTCTGCTTCAATCAGATAACAAGAAATGCAGAAGGAGAAATCGGGTGGTGAATGCTAAGTGTTTGAATTAAGCCAGAAAATGTGTGTGTTTGCCCATGATTTTTGGCATGTCCATTTTTTGGCACACCATAGTTTGGATGCCATGAGTTGTCATCTTCTTCTGCAGAAAAGGTTTAAAGATGGTTTTTATGATGCATCAAGATGAGGACTCTCATGCTGCCACTGTTCCCTGCTCCACGAGTCATCAAGGGTGGGTAGTTGGGTCAATCCAGGTAATTTGGGTTCCTGATTTTTCCTGTTTAGCCTAGAAATGCAATTTTCATGAGGCAAAAATTATTTCTAAATAATTGACTTTATCGATTTAAGCCAAAACATTTCTCTTTTTCACTAGAATATTCTGATACTCAGATTTCCACAAGAGGAAAAGTAATCTTTACTGAAAAAGAAAACCCTTCTTCAATCAGTCCCAGTAACTAGCTCTGGGCACAATCTTACCTAGAATGAATGATATTATGGAAAGACTTTTTCCACTGGTACAGCCCTCAGATTAATACCCATTACTACTCTTCCATGTGGGAGGTGACAAATCTGAAAAATACTTTTTCAGTTTCGGACCTGAAAAAAATGCTGTTTAATTAAGTATTAGGAAACAATTTTGTCTCCAGCAAGAGGTTAATTCTCCCTCAATTATGCTCTCTTCCTTGGTTTTTTTTCCCCTTCCAATTCCTTAATAACAGATGGCTATGCTAGTGTTAACAATATTCCCAGCATGCCCAGTAACAATACTGAGGAGATCTATATACTGCTATTAACATTAATTGGCAACATTGCCCCGATGGACAAGCTATTATCTTCCTAAGCTTTAGTTGTCTCAGTGTGAATACTTATCTTTATCCAGCTGCTAAAGTCAAGGTCTCACTCTATTGTTTTCACCCACAGAGGGTGATTTATTTGATAATATGGTTTCAAACACAATTTCTTCCTAAATTATCCTATCCATTCCATTATTTCTTTTCTATTATCTTGAAACTCCAAAAGAGTAGGTAAAAAAATTAGGTGTCAAATTCACTGTAAGTTTAGAAACTCAGACTGACATCTCTAAATCCCTTTGATGAGATTCTGTGATGTTCTTCTGTCTTTCCAATTAACTTGGAGTGCAGTGGTGCTAAAAAGATTTGGCCAGTATTTGTCTTCCAGATGTCATGTAAATACGCGTATCTGTATTTCATCTACACTTACACTTTGTTGCAGTAGTAATGTACATTTTTTTATTTGGTAAAGGTCATGCTTACTCCCTTTCCATTCCACAAAGATGCATTCTGTGTGTGCAGAATCTCATGATTAAACAAATATTAAAATACATTGGAACAGGTAGGTATTAATCAAAGATGCACTTGGGAAAGCCTTTATGTTTATATTATCTGGAAGGCCAAGTCTTTAATGCTGTCATAACAATTCAAATGTAAGCCATTTTATAAATACTAAATTCCTAAATAAATGAAAATTTGTGGTGTCCTAATTTTGGAATGTTTCTTCCACTTATCACTTAGATCCTGAATGCAGTCTCTGAATGGCAAAGGACTTTTCCAATATGAAGATGTTTGTGTCAGGATTTTCCTTGTAGCTCTGCATAAGAAGATCATTTTTCACTGCTCTGGTTTTCTCCTGGAAGGTGTGTGTGGTGGTGGGATTTCTTCACACCCCACTAACCATACAGACCACTCTGCACATTGTTTTTCATGCACTTAGGAAAACACTTTCTCTCACCTCTCTGGGCTACTATCCGATCCAGTGGAGCACAGGCTTAGGGGCAGTCATCCAGGATACCAAGACAGCCCCCTCAGCCCACACAAAACCGCTGTGATTGGGAAAGAAACTCCCTTATCACTTGAAGAAGGGGAGTGATATTAGGTCATCTCAACCAGGCAGAATGGAGAAAGAATAATCATTGTTACATCGCAGCCACCCAGAGCACTTGGGCAGTCCTCCAGTCCTTTTGGGGTCCTGTGTGCCTGGAAAGAGACCCATCATTACCTGAGAAAGAAATTACCTTCAGTCACTCCAGAGAGCTAAGTACACCTGATATGTGGATTGTGGCCCAAGTGAGGTGGTCTAATGCAAGTAGTAAAAAGTTCCAGTAGTATGACATCTTGCAAGTTCAGCCAAAGTGAATATTAAAACATCAAAATGAATATTCAAATGTCTGATGAAAGTAAATTGTCTTGAAACCTTGTAAGTATGCTATTATATAGAAGGCCCTTTGAGCTAGTTGAGCAGCAGACCAAGATCAGTAGTCCCTCCATGAGTTGGGATGCTTCTCTGATGTAGTGCATGACCTCATTTGCTAATATAGCAAATTAAAAGGCCTTAGGCAAAGTCACCTCCCCTTGAGATCTGACCATCACCTAGTGTGGAATGCTGGTGAGTATTCTTACCAATCTTAAGGGGGAAATTTTCAGGTTAGCCTCTCTCTCTCTGTCATGACCTGTACTTCTCTTATGCTTAAATAGTGAAATATATTTGTATCCATAAATATCTTTATGTCTCTGTGTACATATATTATTACACTGCTCAGTAAATTGGAGTGAATCTCATAAGTTTTGGAATTTGATTAAGTTGCTAATTAATTTCATTATAACACATACATTGAATCTTTTTAATTACTTTGTTAATCAATTGATAATTAAGTGCTAATAGGAATTTTGCAATCTTACCTTAATAAAGTCTAAGTGCTAATAAACAAAAATTTCATAAATTCCTATCCTTGACAATATGTTAACTATTTTCCTGTCAGCTGCATCTTCTGCTCACAAGAAGAAATCCTGAGCCCTGTTCTGTCGTGATGTATTTTAATTAATATCTAACACTCAAGTACTAGCAAAAAAAAAGCAGGAAACATTTCCCTATAGCCCAAGGAATATCTATTTGAGACCAACACTGTCTCACTAAAGCTTATTAGCTGAGAACAAGGCCAAAAAGTGAGTCAATTTTGTTGGGCTAGTATAATAGCAAACAGGCTAGAAAGCACACATCCTGCAACACTGCACTGCACTGTTTACTAGACTTTGCTCAGTACAAGCCATTACAGAACAGGCATAAATGCTGTCATATTGGCAGCTCAAGACCTCTGCAAACATATCCACAGCACCATCTCAGAAACGGAAAAAGTAGCAGTCCTACAGAAATGTCATTTTAATCTTCACATGGATAGAGTCACTCATAAAGGGGTCTCTGACATGACGGACCAGTGCATGAACACCTATCTGAAGGCCTCTTAAAAGCCACATAGCACACACATTTCTCACTAAGGTAACCCCTGGGTGTAGCTAATTCGTTCCTTTCCAATTACTCATCCTGAAGGACTGACCTTATTTAGCTACGTGAGGCTGAGTGAAACTCTATTTCTTTGTTACCGATTTCAAAGCTGTGAAATAATGCCTTACTACTTCTTCTAAGGGGTGAAAGCCCTTCTCAGCTTTTAGGCAACACCTTACAGGCAGCCAGAAAGATATCCATGTGTTCAACATCTTGTAGTAACTGGAAATCTTTGCTTTCCTTAAAACTCACAGCTTTCTCTAAGTGGGAGGTGTCCCTGCCCATGGGGGGGGGGGGGGGGGTTGGAACTAGATGACCTTTACGGTCCTTTCCAACCCAAACTATTCTATGATTCTATGATTCTCAAGAGCAGGGTTGTACTGAAACAGAAGAGAGCAAAGCTCCAAGCTATGAAGCAGAGTAAAAGGAAATTAGGAAGAAATTAAATTCATCAGTATAGTGCCCTCTTAGTCAAAAGTTCACTAAGAGAGAAGGGAACTGTATGATGCATCCATCTCCTTTTAATTGGCTTGGAGATCATTCCTACCACGCTCAAGCAGATATGGTGTCAATATAAGTCATGCAAGGTCAGAAACTTTTAATTATTTAAAAATAGCCTGCTTCATCTTGGGAAGCTGTTGCATCTGTCTAGGTAGGGAAGAAAAGAGGTACCATAAAAGTTAACACAAACCACAAAAAAAATACTTGCTGTATATTGGATATTTGAACTACTAGTTGTAAAGCAGAAGTTAGACTGAAATACCTTCACATATATACGACAACCATTAGTTCTTGAACAGTTATAATCTCTCCTAGATAACTGATGAACAAACAAACAGCAGCTAAGGCAGTTAAACATTTTGCTGTCCATGAGCAGGTCTGTGATGGATAATGTTGGTTAGGCTTGTTGTCATTACCGTCAGTCTTCCAAAGAGCTGATATAGGGAAGCAGAGAGGAGGGCACACTTTTGCTCAGATGCAGTTGCTGTTCTCTGAGCCCTTCCTCCCCATCTGAAAAGGACTTAGAGAGGCCAGCAAGAAGATGCTGCTGCAGGGTAAAGAGGTATTTGCACACTGAGTCCTGTGTGGCAGAAAGAGTCCAGGAGATTGCTCTGGAGGAAAGGACAGGCATCTTGGGTGGACTACAGGGACGAAGTGAGATTGTGCAGGGAAAAAATCAGGAGGGCCAAGGCCCAACTAGAATTAAAACTCGCTAAGTCTGTGAAAGACAACAAAAAGTCTTTCTACAAGTACATTAACAGGAAAAGGAGGACGAGGGAGAATATCCAGTCTCTAGTGGATGCAGAAGGAATAACAGTGACAGGGGATAAGGACAAGGCTGAGGTACTTAATGCCTTCTTCGCCTCAGTCTTTAATGGCAAAGGAAGTTGTTCCTTCTGTTTACAAATCCAAGAGTTAGAGGGGCAGATTGAGGCTCCCGTGATCCAAGAGGAGGCGGTTAGAGACTTGCTTGCCCAGCTAGACGTCCACAAGTCTATGGGGCCGGATGGGATCCACCCAAGAGTATTGAAGGAACTGGCGGATGTCCTTTCCAAACCCCTATCCATCATCTTCCAGAGGTCCTGGCTGACTGGGGAAGTTCCACTAGACTGGAGGCTGGCTGATGTTGTGCCCATCTACAAGAAGGGTTGCAGAGAGGATCCGGGGAACTACAGGCCTGTCAGTCTCACCTCAGTGCCAGGGAAAGACATGGAACAGGTAATCTTGAGTGCTATCATGAAGCACATGCAAGAGAACCGGGTGATCAGGCCCAGTCAACATGGGTTTACAAAAGGCAGATCTTGCCAAACTAACCTGATCACCTTCTATGACAAAATCACTCAACTACTGGATGGGGGAAAGGCTGTGGATGTAGTCTTCTTGGACTTCAGTAAAGCCTTTGACACAGTTTCTCACAGCATTCTGCTGCAGAAACTGTCAGCCTCTGGCCTGGACAGGCGCACACTCTCCTGGGTTGAAAACTGGTTGGATGGCCGGGCCCAGAGAGTGGTGGTCAATGGAGTTAACTCCAGCTGGAGGCCAGTCACAAGTGGAGTTCCTCAGGGCTCAGTACTGGGTCCAGCTCTGTTCAATGTCTTTATCAATGACCTGGATGAAGGCATCGAGTGCACCCTTAGCAAGTTTGCAGATGACATTAAGCTGGGAGGAAGTGCCGATCTGCTGGAGGGTAGGGAGGCTCTGCAAAGGGATCTGAACAGGCTGGACTGCTGGGCCGAGACCAATGGTATGAGGTTTAACAAGGCCAAATGCCGGGTCCTGCACTTGGGGCACAACAACCCTATGCAGCGCTACAGACTGGGGGAAGAATGGCTGGAGAGCTGCATGGAAGAGAAGGACCTGGGGGTGCTGGTTGACAGCCGACTGAACATGAGCCAGCAGTGTGCCCAGGTGGCCAAGAAGGCCAATGGCATCTTGGCTTGTATCAGAAATGGGGTCACCAGCAGGTCCAGGGAGGTTATTCTCCCTCTGTACTTGGCACTGGTGAGACCGCATCTCGAGTACTGTGTTCAGTTCTGGGCCCCTCACCACAAGAAGGATGTTGAGGCTCTGGAGCGTGTCCAGAGAAGAGCAACAAAGCTGGTGAGGGGGCTGGAGAACAAGTCTTATGAGGAGCGGCTGAGAGAGCTGGGGTTGTTTAGCCTGGAGAAGAGGAGGCTGAGGGGAGACCTTATTACTCTCTACAACTACCTGAAAGGAGGTTGTGGAGAGGAGGGAGCTGGCCTCTTCTCCCGAGTGACAGGGGACAGGACTAGAGGGAATGGCCTGAAGCTCCGTCAGGGGAGGTTCAGGTTGGATATCAGAAAAAAATTCTTCACAGTAAGAGTCATTGGGTACTGGAACAGGCTGCCCAGGGAGGTGGTCGAGTAGCCTTCCCTGGAGGTGTTTAAGGAACGGGTGGATGAAGTACTTAGGGACATGGTTTAGGGAGTGTTAGGAATGGTTGGACTCGATGATCCAATGGGTCCTTTCCAACCTTGTGATTCTGTGATTCTGTGATTCTGTGATTCTGTGAAATGATAGAAAGTAAAAAAAAAAATAATTTAAGACACAGAAACAGACTCTGAAGTTCTTTTTTGCAGTCAGAAAGCAACAAAACGCTGCTGGTCAGAAAGGAAATCCTCTGCAAGGACATCTTGTATAGGACAAGAATATTTTTATAAACCTTGTTTATTGCATTTTCCCTTTTAAAACATCACAGCTGCAGCTCCACATCTAACAAAGCCTAAATGATGAGGATAAAAGCCCTAAGATGAGTCCATTGTGGGACAAATCACAGGCTCATGATATGGTCGCATGGTAAATAACTTTGCTGTAGCTATCTCTCGAAACAATGAACATTTCTAGGTCTTAACGTAGTTCAAAATGTGGCATGAATGTATAATTGCACGCTGTGAAAAGCTGAAAAAAATCTTTCACTGTATCATCCTGTTTAAAATACTTCTTAAAACTTATTTGGCATTACTCTCAAATATTTTATCAGCCCAGCTTTTGCGGCATTGCGAAATTAAGCCACAACTGTTACCCTCTGGTAAAACTCAACTCCAAGTCCTACATTGTCCTAGTACCTACAAGCGATAGGCTTTAAAATGTGCTTACTGCTGGGATAACTCACCTCCTACTCATGTTACAGAGCACTTCACCATTAAGTCCAAAAAAAGATTAATGAGATTAGAGCAGTGAGCTTTGACAAATCACATTCTATTTTTGTTTTCAGTCTTATGAAGCAAGAGGGAGATCAGAGGAAATAGTTGTTTCTAATCAAATATTGATTTATTACAACAAGAATTCTTGCCAATTATGACTATCTGCCTGCCATGTTTTTGCTGGGTTCTTCGTGGTACCTGTGCCGACTGGGATTTAGTTTAGCACAACAAAGTATCTGTCATCATCAGAATTTCTTCATAGCACTAGCAGGATCACTTAACAGTAAGTCTCCTTCAGCACATGCATAGAGCTGCTGAAAATCATCTAAGACAAATTTGTGCAAGAGGGGGGATAATACAGAAAAAAAAATAGTGAAAAAACCCTGATGGCTAGAACCTATCTAACCTGGCAGACTGAACGAGCACTTGCTATAAAGTATCCATTGATTTTTTTTTATCATGACAAATATCCTCTTTTCACAACTTGGAAGTTATCTTTAATGTTTTGCTTTTTGGCAGCATGATGTAGTCTTGTACCCTCACAGTTAGGTTTCATTTCAGCAAACGTCCCTACACAGACACATGTAGGCAGCATGGGTAGGACTTCTACAGTCTGTGGACTGTCTTGTCTATCCAGATCACGTAGAAGGTGCTCTCTCCTCCCTACAGGCTTACCACCCTGGCACCGTATGAAGTCACCAGCTGTGCTGAGGTACCTAGATGGGTCTTAGATTGTCCAGAAGTACATTCAGCAATGTCTGAGGCCAGGCTCATAGGTCATGTATGTTCTGAGCATGTGTCCTTTCAAAGATGACCCTGATGACATGCCTGAAACTGGGCCAAAAGCACACCTTCCCTAATGTGTCAAGTGTAGGATGCTGTGAAGTGCTTGCAGAATTAGGGTGCTGCTTGCTGCAAAACATACATATAGCCATCCTGAAAGCTCAGCTGCTTCATACTATAAATAACTGATTTCCTTTCCCCTCTGACTATTTATGCATTTCTTTAAGCTTCTCAGTTTAAAATAAACACAGACAAAAAATGCGTTCGAAGGTGCCAAACTGTACATAAGGGAAAGGCATGTGCAAGAGTGCAAGCTATTCCTGAAAGTCTGACAGACTCACACAATGTTTTTCTTAGTTTAATAATAAATAATCATAACATTCAAAGCACACGGATTGCATTAACAAGCATAGGATGAGATTGCATTAACAAGCACAAGATGACACAGAAAAATGCTTTTGGCTGCCGAGACTCAGTTACACAAACTGCTTGCCAGAACTGACAGATAGAAGGAAGATGAGGATACATCTTCTTAAATCATACGCGCCTTTCATCTAATTCCTAACTATGGCAGGTGCCCGTCATTTTTCTGCTCTCTTGTTTTGACCCATTTTAGTTGATATGGCTCTAGAGTGTTGCACTATGCATAACTGTCAGGCAGACATAGTGAGAAAAGTCCAGTGATTGCAGCTAAGTGAGAACTTTCTGACCCTGAAGAGAATGATGGAGAATACAATATAACTGAGTCCAAAATAACAGGCAGGTAAGCCAGTCATAAGACAGAATAAAACTTCATCAGCATAAGGCACTAATAAAGAAATGAAGCTATAACCAAGTAGTGGGTTGAGCAGCCAGCTTGTGCTTTTCATTCTTCACAGGGAAAGTTGTGTGAGACTTCCAATGGGCAAGAAAGACCACATTTTAGGCTCCCAGATTCTTTGTTTTCTCAAGTTTTGGAGTTCTGTAGATCAGGGCATAAGTGGATGGTTTCTGTCTTCTTTGGACAGAATATTTGTTATTCACAACATCAAAGAAATATACCCATCAGGGCCAGGCTGTGTCACTCTGGTTGAACGTCAATCCACAGAGTTGTGTTGCTGTTCCTCTGAGTTTTGACTGAAGTCAAACGCACCACAATGCACTCTTATTCTGGTTCCGAGTCTTCTCACAGCCTTTCCAGTTTGGAAGAGATTAGTAGCATCTAGTAGCTGTTGCTCCCAACTCACCTTTCTTTCCTCCTCCCATCTGCTTTTCTTCCAGCTCTGGAAATCAATGAGGCCATTTTCTTTTGCTCCACACACATGGGTTTGCAATTTGTTGGGCAGAAAACCACATTGGCACTCACATCGAATTTGTTTTATTCAGCTCTTTTCCATCCCCACATGTACAAAAGCTGTTTATGTCTCTCACCTCTCATTCTGATGCTTATATACTCCTCTGCTTTTCTGAGCTGTTCTTGCTTTATGACCTGCCGCTCAGCCAGGAAGCTGGCAGTTGTTTCCTGCGTTCATATGAAGAATATTTATCTTATCTTCAGCAAAACTGCCCTGGATATTTCTGCCTAGATTGCACCTTCTGCATATTTTTATCTATCATTGAGTTTAGCTAGGAAATCCAGATTATAGCAACAACGCACAATGCATAATAGCATCGTTAAAACAGTACTGCAGGTGTGTGGGTTGCCTATGAACATATCTCATCCTTGTGAAGGCAAAGAGAGGACTTTCACTAGTGATGGACTGCCTTCTGGGTCTGGATTTCTTAGCCAGATTGAGGAGCAAGCAGACAGTGAAGGCTACTTTCCTCAAACAATGGAGCACATCAGGTGTGGAAGGAAACACTTTGGAGAGGGAGCAAGAGAGGGAGGAATATTTTTTACCTTCAGAAATAAATCTTCAGAGTGATATCATACTCTGACACTGTGGTGGCTGCAGCCGGAAAATGTTCTGCTGCTTTTTAAATGTTAAAAGTCATTGTATAGTCGTATTTCATAATCATGCACACCTTATATTTTTAACATTGCTGGGAAGACTGTTTAAATATCTTAGCACATAGGGAGTTTGCAATAATCCTGTCTCCTGGAGAGACACAGCCCACAGTGCTCAGGATGATCTTTGCTGCCAGCTCTCCTTTTAGCAAATTAATTCCTCTCTGTGATGGGTGGAGGCTGTGCTGGAGAAATTTTAGAGTGGGATAATAAGACATCTCTCCACCAGAATTATGGCTAAGTAAAGTTTGGTATAAATTCAGTCTGTCTAACTTAACATATATTAGCGCCTCAGTTTTTTTAGCTAGTTTGTCACAATTGTTATAGTTTTACATACACACATACGTGTATATGCACATGGTACTTTCTATTTCCTTTTTTACATTTTAAATTACAGAGAAAAAATAAATAGTACAGTAAAGTCCAGATTCAGGAATTAGTGCCTTTTACAGTAATGTTTCCCTCTGCCGATTTCATACTGTTAATTCTCAATTGTACCTTCCATGTGCTTATGAAAGAACATACGCGTTCTATACTGCTGTACACTAGACAGAGATAACACTTTGAATATAAAGCTGACCATACCACACACCAGTTTGTGCATAACCAAATCCCACTGCATACATTTTGCAAGGACTGAATCCCATGATTTTGGGTTCCCCCACCGTCTCGAAAAAAATTCAAGCTTTTCCTTCATGCAGCCTATGGCTTCAGCTTTCATCTGAGCTGCACTAAGTCTTCTTTCTATTCCTTGGTCTGAATGAGGGCAATTTTTCACCCTGTATGACTTCAGCTCAGAGGGCAAGAGTCTGAACATGCATTTTTTTTTTCTTATCTCCAAGGCTAGTGTGCTGAAATCTAAGAATTTAATAAAACAATAAGATGTGGATACATCACTAAAAGCCATACAAAGCTCAAAAAAGTTATGTTGTGACATGACAGCATATTCTGACTGAGACCAATTCAATTATAAACGTTCCTACCAGTCTCTATATAGTATAGCTATATATAGGCACCTCTGGTAAGCATCAGGGGTGGTTATTGAACTGCAGATCATGAAATCATTTCTACAATAGAGTGGAGACACCAGCTTCTCAGCTGCAGTAAATGAGCATCGCTCCAAGCAATTATACCAATTGAGTGTCCAACCCAAGGTGTCCAACTGTTTCAATTGTTTATTAAGCCAGAGGATGAAATACAGATATTTTGAGGATAGCGTATACACCTATATTAGGTATGAGTAGCCCACAAATCCTTGCTTGAGTCCTTCATTTATTAATTTGTTGGCAGATTTGTAGTGTCCATTCAGGAGCTGACCCAGCTTTGAGAAATTTGCTCTGAGCTGGGTTCAGCATTTTAATCAAAAGCAACTAAATTCTAAAAGCTGCCAGAGTTTGTTGAAGAAAAGACTCCATATTCTGCCTTGAAATAAGTTGCACAGAAGGAAAAATACAGTTCAAGGCTTTCATCATTTATTCACGTACAGACAGGAGTCCTTAGCATGCTGGAACAGAACTTGGAGGAATACAGTTTTACGAAGTCAGAGTAGATTAGAAAGAAAATGGATAAAATCCCCTCATAGTTGATTTTTAAAGAATAATTATACAGCATCTGCCTTCATGTCTATAGCTGCATCACAATGAAGGACACAGCCTCAAACATACATTGCTGGCACAGTTTATCAACTCCTACCTCTCAAGCTGATGTTTCTGCTTCTGTACGTAGTTTTCCATTGATGTTTTCTGTTCTTTTTTAATGCTATAGGAGCTTGTGATGGCATTGGCTGTTATGGTCCTTCCAAAACTCAGATCTTGTTTAATATGAGAAAAATCTCATTTTCTAGTGTCTTTACTATTGTGCTTATCCTTACAGTGTGCAGGCTTTTCAAAAGGACTTGGACTTCTTAAATGAAGGTGGATTTCTCTGGAGTTCCAATCTGCTCCTGTAAAGCTCAAAAAAGCATGGACCACAGGGAAGAGGAAGGCATTACCGAATATGCAATATCTTTAAGGTTTTCTAACCTAAACAATGCTGTGATGCTGTCATTTACTTTCATCTAGGTTAGGTGATACTGCTGAAATATTTTTAAAATTTCACTGATGCAAAACTTTGCACTTTAATCACAATTTTAATGGGCCCTTCTGTCTGTGAATCACCATTAACCTTATCTTGAAATTTAACTCTTATTTTACCTCATGCATTTATTTATTTCTTTTATCTAACTGGTTTCTTTTAAATATTATCTATTATGGTGAAGGTTGTTAACCTGTTGCAGGTCAGTTGGATGAATATATATGCTCTTGGTAGTATTGCAACTCTGGAATTGGTAGAAAGTCATGACAGACTTCTTTTCCTAGATATTTCCTTCTACCACAATGCTGTTAAGATACTGCCTGGCAGTCTTCAAGCAGCGCTCATTTATATGTTGAGTCACAAAATTTGGTAGTAAGCCTTCATGCTGGTTCTTGGTGCATATCTGTGATTTAAGGCTGCTGTCCACTTCTTTATTAATCAAAAGACTTTTCCTTAAGAATGTCCTGCAGCTCCTAGCCTAGGCTAAAGGATGCAGGAGGTAATGTCTCCCTATCATCTGTACAAAACTCATTTTGTTAAAGACAGCAGATGTGACTCATCTGCTTCTACTCCTGTGTTTGCCTGCACCACAGCGTGTATGAGTGTGAATGGACATAGGCTCTGGCATGTATCTACAAATACAGGTACATATATATGTGCGTGTCTCTATCAAAAGTCACCTCACTCCTCTACGTTCATAATGGCACCATCTGAGCTGATTAGTACCATTTTAAATTTCTGTTGAGCCTATAGTAAGCTCCTCCTTAACAGTGTGGCAAGGGAGTAGAGTACACTCCTCTTCAAACACTTATAATTATTTTGATTCCAGAACTAATTGAGCAGCCTGCATCTTAATCATTCCTACGAGTATTATACAGGTATAAGTAAACTATCATATGATTCCTTACCAGACTGATATATTTCAATTTAAATGTAACTTAATAATTGCAATATCAATTAGTTAAAATGTAAGTAGGAAAAAGCATTGGATGGATATATCTTAATTTATACATAATCTATTAAGTAAAACCTACTATTCTAATTAGTGATAATGTAGCAGAATTAGAAAATAAAATTTGATTGGTACGTTGGAATTTAAACTTAATTAGTAACTGCCATTCTAATTAGTAAATTTAATACATTCCATGCATTTTTCTGTGAGGGAGAGGTGCATGTACAGTAGAGATGATGGTGATGAAAGAGGCATGAGGAGAGCTGAGCTGAGTGGTGTGGAGCAGAGTTTAACCAACGTCCCACCTTTGAACCAGCTCTGACCTTACAGTAAGAAAGGTTCAATCTCACTCAAAACACTTGACATGAAGAGCAGTTCATTGTCCCCTTAGAACAATTTCTTCCCATGGTTAATTACTTCGAGGTCCCAGATGGAGTGTTTCACTTTGACATCTACAGTTTTCTGTTTCCAGATCTGCTCTGGTAAATTTTGATAAACTAGGGAAACTGGTTGTGGAAGTCTGCTGCATTGGAGAGCTCAGCATTTTGAATTAGGAAGATGAAAAGCTGTCCTAGATACAAAGACACTAAAATTACCATAGGTATGCACTTTTATAAATGGGGGGAAATGGGAGTAAGGAGCTTGAGACCTAGATGGATCAATAGCCTGCTCAAGAAAGATATTGCAACTTTTCTTTTAACAGAAGGGATGGTGGGGGAAATTATTGGCTATTGTTCTATTCTGGTTTTGTTTTTCTTTTAAGTAAGCAGAATAGTTCCACAATCTTTTTCAAGGAAAAGCACTAATTTAAACCCTTTGTAATGTAAGCATTTTTATCACCATTCATGATTGTATTACTTTGCATTTATTGACACTGAATCCTACCTGCTATTTTAACAGCCAGTCACTTAGCTCTTCAACACTTCACTGGCAATTTTAGTTTTGTGTTTCTGGAATACCATATAACTACCAGGGAATTTTGTAACTTTCCAATTACCTTTTTTACAATCACCTGTGATTATGCAAACATGCCAGGTCCTGATACTGATCTCTACTGTATGCCCATTGTATAGACTGTTTATTTATTCTTCACTTCATTACTCATCTTTTAGCAGAGGAAAAAGAGTTGCATTAGAAGTAAATTTATTACAAATAATTAATACATAGGAACAGTATATCTAAAGTAATTAAGCTTTCCTCTTATCCAATGATAGCTTTAAAAGACTTAGGTGAGAGTCTTTGTCAAAAGATTTTCAAAATCTAACGCTTTGTATTGATTGGATTCTTCTTAATACATATGTCTACTCATTCCAGTCTTAATTACAATTTATACCAAGTTATTTCTCCCAGATTGCACTTCAAAAACATACATTTACCACTTTCCATTCGCCTAGTACCAAGGTTTATTTAAGGAGTACACAAAAATGACACAGCAAGTGGGTCAACACTTTCATACTTTACACCTCCTGTGTGAATACTGGCTTTCGCAATTGCTTACTATTCTTCTTGTTAATTTATTTGAATACCTTTTCTGTCAGTATTTTAATTTGAGATAGACTGTTAGAAAAGCACCCCAGACACAGATGTTGCAATGTGGGAAAGCTCACCTGGTTCCATCAAAATACGTATTTTTAATGACATTTTATTATATAGTCTGGTCTCCTCTGAGTGCCCCCAGTTGTGCCTCACTTATTTATTATCCCCACAGAGCAGATGGCGTTATCCCTATTTCTGATTCTTTGAGGAAGTGGAAAGTATTCTTTTGCATTTTACAAACTCAGGTTCCCTCCACCTCCTTTTCTTCTTCTTTTTTTTTTTCTCATTAGAGGTTGGCATTTAACTTCACCAAAATGAGGCATATATTTTTGTATATAGGCATGTGTATTGAAACATCATTTCTATCATTCCTTAGTGTCTTCTTTTACTAGATTGTTATCCTTTTGAATTTGCTTTCTGATATGTAATACACGTATACTCTGAGCTTCTACTTAAAGCATTTTTATGTTATTATCCAAGAATTTGACCATTTTGACCGCTCCTTTTATATATCTATTCCTGCTTGGTTTGCCTAGGTGGCTAGAGAGTAAGCTTTTCATTCTTCCTCATTTTCTTTTAATTCCCTCTTTTTAAGTTGAAAATGAAAGAGCACATTTTCTGTTCCTGGATGCGAAAGTGGAGAAGCAAAACACTTACATGCATCTGTTGTGGGCAGTGTGGATGTTTCCATTGCTCAATGTCTTCACAAACAGGTTATCAATCAAGAATTTTAATCTAATATAATTTAATTTAATTTAATTTAATGAATTTTAACAGGATGTCTGGGCTGGCTTTGTGGTGAGGATAGGGATGAGTGAACCATGAATTGTTCCCTGCAATGCAGATTTTTCCCAGTTTTATAGTACGTATGAAGGTAATAAAAGTCAGAGAGAAAGAAAAGCCCCTCAATCTGATGGCTAAGTCTGGTAAAAAGAACAAACATATTTAACCAAGTCATGAATAAATTAAGGCTAGCACTTAGAAGACAGGTTGGATCTGTCAATGACAGATTTCCAGCCAGAAGAACAAATCAAGATAACATTAACTACTTTTATTAGGGGGGTCCTTAAATCTGTAGGAGACCACAAGACTCACCTATGACAGCAAAGACTCCATTCACTAATTGAGAAAGACCTTTCCTAGGTTCCTCAGGGTGTTTTTGTGCCCTGTTCTGCTGGATTAGAGGATTCTCCCCCAAGAAAAACTTCTGTGGTTTCTCCTCAGCTTGAAAGGTGATTCGAGATCTAATTATATTTTGGCAGTGACTTTGGAAGCATAACTCACCACTTTAAATAAAAGAAAAAAAAGCTTGCCTTTTTGTGTACCATATCTGCCCCTTGATAATTTCGTTTGATGTTCCCGGCCCTTGAATTACAAGAAATGTCTACCTCCCCCTGTCCACCAAACTCACATTTCTTGAGATTTTCCTTATACATTCCCCTAGACACCTCTTTTTCCACACCAAAGAGCTTTAGGCCATTTAATCACCCCTTATGGAAAGCCGTTCCATAGGGTGATAATCCTTATTGCCTTGCTTTGGGGGTTGCCCAGGTGTGCTAGATAATTTTTGAGCTACACAAGTTAGAATTGCACACAGTGCTCAAGATGTAAAAATGCCACACATTTAAAGAGCAGCCTGGGGGTGTTTTCTGTTTTCTTTCTCTAATAATATTTAGTATAACTACTAACGAGGACTAAGCAGGTGTTGAAGCTCCAAGACCCCTCCTTACTGGCAACAGTTAGTTTAGACCCTTAACTACATGTACAGCTTTGAAGGGTTTTTTTACACTCTGCAGGGCTATTGTTTCCAATGTTTTTTCACATGCTGTGGAAGAGGCTTTGAGTCACCCTGATTTGCAAAATGTCATTGCAGCATATACTTCCCTGCCCGATACATACCAGAAGCCACTCACGGACAGTCGCATCCACTCAGTGTTCCAGATATCTATCAACCTGGATCAAGAATATTTCCTTACTGCAATATCTTCTCAAGTTTCCACTCAGGAAAGTCACACAAGCACCTGCTTATTATCAATCTTTAGCTAAATGTTTAGGCACAAAGCTAAGATTAAGCAGCAAACAAATCCTTTTATCTTCAGCAGGATTTCCGCATTTGCTTGAATTTAAGTATAAGCTTCAGTATTTTGCCAAGTGGAGATGCTGTTATTGAATGAATTAACTAAACAAACTCAGATATTCTAAATCCTGGGCTTTCACCTCCTGGAAATGGCTTGAATGTGTGCATGGCTTAAGAAATGAACAGATGCTGAAATGGCCATCAGAATTATTTTATGCCAAGAAATGCAAATGCTGCCTTACTTATTCTACAGCTTAGCACCTCGACCGAGTCAAACTTCACTGAACAAGAGATGCAGATCAAGGGAGGTCTTGAAGACAAAGACAGGAGCTGCAGGCCACCAGGGGCACACATTGCCATTAGCAAATTTGAATCAAGTTAAAACATTGGCCTCTCTTAAAAAAGCTTCTCTGACCTCAGCTTAATGTTACATGAACTCCTTGAGGTGCATGTATATCAGATTAACTGCACTTGTGATTTTTAAATAACTAATTATTGAGCTTTATGTTTTCTCTGATAACCTGGTATTAAAGTCTGAATGCTGCCCTGCAGTTCTGCCTGCCCTTTGGTGGGGAGAAGCAAGAACCATTTCATCCAACAGTTTGTTTTACTGGGGAAGTATTTTTTCATGGTCTTATTTCATTGCCCAGGATGTGGAAGAAACAGCATCCTGCTTTGGGACTTGCTGTAATATGGAGCAGGGTAATGGTCTCTTCACAGAATATCTGAGAGCTAACACCATGATACAACAACAGCAGGAATAGAGGACACAAAAACCTTACCAAGGAGGAGGGGGTTGCTGTGACTGCCAGCTGACAGCTTGCATTGGGTCACATGTAAATTTGAGTAACTATCAACCTGTCTTACCAGGTTTGCACTGTGTCTTCATTTCCAAAAAACTCTCTGAACTCTTTTTTTGTACTGTATATTTTCACAGCCTCTAGTACAACAGAGTTTGAGTCCCTTTCCTCAGCTCTTAGGTAAAAATCATGATCCAAAGACCTAATGGGTAATCAACAGATCCCTGCTAAGCTGATACAACTCTTCTACAAACTGTGTGGGAAAGCATGGGTCCAGGTAAGCAGAGGAAGGCACTTACTTGGAGTTACATCATAAATCAGCATCTGAGGGAAGAGCATTACCTACCTGGTCTGGGCTATACAAAGTGCACTTCTCCTCCATCTGCATGAGATGAAAGTACAGTTTGTCTCATACAATGGACCTGAAATAAGCAGAATGTTCACAGTGAAGGACTTGTACCATTAGGGTCTAGTGGATAAGTAGTGTTTCTTCCTAGAAAATGATGGTCATGTCCTCTAAATGCCTCTTGCTGTGATATATCTTTCTTGAGGATCCTGAAGAGCCCTCTGATGAGTCAGCTTGCTCTCATGCCACACTAAACACTGCAAGAACATCTCAGCTAATTTCAGCTGTCAAAAATTAACTACCTAGTCACAGCAGTCACCTAGGCACGCTGCAGTCAGGGAAGAACTGGGGTTCCAGCAGACTTCATTGCCCCCCAGAGCTACCTGCTTCTCTGTAGAGGAGGATGATTCATCCTATCCTAAAATGCACATGTAAATCAAGGATTTGCATCATGCTCTTGTAATGCTCTTCTCTCCTCCTTAGCTCTTCATGACTCTCAAGGGAGCCCAGATACCCAGCACTGACTGACCCTAGAGACACGTGACTAAAACAATTTAAAATAAACTGTGTGTAGTGAGCTTTCTCTCACCCCAAGCAGCCAACCACCTAGATCACAAAGATCTTCAGAAGAAAGCTTTGCCGCTGTCACATCTCCTCTTTGTAAGATAAATTCTATCCTTACTTACAGACAGGGCTTGAAAGTAATTGCATTTCAGACAAGATTTTCTATCCTTATACCTGCCCAGCCACGAGAGGATGTTTCTATTTCAACATACAATGGAGTGTGGCTTTGCATGTTCTGTGCATAGTACCTTTGCCATTTTAATTGATGCCATCTGTTAATTAAGAAGAATAACTGATGACTTGGAGAGGGGAGGTAATCGTAGAAAGAATTAATAATAACCTTGTTCAGCAGGTTATGAGATACTGAGTTAAAAATATGAAAGAGCTTGCAAAAATGTCTAAATGTTTTTTAGAAAACAGGTGCTGCCTGTCATTTCTGCATCACAGAAATGTCGGAGTGAAATTCATCAGCAACTTACAACACATGCTCTTTACTCAAGGATTTTCTAGCAGAAAAGTCCACTCATCCATGGGTTAACCAACAGCTGGTTTCCCTCTTCAGTGTGCATTAGTGCTCACCGTTCCCTGTCTCTCTGCTTGCCATGACAACTACCACCAAAGCAACATCATCACCAGGCTGATTGCCCAGAAGGAGCTAGACCTTGGCTTTTCACAGGGAGATATCAGGCAGTGGCAACTTCCCTTGGGCGTGAGAAAGAAAGAAGTAGAGTCAGTGGCGTGATACTAAACACTGATCCCCATTTGAGATGAACCCGCAGCTGTGTTTGGGGCTTGTTTTCCCTAAACACTGTCTGCAAGTAACCCAAACCCCCTTAATAAAGAAGACCAGAGAGAATTTGTTACCCAGGAGGGTGGCTCTGTGAAAAGCAGGCCCAAAAATGCCTTGGGTATAGGTCCTGTCTATGCAGATGCACATTTAAGCAGAGATGGGAGGACAGGCCAAGCAGAGACTGGAAAGGGAAGAAAAGCAACTTGTACCAGCTGATATAGGAAGCATGTGTGTTCCTCTCTGGCTTCATCTAAACATTCCTGCCCAGTTTGAAATGTCACTTCTGCCTTTTCCTCTTTACTTCATGGGGTCAGGCTTGACCTACGCATGTTCCCATTGCTGTATTCCATTGCCCAGACTCACCTCCATCTTTAGACTTTTGATCTCTCTGCCCACAAATCAGAGGGCTGAAGCACCTCAATTATGAGAACAGTCTGAGACAGTTGGGGTTGTTTAGCCTAGAGAAGGCTCTGAGGTGTCCTTACAGCAGCCTTTTAGTACTTAAAAGAGGCCCACTGGAACACTGAGGTGGGCTCTTTATCAGGCATTGTAGTGATAGGATAAGGGGTAATGGTTTTAAGCTGAAAGAGAGGATATTTAAATTAGATTTTAGGAAGAAATTCTTTACTGTGAGCGTGGTGAGGCAGTGGAACAGTGTGCCCAGAGGATTCCTCATCCCTAGAGATGTTCAAGGCTAGACTGGATGAGGCTTTAAGCAACCTGATCTAGTGGGAGGTGTCCCTGCCTATGGTAGAGGGTTGAAACTGGATGTTCTTTAAGGTCCCTTTCAACCCAAAACATTCTATGATTCTATGATTTTTGAAGTAACCAAGCAGAGGACCCTAAAGAACTCAGGTCCCTGCTCTGGCTATTGTAGGGAGTCTGTGTTACACCTTCAGCACGTCTCCTGCCTTTCTTAGACCTCTGTTTTCCTTGGTATATGCACGGGGTGGGGCAAGGCAACCATCACCACCACTGCAACCCTGTCTGGGGCTCCAAGGTGAGCACCAGTGGCAGGGGTTTCCACGTGCAGGTATACTGCAAAATTGCTAGAAAAGTTCATTTTAAAAAAATCTCCATTTTAAAAAATCTGTGAAAAGTTCAGGGAGACGATTAATCCCAGGTCCAGATTGGTGCAGGCTGTCTGTTTGTGGTTCTTTTCTATTTGTTTTAGGTTGTTTATTCAAAGTATTCATTTGTTTACCTTGTTGTGTTCCACTCCCTGCATCTGTTCATTTGTATAAGTATAAGCCTCTTCGTTTTCCACTTCTGTTTCCTCTCATTAGAGTGGAGCATCTGCCTAGCACTTTAAAAAAAAATCAATCAAAAATAATCTTATACTATAGAAGAGAAAGTTTTCATAAAGTATGAGTGAAGAATGATTATTATCTGCATAATTCCTTTTATTTTTACTATTTGTTCAGGCTCCAGTTTGACAAAAATTCTGGATGCCCTTGACAAACATTTTTTGGGGAAAAAAAAGCAGGGATGACAACTTACAAGAATACCAAAGAATCGGCTCATTCTGAAAATCAAGTATATAGGACTACGGTGTTTTCCTCCCTTCTGCAAGTAATTTCAAAAGCAATCTTGAGATGAGGATAGCCTACAAAATTTAGGGTCTTCCCTGCTAGCCAGAAATCCCAAGCCAGGATAAGCCTGGCTAGCTGTGACCCAACTACAAAACTCCTGCAGAAAGCTTAGATGGGCGTGTTTGTGTGGTTCTAATTGGAAATGCAACATCACCGTCACCCCTACCAACTCATGCTCCTTGCCAAAACCCTCCCTCTTCCCTTCCAGCAGGCCAGAGACCAGGGAGAGCATCCCATACCTCTCTGCCTCCCTGCCTGCATATCAACTGCAGCTCTCACTGCTTATTTGTGCTGAGGAATCTTGTCCGACCAAGTGGCATTTAGCAGAAATTGTCTTGTTCATTGAAAGAAATATAATATCTGGGAAAGGTATCAAGAGAGCATAAGGGGAGTGACACAACGCCAAGTGTCCTCTTGCTGACTAAAGGCTGCAGGCAAGAATGATTAATTAATGTAACTGAGTCACAAACTTTCATGGTAACGTTGGAAAATTTTGCACAAGTGTTTGAATTGAATTACAGGTATCTGAACCTCTGTTAATTTTTCCACTACTGCTTGACTTGCCTCCAGCTCCAGCTGTAGGGCTGAGAGATGATCCTATTGCAAACAATCCATCACAACTGACTATATCACACACACTACATTCTTGACTCAGCCTGACTTTCCAGCTTATCTATTTTATTTTCTATTTGTTGCTTTCAAGGACTTTTGAACAGTGATTCTTTGGAGATTTCTCCAAGCAGAAGCATATGGAGTTAGTTGCAATGGTGTTCTAAAAGTAGTAAACCCACAATATTCTATTTACTCCCCAGGATTGCAGACTGCACCAAGATTCTATTTATTAGTGACATAGTTAATGGTACAAGTTCAGAAAGAATGAATTTGCCCAAAGCTGCATCTTCCAAGACTCAGGATGGTGATGCCTTGGCAGGACATGTAAGCCAGTGGCTCACCTATCCTGACACTTCAGGACACCACAGGTACAGCCTGGATTGTGCTGGTGCATCCTTGGTCCTAGCAACTTCTCCAAGTTGCAACATACTTTTGTTGGCTCCAGCAACACCTCAAGACAGTTTTTCATACCAGCACAAAGCATCATCCGGCAGGAATAAAGAGGGAGCCCTCAGCACTGCATATTTTTGTGGGTTTTTTTGCGCTAAGGGGAACAATTTTGGCCTTTTAGTTTGCAACAATGTGGAAAAGCATGAACTCCCTTTCACCATGTCTCCCCAGTGTTATTGCCATCTGGTCAATCTTAAAAAGAATCAAACAATTAAAAACAAACACCCCCAAAACTCACACAGCAACACTACTCAGGCATCATGGCCAAACGTTGCACCAGGGAAGATTTAGAATAGATATTAGGAGAAATAATTTCACCAAAAAGATTGTCAAGAATTGGAACAGACTGCCCCATTCTAATTGGTTGAGTCACCATCCCTGGAAATATTCAAAAGACATGTAGATTTGGTGCTTAGGGACATGGGTTGGTGGTGAACTTGCCAGTGTTAGGTTTATGGTTGGACTAAATGATCTTTAAGGTCTTTCCCAACCAAAAAGACTCTGTGATTCTATGATTAGAAAACACCAGTACCTACATACAGGTATTCACAGAGCATGTGGGTTGAGTTGTGTGATGGACCAATGCCTTGTAAATAAATGCCTAAAATAAATGACAGTGGTTCCTCTGTGCCTGTTCCTGCCTGTTTACTCAGACATTCCTTTCTCCTCTCACCAGATATAAGACAGGGAAGAGCTTCTCCAACACAAGATAATACTCACTACATAAAAGTACTGTTCCTCTAATTAACAGAAATATTCACAGCAGTGAATAGAGGAAAACTTTTTTTTTTTCCTGCCCTATTATGTTGTAAAGATATAACATCATTTATAACATCACTTAATTAAATGCTAGAAACGAGGACACTTTGGAATTGAATATTTCTTTTCTCCAACAATTCTTTCTAGTGTTCGAATATTGTTAAGGGGAAAAAAAAATCCAACCTTGTCACAGTCATCTAATTCTTAATTGGGGTTTTATTTAGTTCAGTATTAAAGCATGAACTTTGAGGAAAAAATTAATTCATTGCTCTCCAGTGTGGAGAGCACACAATGAGTAATTGTGCGGAAAAAAAGAAAACAACTCCAAGTCTTTGTAAAGGCCAACATCTGATCTCAGTATCATCTATCATCCTTTACAAAACTCTAGCTGACACAGAAGGTATGTCTTTTCTACGTTAGCATTGAAAAGCAAACTGGAGGTTGGATTTTCAAAGGCACTTACTTCTTGCTGCTCTCTCTTGATTCCTGTTGAAACCACTGGTAAAAAATCTTTAGTCCCTTTAAACAGACCAGAGCATGCCAAGCATATCTGAGTACCCCACATACATAAAAATCAATAAATGCTTGTTTCTATCATCCCAATTGTGTCAGGTCAATGGTGTGGAGACCCAGAGGTCATTTTGACCAGCCTGAATCACTGGGTTTCTCCTCCCTTCAAGTTGTCTCTTTAACACACAGCACAGCTGTTCTCATGATGTGGTTTGCTCAGGAAAGAGAGGAGATCCTGATGTCTTTTTTTTTTTTTCTTTAGCTTTGTTCCAAATTAGACAACCATGGAAAAGGAAAACCAGAATTCCGCAAGGCAGGAGAAAGGAGAGGTGGTACTGCTTTGGCCTGCTGTGTTGCGTAGAGTGTTACCAGCTTACATGCCAGAAGCTCAGTGGAGCTACAGGGGCTGAGCTGGGCAACCACTAAGAGTCAGATGCAGGAGTTGGCAGGACATTTGGGGACTGACCCATGGGGCCGTCATCGCACATATTTAGACAGCAGGCATGAGCATGAGCCAGATCTGTTGAAAAGTGAACAATGAGACTTATATTGACACCAGAAACAGAGGGTTTAATATGAACCTGGTGTGTTAGGAAGACGCATGAAGCAGAGGATAAAGGACAAAGACCATTTCAGGCATCTCAGCAAGCTGAGAACTTCATTTTAAAGAGTGGTTGCTGTCCTCATCCTCTGTCTGCGTTGAAGTTAGCGCCATTGCCAGTACTATGTTTATACTCCGTTGTTTAAGCCTATCAAATGCGAAGTCCCTGGTGGCTGGAAGGAGGGCAACATTGTGCCAATTTTCTAAAAAGGGTAGAAAGGATGACCCTGGGAACTACCGACCTGTTGGACTCACCTCTGTGCCTGGGATCCTCCTAGAAGCTATGCTAATGCACATGGAGGACAGGAAGGTGATTCAAGACAGCTAGCATGACTCTACCAAGGGCAAGTCCTATCCGACCAACATAGTACCTTTCTATGATGGCAGTGACGGCATCAATGGACATGGGAAAAGCAATGGATGTGATCCCATCTACAAGAAGGGTTGCAGGGAGGATCTGGGGAACTACAGGCCTGTCAGTCTCACCTCAGTGCCAGGGAAAGTCATGGAACAGCTAATCTTGAGTGCTATCATGAAACACGTGCAAGAGAACCGGGTGATCAGGCCCAGTCAACATGGGTTTACAAAAGGCAGGTCTTGCCAAACTAACCTGATCGCCTTCTATGACAAAATCACTCGACTGCTGGATGGGGGAAAGGCTGTGGATGTAGTCTTCTTGGACTTCAGTAAAGCCTTTGACACAGTTTCTCACAGCATTCTGCTTCAGAAACTGTCAGCCTCTGGCCTGGATGGGCGCACACTCTCCTGGGTTGAAAACTGGTTGGATGGCCGGGCCCAGAGAGTGGTGGTCAATGGAGTTAACTCCAGCTGGAGGCCAGGCACAAGTGGGGTTCCTCAGGGCTCGGTACTGGGTCCAGCCCTGTTCAATGTCTTTATCAATGACCTGCATAAAGGCATTGAGTGCACCCTCAGCAAGTTTGCGGATGACAAGAAGCTGAGTGGAAGTGTGGATCTGCTGGAGGGTAGGGAGGTTCTGCAAAGGGATCTTAACAGGCTGGACTACTGGGCTGAGGCCAATGGCATGAGGTTTAACAAGGCCAAATGCCGGGTCCTGCACTTGAGGGACAACAACCCTATGCAGTGCTACAGACTGGGGGAAGAGTGGCTGGAGAGCTGCACGGAGGAGGAGGACCTGGGGGTAATGGTTGACAGCTGACTGAACATGAGCCAGCAGTGTGCCCAGGTGGCCAAGGAGGCCAAAGGCATCTTGGCTTGTATCAGAAACAGTGTGACCAGCAGGTCCAGGAAGGTTATTCTCCCTCTGTACTTGGCACTGGTGAGACAGCACCTTGAGTACTGTGTTCAGTTCTGGGCCCCTCACCACAAGAAGGATGTTGAGGCTCTGGAGTGTGTCCAGAGAAGAGCAATGAAGCCGGTGAGGGTGCTGGAGAACAAGTCTTATAAGGAGCGGCTGAGGGAGCTGGGGTTGTTTAGCCTGGAGAAGAGGAGGCTGAGGGGAGACCTTATTACTCTCTACAACTACCTGAAAGGAGGTTGTGGAGAGGAGGGAGCTGGCCTCTTCTCGCAAGTGACTGAGGACAGGACAAGGGGGAATGGCCTCAAGCTCCACCGGGGGAGGTTCAGGCTGGATATCAGAAAAAAATTTTTCACAGTAAGAGTCATCAGGCACTGGAACAGGCTGCCCAGGTAGTTGGTCAAGTCACCTTCCCTGGAGGTGTTTAAGGAATGGGTTGATGAAGTGCTTAGGGACATGGTTTAAGGGAGTGTTAGGAATGGTTGGACTCAATGATCCAGTGGGTCCTTTCCAACCCGATGATTCTATGATTCTATGATCTCTCTGGACTTCTGTAAAGTCTCTGTCAAAGTCCCCCACAAAACCTTCTTTCTAAATTGGAGAGATATGGATTTGATGGGTGGACTGTTCAGTAGATAAGATATTGGTTGGATGGTTTAGGGAGTGTTAGGAATGGTTGGACTCGATGATCCAATGGGTCCTTTCCAACCTTGTGATTCTGTGATTCTGTGATTCTGTCTCATCCAGACAGTAGTGGTCAACAGCCCAGTGTCCAGATGGAGATCCATGATAAGTGGTGGACTCAGAGGTCAATACTTAGACGAGTGCTGTTTAATATTTTCATTGATGTTATAGACAGTAAAATCAAGTACACCCTCAGCAAGTTTGCAGATGACTTCAAGCTGAGTGGTGTGGTTGTTTCACTGGAAGTACGGGATGTCATCCAGAGGGACGCAGACAAGCTGGAGAAGTGGGCATATGTGAAACTCAGGAGGTTCAACAAAGCTAAGTGCAAGGTCTTACACCTGAGCTGGACCAATCTGTGGTTTCAGTACAGGTTCAGGGAACGATGTGATTGAGAGCAGCCTATGGAAATGGACTTGGGGGTGCTGGTTGGTGAGAAGTTCGACATGAGTCAGCAATGTGTGCCTGCAGCCCAGAAGGCCAACCGTATCCTGGGCTGCATCAGAAGAAGAGTGGCCAGCAGGTCAAGGGAGGTGATTCTTCCCTTCTACTCCGGTTTTGTGAGACCTCATCTAGAGTATAGTGTCCAGTTCTGGAACCCCCAACATAAGGATATGGAACTGTTGAAGTGGGTCCAGAGGAGCACCACATTGATGATCAGAGGGCTGGAGCACCTCCCTTATGAGGACAGGCTGAGAGAGTTGGGGGTGTTCAGCCTGGAGAAGAGAAGGCTCCGAGGAGACCTTTATAGCAGCCTTCCAGTACCTGAAGGGAGCCTACAGGAAAGCCTACTAGAAAGCTGAGGAGGTACATTCTACAAGGGCATGTAGTGATAAGATGAGAGGGAATGGCTACAAAAATTGGAATGGGGAAGATTTAGATTAAATGCTAGGAAGAAATTCTTCATGATGAGGGTAGTGAGGCACTGGCCCAGGTTGCCCTGGGAAATTGTGGATTCCCCCTCCCTGGAGGGGTTCAAGGCTGGGTTGAATGGAGCTTTGAGCATTGGTCTGGTGGAGGTTTCCCTGCCCATCGCAGGTGAGTTGGAACTAGATTCTTTATGGTCCCTTTCAACTCAAACTGTTTTATGGTTCCATGATCATGTCAGAAGAGGACTTATGCTAGTGCATCAGTCACTTTAGGGGACATCAGGTTCTGCACCAGACTGTGGTAGAGCAGCAGCAGTGCAGGTGCATGGCCTTTTATGCCCACTTTGCTCCAAGGCCAGTAACTTCTGTGGGCTGCAGTGTTCCGAGCACCTCTTTTTTATTTTGTCCACCAGAGGATCGCAGCTCAGAGCTGTCTGTGACTTTGTTGGCAGGGGGCAGTGGCATGGGAAAGTTGAGCACAGCTATTTTTTTCTCTCCAAAAACAAACAGGCAATTACCCCCACAAAACTCCTTTCCTAAGCTTAATGCTCCTCGTCCAGGCAACCACTTCAACTACTGATTCCCTGCTGAATAGGCTTACTTCTCCTTGAGGGGGCTGCCAACTTAGCTCAACTCACCTAAACTGACAAAACCCACTGAAGTGTAAACAGGCCATCTAGGGTGTTCATTCCAGGGTAATGGGTTTCTATAATGACTCACACAGGTAAGGACAGAACACAGAAAATCTTTGCCCTCAGATTTGCTCAGAGTACAGCTTTTCACCTCTGATGAATAATAAGAACTTCTCCCTTTTATTTCTCGGCTCCTCATCCTCCCCCCACTGCCCCTGAATTAACCAGGCAGGGAAAATGGGGGAACTGGTTGGTGGCACGATGGAAAAATCACACACACGCACGTGCAGAGAGAGCAGGCATATGCAGAAATGCCATATGGAGGGTAAACAAACTGTAGTGACCTTCTCAGGCTTTATCAAATATTCATGGGAAGCAGGCTCATGGAGATGCAAAATGACTAATAATGAATCCACCAGCATCCCAGCATCTCCAGTGTCCTAGTGTGTACAGGTGTCCTCTTCCAACATTGTTGACTCCTCAGGAGGGAGGATATGCTAGGTGTCGGTCAGGACAGCAGCCCAGAGGTAAACCAGGTGGGTTTCAGCCCTTTACTTAATACTTGGAGCTAAAGCAAAGAAAGAGGATCCAACAGTGTAGGAAATTCTTTGTACCCAGTATTTTTTAAATGGAGAAGGGTGGACAATGTCACATCTTCAGGGAGACTTAGCAATCTGTGGGGTCCACTAAAGTAAAAGACAGAGACTAGCATCTTGCAATATCACTGTTAAATTTTTAGTCTTGTAGCTTGAACGCAGACCTCGGGCTTTTCCCAGCCTCTGAGGAACATGTTCATTAGATACTTTCTGGGGATGGTATGTGTTACCGAATTACTGACCTCATACATAAAAGGAATCATCTGACCTCATCGTGAAAGGAATCATCAGCCATTCAGCCATAGCAAATTACATTTCTCAAAGGATTTCAGCCTTGAATTTTCATTCCACAATGTATTTCAAAGGAAAAATGAAACTTCCTATGCAGATAGCTGGTGATGCAATGATTTTTCCAAAGGACAATGATCTATTTAAAAGCAACACAAATACGCAGAATGGAAATGATTCAAATTATGTTGATGTGACTGCTTACGAAAACTAAACGCATGCAAGTCTTTGCATCGTCAGTGCTTTTGGCTTTAATCTTTTAAAAATAAAGGAAAAATGGCAATATCATTGCTTAAAAGAGCAGCAATATCTTGATTTTGGTATTCTTTACTTCTCTTTGAACTGTTTTTCTTTGTCCTACATACTTCAAATCTCACAAAAGATATTTTAAAATAATAGACATAATTGGCAAGAGCCTAGATAGAAAAGAAAGAGGTAAAAGAAGCGTTGTATAAAGACTGAGGGCAAGAATAGCTGGACAAGATCTATAAAAATCACCTAGTACCCAATAAAAACAGAGTTGGAAACTTTAACAAAGGGCTTTAAAGTTGCAGAGAGCAACTTATGCCACTTGCAGCAGCTACCTGAGGGTGAACATTATAGCCATTTGCAAGAGGTTTGGAAGGCATGGAGAGTCTTTACAGCTATGTGGAGGCTGACCCAAAGCCAGATGGAGCTGCTGTCTCCTCAACCCTGTCCCCCACTCCACTCTGGGGAGCAGGGAGATTCCACAGCAGAAAAAAGAAAAATCTAACACAGACTTGCTGCCCTGATTTTGCCACTATAGCTCTTCAGGCTATAATGTGTTCCTGTGATAAGTTACACATAGATGCATACCCTCTTTGGTGGCTAGAGGTAAAGGAAATATGTGTCACGGGATAAACTGCATTTCTTCTATACTTTTAATCACCCTCCCTTATGTCCATTAATCCAGTATATATGGACATACTTCTAACATTCAAGACAGCTGAACAGGTCCAGCTTCTAATAAAAAAACCTCAAACAAAATAAAGTAACAGAGAGAAAAGCAGGAAAAAATCTATTCTTTGCCCACATATGAAAGTGAGTCAACAAAATCACATTCATTTGTGGTTTATTGATTAATAAATTGGTATTACAATACTCAAAAATATTGAGCAAGGAAGGCCAACAAGAAAGCAAAACAAAACTCCATCCTTCAGCTATCTGTGAAGGAAAGCTTGGGAAGAGGAGAGATATAAAGAGGAAATGGTAGGAGTGGATGGTAATTTGTAAGGTACCAGGGATGGATGGAAAGAGGAGAGCAAAGATGTAGCTGTACAATAAGGTCAGTGCAATAGGAGGTTATTGTTGACCATGACATTATTTTAACCCTTGAGGAGTTTTACTCTCTCTCATTAGCAAGGAGAATTTTTCCTCTCAAGCAAGTACAGGTATTTAGACACACATATACATACTAACTCAAGAGCAACATCCACGACCCTATCAGGAGCAGTCTGTATCTTTGGACTGGCACATCAGCACTTATATTATAATCATGCTATAATTCTTTTTTTTTTTTTTTAGCCAGCTCACCTTTTTCCCTCCCACATCAAGGGTTCCTGAGCACAGTGTTGTATACCACCTCCCCTTGGGAAACACAGCATGCTTGATTTTTAATTCAATCCAAACTTTCTGCTCACTTTGGTGTTCTTTGCTCAATGCCACAGCAAGAGTGGCTTCCTGATTACCTTGCTACATGTTTATAATTAATTTCTCTCTAGAGGATTACAGCCAATATTATTACCAAATGTATTTCCTAAGTTTGAATCAGCATTGGTTCCGAAAAAAATACATGTGATTTAATTTCTCCCTGAGGAGCAGACATTTTTAAGTAGCAGATTACTGACATGCTGCAACTAGAAAAGAAAACATAACAGCAATTAATACAGCATTGCAAATGAAAGCTTGCTGACTGCAGAAACCTCTCAGTAGCAGCACCTTCACGGTGCCTGTATCACAAAATCTGCCACAGGACTCAAGAGGCTAAGCAAGATTAAGACTAAGAGTGTGGGATTTAAGCTTGTTGCAGTGGAGACCATCCTTTTATTCAACTTTTGAACAGTACTTAGGAGACAGAGGTCCTGCCCTACCACAGGCTCTTCAAGAGCCAGCACCAGGGATGAAGGGTAATGCACAACTGAGAGAAAGCTTTGTGGGTGTTTCAGAGGAACTGAAGCCTTCTGATGGAGTAACTTTTGGAATAAATTTCTATTCTTCTTTTTGAAACCTTCATTATTTCATAAGGAAAAAGAAAAGAGATGTTTTGCACCCCATCTAAATTAAGAAGTTTCACTTCTCCCCATGCTTTCTATATTATTTTCCTTAAACTTCCCTCAAATCTGTGAGATAGTATCTTCTGTTGAGATTGTCCTTAGGTGACAGTAGCTTTTCCTAGGAAAAATGGCTACTGGAAAAGATATCTTTGTCTAGCTCTGAAGTAATAAAGCAAATTGCCACAGCATGATCTAATATGCCTTATAAATCACTAATCTCTTAAGAGTAATCTACAAAGTGTGGAGGAGAGTCGCACAGCCCTCATTAATTTCACCAGCAATTTGGGCCTATCCTTTTTTGCTGAGCCACTCTGTGAAAGGACTAATGGGGTCTTGCCTAATCAGAAAATACTAGCTTGCCAACTCAAGCCACAGGTGCTTCCCAGAAGCATCATTGCAACCACAGAGGGAAGCATAGTGTCACAGCAAAGCTTTGGGTCACCTTGCCTCACAGGGAGGTCTCCTTCAACTGCAGCATCCCCACAAAGAAGCTGGCACCCTTTCAACCCTTGCATAGTTGCACTGTGACGGTTTGTCTTTCCCTTTCCCCCTCTAATCCTCAAGCCTCTCTCCCTCATTCCTTCCGAAGATAATATAAGTGGATGGTGGCAGGGCATAGGGATGAACAGGCCACCTTGAAACCCAGGAGTTCAGCCACGCTAGGAAAAGTTGTGTTAATAAGGCTTGACAAGTTCCTGCTTGTGGATGATCAATTCCTAATTGCCAGTGTAGGTGTGACGGCAATTGCTTCTTAGACAAAAACTTCAGCTATTGTTCAAGAAAAACTGCTTTCACTGAGAAAATGCCAGTGAAGGCTTTCAGCTCTTCCCAGCAGCATGTTGTCAGGAAGGATGAAAAGGGGTAAAGCAGACATACAAGAGGATGGGAAGAGTCCCTCTATGCCCTCTACTTTATTCTCTTAGCTGTAAAACCAGCCCTTAAACTTTACTATATGTGAAGGACTATTTGCAAATTTTGGTAAAACATTTTGCAAGCCGTGGAAGGGAGAGAGAAGCAGATAAAACCAAAACAAACAAACAAAAAAATAAAACAACAAAAATACCCCAACGAAGTGTGATTTTCCTTATCCCACTGTAACATTCACAATGGTTGTTTCTAAGCATGAGTACAGGACTGCTGGTAATTGGGGGCTGTGCATGTGGGAAGCCTGAAGTGTCCCCATGGATATCTTAGTTGTTGCAGCATCCAAACTTTCGCTTACCAGAAGTGCATCTGCATATGGAGATAACTCAGCATAAATTGATAACTTTCTGAGTCCACAGCAGGGCTGAAACAACCATGTTAAGAGATACAGGAACTTTCTAGACGCCCTCCATCATAATGGCCTGCAAGGTTTTTAAAATCTCATTAATAACATCAAAGTGTCAACAGCCTTAAGCTGCTGAAACAGAGCATTCCACTCCTGTGCTGGCAGCCTGCAGTTGCCACACTTCCCTTCAATGAACCCTGCATTTGAAAGGATGGCAAGTTACAATATGTTCTGTGGGTCTAGACCAAAAAAACATTCTTGTATGGCAAGAAAAAGTGAACTATCCACCTCCAAATTATGCTGGAGGGGCTGATTATGGTAATGCCAATTTAAAAATACAACAGGAAGCTTGTTCTTCCCCTTTCCTGACCCAAAAGCACTCTTTTCTTCATGCTGTGTTTCTTTTGATAGGAACAAACTTGGAGACTTGCTTACAGCCAGATTTGTGAAGGTTTTTTTCAACATTTTATTAGAAAACTTCACTCAGCAACAAAAATATCTCCTTGAAATAACACGTACAACAACTGAGCTTTTGTTATATGGCATTGACTAACATTAAATTGCATCTATTAAACCTGGAGATCTCGATAAAACTTCTGGCTTTTGCTTTTAACTGTTCATGCACTAGCTAGAAAAACACCACTGTGTGCAAGCCTTGTTCTGTATCTACTTTTCCCATCTGCTTTAAAATTGGGATATTGGGCCAGATGGACCTATGGTCTGTCCCAGTAGGATGATTCTTACACTGTTCAAGACATATAAGACAAAAATCACTGGACTGCTGGTTTGGCTCAGAGTATTTTCCAAAATACCTCAAAGTGTTATTTCCCCCTTGCTTTAGCCAGCTGATCTGATTTTACAGTTCATGATGTCTTGATTAACAGCATGTGCATTCACTTCATACTACATAGCAACACTGCAGCTTATCGTAACTGTACAAGTATAAATGCTTCTTATAATGTAAGCTGCAAGTGGCACTTGGGACTCATACAAACAATTTAATGGAAATAAATTTGTTAATAAATAGCCTCTTGCTTGAGAGCCTTTGAGAGTTGAATTTCTGTGTTGTTTGTTAATGCAGAGAAAGAGAGTTTTGCTTTCTTCACCAAAACTGTAGCCTTAAATATCTCCCAGTAGCAAGAGGACATATTATATTGGACTCTGAAGTTATGGATGACTTTTATTTGAAACAGCAAGGTGGTTCTCATGTAATCAGGAAAACAAGGCAAGAACATGGTTTAAAAAATAAGGCATTTTGGATTGTCTGTGTTACTGATCTATGACGCCAACAATCTGGAGTCATGTATTTGAGCTTCCGTCCTACAGTTTAAAAATGGTCTCCTGGCCAGGAGGACCCCAAAGTTTTAGGTCTTCCTAACTCCTGACCTGACCACACTTATTACGTTCCTAAGTGACTGTAGAAATGTATGTGGATCCCTAGGGCCAATGTAGGTTTCTAAAGGTTTGCTCCAGTAGATATTACTGTAGGTCTCTGCTCTCCAATTGGTAAGGCTATTTCTCCATTGGGTTAGACCCAACTTAGATGGTTCACAATTCCCATGTTTGGAGGGTGGAGAAGTTTTGGGTGTGTGTATTTTTATGGGTTTTTACCCCTCCAGCAAGTAGTTATAAGGACAGGAGAATGTCTTGCGCATTGTGGATATCTCAAAGAGGTATTTAAAATCTTTTTGCAACACAGTCTGACCTCATTAATGTCCAGTTTGAAACACCTAGTTTATTCCGTCACACATAAGTGAAGGCGCATTTCTCCACATGTTCACTAGGAGATGCATAATATTGCATTAATTTCTAGTTGATTTTATATAAAGATGGTTAAAACATATTCTAATCAGTCTCAGCTTTAAAAAGGAAATGAGTAAGAATTCAAAATATAAAAGACAAAAAGAAATTAGATCAGATGCAGCCTATGTCAAGTCCCTGTCAAGTTACTCCGTATAGCCTCATTTTATAATCATAACTGTATGATCTGATTGCTCGAGTCCAATTATTTTAAACACTTGTAGCAATCAATAGCGATTCATCCCTGTAAACCTATTTGACCCCTTTCCTCATGAGACATGATTACACACATAACAGTCCTCCATTAACCTTTGACGTAGGTAGGAATTAGTGATCAAATCTGACATACATGTAGTAGAAAGTTGCCAAGTAGTCTCAAAAACAACTCCATCTCCAGAAAAAGCCCAACACCATTGCCTTTTAGGGAACAGAAATTCACCTGAGAAGGTGGGTATTAAAAGATAAGAGAGGTTTTATTGATCTTTCATTTCTCTCTGCCACACTATTGTAAATTGCAAATGTTAAGAGGAAAAGTATTCAAAGTAAGCAAAGCTTTTCAGTATTAACCTCAATAAGTGAATTAAGCAGCAATACTTCTCATAAAATTGGAGATCACTAGTGGGTCAAAAAATGCAATTCATTCTTGCTCCAGGCAATCAAGACTCTCAGATGATAGACCTTTGCAACTTACTGCAAGCCTGGTAATTGCTACCTATTACTGTGATAATCAGAGTCTGACCCCAGGGACGAGTGATACCAAAATCCTATTTGATTTCAGTGGCACCAGCCTCTGCCAACGGGCCTGTCCTTTGAAAAATCTCAGCCAACAATTCATCCTACATACTTGAACAAGGCTAAGTCATTTAAACTGTTTCCAGAATAACAAGGGGTTAAACTCATCCCAAGGCTATCCTACTGAAATAATGATAAATCTGAAGCAGTGTTAATTAACAACAGCAAGAGATACTTTTCCTATTAGCAGTAAAAAAACCATGACCATTCACAGGCAGCTATATTTCAGCAGTAAAGGTATAACTAATACTAAAAGTTTCCAGTTTAGCCTCTAAATCACTCCTTAGGCACTACAAAATTCAAAGGAGAGGGAAAGAGCAATTTTCTCCCTACAGGGGTAAGCATCAAGCACAGCGTCCAGAGGTCAATGAAATAAAACTAATTGAGAAAGAAATGCAAAGTCTAGAATAGCACATATAATCTTGTTCCCTACCCCAGTGCAATTTGCTTTTACATGATGCAGAATTTGTCATAACTGATTCAAAGTTCCAATGATCAATGATGCCAATGACCTCTAATAGAATCCAGCACCTGGTGTTTGAAAGAAGGCAGAAATACTCAGAACCTGTGAAAACACTAAAAAAAAACCAAACAAACACCAAAGCAACAAACTCTGAACCAACTAACTCCTGGGAAGAAGAAGAAGCTTTCAAAAGCATATTGCAATATAGGAAAGTGATTGCATCTCATCATACATTAATCCTGGATTCACTGAGCTAAGCACTAACACACCCTAGATCTCTGAGGAATATTTCAGACTCCAGGGCTGGGTGCAGTGTGAAGAAATAGGTGTGCTGCCTGACCTCAACAGAAGAAAAACTCTAATCAATAGTTATTGAAAAGAACTGAAACTGCCAATTGCTTGTGACGGCTGAGGCTTCTGCCAGTGCCTTTACTCTGTATGGCCATGAGGGAGGCAAAGAAAAAGTTTTCTGATTAGCTTGGTGATGACCCCTGGCGAAAGACTTCAGTGACACACATAGAGTGAGTCTGGACAGATTTCATGCTTAGCTTGAATGTCAGAGGTGAAAACCAACTGCAACATACATTTTAATGAGTTCTACATTTTGAGGGGACCTATAAACCGGTGTTTTATGACACTCAGCCAGTAGGGTCAGTTCTATGAAGATAAACTATATAAGAAACACTAACCTCTACATAAGAAAAAAATAACAGCAACTATCTCATATTTTAGCATGTACGTTAAATTTTGGGATTAGCTGTGAACAGCAGATGAACATTTCTTGTAACTTGATCCAAATTATTTTCCTCATCTTGCACACAGGTTATATCCTTACATTTCTGCCCTAAAACCAACTTGACAGCTCACACATTTGTTGATATGCCATGAGCTTGCTCTGTCCTTTCCTTAGCACCCTAACCAACATTTATCATCGCATCACCCCTGGAAAGGAAAGCTATTATTCCCTCTTTGCACAGCTGAGAAATTAATGCAAAAACCAGAGAGATAAAAAGGTAGCCTGTCAAGTCTTTTTAAGTTAATGGGATATAGGCATCTAAATAACTAGATGAATTAGGACATAAAAAGTCATCTTCTGCCAGGCAGTAATTGCTACTGCTGTGCTTCTTTTCTAATATACAGATTTGAAGGTCTACCTCCCCTCTTCCTTTACCTAGGCTGTTTATTTCTTGGGGTTTTTTCTTTTGTTATCTTGTGATATTGGAGTTGGTTTGTACCTTGTATCCTAAGAGTCAACATTCCCCTACTTCTACCTGCTACTTGCAGCAATGAGCCTACAAATTGCTCATTACCATGTTTTAACCTATGATGTTGAACTCCTGAAAAAACTGTCAGTGACCATAGGATGTCTGGAACATCCTGGAATAGCTCGTACAGTTTCCAAGTGATACACAATAAATCTTCAGGGAAATGCTATTGTTTTCTATGCAAACATAAATGATTCAGGTGCCTTCTCACACTTTTTAGTTCTGCAGGTATTTTGCTTCCTTGAAGTTGTTGTTTAAAACATATGACACTGCTTAAAATGTGCACAGGCACATTGTGCTTGCAGCCCCTTGCAGTAAAGCCAAAGACTACATCTATTTCTGGCCAGCAGTGAAGAAGACAACACGGTGATAATACGGAAATTCTGTTGTGAAATAATTATACAGTTTATATCTTTTACCTTCATTTGACACTAATCTTGTGGGCTTCAATATGCTGGCATTCTCTATAATTCAGTGATAAGTATAAAGAACCATTATTTTTAACCAGCTCCAACCAGCTAGATCATACAGCTGGTAAGTCAGTTGCAACATACGTTTGAGATTGTCAGCAGTAGGCTTTGGTTACTGTGGTATTCTTGCTGACGTTCAGAGAAGTTGTTGTTCCCTACAGTAAGCTATGTGGGAAATCAAAGAGCTCTTTTACTTCTGCCTATCTCAGTGCTGGTTTTTGTATGTGACTCATTCCCCTATTAATTGCATATCTCTAGTGTTCCACTTTCATCTCTCACTATTGAATTGTCACCCTGACAGTCAGTTACAATTTCAGAAAAGTCTTTCAGAATGGTATTTTCTTTTTTGAGATCAACCCTTTCACAGGGGGACAAGTGGGGAAAGTGAGCACAGGATGATGGGAATTCTCAAGGGAAGAGCACACTAAAAAAAAAAAAAAAAAAATTGCTTATGTCCTTCATTCATTTCAGACCTGACAGTTACTCCTCCAGTAAGTAATCACGCCATGCTGGAGACAGGAAGAATTCTCATTAGATCTCATGACTTTGGAAAACACAAAACCTGCATAGCACAGACACTGTTTATAAAGGGCTGTAAGACAACACATCCTTGACACAAGAGGATGCTCAGCAACATAGGTAGAACCACGTGCAGAAATCATGACAAAATCACATACTGAAACCTTCCCAGCATCAACTCTTCCCGCTCCACCACAACTGCCATTAAGTACAATAAAACCCTTCTGCAAGATCTGTGTTCCTCCCTCTCTGTTTGCAGTCTCTCTCTCTCATGCTTTCTCTTCCCCATTGCTGCTGTTGGAAAGGACAGCAATTCATGGTGCACAGGCAAGAACAAAAGTGCCTTAGGAAACTGTATTTTAACACACATTTGTGATATTTTATTTCTCCCTGTTCTGCATGTTTGTTTGTATTTTAAAGCCTCAAACAAATTCAGAGAGCTGCATTCATAGTTTATTTTTATCCAATGTCCATGGCTCATAAAGAAAAGCTCAGTACCTCATCCTGCCAGGTAACACAGAAACATTTTTTTAAGGCATTTTCCTTCAAAACTGCTTTATTCTTTCCTTGTGCTGCCCTTCATCCTGCTGTCTTTCCAACTCATAGATAGTCAAAGTCAGTTACTGGGCTGCAATGATCTAGGAAGTCTGAAGATTTACATTCCTTATTCCCTGCTTTTCTGCAGCCTGTGGTGTTGTGCAATTGCAATAGGGTGATCCAAGCTGTCTAAGGTACTTCACCTACAGTTTGACTCCCCATCTATCTCTAATGACATACCTACTCCTAGCCTTTATGTGTGTACACAGGCACTGATTGATAGGGGTCATTCCTGATTTGCATCATGAAAAGGGAAAAGAGGATCAGGTTCAAAACCCAATGGGTTCTTTGGGGTCTTCCACAATGTACTAAGTGCACAACAATTTTATTAGAAAGTCAGTCATGCAAGGAAAATGATCAACTGAAGTGCAGGCACAGGTGTCTCTGTTTGTTATTTATCCATGCTGTGTGACATTTAGATTGGAAGCAGCAAACACGTGTGTGGTGCACTCTGTGACAGCCCTAGCCTCACCATGGAGGAAATTATTCTCAAAAACACACAGAGATGGGTTGGTCCCACCCTCTGCAGAGTTTTTTTTTTTTCTGTCCTATGGATCCAGCACCACAAGAAAGGAACCTCCGCTTCCTTTAAAGAGTTTCACAATGGAGGCAAACCAGTTGAGTCTAGTTTTTTCTGCACATTGAAAAGCTGTCTTGGGTTCTTGCCAGCATCTACCCACGAAACTTCAGGAAAGGTGATGTTGCAATTGGGCACTGGGGCTCTGGCATGCTTACAAGGACCTGTCCATGCTGAAATCCATCCTACAGTTATGCTGTGACTGCTGCCAGGTCCACCTCGCTTGGGAATAACTGGTCACTGTGCTCACAGGGCTGGAGAAATGTTACTGTATCTCTAAAAGGATGGCTCCTTAAGGCTGGGAGCAATTGTCTATGATGATCAGCAGCACAAAAATAAACAAAATAATTTTAATCTAACTGTATTAGCTACAGCAGGGAGCTGCCTGGAGTACATGACTCCTGGACCACACAATTCCACCAGTCCCTTCCTGCTTTCTTTTTGAACTCTTACACAACAAAAAGGTTAATTCATTCAAAAATAGGACAGAATTGCCCTTTGTGATGTATTTTAAATGTGAACCTGAAATTAAAAAGCAGAATTTATTTTCATTCACTTCCCAGCAGGACAGAATGACATGCAGTTTCCTGTGACTTGTCTCTATTCAAGTACCCAAAGACATTCTATTTAATCTTGTACTAGGTAACGGGTCATGGTCTCTGATCCAGGATTGTGAACTGAGGTCTGTTCTCAAAGCTGCTGCTAATAAGGGAAATGGAAGTGCAAGAAACAAGACCCAGCAGAAACTCCAGACTGCCCCTGACATGGCCAGTGCAACTTCCCCCAGGTCAGTGATGCTCTGTTCACTTTTACGTGAGGCCAGGACTCTCTAGTAGCCCTGCTGCCAGGAGAAGACATTTATTTCACTGTTGCTTTTGTCTCTTTCCAGGTACTAGAAGTGGTTTTCAGTCTGCAGGAAGCTGCCTGCATAGAGTAGAGAGGCAACACTTTGTTCTGCCACCAACTACAAAAAGGAGGGAAGGCTGCAGCTTGAATCAAAGAAACAAAGCAGGAGGTGGCAGAGGTGTCAGCCTCTCTTCCTGGGCTGTGTGCTTCTAACTGGGGCAGCTGTTGTCAGTGGGCAATATCAGCAGCTGAGATGAGGAGTAACATGGGAGAGACTTCATTTCTATCCAGTGTCAAATATTTGAATGGGAAAGTGAGTCTGTTTCTCTCATCTCCATTACTGGCAGAATTTCTTTTGAGATGGCTATGAATTTTGGACAGCTCATTTAACATATTCCATGCTGGCATCTGGATGTCCCATCATCTCTCCTTTTGCGCCATCTTCTACTTAGTGCTTTGAGGAAGTAAACAAAAACAGTCATTCAGATAGAGAAGCTTGTATATTCCAGCTACCCTACTTGGTTCATGTCCTGAGGACACATAGGGTGACACAGTAGTCAGACAACAAGGAAGTTGAGGAGCAGCTCTGAGATCCATCTTCAGCCAGCTTGAATGATACAAGCCATTGTTTACACCCCACAGATGCTCTTCCCAGGGGCATTTTGTTCTCTAGAGCACCCCCAAAATGCTCTGTGGTCACCCCAACAGCCTGCAATGCTGAGCCCCATTGGGGAGCTGCTCTCCATCAACATCTCTCTCTTCCCTCACTTATTCATATTTAGAAACTGTTTAAGTGGTCAGAAAGACTGAGTTTGGGAACAGAGAACTGGAAGATCTGGCTTCCAGGTCTGAAGTCCTGAAGTGTCTGTACAGCACAGAAAGAGGCAGGTGGGAGAAGGGCAGCTTGTCTCTGTCAGAAGCTTTGTACTTGCCCTCCTCAGCAACAGCAGCTCTCGTTTGGTCTTCTTCAGTCCACCTCACTCACCACCAGCCTTGACTTCTCCATGATTTCTTTATATATCTGCCTCCATATCAGTGTGGCGCTCAGCAAACCACTTTACAACAAGCAAAAAAATCTCTGATCAATTTGTTTTAGAGAAAAGCATTAAAGAAAACTTTTATCCAATTTTAAAGATTATTTTATTTATATACCTGCATAAAACATTCCAGGTAGCACCTGGGATCTCCAGTAACTTTATGTAACACTTTTAGTGGAAGCTGCATTGTTTCCACACAGATTATACTACATTGTAGCATTAAATCTTTCAAACTACATCTATGAAAAACATCCCAGTCTCACAAAGAAGCTGTCAAATGGACTACACAGAGAACACTTGTTCAGGAAAGAATAAACCAGGCTTTTGAAAACTGAGCCCTGATGGTTTTTATCGGCATTGCAAATGTGACTGTAATTGGAAGCTGTCAACTCCCAGGTAACAGTGGCAAATTAAGGTGATGAACCAAGGTAAGAAAGTGAGACGATAAATGCCTGCTGTCGGCAGGCAGACAGTCAGTCACATGTGAAGGCTGCAATGCAGAGCACTATTTATAACAACACCATTCATTTGGAAAAGTGCCTAATAATACTTAGGTACTTTTAGATTTAGGAAGAAAAAAAAAAAAAAAGATGGGTATATTTGCCTATTGAGTTTCCTTCAATTTGCTTTTCTTCCTCTCTACTCCCACTGAATTTTCCCCATGGCTCTGTTGCGCCTTGCTCCATGATGCTGGGCAGGTGCCTTAACACCCACTTTCACATTCTGCCCTTGCTTCTGCAGTGCAAAATGCAGGCCCTACAATTTGTCTTTGCGAAGGTAACAAGAACTGCAAACAGTGATGTCTCATTTTCCTCCACAATCTGTTTTAAATATACACTCAAAATGTATAGAGGCTTATGGTTTAGACTAGTATATATCTCACCAGGATCCTGGTTTTCAGAAGAAGGATCTGAGGGTTTTCATGAGGCACAGCTCTGTAGAAATAAAATAGGAATACATTCTTATGCTGCTTTGAGCATTTTCTCTCACTACTTGGCCCCAAAGGAATCTGTCCATTGCATAATAACTGTGCTATGGATGGATCACCTCCAATTCCTGCTGCAAGTGAAAAATGAGACAGCAAAAAAGGGAAGAGGGACATGAATGGGTCAGTCACGCTCCGTGTATTACCACCCAAACAAAGCCTTCTATTTCCAGGTCCAAATTGTGCCTCTGACATACTTTTGGCTATACGCTAATTGCTCTGCAGAAGTACCTCACACTTTGTATAAGTCATGGAGGGAACCTAAATGCCCAGGGGCTAGAATATTTTCAGACGGCTAATATTACGGGATATGGCTCCTACTATTTCGGTGAGGTCCAGAGACTCCAGAAGCTAAATTAGTCTTTTCTCTGGCAGTTTTGGCTCACAGATCAGTAACATATATATAGCCTTCAGTTTAGTACTAGCTACAGATTGCAGCAAGTATTTATGTGAGGAATGAGCAATGAGTAGGTCTTTAACAGAGGAACTCATTGCCTGGGCAGAAATGTTCTCCTTTGTCTACAGTGGGACACAATGTCAAGTTCAGCCTGCTTTGTTATGGCTAGAAAAACCTCTCAATATGGTAAGGCTATAATATTTACAGAGGAAAGCTAGTAAAAATATTATTAACACAATAAAGCACAAATTTTTGGGTATATTTTATTAGCAACAATAATTACTAATCACTTAATTTACTACTTCATATTACAAGACCCACATTTACCAACTACTGCCATCTCTTCCCCTAAGGCTGACACAGGTTAGGGATGAAGCTCTCATTTTACATGGTGGTGCTCTGACACACTTCTCCCTACTTACACTGAGTATGACTAATTAAAATTTATATCATAGAAAGGTGGGATAAAATGCACTTAAAAGTCATTGCAGAGCTTATGTCAGCAGTAAAATAAAAGTCTTTCTTCCAAATCATGTTTTAAATTCAGGCTGAAGAGTATTTCTGGCAAGATACTACAATACCGGTTATATACTTGCAGAGGGCAGACTTTGGACTCTTCAGGGCACTAGCTGAGAGAGTCTCTTGGGAAGAAGTTCTAAAGGGCAAAGGGGTCCATGAAGGCTGGACATTCTTCAAGAAGGACATCTTAGAGGCATAGGAGCAGGCTGTTCCCACCTGCTGCAAGATGAACCGGAGCGGAAGATGAACAGACAGGCTGAACAGGGAGATTTTGCTGGGACTCAGGGAAAAAAAAAAAAAAAAGGAGTTTACTACTTTTGGAAGAAAAGGCAGGCAACTCAAGAAGAGTACAGGGATCTCGTTTGGTAAAATAGAGAGAAAATTAGAAAGGCAAAACCCCAGCTAGAACTCAAAACTGGCCACTGCTGTAAGAGACAAAAAAAATTTTACAAATACATTAACAACAAAAAGAGAACAAAGGAGAAACTCCATCCTTCACTGGGTATAGAGAGGAACATTGCTACCAAGGATGAGGAGAAGACTGAGATGCTTAAGGCCTTCTTTGCCTTAGTCTTTAATAGTCAGACTAGTTATCCCCAGGGTATAACTGTGAGAAGAGGAGGCTGAGGGGATACCTTACTACTTTCTACAACTGCCTGAAAAGAGTTTGCAGAGAGGAGGGAGTTGGCCTTTTTTCCCAAGTGACGGAGGACAGTACAAGGGGGAATGGCCTCAAGCTCCACCAGGGGAGGTTCAGGCTGGACATCAGAAAAATTTTTTTTCACAGAAAGGGTCATTGGGCACTTACAGAAGCTGCCCAGGGAGGTGGTTGAGTCACCATCCCTGGAGGTATTTAAAAGATGGGTAGACGAGGTGCTCAGGGACATGGTTTAGTGGTTGATAGGAACGGTTGGACTCTATGATACAAGAGGTCTTTGCCAGCCTGGTGATTCTATGAATCTACGATTCTATTCAGCCCTCTGAGCTGGGGGGACAGTGAGCAGAATCCCTCCCATAATACAGGAGGAAGCAGTCAATGACCTGCTATGCCACTTGGACATTCACAAATCTATGGGAGTAGGTGGGATCCACCCAAGAGTACTGAGGGAGTTGTCAGAATATCTTGCCAATCTTAGGGGTATCATTTAGTAGTGGATAGGTATGGTTGGACTTGATGATCTCAAGGATCTTTTCCAATCAAGTGATTCTGTGATTCTATAATACTCTCCATCACTTATCAGCAGTTCTAGTCAATAGGGGAGGTCCCAGTGACACCAATTTATAAGAAGGCCTGGAAAGAGGACCTGGGGAACTTCAGACCTGTCAGCCTGACCTCAGTACCATGGATGCTTACAGAGCAGACCATCTTCAGTGGGCTCACCAGGCAAGTGCAAGACAACCAGAGGATCAGGCCTAGCCAGCATGGATTCATGAAGGACAGGTCCTGCTTGACCAACCTGAACTCCTTCTATGACAAAGTGACCCAGCTAGTGGATGAGGGAAATGCTGTGGATGTTATCTACCTGGACTTCAGTAAAGCCTTTGACACTGTCTCCCACAACAGTCTCCTAAAGAAACTGGCAGCTCACAGCTTAGACACTTGTACTCTTCAATGGGCAAAAAAAATGGCTGGATGGCCAAGACCACAAAGTTGTGGTGGATTGAGCTAAATCCAGTTAGTAGCCCATCACAAGTGGTGTTCCTCAGAGCTGTATGTTAAGACCAGTTCTGTTTAATATCTTTATCAATGATCTGCATGAGGGGATTGAGTGTTCTCTCGGTAAGTTTGCAGATGACACCAAATTGGCGGGAGTGTTGATCTGCTCAGGGGCAGTAATGCTCTATGGGATCTTGACAGGCTAGATCAACAGGACCAGGTATATCGTGTGAGGTTTAACAAGACCAAGTGCCAGGTCCTGCAGTCTGGTCACAACCCCACAAAATGCTACAGACTTGGGGAAGAGTGGCTGGAGAGCTGCCTTTAGAAAAAGGTCCTAGGGTTGCTAGTTGACAGCATGAGCCAGCAGTGTGTCCAGGCAGCCAAAAAGGCCAACAGCATCCTGGCTTGTATCAGGAATGGTGTGGCCAGCAGGAGTAGTAGATTGTGCCTCTGTACTCTGCACTGGTGAGGCCACACCTCGAATACTGTGTTCAATTTGGGCACCTCAGTACAAGAAGGATATTGAGGCACTGGAGTGTGTCCAGAGAAGAGCAATGAAGACGGTGAAGGGGCTAGAGAACAAATCTTATGAGGCCAACAGCTAAGTGAACTGGGGTTGTTTAGTCTGGAGAACAGGAGACTGGGGGAGACCTTATCACCCTCTACAAATACCTGAAAGAAGGTTATGAGGTGGGTGTTGGTCTGTTCTTCCAAGTAACAAGGAGTGGCCTCAAGTTATGCCAGGGGAGGTTTAGTTTGGATATCAGGAAAAAAATCTTTACTGAAAAAGTTGTAAAGTAGTGGAATAGGCTGCCCAAGGAAGTGGTGGAGTCACCATCCCTGGAGGTGTTAGAAAAATATGTAGTCACGGCCCTTTGGGACACGTCTCAGTAGGCATGGTGATGTTGGGCTGGTGGTTGGATTTGATGATAGAGGTCCAACCTTAATGATCCTATGATTTTGTGTTCCCTTCCATTCTCTTTCCTCCAAGAAGTCCAGAGGAAACACGACCCCAACACAGAGGAGATCCAGCATACACTTCTCTCTCCTGCACTCTTTATTTCACTCCTCTCCTGCTCCGTGTTAATACCTTAGCTAAAGACTTAAATCAGCCAGATCTGGGAGTGCCTCCCTATCTCTGGGAAAGAAATAATGCAGCTGTATTTTCCAGTGGATTTAGCATGCAGGTGCTTTGGGGAGTGTATTTTGGCTGGTGCTGAGTGTTAGTCCATGGAGAGGAGTCAGTTGCAGCTACTGCTTTGATTTTAACAGTGTGTTTTTGCTGGTGGAGATGACAGACCCTTGGGATGTGGCTTTGGCTCTCTGTGCAAATTTATGTCTCAGCTGCTGCTTCAGGGTATTGTTCTCTGCAGGTGGGACCTGTGCTCCTTAAATCCTTCCATGACTTCTGAAAAACATAAGATGTACTCGACACCAAAGTCTGCCTTAATCTGTCTTAGGCTACAGATCAGAATGGGGATGGGATGTGAAGGTCTCTTCCAGCCTTAAAGATGTTGATAAACTTCCCTTGTGCTTGTATCCCCCCCTTCCTTAAAGAAAGTGGTGTGTAGAACTCAAATCCAGAATGTTTTTTGTTCTCCTAGTTTGAGGATAAAAACTGCCTCTTTCTTAACTGGATTATTTCATTTCTCTTGCCCGCTGGGCTAGATGTTCAGCACAAAGGTTTCAACAACACTTTTTGCTTGTGTGTTGTATGTGCACAACCCCACAGGCTGAATGCAGCTCATTATAAACACCCTCAGTTGCTGTTTTTATCACTATATGCCAATTCCCTGTTTAATTTAAAATAAATCTTCCTTAGCATGTTTTACTTTAAACTTCCCATAACAGAGCATGTTGGCAGTGAAATAAATCAATAAATACATTAAAATAAAGGCAAAACATCCTCTCAAATGCATAAAACTGCAATATCTTCTACCATTACTGTTTTAAACAACAAAAGTTATCACAATTTCTGACAGTTTTCTTTGATTTACTCCCAGTATTTAAGTAGTGCATACTTTATAGCGCTTGCTACTACTGAGCAGAGTGTCAAAGCATTCAGCCTTCACTGCATCTGCCTACTGGAACACAGTGTACAGAGGGAACACAGCCTGTACAAGGTCAGTTTGTGGGCACGTTTTCTAACATATCATGGTCCATGACATAGCCATGGTCAAGCATAGGTTGAAAAATAAGTTGACCTTTCTCTGATCAGGGCCAGTCAGAGTTATTCCACAATTTCCTTGCTAGAGTGACACAAAACAGGAGGGTGTACTCCTTTTACACCACTATAGTAGGTGTCCCAGGAAGAAAGACTTGTATGGGATCTTCCTGCTACCTACCCACAGCGACAGCAACCCCTCACCTATACTTAACTGATATAGGATGCCCAACCTGTAGGCACTCTGAAGGGTGCTGACCTGATCTGCAGATCACTGAACTCAGAAGGATGTTTATCATCATCTTCAGTGATGTTTCCATCAAGCTACAATACAGAGAGAAGTGCTGATTAAGGAAAAGTAGCAAAAGCGGTAATCTAAGCACCATAACTTCAATAGCTCCCACCCAATGAACATACTGTGCCCAGGAGATCAGTTGTGCAGGATTTGAGGAGGGATATAATCCATGTTATTTTTCCCCTTTAATTCATTTTTTTTAAATTTATTTTTAATACTGCTGAGGAGAGTTTCTAAGCATCTTTTTCTTGATAGCCTGAAAAGTTTTCAGGCTGTATGCATTGGGGGCTGGGGCTGTATTGGGTGTGTATAGACTGGCAATGCTGCCACAATACCACCTGGGAGACATAACTTCATGACCATATTCATCCCAGTTTCCCAATATGGCCAGTCCATACAGTCAGAAAACTCATCGACAGCAGCTTCCACCAGAAAACAGGCGTTTTTCTGACTTACACTACCATTGCCGTACTGAAAACTATGTACCTGAGACAGAACAATCTAGAAGGATACTGAATTAAATTAGAATTACTAATCGTTCATGACAACTGGAGGATACTCAGATATCACGGATGTCAATTTAAAACTCAAAAAATTCCCAAACCCCTAAACAGGAGTCTCAGGCTCCCCGTGTTCTTCTGTGGTTTAGTGCAGCAGAGCTCATGCCCATCTGTTTCCTGACGCCTTGCAAAGCAATTCATGCTCTTTCAGAAAGGCTCTCTCTTTCTGGGAGGCACCTACCCTCATTCCTCCACAGGTGCTTCAGAAGAGGTAGTCAGACTGACGGGAGCAACATGAAGCAGAAAGGAACAGGTGCAAGGATACAGCCATTCACAATGAAGAGGTAAGAGCTAAAAGAAGCTTTTCAAGTGTCTTAAATTCCATTTTCTTAGCATAATCACAACATGTGCCAGAGACTGCCCATTTTGACAAAGGTAAACCTAACTTTGCAATAGTAGCTAGGGGTCTCACCAGCTTTCTGGCACTTCTCACAGCAAAAAGCAATTTCTCTCACCCTCCTGAGCCATTTCCTGTAGAGCATCCTGTTAGGAAATACTATTGACTCCTTAGACTCATTAAGAGATAAACCAGCGCACAGTGAAAATTGCCTCTTTGCCAGGTACTTCTATAATAACCATCATCAAATATTTTGAGTTGGAAGGGAACTTAAAGATAAGCCATGTCAGATCCCACTGCCGTGGGCAGGGACACTTTCCACTAGACCCAGTTTTTCAAGGCCTTATCCAACATGTCCTTGAGCATCTCCAGAGATGGGACTGCAGATGTCCCATTCCAGTCTGATTTTTCTCTGGAAGGGACAGTTATGAGATGTTGGTATGTGTACATTTGCCTTTCCACTCAAAGGCCACTTTCAAACCTCTCTGGCAGTTTTTATCTAAACGTAACAGATGGATCTTTCACAGGCACTTAGATCCTATGCATGTATGCCAGAGTTGGGTTGTAAGAAGGGAAAAATTCTTCTCTTTCTCAATGTCCCTGGGGAAACATCTAATGAGCTTTATTAAACATCAGCATATCTGCACAGAAAAACGGCAGTGGAAACTAGGCTTCATTGCTCCTAGCATGCGGAAGAAAACCTGGTTTGAAATGCTATTTGCAATGGTCTGACTGGGCAACCTACTCCTGGAGGGATTGCAGTGTCAGTGGATTAACTTTTTGTCGCAGGCCCCATACATTATAAAGATGCTCTGCGTCAGTGAATAGAGATCCTTGCTTTAGGATGCACACCTCATCTCGAGTGTCTCCAAGCAGAACTGAGAACCTGGGATTTGCAGTATGATGATAACTAAGGTATTTCTAAGAAATTCCTAATGTAATGCACAACTTGGTCCTGATCCAGCAAAGGGCTTTACCTAGATAAAAGCTGTTTGGGTCTGAAAGACCTTCTGCACATATCTAAATAAAAGCAGAGGTTTAAGGCTGTGCTGCACACAAGAAATTTCTGTGCAGGTTAGAAATTCCCATGTTGTCTGCGTCAGTAACATGCCTGCAACTCCAGAAAATAAGACAGCTACTCATACACAAGATATCCAAATCCTGGAATATGAAGATGACTAAAGTATAAGGCTGGGTTTGTCAGAAATCTATCACAGGCTGATGCTCTGGAGACTTCAATAAATACTTTGCATTTTGGTTCTTTTCTAGTGCAGCTCTGTAAACAGTGAATAGTCTCACTGTTAATGACTGGCTTGCCTTATTTATAGAAAGCCAGATGTTATTTTGCTGATAGGATTTAACAAGTGGGCTAAGACTGAGGGCTTTTTTTTCCTTCTTCTTTTCTTTTCTTTGTTTTTTTTTAATATGTTCCCAGCAACTAAATCATTAAAGTTTTGTTGCACCAACAGCCTCACGCGAAAAGTCATCCACTCAAGACTCACCAGCACCATCACGACACAGGACAAAGACATGACATGTTTTCTAGAATAAGTTATACAAGTTGAAGAAAGTAGACCCAGCAGTGATTCCTCATAAGAGTGCCTGCTGTCCATGTCACACACTCATATTTCATGCAGCTACTGCCAAGATTCAAACTGGAGGTGAGGAACACACAGAAGAGTAGGGAAGAGTAAGAAAATAAACAGCAAAGGAGAGGTAAAGAGGTCCCGCTGTTTAATTATACTCTCCCCTTCTTCCATAAAGAGAAAAAGATTGCTAAACAAAGGTCTGCCATCTCTAGCATGGTCTGGTACTTCGTGCTAGATATTGCTTTGGTAAATGCTGATGACAGAGTGATGAATATCAGCTATTAAAACTCTAAATTTTGATCCTACAGGACAACAGTCTTCACCTTTGCAGTCCTCAGAAGAGGTGGCAAGGCTCCATACTTCTGGAGCTGCAGCCACCCATAGTTCCAGTATTTTCTTCCCAATGCTTCAGTCTTCCGAGGACACTATCTAACTTTGCCGAGGGCCCAGCTGACTCAGGCAGCTTTCCAAAATGTCACTTCAGCCCAAGACACTCTGTTATTTGGGAAGCAGCATTGCTCCCTTTGCATCTCCCTTTCACAACTTAAAACTGATTTCTCTCCTTTGCCCAAGAAATATTCCAGTAGATATAACTGTGAGGCTGGCAAAGTTGCCTTTCTTTTTGGGTTTACATTGAATAAGACAGAAACCTATACCTTGATTCTGTGAGATATGTAGATCACACTATTAGCGTGTCAGCCTTGGTTTAAAGAAAATAGATCATCACATCTCCTCGGGGATCTTGAAGCACAAGCTAGAAATGGTAGGCCATCTGTCCTCAGATCAGGGAGACACCTGATGACAGGAGCTGTATTTACCCTGCTCTCTTAAATGTCTCATTTTGCACCCTGTCTTTTCTTACACTTCTTTCTTCTCTTCCATCAGACCGAGGCCTTCAGGTTTTTTATTCACTCCTCCTTTGCAGGTAGGTGCCTTTTAACACAATGGCTTTATTCTACTCCATGGGAGAAAAAGAATGTCAAAGAGTGGCCAGCCTCTTAGAGCTTAAAAGATGCCATACTCTGTTAAACTATATGCTCGCTCTGCAGGTGAAGGCACTGGAAAATAGTTCAGAAACCAAAAAGAAGCAAAGCAAGGAAATCTCATAAATTTGGAACTGAAGAGCCTGATGCCTTGTTCAGCAGAACAGCATTTCCTTGTCAGGAAGCAAGCATGATGGTATTGTAACAGCAGTGATTAGCTGGTTCATGCTACTTGTTCTTTGTCTTCTCCCCAGTTATGCTCAAATGATTTTGCCATGCAATGCAGAGGAGTTGTGGGCAGATAAACCTGTTGTTGTTAAGAGGCTAGTTTCCAACCTTTAAACCCTCTGTTCAAGCACCTACCTCTGCACTTGAGCCTAAAACTGGCACTTGACACCACTGAAAGAGGTAAGTGTTGACAGGATTTCTGAATAACTAATCACTGTGCAGGTGTTCAATTACTGAATTAAGAACTTGATTTTGAAAACTGAGCTCCAAGTGTCTGTATTTTTGCAACCAACTTTAATACTGCCTTCAGAGTTTCACTGTGTGAAAATAGTCTGTCTGGCTAGGTAGGCCTTTTAAGTGCTGAGTCCCATTGCTGTGCCTCTGCTTAGCACCAGACTCCCATCTCATTTTCTCCACATGCTCTCCTTTCTGCCTGCTCAGATCCAGAGTTGAGAATGGCAAAGTGAATAATGAAGAACAACTTAAACCTCTCATAACTTGTGCTTCTGAAAGCCTTCCCATGGGATCTTGTGCCAGCCTATGTGAAAGCTGGGGGAGATATGTGCGGGAGGTGATGCAGATGACTAGCTGGTGTTCATACCTCTGTTACTGTTCCAAGGTGGCTTTTCACCTTCTCCAAATGGCTTATTTTTGTTGGAAGTCTGGAAGGACATTTGATAAATCAACTTCTTTTGTTTTTTTCCTTAATTCAAAGACAAAGCAGTAAGGGTACTCATGATTGAATTAAAAGCTGGGAGAGGTCAACTAAGAATAAAGAGCAAGATTTCTGCTGGCAAGAACCAGTAAGCAGCAGATATGCCAGAAAATACTGTGATATCTCTCCTTTTAAATGCATATAGTCAGAACTACTGATCTTCATGGAAATTATGTTTTGGGTAAAGAGAGGTTGCCAGGTTCACTGACGGGCAGCAGGATAAAATTTTCTGCCTGTGTTTTGAAAGGGGCTCAGTAGGTGATATTACCTCTATTCTGGCTTTCATATTCATCATTTTAGAACTCCACGCTAAACAAGAAATGAATCTGGCAGCTGATCTCCTCCCTCTTCACAACAGCCTTCATATCTGGCCACACAGCACAACTCACTCAAATACAACGCGTGAGAATGAGACCTGGATCCAAACTCTGATCTCAGTCACCTCATTAAGCAACATAACTATCACATAACATGCAATGTTTCTTATAGTCAATGGTCTTTCTCATCAGACCATCCTTGTGAGAGTGACCACATTTGGCTCTGTATTTTATATTATTCTCCTCTGAACTCTCCTTCCGTTTCAAACACAATTCCTTTTTTTTTCTTTTTAAGAGATGTCATTCCAATGCCACTATATAATGTTTAGTGTTTCGTACAATTGCCTTTAACTGCTAGACTGAAAGTTTTGTACCAAATGACCCCTTATCATACAAAATAAACTAGATGAAATTATATAGTGACAGCAAAGCCCTGCCCAGCCCAATGACTACTGTCATGATTGTAATGAGAATGGCATGGGTCCAAATCAAGCTCATTTATCTCTGACTTGTGCTCCTCACACTTCAGTGAGCTATCTCTGCAGTATTATGACAGCAAATAACTCATCCTTGGGGATGAGTGTAGCTGAGGGGGCACCATCACAATACAGTTGTGCTAGGTGGTGAGGACAAGCCAGTCTCATAGCTAAAGACTTTTGAGTCCCCGGGAGAACTTTTTCCCTATGTAAACTGTTCCCCTCTTCCTCTGAAGCACCAGCTGCACGTTTTCCACACTGCTGCATGCTCCTGGCAGTAGCTTGGCTCCTCAAGGCAGACTTAAGAAAGCATTTGCCCATTTGCTTTGAAGGTAGCTAACGATTACAATAGCAATGATAGTAGAACAGTTTTTACAGTGCCTTGTGGCTCCTCTGTTTTCCTAAAGTTGTTATTCTAATAGGAATAGCGAGTATATTACCTCTAGTAACATATTATGTCCCATTGTGCAGAAATACATACTGAAATTACTGTAAGTAATTCTAAATCTTCATTGCTACTTATTTTCTAACAATTTTTCTGTAAAGTATACAACCCTTCTTTATCACGTATAACTCACTCTCTGCACAGTACTTCTTGTTTATATTTAGCTCAGTGTTACCTTATACACATTTAACTTTTCTGAAAGCTTCAGAGCAGAGATATAACTGTAAGGAATAAAGGGAATAGATGATATCTCTCAGAGCAGCTCACAGAAGAGTAAGACAGTGGCTAATTCAACCTTCTGAGTTCTCTAGAGCTTTGATGTGCTGTCAGAGCAATGGGTTTAGCCACAGCTAATCTGAATTTGGTAAGGGATTTAATATCAAAACAAGATGAAACAAATCAAATGAAAAAAAAATGGCATCAAACACACATGGGGGGTTAATTGGCAACCTTTCCCTTTGATCAGTCCAAGCATCACTGAACCTAAAAGCCAGATGTTTGGTTTGCTACCATAGGAAGAAACTAGGGATATGTGTTGGCATTAAAAAAAGTCATGATTTTTTTAAAAGCTACATATAATGAAAGAAATTTTAAAACTTTCTTTGTAAAAGTCAACTCAAAGGCCTTTGAAATTGAGCAGACCACAAACGAGGTGGATTTAATAGAGGGTTTGGGTTGTGTGCTACTTTCAACACCAAAGTTCCCTTTAGATAATAAAACATTGACTACTTTCACTATGTTTTGTTCATTTTTTTTATTTTAAAACTTAATTATTAATGTCAGTAGTAAACTTTTTAAAGCCCACATGTGGTAGCACACAAATAAATTCTGAGGATAGACATGGAGGGATAATTCTGCATTGTGGCATACCGGCAACATTTCTGTGGTGCACTCAAAAAAATATCAGTTTGGGTTGGAAGGGACCTTAAAGATCATCTAGTTCCAACCCCCTGACATGGGCAGGGACACCTACCACTAGACTAAGCTGCTCAAGGACCCATCCAACCTGACTCTGAACCCTTCCACAGACAGGGCATCCACAACTTCCTTGGACAACCTGTTTCAGTGTCTCACCACCCTTATTATGAAGAATTTCTTTCTACCATCTAATATAAATCTCACCTCTTCCGATTTAAAGCCACTCCCCTACATCTTATCACTATGTATCCTTGTAAAATGTCCCTCCCCAGGTTTCTTATAGGTCCTCTTCAGGTACTGAAAGGCAGTCATAAGGTCTCCCCAGAGACTGTGCCTGTAACTCTTTATTTAAGAAATTACGAAAATCAACTACAACCACCTTCAAAATAGTTCCCTTCTGAAGTGACACATAGCTGTTTTTTTTTTCTTTCACACCTTCTGTCAACAAAAGAATAGGTTCCTTTGAGCACTGACTGGACCTTTGAGAAGGTGGAGCCAGATCCAGCAAATAGGGTAGGACTCAAGCACAATGATGTTACTAGTTAAAACTGTTTCACAGCCAAAGTGTTGTGAGCTGATGCACAACAACATTATCTGACTGAAGGTAAGAAAATGTTTGTATTTGAACATGTATCCACTCATACTGAGTGAAGCTATCGAGTTGAGCCTTGTCTCACTGTGACAGGTTAGAACACCTTCTGTAACTATCTCTTTGTTCTCTCCTCTCACTCTTGGTTAGTCTCAGGTTTTTCTGTGTTAGACCATCCTATATTGGATATCTCACTTAGTGTTTGCAAGCATCTGAAATTTGTAGAAACTAAACATGCTTGTGAGGCTTGTAGTTGCACCTAATTTTGTTCTCAATTGGGACTTTATAGATAAATGCAGTTACTTATCAAGGCAGGTTCAATGGCCATAATTCCAGAAAATATATAAGCTAATTCTGTCCTTAAACTATGAAATGGTGGAATCAAGGTGCTGCCTTAGATGGCAGGTTCTAACTTCCTCCATTGTATTTTCACCTATTCCAGAGATCACCCTAACAAGAATTCAATCATTACCTTAATTCAAAACTTGTGACTGATAACTTATTGTTAACTAAACCATGCAGCACATCTCTAAAACAGAATGATTAAGTCTTTTGATGAGATACCTACAAAACAGCTCCAATTAGATGGAAGAGAAATGCTCATTCTCCATAAAAATGTCTCCTAGACCTTTTCAGAGATCTGAACATGTGAAAATTTGGATGGAAGATCCAGCCTTTTTTTTGGCTTACAGTACCAAAAAAAACCGATTGTAAGATAGTTCTGACAACCCCTAGATAAGCTTGGAGAACAATCTGAGCTTCTGTGCTCATCTGAACTGAAGCACCCAAACCTTTTGACGTTTTCTCATCATTAATTATTTCAGCATCAATGTTAATTGCCTACACAACACATGCAATTGACAGTACATCAAGGACTCAGCCCGCTTGCTTTGTAGCCAGATAGCTAGGGATGCAACTGCTTTGTTATTTTCATTACTATTCTCATCAGGCCAGACATGAAATAAAACTAGCGACAATTTTTCCCCAAAACAGTCTGTTGTGGGTGCAAGTCAGATCAGATAGTCACCAACAAAAGAGAGAATGGACTCAACTGGCATCATGACAGAAATCCAGACAGCAATTTTTCCCTTTTAATTATTAGCTTCAAAAGATAAATCTAGGGACATTAAGGCAGGCTTAGAAGATGCAGCACAATACCTTTATAGAGACTCTCACTGCAGGGACCAATTTGCAAAAATTAATACAAACTGAAGACAAAATAATAATATTCAACAGATAAAAAGCAAAATTATACTGAAACAAAGAAGAAAGGACAATAGGGTTCTTCCTTCACTGCAAAGAAGGTTCATCATTAACACTATGTATCACACTAAAGTTAGTCCAAGCTCAAACAACTCCAGTTGCTCAGCAGCCAGCACAATAACCCAGCGTGCCACATAGCTGTAATTACAGCCTCCACAACTCCCACATGCTACAGATGTGCATACTTTATGTGCTCTGCTCAGTGAGATGATAGCATTTTACCCACAACATGCATATTGTGATTCATGTCCCTCATGTGTCTTCCCCATGCTAACTTGCTGGAGGATGTAAATCCACAACAGCTCCTGGTTTGAAACTCCTTTTTGGTCATGGCCTGGCTGGCATTGGGTTACACCTACACACATGCTGTTCCACAGTTTATCTGCAGGTTCCTTTGGTTCAGTCAGCAATCTCAGATCATCATTCGCCAAATGATGGGGCAGCAGAGACTGACCAGGTAAATGGATTAATCTTGGTCTGGTTTACTAAATTATACTGAGTGCAATTACACCATTGTTGTGTTGGCTGTATAAAAAGAATGTGTCTGGCAGAAAGAAGTGAAGAGAGATAAAGGAGCCCAGGATGGGGGAGCGAATGGCTTCAAATATAAATCTGACCCTGGAGCAGAATGCATGAGCACAACCAGGACCCTGCCTTGAAAGCCCTGTGCTCAGCACTTCTTACCCCAACAGAGCAGATGAATAAAGCACCCAATACTCAAACTATTTCTTTCTGCAGCAATTGTAGAAGGTTGGCAGTCTGACTCTCTTAAAATAACCAGGTCAATATTTTGGGAAGCAATGTTTCAAACTTTGATATTTAGGAGTCTAAAAGCCCACTAAAATTTTTGTGTGCCCAGGAAGCAGGGGAGCGCAAGCCTGGGAGGAGATTTTTACATTTCCTTTAGTATCCAAGGAGGATGGCAGAAATACTCTGTGGTTCAATCAGATTCCCATTGCTAGGAGAGGGCATGGAGGGGCTTATCTGAGACACACAGAAGTCATCAGAAAGACTAGCCTCAGCAGCCACGCTGTACTTCTGGATACTGTTTAAATATAATCTAATAAGCTACAACAGCTAGCACAGGAACCTCTCAAAAGCCCCATTTTCCTGCAGAAGGGCAATGTTTCATTAAATCAGCTAGGGAGCTAGCAACTTCACTCCCTACTCTAGGGCACCTGAAGACAGTTTTTCTCTCTGCATTCCAACACCACCTTTGTGCCAGCTTCAGTTTTTATTTGTTTTTTGGAGGCTTCATTGCAGCATCTCCCCTTTTCTGGCCTCATGTCTTCTTCAATGCACAGCTAAGAAAAAGCAAACACATATCCATTGCCATGCTAGCCTTATTCCAGCAGAATATTTTTGCAAGCCAGATCTGGACTGCTGTAAGTTTCCAAAGCACACATGATCCTCATACCATCTGAGAAGAATGAGAAGGTTTCGAAGGGCCACAAAGATCTACCTAGGGATGGCCTAAACATATTGACAAAATCTTGTAGCAATCCAGATGAAATCCCTGTAACGTTGGACTAGCTGCTGTAAGGTTCACGTTTGTGTCACTTTTCTCTATACTTTTCCTGCTGTTACCAAATGTAGTTCCCAACACATGGTGGCAGCTTCTATTTAGATGCTTACAAGACTTTAAATTCATATATTATTAAAAAAAATCTGTCCCCAGTTTTGACCGGGTTCGTCTCATCTACTGTGGTTTAATAGCAAGCCAGAAAGCCTTGCAGCCCTGAAGCTGGAGTTACTTTGATGTTCCACTTATGATGCCAGTGGTTGTTCAGCAAATAGCGAATAACTAAGTGCACCCACTTTCCCCAGCCTAGGACAAATCCCAGGTTCGGTTTACCATGTATTATTAGCAGAATTTTTAGGTATATCTCTGTCTTTTTTGTTTCAAGTGCTTAAAACTGCAGTGCCACTTTGCCACTTAGTTCTTCTGCCAAATGACTTTTGTCTTCTCAACTGCAAACAAAGAAGGTGATAATTTGAAACGTTTGCACTTAATTCATCACCTGTAAAGGTGTTTGTGTCACATGAAGCCTGTGCCACAGCATGGCCCCAGTTTCTCTGCTCATGGCAAACGTGAGCCGCATGTACACTAGAAAGAATACCTGTGTGTTTTTTAGCAGAAAGTAATACCTCAGCCCTTTGTCACTCTCTTTCTCAGTGCTGGTGTTTAAAAAAACATCTGAAATATGTTTTGAGGCTACCCTGTACTTCCGCACTTCAGCCTTTTTGCTACAATTTGGTGACACAGCATGGTCTTATAAATGCACACTGACTGATATTTGGCCTTCTATTTTTTCTTGCAGTGTCTTCAAAGCTAACATGTGTCAAGACAGATGAGAGGATCTGGCCCAAGCAGCACAACAGCTCAGACAAATCTAGAGTGCAGAGATAGAAACTTTCTTGTTTGAGTGCCATCTCCCCCTCTTTCAGTCATATGAACATCCAGTGAGGAGTCACTACATCCCTCCAAACCATCCCAATATAATAAGCAACTTTACAATAAAGGAGCAATCAGAGTTATACTATGAGGCTGCAGTCCCTAGAAGCTCTAGAAACGGAACTACAGTCAAAGGTAGGACAGGCAATCTGCACATATGGACCTGTAGAAAGTCCTTGGCTTGAAGGGCAGGGACAGAAAAAGCCATTGCTGCTTCTGGCAGACAGGCCGAAGGGACTCTAGAAACTTGCCTGCAGGTAGACTTCCAAAGAGGAAGGACTGGGAAGTGCCTGAGGTCTCAGGTAAGGTCAGAGAAATGTCAAGTATAAGATATAAAATTTGAGTCTTCTATAGAGATCAAATCCACCCACTTATTCTGTTCTGGAGAGGGACACCCATATCAACATCTGCTCTGAGAAATACCCGTGTGTCAGACCTGTGGCTCCAGAAAAAGGAAAAATTTTATTTATTTTATTTACTACTCTGTCAAAAATGGCTCTAAGCCCAGACTCATTAACTGTCTACTTGCTGGTACATGCTCGCAAAACCACAATAATCTTCCCCATAAAAAACTCATAAAAGCGAATAGGGATATCTCTGACCTATGCAACTATTTTCTGGATCAGATGCTGTCTGTCCTCATAAAACCAGTATAAACATGGGCTTATGTTCCTCAGCTGATTCAAGGGAAATGTAGCCCTGTATAAGGCAAGGAGATAGTACAGCGTACAGACTTAATACTAATGAGTGAAGTCACCACCACACTTATCTGCCCAGGATTGCTATAGCCAGAGAGATATACTACTTGGAATTCCAGGACGATGAAACTATTTTCATTCTTTGATTAAAAATCTCATGTATCACATACCTAAAGTTTGTGTGCTGTGATTATCCCCTTTTAGGAGATACAGTCCCTAATGAGTAGGTATCAATCTGAAAAAAAACACCTGAAATGCTAAGGGTAAGTGGAGAAGGTGACACAAAGATAAAATGCCCTCTCCAAGGCATCCAAGAAATTGGTAACTGTGCCAAGGTATTGCCTTTCTTCTCTACTCCTTCATGCTGCTTTTCAGCATGAAGCAGCATTTTTCAGTCTAGGAGGCTCCTGGAGTGCATGGAAGACAACTTCCTCACACAACTAGTTAGTGAACCAACAAGGGAGGGTGCCCTCCTTCACCTGCTGTTTGTGAATAGAGGAGGTCTTGTGGCGGATGCGACGGTTGGAGGACACCTGGAACTAAGCGATCATGAGATGACAGGGTTTTCAATTTTAGGTAGGATAAAGAAGGGAATTAGCAAAACAGTCACATTAAACTTCCAGAGGGCAGACTTTGGACTGTTCAGAAGGTTGGTTGGCAAAGTCCCATGGGAGACAGTCCTTCAGGGCAAGGGAGCCCACGAGGGCTGGGTGCTCTTAAAAAATGAAATCCTAGCAGCTCAGGAGCAAGCCATCCCCATGTTCCAGAAAAGGAGCCGGCGGGAGAAAAAGCCAGCTTGGTTGAGCAGGGAGGTCTTGAGATGCATCAAAAAGAAGAAGAAGGTCTATGAGCTTTGGAGGAAGGGGCAGGCATCTTGGGTGGACTACAGAGGGGAAGTGAGATCGTGCAGGGAAAAAAATCAGGAGGGCTAAAGCCCAACTAGAAATCAAATTGACTAAGTCTGTGAAAGATAATAAAAAATCTTTCTACAAATACATCAACAAGAAAAGGAGGACTAGGGAGAATATTCAGTCCCTGTTGGATGCAGAAGGAACAACAGTGACAGGGGATAAGGACAAGGCTGAGGTACTTCTTTGCCTTAGTCTTTATTAGCAAGGAAAGTTGTTCCCTCTGTGTACAAACCCAGGAGTTAGAAGAGCAGAATGAGGCTCCCATGATCCAAGAGGAGGCGGTTAGAGACTTGCTTGCCCAGCTAGACACCCACAAGTCTATGGGGCAGGATGGGATCCACCCAAGAGTATTGAAGGAGCTGGCAGATGTCCTTTCCAAACCCCTTTCCATCATCTTCCAGTGGTCCTGGCTGACTGGGGAAGTTCCACTAGACTGGAGGCTGACTAATGTTGTTCTCATCTACAAAAAGGGCTGCAGGGAGGATCCGGGGAACTACAGGCCTGTCAGTCTGACCTGACAGTGGCAGGGAAAGTCATGGAACAGCTAATCTTGAGTGCTATCATGAAGCACATGCAAGAGAAACGGGTGATCAGGCCCAGTCAACATGGGTTTACAAAAGGCAGATCTTGCCAAACTAACCTGATCACCTTCTATGACAAAATCACTCGACTGCTGGATGGGGGAAAGGCTGTGGATGTAGTCTTCTTGGACTTCAGTAAAGCCTTTGACACAGTTTCTCACAGCATTCTGCTTCAGAAACTGTCAGCCTCTGGCCTGGACAGGCGCACACTTTCCTGGGTTGAAAACTGGTTGGATGGCCGGGCCCAGAGAGTGGTGGCAAATGGAGCACTGTGTCCAGCCCTGTTTGATATCTTTATCAATGACCTGGATGAAGGCATTGAGTGCACGCTCAGCAAGTTTGTGGATGACACTAAGCTGGGTGGAAGTGTGGATCTGCTGGAGGGTAGGGAGGCTCTGCAAAGGGATCTGAACAGGCTGGACTGCTGGGCTGAGGCCAGTGGCATGAGGTTTAACAAGGCCAAATGCCGGGTCCTGCACTTGAGGAACAACAACCCTATGCAGTGCTACAGACTGGGGGAAGAGTGGCTGGAGAGCTGTACAAAGGAGAAGGACCTGGGGGTAATGGTTGACAGCTGACTGAACATGAGCCAGCAGTGTGCCCAGGTGGCCAAGAAGGCCAATGGCATCTTGGCTTGTATCAGAAACAGTGTGACCAGCAGGTCCAGGGAGGTTATTCTCCCTCTGTACTCAGCACTGGTGAGACCGCACCTTGAGTACTGTGTTCAGTTCTGGACCCCTCACCACAAGAAGGATGTTGAAGCTCTGGAGTGTGTCCAGAGAAGAGCAATGAAGCTGGTGAGGGGGCTGGAGAACAAGTCTTATGAGGAGCGGCTGAGGGAGCTGGGGTTGTTTAGCCTGGAGAAGAGAAGGCTGAGGGGAGACCTTATTACTCTCTACAACTACCTGAAAGGAGGTTGTGGAGAGGAGGGAGCTGGCCTCTTCTCCCAAGTGACTGAGGACAGGACAAGGGGGAATGGCCTGAAGGTCCACCAGGGGAGGTTCAGGCTGGATATCAGAAAAAAATTCTTCACGGAAAGTCATCGGGCACTGGAACAGACTGCCCAGGGAGGTGGTTTCTCCCAAGTGACAGGGGACAGGACAAGAGGGAATGGCCTGAAGCTCCACCAGGGGAGGTTCAGGTTGGATATCAGAAAAAATTCTTCACAGAAAGATTCATTGGGCACTGGAACAGGCTGCCCAGGGAGGTGGTCGAGTCGCCTTCCCTGGAGGTGTTTAAGGAAAGGGTGGATGAAGTGCTTAGGGACATGGTTTAGGGAGTGTTAGGAATGGTTGGACTCGATGATCCAGTGGGTCCTTTCCAACCTGGTGATTCTATGAATCAGCCATCTGGCTTTGCCTTTGCTTATGCTCTGCTATGCCAGTGGAGCTTGGCTCTGCCATCTGCACAGACCTATATTTAGAGGGAAATTACTCCAGTCCTCCTCGGCGAAACAGGCAGGAGAAGTGTTTCCTGAGGCATGATGGGATACCAACATCAGAGCTGACCCTGCCACTGGACATGCTGCATCTGTGACCTCTAGCCTCACCAATGGCTCACCTGTGCAGTCATGGGATGGAAAGCATTGTGTTACCTGAAGTAAAAGCAAACAGTAATACAAAGTAGCAAAAAATGGCAAGAAAAGGCAGCAAACATTAAGTGGTTTTCCAGACCACTCAAAGGAAGAGGTAACTGGTCAGCCTCTTGCTGCAACCCTCAGTGTCTAAAAAGCAGACCATCCCGCTTGCTCTCTGCAGTTCAGCACATTCAAAGTTTTTTCTTAACAGTGGTCACCTGCTAGGATTGGTTCATAGGGTCACTAGAAATCTCCTGCCCATGTTATGATGACTTTTCCTTACCCTCAAATGCTCTTGGGGCACATTACTCTCCACTTCACTCTTAATTTATGCAGTATGAGCATACATCAGTGCAGCCTCCACCCCTTGGATCTCATTCTTAATGGGGGCTGCAGTGTTGCTTTGGAAGAGGAAGGGAAGGATGAGGAAAGATAATCAAACCTGCTCCTCCCAAGCCAAGCACAATGCTGCAAACAAAAGAAACTGCTTAGTGTAGATGGCACAGCACATTTGCAAGCCTGAGAGATTTCACAATAAAATGCCTTTTCTTTCTTGTTGTCTTCTTGTTACAGGGACACATAGCAACTGGAAAGGACTCCCCTGCAAGTTTTCTGCTGTCTTTGCTGACAGCTAGTTGTTGTCTTGATTCTGAAACCCAAAGAATGCATCAAACAGGATCTGAAAACCTTCTTCTCTCATTATATGAAGCAATATCTTTACATTGAAAAAGATATGCAATAAGAAAGGCAGTTGTCAGCAGGTACCAATTCAGGTGCTGAGTTAGGGTAAGTGGCTTGTGACCTTGCAGGTGCCTGCCCTTCTTGCTGGTGGAGGGGACCTGCAGGGCATGACCATATCACACCCTTGGTACCCTGCCAGGGCCTTACGTGTGTCCGTATATTTAAGTGCTATGTTTATAGACACTGAACTTGAAACAAGAGGAATTGCATGATCAGGGAAACAGCGACATGATACTAAAGTCAAGGTGAGGCTCATCCCCACTTGGGATCCCAGAAACTCCCTCATCAAAATATGGTGCCAATAGGGACTGTTACAAGGACTCTATTCCTCACACACTGCCACTGCTTCCCTATCCCTCTAGACTCTGATGTAGTTTTCCCCTGCCTGCTTGGATTGTTAATGTTCTGGGACAGGCTAATTTCTGCATCCTCTTTGCCCAGAGATACTGATAGAGGGCCATTGCCTTAGTGCAAGCAGCACCTGGCCCCTTCCTTGCAGGAAGCAGAAAGTGCCACACTTCAATACAAGCAACAAGAAACCAAAAAAATTCTCACTGATTTTCATTATATTTTTGTGCGGACTCAGGCCATCAAAGCATATTAACATGAGGTATGTTAGCTTCAAAAGGCACAGCAGTCCAGACTATGCAGATGGCCAATGGTCTCACTGCACTAATTCAGTCCTGTCTAATATCTGCCAAAGAATTGTCAAGTCTTCTTTCCCTTAATGCTTTAAAAAACATAACACACCAAAATTAAAAGAGTAAAATACAAAAGCATAGCAAGATCATGAGTACAAAGAGGTATTTATCATTTTTTTAAGCACACAGACCATCCTTTTCCATCTCCTTTTAATATCTCAAGCTCATCTGGTTGCAAAACTCAGAACTATGTTAGCCTCAACCAAGTAACTTTTACAATTCTTTCCCCTAATGTTCTCAGATAGCAGATGTAACTTTCCTCTGGAGCAGCAACACTCTACAAGCTTTTGAAAAATAATGCCTGATAAGGACAAATGAACAGGCTGCCTTTTCTTTTTTCCTTAAACGGCTCCCAGGGCATCTTCAGGGGAGCTCCTGTGGGTCTAACTCGAGAAAATACTACATGCTCTGTACTAACCTCCCTCAGGAGCCCACCACAGCCCAAGTGTAACCACAAAATCCTGAGGCCCCAGATTTCATCCCTACGTCGTAGAAACTCACTCAAAGTCCACAAAAACCTTGCTGATGAGTTTATCTCCTTGAAAATGCATTTGGCCGCTAGGGACTTCTCTCCAAAAACTCCTGCCTGTGATTGGACAACTTTAAGTTTTTTCTCTTTGCCCAAATCTAATGCCATCCTTCTAAAAGCTGACAGGGAATTTCCTCTGTATTATTATGGTAAGCTGACAAACAGTCAGGACTGAAAAGGTACTGCTTGATTTGTTTGGCTGGGGAAGGGGGAAAGAAGTTTTTTGTGTTTTTGTTTTGGTGGGGCTTTTGTTTGGTTTTGAGTATAACAGGCCTTATATGAATACATTGAATATACACGTGTGTCCATTTTGTTTACCTCTGAGCTTTTTAGGGTCCCACATATCTGAAATAAGCTCTGCTCCTTATTTGCCTTTTGCTATACTCCTGTTCCTGACAAGCAACTTTGGCTTAAGTATTTGAATGCTCTCAGTCTATTGGCTAATATTTGGAGTTTGAGATGATTGCCATAATAAAAACTCACTTCAAAAGGAATTGTGGTATGGCTGTGTTGGAAAACGTTAATTTAGCTGAAGAATTAGGGCTCAATTAAAATAAGATTAAAATTATAGGTTATGTATATTGTATTTAGCATTTGATATATATTGTGTTTAGCATTTAATTTTGTTGGTCTTTATAGTTAAGTTTGTGCAGACTTTGTGTCTGTCTCTGTAGACAGTGACGGTTTTCTCACAAACCACATATAACCTTCACAAGTATGGTATTAGGGAGTGCTTAGAAAGAACGTACTAACAACCTTATCCGAGCAGACCCTATGTTTTTACTAACAACCTTATCTGAACACAGTCTACATTTGTGAAGGCCAGAGGCATACCAAGGGCAGTCAAGTGAAGATAAGGAAATGCTGGTGTCCACACAAATGATGAGACAATCCTCAAATACATATGCATGAAGAAATGACGTAATCTGTTGAATATACATTAGATTGTGAAACACTTAAGGGTTAAATTGCGTACGTGCCCGGATCATCTTGGAACCTGATTTGGGTATGAATACCCCTGGTTCCTGGGGGGGGGGGGCCTCGAAATAAAGCACCACATATAACCTACCTGGAATGGTTATGTGTTTGTCTCTATGCTAACAGATGTGTGACAATACCTATGTATTTTTAAAAGGAAACTTTGAAAAGTACATCATACTTATGACAAGATAAAAATTCTGAAGGACTCGAGCACAGGGTTAAAAACTTATATTACAGTTCACCTAGCCACAGCTGTAGTATAGCGATATCCATCACACAAAGGCTAACAATTTGACTTAAGACACACTGAAGCTACAGTTCACAAGGAAAAGTCTACTCTTACCTCACTGAACCAGGTCATCCATACCTTGCAGCATTTACAGTCCCACAGAGTGAAGACTGAAGCCAGTATTTGGAAAGATATCTAAAGATCTTGGTTGTGTCTACGTAACATAGACTTTACACTAAAATCAGCAAGTCTGAAATCAGCAAATTCCAAGTGACCTTCTAGACTCACTCTTTAGGCTCTAAGAAACTCAAAATACTCAAAACTATCTGTTATTCAAAATGATTGGTTTGTTCTGAATAGAGAGATATGGCTTTAGGCTTTTGGGTGAGGTTCAAAAGCATCCTGCTTCTTCATAAAATAAAATAATGCTACCATGATTTGACAGACAGTATTTCCAAGCCCAAAATTAAAATGGGCACTGCCTCAGTTGTGAGGTCTTCCTCTGTCTTTGCTGCTCAGAAGCATCACATCATTACCTTGGACCAATGCTGACAAAGGGAAATTTATTATCAAATTCAGAAGATAATCATAACCTTGTTGGTCTGTTGATAGTTTATACACAAATTGCCATGCACATATATCAGACAATCTTTACCATTTGTCAGTTTGTATGTCCCATATATCAGTACAGATATGATAAAAAAGTTATGTCCAACGTCCCTTGCTTACACAAAAAGTTGACACTGAATTGGATGTTTTGAGTCACACACTTCACAATTTTATTGTTGCCAGTGATAAGGGGAAAAGCCTAAACGAAACTACTGTCCTTTGCTGTCAAAGACAAGGGTATCTAGTGTCTAGAATGCCATCACAGGCAGGAAATTGCCTGCCCTCATTTCAAAGAGAGATTTCTGGAAAAAGGGAATGACTTCTTGACAAACCATACTCTTTGAAAATTGTCTGTCAATCAGGGAAACCAAATCTACAATTAGATGTTAACTCTTCCAAGCTGACCTGATGTGTTCCACACAGTATATTTGGGCCCTTTCTTCGAGACGATATTGTATGTCAGAGAGTAGATTGGTCTGGCTATCAAAATTCTTTGGCCAATGCCACCAATTTGCCAAAAAACTCCTTGATGGTTTTAGTCACTGCTTATTTATCAATGCTCACTCCAAATGTGTTCATTGTCCTCAATGTTCAAATAACCCTTTGATTTGATTCAGAAGCCTGGAAAGAGGCAACAGTGGTGTTCACAGCTCGTAGTAGATGTATGGAAACACGGGGTGCAGGAGCCAGCTGGCGAAGGCTAAACTCAATAACACGAGCCTGAACAAGAGGAGTGATGAGCAAGGAGGCTGTACAGTAGTAGTATCATTTATTAAAAAAAAACAAACAAAACCAAACACCCAGCAACTAAAGGATCCCAGCACAGATAAATCAGACAATGTGTGTTTGCTCTGTGATTTGCAAGAGTACATGTCTTCTACTGATACTAGCAGGAGCAGTTTTAGTGCAGCTTCTCTCTGAAAATCTGCCCTTTCTGTTTAGAAGCCCCACAGCTCCCATTCTGGTAGATATGGGGTTTACTATTTGTGTTAGTATGGTAACTAGAGCAATGATACTAGGACTTTCATGGGACATCTCTGAGCATGACTGCAAAAATACGTTTAAGTACTGAAGCTGGAAGCTGTGGAGTTATGGAAAAGAGAACAGGAAGATCGCATCAGCCCTTTCCTTTCCTCTACTGGAGAGCAGTTGGGACTGACCAAACTATGTACCAGAGAAATTAGGAATCAGAATTTTTCCAAAATTCATGGAATAATATTAGGCAATGCTAAAATCAAAGACAGTGCAAGAAAGCAGTATGTTATACAGTGTAAATAGTTAAAATACTAAGATGTTAAAAAGTCAAACCAAAATCTGTGAGTCCAGGGATCAGACAGTTGTGCAGCCCTCTGGAGTTGCAACAGTAATTACTACAGGGTTGTATAATCTCCAGCTTCAGGTTTTAAAGTAATCTCAGTGATAAAATTAATATAAAGATACAGTTTCTGCCCACTCCTCCTTCTCCCAAGGCAGCTGGGTAAGCTATTCAGGAGGCTTTCAAACTGCTTGGAGGTAGCTCACTAAATCTTTTCACAGCATGCTCAGCATCTGATTGGAAGTGGAATTTCAGCCCATGCATCATTTAGCTGCTTTTGCAATTTTTATCTCAGTTGCTTTCCACTCTGAGACCACATCTGGCAATACCTACAGCCATTTTCTACTCATGAAAAAGTGATGAATACCAGGGATTGCCAAGAAGATTAATATTAATTCTAACAGCTTTATAATAGTCAATAACCTACCTGTCAAGTCGGGGTATTTTATTAAAGACCATACTGAAGGCTTTTCTTTAGTATTACATTATTGAATATTGTAAGTGGGCCACACTGGAAAAAGAGAATGTTGCCTCTTCTACATTTGTACCTAGATAAATATATGCAGGGAAACTCTACATTAGTTATCTGCACACTTTTGAAATACCAAGGGTCTCCTGACACACAAATTTGCATTTGCTCTGCTCCGTGCACTTTGATTTCTGAGCTGCTTTGCTACTTTTCCCTCTATACTGGATCTGGTCCGGGACTACCTCCTGCAGAAGTTGATCTATTTCATTCTCTATCAAGCAGAATTTTTTTCCCACTTCCCTTTCCTATAGGGTAAGATTACTTTTGACTCACACCAGTTGCTCACTGCATGCTCCTGTAAAGCACCTTGAGCTGGTGGTGCTCAGAGGGACAAGCATGAGATGGGCAGAGCTAGACTGTAATTCAACCCAGCAGCCTCCATCCCCACAGACAGCATAAGCAGGGGTACCAAGGGAGTGCTGCTCAGTGCTCATGACAAGAGATCCAAGTGAACGTAGAAAGGCTTCAGAGACCCACCTAATTTCCTTCCTTTTGGGAATTAATCTGCTTCAGTCCAGACTATTCATTACAGGGATAAAAATTCAAGTGCCATATTTTAGACAACATTCCCCCACCCTCATCTGCCTTACTCTACCTCCTAACCTAATTTCCCATCACAGCACCTAATCTTATACCATGGCCCAATAGGCAGTTAAAACCTTTCATCTCAGACTGTATGGTAAAAAACATCTTGTCCTCTCTTGAGATTGCATTGCAGACTTGAGAAATGCAGGGGATTATTATCCTAAGGGAGTCTGGCAGCCAGTTACACTGGTTGGAAGCACTGAGCATTGTATCAGGAGAACAAAATCAGGTACAGCAACATTAAGAGTAGCAAAGACAAGGCAACGACTGGACTTGGGAGAGAAGGGTGCACGTTTTCAGCTTTGTAGAAGAGTGCAGTGCAGATATAAGCAGGACAATAAGCCACCCCAGCTCCTTGCTCCTTTACTGTGGCAATTGTCTGAGATGTCTCCCTCCAAGGAGTTTCGAGGAACAGAGACGAAGGAGAAGGGTGAGAGAGAAAAAGTAGCTTCCCCAGGGGGCTCAGATTTCCCCCCCGGGAAGCTATTGGAGCAATGACTAAACACTTGCAAATGATTCATGGGTCACATAAACACCACAGTACATCACAATAAGCTTGTAAAAAAAGGAACTGCTCAATACAAAACGAGGACAAAGAAGCTGCTACTTAAATCTCTGCTTGTTTTGCAACTAGCAGACGAAAGATTCAGGCACTGGGCTATCAGCATTGATTCGCATATTCTGCTGCCACCACAAGCAGCTGCTCTTTAACCCCACACTGACACAAGGGTTTACACAACTGTATAATGCCTGGAGGAGACAAGTATTTACTGCAGACTCAGCTGGCGCCGTAGACCATTCCCCAGCACATACCTATTTCCCAGCACCCTCAGTAAAGGCTAGGGCCAGGGTTAGGGCTTAAATGAGTTCTGTGTGTGGGTGTTCGGGTGGCGACACAGGTGATTCTTGAATTGGTCAGTTAGGGGTTAGTAGTGCTGTGGGTTCCCAACAATTTTCTACACATAGTGCTGCATGTGCTAGCATGGCTTGGACAATCCATTTTTGAAGCCCAAATTGGTAGGAGAAGCTACAGAAGCCAAAGTTTCAGGATCGAGTAACAGAGTTGCTGCTGAAGTCTAGATCACTTTTGCCATTAGAGTGGATGAGCTCTGCCAGTCTCCCAAAGCACACACCTCACTGGAGGCTGGCACCTATGGCAGTGTGTGTGGCTCCTTCTGTCAATGAACTAACCCTATATGTTATTTCCGTGTAATGAAATTGTTGATTCTGGCTTCTGCTGACAGCCAGAGAGAGCTACCCCATTTCCTCCAACAGACATAGAGAATATGTCGGGATGGGAAACAGCAAATGCACCTGCAGATTAGAGGCAGGCACGGGATACAAATGATAAAGAGATATAAAATTCCCAAAGATATTTTTGATGGCACAAAGCTGTGAGTCCTGTTTGCTCCCTGTCGAGATTTTCCACTTGCTTTTCAGAAATAGGGCTGTGCTTGGGAGGAAGAAGGGAGAAAAGGATGTCTTTTATTGCAAACTGCAGCTGGATTCTGTTAAACATTTCAGGTGTTGGCACTAAATTGTCTCCCTGACTATGACCCTAACATGATAGCTTACCTGACCCAAGTAATTCTCGGCACAAAGCAACACAGATTCATTTGGAAATGCAGATGTTGAAACCAGGCAGGAATGGAAAAGGTTGTGGCTCCCAAGCCAACAAGTAAAAAAAGAAAGTGCCACTTGATATAGCCCCTCAGGATGCTACCCAAAAGCTGGCAGAAGAGAGCCTGTAATTTTTTCTGTAGGTATACTCATGCATGCACATATGTGAGCTCATGCACACATGATCACCCATGTGGCACTGTAAGCAGAATGAGAGACTAAGCCTTTAAGTTATTTGTCCAGAAAAACAGAGCTGTTCACCATGCAAACAGAGGAACACAAGGGAAAAAAATCATCCCTTTTGCAGCACAGCTAAGCGGTCTTGCTTTGCCACAGACCTGTTGTGCATTGCATTGGGATCACAAGCACACAGGCTCTTTCTAGAGGATTGATGTTGCCATGACAATTTGTCACCACTATCACATGCTGGTCTGCAGGCTGCACCAGTGCCAAGAGACATCTATATCTGGAGAGAGAGGGAATTTGGGGACATGCAGAAGTCTGTATGTACTTGCCACAGTCACCTAAATAATTCAGAGGACAGATCTCACCACAGAAGTGTAGGATGTGATTAATGACTATGGCAACTGTGTAGTGGCGTATGGTGTAAAGTGGTTTCTTGACTGACAACCAGTTGAGACAGTTGCACTTCCAATTGCACATACCTAACTCAACGTCTGTAGAAGTCTATCTCCCTAGGTGCAATTTCTAATCAATACCAAAAAGAGAGACCCCTCCACAGGGATGCTTCAAACAGAAGCTGGGAATACATGGATTAAATACAGGCTAATGCTTCTTTTCCTCTCCATGCCCTAAATGTGACAGTATAAGGTTTAGCTGAGATCAAGCTTCTTCCTTACTATACAGTCCTGACACCTAAAGCAGCTGTCTGGAGGAAAGGTAGATGTTTTTTCTAGCCACCTGGGTTCAATGATTCAAACAGCTGCATGGGAAGGAACAGAGAATGACCAGAGTAAACCTCCAAGATGAGAAACCAGGAACGACTAGACTTTATGAACTGCCCAGCAATTCTGGCTGTTGTGCTGGGTCTACTCTACTTTTGGTGGAGCAGCGCACTGGGTCCTGCTTCAATCTTTAAGAGGAGAAATTGGTAGAAGTTGATTTTCTCATTTGTATTCCTACTCAGAGGAAAGACGCAAATCTACTGTTCTCAGTTCGTGTATCCAGCCAAGCCACTCTATGTCCTTTGGATGGATTAGTCTACCTGCTCCTAGCTTCACACTCCGATTCCCTCTCTGCCTGAGCTGCTATATGTTATGCCTCATCATGCCACAGGAGCCATTCCTGTCTCCTCTCCTGTCTGAACCATTTTGTAACACTTCTGGACAAAAGACAACAAATACAAGGAGCTGTGCTTGTTCTGGATGCTTCTTTTCTGATTTAGCTAGAAAGATGTGCTGGCAGTATGCTCACAGGCCATCCACCCCTGAGCCAATCAGCACTGTTCACTCCTTATTTCTCCACTCTCAGGCTTCCAACATGTAATGCCATCAAAACTTAGAGGAAAATGGTGGTTTTGTTTTGTCAGCAACTTAATTATTCCTTGCTACAACACTATATATGGAGTGTAATTATTTCTGGAAAGCCTTTCAATACTCCATGGAGTATTAAACAGGCAGCATTAGGTTCCCTTAGTTTAAATTTCTTCCTCTGTCAAGATAAATCCTGTGCTTAGCCTCCCCCCATCTCATGTTCGTTTTGCTGGCTTTAGCAGACAGCTTCTCCCCAACTGACCAATTATGACCCCTGTAACTAAATCAATCATCCATTTAGAGGTGGATGCTTGCATTTATTTATCCGGTCCAGGAATGCCATAGATAACAGGACATTAAAAATTACACCTTCCAAGCCAGATATCATGAACCTGATGGAAATGAATGGGCTTTTAGATAAGATAGAAGGCTTAGGAGGGTCAATTGTCTTGGATAGTTGCCCTCTCATACACCGGCTTTATTAGAATCCTATAGTTGGAGACCATACATTATCTTTGGTTCAGCACAATTATTTTTAAAATAGGCCTGTGCAGTTTGGGGATTGCCAACACATAATATCTACTGCCAACAAATCTCAGATTATCAAGCCCTTGAGCCTATCAGATTATAAAGCTAAAAGTCATCTTGGAGAGACAACTGAGAGGACGAAACCACTCTCCTTCTGCCAAGCTAAGCTCAAGCCTCTGCAGAGCATGATTGAATTCTGAAATGAAACAATGCAGATCTGAAAGGAGCCAGCCTACCTCAATTTCCATGAGCTCTACAGCTGAGACATTCCTTTTGGTACTCAGATGGGGCTTCCCCATTTCCTTGATGGAAATGCCTCATCAGCTCCAGTAATAACACAGAGCAATCCCCTGTTATAAGGGTTTGCTCTGGGGAAGGAGAAAGAAACATGTAAATAGTTTTCAAGCTGTTTTTCTCCTCTCTCTCTCTAGCTATCTGTTTTCAAGCTATGGAAAAAATGTGGCTGTAATGAAATTGGTCTGATAGTCCAAAGCCAAGGAGCTGCTCATAAGGTACTATGTTCCTCAACACAGACCCGCAGCATTTTCTTGACAAGACCTCCAGGAGTAGGGTTCCTACTGCTTATCATGTAGTTTTGCTGGAGGGTCCCTTTTCACCCCAGTACTGAACCAAGTGTCCTTGCTTTGTGGCATATTAGTGAGAAAACTCTTCCCTCTGCAACTTGGTTGGCAAAAGTCGAGGTCAGCCCTTTGGTATTTCGGAGAACAGTGAAACCACATTGCTTTAAAAGAAGCATCCAGAAAAGCATCAGAATGAATGCACAGCAACTGGTGATCAGCAGCAGCATTTTTTTCATTGCGCTGTTGCTCTCATGCCTCATCTTCGCATGACAGGTTTTATAGGAAAGGCAAGGGAACTGAGAGCTCTTGAATCCTAGTCTCATTTCTGCTCCTTTCTTCCCATTTGGCTTGGAATGAGATATTCATAAATTTATATATCCACTTCTGAAGGTATAACAAGAACTCATCAGACATATTTATAAATGATGGCTTCTACATACAGTGTTATCTAGTTTACAGTCAGAATAACACTGAGCTTGAACAGCAACACAGCCTTTTTGGTACTTTCAAGGAGTTCTGAGAACCTCTGCAACGATGGCTTCTGAGACAGCTGGTGATCAAGATACTTTCCAAATAAATGCTTCCTTTGGAAACAAACTCTAGGATGGATTTCGAGAGTTGCCCATTTGTTTTCACTCTTACTTTTTCATCCCCTGCTCATCTTCTTACAGCCTTTTATAATATTGGGAAAACGAAGACAAAGAAAAAAAACACTGCAAAAATTTACCAGCTTTTTCTCCTTAAAAACTGCACAAATTTGTTGAGATCTTTTCAGCATTTAATTCACCCCAATACCCATGCATCGCTTAAAAAATAGGAGCAGTGAGAAAAAAAAAATCCCTCCATTATAGGGTTGGCAACACATTTCACTAAAGAATGAATTCATAAAATAAATTTTCTGTAATAAATATCTGCCATTTCACCATACAGATCATAATTTGTTAGCTATACCTAACATATATGTGAAATACCCACATATTTAAAAAGAGAGAAAATGCATGTATTTTTTACTGACATTTAGCCTGAAGTGGCTTCATAATTTATTACTTCAGTTTGCTGCTGCTGTGATTGAGAGCTGGAGAAAAGGAAGCCTCCAAGCAGGGATCATGGGAATATAAAGGGAATTGGCACTCACAAGGAGCTGAGAAAGTCCTGTGCTTGTGGCCTCATTTTGACTCCTATCAATGCCAAGTATAAAATAATAGTCTGATTCAGAGCTAAATGCCATCTAGATTTCCCACCGAGTCCATTAATTCTCTTCTTTTATTGTGGCAGAAAGTATTAAATACCTCACACTAGAATCAGGGTTTCATGCTGGATCTGTATTCCAATTACACAACATCCTTTCCAGACTCAAGACATTGTGTTGATTTGTTTAGGGGTAGGGGGGAATCGTGTTCTTTTTCTTTTTTTTTTTTTTTTTCCAAGTTAAAAAGAGCAATTTATTCTTTCTTTACTGTTGCAGTTCAAATTGCAGATGTTTTTCTCAAGCTGCTTGCTATCAGATCTGGTGCATTAGAGTAAGAAGAGTGGTTGCTTGCAAGGGAATGTGTGAATCGTAGACTTGTTTTGTCTGGTCAGATCACCTCTCTGCAATCTTTGAGGATTATCATTAATGAACAAGTGATACCTTCTAGAGACAATCTAGCTAATTATTTGCAAGCTTTTCTGTTTCTGATCATGTTTTGGCGACTAACCTGTAAAGAGTGACTCTAAGCCATTTTTCCACAATAAAGTGCTTCTAGGAATGACACAAATTGCTTTATTTAGCCAATGCAAAAGACATCTGCCTCCCTATCACTACAAAAATGATATTAAGCAGGTGCTTAGCACTGCTTTCTGAGGGCACTTCTGTGGCCGATCAGCAGAATTTAATAATGTCCAGATTTAATCCCACAGACTGGAGCCAGACTCCCAGCAAAGACAGAGGGTGTACTGAGAGAGTGTTTTGACATTCAAGTACTCTCACAGGCAAGGGAGCAGCTGGAGATATTTGGGGGTTGAAACATTGAGCTAGGGCCAAATGAGCCAATTTGAAAGGACAGTGGCAAAACTCAGTGATAGAATCACTTTTGTAAGAAGCTCCAGAAAATAGTTCCCCCATCAACCCTTTCTTCTACCCATCCCCCCCCCCCCCCTTTTTTTTTTTTCATTTGGCAAATGCAGGATCTTGGATACACATTTGAGAAATGCAATGAAAAGGACTAATTTGGCTGAAAGGATAAACCATCTAGCTGATACTCAGAAAGATAAGCAAAAGCATCTTTGAGGTGATTGTGACCAGTTCCTGTCAAGGTGAGTGGTTATCAGTCTGAAACATCAATGAATTTCCCAACAGATGGACTCTTCCAACTGTACTGGATTGTGTATAACCTTAGCAGCCTCACCATTCCATGCTACGTAATCCCTACTGGAAGCTGATCCCTCTGAAGACAGTCAATGCACCTAGCGTCACCCCAGGCTCCTAAGATGGAGGGTTCTCACCATCACTGGAAGCAGCCATGTTTCTCCTGCTCTACCTGATCATTTTCTGCCCATCTACAAGAAAAGTACATTCTGACACCAAAGTAATTAAAATTACAACAGCCCGTTAACTCTTCTTCATAAAATTGTTTTTTTGGCTTGTGACAGAGGGTGTTTGTTGAGGTGGGAAGGAGCATGTGGTTATGCTGAAGTATTCATAGAGATTTGCACAAAGACCAGTATGTACAGAACCAAAAGTTTATCCTGTAGGATGGATGTTCTCCCTTTTCCTATCTTAGTGTTTCGCTCTGTCATTTGGTGGGAAAGAATAAATTAGAATTATAAAATCTGCAAAGAAAAGAGATAGTAAACAAGTCCCCGATTTCAAATTGAAGATCCGGTGTAGGAAAATATTGAGTACTCAGAGTCAAGGACAGTCAACTTAAAAAGAAAACCAAATAAACCCTATTGTGACAAGGCTGCCAGGTCTTGGGAAATTCAGGTGCTGAATGAAACGGAGGGCTAAGAAAATTTACTTCTAATAGAAATCAAATATAAACAAAGATGGATGAGAATAATATTGTCTCCAGGAGACAATATACACAGCTTTAGGACATCCCACAGCAGGCTGCAAATGTTGCAGGTGCCCCTTCATGCAGTGAAATGATCTAGTGTAAATTGTACTGCCACATTGAAAAAAGAAACCAAACCATCCAGAGATAGTGGCAATGACCATGGTGAACTGCAGTAAATTACAACCCCACTGGGTCATATATCTTCCACTAGAAAAGGCTTCACTGCCGGGTTCTATAGGAGTATCCATAATAGGCCAACAGCAAGCAGGAAGAGAGCACACAACCAGTCTATGCTGAACCTCCCAAACATGAGTAAGGCATTGTGCAGGAAGGTGGGGCCCAGCCCTCAGCATCACAGCTTGGTTCATTTAAGACAGGCAGTGTGCTTTAGCAGTGTTTAGCTGTACACAGTGACAATAACAACTCTTGTCCCAGTTCTAAGGTTTCCACTACCCTTCTTACAGAAACAACAGCACCTCTTCACAACCCTTACCTCAAAGCAGATGCCTCCCTCTTCTGCATACACACCAGCTGTGCAGTCACCTCTCACTGTGCAGTTCTGCTCACTTGTGCACCCTGCTTGCCCACGGCATCCGCTGTGTAAGGTGAGGGCTTCACTGTTAGTGTTTGACTATCCCACAGAGTCACACAAAATCACAGAATGGTAGGGGTTGGAAGGGACATCTGGAGATCATCTAATCCAACGTCCCTTGTTAAAGCAGGCTGCACAGGAACAAGTCCAGGAGGGGTTTTTAATACCTCTAGAGAAAGAGACTCCACAACATCTCTGGGCAGCCTGCTCTGGTGCTCCATTGCCTTCAATGTGCAGAAGGTTTTCCTCATATAGGAACATTTTGTATTCCATTTTGTGCTCATTGCCCCTTGTCCTGTTGCTGGACACCACTGAAAACAGTCTGGCCCCATCCTCTCAGTCTTTAGATATTTCTAAGCCTTGATAAGATCCTCTCTCAGTCTTCCCTTCTCCAGGCTAAACAGACCCAGGTCTCTCAGTCTTCCCTTATAAGAGACATACTCCAGTCACCTTCTTGTCCCTCTGCTGGACTCTCTCCAGTAGTTCCATGTCTTTCTTGAACTGGGGAGCCCAGAACTGGACACAGGACTCCAGATGCAACCTCAGCAGGGCACAGTAGAGGGGGAGGATAAGATCTCTAGACCTGCTAGCTACACTCTTCTTGATGCATCCCAACATACCATTGGCCCCGTTGGCCACAGAGGCACATTGCTGGCTCATGATTGGCTTGTTGTCTACCAGGATTCCCAGGTCCTTTTTCACAGAGCTGCTTTCCAGCAGGTCAACACCTGAACTGTACAGGTGGAGGGAGTTGTTCCTCCATAAGTGTAGGGCTCTGCACTTGCCTTAGTTGAACTTCATGAAGTTCCTCTCTGCCCAACTCTCCAGCCTCTCCAGGTCTCACTGAATGGCAGCCCAGCCTTCTGGCGGATCAGCCACTCCTCCCAGTTTTGTGTCATCAGCAAACTTGCTGGAGGTATGGTCTGTCCCTTCATTCAGATCATTGTTGAATGATACTGGGTACTGGCCCCTGGGGAACACCGCTTGCCACATGCTTCCAACTAGACTCTTTACCACCAATGAAAACCCTTTCAGCTCTGCCATGTCTATCCATTCTTGTGCTTTTCTTGCTGTGACAGGCAATAAGGATACAAAAGGAAGGAAAACCACAGGTTTCTGAAAATCACCAAGAATTTCTTCACTGAGCCCTTCACCCCACAGCACCCTCTCTCTGGACTTTTCTGACTCATGCCAAGCTTCTCATTAGTCATCACCCCCAAGTCCTTCTCTGCAGAGCCACTGTCAATCATACCATCCCCTATCCTGTACTGAAATCGGGGACTGCCCCCATCCAGATGTAGGATCTTGCACTTGGCCTTGTTTAACCTCATGAGGTTCTTACAGGCCCACTTCTCCAGCCTGTCCAGGTCCCTCTGGATGGCAATCTCATACTGTTCGCAAGCAAACACTCTTTTGGTAGTTTTATCTTGTTTTCAGGGAATTAAAGCCTATCCTTGATACTTCTTCCCTTGCCGGCAGTGGTCTTGTAAAGCCACGTCAGAACCTCGGCATCCCTCGCACTTATACCAGGGATGCTGAGATCCTACCTCAGCTGTCCTTTATGTCCTTCACTAACCAAATTATTTAATAATTATTCTTAGAAGAGTGAACTAACTTCCTATCACTAAGAAATAAGCAAATGCTGTAGATTTTGTTGGCAGAAGGAATTTATTCTTGTTTCCAAAATAAAAAAGTAGTTATATGCCCATTTTCTTAGCAGTTCTGGGCCAGAAGTTCAGTTCATAGCTTCTGGTATAACTCCACTGTATTGACTGGACCTGAGACAGTTCCCGCTGGCTGAGTGATGACTTATTGTGGGTGAATGAAGAGTGATCAAGGTAACACTGGTTTCAGTAATGTAAGATTACAAATGAGGGCTTTCTGCGTTTTGTTTTGTTTTGGGTTGGTTTGTTTGTTTATTATTTGCTTTTGGCTTCAGCCATGTATAGGTGGGGAGATTTTAGTTACAAATCGCTGAGCTTTTGCAGGCTTTTCTTCCTCCTATGAGGTTGTGTTTCACCTTCAGATAACGATCTCTGAAAATTTTCCCCAAGAAAATGATAAATTCAGCTTTCAAAGTTATCTCAGCAGTAGGTGGCACTGCTGGGACTGAAACCTGAAAGGGAAAGAACAAGATCCAAATTTTGCTCTTGGAAAGAATTACCAGGATTATAATTGCTATAAAATATCCCATACATGGAGGCTACCCTAATAACCAAATATTGATTATAATTTTTCTTCCATAATTGCACTTTTAATGCATGGATTTTCAAAAAACTTTGCACATGCTCTGTCATGGAAGAAAGGGAGGTTGCATAATCACAATCAAAGGGCAAGCTGTTAGCAATTAAATTTTGATTTGTGTATTATTTATCACAATATATTGCTTATAGTTAAGCTCTTTTTGAGTGTTTATCTGGCTTACAAGGTAATGAAAGTGTTTTCTATATGGGGGAGCATTTGTTTTATAGCCTGCAAAGTATCCTTGCTCTTCTATAAAAGAATTACACTGAATTCTTGTCTAAGCCTAATCTCTATTAGATATTTTTATAAAATCATGTTACATATTCTTTAAAGCATGAAGATATGTGATACCCAGACAGGCTGAAGCTGTTAATTAAATATGCTGTAATTCTTTAGAAGAGCTGTGGGAAAGCAGGGTGCCTGTAACCAACACCAGCAGAAAATGGGGTGGCTTCTTATTATAAATGTGGGTTCATCATCACAGGAGCCCTGCATTTGTTTCATATCCAAGCAACTCATCATCGCTTAGTCTTTAAAGCAAGTCTTTCTAGCAGCTCCGCTCCAAACCTGCAAGGTGCTTTTTCATCAGTGCAGGTAATTTTGGGGCGATCTCAGTGGTATTGATGTGCTTGGTGGTGTGCTGGCAAACCAGGCTCTACAACCTATGAGAGCATTTCCCACTCTGCTACTTCAGCACCGCAAAAGGTTCAGAACGAAAAGAATACATTGAGGAGGAGTCAGGCTTTCTGCCAGCATGCCTCTGCTGGAAGGGCAAGAGCTAGATTTGGAGCATGGCAGTAGAGATTCGGAGACCGTCATGGCTAGGAGATGCTCCATACAAGCGCAGCTTCTCTGTCAGGAGCAAATGCTATGTGGTGTGGACATATCGACAATCCAAAGCAGCATCATTCCCTCCTGCACCTTCCATTTGCATACAGAAGACTGTAAATTTCCAGGATGAGATTTCAAACTACAAATAACCAAACCTGTGAAGTCTTAAGGGTGCTTATAGCTGAGGAAGCTTGGAAACTTCAGCTGCTATTAAGGAAATTGAACTAGCAGACTTTGCTTTGAGGAGGCTTTCCTATTCTTTTGATTTTTGTTGAATTTTAGGCTATGGGGTAGTCAACAAAGACCACCGTTTGAAGAAAAAACCTCAAGCCCATGAAGGAGCATACACTTGCTTTGCAAAACCATACACTGAAGGAAAAGAAAGTACAGTTGTATTTCTCTGTGGCACAACTGTCTTTGTAAGTATCAGGCTGTGCTAGTTCTTGGTAAGGAAGCATTTGCTAAGAAGACATAGGAAAAAGATTAAAATGCTGGGGAAAAGTCTTTTCTTATGTGTAAAAAAAAAAAAAAGCTGCAAAATGTGTGAAAACAAAACCCACCATTTAGGGCAAAATTTTCCAAAATAAGATAAGCTTATAAAATATGCACTGGAACAAAAGGAAATAAAACTAGTTTGGCCAGAAAGAATGTGTGCCAGCAGCTAGCTCTTTTAGGTGCTGCTTGCAAAACTCACAGGTAAGAAACTTGAAAACACTGTTAGAGGGATTAATCATGCAGTGATCAGGGTTCTAGCTGGATGCCCCATATGCACTCGCAAGTGTAAATACATAGACCAGCTTGCTTAGTTTTGGGCTTGCTAATCTTATACCTGTACCGATATTACAACATCGCTTTTGCTGCTTGCCCTGTTTCTGAGGCATACAGGGCTGCTCAAGGAGGTTAGACACTTCATACTGTACTAGGGCATCCAAAATCTAGGCTGACACTTGTGGTTCTTCAGCCTAGAGGAGACATGGCTCCAGAGAGACCTTACAGCGGCCTCCAGTACTTACAGCTCTACAGAAAAGCTGAGGAGGGGTTCTGTATAAGGGAAGGATGAGGCGTAATGGTTTTAAGCCTAAAGAGAGTGGATTAAATTAGATATTAGGCAGATTGTTTTTCATGTGAGGGTAGCGAGGCAGTGGCAGATGTTGCCCAGAGAAGTTGTGCATGTCCAGACCCTGGAGTTGTTCAAGGCCAGGCTGGATCAGACTTTGAGCAACCTGATCTAGTGGAAGGTGTTCCTGTCCATGGCAGGAGGCTTGGAACCAGATGATCTTTAAGGTCCCTTCTGACTCAAACTTTAATTCTATGATTCTATAAAATGAAGGTTTTATTCTTTTTTTTTTTTCTTATGTTTTCAGTCTGTCACCTGCTGAAACAGGGAAAGAGACATTTGTTGTGTTACGAACATTGCTCTTATTTAACTTTAAAAAACCCAATAAAACGAATCACCAAATATCTTTCTGGGAGTACACTGGTAACTTCTGGCACCATGCGAGCACATGATTAAAAAAAACTCTCTGACAGAAATTACTTTTGAAAATAACTTACCATTTCTTCTTCAATCTTTTCATCTCCTTTTACTTTGTTTTCATTGAAAAGCAACAATAGAAAGTCAGAGGTGGGAGAAAAGACATTTTCATGACAGAATTGTAGAATATGCAATGGCTTGGGGAAAACACTTCTTGCCAGTCTCATTTGTATTCAACAACTCAGTAGGTTTTTCTTTTTTTATGTACACATATACATGTACAAACATGCAGGTGGTGCCAGGATAATTTTTCTCTGTTTACAGCACATTTCCTACTTTGCCTTTGTCATTCTTCTTGTTTTTAAATAATAATAATTATCCTGGCTTTTTATTTGAAACGCAGATCATGGCAGGAATGTAAAGATGATGGAACCTCATTTCCTGGGATTTTAAAATAAAAATTTAAATGTTCTACTCTTGAACTGTGCTATGTTGTAAGAAAACAAAGAGAAAGAGTGCAGTGTTGTTGCTTTGGTTGGCTTTTGGCTTTCCTCCACTTCCAAATGAATAAAAGGACCAAAGCATTAAAGGTAGTTGATTATTATCGAAAGGTATTATTTTTGTTCTCAAATAACAAAGCCTTTCTTTTAAAAGATTTCAATGTGTTTTACCTGCTTCTATCCATCTCCCGCTCTCTGCCCTTTGGTTGCCCTATAATTCAGGGTCATATGTTAGAGAGAGAGTGCTTCACTAAATGTCATTCATTTTGTACAGAGGGAATAAATGACACTGAGATCTGGAGCAATGCTTTCTTGGTGTGAAGAGTCAATTGTTTCTCTTGCCTCCATTTATCAGATCAAAAGCAAATCAGTCCACTTAACTGCCTGCCAAAACATGAACTTGGGAGTCTGCATGATGTTTTTTTTTTAAAATATTGGACTTATTATTATTATTATTCACAATATTAAGGTTAGCAGCATTTTAAATTAAAAAAAAAAACTCATTTCATGGTGACCTGGACAGGAGAAAATGAGAGCAAAATCTTTCTTCATTTGCAAAATTTTATCTTGGAGAACTGTTTGATTTTACTGGCATTATTCTTGATTTCCAGGAGGAGAAGGAAGTTTCCCTCTCCCCATTGTTATTTTCCTCGCTGTTCACAGTATGTCCTCCCTGTGAAGCAATGAGAAGATGGGAGGGAGCTATTGACTATATGGAGAAACAAATGTAGCTACTGACTTTTAATTTGATGACAGATATTGCGGTGATCTCATCTTCACTTCTGATGATCCCCTTTACACAACTTTATTCATAACTGTTTTTATAAGCCTGCTCCTTCCCACTGGTAATTGTGATTCAAGGTGGGTTTAAGACAAATCAAATCCACTTATGCAGTGTGGTCTGCGGAGTCTAGCAATGGTGAGCCAGATGTTGCTGTGAGACTAATGGCTGTGAAATCTCCGGATCTACTAGTGGATTTGCACAGGAACACTAGGAAAAAAATATTGCAATCTTGACATGAGAGTTGGGAAACACAGACCAAGAAATATTCACATCACCCACCATTACTCAGTCCTCAAGATTCATCTTGTTATCCTCTCAATGTTAACTATTCAAGAGGAGCCAATGGAGATGAAGAGGATCTAATTCCTTAAAACTTATCTAGAGTAATGTGCTAAGCAGTGCTAAAATGCTTTCTAAATTTGCTTTTTCAAATCCATACATGAACATTGCCCACTTCCAGTGTCATAATTAAGCTAAGGGCCACACAGAGCTCAACCAGCCCACAGACCCGGTACTGAAGAATCAAACGCTGGGACTGGCACACTCAAAAGAGATGGCATACAGCACCTGAACCTGCAGCTTCACACAAGTTGGGAACCTCTGTGCAGCTGACAGAATCAGCTCTGCCCTGATGTGGATAGTCAGAGTGTAGTCATCACACTGGTTGATGGAGAGGTAGGTACCAGCTGAGCCAGTCCACCCCAGGTCTGGAAAGCTTTCTGAGATATGAGATCCACTCTTTGCCTGAAAGGATGGGGCAATATCTTTAATATGTCTACATAAACATATGAATAATACATTTATTAATTTAAGAATAAGCAACAATTCAAGGAGAAGACCCAAGCAAAACAAGTAGCTGGCTTTTGCTGCCCACAGCTAATGAACCTGTCCCAGACACTGAGTTATAAATGCAGAGGGGACTCCCCTCTGCCTTGACCCATTTCAGCTTTTGCTGACTGTCATTGGGGATTTTATCACTGATGGCAAACAAGAATACAGTTAGATCAGTGCCATGAGTTTAAAAGGAGGCACAAGCCCTCTCCATCTCATTTTCACAAGTATTGAGAAGTACTCAATAGAGGCTGAAGGTCATGGGGTTTTTTTGCGCTGAACAGCTGTCAAAGAACTTAACTGTCATACTCACAGAAGACTGCAGATCCAATCTGCATAATATGAATAGCAAAATGTTAAGTCTTTGGTTTCTCAATTTGTCTCATTTCCTCATGTCCCTGCACCTGTAACAAAGCAGGGGATAATACACCTTTCCTGCTGGCTCTCATGGCTCTTGCCCAACCTATATAACCATTCTGGTACCTGGCCTCCCCTTCACTACTGTAGCCTCTTTTGTCACTTGTCAACTAATTAGACCTCACAGGCATATTATCAGCATGGGCAGACAACAAGGCCCGAAACAATTATAATTTTTATTTGAAAAAAAAAGCTACCAGATGTTTACTGAATCTTATCCAAAGGGGGTTTATGGCAGCCCGAGCGTGCTCCCAAGAGAATGACATCTGTGAGTCTCCAAATGGTGAGATTTCATTAATTCCTCAATAGCCTCATGTTTCTAGCAGGGGCCTGGATTTTTCTTGTTTTTCTTCAAATGGTGCAACAGATATCCATGGAGGAGAATTGCCATTCATGCCATCTTGCAGCATTTCTCAGCAGCTAGGGCACTTGGCATGTCACTGCTCCTCTGCTTTAGAATGTAAGTGAAGGATGTTGCTGAATTTTGGGATTAGCAGGACACCAAACTTTCTATGAGGGTTTTATTTCACTTGCCAGAGGGGAGGCTACTTAGAATTATGAACCAATAAGTAAAGGATAGAAACTAATATGAAAGAGCTCACAATCAATGAAGTATGTGGTAGTGAAGGAAGGAGAGGGCACGAGGTATACATATATCATAGAATCATAGAATTATAGAATTATAGAAACATAGTATAGTTAGGGTTGGAGGGGCCCCTAAAGATCACCTAGTTCCAACCCCCCTGCCATGGACAGGGACATTCCACTAAATCAGGCTGCCCAAGGCCCCATCCAGCCTGACCTTGAACACCTCCAGGTATGGGACATTGACAACTTCCCTTGGCAACTTGTGCCAGTGTCTCACCACTCTCATGGTGAAGAAATTCTTCCTTATGTCTAGTGTAAACCTGCCCCTCTCCAGTTTATATCAGTTCCCCCTCATCCTATCCCCACAAGCCTTTATGAATAGCCCCTCTCCAGCTTTCCTGTAGCCCCCTTGGGGTACTGGAAGGTCGCTATAAGATCTCCTCTGAGCCTTCTCTTCTCCATATCCCTCTGGACCTTGAACGCCACCAGTGCATGATCACTGCAGCCCTGGCTGCCTCCAATTCTATCATCACTGATGAGTTCGGTTGTGTTGGTGACCATAAGGTCCAGTATTTCATATCCTTGTGTGGGGGTCTCTGTCAGCTGGACTACGAAGTTATTCTCAATGCCCTCCAGGAGTCTCCTGGATTGCCTACAGCCTGCCGTGCTACTTTTCCAGCACATATCAGGGTGGCTGAAGTCTCTGAGTAGGATGAGAGCTTGTGAGCTTCCTCTTGTAGCTGGAGGAAGAAGACTATATCAAGGCATATATATATATCTATATATAAGACTACATCAATATTAATATATATATATCTATATATAAGACTGTATCAAGGTATATATATGGTGTGTACAAACTCTTCAGTCTGATGCATTATCTGTACAGTTTATCTCCACTGCTGGTGCATTGTTACCCGTATTAGCTATAAGCCGAGGCAGCAACCCCAGGTCTCCCTAGCCTTCCCAGTCCCCAGGAGTTTAGCAGCCTCCATGCTCTGCACATCTGCAACTTGGACCCACCAGTGCTGCGGATGCTTCCCAGTCCAGATGATTTATGAAGTTAAGCAGTCTTGGAAAGCCCATGTTTGTCCACAAACAATATCCACACCTTTGTTTCAGGCCAGGGGAGACTGAGATCAGATTTCATCCAGCAATACACAGGACCTGGATAGCCGACACTGCTCATAAATCACTCCAATGGGGAAGAGGCCTTTAACAAGGCAACCTTTTTGTCTATTCTGTATACGATAGCCACGATTCTGTGATAAAGGCGGTAATATTGTTGACCTCCACAGTAACTTACTGCACGGAAAAATAGTAGGTTCAATACAAAGTTGGCAGAGAGAGATCTGTGTTTTCTGAGACTGGCAGGAGACGGAAAAAGGAGTGGTAGTATCCTTAGTGTGAAATGTGTATGCAGAACAGAAATTCAACAGGCCAAGAGTATAGGGTAAGTTCATACAACAGAGTTCTACTGAATAGTTAACCAAGATTTTTAATTTAATTATTACAAGCTCATAGTGATAAAAAAAAAATAATGCATTGGCTGGAAGAATTAAGGCTTACCCACCCACGTCTCAGTTCCCGATGCAGTCTGACAGCTGGTGGGATTCCTACAGAAGAGATAAATACTTTCCTCTTCCTTGATAGTCACCAATATAGTTGCCTATAATTTCCTTCATCTCAGCACCTTCTCTCCCTTTGCCTCGCCTCTCCCAAAGCTGTCTCCAGCTGGAGCCTGTAGCAGGGAAGAAAGCATAGAAACATAGTATCTACAGCTGGAATGTGTTTCATTCTCTACTGGTGTCCACAATGTATATTTTTCCAACACATCTATAGACACAGTTTGTGTTACTAAATAGAGGCAGTTCCTCTACAGTCTGAACGCTGTGATGGGAGTTACACATTTTGATCCACAGGTGCTCCACAAATACGTGTGTTTCTGAGCAGATTTTCTTTGAAGATAGACAGGCAAAAGCTAATGGGCTACAAGTGAGCCACTTCCAGGCAGGCTGTGAGCAGGCTGTGAATCACTGTTGTGTTACAAGAGGCTTCAGTGCTAAATGTGGATGGATGGGCCCAGAGGAAAGGCAGCAAAGGACTGTGCAAAAGCCAAAACTCTGCCCACCCCATGCAAACAACCAACCTTGAGCAGTACCAAATTTTCTTCTGCAAATGTTTAAGTGTTGTTCGGGGGTTAACTTTTAGCCTCCCACTTCATTTAACAGTAAAAACATACTGAAACACCACAGGCTCATGCCCTTTCCTGCTAAAGAGGTTGTGATAGGGATAACAGGAGAGCATCTTCCATTGTCCGAATCATTGAGGAAAGGAATTACTAACTAATACTTTTTCCTTGATGCATGATATGACACCTTCCCTTTTAATTTCTTTTTCTCCAGTGGCCAAGTCTGGGTTCATTTGCCACAGCTGAAAAGAAGGTATCTTCAGGAGATCATCACCATCCCTACAACTGTCTCTCCTCAGCTCCCAGTTTGATTTCTTCAGCTGATGGATTCAGGGCACATTGCAAACAGAATTGCAATGGCTGGTAATTCTCCACCTACCTTCTCAGAGATATTGAGGTGTTTAAGGAGCCTCTCTTCATCTCTTCCAGTACTGAAAAGAGCTTGCATTGCGTTTGCGTGACAGCTTGCAAAGAGAGCAGAGGGCAAGAGACCAGCAGGTTAGCACCAGCAGCTTGTATTCATTGGGCAGGCTTTACAATGAGCCGTTAAGAGTGGTGAAAGAACTGAGATTACTCTGAGAGCTAAAACTCTTTCTCAGCTCAATACTTCAGATGTCAGTTCTGCTGCTTTTCCTCCTGCTTTTTTTGTTTTCTTTGATCTAACCGGGAAGTTACCTTGTGTTCTCAGCTGACTCCAGGTCACATTGCCTAGGCTTCATTGCAGGTGAGGACCACCACAACACAGTCAAATTCACACTGTCACATGCAAATATATAGCTGTGAAATAAGCCTAGGGACCATCTATGCTTTTCCTTCTGCATACCACAATGGTAAAGGGCTGGAGGCATTTGAGCTGATCTGGTTTCAGACATCTAAGAGCACAGGTGCCTGGCTACTTTTGAACCCATCTCAGGATAACATTAGTAACCCTCAGGAGGGGCATGTCTCACCACTAAGTATCAAAGTGGAGGCATGGTAGTCCTTCCTTGACATGCTCCCAACTGTGCTGTGACCAGGTCTTGCCACTTCATCTACCTGTCAAAGCAAGCAAGCTGAAAGCCTTGTTCTTCAAGGTAAATCAAGAAAAAAAAAAAAAAAAGAGAGTAAAATTAACAGCAATAGTAATTTTGGTGGAATAGTGTAATATTAGCAGTGTTATTGACTTCACTGACTTTATCAGTGTGTGTGCAATAATGTAATTAGATTTCACAATTTGTAAAAATGATTCTTATGCACACAAAAACTGTGCATTAGGGAAGGGAATTGGTTCCCACTATGGAGCCAGCACAAAACTTCACACCTGACAGTACATCTGTTGGGCCTCAGGCCTGGACTATAATCTAGTAAGAGCAGAGAATAGCCTAGGGCAGGGCTATTATTCCCTGTGGCCCCTCTGCTGCCTCCTGCCCTATGCCTTCCTGTTCAGGCAGCACCAAATGATCCCAAGGGAATCCCATGCACAGCTCCTCCCTGCACCTAAACAGCCTGAAATGCATGTAGGGGGAGAAAAGTCATTTGTTGAGTAAGAAACAGTTCTAGTTCCCTTGGTGAAAATTATTTAGGAGCTAGGATGTGCTCACAATATGTAGACTTGCCCAGGTGGGAAGTAAATGAGCAGCACAGCATGAGATCAGGTAGGGAAAATGAGCCGCCATGGAGCCAGGGGGCTAAATATGTGTCAGTAAGGGGACACTAAGGAGATAAAAGGTAAAAGGGACAGGGATCTTAAAAATTCTCTTTGATCACCCTAAAATCATCTCCTTAGAGGAGCAGTGCTCCAGATACAGAGATATTTACTGCACCCAAGTGCAACTGCTGACTTGCAAGTTGGATGACACTGAGCCCAATACAATTTATCCCTTAGCATAGATTGGGAACAAACAATTTCCAGCATCATGTGTCCTATATTAGCCCCTGATGACCACATTGAAACACTTGTGGCACATGCTGGAAAAGGGCACAGCATCGGTCAGATCGCATGTCCAGCAATGCAGTGGGGAACTGCAGCAGAAATGCAGCTCTTGGCTCCAATGTGTTGAAAGTTTGGCTTAACTCTGCCTGGTTGATGGCACTGCATGGCACTGTGGCTTGCTCTTGAAAAGCTAGTTGTGACAACAAACGTTTTATGACTTCAGAGTAAAGCATTATTTTGCTTTCCCTTTAAGCTGGCTTGTTTTAAATGCCACTTGCTTCATCTCAACTGTTAATGAGCACGAGTTGACCCATTTATTCTCTGCTGCACTTTCTGCATCAAATCACAGCTTTACTAAAAACGTATAGAATACTAGAGCCACAATTTCACTGGCAAGATTTTTTTTTGCTTGTGAACCCATTAGTATTTGCCCAGAACAGTTTTTCTTCCCTCACCTTGCTAGAATAGAGAATCGCTCTTTTGCAGGTCTATTCTCTTTGCTATTCCCTTGGCTTGAGTGAAATATATATGAGATGACTCAAGAGTTTGAACTCTTGGTGTATGATTCTAATACAAAGTCTCTGCGTGTTTGGGGACCTAAGACATATTTAATTTTAGATAAGAAGTACTGGTGACTCCATGCCTTTGATTTCTTTGCTGGATGTCTGTGCAGCCAGCACATGGTGAATCCGTTCAGCCTTAACAGCCTCATCACATATAGGAAGCTGCGTAATACTCAGCATAGGTACAGAGCAGCAGGCAGCCGCTGGTCCTCTTGGGTGGTGCTTCGCAGGAGGGCACATTGAAGCTTTTAACCCCAGCGAATCCATACAATAACACATGTGTAAAGCTAAAGGATCTTGCAAGGAAATCTAAGTTTTCTAAGACATTCGGTGCAGCTGCTGTATCCCTTGTGCTCTGCTATCCCCGGGATAGCAAAGCTCTAAGCAGAGAGCACCATCATGAGGGTGAGCTACCCTTACCCCACAAGCCACCTTGCACATGTTGATTTATACTCCCCAACATACACAGAGGAAAGGTTGAATTTAGCCAAGTCATCAGTGACTTCAGCTTCCCACAGCAGCAGATGCTGGCAAGTGCATCCAAGCAGAAGGGAGTATGCACAAAACAACTTCATTTTTAGCTTTGCATCTTAAAAAAATAAGATATATCTTCATTTTATTTTGAAACATGACTAACTAAATGCTCATATGCATGGAGGAAAGCTTGAGGAAAAAAAAATCAGTCTCCTGCAGCAACACCTTTTAGTTGAGACAACTTTTCAGCCTTTTCTACAATTTTATACTTTCCAACACAGCAGGTTTTATCCAAAAACATCTAGGAGAGATATAGGGGGCATAAGACAAGAAATAAAATCTAATTGCTAAGACACAAGGCAAACTGCAGTACTTGTATGTCAGCAGAAACAGTTAGCACATGTGGTAGCTTACAAAGGAGTACAACAGGTTTCTTATTCTTCAAAAACTGCAGTCGGCTTTGAAACACTTTCCTAAAGGTTAGTCCTTGGTTCAGCCAGGAGTTATAAATTTGCTGCAAGCACTATCAGCTTCATTGCTTTGGTCTGCGTAGAGGAAACCAGCCTCAGCATTCACCTGGACTTGCTAAGGGGCCTCTAAACAACACTGCTACTCCTCCACTTAGGGACCAGAGCTAACATCCAGATGGGCACATTGCTGATTAAAGCAGGTCCTAACCTTCACAGAGCATACGGATGTTGTTGCTACTTTTTTGTTTTGTTTTGTTTTGTTTTAGCCCTTGTCAAGTGCACCTGTTAATTGCTCCAGATAAATGATGGCAAACCCACAGATTAATGAAGTCACAGTTAAGAGACAGAAACTAGAGGAGAAGAAACAGCAGAAGCCTGGTTGTGAGCATCACAAATGCATATCTAACTAAACAGCTATAACCCTCCTTAGCTGGCTTAAAGCCTCTCTGTTCCAGGGTTGGGTATATCAGGTAGCCTCAGTTCAAAATCAGCTCATGGCATACTTGAAGATGTGGGTTTTAACATCTGTCCTAATGCCTGAAAACCACAAATTTGGTGTACATATGAGCTGCCTCTTACACACATGGCTAATAAGGCATCACTGACTTCTTTAGCTTGTACTGATGTTTTTGATTAATTTTTTGTCACTGTGTGTAAAAAGTCTAAAATCAAACACATACCCCCCCCCTTATGGTCCCTTACATTAGATCACAATCACAGCCTGTCCAACAAAAATGACTAATAATCTTGTTCTGTGCCCCAAGAAAGAGTGAGAGCTAGTCCTAGGTGAAATGAAGGTGCTGAGGCTCAGTAGCCCCCACCACATTTCCACATCACTGACAGCCTGATTTGGCCCCACAACGCTACTGAAGAAGTTCTATATTAAAAAAAAAAGTAAGCAAACCATCCAACTCGTTAAACCCTTCATATTGAATGTGTGAATTTGCAATACGGTGGACACCTTTGGCTTTAAATGTTAACCAGCTGGAGTGCGAAGTGGATTCAAGGCAGAATGGTGGTGGTCCTTCCTGACTTGCTCATGGGAGAAACATGGGGTTTGCTCTTACAAGCCATGCACTGGCCGTGAAAATAAAGCATCAGCAATGTTATCCATGTGCTGTGAGCTAGCTCTTGACAACTCTGCAGCAATCAGTTCAATGACCACAAGGCACATGTACCCCTCTGGTGAGCCCACACTTTTGAGATTGTTGCCCAGGTTGCTGACATTTGAAGTTTACTTCCCTTTTAGAATTGACAGCTGGTAAGTGATTTACCAGGCATACATAATCCCACTGTATTTTTTTTTTACTTAAAAAAAGTTTTAAAAAAATCATAATGATGTGAATTATGGCTGAAGACTCAGCATGGGTGTTTTTTCGGTACATCAGAGAGCTAGCAACTATTTCTGACCCAACAACAAGAGCCTGTAGGTGCTATTTTACTTTATTTTATTTTATATTATTTTATTTTATTTTGTTTTGTTTTATTTTATTTCTTTAAACTGTAAGAAGGTGTAATATTTTACTGAAGCTCACTGTACACGATCTTCCTGGTGTACTGGATAAGGGAGCCTGTGGATTAATCTTGTGCTGGGTAATGAAGCATTGACTTTAACTGCTATACATTCAAGACTTCAGTTCTTCATTTCACCACTTGCTATATTACTTACAGTGCACTCAATTCACCTTCTCTGGACACTACTTATCGTTTTATACGCCTCTAACATGTCACTTCTTCCATTCCTCTGGATTAAATGCATTTCTAAATGGCTCAAAAAGGGAAAGTCTCCTCTTACATTTAATACATCCCTATAGTCTTTTTATTTCTTGGCCTCCAGAAGAAGCAGCGTGGTCCAAAGAAAACTGGGATTGAGTCTCCTGGGACTATTTGCTTAAACCCACACTGTAGCCCAGCTACTTTCCCAGCTGTGATGCATGGTGACCAGATGCTTTCTTCACCCCCTTTGACCAAGTTTCCCTCAAGCCGTTTCAGGGAATACAGCCCATGCAATTGAGATACAGCTTCACTTCTTTTTATGTGGAACTGGGATTTTCTCATATGAGAAGGAAGCAGAACTCACCATACTGGCATGTCCAAGGCCTTGCAGACTGGCATTACTTGGTCCCTAGGCATCTTGGATTTTGCTATAGATGAAAGACTATAAATTTTAAAATAGAAACCACGTTGTCATTTACAATTTCTGTTTGCTAACAAATTCTGCTAAACAAAATCAGTGGCTGATTAAGTAAACATTTGTACATAAATAAAATAGTGAAGATCTCTTCAGTTATTGAGATGCAGCCAGTTCAGTCTCTCGTAAATAATACAGTGATGGATTCTGGCATTACAGTGCATGATAAAGCTACCTAGCCTCAAAGTCTTAGGCAAACTAATCCATACGCATGAATCAATCAGTTCTCTTTAGTCATACTGGTGTTATATAAATGTCACTAAAATCAATGCCTGAAAGACATAACAGATTAATAAATCCTCATGCCGTACATCTAACTGGGATGCGAACCTACAGCACATAATTTCACGCCAAACGCAGCTATGCAATTAGTTTGAATAAGTGATTTTAATAGAAAACTCAAGGGCAGGCCTGTAATGAGCAGGCATGGATGAGAAAAAAATCTGGTGCTTTATTAATTTCAGACAATGCCAAGCTCTTTTTCATAATGTACATTTTATTAATGTTCTTTGTGATAGCTTTTCATATCGGTTCATCACCAGGAGTACAGTAATTACAATGTATTAAGATTCATTTCATGCCTGAGGAGTAAGGAAGTCCAGTTAAAATATGGAAAGCAGGTGAAGTGTCAATTGCTATTGACTAGGGCCCAGATTAAACAAAAACTCTGCCCCGGGGAACTCAGTAGCTGGGTGGGTTTGCTAACGGCATCTCCCACCCCTGCTCTTTGTCAAGTATCTGCCTCTCTCTCCCTGTCGGCTCAACTCCACACATAACCTGCACACCATCAATATGGAGGCAGCGGACAGATTTCATCATTTTTATTAGGACTTGGGGTTGGTCTGGTTTGCCTTTACAACTGCCACTATTAGTTACTGGGTGTCAACTTCTTCGGGATTGGAGAGAGAGAGAGATTGAAGGCTGTCGTAAACACCTTCAAGAATAACTCTTCTAGACATAATGGCAAGGGCTTAAGGTGCAGGATGATAGAATTGTCCAAGGAGAGAAACTAATAGTGAAGGCTCTAATGAAAAAAAAAAGCTACCCAACCCAGGGGATTTCTGCTTTCCTGAGACCTAGTGAGAAAAAAAAGAGAATTTTTTGCTTCTTTGTAATTGCAGCCCCCCTTTCATCCCATGCAGCACCCCAGACTTCTCCAGCATCAGGCAGACCCTGGCTCAGGATTTAGCACTGCCCTTCAGAACTCTAGAAACCATAAGGATGGTCTCCTCGTGACCGTAAAACATCATGAGCTGTCAGACTTTTTGGAGGTATTTATTTTGCTTGATGTATTGTATTGCCTGATTTTCAGAACACTTCTGGCAAAAAGACAGGGTGGGTTGTTCATATTTTCCATTATATTTTCTCTGGAAAAAAAGGATAACAGCCTTCACTGGGGAGGAGAACCTAGTCTCTCCAAGATGATCATCAGCTTGCCTGGGGACACCATACGAGGCTGGAGAAGTGGACAAAGGAAGAGGTGTCCATATGTGGCAGAAGAAAGCATGGTGTCTCCTGTGCACCTCTTTGATAAATAAATAAATAAATTGAAAAATAAATACATCTCTTGGCACTGGCAGTTGTTAGGTGTTAATGGTAACAGCAGCCCCACAGAGCTGGATGACAGAGGAGGTATTAAAGAACCCAAGAGGCCCTCCCTGCAGCACACCTTGAACCACTGCAAGCAAATTTCGCTCCTAGATGCCCAAAACCCTTTATGCCTTGAGGCAGCTTCCAATTTCTGCTGAACACCCACTGGCTTTTCCTTGCAACAGAGAGGCTTTGCCCCGAGTTAAATCCGTGCAATAGTTGGTTTATGCTATCTGACTTTTTAATGGGGATGAGATAGTTCCACCTTGGCCCTGCTTCCTTGCAAAAGGACATGCTGAAGAGAGACTTTTATGTCTAGAGAAAGTTATTCTGGGTAATTTTCAAAAAATATCTTTTGTTTTCCTTAATTTTTTTCTAATTTAAATTCCTAATTCCATTTTTTTCCCCTAATTTCATTCTGCTGCATGAATCCACACGGTCAGACTCAGAGTAAATAAGGCGTAAGTAAACTTTCACAGAATCACAGAATCACAAGGTTGGAAAGGACCCATTGGATCATCGAGTCCAACCATTCCTAGCACTCCCTAAACCATGTCCCTCAGCACTTCATCCACCCGTTCCTTAAACACCTCCAGGGAAGGCGACTCTACTACCTCCCTAGGCAGCCTCTGCCAGTACCCAATGACTCTTACTGTGAAGAATTTTTGTCTGATATCCAACCTGAACCTCCCCTGACGGAGCTTCAGGCCATTCCCTCTTGTCCTGTCCACTGTCACTTGGGAGAAGAGGCCAGCTCCCTCCTCTCCACAACCTCCTTTCAGGTAGTTGTAGAGAGTAATAAGGTTTGAGTTGTGTAATAACTTTGAGTTGTGAAGGATGAAATGGAAACCCCAAAGCTCCTCTCCTGCTTCCATCGGGTACCATGCTGCAGCAACCCAAACCCTGCAAACACCTATGCCTGATCATAGCCCTGCTCTGCTGGGGGCATTTACAGATGGCCATTGTTGTTTTGTGGCAGGGGACAGCAGATGATGACTTGACACCGAGCAGAGATTCATCAGCCTTCACTCAGCTCACTCCGCCCCCTGCACCCCCAGCCTGTCATGCATTGTTCCCTGGAGAGATGGGGACACTACTCTGCTTTCATGCTAATAAAGCTGGACCTGGCAGCGTTACTTACAACTTCTCAAATGTGTTTAGGCATATAAAGGTGAGTACAATATACACATCTATAGCCTCTCTTCTTCTCTCGTGGACACAGCTACACAGACACGGGGACCCGCTCTGGCTGGCAGCCACCCATGCAGGGTCTTGCACACATATATGCACACACGTGAGGAGAACTGCACATACAGGAGCCAGCTGACATGAACACAGATGTCTATGCATGCCTCTGTTTACCCAGCTGAATAGTTGGCCCAATACCATTAACAAGTCTTCAGGGTTTCTTTTATTTTTTTTCCCCTTTGTTTTTTTTCTTTTCTCTTAACTAATTCTAAAAGCCTTGGGGGAACCACACTGAAGGGGTTTGAACACCTCTGGTGATTTCTGCCCACCCCTACCCCCTGCCCCAACACCTGCCCCAAACAGCCAAAGTCCTCTGTGGGCCGTAGCCAAGTATTTAGACAATCTGAGACCATGGGCCCAGTGAGTCTACCCTGTTTACAGGAACAAAGGAAAAATGTCTGCCAAGTCCTGTGACAGACACATCTGATGTCTTTCAAGTGCCTCCTGCACCTGCTGTGGTGGCACAGCTTGACTGCAAGACCCCATGCCAGCCTCCACCAGGCAGACGCCATGGTTTCCCACATATTTACTCCCAGATGAGCTTATTGAGAACTAAGGCTCATTTTTTCCAAAAAACCAAAAAATCTCTATTTACACAAGACAATAAAATCTGAGCAGCTTTCGCCCCAGAAGCTTTTGCAGAGCGGAGTCACTGCTGGACATGTGTGTCAATCCCTATTTACAAGTGATAGCTTTGCTCTACAGTACTCTGCTGGGAAGTACGGCTTCTTCTCGTGGAAGGACTATTTCTTTGTCCATCTTTTCCTTCCCCCATCACCTCTCCACACAGCCAGGTCTGTATTTGCATCAGGGGGCTGGATCTGACAGAGTTGCTTTTGTACAGCCCAGCTTGTGTGCATGGAGAGGGGCTCAGGATGAGGGCTTGAGTACACTTAGCTGTCTTTAAGTGTTTTCAACCTGCAAAGCCAATGTTTGAAGCTGATGAAACTAATTTCTTATTACAAAAGACATTTTTTCACCCATTCTGCTCATCTTAAAAATAAAGCAACTGACGAAGAAGCGAGGGCACTTCCCAGGGTGCTGCCATGCATGGGGCAGTGGGAATCTCAGCCGGTCTGTTTTCTCCTCGGGGGCATGAGAGTTTGCCAAAGGTTTTGGTCGAGGCTAGTTTCTCTGGCCTTTCCCGTTGTGCAATCCCAAGTGAGGGATGGGTAAACTGAGGCACAGAGTAGCGGAGGCAGCACACTGGTGTGGGCTCACTGGGGCAGGCTCATCAGGTGCCTTGGGTGCTAGATGACACTGTCTTCCATTGTGACTCGTCTGAAGACTGGATCCTGCTTGGGTGTCCTTCCGCTTTCTGTGGAAAACAAGGGGAGAGCAGGTAAAGCCCTGAAACAGCACCTTGCAGCAGCCATCAACTATTTTTAAGACTATTTTCACCCTCAAACAGAGCATGGGATGCCCAGCCTTGCCTCAGAAGGAAAGGCTTGCTTAGAGCAGGTGTATGTATTTATGGACCAGCATCCCATCAGGCACGTCCTCCCACCCTTTTTGCCAAAGCTAGTCTTACTAATTTGCCTGGCTTTGTCTCCATGTGAGCCAGTTATTTGTTAAGCAGCTGGAGGGCCAGCAGCATCAGCGACGGTTGCCCACCACTCTCTGAATGAAGGGTGGTGCAAAGGTGCCCCTTTGCTGCTCTAAGTTTAGCCCAGCTCAAGAAAGGAGAGCCCAGAACCAAGCTGCAACCACCAGGTTGTATCAGCCAAATGGGGCTTATTTGAGCAAACTGCATTTTTTTGTGATGTCCCACCCCGCCTTAGTAATAAATATTCAGTATATATGACTGCAGATTAAGACTTGTTTTGCTATTAGACATTATCTAAAGGGCACTTCACATCCTGAGTGCTCTGCTCTACAGCTGCTTCTACAATCATTGCAGCCCCAGGGAGGAAAACGTCTCCTTTTACACGCATAGGCTGAGAAGAGGCAGACACATGCAATTTGGGTTGAACACATGCAGGCTTTTTTATAAATAATATTTCAAGAAGAGGTTAGGATAGGCTAGACATACTGAAGAACAATTAAGATTTGTTCTGAAGCCATTTTCTGAACATAAATCATTTCACCCCATGTCCTATCCACCCAAGGCCCAGCTGTGCATGGCAGCATGGAAAATATTGCAGGGGAAGTGTAGGGGCAGATTCAGCAACTTTCGAAGCATCTCCCAGCTTGGATATTTCAGCAGTTGTTTTGGTGTCTCTCTGAAGAGGAGGGACTTCCATCCTTTCCTTATCGATCATCTCTTCCCCCTCCTCCCCTCCCAAGCAGTGGAACGCATTTTCTCCTTTTGTTTCTGCTGCTGCCTGTTTAGTGGGCCACTTCATATCGCATTGCGGTATAAACTGCTAGCAGATAAAAATGCCTGGGTGCACAGTGTATCCAGGCAAAAAATAATACCAAAAATCCCACCTGTTTAATATGAAGCACTCTTTCTGGCTGATATAAACAGAAGCTTAAGCAATGAGGCCTTTTATTTGCGTATATGAATGGTAGCAACACAAGCAAGGAGGAGGGTGAGGTGGAGGTGACCAAAGTGCAGAGCTGAGGTTCTTACACTGAAAAGAGCTCATCTATTTATCAAGGAGGGACTCTCTCACAAAAAAGCTGCTGAGGTCCTTTGCAGCAAACCATAAAATCTTATTTCCTTGCTTATTAAAGTGAGGTAACCAGGGCCCAGCCAGAGTAGGCAACCAACAGCTGCAGCAAGGCTTTTGCCCTCTTCAAATTGGCCTCCTGTTGCACGAGGGCTAATCCCATATGACCCATTCTTCCCTCCGGCTGCCTATGCAAAGCACCTGAGAAACTGCTCTTTGGTACATTTCAGCCAAAGGATGAAGCCTTGCCAGAAGTTAGGGCCTTTTCCTTTTATTCTGCCTGCCTAAAGTCCATTTCCCCACCTCTCTTTCTTCTTTTTTGCAACCAAATGCTAAGAGATGCCTAGGGTAAGGTGCTCTTGCTTCCCCAGTGGCATACCCAGAAGTCTTCCACCTGGCTCGTTGACAACTTGCTCTTCAACACTCACCTCCCAAAAACATTTATTAGTGGATGCTACCCCATACCCACTGAAACACAAGGCTTTTGGTGCCAGTGGGACACAAAGGCTGCAGGGCTCACACCTTCGTTGAGCTCTCCTGACACAGGGATCCAAATTAAACTCTGCCTGAGATGCCTCAGAGAGAAGTGGGAGTAGACAAGCTGAAAACAGTTTTATTATAGCCATAATTTACCCATTGAACATCCTGCTGCTGGAAATAACCTTTCCAAAGTTGTAACATAAGATGCAGTTGATTATAAGTGGCAGTTGGAGCTACTGGGTCATCTGTGCAAGTATTCCCATGCACATCAGCTAAGAAAGGTTGTACAACAGCTATGTTTGTGCTTTTTAAGCTGTTGTTTAGGGTTTTAAGCAAAGCTGTCAAAATATCAAGCATTTGCTTCCAGCATGTAACAACTGCTCTGTATACAAATATTTTTTCTTAATTTATTAAGATTTTAGCTTGGGTTTTTATATGTGTACAGAGTATTTAAGGAGCAGAAATATAAGAAAAGAAAATAAGTAGAGGATGAAGAAATAAAAAGACAACAAATAGTTAGTACGACTTTTTGTTGTTGTTGGCATTTTGCTGGAGAAGACTATCACCATCTGCCTGGCATAACAAATACAATAAACAATAAGCACCTGTAAAAAGCTATTCTGATGTGAAAAAAAAAAATTCCAACCTATTCTGGCTAATCCAAATATTTCTACATTAAACAGACTATCCCTGCTGAATTAGGATAATGCACAATCTGGTGCATGATCCACATAACCTTAGGGTCTGTCAGAGACCTTGGAAGAGCAAAACCGGTGTTACACCAACTGCCTGCACTGAATGAAATTACTCTTGGTGTGGAGTTAGGGGATGCTGCTGCCCTCTCAGGGTTACCCTTTCAGGTGCTGCCCACTGGCCATGCTGCTAATGTCTTTGCTGAGGATGGCCGCCACTAACATGACCATCGCTGCCTTCCCCGGGAGCATTAATCACCAGCTTTATGCTGCAGGATGTTCTCCACGCCATTACTAGAGAGCCTGCGACGACATGACATTTATATAATGTTCATGAGCACAGACTATTCAAACTCTAGAATATTAATTAAGTAAAATTTGCATAGAGCCTAACGGAATGCAGCAGTAACTAAAAATAAAGTACTTTTCTTTCTAAATGTAAGGAGGAGATCAAGGTGTGACAGATGACCATGCCAATGCTCTTAGGCTTTCCTGACGTTGCTTTTTAATAAGATGAGCTATTTTTTTTTCCTGTTGTCTAGGCAAGTCTATGGGGTATGTTCTAGTGAGATCAAGAGCATACAGAAGTGTGTGTGAGAGAGGCCAGCTATCCAAAGAAGAGGGAAGGGGGATACAGGAAATAGGGACGCACATAGAGACAAGCAAGGACCCCTTGGAGCTCAGCACCTTCCACCACTGCCACCATTTCCTACAGCCACTCTGAAGCATCTCACTGCTCATTAGCTGGGGCAGAGAGGAAAGAAAAGATCATTTAACAACCACATATTTCAGGGATTTAAATGCAATCAACAGGCGGAAAGGAGCAGCACCATAAGTAATGCCTACACAGTGCTTCTAAAGCTGTGAAAAATAGCTCCCATCCCCAGCTACCCTCCAGCCTACACAGTCTTTCTTGGCTTGTCTTTCCCCTTGTGTTTCTCCTTCACATGTTTCGGGGAAATCTTTATAGTCTTTTATGGCTCTTGCAGAAAAGGGGCAGGTATTGCCCATTGGAGCCAAAGCGTCCTTAAGCAGTAGAAAACATCAACTGCACAGCAAACTGGTGCAGTCTGCACCAGGGTTACACAGGAAAAATAACCCAGTCCTGTGCAAATTAAAAGAAGTGAGGGAAAAAAAAGAGATTCACAACTTGCAAGGCATCCCAAGATGATTTCCAAGACAAAGCAAGGCACAGAGCCTCACACTTCTCCATCTCCCTCTTCTTGCCTGCATTCCTGGATTTCCTCCAAACATGCCCAGCAACACGTGCTTCCCAAAGACAGTCCCATGTATCATGGGGGGGTCTATGTATCAGGGTGATGTTTTTGTCAGACTAAGCACCGCCTGTTTGCCTCTATTCTGTTTCATTTTCATCAAAAGCGGGATGCTTATTGCAGTTAAATGATGAAACTTTAGTCTTCTTCCTATAAGGCAAATCTGCTGGGTTTTGGGTTTGTTTGGTTGTTGTTAAAGCATTAAAAAAGATGATCCCTTCAGTACAGGGCTGATTATCCCCTTCAACCCAGCTTGCAAAGTTATGTGCCCAAAGCATGGGTATGAATTTAATACCATAATCGCTACTGCCTCTTCATCAAGCTGTTAGTTACTTCAAATCTCTGCCTTGGCTCAGCATTAAGAAATGCTTCAGAAGTTTTGAAGCAACCCCTTCTACTCTAGGAGCATTTTAGGCACTGAGGACTTAACAATGACTCGAGTTTTGCATGATGCCAGTTGCATAAGAATTGTATCTACTGAGCTACTTATCAACAAGGAGAAATTTCACCATGCCTGTATCAGCTGTCTGACAGAACACAAAACTATTTTCAAGGGGAAAAAAATGACAAAAATAATCCCCATCCTGCTCCATCCCCTAAAGAGTCTTAAACCATTTTTGGCTTAATATAATTAATAGTATCTATTTCCTCTCTGTTTGTGATTCAGCTGTTTCCAAAGCTATAAGAAGCACCAACAGTGAATTCTGTGGTGCCAGAACAGCCTGGGGACAGAAATAAACAGCTTGAAAATAAAAAGCTTTTTTTTTTGCAATCAAAGTGCTAATAGGCATAGTAGGCTGGTAGAGAAAAGCTCAAGTGAGAAAAGATGGAGAAGAGGGGAGATCAACCTATCTACAGATAAACCTGAAATACACAGAAATGCTAAGGGAGAATGACCATTCAGAGTAAAGGGAAAGTTTTTTCAGTAGGATACAATCATTCCATAGCAAACCCACCTGGTTTATTCTTGCATAGTTTCAGGCACACTGATAAATGCCATGTTGATCACCTACCTCCTATTCTATCATAAAAATGTTTGCTACGGTGTATCTCTTTGCATGAATTTAATCCCACCATATCCCTGAAAAACTATATTTTTGCAGTCTAAAACAGTAAAAGAATTTCTGCTTTCTCCAAAATAATAGGTACTTCAAGCATTTCAAGCCTCAACAGGCTCCATTGGGCTACTACATGGATTGGTATGACCACATGGGTCTGAAATGCTTGCTTTGCCTGCCTGCATAGATCTACCATGCACTGCTCAGCTCCATAGCTGCTAGCATGGAAAATAAAATGAAATAGGAAAGTGGCATCAATAGCAAGAGCAGCGGCTGTTTTGCTACAAAGCCAAGTGATTTCCAGTCTCCCAATGGGAAATGCTCCCTTGCTGAAACCTAGATCCAGAAGAGGCACAGATATAATCAGTGCTTGGTCAGAAATGAAGTTTCCTTCACAAGATGTTTTGGCTTGAGCACTTGGCTTCAAGAAGTACTCACGCAACTCAAACCAGACTCTTTTATAGGCTACAAACACTACCAAACACCACCAAACCCTGGTTATCCACTCCCAACAATACCCTGCTGAGCAGTACCCAGTAGCATCGTCCCATATGAGGACAATGAGGATGGAGTGCAGCTACTCCACTGCTGCCTTTATCCCTCAGCATTGGGAATATCTTGCCTTACATAGGCATCATTTGTATGCTCCAAATCTTTTGGCTTTTACTCAGCTTGAAGGGAGTTTGATGGAGGCAGCTTGGGTAGAAGCAGCACCAGACTCCAAAGTCCAAGGCATGGGAGGACTTTGTCAAAAATCATGTACCAAGAACCTGGTATTGATTATGTCCAGAGGCAGTTATTTTCGTTGTCAACCTTTCTAGTCTGTTTTCTGGCTTTCTGTATCCTGCTAGTGAATCCTAATTGCTCCCAAGAGTTTTGAAGGGGGAGACTGGAGGAGAGTGGTGAAGCACCAGATGGCCATCAGCAGTGGTGGGACAGGAAGGGCAATGTGGCCGAGGATGGTAACGGTGCTTTGTGAATGCCCAGACCAAGAAAATAAAGAGACAGCAAACAATGACCGAGGAGGCCTAACGGGGACTTGTTTTACTCTTTGACATGCTACCAGCAGTTTTTAATCTCAGAAGAATGAAAATGAAAAAAAAAAAAAGTTAATCCCCCCAAACAATTACAATAATTAAAAGGTACGACACATGAAATGCTATACTTAATCATCCGTGTGTCGTTGGCTAGTTTATACAGTAGGCAAAAAACAGACCTAAAATCACCTCCAACAAATGTCAACCAGTATTGTTCTCACCCCTAAACAAACACTGCTAGCCTGATATTTCTAGTTGTAGCTGCATAACCTTTGTGCTTAAATTGCTCAGTTTAGGCCTCCTTTCTTTGGCATTGCTCACCCATGCCATAAAGGAGTGGAGACTTATACTGAAGACAGTAACAGAGAGAGGAAAAACAACAAAAGCGAGATTAATCGTACAGTACGTACATACAGTACCTTCTAAATTGTGATCAGTTGTTTATTGGTTGGCAAACAAGCTTCACTTTTACAACAAATATTAGTAATGAGGTCATTCAACTGTTGAGACCATACAAAATGGATCATAAATTAAAAAAAAAAAAAAAAAGAAAAATAAGAGAAGAATTCATACTCCGTGCTGCTAATTTACCTCCAGAAAGCCTATGTTACTTAAAAATCCTGTCAAATTAATATATTTCCTGTTAGGAAAAGTAATGAATAGAAGACTTTTTTTTTATAAATATCACTGCAAAGTACTTTTTAGCTCACTACGCATCAATCGATTTTCTTCTTAACCACTGCAGTACAAATGCCTAAACTGGGGACCAGACAGAGCAGTGAAGGTGCTCCGCTCCTCCAGGGAAATGGCCGTCTCCTGTATTAGCCCCACTCCGGCTATGAAAAACCCCCCTCTTGGCTCCTGGATGTAAACCTGCGTCCCGGCTAAGGGGCTGATCGCCAAAGATGCTTCGCAGGATTATTGTCACAATTGGTTGTGCATTGTCAACAAGGAAGTTTGCCCTTCTCTAGTCTGCCAAAAGGTGTGCTGGCAATATGCCAATGAAGAAAGTTATCCAGTGAGGAAATAAAGACTGCCTTTGCTGAAAAGAAATGGTGATGCTGTTACTAAAAAATGGTCCTTAGAAATAGAAAATTATGTGGGGTTTTGTTTTTGTTTTTTTTTTCCCCAGAGAGATTTGTTCACTGGGATAGGGAAGTGATGGAAGGGAGGGTCAGTGGAAGAGGCAAAACAAATCTTTTCTTTTTTCTAAAAAAAAAAGGACAAGTTATGAAAAACCTTGCTCCTACTGGTAGACAAACTTACAAGACCAGCACAACAGAAAAAAGTTCTTTTTTTTTTTTCTTTTTCCACTACATTAACAGGGACGCATGTTCTGGAGGAACAGAAAGCAGACTATATGTGCAATGCTAGTATCTGTACATTACATAGAAATTATTCGCTTCTCTTTTTCTGCCATTAGTTTTTGTCATCCATTAATACAACAAAATGTAAATTATGCCTTTAGCACAGAATTCTAGGATTCCCTTCTGTCTCATTAAATTTGTTTGGTTTTTTGGTCCCACAACAAAGGATGCTGCGGTGAAACCAAGTTGTGAGCAACCAAAACCCAGGACATGATCTGGATTGGTAAGAAAGAGTTTTGCTAGCTTGTTTTTGTGCAGCGCTCCCACCTAGATGCGTCATCTCTACTAGTTTCAAATGCACATTTTTTGGCCTTTTATTTATTTATTTCTTTGCCTTTTTTTTCCCCCCTTTTAAATCAGGTCCTTAGTATTAAGAGCAACACAGCGTCAGGGATTGTTTAATCAAACACGGCATAACTTGAAAAGGCCACGTAGTGTGCCGTTATCTATCTCTTTCATTAACATAATGAAGTCTGTCTGGAGGCAAGAAGGATGGGGTAAGAAGGGTGGGGGCAGCAGTTACTGTCCTCTCCTGGCCGGCCTAAAAATTCCAGTAAAAAAAGTCCAAGAGTTTCCTTTTGAACAGAATGAAGATTTAGGAGTACACACAATATTACCACTGTTTGGATTAACTCAGAACAGTAAACCAAGCGTTATGGTGGAGCTTTTTGTTGTCTCTTTGATTAATTTTTGCTGAATCTTCTATAGACTAGTGACCAAGTGAGCAACTCCCTTTGCATTGCCATCCGGGGGGGTTCCCTCTTTGTTTGGTGGGACTATAAAACCATCACTGCTGCCTCGTCCTAGTTGGTAGTAAGAGTGTAGCTGATGGACATGGTTCCTGGAGCCGAGGTTGGGCATGCTTTTGTAGTAAACATCGTCGGCATCACTGCTGCTGCTTTTGGCAGGTGGCGGATCTGTTTGGGTGCTGGCAGTAACGCTTTCCGTCATAGGCATGCCAGCCAGTGTGGGCATACTGGTGTAGAGAGAATCCCTGTTGGGTGACTGGAGGTCATCTGTGTGCTCATTGGTCAGCAAGGGGAAAAAGCTCTCACTGTTGTCTTGTGGTATGCACCGCCGGCTATAGTGGTGCTGGTGGTTGTCTGCCGAGTACACCCGGGGAGGCAGCAGAGGGGCGTCTGACTCCTCGTGGATGAGCTCCAGGCCCAGGCTCTCCTCGTGGGTGAAGGAGGTGGCATCATCCAGCACGATAGCGTCATCCTCACTCCTCCCGCCCATGCTGTTGACGAGTTTGTTCATCAGGTTGCGGCTCTGCTCACTGGAGCGCTCATGGTTGTTCAGGTAGGAAGGGATGTAGTTGGAGGTGAGTTCCTTCAGGATCTTTTTCTCGAGGGCATTCTCAGTGTGGTTGTAGCCGCGGTCAAGGATTTGCACGCAGTTGCTGAGGTACTCTCCGCTGGCGATGCTGTAGTTGTTGCCATGATTACCATTCAGTGGTAGAGTATCCGTGACACTTGTATCCCTGGCATTGTTCAGAAGCCCCTCTGAAAAACATTACACAAGAGAGGGTGACTTGTACAAACAGGACACTCATGCAGGATGTACACACTCAAACCCCCTTTCTAGGCTGCCACGGCTGCTGAGGCTTGGCGGCAAGGAGTGCGTCATAGCCAAAATAGGAAGGAGCAGCTCCAGCTAACTGGCTTTAAGTCTTCCCATAGAAAAAATGGAAAGCACTGTTACATAAGTGCCTTGACGAGGCAATAGCCAGTGGGAAGGAAAAACCTCTCCTGGCCGGTACCTTCTATGGCTCTTGCACTTTGCTCAACGTATTCCCAGGGAGGCTGAGAAATAGCTGCCCCTGAGCTTGTACAAATTGCCATGGCTCCAGGCACTTTGGAAGAAAGGGGTGATTCCTCCAAGCTGAAAGAAAAGTTTTTGCAGCCCAGGTGAATCGTTACCCAAACTTTGTTTGGGAGTGTATCTTTTTTTCCTGGTCTCTTCTTTTGTTGGGCAGTCTGCCAGGGGAAAGGCATAAGCCCTCAACGGTGGGATTTGGGAATTAGCAACGCAAGGCAAAGTGCTTTCCGGCCCAGGGTTTTCTGGAACAAGTCTAAACGCCCTACCTCTCCCAGCACGGCCAAAATTATTTACTGGCTGGGCAGGGACTTTCTAATATGAATGTGATGTTGGAGGCAGCTGCTCTGGGGTCTTGCAAAGCCTTCAAAAATAGCTCTCATTTCACTTGCAAAGTTAGAGGGTTCAGTTCAAGTACAGTCACCACCATGATATGGTGGGGTCAGGGGAACCCTTGAGGAGTAATGGGGGTTTCAGGGTGCACTCCAACTAACTGCCTATCACATCCCCACAGATGTCTCAACACTGTCAACGTAAGGCTGGAGGTCAGCTCTTTCCCAACACACTGTGGGAGATGGCAGGGAAGCACTTTGAGAGCAATGCAGCACAAGTGGGCAGGAGTGATGATTTTTCCAGGCCCAGCAGTTAAGTCACCACGCTTTCTTTTTGGGGATTACTGCCCTCCTTGGAAGGAGGGCAAGCGTGGAGATGCATGAAATAATGTTTTCACCTTTCAGCTAAGGGCTTTGGGTGCTGCCAAAAAATGGCAAGCAAATTCCAGGAAGCTGCGATTGCATTAGAGGAGTCATTAGCTGACAATTTCAGATGAACAGTTGCTCATACCATGCTTGGTACATGGCACGTGTACCCTCTGAAAATACAGGATTTGGTCTATATCTGTGATGGAGTAGTTGCTGCATGTTGAGGGCTGGAAAGCGCTACTGTAGGCTTTCTTCTTATTTTTGAGCGAAATACCCCAAATGTTTTCATCACCTTTTAGGTTTCTGAAGCTGAGAGGGTGCTGTGGTATCACAGGTTTTCCAACGAATGAAGGAGCTATGCCAAAAAATCAACTAGCCATCACAGTCATAGAGCAAAGCTGTTACTTTTCACGGTGGAAGCTCTCAACCAAATCATGATGCTTGGGGAGAAATGAAGAGTGAGCATTTTGAGGGGAGAACTGCATGTAATGGGTGACGGGTACAACAGCATCTGTTTTATGGTCACATTAAGTAACGTATGCATTGAGGTGCTGAGCACTGTGCTTCTGCTGTCAATGCACAGAGCTGGGGTTTGGTGTGGAAATAAAATGGAGATTTTGCAGGTGAGAACAAAGTGAGGTCTGCAATGAAACACAGTGTATAAAAAAGCCATGACCTCGCAAATAAAATGTGAAGTTTTAAAAAAATCATATGCACAGGTATACAAGAAACTATGCTGGGTCAATGATATCACAAAACTGAGAAATAAACAGAAAATGCATCATCTAATCTCATCTATATATATATGTACACATGCATATATATATACAGACATACATATACACGCATACACTTATATATATACACACATGTATAGTCATATTCTTTTGATTTCAAAACTGTGAGATGAGTTTCCTTTATTAACTACATCATCTATATGTGATGCAATAAAAGTGAACTAAAAAAAATTACATTTGATATGCAATGTTTAGCTTTACTCCCATACTTGTCTCTCTGTAGGGCTCTAAACGACAGCATGAAGAAAAGGAAAGAAAAAACAACAAGTAAGCTTACAGCGACAGTAGGAGAAACATGAGTAAAAAGCAAATTGATGATATGCAGAAAAGAGAGTTAACAGAAATAATTTCCACTGCCCAGAATACATGAATTTGTTACATGGTTTATTTCAGGTTAAAAATATTGACATTTTAGACAGAAAAAAAATATTTTATGCACAATATTCAATAGACTACATTTTTATTAAAAAAATTATCACATTTAAAATGTTTTCCAATGCCATTATAAAACGTTCAGTGTGCAACACAAATCAAGAAATAATGCCTAGAAATCTAAGAAAGTCTAAAGCTGTTAACGGTCATGCTTGAAAAGACAGGCACTGTCAACATCACTTCCAGGTCTTAAAATGAATGGCATAATGCATTGTTAGTTATAATAACCCCTGGCAGTTGAAATTGAAATCTGTTTCCTTGCTAAAGATGTTTTGCCGTCCATCCTTTGCAAATGTGCTTTGTAAGAATATGACTTTGCTCATCAGAGGGCTGGTGGCATTTTACAATCTTCAGTTAAGTCTGGTCTTTTTTAAACTGAACACATGGCAAGCTATACAGACTTTGCAAAAGAAAAATGTAAAAACAACAGTATTTTTGATATTGGCATTGCTAAATGGAGCTATAGACAAGAAAGGATTAAAACAAGAAGCGCCAGAGATGACAATGAAGAGCCAGTGATAGTTCTCAGCTTCTCACTTTCCAATGGTCTCTGGGTTTTAATTAGAGCTCATTAACATGATTGCGGCCTTCTCGTAAAATTACCTCTCATGAAAGCAGTTAGGCCATTTTGAGAAACTCCTGCCCAAGAAACCAAGCTGCCATTTGCCAATGGAGGTGAGCAGTCTGCACTTGCTGTGAGTTGCCAGATCCCTTACCTACCAGATCCTCCTTCCTCTGTGTTCACTTTCCCATCCAGGAATTGCTTTTGCCACCAGGAAATGGTACTTTGGCCTTTTAGGGTCTGATCTCACCTCTTTCCAAGGTTTCTCGTTTGGGGCTCACAGCCTCTGGTGAGATTCTATTGCAGATGGGCCAGCTTCAGCTAGAGCAGAGAGGGTATTTCAAAACATCTAACCGGAGTGCACGAAAGGAAGAGGTGGACCAGATCAGGCCCCAGGTTTCTTATAGGACCAGCACCAAAGGTGGTAGATGAAGGTGGCAAAAAAAATTATTGCCTTAGGATATGGAATGAGTTAGTTGGACAACATCAGCTAGCAATGCCCTCACAGCATGTCAGTCCCAGCCAAGGCACATCCAGAGATGGTGACAGTGTCTACTTTTACAAGGTACTATCATTGCTTTAGCATGCCTGCCGGTGTAGCATCCTTAAATCCCAAAGAGCAGCTGAGACCATTAGGCCTGGTTGGTTTCACTAACTTTTGTTTCTGCTGCAGATTCTCCTAATATTCAGTTTGTAACCGCCCAGGGATAGTAACTAGTTTGAAAGCAACAGCTATACCAGTTCTACAGTCATTAATTAACTTGCAGCCTCCTGAAAAGGATGTGTTGGGTTCTGCTCCCTCTGAAGTCAATGGCAAAGCTCCAGGGGCTTAAATAGGATCAGTATTGGTTTCACCCTCTTTCTCTCTCACAGATGAAGCCTGGGCAGGTTTCTCTGTTATCCACCTGGCTGTGTTGCACTGAATAGCACTTGCAAATCAATTACACTATTTTTGTGGAATAAACTGCTGTAAGCTCAGGTAACTGTATCAGAAACTAGTCTTAAAAATTATAACAATATGAAATTATTAAAATGCACATAAAATCTTCTTGTCACATTTCCAACAAATTAGTTGGTTCAGTTGAAGCATCCAGACCTGAATATCAGGACTTGTCTTAAGTAAAAAAGCTGACCCAGCATTATCTGTTGACACTTGACTGAAAAGTCCCCCAAACCTCAATGTTATCATCCAGAACTATACAGAATATCAGAACTCATTTTGACATTTGTGGTACACTGAAATTCTTAAAATTCAGAGTGTTTCATGTTTACAGTAGCCCTTTTTAAAAAAAATAATTCATAGAAGCAAGTCATTAGCATAGTTTAGGAAAATAATGAACAGCAAAAGATCAAACACATGCCTTATTTGTGCTTTGAATGATCATATTCTAGTGATACAGTTCAATATCTATCATAAACAATATGCTGTCATATAGTACGAAAGGAGTTTTTCTGCTACCATTATAACCATCATTATTTTCACTTCCTTACAGATCCTTTACTGGAAAGGGATGCTTTCACTAGGAGTGGGGACCTGACAGAGCGCTGATATACTTGGACTTGAATGCAGTGTTACTCTGTAATGACTCGGCCACCTTGCAAGTAAGCCAAAACAACAACAGAAAAATCCCATGGAAATGGCAGAGCAGGATGCAGCCACCAACAGACAGGAGCTGACAGAGCTCCATACTCCCCAGCTCCTCTTCAGGTCCTGCTTAAATGCATCTGCTTCTCCCCCATGGAAGCATCGGGACATCAACTTAGAAACATGGTCCCTACCCACAGCCAGAGCAGAAACAAACATACAGGTGACAAGAGACTGACAGCAGAAACCTCTATTAGGTACAACTGACTCTACCTGCTTCATTTCCATTGCCAAAAGGAGAATAAGCAAGAGCTTCTCGTTTCCCTACACCTTATCTATTCTTTTTTTTTTCTTTCCCCCCCCAGTTTCTAATAGCACATACAAAATGTATTAAGGCAAATGGCAATAATTCTTACAATATCTAAGCTCTGCTCTTTGGAGCTGACCTACACTCCTTGCTTCAAGCTGTCATTTCTCATAGAGATCAAGGGCAGTTTTTCTCTGTTTTGCATTTTTTTCTTGTGCAGGCCAGTGCACCACTGATCACATTTTTCTACACCATTTCAAATGAGAGCAGGTTTGGTGGCAAAGGCCATTTTAGCTTCACTTACCTTCAGAGATGTTCCTGTTTCTGAAATGAATGGTTTAATAAGGAAATGCACTGACAACAAAGAGGGGAATGGATAAGTCTGACAAAATACACACGCAAGACCAAAACAATACAAAAGCAAGGAGATTGAAAAAAAAAATAAATCAAACCCACTATGAATGCTTTGAGTAAGACTGACAAGGCTCTCTCAAAGTTAATTTGATTGCTCATGGAAAAAAAGCCTCTAGAAAATGGAAAGATGCATTGAAATGAAAGGAAGGGGAGGATCTTGTTTTTTTTGTGCCCAGTTCCAAAAAAACAAAGTGTGTGTGAGGGGAGCAAAAAAAAAGGAAGAAAAAAAAGAAAGAAATGGGCCAAAATAAGCCACAGAAAATGGAATTCTCACTAGAAAAATTAGAGAGAAACTCCAGCACACCTTGTGCGTTGTACATGCTGACAGAAGGGTTGTTATAGACCGCCGATTCCCCGAGCAATGTATTATAGGGGTTGTTAGTGCCATGAGGACGAAGCAGAGCATTGGTTATAAGATGATTAGCCATGGCTCCTGGAGCAGCCCAATAGAAAGACAGAGAAAAAAAAAAAAACAAAAAAGGTCAATCAGGCAAATGTGGTATTAAAAAAAAGGGAAAAAGAACATTCAGAATGACAACAGTTGAAATAGTCCTGATTACAAGCAGCCAGCTAATTAGACTTGGAAAACTGTATGCCACTGAAGCAGAACAGATGTTACTGACGATGCACAAATCCAAACCAATGCAAAAGAAAATGTATCAGAAAGCAGATAAGCTACATTTATGGTGGTTCCCCAGTCACTTGGAGTGTAAGCAAGGCTGTGCCCACATGCTTGTTACAAAGAAAGAAAGATGGCAGCCTACACAATGTGAGGGGAAAAAGTCTCCAGAAAGTGCCAAATGAATACAAAAAAATATATGACTAACAGAAAACAGCACATTCAACTCCCACTATGGACTAGAATCTCTTTTACCAGTCCTTTGCAGCACATCTATAATCAAAAAAGCAGAATTAAAAAGAAAGGATGAGAATGTGGCCTCTCTGAAGGCTCTCAGAACCTATTAGAGAGCAGCTCTTTCTCATGTCTAAAAGGACAGGTTTCACTTCAGCTACTGCTATGGTACCACCATCGAGCACATCCACAACCACCCAAATCCACCCTTGCAGGTGAAAACACTACAGCTCCATCAGATATTTCTGGTAGAATTGAGAGCGGTCACGGAAATCTATGTTTAAAGACTCTCTGCCTTGCACACAGTTTGTTTCCCTACTCCCCATTTTGCTGTTGTTTCCAAGCACTCAGGAGGCAGTTGTCCTCCCACTTTCACTTATGCCTTGGAGTCACAGCATCTGGACTTGTGCTTTTCAGGATCATTATGGCTTGGCAGGTGACTGCCAAGACCTACATTAATTCCTATCACAGGCATCAACCCACGAAGTAAACTCTTCCCTCCATCTTATAGTTGACACACAGGACCAAAAATCCCATTAAGACCTTGCTCTGAATCTTCTCTGTGATTTAAAGAGACAAATGACTCAAAAATTGTCCCCCAGAGCCATTACCACAATCACCAGTAGAGACCTAGAGCAGGAATACTCAAGGACACACCATGATTTTTACCTCCAGGGCTAAACTGCTAAGACAAAACCTTTCCACCAAGAAAGCAAGTCTTAGATGGGGTAACTAGAGCTAGCCAGGACAGGCCTGTCAGAGGGGTCAGGTTACCTGGCTGTCACCAACATCTGATAGCTGAAAAGCTAATCCTGGCTGAAAAAGCTGGCTGAAAAGCTAATCCCCAAACCCAGCAATCTTGGCAGAGTTTCCTTCATCAATGTCTGGGACATGGAGACCCCATTTGCCATTTGGCCAGGCAGGTCGATCTGTGGCACATGGGGGATGCTCATGACAAGAGAGGAGAAAAGACTGACCTGTGTCAGCATTTAATGCTTCTCTCTCCTATGTTCACTGGGATGGTGAACTCTGAAGTGAGCCAAAATCTCACAAACCTGGCTCTTTCAGGATGTTACAAACTAGACAATTTCTGGCAGAAATTTAATGCAGATATATAATTCTGACTATAAACTTGGCAAAAAGTTGAAAATACTCAATAAGTCACTTTTGCTTTCTTGGGTGTATAAAAGACAACAAAACAGCTGTCCATTCCTGTGTGCAGCTACTAAGCAAAAGTACTGCATTTTCTGATTTCCAACCCCTTGATCGCTAAGGGTGTTAAGATTTTTTTGTTTACTGATCAGAATGAAACTTTGGATGGCATTGCTGAGTAATTCTCCTGATGCAAATTGAAAACAAACCCAATGCTAACATGCTCAGATATCTTTCAATACTTTCAGAAACCTAACTGAGCCCTGAGCACTCTGCAACAGGTTCCTGTCATCGTGGGCTGGCCACGGCAAACTTCGTGCTCTCTGTAAGTCACAGTAAATGTAACCTTTGGCATCTTAAAATGAAAATTGTATCTACCTTGTATTCATTACTTTGGGCTCTTGTTTTTCCCTAACTGCTTGAGAGCTGAGACCTTCCCAGCCTCAAAAGATGCTGAGAGAGAACTGCATTCAGGCTCCAAAGAGCTGGGAGTTAAATCTTTAGATAAAACAATAACAAACCAAACAAATCCCCATTATTTGATTTCTCCTTCCTGGGAAGGAGAAAGAAAAAGGTAACACCAGCCATACATTTAAGTACAATCCTGCCTTTCTCTTAACACTCTAGCATTGCTATAGCAACCAATGGGACTATTAGGAAGAGTGGATTAGGTCTGCAGAGAGGCACAGCACAAGGAGCTGATAGACAACCAAACTATGACTCTGTTTGGATGAAAACTGCCTTGGTAATAAACAACCAACAAAAACTCAATAAAGCAAGCATAAGAGCTAAGTGGCATGCTCTTCCAAAATACCATGAGAGATAAAAATGAGGCTTATTCTGCAGCCCTGCATGCAGGTATGCAGCAAAGGCCAGGCACCGGGGCTGCAATTGCAAAGGTCAATGCATGTCCAGGGACCTGAAAAGCAGAAAGAGCAGGGCTGGGGATGTCCATAGACTGCCTTCAGTCTCCCCACTGGCAGAGCGCTCTTGGGACATGACCCAAGCTGTCTGGCTTGGTGCTGGCGATGTGCCTAATAACCTCAGTGAGCAGCAGTTGTTCATCGTTTATTTTTATTTATTCACTTATGACTGGATCCTTGGCTCTCAGCATTTGTGGTGCAGCACCAATTTCTCCCAGCAAATCCTACAGCCTTGTGTCATCCTTGCTTCTCTACACTTCACCAGCAATACTCCCTGCATGAATCCCTCCTTTGTCTTATCCTGAAGCACCCGAGCCCAGCACACAGCTTCCACTCTATTTGTTAGTTAGGGTGACTGCCTTCAACTCAGCTGCACTGAAACACCTTCAGTTCTGTCAGTTGAAGACAACCTACTGAAAGCAAATATTTACATATTTACAAACATATTTAATGGCAGAACTCACACCTCTACAAAAAAATATGTTCCCTACAACCACACTGGTATAACTACAGTCTCAAGTCTCCTTGTTGCCCCTGATATTCAATCAAAACTTAAAATTCAGCATAAAACACAGCTACGAGGCCTGTAAAATATAAAATGACATTCAAATTCAGGTTTCTGGTGATGCCAGTGCTCACTTCAAGGTTTCCTGAGGCTGGATTTCCTCAAGTGAAGTATTTACAGACTGTGATCACAAGGAGAAAGGAACAATACTCTTACAGAAGGCTAGTAATAACTGAGTGACACACTGATGCTCCTGTCCCTCTCACAGCATTAGGGATCCTTGTGATCCAAGTACTGAAGATTCAGCCTTTTTTACTGAGTTTAAAAGGCTAAAAGAAGGCATGTACCCTACACTCAGGGTACAGGGGGAGATTTGGAGGTTTGTGCTTTTGAATTGCAATCTGAGACAAACTGATAGGAAAACCAACCAGGACAAAGAAAGCTAAGGTCCCACAATTTTTACCATCACTGTAACCACACACAGAGGATTCAGATAACTATGTTAGCTTCTTTGTGTGCCTATGAATGTAGGTATTATTCTAATGACAGTATGCAATAAAATGGTACCTTTTTCTTCCCTTTTTAAGACCAAAATTAATGTCCAAAATACAGGACAACACTGAACATAGAAACAATTTTTTTTTGGAAGAGTTTGGTGTTATGACATCAATATAAAACTGAACCTTGTTAAACACAGGTATGGTTTATCCACCGAAAGCAAAGGATGAAAATGATGATGACAAGCGCATGTTGTCAGATTCTAGACTGCATTCAGGAACAAAATTAAAATAATTTCTTGTGGGCAGCCAGATGATAAAGCCACACAAAGGCATTTAGGTTAACTTGAATCATCTGCATAGTCTACCCAACAGGAAGGGAAATGAGTGCAAATGCTTTTCCAGATCTTCCAAAAAATAATGTCATACAGTGTCACTCTACCACACCGAAAAAACTTGAGGAGCACTGCTTTAGCTGGGAACATGTGTCCACATAGGTAACAATGCCCTTGTGTATCTTATTTAGCTTTGAGTATTTTCAATCGCATGCCAGGATCAGCTCTATCCTTGCTACGTGCATTTTAGCAGGTTGCAAACTCACCGGGGATGGAGAGATTTCCCCCACCGCCCAGCAGACATGCCAGAAGTGCAGTTTTGCTGAGAAAGGAGACCAAACCAGTTAACAAATTTCATCGGATGAACTAGTGAATCAGCTGAATGCCTCAAAAATGTTCACAGAAAAATCAGTATTTTCCAAATGAAATGTTTTCACTTTTTGTTCCAAAAGAGTGTTTTGTATGAAAGCTGACTTTGACCTTTTTTGTATGATGTTGTCTTTTCATCAGAGTAGAAAAGAAAAAAAAAAAAGCTTAGAAAAAGCATATTTGAGTTGTAACAAAATGTTTTATTGCCTCTGACCCAGCAGCCCCAGCATATAGTTTTCTTGGGCTTTTGTTTTATTTGTTTCATAAGAAAGAAACAATAACAAAAACATGTACTGTTATATTTCCAGTCAACATTAATCTTTCTGTTTTCTTCCCATTTTACCAATCATGCACTTCCCTTCCCACAGGGCTACGGTATGGTGCTGTACTCCTGCCCACTCTGTCTCCGTCTCGTGAAGCACAGGAGACAGAGTAGGCTGTGAACAGCTTATCTTGCTGTTCACACCCATCATAAATCAAGTTCCTCAACTTCTCATACTTCATATACTTGACTTCAGACCACCCTGCAGAGACATTTCACTGACTGCAGTGAAATGGAGTTTCAGCACATAACGTTGTTAAGCTCTGGGCCATCTTCTGCCAAATGTAACATTCTGTGCTGTTTGCAGACACAGGGGAGGGGAAGTATTTCTTTGCCCTATTTTTCCTTCCTTTCTTCTACAACGATTTCAGATTACAAACCTCTGCTGGATTATAATTTTCAGGCCATAACCAAAATACACTGCTAGTCTACATCAATTTACAAACATTTGCCCGCTTGCTGATGCCTTCTTAACTGTCTGGAGCAGAAACATTGTCCCACAAAGGGACATTTCTTTTTAGTACTACTACTCTTTCCAAGGTTTTATAACTGATTGCACCTTGACTACACAAATATGCATTATTCCTAATCATCCCTGCTTATGTTTTTTTTTCTCACCAGACCTGAATTCTTACCAAAGATGTGTGGAGAGCTCTTCCTATGGTGGAAATTGGACCATACTTATAGGAATTTATGTAAGCAGCTATGCTTTCTTCCTTCTTCACAGTCATCATATTAGGATTGCTCTGCAGCAATATGCTGCTGGATCTAATACTCCCCAAAGCCTGCTCTGATTTCAGAAGCTGCCTTGCCCTTACTTTTACTCTTTAAATCTGATCCACTTAATGACTGAACTTCCAATTATATGGCTGTCAATCCTAAAATCAAAGCCAGTTCATATCTCCCAAAGGAAGAATGTCATGTCACTCACCAAAATCACTGCAACAAATCTCAGCTAACTCAGTCCCAGGCAGCAGAGAGGCAAAATAAACCAGAAGACAATCAACAGAGGAATTCATTTTGCACGTAGGCAGAAATAGGAGTTAAATTCTGTAAGTTTTGATCCTACGTGCAGAAAATCATAAATTCCCTGGCATAAAATGTACGGCTGATTTTAAAAAAGACAGGTGACAAAAGAGAAAAAAAGAACAACAGCAGAGACAATTTGATAGTCCAGAAGGATGCTTGGTTTCCCTTTCAGACTGAATATACTCTTCTGCCATCATCTACTTGGAATTTCACTCTACTTCATATGTGATTGTCGGGATGGGTCATTTTGAGGCGAGATGCTGGCATTTAGCCAAACCAACAGTCATGTAACAGGGTTGTAGAGATTCATGGCTTGAAAACAGCAATCTCCTCCAACTGGTTTGGTGCAACTGCACATGGACTTCCTCCAAATACGCCCTCCATCTAGGCAATGGACCTCAGGCAGGAGTCTAATGGCATCAGGGAAGGATGTGTATAGTCTGTCAGGGTTACAAGAGAGAACAGAGGACACAGAAAGGCTTGGGGAATGAAGGCAAAGAGCTTCATGAGGAAAATACCCATGATGGTAGCATGGGGAGGTAAAGAAACAGCCTCCTACTTGAATAAAATGGAAATTTCTAAGTCTATATATAAATTGACCATACTATTTCTTTTGCAGGCTGTCCTTGATGTTGTGAACACTGCTATAAGCATCCGTGGTGCTGAGGCAGCAACCACTCTCGAACACCAATCTCCTCAGTGAAGAGCAGAAGCCACAGCGCTCAAGGAATTGTGTTTGGAGAAGACACTAGAAAACAGCCCACAGCCTTGCTCTGGATTAGCAGAGGGATGCCGACAGAGACTTTCACCCTCCTTCTCGCTGCTTGATTTCCACCATACAGCCAGGAGACACAGTTATTTATGTACCTCCAAAATCCATTAAACCCTTCTTAAGTGGTAGCCTGGACCAAAAGGGAATAAAAGATGAACTTCTAATTGTACTCCAGATGTGGGAGGAGAGTGGCATTGCTGTTGCTGTTTGTGGCTAAACCAGAGGCCTCCAGGCTCCAGAAATGGTGAATCCCTTGAAACACTGATTACATTTCCTAGGACTGAGGGCTAGTCAGTGGGAACAGAGATGCTAAAGGGCAAGGATCACTGCATCCCTGGGTTCATGCAGCATCTTGCCCCTGCTGACTCTGCAATGGTGAGCAAGGACAGTGTTAAGCACCAACACCTCTCAGCACTCTGCAAAAAGGACAGATTCTGGGGAAAAGCGCAATGTCTTAGATTTAAACTAATGATGAGCAAGAAATGACATTTGCACATTGGCAGATGATGGTCTCTGGTCATAGAGGCTGCTGCTCCTACCAGGGCCATCCCAGGCTCAGCTTTGAGAAGTTCTCTGCATTTACCTTCAGAAAACCCTGAATATCATTGAAAACAGCACAAAGCATTTAAAGCATCTGCAGGGGGAGCTAATATTTAAACAGATTCACCTTTTGCTCCACAACACATTCTCAGTTGTGGAGTAATGGTACTCACAAGAGGGAAGTGTCTGTAGCAGATGAAAACTTCTCTTTAGTTAAGTTGGTTTTGAACTGTTTAGTGGTCAGGAAAAAAAAAAAAAGAATGTAAAGTATTTTTATATTCAGGAATATTTTGGTGAGTTCCCTCTTCACATCTGCAGAGGCATTCAGTAATGCAAGGGAAAGCACCTGCAAACACCTTGGACATCCCAGGAACAAGAATAAAATTAAAAAACATAAAAATCCTCATACCATAACACTTGCGAACAACGCCAAACTCTAACGAATGCTCCCAGCCCCCCTTGTCCGCTTTCGCACATCAAAACCATCTCTCTAAAAGGCATGACAAGAAAACCGAATGACTTCACAGGAGAAACGGGCACTGTTTGATGCCAAATGTAAAGAGAAATCAAATGGAAAGAAAACAGAGAAAATACATATTTTTAATATCTTTAAGCCACAAGAATTGCCATAGTTGTTACTCAGAGCAGGTAAGAACTATTTAGACAGGCTGTGACAGATCAGTTGATGGCATCCTCTGAATATCTTATCAAGATGAGTAGAGGTGTTTCCTCCTCTCCCAGAGCTTGGCTGATTGCTATTTGTTTTATAGGCAACATAAATTCAGCAGAAATCTGACTGTCATGCTGGTCACATCAATCCATCAAGGAGTGAATGAGCATCTTGAGAAAGACTGACGCATGACAACAGTAGTACTTCCATAGTCTAAATTTCCACCCGTTCTTCGCTTTATCTAGGCACCAGAAGCAAAAGGTCAGTGTAAGAAAAGGGCTACAACAAGCAGCAATAGCACTTTGGAGTGTACCGGGGATAGGGTTCAAGATCCCTGTTGATCTGAGGTTCCCTGTTGATCTCTGTTGTTCCCTGTTGATCAACCCTGTTGATAGGGTTGGAGAATCTTGACTTGATTTTCCTTTTTCCATTTTGCTCTTTCCTTTTTTTTCTTTTTTTTTTTCACCTCCTTTCCTTGTCTCTTCTTTTAATCACACCAAATTCTACCTTGCTGTCACTGCTGTATTGCCAGGTGGCACCCTGGCATCCAGCATCCAGACTGTGGCACCCACCAGCCTTGCAGACAGCTAAATCATAGCATTTTCATCTCACAACACTGAGACACATCTGGTAGTCCCTGTCTCAGAGCAGAAAGGGAAGATTTGGGAAGAGCGACCCAAACCTGACTCACTGCAGTGCCCCAGTGATAACCTCCTGTCTTCTGGAGTGACAATCTCCTACCAAAGGAAGAATGTCACCTTCTCCTGTCTTCCTAAAAATGCAGGATAATATGACCACCAGAAGATAATTTGAAATTTCACCCATCCTGCTTGCAACACACAGAGTTGTCCCTGTTGAGTTAACAGCACAGATATGATTTCAGCTTGGAAATCACAGCTTAATTATATTCTTGGGCGGGTGGGAGGAATTTGACAGGAGATTTCATTTAGCAAACAATCATGTCTCGGCTGGGTTAGAAATCAGGATATTAATGTTCCTCATTTTAATTTTCCTCTCTGACTCAGATTCCCACTGTTTGAATTTGAGCTCAATTTGTTCTGTTCATTATGAAGAAATCCACATGAATTTGACATTAAACTGATTATCTCTGAAAACAGTAGCAGCAATTTCCCTTTTTCCTGTGTATGTTTCAGATTAAGTCTTTGTGGTTGATACAAAAACGCAGGGGAGAAATAATAAAGCAAAGGGAAATCAAGTATTTATTCTGGAGTGCTACTTAGAAGCTGAAACATACAATGACACAAGCATTTGGGAAGAAAATGCAAGGGGCAGGGACAAACCATACCCTCATTTCCATTTCCCATTTCAGACCATTCGCACGGGAACAAACAGGGATTGAATATGGCTTTCCTAGCTAGAAATGATATCTAGTGTTCCAACAGTAAAGATCTTAAGGCTTTGTGATGATTGATGGGGTTTGCTGGCAAGGGCATGCTCCCTCATGAATTACCCTCAGGGCCACAAGGATGAATTCATATTTAAGGCTCACCATCCTGCAGTAAGAGCTGCCAGAGGTCCTTGGGCTCCAATCTGGCACCAGCTGTTCAGGTCCTGGTGACCTTGAATAGACCCCAGTGGCCCCGATGAGACCCACTAGGAACACACACCCCCTGCTCAGACCTGGGCACCTTGACCTTGCTTTGTGTCTGCCTCCTGGCTGGACTTTGGACCCAGGTTGCAGCTCGGTTTCTAGTCCTGTCTCCACCAACATCTTTTGCTGTTCTGGGCTGCACCCTGGACCTGGTTCATCCCCTCACCTTGACCAAGGCTGTGGATGGACACTGCTACGAGGATCCAGCTCTGCCTGCTGGCTTAAGCCCCTGTAGGACCCTGCCCCACCAGTGAGGGCATGGCTTATGCTTTACTCCTCCTCAGCTTCCAGCTCTTCTCGCTCATGAAACAGCTCTGCTCTTGCAGCTCACTAATGTTCTTCTACAGCAACATAGAGCACCAAGAAATCCCTCCAGGAGATCTCCATGGATGAGGATGGTAGGGATGGTGTGCAGTGCTTTAGGGGTGAGGAGACATAAAGCATATATGGACATAGTCCAAAGACAAAAGGTGCACATGCTCCTGTTTGTATAGCAGGACTGTAGTGGAAAATATTATTAAATGTGCTGTCTAGTTTGTAATCCAAGATCCAGAGCATTACAGAAGGAGTAGCAGCACTTGACGCAAGACAACAGACTTCTACAGTAGCTTCTGTTTTCAAGAAACCTGGTAGCTTTGCACCTACCTCATTTATTTCCACAAAGAGGGAAAACCATTAAGATACAGTATTTGCCATGAATGAAGATACAGTTCCCCTTATCTGCTAATGTGACTGGACATGATTACGTAGCTCCATCAGTGCATTTTCCTATAACAAAGCACTGTGTCATAGCAGTGACAAACTGGTTTTTGTCACCCGTCCTCCTAAGCCTCAACAAAACAAGGAAAATTCCTTTCATTAACAGCTACTTTCATTTTTCTTCTGGAAACACCCATCACCTCCCCCTTCCCAACTTGAAAATCTGAAGGGTAACAAAGTACCACATAGATCATGATCATTTTTTTCCCTCTCAGTTGTCTCATATTCAAAGACAGACAGTAATTATTATATTATTTCTCACTCAAGACTTGAATAAAAACAGGCAGGAGTCTCATTGCTGTTTCATGATATGAGTGCTTGTTTGCAAGGCTGTCTGAGCTATTCAAGTGCTTCTTGAAAGTAATGCTACAAAGGTGTAAAGAGAGCTGTCCCTCATGCTCCTGAGGTGGCCATTTGGATGTACTCAAAGCTCACTGTATGCTGCATCATCAGAGCACAACAGAGCTCATTTTTGCACTGGTCCCCTGCAAAGCCCTCCTCATGTCATCAGCACCGTGCTGAGAAACATCCTGATTTCCCTGTCTGGCTCCACCCATGAGTACAGCACATGTCCATATTTAGATTACCAAAGCTTAAGTACAGCTGAAATGGAATAACAGTAATGCTGTCTATTGCTTTCAATCATGAGCTCTTTTTAATAACTGTCCTTAGCCCAAGTACCAAAAAATCTCCTGTTACAAACAAGTAGTCGTCTGCTCTACCTTCTCTTCATGAACCTAACACAAAGGAAAGCTCTGTCTTTTGCTTTCCCTTCATACCTTCTACTTTTAAGTCTTCAGAGTTTTAGCAAACACTCTATCCTGCATGCATCTCTTTTGGTCCAATTTTTCAGGATTTCATCCAAATGCCTGTATCAAGATCACTTACAACAGAAATTCTACAGGAAAAGGGAGAGTTCTTTTTTCCTACTCATGAGGTATTTGCCTTGATTCAGCTTTTAAGCCCCTGTAAGTTTTTCATACTGGGAAAAGAAATGTAGAGCACAGAGTCGATGTGAAATAGATGCTAGAAATATCCAGCCAGACCCATGGTGTGAGAAATAGGGCAAGGTTTTGCCATGCGAGTGCAAAGAGCAGGAATCCCCCTGGATCCTGAAACAGAGTCCATGCCATGGGGTGGACTGGCATGCTCTTCCTCTGATGGTAGAAAAGGAAATTCATGGCCAGTTTCTGCTCCTTTCCTCCTGATTTCAGTGGTATAAAAACTCCAAATCCACACCATCACTAAGCCACAACAAGCAGCAAGGGAAGACAAAACCTGAAACATTGTAGCCTAAAGCATAACTAGACATTATCTTCAGGAAATATCTGAAATGGTCCTATACATCTTAGGAATCAAGAATGACATAGTTTTCATTTCAAAACATGTTATGTCAGGCAAGTTTGGGGTTATGCCTGAAAGGCCTGGTATTGTAAATAAGAAAAATAACATTATAGCCAATTAATTTAGTGGGAGGTAGTAGATAAAAGAGGATATGGATCTGAGAACAGCCATAAGCAATATGATCTCTGCTAAATCAGAAAAAGACGTAGTTACATGTCTAAGGACATCATAATCCAGACTGACACCCATAAGCTTCATGGGGGAAGAAGAAGGGATGAGATGACATAGAGAGATGCTGGTCATTATACAGCAATATGGACAGCTAAAGCAGTCTTGTCTGAGACGTTATCAAGTGGCAGCAGACCACGAATACTGTGAACGTGATTTGGGGAAAAAGGCTTAAATGAGAAAGTATGCCAGTTGGAGGATGTCTCACTGCTTTCTGCTCCCAGGTCAGAAACATGAAATCTTAGCACTGGCCCAGTGCCTGGAGAAGTGGATTTGGGCCAGGACCTGCAGCCTGGGGTGATTCTGGGGAAAAGGGGTCATTTGCTCCGCGTTTTAGAAAAGGGGCAGCTGTTTGAAGGCTCTAGGAAAAATACTAGCACATAAAGAATGTTTTATTTGGGATAATACAGATACTTCAACGCAAAAGGTGTCTAGGCTAGGAGGGCTGGAAAGGAACGTCTGAAGAGGTATGCAAGCCTGTTGTTGTATTAACCTCAGGCAGGGAAAGATGCCAACAGTACAATTCAAGGTTTGCACTTGACTCCTCTGAGTTTTTATTGCATACTTGTAAATAAAACATTAATGAAACAGCTCCTTTAAAGCCTGATATATACTAAAATAGTACGAGGAAGACAAGAACTGTGAAAACTGCATTGCCCCACTGGTCTGTTCAGGCTGCAACTCCCTCTGGAGACATTAAAGAAACAACTTATACTCTATGCAAAGACCACGAACATTTCTTTTCAGCTGGAATAAACAGGATAGTGTGAAATATCTGGGGCCCCAAGCAGCTGGGATTACTGTTGATGTCAGGTGTATTTTCTAGCCAAATTGACCACCTGCTGCTTGGGAGGTGCTAACTCCCAAAGAAATTTTTTTAACCTCCATTTTGAAGATATTCTGTCTAACAGAAAAGGAAAAAAAAAATAACAAATATTGTGTCTGCCTGCATGAAAAACAGGGATGATGCCCCTGTATAACAGTACAAAATTTATTTAATTACTTAAATGCCTCTCCCAAAAGGCTTCCCTTCTAAGGCAATTATCAGGCTGCTTCTGTAGTCAGTGGAGAGATTCAGAACCTTTGGGTGATTCATCTCATCCAGTGTTACACAAGGAAAATAGTTGGATAAAATACACTTTGAAGATGCCAGCCCCAGCAGTACATTTTCCCAACTGACCTTTAAAGAACAGGCACATGTAGTAACAGGCTTTTGCCACACTGGGATGAAGACTGCCCACTTGCAACTTCTCCACACCTTTACCAATTTATGGTCATACTATTTTTTTGCACGGAAAATAAAGCCTAAACTGAAAAAGGAAAGTAACCTTTCTTCTGCTGTTTGCTAAAGCATTTCCCTTTGTAGCCTTGGCTGCATTGGATAGCAAGCCAACTTCTCTGCTAAATAAAAGAGCAAATATTTCATGCATAGCACACTTTGGTTTGTTGTCAAGACAGAGCGATGGATGGCTGAGGTTAACAGCCATTCTTTCTGTAACCTTTGTGCAACAAACAATCCCCCTCTAAATCAGCCCCAGACAAGCCTGGTTGTATCTCTCCAGTCTTTGATGCAAAGACAGAGAGAGATGGGAGGGCAAAACATGTGAATGAATCAGGCAATTGCAGTAACAGCATATTAAAGCCTTCTTTATCAACGAATATTCAGTGCAAAGTGAAGCATGAAAACCAGCAGAGTGGGCTGAGGGAGAGAAGTACATCTCCATGTTAATTATACTGCTTTCCCCTTTGCATTGATTTGGTGATATGACAAAAAAAAAAAAAAAAGTGACTGCATGTAACTCCTTTTATTTAAGAAATTAAGAAAATCAACTATGATAACTTTAAAATAGTTCCCTTCTGAGGTGACACACAGCTGCACATGATGCTGCCAAAGTTCACAGCAATTCCACAGATCATTTTCTGAAAGGCTGTTGAGAATCTCCATCAGTTTTGCTCTTACATTTTCTACCAACAAAAAATGGGTTCCTTTGAGCACTGACTTGATCTTTGAGAAGAGGGAGCCGAGTCCAGCAAATAGGGTGGGTGTTCAAGCAGAGTGATGTTGTTATTAGGTAGAAACTGCTTCATAGACAAAGCATTGTGGGCTGGTGCACACTGACATTTTCTGACCAAAGATAAGAAACACCTATATATGAACCTGTGTACACTCATACTGAGCGAAGCGATTGAGCTGAGCCGTGTCTCATTGTGACAGGATAGAACGTGTTCTATAACCATCTCTTTGTCTCTCCCCTCCCACTCTTGGTTCCCAAGATATAGGGTTAGTCTTGGGTCTTTTGTGTTGGACCTTGTATATAATGTTCAGGGAACTGAATTGTGTACCTCTAACTGCCCTGCACTCAGTAGTCAATATTGCTAACAGCACAATCAAAATCTTTCAAGTTTATCCTCAGGAAAAATCTCACTCTAAAACCACTGGAAATTCTGAATGAATAAAGACTGAGTAAGAACCAAAATCCCAACTCAATTCTCAGTTGAACTTTGCAGCTCAACCATCAGGACTGGAAATACTTTCGATTTTCACAATCACGAGAGAGCATCTGGGCCCAGTAATCCAAATTCTACCCCCTCTTAATTCCAGCATCAGCTGGGCAGATACATAAAACAGAATTTGGCATCCATTTGCTCAAGGCTAAGCCATAAAGTAACTGTACTGGAAGAGAAAGAAACCAATGTCTGACAATCTTTTTCTGGTATTTGCTTACCATTGTTTTCCTGTAATTGCCTGAAAAAGCATTTTGTAAAAAGAGCTGTTCAGATTTCCTCCTGTGCCAGCACCACATTTTGTTTAGCATATACATTTCTGATAGCCTTTCCTCCACAGATGCCTATAAAGTTCATATCAGTCAGTTCTCCAAACTAGTTATATTAACATCAACACAGACAATTTTGTTCCAAGTACAATTTTTTTCTCATGTCTATGCTCTGCTCTTCATTTTTGCTTCTGTAAAGATGATAGTATTGCTACATATGCAGTACAATCCAGGACTCCTGTGATGCTTAACACAGGCTGTACGGTGCCGTAATGGCCCATTTTCACTGTCAGTAATGAGGCCTGACACCTCAGCAGCTTCTGGGACTAGCAGTTTGCTGAGAGAAAGGGAAGATTTCTTTTCTTCTTTTCTACTTCATTTATCTTTCTAATTTCATTTATCTTTTTTGCTTTTCCTAATCCTCTTCCAGAAATTAAAATTCTTGAATATGCATGTGTAAAAATAAAGAAAGGGAAAAAAAGGCAACAATGACCACAAAATCTCCTTCCACCTATCACTGCAACATTTCTTATGTGGAAGAATAGGGTCCATTGCCGGCTGAGGTGAGAACAATGGGGAAGGGAGGGGATGGGGCAACACATTTCAGACTCCTTAAAGCCATCACAAGAGTTAGAGATATGAAAAATAGTTTATAATTACCTCTGTTGAGTGAGGCTGAACTGTTTATATCTCCAGTAATAAAGGAAGACTCAGACTGCTTTCGAACTGTGTCATTCCACATCCTGCGAATCCGGCTCTGAAGAGGGATTGAACCACAGCAGGTAATGAATTTTTAGCAACTGCAGATAAGTTTCTTTCTGCCTCACTAAATATGGCTATTGGCATGTCTAGCTCAGTATGAGACTTGTTTCTAGCCAGATGTAAGCAAGTGGTTTGTGGTTTATGTTTTGCTATAACCCACCTTCCGCATGCCAGACCCTGCCTGCCTAACTTCATAACACCAATACCTGTCTCAAAGAAATACATATCTGGATCGCTTGCATCTTATTTAAAAAAGCAATAGAAATCATAAACAAGAGAAACCCAGACCTGTGTGAGATACAGATTTATCAATATAGCATCAAATAACAGAAAAATAACTTACACACAGAAGCACGCAGGCTTCCCATGCCACCTCAGATAGCATGTGTCTTATCTTTCATGGAGTGTAACAGAAGACTTGATCTGTGTCTCAGTGTTCCTGCAGTTTTCTATAGCTACTATCCATCTTTGAGAATATTGAAGGAAAAAAGTATCCCCCGCAAATGAGTGATTTCTGTCCCCCTACTGAAAAATTTGTGACAGTTTTGCCATCTGTGTTGCATCTATAGCTTCTGCTGCTGCAGAAACAGTGCCTGAATATGTTGGCCTTCTGCTTCATTTCTCAAATATGCTATGGAGCATCTACCTTTGTAGGTTTTATGTCACTGTCCTGCTCCTCCCAAACTAGACCATGCAAAAGATAAAAAAGTCAGCCAATAAGCATCTGGCGAGCAGTCCAACCACAATTCCTGTGTGCAGATGACCGGGTTACCCAGATGTCCAGGGAAACTTCTCCTTCACCTCTTACAGTATGATGGACGTGTCCCATGGCTGTGTGAAAGTGGTGCTGGGTGGTCTGGGGGATGGGAAGGCTACGTTAGGCCACGTTTTTCTTAACTGCTAAAAATCCAGTACTTCCCATAGTGGGATCTTCCAGGGCCTCCTTATGTGGTCACAGCTGAAAAGTGCTGCCTAGACTACTCATTATGTAGTAATGGTGTCTCCTAATTATGCATTAGCCCTCAATAAATCGAAGCACAATGTGACATGAGGCCCATGCACTTTTACAGCAATTATTTTTCACCTGGATATTTAATATATTGTATTTCTCTGACATAATCCATTGTGGATTAATTATTCTGTTTCCTAAGTGCTTTTCAGAGACAAAAACGATCCCAGGAGTCTTCCTTCTTGTGAACTTCTCTATTCAAAAATTATGAGTCAGAAGCTTTCAACAACTCAGACTGATCTCCATCCACTCTCTATCACCCATGTGAGGTTTTGGCTGCCTACAATAGGTCTCAGGTGCTTCATTTTTTCCAAGGATCAGTTTCTGCAGGCAAAATAATCTTCCTCAAACTTTGCGTGCCACAAAGGTATTGCTGTCAGGAGACTCAGTTCATGCTCAGAAGGGCTTGTTTTTTTGTGCTGAGACTGCCAAGAGGGAGGACTTATTAAAGTCAACTCTTTTCAGGGAGGAAGGCACCTACTACTAAGTTATGTAAAGCCAAAGGCTTTAAATCAGCCATCTAAATATTGCTGGATATAGTGAGTTTTGGACATTATTGATTACTGTGGGATTTGATGGCCTCCATATTCTATTACTGTTACTTGCCCCACATAAAATCCAGATCTATGTAAATGCCACAGTGAAGGTCTTGGATGACATCTTGGAAACTGCTGAAAATAACTAATAATTTGCTCCAAGACATTAATCACAAATCAGGTTATTCTGGGAGGTTATAAAGTGTTACTCACTGCATGTCTTTCATAATTTAATAGTGAAACTGTCATGTATAATTACTTCCATTAGTAATACTGAACAAATTTGTGTTTGGTTTCTATTGATTAAGAAGTAAGCTTCTTCATTTCATACGAACTGTTCATCCATAAATATGCATCTGTACAGACAAGTTAGCCTCAAAACTGCTAAGCGCACAAACTACAGAAAACCTGAATTTTCAGGTGACCAAAGCATAACAAATACAGTAACTTAAGAAAATCTGACCCCAATGCATTTTCCTAAGAGGTCTATAAACTAAGACAAACTGAGCGAGGCAGGAATGGATAAAACCACCAAACACTGAAAAGCAAGCCTTTTCCCTGTGAAGACTACTGCAAAACTCTTGTAGTCTTTCTTCAGCAAGAAAAATACTTGGCTGTTATAGCATCATTCCTGTACACAGCAATAACAGTGACAACAACCTTCAGTCTGTGATTAAAGAATGTACTGGGACATAGCATAGCTGACAAAACACTCTCATCTCCTGACTCCCATGAAGACTGGGCAGGACAGCTCAGGTGATGACCATCCACCTGCCTCTGGAAGGCAAATTTGGACTTTTCATTCTCATCACAATTATTTAGAAGGTTATTGGAGAGGCACTAATTTCCATCACATCCAACGGAAGCCAACATGTTGAATTCAGGCCAGGAGGGTGGGAAATCTCTGTGGGTGCACTGAGGAGAGCCTTAAGACTGCTCCTTTGGTGCTGAGAAAAGCTTCCCTTACAGCATAGCTGTGAAGGGTTTTGGTGTGGTGATGCAAAGCATTGACGAGTGGACAAGAAGTGCAGGTTACCTGTGAGCCTGTGGAATATCTTCCAGGTGTCCGTGACCCCGAGGTTTTTCCTGAGCCAATAGAGCTCTCTGTACTTTTCCCACTACAGCAATGTGTGCGCAGGCATTTGCCATACTCTTTACGTACCTAGCCAAGAAAAGAGCAACAGCGGTTAACAGGCAGCTACTCCTCCAGCCCACTTCTTTCCAATTTCCAACACCACTGATTTTTCCTCAGTGGTTCATTAAAAAGATAGCTGTTGCAGTATGCAAAGAAGAAGCCTATTACACCTTACAGCTGAATGTGTCTGATACATAAGCTTGCTGTTTACGATGGCATAAGGGACTGCTTTTATGCAGCAAAGCTGCTCGTTGACACCAGTCGGTTGTAGTCTCCTCTGAGGCACATCAATTGGGCACGGGAGAAACTACAGATACACTATTTATGACTGAAAATTAATATCCTCATAGATTTGATATAAACTAGCATATTGACTCATCAAGATACTAAAAGCTATTGGTTTTGGCAAAGGACTAAGAAAAATACCAAAAGAAACATATAAGAACTATTGATTTTTTTTTCATTTGTTTAAATTATTTCATGCAGTCAAAGTGAAACTCAAGGGAACTGTAGAGCCAGCAGTCCTAAACATTATATTCCCAGTGTATAGGGGTGGTTGGAGTCTACTTTCCCACAGCACCATGCAAGCCAGTCATGCTTGAAACGGGCATAGCATTCAAACTGGGCTAACTCCTTGCTTTGCATATAGCTGTGCCATCTCCTTTGCTTCAGGGGCAGTATAATGCAGCATGCAATGAGCAGGATCTAAGCTTTGGCTTAGCTTCAGGTGTGATTTTTTTAATACCCAGAAACCAGATGGGAAAAGACTGAAAATGAGCAGACTGTAGTGAAAAGCCAAAAACAGGTCACGTTGCCCATTGAAAAAAAACCAAACACACCCCAAACCTCCCTGCATGTCCAAAACACCAGTTGAGGTTCCTTGGAGCACATGGTTAGTCATGAAATTTTGTTAGACTATCTATGAGCATTTCAAAATTCTGTGAAACAACTATTTAAATAGCAAATTACAGCTTTTTCATTAGGCTCTTCCTTAAGCGCTTGAGACAAACACAATACCACAAGTGCCCAATATGCTCAAGTGCCTAATCAATCCTTTGCTGAGAGAAAATAATTCAATTGCTTTAATTAGCCACCCACTGCTTGCCTCTCTGCAGCTTTTTGCTGATTTTCTAATGTATGATAGATAGGAAAGAATATTTTTTTTTTCTCCTCTCAAATGCTTCCTCCCTCAGCTCTTGGGTCAGAGACATGCATCCATACCACAGAAGGTGCCAGCTGCATTCTCCTTCCCTCTACGCAGCCATAAATCAGGAGTGATCCCACAGTCATCAGTGATGGTTTAAGGGTATAGACTGGCTTCAGATAGAAATCAGAATGGTTCTTCCATGCCAAGTGAGCATCCTGATAGCCAAGGACGCTCTAGCAGTCATGGAGAAATGGTGGAGAAATTCAAACTCCTCATTAAAGAGGCACCTGCAGGTTTAATTAGCAATTGTGATGCTTCCTACATTCTTATTATCATCTTGCCTGGAAACTTTCTTGCTAAAAGTTTTGGCATCATCAGCAGGTTGTTGCTTCTAGTTAAAGCTTTAAGCTTTTTAAGATGCATTAATTTGAGACAAATTTACTAGGACAAAACCCTGAACCCCACAAGTCTTCCTTTGGTTTCAAAACTGACATTTTTATAGAGCTCTGCAGATCCTTCCAGAGGCATCACTCATGGAGCTAACTTGCTACAATGATTTTTGCTTATGTTTTCATAGGTCAGATCTCCCTTCCCTGTACCAGAAAATGTGAAATGTGGGTAACACAGCACCAAGCCCAGGGCTCTCAGATGGAGAACAGACCTCAACATGGGCCTGAATTTGCCCACTAAGTCATTTTGCCAAAAGCCATTGATTTCATTGAGAAATTGGGTCATAGATCTATCTATGTTTAAACTCTTCCCTGTGTTTTTGTTGGACAAAGAAACTGCCCTTTGAAACCAAGACGTACATAAAAGATTATCAACAGATGCGCACAGAATTGGAGAGCTACGCACAACTGAATTTCAGTGGAGAATAAAATGGTTCTTAAAAATACTTATTAGTGATTGTCAGAGGCTGTAAGTTTGATCTACATATACATATAGAGATTTTTTACTTTTTTGTTCCCCAGAGTTTACCTGAATTACTCTACTTCTATCTTGCAAATATTAATTGGGGCATACTTCAAGTTCCACCAAGAAGCACTTACTGTGCTTGCTCTGAGGAAGATTTCCAGAAGCCCACGTTAGGACCAAACAATACAAAGGCTAATGAACTGTTGCAGAGCACAGGTCTCTCAGTTCTTAAACAAGCTGGGAAAGCAGCCCCTGTTACATACCATCAACCCACGTATGCTGCTATAGAAAGGGACTGCATTTCCTGCAGGGACTGCAAATGATACTCAGCCATGCCAGGACCCTCAGGATGCTCATGAAGTTGCTCCTGTCTCCCATGGGCATACGGGAAAGGAGAATATGGATGATAATAGGCAAAGCCCTTTTACAGCTTGGCCACCCTAAAGCCCTGCAAACTGTCAGCTGACTTTTTCCCTTGCCTCTGATGCTTATCCAGTGCTCTGGCGGCTGAAATGCCACTGCCACATATCTTCATTATCACCTCATTCCCCTGCATCTTGTCAGCTTCCAGTCTAAATACCACCTTTATTAGGTGCACAGAGATAAACCTGTGTGAGAGAATTCAGGGCACACAGATGATAATATGCTGTGGTTGTTAGGCAACAAAACACCCCGTTACCACCTCTTCTGCTGCTGGGAACCATCTGTCTTACCTTTTTCTGGAGGACACAATGGAAAATGAATATAAACATTCCCTGCAGAGAATTGAATATGGTGAAGAGATACGCCATGATGACTGTGCTTTCATTAATATACATGAGTCCAAACGCCCAGGTCAGTCCCAATAGGCAGAGTAGGGCTATGGCACCTATAACCCAGGACCTGTTAGGGAATAAAAAAAAAAAAAGAAAAAAAAAAGGGGATTAGTTTTTTATCTACAAAAGAAGGCACACATCTATAAGCAGGAAGACTTTGCCCATGGTTTCAGCAAAAAGAAAATAGCATATCAACATGAGTCACAGGGAGTTTTGCCTTCAAGCTGGATGCAGTTTACAAATCTTCAAGCTTGAGGAAATATATGGAAATGGAAATTTAAGGAGCATAGAAATTTATCATAACCAAAGTATATTTGTAATCATAATGTTCCTTTTCTTTTTTTATGTAAAAGCAGTGCGTATGTAAATGACATGTAGATGCTATTTCTGCAGATGGCAGGCAAAGAAAATAAACCAACCAAAATAAGAACTCTAAATGTCACTTTTTTAGCATCCATGGGTTTCACTAAGGCAGGAGTGCCAGCTGAATTAGCTTCTTTACACTTAACACCAAGACATATGTATTGCTGCATTTCAGCTAGTCTGTAAGCCAGATAAATATCTACAAGCAGGTGGACAAGCCCTCACGGCTTGCAAGATTGGCTCCTAACAAGAAGGCTCTCTGCAATGCTGCTTCACACTTTTTCCACCCTGTGATGAGGGTAAACATATATACACATAGAGGCACTCAAATACCACATCTGCTAAAACAGTAGCTGCTCTCACACTTCCGCTTGGAGGAAAGAAGGGGCAATCCTTCTCCACATCAGCTCCAAAACTAAGATTATTGCTTTTTCCATGTTGGGAAGGAAGCAAGCAGGAGTAGGGGTGCAGCCACTGCTTGGCCCCAAACGTTGTTGAAGTAAATATGGGTAGTCTGCAGTTTCTGCTTGCTTTCTCCCAGTGACTTTCTGCTTGGACAAACAGAGCTGGGAATATGGGATGGTTGGCTGCTGCATGTTATTTCTTTCAGTGCACTTTCAGCAAAGCTGAAAGCTCTGCTGGTATGGCAAGAGAGGTATTCCATGTCACCCTGCTAAATAATTTTTTGTCATCTGCTAAGTGAACTTCTCAGAGACCACTTTTCCAATACCAGATGAGATGAAGGGCGATGAGCAGGATAGGAACTGGGTCCTTGGAACTTTCTTCCAGAGGATAAATTACATACAACTTCAAAGGAATTGCTGCTGCACAGGGGAGGGAGTCAACTTCAATCTGGGAAGCACAGCAGGAAGCGTGTAGCAAGCAGCATTGGTGAGCATTCCTTTGCCCTTTCCCTCAAGGCCTTCATTTTCTCCAGTCTTCTCCCGGTATCATTAGTTGTAACATCACAAAAATGAATGCAATGATAGCCAATTTTTGCAGCCCTTCCTCGCTATTTAACCCTTCAGTTCCACAAATCAGCAAGCCTGCAGCCAGCCAGCATCTCTGCTTCCTCATCTACCCCAAAGCAGTGTAGGGTATTGCAAAGGGCTTGCAGGGTTAAGGATCTAAGTTTCTAAGCCACTTCAGCCTTGTAGAAAATTGGCCAGAGTTTGGGCATATGTGGTCTTCTACCTGCTAATCAAAGCACAGGGAAAAGGGGAAAAAGAAAGTAGCAGCAGCTTAGGCGAAAAATAAGTCCTGCACAGGTCAGGCATGCAATCTCCACTATGGACACTCCATGGCAGCTGTAGCCTCGAATCCTTTTCCTTTTAGCAGGGCTTGTCACAAAGAGAAGCACACCAATGTCCTATTGTTGTATTCATGTTTTTGGTTGGTCGGTTTTTCTCTTCCTTTAGGTATTAGAACAAAACTACAGCATTGTCTTTCACTGAAGTTTATAAAATATGTATTATTTAACCATACAACCAGAAGAGCTCCCTAAGGTAACCAGTTATTAAAGCAGTTCTCTAAAAATCACTATTATGTATCTAGCAGACCAGAACAGCTCCTCTGAAGCATTTCCAGTCAATTCTCTTAATAAATATTTAGTACGATGCAAACTGAAAATGCACTCTCAAAATCCTTCAGAAAGATAGCCCCTAGATTAAGTTTAAAGCTTTAGCTGCTTGGTGTATTTTTCTCCCCAAGACTCCATCATCAGTGAGAGCACATTATCTTAATTGCATGCCAATTTAAAAAATACAAATATTTTTTTCCTTAAAAAAGAACAACAAATGAAGTGGAAAACACTTCTTTTTTTTCTCTGCTTTCTCTTCTCCTCCACGATTAAAAGCTTCCTGTATTTACCGAGTCTTTTAAAACTTGTTCCCAAGATATCAGAAAACTATTGTGCTTTAAAGCACAGTCAATTCTTGAACTTGATTAAAGACCCTTTGGCTGCAGAGGTGTGCAGGAGCAAAAAAGTTATTTAGTGGAAGTAGGCAGCTTTCAGTGATAGAAAGGAATTTGTGAGTTAGCAGACCCTCAACAGTATGAATAGCACATGTTACAGTGTAATGCATCAAAAACCAAGACCTATAGATAAAGAGGGCATGGAGATTACTTTGAACAGCTCCATCCCATATCCATAGGAAAAAAAAAGAACCAAGCAATGAAAGAGATCATGGGAATGATGCTGCAAGAATGAACACAAAGGACTCTTCACCAGAAGAACAAACTGAAAGTCTGCTGCAAAGTTGATTTGCTTCTGTTTTGTGCTACTGTATGTTACTTTTTGGTCGCAGGAGGAAAAGGACAGATGCCGTAAGGCATGTAATTTCTAGGCATTTTTTGCTTTCTTTGCAGATTTTTTGGTGTGGCTTTTTGTTTTGCTCTTTGTACAGACTTGCTCTTGCTTTTCCACAGTTTTTCTTTTCCATAGTGCAATTTTATAGCAATAAAGAAACAAAACCAGCCATGTTTTGGTGTAACTGAAATTTACAATTAGGGAAATTAGGCACTTCAATGAATAAGGAGATGAGTCTCCAATGAACTGAACACAGACTTTCTGCATTGCTCCCATTAACTAGAATGGGAATCACAGGGATTACCACCCATACACCTTTCTGAAAATTTATTTCTATATTTATATTATCATAAAGCACTCTCAGTGATAGAGGACAGTGAGATAGAGGATTGCTGTTGGTATGACAAGTCTGTACTATGCAGGATTAACTTGGGAACATACACCTGGAATTCAAGTAACATCCAATCAAAGAAAACAAAGCCAATACAGTGACAATTTGTTGGCAATATATATGCAGCACACTAACTCTGCACGTTAGCTGTATGTTTGATCATCTTCCTGCAGTTTGCTCTTCTGCCTCAAGTGTGAATGACAGAAGCTTCAATGATTTTTCAATATTGATCTGACAGCTGGTTCATGAGACCACACTGATAAATGAAATTTATCAGCCATTCAGGTCATTCTTACTTGATGAAGGGTCTGTTATCCTCATAGCTAAAGAATGCATAGACATAAAGACAAGAACACCAACATTAGAAATATGTCGACATGGAGAATATAGCTTATTGCTACTCCCCCTCACTTCTCCCACCAGCTATCACAAAACCAAAATGCAGGCTGGCACTAGGTGCACCTGATACACACCACCCAGTCAGGATCACTGCCCAGGGAACCGAAACATGACTGAGGATGTTGGTTTCACACACAGAACCTAGCATCACTAGTTGCGAGTTGTGGCTACCCTTCCTGTCTCTGATCATGCAACTGTCAGTTGACTTTAAAACTTCTTTTAAAAATCATGGATATCTCTGCAGAGTTTTGAAACTGTAGCACAGCCACCACAGAAGGTTTGCAAGTGTTCCAATGGCAAAACTTCACCATGTCTCCAGTACTCTCTGTCTGCAGTGCCGTAATACAACGGGGATCTCTTTATTGCTGTTTACTTTTTTGTTAAGTGTAACTCCCAAGTTGCCAACTTATGAGCCAGAGTGCAGTGTTATCCTCTGTCTGAGATAAAGGCATTAGGATCTTCTAAAGCCCTAGGTGACAGAAAGCATTGACCTTTTTACTCCAGTTTCATGAGGAAGGACAAAGAAAGGATGCTGCCAAGCAAGAGTGTGAAGCAGCCTGCTGAAGTGAAGAATAAGCCAAGATGAAACACTCAAAATGAGCTTCTGCCACTGTGGGGACACAAGATTAATCACAGCCATTTTCCTAGGGGAGTCTCCATAACCGTCTGGAATAGGCTCTATGCCTAACTCTGCCTGCATGGCAGGTGATGTGCAACAGGTGGGGAGGGCAGGCCAAATCCCAGGCCTCATGTCCCCGCTGGCGTGGAGATGTTGAACGCAGGATCCCTTGCAGCAGCTACCATGTGTGCCAGAGATGGAGGCTGGCCCCATATGTTCATCTTGTTACCCCTGCCAAGGTAGCTGGGGCCAGTCCTCCTGCTGAGACCTCCTTCAGTCAACACTGGCAATCCGTCAAGCTATACCCTCTGCTAAACAAACTGCTCTGCTTGGAGGGGACCCTCTTCAGCCCTAGAAAGAAACTATATTAAAGCTGAATGATTTTCATCATCTTGGTGATTGAGAGGTATATACTAAGTATGTCCAAGACGAGGCTTCATGTTTTCTCCTCACAATGGCTCAAGCCACAAGGACAACTTCTGCATCATTCACACAGAGCGGCAATCTGAGTATCAACAGAAGCTGGACTGTTTCAAACAGTATATCGTGCAAAACATTCCCATTTTCTGTCCACCTTGGCTGAGGCAGAAGAAGTAGCGATGTGGCAGTCCCAGCTTTGCCCTGCCATGGTCACATGGGATTGTTGGGAAAGGGAGAGAACAGTCATTAAATGGGCTGGATCTGCCCACACTCATGACGTTTGTCCCAACCCCACTCTGAGCTGCGAGACATGAGCAGAAAACACACAATGGCAGGACAAGGCAGCTGTCCCCAGGCTACTGACAGGTAGGCGGCACTATCTCAGCTCAAGCGATTACAGCATCCACAGGCTGTAGCCTATCCTGCCTTCATCTCCATGCCCCCAAGCCATTGACAGCACTCTGCAGCTTCACTCCAGCATCCAACCATCCCCTTCAGTTTCCCTGGCTGCCATTCCCGCGGGGATTCCCCCTGGTCATCAGCTGCCACTCTGACAGCTTGTTCATCTTAGCTCTTGTGCCACACCTGCCCAGCCACACAAGGACATCTGAGCTACTCTAGGGCACTCGAAAGTGGTATCTAACAATGGCAAATCTAGCACTGCAGGACCTGCAACTCCCCTGCAATACAATTAAATTAAATGAAGATGTGAGACAGTCTAGAGCTGCCAGCCCACCAACACGGGCAGGAGTAGGGCATGAATTTCTATTACTGTGTTCACAAGCACTCAGGTTTAATGGTAAAAATTTTATTATTGAAATGTCACTGGTGATAGCTTATAAAAAGAGAAAATTACAGATTTTTTAAATTCTGTTGCTGATATCCAGATCTGCACTTTTTTTCCCCTTTATTTCTTTCAGTCATTTGTAATAGCCTTTCTTCAAGGCAGCAGAAGGCTCTGTTTTATCTTTGTACAGACAAAACGCGAGAACAGTAAACTTGGATTGTGTTTTACTTGAGGCCAACACTTCAAAGCAGGTCAGGAGAAAACCTTCAGAAAGACCTGAGCAGTTTGTACCCTATTTCCAACCCAGCTGTGCCTAGGACCCACTGCCCAAAACAAGAAGGTGCCTAAAGATGTGAGATTTTTCAAAGACCTCTAACTCCAGAACACTTCAAATCTCAACAAATAGCACCTAGTCTCTTATATCCCTCATGCAATACAAATAATTCCTTTTCATTTTACCAACTCAAGTGTTGTAAGAAGCTTAACTCTCGAGTTAGCAACAATTTGTGTCTGACAAAAATTACTCCAGAATACTGTTTTTTCTCTGGTACAAACTATGAAACCTATCAGTGCTGCGGTAATACCATGTTATTATCTGCAATACATAAAAAACATAAAGGCAATATAAAAGCCTTGGAAGGGCCTTAGCTCACAGAAAAATGACGCTACAGGCTGGAAAACTGAGATATTCACACGCAGTACAAGCAAATAATAGTTGAAGCAGAAAACTTTGGAAAACCTACCATAGCACAACTTGAGACACTAGACCTAAAGCACTTTCTCCAGACTTGGATAAATTCTTCCAGCTACTGGCAGTAAGCAATACAGCTCACTGATTTTAAACCACATGAGTCTCTATAGTTAACAGGAGACTGGTACTCCAAAAGCGCAATTTAACCCCTACAAGAACAAGTATTTAAAGTAAGTGAGGCTTCATCATGCCCTGAAGAAATACCTGTCTCTATTGCAGAGGAAACCTGAATGATGGCCTAGGTGTGAGTTTCACTTTCAAATACCTGAAATTAAAAAGCCAATCTTTAGTGGTTGCATTACTCCATTAACTTGAGAAATCTCACCTCGCTTATGTTTCTTGCAGCCCAGATGATGGATAGTGGATGGTCTACCAATCCATATAAATACCTAATTAATTTTCTAATCTTAAAAAAGTTCTGACTATACCTTGGGGCAAAAACTTCTTAAGGTTAATTACATATCACGTAAAACTCTTTCAAAATCCTATTTTAAGTTAGATGTCTTTCAATTTTCCAGAGTACTTGCTCCTTCAATGATGAGAAGGGATTCTTCATACTACCTTCTAGATTCCTGTGATGTTTCCAGTCCAACACTTTTTTTAAAAGTTGGTAAAATTAGCCACTTATATCCTTGTTTAGATGCTTAAGGAATTTCATAACCAATGCATCCTAAAGTCAGAAGCCCATTTCATGCTGCCTACCCTTTTAAAACCCCCAAATGTACCTTTTTGACACAAGGTGACTGAATTGCCAGAATACACACTAACAACCCAATACACAGGCACACAAAATCTGCAGCTTGTATTATATGATGCAAACCACTTCCTTTTATGTAGATTAGCAGTATCCTGGACTGGTAAAGCCTTCATTTTTTAGCAACAGGAAAAGTAAGATGAGAATTTACCTTCACACACAGATGGGTCCTAAAATATTGCTGAACAGAGAAAGCTTGTTATCAAAAACCAGCAATTCATCTCTCATTTAAGAACAATAATGTCTGGTCTTTTTACATTTTGAAAAGATTTACCTTCTTTTTTTAATATATTTAATAAAGTACAATTTTTGAGGCACATTTAGAGTAAACTGGGCCTTTAATAAAACCCTGCATATCTAATCAACTTCAGGTGCTATTGGTTTAGCCAACCCTTTATGGTTTCAATTAACCTAACTCACATTTATCACTGCTTTGATAAATCAAAGTATTTTCCTCTCTTTTGATAGCAAGAGAAGACTCAGTAAGCACATGGACCCAGTGCTTGGGCCCCAAAATAATACAGTTTGGCTAGCAAATAAAAATACCAAAATGAGTACACAGGACCTTTAGTAGTTCTTATAGGTGATGAAACCCAAATAAAAATAGATGGATGACGTGCCCCTTTGAAAGCTTTCCGAAAGACCTGTGGAATTCATTTTAATACGGCACAAATAAAGCACAGACACAGATGTTTCCTGAAGGCAAGCAGGAGAGACACAAATAAAGCATGCCATTGTGTCTCCCTACTGCCTGCCAATATGAGGCAGCAGGGATGTTTGTTTTCCTTACATTTTCTTTAAAAAAAAATTGAAGGACTAGAAAAGATTGATTTATGGAACTGCAGAAAATCTACAGGAAGGAGTTGGAAGGCCCAGTACTTTCCTCATAAAGCAAACAGGTTCATCACTAATTAGTGAAAGAGCGTTTTCATGGTGAGAAAAATCAATTGCAAGCAATAAAAGAGTGCTTAAAGGACTTTGCCTTCACCGTTTTGTGACAAAGTTACCACCTTGATGGCATGAATCCAAATGTCTTCCTAATCACCTTAGGCTGCTGGCATTCATTACATGGCTTTCCAAGCCATCGTTTCCAAGTCTGATCTTCTGGCTCCTACAAGTTTTTGACAGGAGGTGGCTGGTCCCCTGAAGACCTCTGTAACAATCTCAGGGGTAGTGGGTCTGCCACAGCTTCATCTGCAGCAGAAACCCCTGGCTTTCCATGTCTTGGAGATTTGTAAAGGTTCGAGTTCTACCTCCTGGCATAAGAAAAATTTTATATAGATTGAAAAGCACTTCTGACTCCTACCATCAGCTCTGAAAATTTTATCCAGAAAAATGAGGCCAAACCTTCCTCGGCTACACATGATGTCCAAGCCCAGGATTTGGGGCAACCTATGCCTGATTTTTTCTGCTAAAGGCAAAGCATCATCCCTTTCCCCCTCAACTCATCTAAGAAAGTCATGGCCTGCTTTCTGAGATTTGTTCTTAGTTATTGCAATTGGAACAAGCTCATCTCATTGTTAAGCTCATCTCGTTTTATGTAAGTAATTAATTACCCTCCAAATGGCTTATCCTGTTTATTTCCTTCCTCCTAACTTTGCAGAGGCATGATTATTCAGAACACACTGATGGGTAACCACATATCTGATTGTTACCACACCACAGCGATTCAACAAAGTCTTCAGACACATTTGTATTATCCAAATAGCAACAGCAGGGCTTGATGACAAAATACTTAAAATGGCCTTTTAAAACAATAATAATGATTTATGGGTCCCCAGAAAGACTTAAGGTATTTAGTGTCTTCCAGGACACTCTCTCAAATCAATAATCACTGATTGATTTTAAAATTTTTTGTAAATTCAGAAAGGCTGATGCCTGTCAGTGGGAAGATTCGTACTTTACAATCACCATTCAACTTTAATGCAGTCATCACAAACCCCACAGAAAAACAAGCAAAACCCAAAGCCAAGACAGTCAGATATTAACCAAATCCTTCTGGAAAAATTCAAACAGCAGCAGATTGCAACAAATAAAATTGGATGCTGCCATTGACAAGAAAAAGGCACCCAGATAGAAGTTTTTTTAGCATCGTCAGGGCTTCTGCCTCCAAGACACTCCCAAACTCTGCACTCTGGAAAAATAGAAATGTGCCATATCTATTCTTGGTAGGAAGCTTGTAAATATTCGATTTTATGCCAGCTCCAATGATTTTTCTGAGTTTGCCTTAAGCTGCCTGTTCAAAGTTTACTCATGCACAGATGCAGATAAAGACTATATAGCAGCAGCACTGAGTTGCCAAGGGCACTAGGAAGCACGATTCTTTCTTATGCAGGATTCAAGATTCAGATGCCAAACTGACCATTGGGTTGGTGAAGGCATGAGCTGTACAAGGCTGTACAAGGAAAGTGGCAAGCAGATTCTAATGCTCAGTATTCTGTGACTAACATCTAAGTTTTGAATGGGGGAGGTTTTCCAAGGGAGAGAAAGCTATTCCTCATTTTCAGAAGCACCCAGACCATTTGGTCATCCCTGCAACACACTCTTGTCAGGTTTTCTGATAACAGAGAACACGTTACCTGCATATCCCAAGTACTGCTAAAATACACACTTCATTTATCATCTGAGTTCATCCAGACCCAAACACTGACTCAGAGGCAGCTTTGTTCCCTAGGATCAGGTTATCCTTTCCTGGAGTGGGTATATAAGGATGATTCCTCTCCAAAAGACATCCCCGGAGGCACTGCTCTGAGCCTGCTGTTCCCTGAAGTTAGAGGGGAACAGCAGGCTACATATAGCACAGCTGTCTGGGAATTGAGATTTTCAATACTGTATTCTTGAAGAGCCTGTTCAGTCAGTCTTTCTATTTTGTTAGTAGAGCTGTACGGAAAATCTTAATAGAAAGCTCATTCATTACACTTGCTGCTATTTCATTTAACATTATAAGGTATAGGTAATAGCAAGTCAGGATTTCTGGTCATTTAACAGAGGTTCACTGTGGGTCCTCTAAGTGTTTGCATTCACTTGTTTTTCAAACCCTTTGTAACTTGTCCTTTCCACCAGTCACACCACCACATGCACCCCTTCAAAGCTGCATGGGTGCACCTAACTTCCTCTTCCCTCCTGCTGCTCCAAAGAAAGAGTCTGCAAATTGCCACAGACCCTCAGCTCTTAATTCTCATGTCCTCACTGTGTACTCCGAAGCAACCACAAACACAGAAGTAATGAAAAATAAAATTGTAAAATTGCTGCTGTTCTGCAAGTTCAGTCCCCTGGGTAAACCTAATACGATATTAAATTCCAAACCCTTTGGCATCACAAACAGCTTCCAAGTTGTAGCGTCTCATGACTGAGCAACAAATAGGAGTAGCTGGAAGCCACTGTGCAGTAGGGTAGCCAAGGACTTGGTCACCATCACAGAAACATGGTGGGATGACTCTGATGACTGGAGTGCAGCAATGGATGGCTTTGAGCTCTTCAGAATGGATAGTCAGGAAGGGAGAAGAGGGAGGGTGGCTCTCTATGTTAGGGAGGCTTTCATTTGTACAGAGCTCAATGATTGTGATGATAAGGTCGAGTGCTTATGGGTAAGGATGAGGGGGAAGGCCAACAAGACAGATATCCTGCTTGGACTATGTTATAGACCGCCTGACCAGGAAGATGTTGACAAAGCGTTCTGTAAAGTGGCTGGCAAAAGTCTCACAATTGCCCTTGGGGGACTTTAACTTACCAGATGTCTGCTGGAAATACAACACAGCAGAAAGGAAACAGTCTAGGTGGCCCTTGGAGTATGTGGAAGACGACTGGAGGATGTGCCTTGCCTGACTTTCTGTTTACAGAGAACGACTCTTGAGAGATGTGGTGGCTGGAGACTGTCCTGGGCTTAGCAACCATGGAATGATAGAGTTTTTGATTCTTGATGAAGTAAGGAGAGGGGGATCAGCAAAATCACTACCATGGTCTTCTGGAGGGCAGACTTTGCCTATTCAGGGCACTGGTTGGAAGTCCCTTGGAAAAAAAGTGCTGAAGGGCAAAAGGGTCCAGGAAGCCTGGATGTTATTCAAGAAGGAAGTCTTAAAGGCGCAGAAGCAGGCTGTCCCTATGCACCACAAGGGGAACCAGAGGGGAAGACAAAGGGAGTTTTTGCTGGGACTCTAGAAGAAAAAGAGAATTTACCACTTTTGGAAGAAAGGACAGGCAACTCAAAAAGACTACAAGGATCTTGTTAGGTCATATAGGGAGAAAATTAGAAAGGCAAAAGCTCAGCTAGAACTCAATATCTGGCCACTGCTGCAAGAGAAAACAAAAAATGTTTTTACAAATGCATCAACAACAAGATGAGAGCCAAGGAGAATCTCCATCCTCTATTGGAGATATAGGGGAACATTGCTACTGAGGATAAGGAAAAAGCTGAGGTACTTAATGCATTCTTCACCTCAGTCTTTAATAGTCAGACCAGTTATCCACAGGGTATTCAGCCCCCTGAGCTGGAAGACAGAGATGGAGAGCAGAACAGACCCCTCACAATCCAGGAGGAATCAGTTAATGACCTGCTACACCACCTAGACACTCAAAAGTCTATGGGGCCAGATGGAATCCACCCAAGAGTACTGAGGGAACTGGCAGAGGAGCTTGTGAAGCCACTCTCCCTCATTTATCAGCAGACCTGGTTACCAGGGGAGGACCCAAACAACTGGAGGCTGGTTAGTGTGATATCCATCTACAAGAAGAGCCAGAAAGAGGATCCGGGGAACTATAGGACTGTCAACCTGACTTTGGTACAAGGAAGTATTATGGAGTTCATCTTGAATGCGCTCATCAGGCATGTGCAGGTCGACCAGGGGATCAGGTCCAGCCAGCATGGATTCAAAAAGGGCAGGTCCTGCTTGACTATTCTGATCTCCTTCTACGACCAGGTGACCCAACTAGTGGATTAGGGAAAGGCTGTAGATGTTATCTACCTGGACTTCAGTGAAGCTTTTGATACTGTCTCCCACAGCAATCTCCTAGAGAAGCTCACGGCTCATAGTTCAGACAGATGCACTCTTCACTGGGTAAAAAATTGGCTGGACAGCTGAGTCCAGAGATTTGTGGTTAAGGGAGCTGGCAGCTGGTGACAAGTGGTGTTCCTCAGGGCTCAGCATTGGGACTAGTTCTGTTTAATATACTCATCAATGATCTGGATGAGGGGATTGAGTGCTCCCTCAGTAAGGTTGCAGGTGATGCCAATTGGTCAGAAATGTTCATATGTTTGGGGGTAGGGAAGCTCTACAGTGGGACCTGGACAGGCTGGATCAATGGACCAAGGCCATCTGTATGAGGTTCAACAAGGCCAAGTGTCAGGTCCTGCACTTGGTTCACAACAACCCCATGCAGCACTACACGCTTGGGAAAGAGTGGCTGGAAAGCTGCCCAGCAACAAATGACCTGGTGGTGCTAGCTGACTGCCAGGTGAACATGAGCCAGCAGTGTGCCCAGGTGGCCAAGAAGGCCAACAGCATCCTGTCTTGTATCAGAAATGGTGTGACCAGCAGGAGTAGGGAAGTGATCTGTACTTGGCATCAGTGAGGCTGCGCCTCGAATACTGTGTTTAGTTCAGGCCCTCTCAGTAAAGAAGGAGACCATGTGGCTGGAGCGAGGCCAGAGAAGGTCAATAAAGCTGGTGAAGGGGTTGGAGCAGCAGTCGTATCAGGAATGGCTGAGGGAACTGGTTTTATTTAGCATGGAGATGAGGAGGCTTAGTGAAGGCCTTATCGCTCTCTACAAACATCTGAAAGGAGGTTGTAGCGAGGTGAGTGCTGGCCTCTTTTTCCCAAGTAACAAGGGACAGGATGAGAAGAAATGGCTTCAAGTTGTGCTAGGGGAGGTTTAGATTGGATATTAGGAAAAAAAAATCTTTACCAAAAGAGTGGTGAAGCATTGGAACAGGCTGTGCAGGGAAATGGTGGAGTCTCCATCTCTGGAGGTGTTAACAAACCATGTAGCTGTGGCACCTGGGGATATAGTTTAGTAAGAGGGGTGGTGTTGGGCTGACAGTTGGATGTGATGATCTTAGGGGTCTTTCCCAAAGCTTCCAATTGATTGTATGATTAAAAAAAAAAGATCTGGAAACTAATAGATGAGTTTAAATTTCAACAGAGAAAGATTAAATAATCCTTATTGTCTCCCTATTTTCACTTGTTTCTGAAATGGCTAGAATAAAACTTAATTTAATCTTCCTTTAGTAAAAGGATACCTGCTACAAATTATTGCTCTGCATCAATAATGTAAGTTCTTCCTACCAAAGGAGAAGAAATCTTGCATTTTCAAAAGTCTAACTCGTTTCTCACTGCACCAAACCCAGGATGTTTACTTTTTCTTCAGTTCAATCAGCTGAGTAAATAAAACTAGACTGGTAAACCTCTGTTCCTGCCAGCATAATACCGCTGTGTTAAATCAAGGATTTAATTTAAACATTTCTGCAGATGAATTTTGGAATCTTTGTTTTTCAATTTTCTACCTAACTCTGAGGATATTTTCATGATTTCAAAAAAAACCAGCAGGACTGAAACAACAAGCTCATCTGGGTGCTGAGATTAGTCATGTCTCCTTAAATAAAATACATATGTTGAAGCAAGAAAATGAGCAGATAATCACTTAACACCCATACAACATATGGGGAGAGTGGGATATAGCAACAGTTTGCAAAGGAGGCGTATTTTCAAAAGGTGCTTCTCAGTTTTGTGCCCAATGCTCCTTGCTGCTCACCACCCCCAGCCTGGGCTGGACTCCCTAAAAGATCCCAGACTGGGCTTTGCAAGGTTTTATATAGTAATAATCAACATTGAGTCTTTGCATTTGGCTCCTACTTTTGGCTTTTAGGTTGCACATTCTCAGATTTATTTCTGTAATCCTGTGAGCTAGAGACTCCTATGGAAAGAAAATGAAAAATAAAGGAGTATGGTATGAGTTTTGTTTCAAGTCAGAAACTTGGGAGGACATCTTTTTTATTTATCCATTAAATCAATGCCATATGCCCTTAGTCCTGGAGCTTTTGAAGCCCCCATGGGAGCCACGGAGCTGAGGGGGGCTTGTTCAGTCATTTAGAGATTGATTTCTGAAGGCTGCAGTGCAGGACATTTCTGCATCATGCCCATCAATGGAATTTCAGTGAATCCAGACAAAATACTTAAAAACTTTATCTCCAGTGTGTTTGAAATAAATATATTTTTATTCCTGAGATTTTTAGGTTTTTGATGTAGTGCTTATTCTATTGTTGCAGAAGATGGGATGGGGGCAGGCTTCCACAAGAGGGAAGAAAGCTGCAACAAAACTGAACTGATTAACGCCAGGATTAAACTATTTTAATAGTGTCTCTTCAGCAACAAAAGGAGCTCCCAGCTAAGACTCTAGGACTCCCTGTCTGAAAGAAAGAAAATTAAATTTCCAGGATGACTTTTGGGTGGGTTTCTATTGCACTGGATGAGCTTTTCCAACAAATCCAAGACTACTGCTCAGCATGCTCCTCTTTTAAGAGGTCCCCATGAGCTGTGCTTTGTAAAGAGGTGGTCTACGGTGCAAGCCAAACTATACTATGGCTAAAATAATAACATAATAAAATGGGACAAAAAGAGAAACAAGCTGACCGCCTTCTTTCTAGCAGGCCCACAACTGCCCTTGGCAGCTAAGGCTGACAGGACGCTCTTCCAAAGTAAATAAAATAAAATCTCGTTGCCACATACTGCAATGCAGAAGACTGTCAGGAGGTCTGGTCTGGCTGGGGGAAGCAGTAACAAACTCAATTGCAGCCAGGCAGCAACAGGGGAAGGGGGGACGGCTGCCCACCAGAACTTCAAAGGAAAAGCTACATTGTGAGGAAGAGAAAGGATGGTTTCTGGTCTCTGCTAGGAGAAAGGTTTCACTCTCTCCCCTCTGGACATTTGGAGAAGAACTGTGTAACTTCAGGTGTGTCACCTGCTCGGCCCTGTTGATGAATCCTTTCAATCTGCTTATAGGACTTGCCTTTTGTTAACTAATTAAATGCTCCCCCCCTCCAAAGTTCTCCTAGTTTTCCATGTCAACAACTAATGTGCCCGACATTGTGCCCAGTTAAGCATAGAGCAAATACAGGACCTTGTTTTTCAGTAGCTATGGTGAAGAGCACATCTGGATTACCATCAGTGTAGCCCCTCTTTTTTTCCCCTTTACGATGACTCAAACGAACAGTTTTTAAATGTCTGCAGATCAAGCACTATACTGCCACACAACACAAAAGCATCTAGGGAGGAGGTTCACCTGAAACCCCGTGTTCTGCACAGAGAATGGGGAGTAAGCTTTTAGAAACATGTGGATTGTTTGTCGGGCTGCAGCATCTGGCATGGGTCAGAGGAATACCTACTATGCAAGGACCACAAGCAGCCACAGTACAGGCCTGACCATCCAGAAACGATTTGGGATGGAGAGCTGAAGAATGGTGCTTTTCCTTTGTCACATAAGGCTTCCTACAGGAATGTGAATATAAAAAAGATTCAGTGTACTCTTGTCTACGACAGTCTGAGACATTTCACACTTCTAACACCTATCCAGCACAACGGAAAAGCGCGAAGGAGAAACTTCGAGTTGCTGAACTCCAGAAGTCACTCCACATGGCAGCAACCTCCAGTAAAACAGCTTCACAACTGCTCTAAAGTATTCCAGCACATAATATGTCTTCGTGAGGAGCCATCTGCTAGCAAAAGTGCATAAATACCACACTGATATGCCTAAAGTCTCCACCTCACAGCCTAAGCATGCAAGCAACACAGAAGGCTTTTGCCATCCAAAATGCTTGGTCATCCTTGGTCTGAAAGATCTGTCTTCCCTGAAAACTCATAAGGGCTGAGGGAATCAATTCTCTGAAACAATGCCTTGCCAGGTACATTTGTGGACAGTGAATTAGTTTGTGCTCATGAGCAATATCATGCACCCTTTGCCTCCCATTTACGCTCTCAGAAGTGTCACAAGTGACATACAAGTGATGTGGGCAGAGCTACCAAAGACTAAATGACACTTCTCACTGCCCATCTCTCCTTACCTATGTTTGCCAACAAGCCATGAAGAAATTAAAGAGCAATGGCCACAGTGGACCTCAGGCCCCAAGAATCAGCCATTTGAAAAGGCTGGAAAGGAAAATCCCCTCCTGCTCCACATTTGTGGAGGCACAAGCAGAAGATATATGCATCACTCAAGAGACTGATGCTTCAGAACTATTGTCTGTGTTGCTACATACTAAAAAGATCTTTAAAAGGCAGAAGAGAGTCTCACCTTGGGTAAACTCTCATAATTTCTGTTTAAATGCATTGAAGGAAGAAGTCAAACTGAACTTTTTCGAAAGGTCCAAGGTAAAAGCATGCTACTTTTGGTGATGGTACCTGTTGTGAAACGGGAGCTAGTCTGCCCTCCTGGCACCAGCAGCAGGTGTAGAAATGCTTGCAGCTCTAAACAACGTGCCCCACATACACGAGCTCAAATCTTTTCCTGGCTACATGCCTCAAAAGCAGGTCTAGAGCATAGATCTCACTGTCTCTGCAGACCCACCCACTGAATTGGCTCAGTACTAACCTGCCATACAAGGAAGATGCTGTCAGCACAGGTGGATGAACCCACATGTGTAGAAACCCTACTTCCCTCTTGAAAGTGCTTGGCTAAGCTGGAAAAGTTAACATGGTTGAAAAAAAAGTCAGCTCTGTACTCATCAAGTCTCCTGTTGGGTAACCCACAGGTAACCAGTGCTCCACTCTAGGAATGTCAGATTCTCCCATGCTGGCACAATAATACAGGGACTGTTCCTGAAGGTTAGGGAAGTTTATGTTTACAGTTTTGCAAAATGACTACAAATCTTCCAGTCACACCGCATCTGGTTCAGGCACTGCCCTTTGAATAGCTTTTCTGTTGGTGCAGTAATTAAAGGTATCCCAGGTGACATCTGATACCTTATCAAGTTCATTAATTTAAGTGGAGTTATTTAGTGCTCTGTTTTCTGTACTTCATAATGTATTTCCAGCCTTTAAAGTGACATAGGCAAGCACCAGACTGCAGGGGTGCTTTCTATTAGATATTTTATGGCCTTTATTTTTACGTTGCCATAGGGAATCGAGTATTTTGCTGTTGTCGAACAGGTTTAGGATTTATGTTGCAAGAGTTTCACCACAGCTTAACACAGACCAATGTTAGGAAATGAACTGGGAGAACAAACTCCCATTCAGGTCTCCATTTGCTGTAAAGTTGTCACACATAGATGGCAGCAAGGGGCCCCTCTAATGCAGGCCCTCAGTTTGGTTTGTTTTTTAAATATAAACCGACAAGACAAGATGCAAGTCTCTGTGACCACGCTGAGAGCCAGCAAAGGCAATGTGTGTCTTGAGAGACACATCTGTGTGTCTTCTCACCAACTATATAGAAACATGGAGGCAAGCTCAGGAAAGATATTCTTGGTCACCTGTGAAATAATGTGATCTGTGGCTTTTTATTCCACAGCTGCTGCACCACATCCACATTTTGCAACTGAGTCAGAGCAAATAACTCTGGAAGAAAAACACAATCTTACCTAGACGATTACTATGATTTTACATAGAAGATGTTTGTGATCTTACTTAAGTTTTCCACAGACCACAAGCCCCTAACATCCCCAGAAAAGCACCCTCAAAGATTAAATCCCTTCTCCGCTAAAAAATCTTCAACTTCTCTTAACTGAAGCATATCTAAAACTGAGACAACAGAAGCCTTGGATTTAGAGTCTTAACTTTGTCTTGCTTAGGTATTCAGAAATTACAATCAAGTTTCTTCTGAAATTCTTTTTTTGATAAACTTCCTGGGGTGAGCTTTCTCTTTCTGATTTTATGTTTTGTTTCTCTTATTTCTTCAGTGTAAAAGATCACTAGTAATGAAGTAATACATTTGGAAGGGTATTAACAACATACTTATAAGTATTTCAATTGCTTATGTTTTCAAAGCATTTTAATGAAGTCAAATTAGGAACAGACACTCATCTGCCAAAGAACCTATAAAATATTTCACAATGACATTATAATTGACAAAACTGGTTGTATAAATTCATGGCATTTTAAACAAAGATACTAGAGATTAGGACAAGCAAGATTATTCAATAGGCTGCTATAATTATAAGGACTTTGGTTTTTTCCCCTCCCCAGTTTTTAATTTAAATGTCATATTACAAAGCTCTCTAGACAGATTTTGTGTGGGTAACCTTAGAAAGAATGTTCTCTAATGCATGACGAGTAGTCATATTAATAAGTGTTATTAAATATACCATTGCTTTAATGCCTCATGTAAGACTGAATGGAAGACCATCACACAGAGATCAGTCCTGGACACCCAGGAGTTAGAATGCCTCCAATTTTACCTTAATGCCTTCTTTGCCTCAAGTTTTAATAGTTAGATCACTTGTTCTCCAGATACTCGGTCCCCTGAGCTGGAAGACAGAGAAGGGGAGCCAAATGGAGCCCCTATAATCCAAGAGGAAATGATTAGCAACCTGCTACTCCACCTAGACATGCACAAGTCTATGGAGCCAGACAGGGTCTACTGAAGAGTACTGAAGGAACTGGCAGAAGTGCTTACCAAGCCACATTCAAACATTTATCAGCAGTCCTGGCTAATGGGGGAGGTCCCACTTCAGGAGATTAGCAAATGTTATGCCTATCTACAAGACAGGCCAGAAAGAGGATCCAGGGAACTACAGGTCTATCAGCCTGACGTTAGTGCTGAGGAGGTTATAGAGCCGATCATAGAATCATAGAATCACTAGGTTGGAAGGGATCCACTGGGTCATCGAGTCCAACCATTCCTAACACTCCCTAAACCATGCCCCTCAGCACCTCGTCCACCCGCTCCTTAAACACCTCCAGGGAAGGTGACTCAGCCACCTCCCTGGGCAGCCTGTTCCATCTTGAAGGTTATCATGCAGTATCCTGCCTGAGAAACTGGCTACTACTGTCCTGGACAGGTGGTACCCTCTGCTGGGTTAAGACCTGGCTCGATGGCCAGGCCCAAAGAATGGTGGAAAATAGAGTTAAATCCAGCTGGAGGCAGATCACAAGTGATGTTCCCCAGGGCTCAGTGCTGATTGCAGTTCTGTTCAATATCTTTATCAATTACCTGGATGAGAGGATCGAATGCACCCTTAGCAAGTTTGCAGATGATGCTAAGCTGGGAGGAAGTGTTGATCTGTTGGAGGGTAGGGAGACTTTACAGAGAGATCTGAACAGGCTGGATTGATGGGCTGAGGTCAATGGGATGAGATTTAACAAGGCCAAGTGCAGAGTCCTGCACTTGAGATACAACAACTCTGTGCAGTGCTACAGGCTTAGGAAGAGTGGTTGGAAAGCTGCCTGGCAGAGAAAGACCTGGGGTGTTGGTTGACAGCAAGCTGAACGTGAGTCAGCACTGGCCCAGGTGGCCAAGAAGGACAAAAGCATGTTGGCTTTTATGAGAACCAGTGTGGCCAGCAGGACCAGGGAAGTGATCGTACCCCTGTATTTGGCAGTGGTGAGGCCGCACCTCAAATACTGTATTCAGTTCTGGGCCCCTCACTATAAGAGAGACATTGAGGTCCTGGAGCGTGTCCACAGAAGAGTGATGAAACTGGTGAGGGGGCTGGAGAACAATTCTTATGAGGAGCAGCTGAGGGAACTGGGGTTGCTTAGCCTGGAGAAGAGGAGGCTGCGGGGAGACCTTATTGGTCTCCACAGGAGGTTGCAGAGAGGTGAGTATTGGTCTCTTCTCTCAAGTGATAGGTGATAGGACAAGAGTCAGTGGTGTCAAGCTGTGTCAGGGGAAGTTTAGATTGGACATTAGGAAAAATTTCTTCACAGAAAGGGTTATCAAGCACAGGAATAGGCTGCCCACGGAGGCGGTTGAGTCACCATCCCTGGAGGTGTTTAAAAGGCAGGTAGATGAGATGCTGGAGGACATGGTTTAGTACGGTTGTAGACAAGATCTCGAAAGTCTTTTCCAACCTAATGATTCTATGATTCTGTGCAGCACTTAGAGGATAACCAGGTGATCAGGCTCATTCAGCATGGGTTTAAGAAAGGCAGGCCCTGCCTACCTAAACCGATCTCCAATTATGACAAGGTGACTAGCTTAGTGGATGAAGGAAAGCCTGTGTATGTTGTCTACCTAGACTTTAGTAAAGCTTTTAACACAGTTTTCCACAGCATTCTCCTGGAAAAACTGTCTGCTTATGGCTTGGAAGGTGTACAATTCACCGCATTAATAAAATGGCTGGATGGGCAGGCCCAAAGAGTTGCGGTGAATGGAGTTAAATCCATTTGGCAGCTGGTCACAAGTAGTGTTCCCCAGGGGTCAGTGCTGGGGCCGATGATTTTTAATACCTTTTTCAATTATCTGGATGAGCGCATCAAGTGCACCCTCAGTAAGTTTGCAGACAGCACCAAATTGGGCAGGAATATTGATGTGCTTGTGGGTGGGAAGGCTCTGCAGAGGGATCTGGACAGGCTTGATTAATGGGCTGAAGTCAATTGTATGAGGTTTAGCAAGGCCAAATTCTGAGTCACGCACTTGAGTCACAACAACCCCATGCCACGCTACAGGCTTGGGGAAGAGTGGATGGAAAGCTACCTGGAGCATGTGTAAAGAAGGGCAATGAAGCTGGTGAAGGGCCTGGAGACAAGTCTTATGAAGAACAGCTGAGGGAGCTGGGATCGTTTACTCTGGAGAAAAGGAGGCTGAGGGATGACCTTATCACTCTCTACAGCTACCTGAAAGGATATTGAAGCGAGGCAGATGCTGATCTCTTCTCCCAAGTAACAAGCAACAGGACCAGAGGAAATGGCCTCAAGTTGCATCAGTGGAGGTTTAGACTAGATATTAGATAAAATGTCTTCACTGAAAGAGTTGCCAAGAATTGGAACAGGCTGTCCAGGGAAGTGGTCAAGTAACCATCATTGGAGGTATTTAAAAGACATAGAGATCTGGCACTTATGGACATGATTTAGTGGTGAACTTGGCAGTGTTCAGTTTATGGTTATGCTTGATGCTCTTAAAGGTCTTTTCCAACTTAAATGATTCTATCTTATAGCTGAATGACAGCAGAAACACACTGCAGAGCAGCCTGCCTGCAACCTGGGCAGGGGTAGACACAGTGAGTGAGAGCCCTGTGGATTCCTGAGCTTACTAGAGGCTCCTGAATTTGTATAGGCTCAGGTCCCCTTTCCTCTCATTCTTCAAAGAAGAAGGTGTGCTTAAGAAAGTAAAACTTCACCCAAAGGACCAGGCCAGGTTGTGGCAGACCAGTGGCATTGCAAGTCTTGCCTTCTGGTTTAAGGGAGGATTGACGTTGTTTAAATCAAACTTCTGTGAAGCAGTAAGAAAAGTACCTTGTGGAGAACTGCCTTGCAATTGTGCAATTCAGTCATCTCTTAACAAGCTCTCCTCATGCCTCTTCTCCTGCTCCCACCACAGAAGAGAGTTGTGTGCAACTGGTTTTATTAGTTAGCAGGCTCCCCTTCTTATGATGTGCTGCACCTGAAATCCCACTTGTATTTTTGAAGCAAGCAATTAAAGCCAAATGTACTTGAATAAGCAGGGTCTGATGGAGACTATTATTCTATCAGTATAATGAAACAGCTTGCTAGACAGTAAGATGCTCAGACATTAACCAAATCCAAGGACAATACATGCTTGGGTGGCAAGCATATCCTCTGATGTGGGCACCCCCAGATAAATCGACTTTAACTTTGCTGAAACTGATCAGATTCTGGGGAGTCACTAAATCTGTCAGGAGCCAAAACAAGCAGGAAGGAAGTAAGACTGCTGCCTTTCGAGCACAGAGAAATAGTAATGATTGACAATTTCAACACTTTCCCTGTAGGGACTGAAATAATTAGCCAGTAATTATCAGGCACAATTTCCTTTTATGCAGAGGGACTAGGAGGTTACCTGCTTCAAGGACAGCAAATGCTTCCTTCGCGCAAAATCAAATCGAAAATGCCACTACTAACAGGCCAGTTCTAATAAAGACAGTGCTTCAACATCAGCCATTTGATGTACGTATTAGAAGCCACTCTGCAGTGCCATAACCAAATGTATTGCCCCTGGTTACCACTGTTACCGGCAGAGTTGGTTTCCCTGTACACTCCTCAGAGAGAAATGCAAACATAAACAGCAAAGTACAGATATAGGCAGAGAGAAAGATAAAGACACAAGCACTTACTTGATATTGTCAAGACATCCAGATTCAGGTTTCAATATGGCAGTATGATGAAACATTTTATAGAGAGCAATCCCAAGGAAGATGACATTAAGCTGCAATGGGGGGGGGAAGGAAAAAAAAGGGTTATGTGTAACAGCACAACAGGATGAGGAGAAAGTCATCTGTGTCTCTGTAACAGATGAGTTGCTGTAGGAAACTAGCTCTCGCTACAGTTTTGCAGCAACTGAATGATAGAAAATTGCCAAACATTTTACATGGTGAACCGGCTTGTAGACTGCAGGACTGGTGATGTCACAGTGGTACCAAAGCCAAGGTGCTGTGTATGTTACTGATACAGGGCTGATTCTAATACCAACTGTAGTGCTTTAAATGACATCATGGAAAATTAAGAATATTTGTCTCTTCTGTGTACAGTCATGAAAAGTCATTCCAAGCATCTTGCTTAGATGGCCCTGCTGTAACAAAGCAAAAAAAAAGCACCTTTTTTTCTGTGAATATATCTTTTAAATACAGTGTAATGGAGGACATGGGTAGGGAAATCACGACTGCTGAAGATGCTTAGAAAAATATAAAATTGCAAAATAAAAAGGAAAGAGAGTTTGATTTGTCCTGGAAAAGATGTAATGATGTTTCAATGTCTCAGTGTTAACAAGGTTGCCAATTCCCAGAAAGTAGTTCCCTCAAAAGCCCAGGCCAGGGTTTGAAACATAATGGCAATATATATTTTTATGAATGAACTGATTAAGGTGGAAAAAAACCCCAACAGTTGTAGCTGGTAGTGTGGCTCCCTCCTTGATGTGGAAGGGTGCTGAAACAGCCTTGAGCTGCAGGAGTAGAAGCAGGGACAATATTTATACTGAAGTTTTGATGAAGCACCCAGTTTGCTGTGTTAGACAAGCTGTAGTCAATTCAAAACAAAAGATGGTTTATTTAAGGCATGTTTTAGCCATTAAAGTATAAGGAAACTCCAGCTGCTTCTGAAGTTGGGTTTTCTACCTTGTTGCTGTATTAGCTGATATGCTGGCAATGTGCTAACCATGAAGTTAGATGAGCTTGAATCTCTTCTGGGAAGGAAAAACACCCATCAATTCTCTCTTCCAGTACAGACTTTATTTCATTCCCCCCATTCCAGATTTCCCTTTTTTTGCTTGATCAATGCAAAACTTCTCTCTGGAATTCAAAAGTCAGGGGGTAGAGAGTGGCATGAAAATAGAGTTTGGCACTTCTGTATGGCCAACGGTAGAAAACAAACTCTGCAAATGCCCACTCTGAAGCTCCCCAGTACATTTTGATCAAGTATTTTGCAATGCCAAGAGCCTTTCGCAATAAGAGTCTAATTGTTTGTGCCAGGTGGGGTCAAAAGACAACATGCCTTTCTCAAATTAATCTCTGTAAATTAAAGGTAAAGAATAAAGGGACAGCAAAAGTTTTATTTCTTGACCTGAGAGATAGAGTAGTTAATTAGGAGTTCTTACCATTATTATCAAGGTTGCTGGTCCTATGAAGCTCCAAATGAAGTAGGTGTCAAGTCGGAGCCAACATCTGTAATGAAACACAGGGGAAAGAAGGTATTCAAGGACTGCACCCAGGACATACATCAAGAATGAGCGAGTGACAGAGAAGAATGTGAGCTGCAAGACACATCAGTAGGAGACAGGAAATATTACATTGCTTGTTCATTTAAATGCTGAATTATGTGCCCAATTTCTGACAGCACTATTGATGTAGTAAGATAATTACCTTTGGAGGAAGCAGGGATAAAATGGCACAAGGCCTAGTTGATAAGGCTTTCTGCATCTGCTGGAAAAAAACTTAAAACTGTGGGGGATTTTTAAGGTAGGGGTCCAGTAAGCATCCATGGAGCTTCTTTGCTTTATGCTTCTTTTCCCTCTCTGCCTCTGATGCAATGCAAGTTGTCTGTCAACTGTCAAATGAAATGACATTTCTCTGGCAAGCAGATCAGAGCAAATTTGGTGCAAACAGGAAGAACGATTTGGATAGCAGAAGGCTGAGGTTTAATTAGGTTCAGGAACTTCCCATTTAGAGCATTTTATTTCCCTGAACCTCCAGAGTGTTTTGTTTCCACTAATGTTTCAAGTGTTGCATATGGTCTGCGCTATTGCATGAAGTTGATTCATGGCCTAAAACTAAATTATTAATCGCTTAATTTCAACTGCATTTAATACTCCCCACATTTTTTAAGGCCTCTGGGAAACTACATTTCCATTCTTACTCCATTTCAGGTGACAGGAAGATAAAATGGAAGTGACTGGTTACAAGACAGACAAATATAAATTCCAAGACAGTTTCATACGATGATTAAAACAATAATATCTTGTCGTGTTTGCAAATCACAGCTGCGTTTATACATAGAGGACTAAGAAAGTGTAAAACTCCTCTTACACTAAACATCCAAAGGAATTTCATAATTAGGCAAGTGACAGGAAGTGTATACATGAATTTATCATGGTGGAAGAGATAGCAGTTCTCACAAATGACAGCTCCAGTGCACGTACTGAATGTTTTTTCCCTTCCAAAGGACTTTGCAATAGGCAGAAAGGTCTGTGCCAGAAGCGCCATAGAAGAGATCAGCAGGAGCCACCTGCTGAGAGAATAAAACAAGCCCTAAATCTCTACGACTGAGAGAAGCCAAGATATGGATAAATTCAAAGATGTAGATAAAGCTTCTCACTTCCCTCCCTGACCATATAAATTTCAGGTCTTGTCAGTGTTGAGGATGTATCAAGATATATATGGTCATACTATTTGCCACAAATTAAAATACTGTCACTCCTGTGAATGGCACTCCTGTGCTGCCTCTGCAGCTGTTCATCTAAAATCTTCATGTGGCAGCATCAAAATCTTAATGGAAGAGGCAAGCAGAGGCTTTCGGAGCGATTACAGGGAAATCTTGTTTCCTTTGCAAGTGCTGAAGTTCAAGGTGATTTAGATGCAGCTGGTAATGGAACAACACGAGTGACTAGGAACTATTTGAATCTGATTTCCTATAGGAAGGGGTTTATGCGATCATGACATCTGTGCATCACCCATAATAACATCTGAAATCTTGCTCAATTGCAACTAGATTTGACAAAGGAATAGAGGTTTCAAAGATAATGAGGTCCCTGTAAAAAGTCTTCTCCCCATCCCTGAAAAAACACGTCTGCATGGCAGCAGCTCACTCATTACATGACATTTGAGAGTTTCTATCTATCCCAGCCCACAGTAAAAAATATAACTAGTGCTTATGCCTCAGCTGCCACCTATGAATCAGGAACATGCAGCCGCACAACTTTTTTCTAGCAATAATAAGGTCATTGGTGAGTGGGAGAGAACTGAGAGGGTTGGGTTTTTTCTTTAAAATTAAAACATTCTGAACTCTTTCATCAGTTTAACATTCAAAACATACTGAGCCCCTGGACTTGGGAGCACAATGTATTTTAATTGCCAAGAAACTTGGTTTTCTGTCAGCACAAAGAGCAAGCCAGCTCTTAGAAAGCTCACAGAAGAGAAAAGACATTAAACCCTCTCTTTACTCCTTAAAGCATGATGGCCGTCTGTGTGGTCACATTGGATGCAGCTGGTTTTGAATGCATATAGATTGGGACATGGGGAAAACTGGTAAAAGCTGAAATACAGCATGAGGGAAAAAGCTGTGCCAGGCTGAGCAAAGAAGCATGAAAAAATTGGTTCCATTTCCAGCCAGCCAAATGGATGAAATTTTCCACCCTATTCCCCTAAAGTATCTGTCTCTCTGGTTGTAGAGCACAATTCAGTTACAAAAGATGGATGTGGTTGATGGGAAACAACTGGGGAGACAGGTCCTGTCCTTAGGATAAGCTGGGAAGAGGCGTGGAGCAAAAAAGTCTTCTTCCAATGAGAGACAGCTTCACCTAAGCAAAGGTATAGCTTGCAAAAACCAGAGAAGGCTTTCTTTTGCCTCTCTGCATGCTTTGAAGAACATGATGCCATTTTTGATTTGTTTTAACAGAAAAATCGCCTTTCAATGAAACCGCGTATGACACTTAGTCTTGGACAACTAAATGGAAAGCTACAGGCCTGCCTCTAACCCACAGAAGGACTTAAAAAAGCTGGTTTTTTATGGTCATCAGGGAGAGATGCAATGTTGAACCTGTCCTCATTAAAAATGCAAATTAAGAACAAAACATCAAAACACAGGCATCCCGCCAATTGTGTTGAGGAGTTGTAAACTGCTAATCAGACAAGTACCACATGAGCTTTTCTTCCCTTAAAAGACAAAAAAACACATGCACAATGAGGTGCATAAATAAGCTCCTTAGAACAAGGAAGCAATCAGGCAACTCACTTCCCAAAGTTGCTAATTGTGGGCTGCTGAGTTACTTCTGACCCCCCATGCACAGCTGCACCATGAACACTGACTTGACGCATTACAAGCCTAGATTCCACTGCCATTAAGCAAACGAGCTGATTCAAGACTCAGTGCAACACAGAAGAAATTATTTGAAAGTCTGTGGATGCAGGGAATGCTGCTCAAAATCCCGTTGCTTCTTCCAAGAGTCACTCCAGTGTATTCAGTGCTTGTAACAAGCTCTGTGGCATTGGCTTCCTTTCCTTTCCTTTACTTGCTCATTTACTCCTTTTCCACAGTGACAAGTCTCTATATTCACCTGAATCTCTTCCCAAGTAATAAAGACTACAAAGAGTTTACTCTATTTTCTGCATGAAGAGAAATCAAATACTAAACTATCCCTGGGGTGCACTAAATATAACCAATAAACAATCATTAGCCGCCATTGGACCATAAAATTTGAAGAACCCTAAACATATCATGTTGTTCATGGGAGCTCAGTGGTTTGTTTCACATAGCTATACAGCGTCTATGTCAGGGTGTGGTAATAGGATATGTACACGCAAGACATGCCTTTCAAGGGTCCAATACAGGTTATGCTTAAAGCAGTCTAGCATCCACATTGCTCATGCCTCTTCGTTCAAATAACCAACACAAATACTGAAAATAAAAGAAAAGCCACCCAAGACAGATTGTATTGCTAGAATCTATTTTCCAAGCAACATTAACAGGCATAAAATGTCAGCGGCTGGCTCATGGAGTTGGAGGCAATGTACACTTGGGCTATCATTTTGCTTTCTGATGGATGGATTGCTTACCATGTATATCCTGCTCATAGCATACCAAAAGGGGAAAGTGGGGAGAGAAACAATAGAGAGATTCCTGTCATGATGGATTTGGTCATTAGTGGATGAACATACAGAATCACAGAATGGCAGGGTTGGAAGGGACCTTTGGAGATCATGCAGTCCAACTTCCCTGCTGAAGGAGATCCACCTACAACAGGTTGCACAGAATGTGTCCAGGTGGGTTTTGAATATCTCCAGAGAGGGAGATACCACAACCTATCTGGACAGCCTGTTCAGTGCTCTGTCACCCTCAATGTATAGCAGTCTTTCCTCACGTCCAGGTTGAACTCCTTGTGTTCCAGTTTGTGCCCACTGACCTTTGTCCTGTTGCAGGGCAACATTCAACAGAGTCTGGCCCCATCCTCTTGATAACTGTCCTTTAGGCACTCATAAGCATTGATAAGATCTCCTCTCAGCCTTCCCTTCTCCAGGCTAAACAGACCCAGGTCTCTCAGCCTTTCCTCATGTGATGCTCTACCCCCCTAACCATCTTCATAGCCCTCCACTGGACTCTCTCCAGTAGTTCCTGCAAGTATATTTTCTGCAGAATATTGAACTGTTCAAAGTATAGCTGCTTTCCTTCGAGATTTGTAAGAGGCATTGATATGAAACCCAGAATGGTATGGGAATACGCATTAGCTTCTTGCTGACTGCAAATGCTATTTTCCTTCTGCATTTCAGAGCTTTGTTCACCATAATGCTCAACATCCTATCCAGCCAGAGGATGAATGGATTTAGTTAATGTACAGAACAAGGAAAATGATGTAACTTTCAAAAACTGCAATGCAATCCCAATATCTTCTTTTTTTTTGCAGCAAAACTTGAGACATGGCCATTTGAGACTCAGCCGCTGAAGATCTGGCCAGAGAGAAACGGACATTTTGAAGTTAATGTAAGCATTGCCAGAATCATTTCGGCAACGTTGGGGGACCACATTGTCTGCACTGGAGCTTCCTACTTTTTACCTTTACTTTACAAATTATAATCAGAACAAGATGAGACGCAACATTTCTAATTTATCTGAGGGAAAGGGACAAACATGAACAGTCCCTGCTGGCCTCAATGGGATGATCTTTTAATGGAATCACTACACTTCTGCTTGGTTATCAGAGCAAATTAATCTCCTAATATGAGTGGTCTGAACTGCTCTTAAAAAAATAGTAAAACGAAAAGGATCAATTCCAATCCTTGGAAAAATTAAGCATAGGAGAGAACCTTTGCTGGGCCACTACTCCAAAACACCAACATGAATACTAGGACATTGGACATTTCAGAATATCACAAGCACCAGGTGATGTGGAAATAAACAGAGAGAGGAACAACTGCCTGTTTCTAGCTATGTAATCTGGGCGTATGTTACAGCAGGGTTGGATTTAGAAAGGAAAATGAAATAAAGAAAACCTACAATGGGTGTCTAAGGAAATCATTCTGAGACATATGAATGGTGGCACCAAATGCCAGGCAAAAAACAAATAACACTAACAGCTCCATAAGTCCTGCTTAAACAAATGCAATGAATAATGGAGGAAAGCGAGTAATATATTCCAGAGGATGTTTTACAAAACCCAGCAAAACCAAGCAACTTCTTGCAATCAAATTATGTATGCCTGGCATATAGTTTACTACAAATTCTAATCAGTTCTACCCTTCTAATAACATTATACAGAAAAACACACATCATTATCCATCAAGCAGATGGAGCATGATAGTCATACAAAACATATTGTAAGTTTTTTATTTTCCACTATGAGAATGTGATAAAATTATGCACTCTGGAATTAGAGATTATAAATAAATATTTTAGGCTATGCAAATCTCTGTAAATACTTCTTTCCAAAGTATTATATACACGTTTAATCATTAAAAATACTATTTTTTCTGTGGGGAGGGAGAGAGATTTTACTAGCAGATACATAGGAATACTCTCTCATCAGCACAAAGTTTTGTTGCTCACCTCCAATAATTTCAATCAAACTTTTTTCTCTCATGTCATGGCAACATTTGGGGAGCCAAGGCCTGTTGCGAAAAGGTAACGTATCCCATGGAATATGTTTATTTTGCTGTGCTTCAGGAAGTTCCATATATTCATTTAACAGGAGTGGAAACATTTCAGCAAGGCAAAGGTGCCGTGGGGCTTAATGGGAGCTGTGGTTAAGTGCTGTATGTGCCTGCTCTCTACACCCAGCTTGCTGCATCCTGCTGTCTCCCACAACCTACATTGGTTCACTGGTTGTCTCTACAGAGCATCATGAGGGACTCTGGCAAAGATGAGGGCAGATGCAAAGCAACTGCTGTCTCGTGTTCAAAGCGATACCCTGAACTTGGTGATGTCCTTTTACTATGGCAGAATGAAGACACATTTTTAACACCCAGCGGTTACAGAGCACTGTAAAATAATGCAGTTAGTGAAAGCTTTCATCACAAACTAGCTGCAAAGCTGTGTTTTCTTGGTAGGTAGCCCAAAATGTTGAAAGAGAATTCAAAAGGATCACTCTGGTGCTGCAAACTCTTCAGTGGTAACACTACAGAAGCTACAGGGCGAACAGCATGGAAGACAACCACTAAAACACCAGGCTGTGAACTGGACTGGTGAGGTCACAGTTCCAGCTATGGCAGATGTGTGGTAGCATCTCAGCCAGCTTTCCAGGGAGCCAGACTCATGGCCCTTCAGCTATAACATGTTTGAAGCTCACTCTGCCCCATGTAGGCCACTGTGAAGAGACAGGTCTTCTATAGAAACACCACAGTAAGAATAAATTTGTTTAAACAGACAACAGAATGTTTCAATACAATACATGATTCAATGTCACTTATATAAGTGGGGATATGAACAGAGGAGTTGGCTGGAGCAGAAAGCAGGTGGCAGCTGATGGAAGCAGTCTTCTTCAGAAACTGTAATTAGTTGTTGTGTTACTTTTTGTTTGCCCTCTAGGCCTGTCAATGTCAGTCAAACTACTTTGGATAAATTGGTAGAGATCCTTGAAAACTCACTCCTTCCTACCTTTATCTGTGTGGTTTATTTCCCTTCTGCAAAGTGTGACATTTGTACAAAATCAGGTTGCTATTCTCCTATTCATGGAAGGAACATGATGCAAATATCCAGACAGGGTTCAAGCCTACCCTCTGGCATGGTAATGGATCATGAGCAGCTCCACTGCTCTACAAATTTCCTTTTGCAAAGAATCAGGTTCATATATACCAATAAGGTTTCAGGAAAAATGTTTGCAGTTGAATTTAACAGAATATCAACTGCTGCCATGGCATGACCAGACATGCTAAAAACAAGCTTTAGAACTGCCACTGGCTCATTGCTACGTATGCCTTCAGACTGAGCCCTTAACTCAGTTAAAATGATAAGGGAAATTTGGAAAAAAAAAAAAAAGTCAATAAAAAGACATTGTTAGTGCTATTGCAACAAAGCTGACAAACAAAATCAAAGGCTCAATTTTCCCTTTGTTTTCCATTAGACGGTGTTGCATGATCATCTAAATTGTGCTTTGATACCAGCTTCAGCAATGTTGAAAACATTTAGGAACATTCATAATGATAAATGATGTAGCCGTTCCAATTTGCAAAGGGTCTAATGCACTCCACAGTCACCACCTATTTTACTTGCAGGTTCCGTTAATTTCATAGAACACTTAAAAAAGTAGAAGAAGAGCACAATGTTTCAGCATTGAAATGAGAAACACTCTTCGGTTAGAGAAGAAAGATGACCCTGCTAATACAGTGCCAGACCAAGACTGGGGACAGCCATCTCTGTCAATGTTATGCACTGATGAGACAAAACTTTCCCCAAGTGACTTCCCCAATAAAATACTTTTGCAAATCATTTCCTGGTGGGGAATTTGTCCTCTATCATCATAGATTGGGTTGGAGACACAGAGATAAGACGTGCCTCCTAGCTGAGCTCTGCCTGCACAAGCCTCCTTTACCCAACAGGTCCCTGGGCTCTTCACTTTCCTTTGTTGCCCCCCCCCCCATCCCTCTTGACCAGGTCCAAGCACTGCCAAGCCCCACTCACACTTTGTCTGTGCCGTAGCTCCGATAGTCCACTGCTGCTGATACAGCCACAATCAGTGCAGGCATGCCATAGCCAACCAAATAGAAGTACTTCCTCCGGGAGTGTTCGCTCTCGAAAACCTCCACTAACATGATGTAGAGTTGCACCCCTTCCAGGAACATCCAGGTGAAAGCCGACAAGAAGAAAAAATGCAGAAGGGCAGCAAAGACAGCACAGGCAATCTGTGTGCAGATTGACAAGAGGAAGAGAAGGCATTTGTACGAGGCTGAATTAATGCAACAGTCAGGATTACTCCTACTGGGAGGTTTAATAAGAATGAGAGAGTTCTTATCTTCCCTTCTCCAAAGGAAGAACTTTTTTTTCACTTGGAAAATGGGTGTGAACTACTTTGAAATAGACACAACTCTGCATATATAAATTATATTCAAATATACAGAGGTAGGTATGTACATAATCTGGCAAATAAACTTATAAAGATGTACATAGTATAAACATATTTTTACAATCTGCTTGTTAAACATACACATGTACACCATTACAAATGACACATATACAGCCTCTGAACAACCAGGGGCCCAACCCTGTGAGCGACTCATGCACAGAACTAAGGCAGCACCACACAGTCAAACATCCCATACGCACTGGGATGAGAGCCTGTTGCAGAAGCAGGAAGCACTTTGCCTCTTACCGGCTGGTCAGTCCGGTTGATGCCAATGAGGAAGAGAAGTTCTGCCACAAATAGGCTGATGCACAAGTTCTTGTGAATTGTGTTGCGGTCACTCTGCAGCCCATGGAAGAAGCAGAAGGTGAAGATGCAGATCAGGAGGCAGACCAGTGAGAGCAGGATGCCAACCCACGTGATAAAGTCCAGAAGTAGGTCATGGACTGCATCACTGTGCTGGAGGTGAAACAAACACACACACAAAATCATCGGTCACATGATGCAGGACTTCTAATTCATATCAGACACAGACTGAGGTTCTCTGAGAGCCTTCCCCAAATACTTGTATCCACTCACTAAGCTGTGGTGCAAGAGACGAGTAGCAGAAAGACTAAATGGACTTAGACGTAAATGCTGCATCAAGAAAGCTGCACCTGAAACACAGACTCCAAAGTGTCTGGCAAATTGCAGGTGCCCTGAAGAGACTCAGACACCGAGACAGACTAGAAACAATGAAGCTGTTGTTGAATACAACAACATATGTTGATGTCATAGAGCTAGCCTTGTGTTCAGCTCCATCTTTCACAAATGCAGCAAAGGAATGGATGCACACTATAAGAAAACATCAAACACTGTGATTCCAGGGCAAAAATGTTTCATGCTAACAACTAATGGAGATTACATTAAAACCACTTACCAAAAGTGAAAAATCCCTCTTTTTATTTTCAAAGAGACATATGAGCTTGGAGGCTTCGCACAGAAAGAGATTGCTTAAATGTTTTGGTTTATTCTTTTTTCACCAGGGAAGGAGAAATAAAATTTGCTTTTTCTTTTTCAAACCCTGAAGCTATATTTTAAAACTCCTGGGAAGTCAGACTGATCCCTGGAATGCTACCCAGAAAAAACTACAGACCTTTTAATGTGAATTTGCTTTTAAATTGTAACAGAACTGTGATTTTAAGACAGCCTGGAAAGTAGTGATTTCCTATGATGAACTTGTTATGTGGTTTTACCCTAAAGCCATGCAAACATTGCAGCTGCAAAGACAGGCAACCCAGCAACAAAGTTTTGTGAGGGTGATATAGATGTGCCTTGAGTCCGCTGATAAAACACTAAGTAAAGCTCCTGGGCTGTACACTGCATGTCTCTCCCAGGAAGAGGAGGGAAGTGCTAGGACCCTGACACTGAGAGATTCCCACCACTTTATTTCCTATTCAGGCTGTAAAATTCGCCAATAACTCCCCAAGTTTCCATCAGATGTGACAAGATTAGAGATATCATTACTTACTAAAATGTAACTAAGAAATGAGAAATACATGGTGAAATGGCTGCTCAGGCGTAAGTGGTTAGAGTCAATAAGCAAAGAGAAAGATTGGCTGCACACATCTGAGGGCATTCCAAAAAGACCAGAGATGTTTGAAACCTAACTTTGTGGTCCACCAGGTTGTGTTTTAAGTGGTTTTCACATTCCCTCCACATCAAGCACTTTGATGACTGGCATTACATAGGCTGGCAAATACAACAGTGTCACACTTCAAAAGCCAGGACAAATTGGAAATATTTTCCTTCCCGTGGGATAAAAGCTTATGACAGATGGAAGGAAAAGGTGATTAATGTATCCATTTTCTTTGTCTGCTTGCCAATGATAAAGTCACATCAAATGTCAGGCTTTTCCTGATATACACTCTGCTATGTCAGCACCAGTGAGAAACAAATCTTTCAGCTCTTTTGCTTTATCAGCATGAGTGATAGGCATCAAATGATAATGAAGGATGGGGAGTGACTCTCCCCTCCATCTTTTCCATGCTGGAAATTTAGTCTCCAGAGATTCCTGGAGGTGGAGAGATGAGGGCTCCTTTCTCCAAATGGCCTTGCAGCTTTTCCTGAACATTTTCAATATCTAAGGAACTAGGGAATCACAAGTCCAACAGAGAGGCAAGAAATCATTGTGTGCTTACTGTAGATCATAACAGAAATGCCTATTCCAGCCTGCAATTCCAGCAGCACCCACGAAACTGAGAAGAGGAAGTGCAGGTCATTTTCCTGGTGGCCATACATTACTTTATCTCAGTGTCATTCCAGCTCATCCACCCATCTTTAATCAGTGTAAAAATCGTTAATGCAAACCTTGAACCTTGCAAATCATTCTTTCTTTCACCTGAGGCTCCTGAAGAAAGGCAGGAGGACATTTCCCTGAGCAGCCCTCTCCACTCACCTGATTAGATTCTCCTAATGGGCTGAAGTGAACAGGAGTTCATGGGCTAAGCAAGAGGGGCAAGGCAGCTAACATGGGCAGATGCAAGGAGACTTTGCAGATCAGGCAGATTTGATCAGATGCATCTATCCAGATACAGTCAATGGGACAGATTCATCTATCTTAAGATAAAGTTAGCCTGGCACAGGGAAAGCTCTCTGAGGGCTTCTTTCACCATGTGAGTTGAATCTCACAGGCCTCAGCTCCTGTATCTCTATCACAAAACCATAACAATGCTGACTTTAAGATACAATGCAGGAATTAGGGATGGTTTTGCTCGGGATCTTGCCATATAGGTTCACAGCTTTCCTTAGGGAAGGATTGCTTGCCCACAAAGCTTAGCATGCTTAGTAAGAATCACAGACTTAATCGCTGTATTATTATCACTCTTACTACTCTTCTTTTTAATATTAATCCTAATGATAATACTGATTTTATGCATATACCCATCCCTGGAGTGCTAGGAAACAACCATAAAAACAACTTCTCCATAATTACAACCTCTCTCCCCAAATTCAACAAACTCACAAAAGAACAAAAAAGAAGGTATTAAAAACAATAAAACAGGGACAAGAGTAGTTTAAAAACACCTCAAGGGGGGAAATATAAATTTGTAGTTTTTCTAGTAAAGTCCACGAGAAGAAGTCAGCTGGATTTCAAAGGCTGGGTACACTCTTTCTTGTTTGGGATGACCAATTTCAGTTGTCATAGTTGTCAAGACTCCTTTGGGTCAAGGAGGAGTTGCTAAGCACTGGCACCCTTTCCTTGGCAGTGCCAACTGCCCCCAGACCAGGCACATCCAGAGCTTTTACACTAGCAAGTCCAATAAGGAAATTTGCCTTGCAGGAGACTGACTCTTCTAAAATACTGTGCTGCTACAGGCCACAAAGCAGAATAATATGGGAAAAGAAGAAATCATGGTAATCACTTTTCAAAGCCATGAGTATATCCTTGCCATCACACAATCCAATATTGGACAATTTCCTAACAGCATCAATCAAACACCTCCTTGCCCAAATGCACCATGGCTGTTAAGACTGGTGCTACATAGCCCAGCACGCAAACCACTGAGCTTTGTTACTATTAAGCTATGCTAGCTTTACAAGTAAGCTGACACACAGATTATTTTCAACACAGGAACAACTTATTGAGTAACTGAAAGAAATAAAATAATCCAACTCAGTGAAAGGGTTCCTATATTAAGTACATTTTACATTTATGCTTTAGGCATGAGTCTGACCCAAAGCCCAGTGAAAGATTTCCCTGGCTTTGGAATAAAGCACCACTTTTGCTCTGGTGGGGCCCAAAGCAGCAGGAGGAGAGCACTGACGGAAACCTACACAGGAGGAGTTACAGGACCCCTGATAGCAACCACAGCAGGGTGAACAGGCAGTCTAGATATTATCCAGGCTGGGAAAATCAATGAGCAGCTCTGGCAGTGCCTGTACACCAGAGTTGAGCTAATAAAAACAGATCCCAGGGAATGTCAGTGTATGACAGAATGGCTCTCCCTGAGATGAACAGCCATTTCATCTCTTATTAAAAATATCAGTAGAAGAAAGCAGCAGCCAAACTGAGCTGCCAGCAGCAAAGAATGCATTCTTTTGCCTAATCTGTCCCTCCAGGAATGGAAGGAGTAATATGTTTGAGGGTGAAGGAATAAGCAAGCAGTAAATAAAACACAGTATCACTGACTCGTTCAGATGTGACCACTTGGCGCCTGGTGGGAGCTGGCAGTGTGCTGGGCTGGGCATAGACCCAAATGGGACAGGTTTGAACTTCTGTGCATCGCTGATGCTGCTCCTCAGGTTTGTAGCTATCTGGGGCTGTAAAGGCTCGCTCTGCCCTTTTTTCCTCATCACTTTTGAGAAAAGATTACTGCTATGACCTGGCTGTAATGCTTTGTGGCTAAGTGCAAACATAAGAGTGAAGTAATTTTGTAGATAGGCCAAAAGCATCAGCTGGGCTGTTTGGACTGGGAGGAAACCCCAAGGGCTTCCGCGGTGCATCTGGGCTAGCTAATGGCATCACTTGCAGTGGCTATGCAGGTATGAGAGGTTTCAAGGGGGGTTCCCTGCTCTGCGGCTAAGAGGGATATGCTGGGAGGATACCTCTACTTCAGCACCTGTCCTCTCCCTTTTCCCCGAGGATGCACCAAGGGAGGCAGGCAGCTCTGCTCCACAGCAAATAACGGCACTCACAGACATGGTACACATCCTCTCTGTGCTCTGCAAAAGTGATACTGACATGGGCACCAGCAGGTCCTAACCTAGGAATAAAAAAAGCATAATTCCCACTTGAAGCCCCTGTGCAACATCACTGTCTTCCAACTAGGGCCATTTAAAATAAAGCTAAGATCCCTGAGCACTTCTACAAGGTGGTTTAACCACCTTTCCTCTCCTTGCTTTAGTCCTCAAAGCTACCCTTGTATTCTGCATGGGCCACACAGATCATCTTCCTCCTCCTCTGCCTTCTTCTGCAAGATGAAGGCCTCTTAGCCTTGCAGAACTTGTAGAACCCTTGTAGAACTTCCCCCCAGAATGCTACAGCCTTTCAGTGACTGCCAGAAGTGTCCAGCACAAGCTGCAGAAATCCTCATGGCCAGAACAAAGTGATATGGGGGCAGATGTGCACAGAGAAATAGGTCAAGATCTCAACTCATCATGTGTTACAAATAGTACTGGGGATACGGCATGTGGCAAGAACCCAGTGTTGCCGTCATACTCATTGATGTCACAGCAACTTAGATGCAGTTGAGGTGAGATTCAGTCATGGAGAGGAGGAGAGGCTTGGGACACTAACTGCATCCATCATCCTGCCCTTCTGTGCTGGCTGGACTTAGAAAAGTTGGTGCAGCTCTGCTTACTCAATAAGGCATCTCCAATATGAGAAATGAGCTATAGAGGCTGTGCCAAACTCAGTGTAGACATCTATTCAGCCAAGCTGTCAGCTTTTTAATTTGAGTTCACGGAAAAAATCTGGTCAGAGTACCATCAGCTTCTGCTGTCACACCGATGGTCTTACTCAGGCTGCTGTCAAGAGACAGCTGCGACATTGCTCCACCACAACACAGTCCCTGCTTTGATTTTGATCCCTGCGTTCACCCTGCTCTCAGCCAGAAAGGAAGGGGGCACCAAGAAACAGGGCAAGGCTTGCCCTTGCACAATTAAGTCACTTCCAAATGCGAGTGACTTGAATTGTGCATTTTAGGATAGAGGACAGGAGGGCAATGTCTCCATGCTCTGCAGCACAGCTCCTTACTGTGCAACTAGCCCTGGCTCACAGATCAGAGAGTCAAGAAGGGTAATGCTGAGCAAATAGGTACCTGTTGAACTGGAGGGAAGACAAGTCATGGCTAGTAAGTTGCTTGTACTTATATTTTTGATACCTGTAAGCGCTGAGCTAAGAAACTGCAAATTCAAGGGCTCAGAGAACATAGGCGCAGATTACTTGACCTAATAGGTATATTTAACCAAAGGTATACCCAAATGTGCTGTTTACAACTCCTTATTCTCGGAGTTCATCAAAGTCACAGATTACTGCTCCTAACACAAGCTCAGATACTGCTGCATTTTGAATTTTAAAATCTCATTGAAAACAAGAACATTCAGTAAGTTTTCTGCTTAATTAAAACAGTTATTATTTAAAAACTACTAAAATTTCAGTAATTTAATTCTGTAGCTGGGGTGTTTTTACAGTCTTGCACCCACTTCTGCTTTCATTCACTGCTGTTCAACACCAATATTATATACCAAATATCTGAAATGGCTGTATTGCTTTGGGCAATGGATCACTGCATTCCATTTAGACTTTAAACATTTTTATTCCTTTCTCTCCTTAGCTTGCCCTATGCTTCCATTCCCCAAACAATTAGTACAGTGTAATATGTTTGTGGTATAGAATAACATCTGAAACCTTCCGACGAATTGCTATAGTTAAAACACCTTTCCTTTCCCCCCTCTTTCTCTCTTGCTTTATTTTTTTATTTATTTTTAAAAGAAGAGTAAGCTCTGGCATTCACTACATACTGATAAGCAACATTTATCTACCCTGAGGTAACTTTGCTTATTCTGCTTTCGGTGTTTTTTTAATTGCATTTTCTCACTAGCTCTGAACATTTTTCTGGCTGCACGTTTATCCCATGGTACATTTAAGATGCATCTGCTATAATTAATATGATGCAAAGTGCAAGCTTATATAAAAAACAGCCAAGAAATTTTGAACACTTCTGCAGCAATTATATAGCTGGAACGCCTTACTTAACTACGGGCTTTCTCACATGGCATGGGAACCACCTCGTTTTCATAGCATTTAAAGGTCATAACAAATATCCTACGGATTCAAACAGTAGATGAATATTTAGCATAGGTCTCATCTGTGTTAAACATATGTAATAATTTAATAAAATATCTATGAGACTTTTCCCATAACACAGGCGAAATGGACTTATTAGCTGATGAAAACATTGATATGTTTCCAAGTCCTTTTGTTTCCAAGTTCCCTTGGGAAACAGTGCTGAAGGGCAGAAAGGTCCAGGAAGGCTGGGCATATTTCAATAAAAAAGTCTTAAAGGCATAGGAGCAGGCTGCCCCCACGCGCTGCAAGACGAACCAGAGCGGAAGGTGAACGGCCTGGCTGAACACGGAGCTTTTACTGGGACTCAGGTTCACTTATCACTTTTGGAAGAAGGGGCAGGCAACTCAAAAAGAGTACAAGGATCTTGTTAGGTTATGCAGAGAGGAAAGTAGAAAGGCAAAAGCCCAGATAGAACTCAATCTGGCCACCATTGCAAGAGAAAACAAAAATGTTTTTACAAATGTATTAACAATAAAAAGAGAGCCCAGGAGAATCTTCATTCTTTATTGGAAATATAGAGGAACATTGCCACTAAGGATGAGGAAAAGACTGAGGTACTTAATGCATTCTTTGCCTTAGTCTTTAATAGTCAGACAAGTTAATGACAGAGTATTCAGCCCCCTGAGCTGGAAGACAGAGATCACAGAATCACAGAATCACCAGGTTGGAAAGGACCCACTGGATCATCGAGTCCAACCATTCCTAACACCCCCTAAACCATGTCCCTAAGCACTTCATCCACCCGTTCCTCAAACACCTCCAGGGAAGGCGACTCGACCACCTCCCTGGGCAGCCTGTTCCAGTACCCAATGACTCTTACTGTGAAGAATTTTTTTCTGATATCCAACCTGAACCTCCCCTGGTGGAGCTTCAGGCCATTCCCTCTTGTCCTGTCCCCTGTCACTTGGGAGAAGAGGCCAGCTCCCTCCTCTCCACAACCTCCTTTCAGGTAGTTGTAGAGAGTAATAAGGTCTCCCCTCAGCCTCCTCTTCTCCAGGCTAAACAACCCCAGCTCCCTCAGCCGCTCCTCGTAAGGCTTGTTCTCCAGCCCCCTCACCAGCTTCGTTGCTCTTCTCTGGACACGCTCCAGAGCCTCAACATCCTTCTTGTGGTGAGGGGCCCAGAACTGAACACAGTATTCGAGGTGCGGTCTTACCAGTGCCGAGTACAGAGGGAGAATAACCTCCCTGGACCTGCTGGTGACCCCATTTCTGATACAAGCCAAGATGCCATTGGCTTTCTTGGCCACCTGGGCACATTGCTGGCTCATGTTCAGTCGGCTGTCAACCAACACCCCCAGGTCCTTCTCTTCCGTGCAGCTCTCCAGCCACTCTTCCCCCAGTCTGTAGCACTGCATAGGGTTGTTGTGCCCCAAGTGCAGGACCCGGCATTTGGTCTTGCTAAACCTCATCCCATTGGCCTCAGCCCAGCGGTCCAGCCTGTTCAGACCCCTCTGCAGAGCCTCCCTACCCTCCAGCAGATCCACACTTCCTCCCAGCTTAGTGTCATCTGCAAACTTGCTGAGGGGGCACTCAATGCCTTCATCCAGGTCATTGATAAAGACATTGAACAGGGCTGGACCCAGTCCTGAGCCCTGAGGAACCCCACTTGTGACTGGCCTCCAGCTGGAGTTAACTCCATTGACCACCACTCTCTGGGCCCGGCCATCCAACCAGTTTTCAACCCAGGAGAGTGTGCGCCTGTCCAGGCCAGAGGCTGACAGTTTCTGAAGCAGAATGCTGTGAGAAACTGTGTCAAAGGCTTTACTGAAGTCCAAGAAGACTACATCCACAGCCTTTCCCCCACCCAGTAGTCGAGTGATTTTGTCATAGAAGGTGATCAGGTTAGTTTGGCAAGATCTGCCCTTTGTAAACCCATGTTGACTGGGCCTGATCACCCGGTTCTCTTGCATGTGCTTCATGATAGCACTCAAGATTACCTGTTCCATGACTTTCCCTGGCACTGAGGTGAGACTGACAGGCCTGTAGTTCCCCAGATCCTCTCTGCAACCCTTCTTGTATATGGGCACAACATCAGCCAGCCTCCAGTCTAGTGGAACTTCCCCAGTCAGCCAGGACCTCTGGAAGATGATGGATAGGGATTTGGAAAGGACATCCGCCAGCTCCTTCAATACTCTTGGGTGGATCCCATCCGGCCCCATAGACTTGTGGGAGTCCAGCTGGGCAAGCAAGTCTCTAACCGCCTCCTCTTGGATCATGGGAGCCTCATTCTGCTCCTCTAACTCCTGGGTTTGTACACAGAGGGAACAACTTTCCTTGCTATTAAAGACTGAGGCAAAGAACACATTAAGTACCTCAGCCTTGTCCTTATCCCCTGTCACTGTTATTCCTTCTGCATCCAATAGGGACTGGATATTCTCCCTTGTCCTCCTTTTCCTGTTAATGTATTTGTAGAAAGACTTTTTGTTGTCTTTCACAGACTTAGCCAATTTGATTTCTAGTTGGGCCTTGGCCCTCCTGATTTTTTCCCTGCACGATCTCACTTCCTCCCTGTAGTCCACCCAAGATGCCTGTCCTTTCCTCCAAAGCACATAGAGCTTCTTCTTATTATTGACACAATATGGATGGAAAGCAGAATAAACCCCTCACAATCCAGGAGGAATCAGTTAATGACCTGCTACACCACCTAGACACTCAAAAGTCTATGGGGCCAGATGGGATCCACCCAAGAGTACTGAGGGAACTGGCAGAGGAGCTTGTGAAGCCACTCTCCCTCATTTATCAGCAGACCCGGTTACCAGGGGAGGACCCAAACAACTGGAGACTGGCCAATGTGACATTCATCTACAAGAAGGGCCAGAAAGAGGGTCCGGGGAACTACAGGCCTGTCAACCTGACCTTGGTACCAGGGAAGACTACGCAGCTGATCATCTTTAAGGTCATCAGGTGGCACTTTCAGGATAACCAGGATCAGTCAGCATGAGTTCATGAATGGCAAGTCCTGTCTGACTAATCTGATCTTCCTCTATGACCAGGTGACCCACATAGCAGATGAGGGATATGCTGTGCAAATCATCTACTTGGACTTCAGTAAAGCTTTTGACACTGTCTCTCACAGCATTCTCCTGGAGAAACTTGTGGCTTATGGCTTATATAGGCATACCCTTTGCTGGGTGAAAAACTGTCTGGCTGGCTGATCATAAAGAGTTGTGGTGAACAGAGTTAAATACAGTTGGCAACCGGTCACAAGCGGTGTTGCTCAGGGCTCCATATCAGGACCAGTTCTGTTTAATGTCTTTATTAATGATCTAGATGAGGGGATTAAGTGCTCCCTCAGTAAGTCTGCAGACTTATTGCACTTGGGTCACAAAACCCCCATGCGATGCTACAGGCTTGTGGAAGAACGGCTGGAAAGCTGCCTGGTGGAAAAGGATCTGTGGGTGCTGGTTGACACCCAGCTGAACCAGCAGCATGCTCAGGTGGCCAAGAGGGCAAATGACATCCTGGCTTGTACCAGAAATGGTGTGGTCAGCAGGAGCAGGGAAGTGATCATACCCTGTACTCAATGCTGGTGAGGCTACAGCTCGAATACTGTGTTCAGCTATGGCCCCACAGTAAAAGAAGGAAGTTGAGTTGCTGGAGCATCTGCACAGATGGGCAGCAAAGCTGGTGAAGGGTCTGTAGACAAGTCTTATGAAGAGTGGCTGAGGGAACTGGGGTTGTTTAGCCTGGAGAAGAGAAGGCTGAGGGGAGACATTGCTGTCTATAGCTACTTGAAAGGAGGTTGTAGTGACTTGGATGTTGGTCTCTTCTCCACAGTAACTAGAGATAGGACAAGAGGAAATGGCGCTGGATCATGCCAGGGGAGGTTTAGACTGAATATTGGAAGAAAAATATTTACTGAAAGAGTGGTGAAGCATTGGAACAGGGAAGTGATGGAGTCTCCATCCCTGGAGGTGTTTTAAACAGTGTAGTTATGGCACTTCAGGACATAGTTTAGTAGGTGTGGTGGTGTTGGGCTTATGGTTGGACTTGATCATCTTAGAGGTCTTTTCCAACCTTAATGATTCTATGATTCTATTCTATAAGTCTTAACATCTTTATCCAAAGGGAGGTTCTCATTCTTCCCAGTAAACTGTCCAAAAGGGTAATGAATGCTGCAGGTCTGTAAGGTCATCCATTACCAGCAGGATACATCAGCGAGGTCCAGCTCTTAGATCATTGCAGTCCTGCTGTTGTCTTCCCATGCCAGCTGGGGCTCTGACAGCAGCTGCAGGGCTACTTGCAGGTGTGGGACCATCACTCTTGCCAGCAGCTATGCATTCTTCCTGTGTGCACAGCAGGCTCTTAGTCTTGCTCATCTTTATTTACCTCACTGAAATATATGGATAAATAAGAAACTCTGTGCCCACTTGATTTTAACAGGCAGAAAGCATCTTCAAATTAATATTTCCTCCTCTTAATCAGGTACAGCCCTATTAAGACTGGAATTGCTCCTAACAACTTCTACTTTTGAAGTACGTCAATAAATCTTTGCCAGCGTGGTCAGCCAATGTCATTTTCTACCCTTTAGGACAAAGACATATTGTTGCTTTATGGTAGAGAGCCAGGCGGCCACCATTCAGCTCCCTAGCAGTGCTCACCTTCCAGCTCCACCTTGCCACATACACTCTGCTAACAGTTGAATTCCAGGCACTAACTTGCAGAGCAGCCACCGAGGTCTCCTGGAGAACACACTTTTTTTCTTTTGCTGTGCTGTCAGTGAGAGAGATCATTCGTGACACTTGTCCAGTCGGTGCTGGCTCTTGACTAAGGAGCACAACACCAGTGTCTTCTCCCCACCACGCCCAGTGTTTGGTCTCTTTAGGTAGGGTGCAATGGATACTCATTACACCTGAGGATGCCCCCTTTGGATCAAAAAATCTGACAAACTTAAGTCAGTAAACTACAAATCTCAATTACAAGAGAAAATAATTTCTGTTGCAAAAATCCTAGGATATTATTAATTATTCTGTGCTTGACAGATCTCTTTAATGATCCTAGTCACTGGCCAGACCACTACTGCAAGATGTCCTGAACAAGCATGCAACATGCTTTCCTCAAGGACCGTTCCACCTCCAAGAAAAGTAAATGGTCTTTAAGGCAGGGAATGTCTTTTTGTACAAGTTGTAAGACAATAAAATGGCTCAGAAGCTTGCCTACAAGAGATGAATTTATGTCAATGAATGACAACAACACCTACACCTTTACAAATCAGCAGGTATTCTTCTTCCAGGACTTTAAAATTAATTCACTGCATCAGGATAAGGAATGTCATACAAGCCACCTCACCAAAATGCCAAGAGCCATATGGCCATGTGATGGATGCGCTTCACACTACCCCTGCCTTTAACCACACTGGCAGCAGTTTGGTTCAGGCTCCAAAGAAGGTAAAGGCCTGCCTGCTGCTGGGCCAAGAATTCCTCTAAGAAACCCACAAGGAGCAGAGCAACACAGGAACACCAACAAGGAGCCTCCTGTGTAGTTCTATTATACACAGTTTTACAACGAGTCAACCACTTTTATCCCATAAATATGACAGCCTAAGCGAGGCTCATTTTTGCTCTCCCTCCTGGGCAGTGTGGCTGCATGGCGATGATCTTCTGCTCGAGCACTCTCGAGGGTGCTCCTCAAAGCAATGAGATCTCTTATACATACAACAGATTGCTGGTGATTCCTATTTGAATCCTCCCTGGACAGCAACTGGACTGCATACCAGGAAATTCTCCTCTCTAAAAAAGATTAGTTGTTTAGATAAATAAGTAACATTTTAAGTAGAATAAATAATTTAGAGATACATTACTGTGTGAGTTAGTATGCTGTTTGCTTGGCTTTCTTAGCATGATTAGCAAGACTTGCTCTCAAGCACTAGGCCACAAGCTGTGAATTTCCAGTGAAAAACTTTCCCAGTGTGTGCAATCTGCTTAGTCATAAACATGGCCTTCAGAGTAACTGAAAACAGAAAAATGCAGAGGCTTCAAGGTTACAGATCAACAACATCAGCTGCACTAGGACAAGATAATGACCTGTTTGAGAGACTGAATCCTGTAAGGAAGTGAAGACTTCGGACCCAAGTATTACTACTGGACTCAGCCATCACGTGAGGGGTGGGTAAATAGTGTGTGAGGGTATAAATGATCAGGGGTTTCTTTGGTTATGTTGGCCCTCTCCAGTGTCAACCATGATGCTATATCCCTCTACTAAATTATTTATTTTATAAAATCTCATGCCTGAGAGTCTGCTTTGCAAAACCTTGGGTTCTAACTCTGTCATGAACTTACGCCACATGCCCAGACAGGAATGGAAGTGGAGTTATGAAACTGAAATCTTAGCTAAGTGACATAGGGAATCGGGTATGCACATTTAATCCTTTAGCTATAAGCACATATAACCTGTTTTTCCCTCATTTATTTCCTCCACGCATTAGGTAGTATCATATGCATGTTTATTTAAATATGAAGCTTTTTTTTGTTTTTCTAAAAGCTCATTCACGACAGACCAGCTCCATTAGAAGACCAGAGTGGGATGGTGCCATCAGGAAGAGCAAGGTGGCAAGCAGCTGGAGGGAAAAGTTACAGATATTTGCAGGGTATGCACATGTCTTTGCCCTCAGACTGGGATGACTGCTAAAGTGGACATGCCAGGAAGCTGTCCCATCGCATCAGAGTCAACAAAGTGAAGCCAATTTGGCTTTCACAGCACTGATACTTTGGCTGCAGCCAAATGATAAAACATGACCTGAACATCTTGAGGGCACTCATTAACACCCAGAAACACCCACTGGCTAACAGCACACTGGCTTGGCCCTTAGAAAGCTTCTAGCTGTAGCTCTTTCCAACCTGCTGGCTGAGCATGGGCAAGCAAGAGTCTCATATTCTCTTTCTGCAAGATGTGATAACACCAGCACTAATAGTCTAACAAGGTTTGGGGGAAATGCCATGCAGACAAGGCTGACCTACTTGTAGTAGCTTGTTCTGCGCTATCCTGTATCTGCACCATGCAGTAGGGATCGCTCTCATTCACATCAGTGGAGTAGAAAGCTATCTGCATTTCCCAGGTGCAAACTCTGACTTCAGTGACTCAGGTATATCTGTTAACTCCAGGCAGGCGATAATGAGGCAAACACACATTTCTTTTGAAAATTCAAGCAGTTGTAGAAAACTGGCAAAACCACACTTGGACTGCAGAATGCCATTATACTGTAAATATGTGCTTTGAATGGGCCATTTCTTCAGACAACTCCCAGCACAATGCCACAGCCGTTTAATGGCATGGCTCCTGGATGGCTAGTGACTCCTGCAGAATTCAATAGATACATCATCTTGTAGCAGTAGCAGCAGATCTATCCTGCCCCTCTCTGCTGGACCCAGACCCTGTGCTGTCAGGCTCTGATTTCTTTTTTTTTTTGTTGCAGGGCTTTGGTTATACATGATGTTGCTTTAATATATATTGTTATTGTGGCTTTTCACTTACTTTTCAGATTATCAAGTGAAATGAAAATACACAACGGAGTGTCACTGGAAGACTATTTGAGAAAAGGCCTTTTGAAATCATAATAGCTTTTGTGCTGATACAGCCATGGAAGTGGCTCTGAAATCTTCTGCCTGCATGGAAGACGACTCCTGATCTGTATCTGGCTCAGAGCTATGGATTCTGCTGCAGTGCAAGGCTCATGAAATGGAGACACTGCAACACAGAAAATCACTAGGCCAGAATCTTCTGAGCATCATGGCTTTCTCATCTTCTTTCTACAGGAGCTGAGACTGTTCACAACAAAAGACAGCCAAGACAGCCCAGGAAATGGAGGCCCATCTCCACCATTCTCCCCTTCTTGAATAAAATCCCAAACGTGCACTTCATTCCCCAAGCCATTGCCACCACGAAGAACATCTACTTTCAGGAGTAATTTCTTTAGCTCCAGAGGGATAGTCACTTGGGAAGCCATAATCACACCATGGACCTAAATGCTGACAAGGGAACTAGTTGATCATGTATTGGTCTCTGGTACACTCTATGCAGGATGGTATAAGAAGCTTCCCTCTTATGCATAGCTCACTGTCTCATAGTGAGATGCAGATAATGTATCCTTTTTCCCCTAGCTGGAAGCTGGAAAATACTTTTGGCTTCTCACATGCATCTCACACAGATGTGCAGCAGTGTATCAGACACAGAGCTCACAACCCACAAGGCAGACTCTTCGTGCTTCTGTCCCACTACCCAGGGTGTTTGCAAGTCCCTGGTGGCACAGTGAGGACTTCATGAGCAAGGATTCAGCCAGGAGATATACTGCACAAAAGGATGCAAACAAAGTGGCAGTAGCTGGTTCTGCTCACTCATTATCTTCAGCTCAGAGCCACCCATGCCAGGAGCTCTGTGACTGTCTCTTGTTTCACCATATAGCAGAAGGAAGATTTACACCAGATGGTTTCTTCCATCAGAGCTGCTGCCACACAGCAATTTCCTTGCTCAGCTCCATTTGCAGTAACAAAATGGTATTACATTGGCCATTTTTCCTCCCCAGTACACTGTCAGCTTGCAAATCTGCAATGCTTACCTTAACTTCCACATGTGCCATCAGGACCGCAAAGTTGGTCAGGTGATTGCAGGAGCATGTGGTGTGTGTCTTGTTAGTTGTCAGGAGGCGACATCCCTGGGTGGACCAATACCCTGTCATTGTACGCTTTGTATAGCTCCAGAATGAACAGTTTGGATTGAAATTTTCCTCTGACTGCTGCAGGGAAAAACATGGGTAAACCTAATAAAAATGATGGTGTTTCAGAGACTTCTAAATGAACTTTTTTTTTTTTTTTTGCTCTCCAGAGGCACTTTGTAACTCTCATCTTTTAATTTTTGATAAACAATCAGCGGCAGTTTATTTGTCAAGTATAAACTGGCTGATACAGGAGAAAGTTAGATTGTTGCTGCTTTCTTTGCTAATGCAAACTTACTTCTTTGCTCTTGATTAATTTCAGCCATAGACTAAATCCAGCTCTTCAAAACCAGATTGCTTCATTTGCATTGCAGAGCAGAGAAATTAATTGCTTTAAGCAATCAACTTTTGCAATGACTGTGTTTGGCTAACAGGAGGGCTAGCTGTCCTCTTTCACTGTAATTCCACTTTCCTCTAATATCCCCTGCCACCATGATAAAATAATATTATGGTCTATTCTAATATATTGGTAGTTTTTAATTAAGGAATGACGTGTGTCAGCAGCTGAGCAATGGCCATCAGCTCAAAGGAGACTTTACTTTTATTAATGCAATGTAAAAGAGACGTTCTCCATAAATAACACAAAGTTCAAATGAACAAATGTATAATTCAAAATCTAATCAAGAACTGCTGGGGGTCTCACATCAGCCAACTTTTGCATCACTTTGTTTTAGGAATCGAGAATAAAAAAAAGAAGTCCTTTTCAAACTCACTCACCTTGATGTGCTTGACAGTAAACACCACAGGATCAGCTAGGTAAACTTTATTGCTGAACTCTTTGTTTATTGCTGCTGTGATTACAGGGGAGTTGACAATGACGGAGTGATTAGTCGACATTGCTTCTGTTCCCAACTTCATGCTGGCATTCTCCGTGGACAGATAGGTACCCAGATTGTTGTACAGCACAAAAGCCACCCTAATTTCACCTAAAAGAGCAGTAAGAGGTTAGATATCTAGATCAGTCCACAGGGATTTTTTTTTTTTAATATGACAAATCTTTGAAGCAATTTTAAAATTTCTCAGAGAAAATGTGAGAGGACCAAGAGATGGCATATGAAAACTCCTCTCCTCCTGTTAATTCCAAAGAGCACCACAAAGTGCAACAAGTGGCCCAAGAATAAGAAGGGCAGAGCTGCCTGTCTCAAAAGAAACTTTTATAAGCAAACAGATTGGTGGACGACAAAGGTGGGCTTACTTTGCCATCAGTGGGTGTAATGGGCTCCAGGAGGCCTATTTCTCACTTGACATAACACTTTATTTTCCAGGCTATGACCTGCTGTACAAACGCAGTATAAAACTATAGTCTAGCCCATTAATAAATTAAAAGTACCCCAGAAAAGTGTAAGGACAAATCTGGGAGAAGGAACACAAAACTTTCCAGTGCAATTCCAATCTCACATGAAAAGTAAAACAACTTCGCAGAAATTTCATTTTAAAAAGATATTTATTTTCTTAATTTCCCAATCAGAGATCCCTTCGTCCAAAAAAAAAAGCCCTCACCATTATGGAGCCTGCAGAAAACCAGGCTATCAGCCAAATGTTTTTAACTGAAACCATACAGTTTGCCTTCTGTTTTGCACATTATTTCACTGGCTATAAATAAGAACTGAATGTGATCAATTTGCCTTTATAAGCATTAGTTGTGGGGAGATATTTTTTTGTTTCTATAGGAATCATCCCAGATTCCAAGAAAGGTGAAGCACCTTCCAACCTGAATCTTTCTACAGTAATTTTATTTCTAGCTATCTGATGGTCTCTGGGGGGGTACTAAGCTGATGCAAATTGATGGGATTCTCCTGATTTGACCAGAAATCCAGTGATACCATGCTTAGAAAGAGAGACTGCCCCTTCCTCTCTGCCAACATAGTTCCTCTTTCCCTACAAATCTCCAAAGCCCACTGGTGGATTGAAACTCCTGCCACACTGGAGTTTTTCTACACATCTTGGGTTTTACACTATCTCTAAAAGAAATACTTTCCTTCACATCCTACATGCAAAGGTACCAAATTCCATCAAGGAAGTCAATGGCAAAACTTTCTTTCGGAACGACCAGATCAAACTTTTCTCTTAACAGTTGTCAGAATTTTTTGGCAGTTCCAACGCATCTGGTCTGGCTGTAATACTGCCCTACCACTCCATGTTTTGCTTGCAGTGATCAAAGCCCCCTATACACAGGTTAAATTTTAAAGGAAATATTAGGACCATTAGTAGAAAGCCTGGGAGTTTGAAGTTGTTCTATAGAGGGGCCATAGAGATCAACAAACGTGTCTGTTCAAGTTCCTGGTCTGGAAACGAATGGCTTGGCGGCATGAAGACCATTCATAAACAGTATCATCTTTAATTTATGCTATACCAGGAGGTTCATAAGCTTCAGAGAAAAAGACACTGAAGATTTAGACTCATAACAGTTAAACAACCTTTTCCACCATGTTGGCTCATTATTATTATCACTATTAATATTTGCTACAACTGATTCTTCCCTTTATCTTTTCAGATATTTCTACCATGCCCCACTGTGAAGCAGTTTACTCAAACAAGCTTCTTATCCCATCTAAAGCCTCCTACTGCAGACAACAGCAGTTAAAAGCACTTCTCTGGACTCAGTGCTGTGACCCAAGAGCCACATCATTTAAGCATCTGATGTGTTTTTACCAGTACATAATTCTTTTGAAGTTTATGAATCACTTGGCAATATAAATACAGTCCTAGCCAGCCAACTTAGTTTGCTATTGAGGGCATGAGCAACTAATGCTGCTGTTAATTTAACTAGTATCATAGCAATTAATACTGTATTTACAACTGGTTAAACACAAAACAATTCATAAAGCACAACTGATTCACATGAACAGAGGTGCTGAACTTACCGTTTCGACCATTTTGCTTCAAGGTGTTTGCAGACAGCTGAATGGCACTCCCATGGCCCATGTTCTGGGGAAATTTCAGATCCTCCAGATTCCCATCTGTGCTTAGTCTCGCAACTTCCAGCTCTGTTTGCAAGAGAGACTGACACTAAGAAAAATCTCCACCGAAATCATCTTTGACATAATACTTCAAAGCTACAAACTGGTGTTGCAGAGAGTCTGAGAGCAGAGGAATCAACTTACAATGTTTTATGCGAGACTCTGTTTGGAGTCCTATTTCCTTTAAAATCTTTGCCCTGAAGAAGTTTTAAATTTAATTAAAGAAGAAAAAAACAAATAAATTCTATTCTTTGTCGAAGACAAAAGACAACAGTTCTTGCAAACAAGAACCTCAGGATAGTAAAGACAATAGTTAGAAAAAAATCTGAAAATACTAGTTCTTCGCCATTGGGAATTGGTACTCTCTGTAAATGTTACCAGTGCTTGGGGTCTGCTTTCATAGAAATAGGAAGAAGAGTTGTTTTTATTTTACATATGCACAGTGGGAGTGTTGGTGCTTTCTATCATGCTTGCTTTTTAATTAAAATCAACAATCATGCAAATAAAGACATAAATTTGTATTAAATGAAGCACAATTGCGGTATGATGAACAATCTCCCTGTGAGGTGGTGCTGGCATTGCTCTAGCACAGATTTTGTCCTTAAAGCCACGAGTAATAAGGACAGGCTAGGAGACAATTTTCCATGGGATTTCAAAGGTAGAGAGCTGCCTTATTCCTTTAAGCTCTTAAGAAAGACTTCTAAGTCCTTCAGACAAAGGGCCAAGACCTATCTAACAAATTGCTCCCCAGATAATCCAGGGGCTAAGTCCAAAGCTAGGTTTCCCAGCCTTTACTCTCCCTCTGGTATTTATGGGATCTGTCCCTTACGGATGTTGTCAGTGTTTTCCCGGACGATGTCGGTCTTCAGCAGGTTATCAGCCAGCACAAAGGCACTGTCCTCCACAGTGTCGAGTAACTTGGTGGCTGCACGCTGCTGTTCATTTGCGTTCAGGTCCCTCCACGCATTCAGAGCCTGTGGCTGCAGGAGGTTGTTCACTGTCTCCACCATGGCCTGCAAGGGAGAGGGACTGAGTGAGAAAGGGCTCTAGCAAAACTAAAGAACCACTGAGACCTCTGACATGTTCAGTCTCATCCTCCACACACATCAGTTTATAGGGAGACGACAGCATCTCATTTTGCCACTCATTGGGGCATTCTGCAATGGAGCTAGGCACCATTTATCCCATCAGATGGGGGAGGTAGGAAATACTGATTTTATGCTAAATGCAGGCTCGGAATAGCGCTTTTCTGCTTCGATGATCAGCAGTTCTGGGCTTGGAGTAATAAGGAGTTGGTGGGGAGGGGCAGGGAGGCTGGAGCGGAGATGAGGAAATCATTAAAGAAACAGGCAGGAAAACAGACTTCAAAACCCATCTGTGAATCAGGTTGCTGCTGCCTACAGGAGTAGTGCTGAGGCACCCAAGGAAGGTTTTTAGTATCTGCAAGGGCTACAGTCCTTAAAGCGTTTCCCACCAAATAACCTATGGCAGACAGTCATGAAGACACAGAGATAGTTGAGTTATGCCACTTCATCCAGAGAAGCAGCAGGTTGCTTGTAGAGATTTAGTTAAGACACTACATTTCAAATCACTCATTCAGGAAGGAGTCAGCCCTGCAGTAACAACTTCAGTCCCTCCTGCAGTGCACCTTCTGCCCTGGCCTGCCATAAAAAAAGAGTTCTCCCATGGAGAACCTCCCACAGGTTAATCTGGATGTGCATCCAGGATCACATGAAACCCGCTGGATCATGATTGTAAAAGTACAGCAGTAGAGCCTACCCAAACTGAAGGTTTTGCTCAACCTAAAACCTCCATTTAGTTACTAACCAGAACTGACTCAATTGCCTTCCAGCTAATGTTTTTTTTAATGAGACCAGCTATACTAGCTGGTAGAATCGATTGTGCAGGGGAAAAGATAAAAAATAAGGTACTTTGATCATGCTTTCTTCTGCTGGTTAGTGTCTAGCCCCTGGGCAGGACTGCTCCACAAAGAAACATCTCCACTGCCAGCTAATCCTGACCACAGAAACCAACTTTCCCTTCAAGATGGAAGTTGCCAATCTTAATCTTGTGTACACTAAATGCATAGTTATCAAACCCACACCTTTGTTCTGCAAGGTAAGGACAGTTCCATGGGATTTCAACATGTTGCAAGCCTACATGGATGCACCACAAAGTCACTTTCATTGAAATACTTCAGCATTTACTCCTGAAAGTGTTTCTAAACCCACCTGTACAAAATGGCAGTGAAAAGAAGAAACAGCATGGCCCACTCTCCAGCACAGCCCTTGGAAGCAGTGTTACAACAGCAGCAAGCCACAGAGAGTGTTGTCATCCTCACTCACTCACCAGTAATGGTCAGATACAAATGTTCAGTGGAAGAATATAACAACTTCAAACCAGAACTTCATTTTACTGCTATATCCAGTTGACCTTCCAGAACACTTCAATTACAGCAAGGTTCACAGAGGGACAAAGACAGCTAGACATGCCACTACTGGTGTGTTTAATTCTAGCAATGACATTTCACTGAGACATTGCCATGTGCATCTTCATCCTAAATGTCTTGAGTTTGTAAGGTTTCTCATACCACCATGGTTCCTATTGGAAGACTGAGGCAGAATCAGGCTCCTTCAACCATACAAAGCTCCTACTTTCCAACCTACATTTATTCATGATCAAATAACTCATTTGTTCTTTTTTACCTCAAAAAGATCTTCCCCTCCCTGGCAGCTACTGCCCTGGTCACTTAATTAATAGATGACACTTCTCCTGAGCCTCACAGCTTGGTCTACCAAAGCATGGAGTAACCCATGCTTCAGCCACTGAAGCAAAACAAACAGGCTGAAAACCTTGTCCTCCAGGGACGCTGCAAAAATCTCTTTGCTGTCAAGCCTTTACAATCCAGTACTGGAACCTCTTTCTCATTTGCTTTTATGTGGAACTTATTAATCATAGATCAATTTCTTAAGCTGATTATTAATTTTTTTTCCTAAATAGCCTAAAAATCATCTTAATACATTTAATATGTGTACGTGACTATCTTCTTGATATTTTTCATGAATTAGTCAAAAAGAAATACTAAAAATCCATAGTATTTAAGTGTGTGGGGTTTTGTATTTTACAATCTAGAAGCCTGATCTCTGTAGCTCTTAATAAAATTCTGTAGGGTACTCAGGTACCTTATCTCTTTACAGGCAAAAAGGAGGTAGTACTCTTTTCCAGTGACAAAATGTCCTGACTATTTTGCTGTGCAAATTCTACACAACATGGTATTTTCTTGCAAAGATCTTTTACTCACAGAAAGCAGAAAATAAGGATTTTTCTCCGCTTTCGATATTATCATGCTGACTACAATTTGCCTTACTTCCATTTAGCTCAGCTACTAGTGGTGTCTTTAAATCTCTGTGAAAACAACACCCTGTATACTTTTATCAGTACCTGAAGACTGAAAAGAGTCTTTACAGCAGATTCAGCTCCTGGCTCTGGATGGAAAGGTAATGTCTATTTTTCAAAACATGAAACAGATGCTGAGATATTTATGTTACGGTGAAACATCTGCTGCAAAGATTTTACCCCAGAAAAATTATTCTAATGCATCTTTTACTTTTTTTTTTGCAAATTTTTAGAGAGACCAGCAATTAGGCTGAATGAGCTGCTTCCAGCACATGTACTCCCCAACCAATGGATGCAGTACTGGTGAGCATCCGTCCTCTTGAAGTGAGTAACCTGAAACCACACACTTCACATCAGTTTAGATCTGAGGTCTGACACAAAAACTCCAGAAAGATTTCCAAGGACTTTGAGTCAGGTCCTGAGCATGTATCTGAACAAAGCTGGTAGAACGTCTTCATTGGCATTACATCCAAGATGAATTTAATCCACAGCTTTTCCCACAGTGTCACTCCCCTCACCTGTCTCAGTGCATTAATCAAGTGTTTCCTGCATTATATTTCTGAGTGCAGCACTTCATTATGGCTGAGTGTTGCAGGCTGAAGCCAAGGAGATGAGGTGCTAATGAAATGTTTGCATTTTGGACAGGAGCTGAGGTAGGTGTTTAAATGAAACAAAACAGCTGTTAAAGCAACAGAGTCCCCTGAGACAGAGATGCCAAATGGGAAATGTTGGGCAGGGGAGCAGGAGTTGTGAGAAGGCATGCACAAGGGACAAGGATCAGCCCGTCTTTGCATTTAAGTTGAATTCTCATGGTTTAGGTGGGTTTGGGACCAGCTCCAATGACTTTGTGCTCTGATGAAGCTCCAGCATAGAAGAAGCAGCAGTGTCAAGCTCGCAAGAAAGCCCCCCAGTGACCAGCAGAAGGAGGGTTAGACCTGACCCAGGAACTTTGTAATGAAGAAGTCATGAGATAGGTGTGCTTGGGGGCTGATGGCAGGATAGGTTCTACCTGAGATGCCTGGTGATCTTGATAAAGGTGAGGTCTTTCAGAGGGAGCTAGGAAAGTTCTGCCTAATTTCGTCCCATCTCACGTCAAGAATTTAACATACAGACAACTTGTAAGCCCAGACGCTCTCTAGTTTCTCTCCCCACTGAAAATAGAATCATGTATTATGCCTACTTAGGTGCCCAAAGTCAGATGAGATTAAACCTACCCCTGAAGAACTTGACACCTATTAAAGGATGCTGCATGTCTACCTTACCAAAGCCCCTGTCATTGCTTCCTAAGCTAAAGGACTTCCTCTGCTGTGGTTTTATGCTCTTCCCCTGCCTGATTTCTCTTGCAAATGCAGCTCAGCTGGGTGAACAATTTCCAAAACACACTTGTGAGCCGCATGCAAAATAAAAATGTGGGGCTGGGAGCCTAAACATTCCTCAACAGCACCCACAGCATGGCACCAAACCAAAGCCTTGGTTGCTGAGGCTTAATGAACAGAGAGCACAAGCATACATATTCCCGTGGAGAAGGACAAAAGTAACTCAAATGACATTGGGAAAGCTTTCACAAGGCACAGCTTGCTTGTTTGCAGCTTAAGATCAAACAAGGGAAGAAGAGAATGGCAGAAGGGAGCCAAGAAGGAAGACTTTCCATCTGCCTTTCTATCCTGAGACATGTAGGTGTAGCTATAAGCTGCCTGTGATGTTGGGGTATCTATACATGCAAAGCCAAGCCTCCTAAATACAAGCCTGTAAAGAGCGACCATCCCGGGCCAGAGAATATTAGACTCAGCAGACCTTTCATATTTCCAGCAGTGGCTGCAATTGGACATGGAAGAGAAGAGCAAGAATGTGTCAGGCATAGAAGGCAAATCCCATGACAGTGATCCCTTTCATTATGCAGTTATATAGCACCACAGAGTATACATTCAATGTAAATAAATGTTAATAAAGTGCAGAGGAAGATTTTTTCCAAATAAGTGCATATGCTTACAGTTTCTTGATTTTGTCCCGAGGTCAGAAAACAGAAACGTACTGTAAAACTTCCTTCACAGACACTTACAAATTGGTATTAAAAGATGTATTAACAAAAGGCAACTAATTAGGAGTCTTACAGTAATTATACACTACTAAAAGGCCAATTGTACATATACTATTGATTTCCTTTCTGACAGCTGCTTCATTCAGTAAAGCTGAACTTTGCTTGTCCATTTGTTTTTATCTTCTCTGCAGAAATGTATGGTAAGAATATCTGACTATGTGACACTTTAAACCCAGGAGGCGAGTATATATCCAGTGATACCACATCCATTTAGCTGTCCCACACTATACCAACATCCAAGCCACTGCTCTTTGACAAAAGCAAGTTCTGTAATGTAAAATCTGTATTTAATTAAGAGTCAACATTGGAAATGACTAAGAGACGTTAGACACACTCATTTCATTGCCTAATTTGGGACCAGACTGGAACATTGTGCTATGGTCCTTATGCATAGTAACCCTAACCTTAGAAAACCAAGAGCTCTCCTAGAATTAGGACCGCTCTAAACTGTTATTGTTCATTTTGGCGTCTTGCTGAGCAGTTGACGGAGGAACAAAAACCCCAACAAACTTACAGCTGGAGAAAAAACTGCTTCATGGCAAGTGAATACCAGCAGACCCTACAGGAAATATTGATTGAATCCTTCTGCTCAGCAGTTTTCAAATACGCAGTTTGTCCTTCATTACAAATGAGCACCTCTTTAAGAGGAGACTGAACACATTTTGCATGGAACCTACATCAAGATCTTACCTCCTACAGCAGCTGTGTGAGAATGAGGACAGTGGCACCACTTTTGCAATGACATATCTAATTCAAGTATTTGTATTTTATAACTTTTAAAGCTCTGTCTCATATTGCTAACATTTGTCTTCCTTGATACCATAGGAGTATTGCATCAATGCACTTACTTGGAAAAAATAGGATAGAAGGAGCTAAAGCAACAAGGCTGTGCTTTTCATCAGTAGACTAAAATCACAACTGGTGCACAAAACAAGCAGTGCTTGTACAGCAGTCCCTGTACCAAAGGTGTTTGCTGGCACAGCCTCATCAAAATGGTTTGCTCATGTTGTTGGAGAACAGCAGCGCTAAGACTGTAGACTGCAATCACGCAGACACAGCCTCAGGCTGTGCTTACAGTCTGAGGTTCTGTTTTTGCCTGGGGTCTCCAGGTACTGTTCCAAAAGAAGTGCGTCATCATCTTTATTTGAAGCATGCAAAACCATTATTAGCCCATTTTTTTAATAGCAGCTTGAGGTTTTATGGCAAATCAGAGAAGAAAAAAAGCACAAAAACCCATTCGGGTCCACAGCATACAGTGAAAATGAAAAACTCGTCAAGAGACCAGGTGCACTGAAATGTAGGTATGGTTCAATGATCACAACATTATGCTTTTATTTTCCTTTTTCATACTGGAAAGCTTACCCGCTTCCTTGCTCAAAACAGCTGGATTTGCTTTGTATTTATATGAAACACCCAATGCTAAAACAAAAACTCTTCTTGAACTATCAATATTTGCAAGCCACCAAACTAACTGAGTTAAAGCACAATCAATGGCAAATTCTGCTGGAAGTTGTGCGATTCTTGCCTTTGTTCAGAAAAAGAGAAACAGCCATTAGCTCTGAATGTACCTGGAAGAGACAGAACGGGCTATTTGGAGAAGAGGACCAACAAAAAAGCATGGATCTGGGCATGCAAGGACCTGCTTCTGGCACGGTTATTGCATTTAAGGAGACCAGTTCAGGAAATGACATGTCTTTTTAGAATGGCAAATGAATGGCATACCGATCCCACTACACAGAGGTCAACAATCAAACTGGAAGTCATCCACTCTGTGGGACTTCAGGTCAAATATAGATGTATCTGTCATTTCTTCAGGTTCCTAAACAAGGAAAATGTCACTTTGGCTAAACAGTGGCACTAAATCTGACTTCTTAGACGAGAAGTACTTGCAAATCTGTCTGAAAACGCCCTTCACCCTCCTATGCTTTTTTTTGCTTTGACATTTATTCTTTCAATTCCAAATTGAAATTTGTCTCTGGTCAAAGCATAAGTAAGCACAGTGGAGATGATTTCTTATAGGGAAGCATAGCCACTGTCTAAGATTTTTACAAAGCAATAAGGCCACAACAAAACAATTTTAATATCCAATAAAATGGATAAAATATACTTAGATTTAAACTAGCTGAACTGCAACAAGTAACTGAAGATAAGTAAATCATTAGTGTTTCTATTGCTAATCTCTGCTTCTGCATTCAAAACTAAGCCAGAAGCACTAGCCCACGTCTGGTACCAGAGTTACTGTAATTGGCAACCGATGGTATCAGTCTTGGCAGACTGTCAAAATCTACCATTTGTGGGAAAGGCAAGAGGACATCTTAACCCAACTTTGCTAAGCAATTTCTAAAATTGTTCCATAGATTATGAATAAAGGCTCTCAAGAAAGAGCATGTAACCTTCTCGTTTCAACTCTATGGCAACTTTTTATGCTGTGGTTACAGGAACTGTATTGATTAAGAAATGGCCTGAATTTCAGGGGAGCTGAGAACTCACTGCAGTGAGAAGGAAGGCACTGACTGTTATTAAAATCAGACCACCTACAAAATGCTTAACTATAGAATTAATGATCTTGCACTATGCATGCATGACTTGTAATCTTGGCCCTGAACTTCCAATAATCTCCTAATGGAAGCACAGAAAAACCCAGGAGATCTGAGAAACAAAACAAGTTTTCAGAGTACAGGCCATGGTTTTGCTTTGCTTAGTACATGAGGAAGAATATTTTAAGGTCAGAAGGCATCTGTAGGACAGGAATAAAAGGAATTGATTGAGAAGAAGGAAATAATACATGATCTAGTTCATCTAATGAGATCTTCCCCGCAGAATAAGCTGAGAACTGTATTTATGAATCATCGGTATTTGCTGCCCTACTGTTCAGGATTTGAGACTATAGAAGCAACCGCCAGAGTAATAACATTGGGTAAGTGAGCAAAGCTGTAGCAAGAAAGAAAATGGCTTGCAAACACAAAATGTCTCTTTGACAGAATATGCATAGCCTTCAAGGGAACTCCTAGGGAGTCCATGAGATTCCTCCTTTCTTCCAGTAGTCTAAACCAAAGGGACATCTCCCACTGACCTCTACAGCAATTTATACTGAGACTTTTTATCAGTGTCACCAGATTCCAGGACTGACTCAGCCTAAACCAGAGAGTAAACACACAGCAACATAGAAAACGTTAGATTTGTCCTCAGTTTTGCTATGTTACATGTGGGCACATAGATGTAGCACAGTTGTAGGTAGAGGAATATGTGGTCATCTTCCTTTTAGGTATTTATGCAAAGAATTACGGAGCCTGGTGAAAAATCCAAGGTTCTTGCTTTGATCCTCCTGTCCTTTAACAATAGGCTTACTGTGGCAGAAACAAGCAGGGTGGGGATTTCTAGTTTTAGTTTTGCTGACACAAATCAAGTGCAGGTTTCTCAAACTGTGAAGTATATTAAGTTCACGGAGTTTTAACAAAAGGCTACTAAACCACAGGACTCTGCTGTGAGTCACAATTCCTTCAGATGTTCTTTTAATTATATTAAATGAAAGTTTGGGGCACTTCGATGCCGATAGGCAAACATCTCGATCTCTTGAAAAAGCTGCTAAAAGTACTCCCTTTAGCTATAGTTAATATACGACATTGTATGCACACCGATAGCCAATTTATTCCAGCCACTTTAACAGCGATACCTCGCCTGACAGGCCACGCAGAATAGCGTCAGGAGTTAAGCAAAGTGCAAATCATTAGAGGACTCTGAAAGTTGTTTGACATGCACTGCAGGTCTCTTTGTCATACAGCCAATTAGGTGGCCAAACAAGGAACTAGAAAATCCTCATTAATTTGCCCCTTTCTGTATAAACAGAAGTTAGAGTCTTGTCACAAGCACAACAAGAACACGAGTAAATGCAGCATAATTCAATTTATGCTCCCTTTCAGAGCTACAAGGTGTTTCATTTGGTCTTCATGGAAGTTGGGAACAGCCATGCAAGAAAGAGAGAAGTGGGACAAACAGAATTAATCCACTTTAAATAGTAGTGGCTAAGTCCCTGAAGCACGTTGTATCTGCTGAGAGCTACTAGTTTAGCAATTAGGAAAAAAAGTCTCTTCTACTCAGCTCAAAACTTAACGTCTTGAATCCTCTGAGGAAAGCCTTTCATTTTTTGTTTAGTACAGCAATTCAAACAGCCCACACCACAAGTGTGAAGCATTCAGAAAACTTCCAGGAAAGCCAGAAGGACAGTTCTGACTGCAACCACCTGCCATTGGCTGCTGCCTGGAACCTGCCAGTAGCCCAGCACCAGCTTCAATTTGTGCCTCCAATGACACCTGCGCCCAGATGCTTCTTGTGATCTTCTGAGAGCAGGTGGCACCTCCATGATCTTCAGCATTTGCTGTACAGACAAGCCTAGAATTACAAAACAGGACAAGTTGATTTACAGAATGGCCCAGAGGATGGCAGGAACCAGAGCAGCAAATACCATTTGACCAGGAAAATGCTGCAAAAGCAATGGTCTACTGCCTCCTTCCATACTTCCACAAAGCAGTCACTCAGGCTCCAGCTTTGACGACACCAAGACTGGCTCTTAAAAAAACAAACAAACAATAGGAATGAGAACTCTGTGAAGTTTTTGTCTTCTGAGATCTGCATCCCAAACACAGCATACAATTTCACACAGGAAGAGACTGCTGGATGGCAACACAGGGAAATTCACTGCCCTCATAATGACCCAAAGCTCCAGCCCACAATTTCAAGTGAAACAAGGACGCAACCTCAGATTTTGGAATAAGGTACATGTATGTGATAGAAAGGCTCTACATATCCAGACATGGATTAAGCGTTTAGTAAAGCTTGCATTTCCATCTGCTAAGTCTTACAGCAAAATGCTTTAATTGTTTTGCCCTTGTTTAAGTCTTCTACGTTAATATGGCCTCACTTACTGCAATATCTGTGTAATCAGCCCTTTTTTTTCCTTTTCTATGCCACCTTCATTCACAGAGGCCAGCAGAATTGTACCATGGCATTTTAAGTTGGGGAGCTGAGCAATACTGAGCATATGGCATTTGCTGAATGCCATACCAGAAATCTGTGACACCAAACCCAGTTTCACAGCCCCCAAAAGACAAACTTTTGGTGTTTTCTATAACTCCACTGCTTCAGTTTAAGGAGAAAAGTTTTTTTTTTTAAATGAACAAATCTAATTTCTGGAAAAATTACAGAGAATTCACACTGGCTTACATCACCAAATGAAGCTATGCTAATCAAATGCATCACCCACTGTGACTCATTCACCCACATGATGACTTTTCTCTCCATTTCCCAAAATAGAGTGCAAGAACAGTGCACTGCAGAAAGGTAGGTATTAGAGATGTAGATCTCTGCTCTCCAAAAAGCCATGCATGGGGTCCAAGCTTTCCTTAGCTGAAGGAGCACCTTTCTGAGGCCACTCACTCCATTTGTCATGGATATCCACCTTGGTCAGCGCAGCCTAAGTTGACTCTTAGTACAACGAATTAACATCTATATGGCAGTTGCTTAAATATCACCATGACTGAAATATCTCACAGTGATTTTCTGGTCTTTATATTAATATGTATTTATCACATCACCTGTCAGGTTGGTTCTTGTTGGATTCTTGAGACAAAAAAGATCATTTATCATGCTTGCAACTAAAGAAGCAGCATCTACATTAAACTTCTATCTCCATTAAATAAAAGCCCTGAGCTTTAACTCAAAAAATATTGTGACACTACACAAATTAAATCTATATTTGTTTTAATTATAAAGTTACCAGATGGATGAGATAATAATCTGATACAGCATTCCCAGTCTCATATTTTAATAACTCTCAAAACTGCCAGATCCATTTTACATATTTATTTATATTCATTTATTTTAGGCTCAAGAGGACTTTACACCCGATCACTACAGAGGCTCTGTCATGACTACTGAGCTTCATCAGCCCAAAGAAAACAGTAAGACTAATTTTAGCAATTATTAACTTCTCAAGTCATCCTCCTCCCCAAAATACACCTTCTCTCAATTATACTTTTTATATTCACATTTACTAGACATCTCTCACATAAACTTTGTACTGCACTTTCCTTTGTCTAGGGAATACAGGACTGAAGGTCCTTCAGACTGAATAAGTGAAGAATCTGTTTCCACTCCTGTGAGCCAAATTCATCTATGGATGCTCTTCACAATAATGGGATCAGCAGAAACACATCATGTCAGCAAGGTTGAAAATGCTATTTCTCTGCCATCAGTGACTTACTTCTCTGTGACTTCTCACTGACTTTACAAAGTCCAGGATTTCACCATTTAAGATTTGTTGAAAAATCTCTGCTAAACTGTCTTAGCCAGCCCAGACATTTCACTGCCTGGTAATGGATAAGTGGCCTATAACAGGAATATCTGAAGTCACATTTATTTGCTATTACAGAAAAACTCTCCCTCACAAGATTTTTTTATGACTTTAGCGACAGAATTTTCCAAATGGAAACATATTGTATGAAAATATGTCCAGATACATTACTTTACCTCCATATAATACAAAGCAGAGCTAAAAATGTTCAATAAGGTCATCTTATTCATTCTTCAAGCCCTCCATTACAAGACTGTCCTCTTCAATATATTTACCAGCTTTGTCCATATTTATACTAAACAGCTCAGGCAATGAGCTTTCATCATTTTTCTTCTACCGAAGAGGTAGGTGCATGATTAATGTTTAAACACACAAGTAGCCTTTCCAAGTAAAAGGGAAGAAGTCCTTGAAAGTAATGTTAAGCTTAAGTTTGTGCAGAATATCCAGGCTTTATTCTACCAATGCTAAGCTTTCTGTAGAGTATATTAAACTCACTATTCACAACTGTTAGAAAGAAGACAAAAAGAACAGGAGCAGACATCAACTCCGCAGAGTACGTCCATGCAGTTAGAGGAAAGGACAACTATGGGTAAGGTAGCATACAAGGTCCCCAACAGGAGTGTGTGGTCCATGGTCAAACCAGCCTCAACGCATTTCCAGTAGTACCAGTAGACAAGATACCAAGTTCGGGAGTGACGGTTGCACTGTAAACTCTCCCAATTCCATCAAATGCTAGTTACTTTCTCTGGGATCTTAAGGGAAGTCACTCTGGACAAGGGATGTGCAAGTCCAAAACTTACCTTACTTCTTTAATGTATATGGAAGGGAAAACGTGATTTTCCTGCCTCATCATATCCAAAGGAAAGACAGACAACCTACTAGCACAGAGGGGTAGTGCTTTATCTTTTCTGTCCTAGAAATCTAAACCATCTAATCTGACACGCTAAATGAAATACACATTCACAAAATAAAGTCAACACTGACTGCAGGAAGTTAAATTTTGCAGAAAAATCCAGGTATAGACAGCCTCCTCCAGAAATATGAAGTTCATTTTTACACCTCTGCATGTTATACATACACATATAAATAATAATCAACCATCCATAAGTGCAACAATAATGTTCATAAGCACAAGACAGAAATTAGAAAGTAAAACATCCACATTTCTTAAAGCAGCATTCACTCACTCACAGGATGCAAACAGGTTTATATAAAAGTCACTGGAGCAAATGCTCTAAGGCAAGGTGACAGGATAAATAACATAACCCAAGACCCCACTGCTGAAAGGCCTACAAGCAGGTCTTTCCAAAACTCTGGGTCTTGATTTTGTTCCTATAAAACAATGTAAGCCTACAAAAGATCGACTGCAGCTGGGTGAACTTTATGGGATGTTTTGTTTCTAATCCTATATTTAGCTTGCAGCACTCTCCTCCTTCCTACATCCCTCTGTAAGGATTCTCTGCATTTCATTGCAAAACTACCTCCTCCCTTGTGCTGAGTGTTGCCATTATGAAATGTTTCTAAATTTGCAAGTGTAAGAGGAGAAGAAAGAATACTAAGGAAATGCAGGAGGCAATTATGAGTGACATGCCATAGGCAGAACCCAGTTGGTCTGGAGACACCTCTGTAAGCAGTTTTGCATTCTTTACTTGCAAGCATCCACAGTGTCCTGCTTATTTTGATGGCCGGGTGATTCTTGTCATTCTCTCCTGTGTTTTTTCTGACTTTCTGTTTCAGAGCTTTTGCTCCAAATTTTTATCAAGTCAGGCGGGGAGGGAGATGGAGAATGAAATTAATATCCTGTAACCTTAACCTTAGAACTTGCTGCACAAAGATGGTAACCAGATTGTTCACAGAGACATGACCCACTTCACAGTCATTCAGTCAAACAAATGGACACGTGTATTAAAAACACAAGAAATACCTGGACATAGGCCCTGCAAGAGCGCTCCCTTTTCTGAAGCTGAGTCCATAAAGACAGCAGATTAAAGACGGGATAGAAAAAACAAGTTAGTGACAGAACAAAGGAAAAAATACTGAAGAAAACGCCTATGAAAAAAACAAACCTGATTTCTCTCTTAAGTAGGTCCTGAAAACCAACCAAACCAAAGGGGACATGCAAGTTAGGCAGCAGTGGAAGGCTGGAAGGACTGTCTCCAGAAACAGGCGTTAGTCCTTTTTGAGTGAAGTAAAACACACACTGGCAACCTTGCAAGAGCAGGGGTTAGATGGTACAAGACACTTAAGTGGAGATGTCCAGGTGATGATGTTATCCTTACAGCCTGGAGATCACACATGATATTTCCACATCGAACAAGGCTGGAAGGGATGGGGCTGATGTCTATTTACATAAGAGGAGCATGGGCTTTGCTGTCAGACAGCACTGACGGCACAGTGAGGTATAACCAAGTTTTGCATGAGCAGGACCAACTCAGAGAGCAAGATGTATACAGGACTGCATCCTGATATTGGATGGGCCTGTACAGACCAATTCTGATACATCTGCTCAGGTGTCTGGCTCAAGGCAAAACCTATAGTGCTCCAGCTTCACTGCTGTGAGCTTGCTTAAAGTTAGCTCACGCACACGTCGAGTGTGATAACACATTGCATTGAAGGAAAGAGCACTGCCCAGGGTTCCTAATAATGTAAAGGGCAACTGAAGAGGATGTAACAATGAAATGGGAATCTGATATAATATTTCCAGTTGAGGCCATTCCCGTTAGCCCTTTGGGTTAAAATGCTTCTCCAGGAATGCAGCATTTTCCAGTCTTCTCATGCTGAGTTGTGCTCTCCTTGGTAATCCCTGGGTATAAATGCCTTACATATTGAATAAGTTTTACACAAAGAATCCCACCTTTTCCATAGGAGCTACATATAGGACTGTACTTTGATATGTATGTCTCCTTCCTGATAACTGCACTTTAGCGTGTCACAAAATTCAGACACTTATATTACCTCCCCAGAACTTTGCAGGCAGTCTGCAGCAGTGAGCTAAAACTGGGAAATTGAGGAGTTTTGCACCAGTGCAACCGAACCTTGCAAAATCAGGCTGCCCAGAGCCACTGGCTTGGCTGGGTTTGTTTTTGCTGATGTGTCTGGGTTGGAAATTGCACATTGATAGAGATTCTGGGTATATTGTTCTCTCAACTCACATCAGTGCAATTCCATTAGTATAGCTGAGAGCCAAATGTGTCCCTGAGAGTTTTGAGGCTCTGAAATAAACAAAATACACCCAGGTATCACGTGAAGCCTAATTTCAATTGCTAATTCATCAATTTGTAACAGTAAAAATCTTCCTCTGGGTAAACTTGGCCAGTACGAAGACTTTACAGAAACAAATGGAGATCAAAGAAAGCTTTGCTGAAAATTACAGAGCTATCCACTCGGGGGTCTTGCCAGTCTGCAATAGAACAATCACTACCTTAATTAAGCCTGATCCAGTGGAAAACATAAAGCTTTTAGTGTCAGGAAAGTGGCTCCTGAAAGATGTTGGCTTTTAAAAATTCTGATTATGCCTGTTAATTTCAATTCATTGTACATCAGCTTGTAAAAACCCCACTATAAAACAGCACAGGTGATTGCTTTCAGATCTCCAGCACATTTCCTTTAATGATTAAAAGAATATTTAATTGCTAGTGCTTGCTTTATTTCTTTTTTTTTTATCTGACTAAACAGCACTAAACAAAACTCTTCACAAATTGCTTTTTTCCTTTTTCTTTTTTTTTGGGGGAAATACTCTTGATCAGTGAAGGGGAAAATGGAGCAGTAACTCCGCTGCCTTTTGTTTGCCCAATACCACTTCCAAGTTGAATTAATGCATTCTTAAATGAACACAGAGCAGTTGCTCTTCTAAAGAATTAAGTGGGGAATGAGAGCAAGTAAATTACTGAGCCTGTCATTTGGATCACTGACTCACATCACTGTTATGCAGGACTCCACAAGGTCCAGAATTTTAATGTGGAGTGCACTTGATTTGTATGAAGTGCTCATGCAGAGCTTTTAGGGGAGGAAACTGCAGGGTGGACCTCAGGAGTGACAGTGAGCCGAAAAGCTCTGCCTTGCCCAGTCTTCTTCTTCCCTTGGTAACTAATACCTTGCCATGTGATACAACCCCATTTCATGTAATCAAAACAAATATTGGAACGTGGGATATAAAATGATGAAAAATATGTGCTTGCAAAGCTGAAGTTACAAACTTGGGTGCAGCTACGGCATATTCAGAAAAGCAAGCAGGCTACAATCATGAAACATGTTAGTAGGTGACATTAATTGCTGATTTTACCTGATATTGTCAGACATCACCATAATTTCAACCAAAGAACCATGGTATGATTATAACAAGTAATGTTATGCTGATGTAACAGTTAATACAATTATTACCTGCATTGTTATAAAATAGCTAGAAGCAGCACTAATTAAAAGCATCAGGATAACTCAAATCACAGCACATGCCAAGCACATGAGATGCAGGACTTCACTTCCCACACAGCTGTAATCTTAAACAATCCAGAAGTCCTTTGTATTTAAAAAAGTGCAAGTCTACAATAATAACGTACAAGCAAAAAAGACAATGTTACTTTTCTGAAAATTATTTCCCTTCAGAAGGCACACAAGAAATTTCAGGCTTAGCTGGGATCATTTGTTCCCCATATAACCTTGGGACCAAGTTCTGTTCTCATTTACGTGGATGCCAGGGCTGTCAGAACAAGTTATACAGCTGAGAACCAAAGTGCTGGGTTGCTAACATAACCATGTGACCGTAGTCACAAGGTTCAGCTGTTCTTTGTTGTGATGACGAGGCCCATGCTATTTACCGTCTGAATCCTATGTAAGTCCTATACCATGTGTTTATAGCAAATTCAGTGATGAAGAGGGCCTTGGAAATCCTCAACTTTACATATATTCTTATGGAGCCTCCAGTCTGTATTTCCTCCCATGACTGGCTACTTCTAGCACCTTTAGTATGTAGCAATTACACTTAATTCTGGAAATGGCAAAAGGATTTATATTTTTTTCTCAAATAAGGGGGACAGAAACCACACTGCTGTCATGTAGTAAGGTGCTTTAGGGCTAAGTCACAGGTCATCACTAAGAAGGCCCTCTAACACTAAACCATCCTGAAAAACACAAGTGTAAATATGATGGTATCTTATGTGCCTCTGGTAAATATATGTCCAGTATAAATAAATGTTTCTGTTTACTTTTATTTATTCATGCATAAAAGCGTTCATTTTACCTTCACATCATCATCTTGTAAAGTTACAAGATGAAAAAAATCAAAATCCAGACTCCCTCTGCTTCTTAGGGCTTTACATTCAGATTTCCTGGATCATATTACATGTTACAGAGATGAATACAGCACTGGAAACACTGGACAAAATTCTGTTCTCATTCACGCTGGCATAAGTCCAAAACAATTGCCATGACATCACTTGACTTATTCTCATACTGAGCTATGACAGCTGAGATGACATGAAGTACTTGGAGTCCATATATCTACACATCTAAGGGTATACATTTCCCAGAACCAATAGTACACTTGGCATTAACAACTGTTTCGTTTCTCAGCAGAATAAAATACACTGTAAACTAAAAACTGCCAGGTACCTTTGTCTGATATGAAAGAATCACTGCCCTAAAATGGCACGCATTCAGAAAGACATTTATAATAGCTCTCCAGGGAGATCCAAGCCCTTCTTCAGCCTCCTGTCCCTTCTTGAGCCCCTTTGCTTTTACCTTATTTAAGCTACGTGCAGCGCTGTCCTTCCCTCCTGGAGTCAGATTTCGGAGTTGCACATCAAGCAAATTCACCAGCTGGACCATGGCGGACACAGAGTACGTGATGTCACCAGCATACAAGTGGTTTCTTGTGTGCTCCGCGAGTTCCCGTGCAATGTTGGCGGCCATCTCTCCTGACTTCATCTGCAATTGAGAAAGCAGAGCAAAAGGTTGTCCCCAGTATGATGTTACTCCAATTCCTTCCAGCCTCACAGTGTTACGTGAGTCACTTCCCCACAAGAAGAACAAGAGGAGAGTAGAAGAGGAGAATAAAAGAAGGGAGGAAGTTCCCAAGAAGAAAATTAAGGCAAGGGTCTTCACATTTGGTCATGTACAGTGTTTGAGTGTGGCTTAAATAAAAGTAGTTTTTCCAGCTACAGTCACCATGCTGGCTTCAACGCAACAGTTTCTGAACTTCTCACGGGACTCTGCTGGAATTGAGAAGCAGCTGCTACTTTGCACTGCAGCAGATGCAACCAAAGATGACACTGCCTTCCCTGGTAAGCCCATGGTAGGGAGGGCTTCAGTTAGCTTGCCCCATGGCCTTATCTATGCCACCTGAAAAAAACCAAACCATGTAAATAGTCTGTCCTGTCAAGGAAGCAGTTTCTGATTCCAGAATATTATTTGATAGCGAAGAGATGATTTTTATTACAACTCCCGAGCAAAAGAGTTTCTCCTAAAAAGAATAAAAATTAATAACCTTGATAAGCAAGCAAAACCCATCACAATTCCCATAATGTGGATTTAATGATCAGGTGCTAGTTTACTATTTAGCATTTGCATACAGCAGAGTCTCCTTATCACACTAGCCATCACACCCGTCATGAGGCTAGTGACTCTCAGCACATAAAAGTATACTAACTCAGGAGAAACATGCTAGAGGCTTTAAGCAGAGGCCTGCTGGAAGGGAAAACCAAGTAGGCTGTTTGGCTGAATCTTCTATTAAGGGACTTTTATTTTCTAGTTGAGTCGCAAAATTCACGGATCACCTGCAGTGAAATTCACTGTGTAATTATTTGGGAAACTCTCTCTTTACCCTTGTGGCTTTCCCCACTTTCTTCTTCTATTTTGCTCTGCCTGTCTGGTGCCCTTTCCTCTTCTATGCCACAGAGACAGGGCACAAAGCTGCTGGTCCCATCTCCTTTATACAAGCAGCACACTACAAAAATACTGTTGCAGGATGCTGGCAACAGTACACTACAGTACCCTTATACACTACTCTGTGATCTGGAATGCATATGTATGGGGAATATGCCAGGGATAAAGAGAAATTACATAGAATGACATTTAAATGAAGCTCCTACTTCTCTGTCTGGCTCCATGACTATTTCTGCTGGGTGCTTCATATGAAATTTCCAATTGTGTTATCTTACAGCAGCTAGAAATCAGCTATTTCTCTTGTTCCCTCAATTTCTGGTGTTTATTATAAAGCAAGATTCTAGGGAAAGATTGCAGGCTGAGCTTCTACTTCTCCGTAAATCAATTAGTTGAGTTATAAATTAATAACTTACTTCCATCAATTTGGCAGCAACATTTCATCGGATTTAATGAAATCTAACTGAAGATGTTCATATGCTAATCTACAGAGAATTAAAGCATACGATGATATAGATAAGATAAATAAAACAGATAATGTGTTGTTCTTCCCATTAGAGCAATGATAACATATATTTTAGAACAGAATTATTTCTTCTTTGTTACACACAAGGGTAATGCCATAGAAATCAGATCCTATTCTTACAGCTGCTTGCTCTCTTAAGAAGCTGAAGAAAGTATTAGCATAGAGGCTGAATTTTGACCCCTTCTGTTGGCACCCAGAACTTTAAAGAATAACTGCATCAAACCCTTTCCCATAAAGAAATCTATTCCAACATTTTTTTGCAGTTCAACACTGAAGCTTAGCATGTATCATGACACAGAAAACTGCAGGAATGAAAAAGTTTTTTGTAGGTATACCAGAAGAAAACCCTGCCACCCAATATTTGATGCATACATTTTCTCTTGGACTACAAACCTATACAAACTGGCATACTCTGAGCAAATTGCTCAGCTGCTACAAAGGCAAACTCAAGAGTTTTATTTCCCTGTAATAAGCCACTTGTTGCATTCAACTGCTGCTGTTGCTCCTACCTGTATGCAAAAGTGGTGTGGACTGGTGACTAATAAAACTTTTCCCTTGAATCTTGGACTGATTAAAAAAAAACCTGCAAATCTGAGGAATTCCAGTGTGATCAAATAAACATCCCAAAATAGGCAACAATGGAAGAAGCAGACACATTAAGCTCAAAATCTGAGCCTCTGGGACACAGAAATATTTACTCAAACTCATTTCACATACCCAGGTTTCCTGAAAACACAGGGATGTGCCATTCCCTTGGGACAACGTGTCTGGTTGACAGGTGATGAAGCGACTTCCTAGCACTAACACTCATTTCCAAACCTATTCATTGTCACCCAGAAAATGCAACTACAAGTTAATACAACAGTGCTGAGACACTCCTTCCTGCCTGTGTGCATAATGAGAGGGGTATCCAAAATGCTGGCCTTATCACATGTTAATGCTAATTTCCCAAATTCTTTTGAGCATTTTCTACTGATGTTGAAGTGTCTCCTCTGCAGTCCCATCAAACCCAACTTCTGTTATCAGTTCCAACTACTGGCTGAGTATTACAGTCCTAAGATACATATCTGGTCTCTTATAATAACAGGACTGAGCCCCTTTTTGGTGAATTCTACGTAATGCTTAGCAAAGCTCACCGTTGCCCAAGAGGACACATTACTAATTTCCCTTCTATAAAGCACCTCTCCACATCTGCCTCTTCATTATGCTGTGTGGAAGATGAGGTACTTCTTTGGTTTGAGCCTCAAGACCAATAAAGGGAATCAAATATAATACATATGCCTTTGAATCGAGACTATTTTTTTTTTAATTTTCTATCTTGATGATGAAAAAAGCTCTAAAAAAGTCAAAAAGAATTCTAGGATAAAAGAAAACATTCTGTTCAATCCAAATTTAGTTTCTGGTTATTTGAGGTGATTTGTTTTGCCTTTTATAAATTGATTAAATCTAGTCTTGGAATGCTGACTTAAAGGAGAGAAAAAATGTTTCCTGCCAAAAATGCCAACACATAACACATGGTTTTCTAGCTCTGTCAAAAAATTTGCTCCGCTCTTCCATTTGAGCATACTGGCAGGATTCAGCCCAGATTACAAATGAGTATTGGAGTACCTGAAATCATGCTGTGCAACACTACATTAATATTTTCCAAGCTTGTACCACTATGTCACATCTTATTACTGACAAGACTGTGAAGTAATAGCTGTTGGAGATGGCATGTAGTCCCGCCTATTTCATATATGCCAAGGAACTGAAGCAGGGAGAATTGTCTGGAAAAGCTAACAATGACCCTCCTGCAGCATTCAGCCCTACCTTTCTCAGAGGCAATTGACTGCAGAAGAGGACAGCAGCATATAAATGAGAGAAAGTGAAGAAAAGAAGTATCTAGGAAATAAAATTCAGAAGAAATAAAAAAAGATGCTGGGAAAGAAGAGAATGTGGTGATATACGAGTGGTTGTAAAGGCAAAAATATTTTCCTGCAGCCTGAGGCTGACTGATACAAAAAAATAAAAAGATCATATGAAAGACTGAATGAGGATCTTTGGAAACAGTGACATGCAGATGGACTGGACAGATGGAAAGGCCACGGAGTTTATGTTATTTTATGGAAGGAGAAACATCTGACAGGTTTTATCAGGCACCATCAGCTGCCAGCAGTCAGGTAGCAAGGCTGAAACAAGAGTTGTGGGCTAAGTGACACTGTGAAGACTTCATGGCTATTTCATTTCCCTGGCGGAGGTTTCATTATATATTTACCATCATAAAAACATCCCATTCCATTCAACTTTGCTTTTTTCTTTTATCAGATGATACCTAAGGATATAACTAAGCAGTTACAAACACTGGTTATCTAACAGAAAGTTGGATTGCTGCTCTCTGTACAGTACAGCAGAACACAAGAACAGTGAATAAGTTGTTTTGAAACTATGGTATACAAACAACTTAAACCATAATTAAAGTTCTTTTAGTAATATGCTAACCATAGCACATGCTCCATCGAGGACGTGATGGCGCTCTGAAAACAGATCATCAAAAGCAACCTGGATGGAGGATTTCATCACAGTGGCATCAAGACTTCACTCTCAGCCTAAACAGGACAATTTGGTGGAGCCTTTCACAAAACCCCTCTGCCAGACACACCCAAGCAGATCTACAAGACCTGAAGAAGTTACTTTGAACCCTAAGGTTAGCTACTGTTTGTAACTATATAGTCTAGGCTGTTAAGGAGAACAATATGAACACAGGTGGCATGTGCAGTTTGAGGCTTTTCATGCATTCACCAAGGACACAATGCTTTCCATTCTGCTACAATCCTCCTCTCTTTCAGAGGCTTGAAGCTGACTGCAGCAGTGCCTCTCCTCCAGGAAGCACTCACAACTGAAAGCTGCAGTGAGGAAAAGATACTTCTAAGCAAGTAACACACTGCACTGAGGATGGCACTTATGAAAATAGGAGGTAAAACAAACAGGCTGAGACTGAATACATGACCTCATGATTAGGACGATGCAATGTACCCAGACCTGACCTTTTACTGCTTGACTCTAGAAATAACCCAGGTAGTAGTGCGTAATTCAATCACACTGGCAAGTTTATTCTCTTGCTATGTTAAGAGGTCATGATAGGCACCAACAATACAGTTAAAGTAAATGTCAGGAGGCCAATGAAATGCTGAAGCGGACATTTGTTCTGATCTTCCATCAAGCACAATAACTCTAATGGAAGCTAACAGAGGGTTGTAAAACCTAATACCATGATGCAAGCAGGCAAATACCCAATGTATGGTCTTAGCATAGCAGGAGAAAGAAAAGAAGCAAGTAATAATCCTTACTTCACTACAGAGACAGGAAAGCAAGCACAGCATTTCCTTTCTCTGGCTTGGCTGAAATCCATTCAGAGGACTCATCACCCTTCTTAATGAGCAGCTTGGAGCTGGTGACAGAAAAGGGGATTTTGGGGTGACAAAGCAGACTAGGAACGAAGACTCACCAGGCAGGTATGAACCTTGGCTGCCAAAGAAGATTTTCTACCCATTTCGTAAGCTCTGCTGCAGCTGCTGTGGGATGGGTGGCAAGGAGGACCCAAGCACTGAGGACACAGGAGAGCTAACCTGCAGAGTGTGACCATCCCCGGTCCTCATGGCACATCTGGCTTACTGCTTCCTCTAGCTGCACCCACAGCAGCAAAAAAAAAAAAAAGGAGGAGCTGGCTTGGCTTAGAGGAGGAAGGCTTCGTTTTCAGCTTTAGAAAGGTAATGGAGCAAATCTGCAAGTTTGGGGCAAGGAAATGCCCTGTCCATGGCAGGGATGTAAGAAACCACTGCCTGATTTATGGATAAATCAGTCTCCATATCTAAGTGCAGTGATGACTTCCAAGCCTCTTGCCTGGGCAGAGAAACCAAGTGGCTATCAATTATTTCATAAATAATTTAAAACTGTGTTTGCTGTAAGAGCCTTACTGAATGTAAACCCCAACATAAGTGCGGCAGGGCTTTCCTCTCAAGTGATACCTGGGAAGTCCTGATGTTTTGGAGCAGCTCTCCATAGGGGCTGGGCCACATACTCCAAGATCCCAGTGCATTCCCATTCACACATCAATAGTTTTGATCCAGAGTAATTTGGCAGATCCTTCTAGTCTTTCCACTGACTGGTAGAAGGTTCCCAAAGTTGAACATAACTAAATTTCTCCAGAAAAATAATAACGATAAAAAAAACCCAAAACCAGTTCTAATTGTAACCTGCTGGTCATTTCTGAAAACTTGGCCCTTCAATTTTAGTGTGCTTTGAAAGCACATAACAAATTAAATGGGGCTCATTTGTTACACAAATGATGGCTAGGGTTTCAAATAAAATAAGCCTAACCTTGATGGAAACTTCATCAGTGCAGTCTATTATTTCCCTCTACTAATGGCTAATGGCCTAACCACCTTCACTGCGCAGCAAGAGGTCTCCCAGCTGCCTAGCTGAATTATGGCTAGAAGAAGCAATATTAACCCTTTGAGGATAAGTATGTGGGTCTTAAAAGAAGAGCTGCACAGCTGCTAATGCCAGCAAAGGCAGTCTTTATTAATCAGGTAGCCGAGCGTGTGGCAGGAGAGCTGCCCACCCTTCCACGTGAGACAGAAGGGCCATGGACTTTGTAATGACTGTGCCAAGTCACAGCAGCCCCATGTTTGTTGATGTCTTCCTTCATTTTTGGGGAGAGACTGGTGTAAATATAGATGAAGTGAGATAGGGGTGATCAGGGGTATATATGTTAGTGATTCACAGGTTTTGGAGCTTCAGTTAAGATTGAGGAAAGGAAGGAGAAAGCTGAAGATGCAGGGTCACTGCATCCCATTCACCATCGGGCATCGACTTTCTGGGAGGGCAGCAGCACAGCTAGCTGGCAACACAGACGCTCACTCGCTCTGGCTAAAGAAGTGAATAAATCCCCACAAATTGCTGTAATAAGGGATCAGACCGCAGACTCTGTGGCGTAAACACACATCTGGTCTATCTTTGTAATGAAATCAGCTGAAAGCACCACTGTGCATTAATAACAAAAACATTCAACATATTGCTACCAAATAAGCTCTTCTTTTCTTGAACTTGTATTGTCATATGTTAATGTAATTTTATAAATCATGAAATGCCGCACAACATTCATCAAGGGACTTCAGAGTCTAAAGATATGCATTACTGCAGCATTGTTTTCTACTCTATCAGTTTTTTTACAATTTTGGTAAAAGTTAAAGACAGAAAGCCAGGAGTGCAATACAAACCTTTCATATTGAGTCTACCTTTCTTGGGTAAGGATTTCTCAACTACAGGGTTTATCATGTGCTTGTGCGGCACGAGAAAATCCTTGGGTGTGCATGAAAGTGAAAGTTTCCTTTTGCAATAAGTTGGTATTTTCCATACAGACAGTCATCTCATCCTCCCTCTTCCCCCTCTTGCCACAAACAAGAACTGTCATTCACTTGAGTTTAATTTCACTTTGCATTCCCTCTTCTTTGCCTTTGCCTCATCTTCTTTGCCTTAATTTTCATCAGATATTTACAGTTTTGCTTTCTCCATGTAATTTCTGGCTACCACACATGGCTCATGTTTTATGGGTGACTGTTGGTCACTTTGGGTTCCCTGTTGTGAAAGCTCAGGAAAGACAGGGCATAGGCTCCATGTAGACAACACACTGGAAGGGTTTTACCTTTTGAGTTATGTGATTGATCCATGGAGAAGAGCAGTTGCTGAGATCAGGTCCTTGGGGCTCCCAGATCCCATCTGGAGCAAGACATCGGAAAGTTGCAACACCTGGAAGACGAAAACCACTATGTTCAGTGTAATTGTTTGCATTTTGCTCCCAGGACCCCATGTCACAAGCTGGGAGCTTATTAATGCTCAAGACAAGAGTAGGACACTTCTGAGTCATCTCAGTGTCCTAGTTTCCCACCATCTTAGCACTTAGGGGACCTAAGACACAAAAGATCCATGAGGTAGTGAAGGGATATTATCTCAATTTCACCAGAGACTACGGACAGAATGCTTTACCTTAGACTAAGCAGGAAAGCTGCCAGGGACTAAGAAATCAAAGCTGGATCTCAAATGGTGAGCCGGCACCTTGACTGCTCTGTCCATCTGCTGGTGACCTGGAATCAGACCCTGCAACTCGACTACCTTGCTGCTTTACAAAGATTTGACTGCTCTGAATCATTACATTAAACAACTTGAAAGGAAACACACCAATGTTTAAACACTATGAACAACAAGATGTAACGCTGGGCTTTATTGTCCACCCCTAACCATTGAGAGAGACTTTGCAGCAGAATTTTGTTTGGCAAGGGCAGCCCACATCCCCGCTGCAAAAGACAGGAAAGCATCTCAGGCCCTTCCATACAAAGAGAAACACATCCCAAATGGTGCAGGCAAAGATCTCTAGATAAGCAGGAAAGTCAGTATACCTAGATTAAAGACTGCTTTCTATAAAGAGCTCTGCCCTGCAGAGCCAAACTTTTCAGCAGAGGAGAGAATTAAAGGCTAGGTTTGATGGTAGTGCCGGTTAAAAGCAGTGAGAATTTGTTCATGCTTTCAAACGGAGCTGGAAAAGGCCCACCGCAAATATACCACAGCTTTTAACACGTTGCATGAATCACTGAAATTAGAGATGAGAAAGTCTTACTGCCATTCCCTATCAACAACTTGGGTTATTTTTAAAATTTTTTTTCCCTTTAGGTATTTACATCCAGTCCTTAGCTCTTGTGCTTAGAAAGGGGGTTCCTGCATCCAGACATCATTTTCCTTTTTTATTTTCTATTTCATTTCTTTCTTTCCTTTTTCACAGCTTCAGTTCAGCCTATCCTTCCCTCTCTCTGGGAGCCGACTAATACTTTTTGCAATGATTTTACCAAGTAGGGCTGGGAAAGACAGCAAAAATGTTCTTTACCTATTATCACCAATGATAACTTTCCATGTCCCTCATACTTTAACGCATTTTATCAGTCTGACCTCACCAGATTCAAAAGAGTCAGTATTCCTAAATACACGTGAATGGCTCTCCAGGGCAACAGAATGGAGAACTAAGAGAGAGTCTCCTCTGCAAGCCAGATCACTCCAGCTCTTATTTTGAGGGATTTTCCTCCACCTTCTGCTTTCTTTTTGGCAAGCAAGTTCTTGGGGTTGGACACCAAGGCTAGCTTGAAAAATAAATACTCCTGGAAAACCGCACTTGTTAAAACACAGCAAACTGAATCTTAGGACAAACTCATTCTTCATTCAACTGTGTTTTAATTTGAACAGAAAGTTTCCAAAATTTCCTTTTGGATGAAAACAGTTGGGGAGAAGAGCAGAAGAAAAGGAGTACAGTTCAATAAACAATATACCATTCTGAACGTTTAGCTTGTTTCCTATCCTGCTTTCCCTGCTGATGACACTGGATGCTGACTGCAGTTTGAAAAATCCCTCATGTTGGTTCAGGAGTGCAGTCTGAGAATACCTGTGCTCTGAAATGCTGGCTACGGCCTTTGAAATGCAAACAGTGCAGCACAAAGCTTCAAAATATAAGTTTTTATTTCTCCTGCTGCCCCCACCCCCAAACAAGCAAAGCCTGCGGTTCCCAAAATCCTGTCCAATGTGCTCAGCATATTGAGGATTTTGTCCCAGACAGCCGCTTGCCATACCTCACCAAGGCAATGTAGACCTGACAGAAGACATCAGCATTGTCCTCTGATGAAAGCACATGTGCCACAGGGTTATGTGGACAACCTAGTTGCACACTCACAATGTCCAATGGGCAAACAGAGATGACTCACTGTGTCCTCCTGCCCCATGACTCACCTATCGAGCCTATGGGACACGGCTGTTTTGCCATCTGTCCCTGTCGAGTCCTAGACCACATAATCTCACGGGCTTCCACGGGGTCACAGCTCTCAGCACCAACTGGTGGCAGTTGGGAGGAGGCAGATGGGAGGTGCGTAGTCATTTCATCGGGGACATCAGCCATGGGCGATGGTGTGCTGGTGCTCTTGTTCCTCCTGCTTGAGACTGAGGTGGTGGTGGGGCGGCCAGTGCTGCTGGTGGCCACTCGTGGTGTGGTGCTGGCGGTGGTGGTCCCTAGGCCCAGAGTCCCTGATGTTGATACTCCTGAAACAAAGGCAGAGACGATTAAAGAGAGGAAGGAAAAACAGACTCAAGCCTAGGTCCCAAGGATGTCCCTTCTGCCAGCTGCGGTGGCCTGTGAGGTGTAGCCGGAGCTACCGCTAGCACAAGGCTTGCTGCACAGCCACCTTTCAAACAGAAGCAAAAGCACACAGGGAGAGAAGCACACAGAGGAGTATTGACTCCTGGAGCACAACCAGTTTTACAAAAGCACTGGCATCTGATGAAAATAAAGCATTACTTCATGTCCTCATCATTTTTCTTCCTGGCATTTTAATGCAAGAATCTTATTTTCCATCTTTTAGAGAACACCTAGCACAGAAATGTTTAAATTTGTTATTATTGCTGAAGACCCAGCTGATTTGAACAGAAAAAACATCTTACATTGTATAATAAAAAAAAAAAAACAAAACACAAAGTCATCCTCAAAACAGCTGTGTATGGAAGGATGAATGCAAGGCTGTTCTCCAGAGCAAGCCCTTCACTTCCTCCCAGGTTCATTCCTTGCTACTTCAACCCAACAGCACCGCTTGATCTGCAGGTCACATGGCAGATGAAGGGTGCACATCAGCCCAGCCAAATCCTTGGGAGTTTAATGTTCAACAGGATATTTAACTTAAAACTTGCAGTGAGCAGCTGAGCAGCAAGAGTTAGGGAACTTGCTTTATAAATGCGTTAATCCATCCTACATCCTGCAACAGCTGCACTAAGTACTGCATGTGGTGAATACTGAGGGATGCCCACCTTATTTTGACTCCTTTTTAGACCAAGATGCTTACATAGATTGGAGCTTTGTGTGGATTTCTTTATGGACCTAAAATCTTAGGTGGGGAAACTGAGGCAGGCTGCCTCCAATTGCTCCTCCATCACCCATGCCATGATGTATGCAGCTTCACCCATCTCCTTTACCTCTCCCAAAGACAAGTACCATCCTGCTTCCCTCAACATAACACTTTTACTCCAGTTAAATGCCAGACGGTCACAATTGCCCTTTTGATACCTGCCTGAGGAAATCCTAGGACTGTCTAGGAAAGGCAGGTAAGAAGGCCACATAAATAGGCTTATCTGATTCTTGTCTGATCCCATTCCCTCTAATTCCCATGACACAACATCCCCCTACAAGTCCACCTCTTTCAGCATCCAAAAATCCTCGAGGGTCATAGATGCTCCATGTCCAGCAACAGGAACTGGAGTTTCTACATTAAAGATAGTTATATGTGAACTTCAACCTAGCCAGAAATTAGAATTATGTGAAAGAATCACCCCGTCACCCTGAGGAGCAACCTCTTAACTATCAAGCTGTGTAAGCACACGGAGCCTGCAAGCTCCTGAGGGTGGAGACTGTGCTTTCTTCTAGATCCAGCGAAGCAGACCATACTCACTATCGATGCAATATTACTTATTAATGTATAATGATATTGCTGTCACGGGAGTTCATTCAAGTCAATCTATTCCAAGCATAGAGATACCTGCCCTTAGTGTAAAATATGAATTTTTCCATTCTGAAAGTTTTTTTTATTATTTAAATAATTTATGCCCATTCTGCTGTGAGCAATTCTCCTGCCCCAGAGTAATCAATAACACAGCAGTTGAAGCACACACTTGTTCTGGTTTTAGGTAATTTTTCTTCAAGCCTAAAACAACCTCTCCTCAAATTTTAAAACTCAGCAGCATCATAAACATGATTTTCTGAGAGATCAGTATTTTTCAAGAAAATATTCAGTTTAAAAATCCCAGCTCTACTGTTGCCATGGTTTAGCCCCAGCCAGCAACAAACCATCACGTGGCCACTCACTTACTACTTCCCTGTTCTCTGTGGGCTAGGGAGGAGGATTGAAAACAAAGAAGGGGAAACTCATGGTTTGGGATAAAAACTGTTTAATAGCACAGAAAAATAGCAGAGCAAACAGCAATTAGAATAACAGAAATATATACAAAGTGAATGATACATAAAGCAAACCACTCACTGTCTGGAAAACTGATGCCTTGCATGCTCCCAAACTAAGATTTGTGAACTGAGCCACCAAACTTCTCCCTTAATACACTAAGCATGACATTCTGGTATTGAATATTCTTTTGGCCATTTGAGTCAGTTGTCCCAGCTGTGTCCCCTCCCAGCTTCTTGTGAAAATAAACTCTATCCCAGCAATGTCCCAGGACATTATCCACCCCTTAGTCTATATTATCTACATCATGCCCAAATATTACTCTTCCCAATTAACCACCACAACTTTTCCTCTCTTTGATATTGTAAAGATCAACTTCTTTATCTGCATTAGTCTGTATGGATTAAATATCCATCTTGGTGCAAAACTGTGTGTTTTGTTAAAACTTGGAGTTTTAAGCAGTTTTGCAGCAGCAGAGGAGAAGGCAGTGAGGTAGGAGGTGCCTTTTCTCCCCTGTCCCCTCCAGCCTGCTGTTGGCTTCTGAGGTTGTTTGGACTGTTTGCACTGCACCCAGTGCCAAGGGATTTGGACAGGAGCACCCCTGAGTGCAAGTGTGCACCTGAAGGATTCAAGCCGTGTCTATTCTGACAAGGGTCCTTTGAACTGCCAGCTGCCCTTGGAGTCTCCAGCCCCAGTGTAAGAACTTTCCTGAAGGAACTCTGCACATGCCCCACTTCGAGAATCTTCCACACAGAGATATGGAGCAGGCTCAGCAAGTCCCTTCCTCTGTGCACCTCATATGCCAATAGGGTATGGAGCTGCTCTGTAAATAATGGCCCTATGAATCATACTTCCTGCCAAAACCTCTGGGGTATTCATTGGGGTGTCGATTATTTTTACATTATATTCCCCTTTTCTGCTACTTTTCTTCTTTTTCTCTCTCTGTCCTTATTCTCTCCTTAAATCTACCTCACTTTTTTTCTCAGCACTCTTACGTGAATACGGTTGTATCCAAGTTCTTGTAAACTGTCTGCTACTTTGACTGAGCTCAAAGTAAAGACACGTAACTTTGACTGCATTAGAAGTATAGATTGGAATTTTGAGTATAATTTTGACTGAACTCAAAATAAAAGATCATTGCTGTAAATCATTGTAACTTTCACTGTGTTCAGAGTAAAAACTGGAATTCTGAGTAGGCCCCTGAAGTCACTGTCGTCACTTCTGTGGCTGCTCCACAAGCATTCAAAAGAAACCTACCACTCCTAGTCTACCAAGCAGGTCTGTTGGGGCCAGGCACTTGGCAGATATGAGTGTGTCTGTGTATACACACACAGAGAGATATCTTTCCCTCAATCTATGGGCCATTCTTCTAAAATATCTGTTAGGTTCATTTAATCCTTGACTTTGGGCTCCATCTGTGGTAACAGTCTTTCAGGGCAAGAGAGATTATGTATGGTGGTAGATTCTTGCGTGCCACATGCAGAGCTTGCAGTGGTTTATCTGGCACAGCCTATGCCCAAGGACTGCAGGGTGAAGATGTCATTCTCAGGGAAGTTGCTGAGTGCCAGTTGCTGAAGCTAGTTCTGGTTCCATCACCACTGTACTTTGCTCAGTTTTATTGAAGTCCACTCTTTATTAATTTGGGTGATTCTTACTTTAATACTCTTGATATGTTATTTGGCAGCTGTAGTGGTGATGACATACAGTGGCAGGTTATTTATCAATTAACATCGATTTAATGAAATGGCTATTTTCACTCAAAATCAAATCTCATTGAGGTACACATTGGACTTCCCTATCCTTCCGCATCAGCCACCAAGTGCACCTAGGTCCTTGAGCGAATGCAATCACATAGATGGGTTTGCCTTTGCCTGAGGTAGGACTAACCCAGACTGTTTTCCCTAAATCATTCTTTAAGGTCTTTACCAACCAAATGATTCTATGATTCTATGGAGGTGTTTAAAAAGTGGGTAGCTGAGGTGCCTAGGGAAATGATTTAGTAGTAGACAGGTACGATTGGAGCTGATGATGTCTAGGGTCTTTCCAGCCTAATGATTCTATGATTCATGTGCAGTTCAGGGACTTTATCTCTTTCAACAGTATATGTAAGTTTTGACTGGGCAAGACCAGATCAATTGGTAGATCTTCTAGTGTTAAGTAACTAGGTGTCTTTTGCTAAATGTGTATCCCAGGATTTAAAAGGTCCCATTACCTATTGCTCTCGTTCAATTCAGCTGGAGGCTGGTGTGTGATAGGGGACGTGATATAACCACTCAATATAATGTTCCTTGGACCAGGTGTCTATGAGGTTGTTTCAGAAATGAGTCCCCTTTTCTGATTCAGTTCTTTCTGTGCCATATCACCACAGGACTTACTTTTCAAGGCCCAAGAGAGTGTTCTTGACAGTGGCATGGGGGATGGGATATGTTTCTAGATATCTGGTGGTTGCTTCCACCATAATTAACACCTAGTGCTTGCCTTGGCAGGACTGTGGGAGTGTGATGTAATCTGCCAACCCTCCCCGTGTTTATATTTCAGTCATTGTCCTTGCAGCACACGTTTCACACTCATGGATAACCTGTGCAGTGGTTTCCATGGTTAAGTCTGTCCCTCCATTACAAGCCCATCTATATGTTGCATCCTTGATGGCCTGAGGTGTCATGGGCACACTAAGCTAGAAATAATTCATCCTTATTTGCCAGTCCAAATCCACCTGAGCCACTTCAATCTTAGCAGCCTGATCCACTTGCTGGTTGTTTTGATGTTCTTCAATGGCCCAACTCTATGGGTAGCGGGCATCTACACAATGTACTTTTACAACCAGATTCCCTCGCTGAGCAGTGATACCTTGCCACAATGGGGCAGCCCTGACAGGTTTGCCTCTGCACTGCCAGTTGCTCTGCTTCCATTACTGTAACCACACCCACAGGGCATTGGCGACCAGCCATGAGTCAGAATAGAGATAGAGCACTGGTCATTTTTGACAATCAGCATTATCTAAAGCCAGCTGGATGTCTTTCACCTCTTCAAACTGTCTCAATTCACCTTGTGCCTCAGCTTCTGCCGCTCATGTAAGACTCCACACAGCAGCATATCACTTCCCATTTTCTGATAGTTTATTACATGGTGAGGCCTCTTTAGCACATATCACCTACCCTTCTGGTGATGTTCCAATATGTTTGCCTTCTGGCCAGTCCACGATCACTTTCAAAATTCCTGGGCAACTGGGGTTTCCCATTTGAGCCCACTGTGTGATCAGTGCAACCGCTTGTTCCACACAGCATCAGTTGCATGTTGTGTAGAGGAGACGCTCCTTTTGACCATCCAGTCCAGCACCAGCCGTTGGTGTGCTAAGACAAGCTGTGTTTCACTACCAATCACTTCCAAAGAAGCTCTAACTCCTCCACATGCTGCCAAAACCTCTTTCTCAGTTGGAATATAGCAGGCCTTGTGCCGCGATTGAGAGACTACAAAGAAACTAGTGAGAAACTAGAGGCTGCCTACGCGTCAAAGTTCTTATCTCACTCCTTCCCAGGGCCTGTGGCCGACAAGTTCCAGCACATCCCCCTTAAACAACCCTTCTGTACTTTGGGTTTTTCCACTGCCTGTCAGGCCCTGTCCTACAGCCTTGGATCTTCTAAATCCCTGACTCCAGTAGCCTAGTGGATGACCTCACGTTTGCCCTGGTGTTTTCTGCCAGTGGCTCCAGGTAGGACCATTCTCCCCAGCTGTGGTATAGAGTGCATTTTTTGACACCTGGTCCTACCCAGACTGGACCGAGGGCTACTGCACAAAACTATTTCCTGTTTAATTTGTTCAAAGGCTTGTCATTGCTCCTATTTAAAACTGTTCTTATTCTGGGTTACTTGATAGGAAGGGCTTACAATTAGACTGTAGTTTGGAATATGCATCCTCAAAAAGCCCACAATGCCTAAGAAAGCTTGTGTTTCCTTTCGCTAGTCAGTGGAGACATACCTGCTATTTTGTTGATTACATTCACTGGGATCTGACAATGCCCATCTTGCCATTTTATTCCTAAAAACTGAATGTCTTGTGCAGTTCCCTTGACCTTTCTTCGTTTTACAGCCAAACCGGCTTTCAGAAGGATTTGATCTGTTAATATTTTCTCCTCTTTCTTAAAAACAACTTCTGCATTTTTTGCATCATATGATGAAATTGTCAATGTATTACAGCTGTTCTGGAGCTTCACCCTGTTCCAGTGCAATCTGGATCAGTCCACGGCAAATGGTAGGGCTGTGTTTCTGCCCCAGGGGCAGTAGATTGTTGTCTTCAACAACACAACTGTATTTAGTCCTGTGCTCTGAAAAAATCATATTAATAATGATACACAGAGACGTAACTCTTTTTTTTTTTTTTTTCCTTTCTCCTACCTAATGTCTGAAAAGCCAGAGGAGGATGCAACTGAGAGAAGAAAGGTCCATTTTCTTGTGGACTTTGCCATATGGAAAAATCCCTTGTGGATTTTTTTCTTACCTCTTCCAGCAAGGGATCAGTTTTTGTGCCTTAGGCTATTCTGCCCACATGTGACTACAAGTATTCTACTAGGTCTGGGCAGATGCTGCGGTGGATATGGACCAAATGTTGAGTTCTCTGTACTAAGGGAAAACCTACAGTTGTGGTCCAGGATGGCGCAAACTCAGCTGTTTCAATGCACTTCAAGCATGAGTTACTTAACTCACTGCATTTTTTTTTTTCCTCTGAATCTCAGTTTGAGCATTTAACGTTAAGCAACAAAGAATGAGAGCTGAATTGTGCAAAATCATTACAACAGGCTCAAGTCCAGTCAATCTGCCCCAACTCTTCCTTTCTTACTGCATCACCTCTCAGCAAGGCAATTAATACATTCAAAGCAGTCACCACACGAGACCAATTTCCAACAGACAAAAAATATGTCTACCAAAGCCCTTTTGAATCAAAACTTTACATTTCTGATAATGATCAACTGTTCATTACATGTGCCTGACTGCTGTGGAAAGGTTCTTTAGTAAAAAATATTCTAGCTATTATTACAGACTTCCAGCTTTTGCCTGACAAAAATAAGAACTTGAACAGCAGCCTGGCTGGTTTTTTGGTGAAATATCAAATTTAATGCTTTTGTGGGACTTATTTGTGTGTGTGTGTGTGTGTGAGAGAGAGCACTTAATATTTTTTCTGGCTCCCAACAGCACTTAGTGTCAGGTCCCAAATTTAGTTGTCATTTGAATAAAAGAAGCTGCTTTTTTCTTTTCCAAGGAATTACTGAATCCCACTTGACATGTGTAACTTCAGAGGCATCAGATAATGTTTTAACTGTCATTGGCATGGGGCTACAACACATTGGCATATCTTGTAATATCAGGAGACTATATATACCACCTAGTATAGCATATAAGAATCAGCGATCCTCTTCACTATGGTCCTCTTCTATCCGAAGACAATTCCTACCTGGGACTGCAGACAAATCCATCTTCGTGAACCTCTCATAGCCTTCAGTGAACATCCAACAAATGCATTAATGCCATATTGCTCTTTCTAGACTTTGTAACTGATTCTGAATGTTCACACAGAAATTTAACTGGACCATTTTACACAAGACATAAAAAATGAGCACTTTTTTCAACATCATGCTGCAATGCTTTTAAAAATGCAGATGAACTATGCCCACAGGAGGCCTGTTAAACAGGAAAAGATTACATAAGAAGTGATCTAATAGACAGTAGATCAGGATTTATTATAAATGGACTAATCCAATACGTTTGAGAGTTCAGTTCAAGAGCTATTTTGGGGCAATCTAGCTTCAAATCGCTCTAGTTCTCAAAAATACTGTCAGATGTGTTTGCAGCTGTTTTGAATTTCTGGATTTGAACACATAAAATCTGACTACTTTTTTTTTTTTTTGTTACACATGTTATTTCACATATGGGACTAGGGGTGTGGGCGAAGGCACAAAAAGCATACAATTTCTTTTTAAGGGCACAACAACTTAATATTATTAGTGAATGTATGGAGTGAACTTCTAATCTCCTAAACAATCCCTGTCCCCTGGTGTGATTCACATCCATCAGAGACAGTGGTGCAGATCTTATCCTCTGTCTTCCAACCTGAATCCTTCAAACTCTATTAAAAAGAAGCCCTGTAGGAATTCCCCAGCGTCCCATTGTTAGAGAAATCACTTTTGATTTCAATAACAGGTGCTGTCAGTTTTTCATTCAGATCACATTTGAGTGCAGACATGTGAGTGCTACATTTACAGCTTCAAGAGATTTACTGGAGGCTGAGATTTTCAGGTTTGTAGGGGTTTTCAAACCTTTTTAATTAAACCACATATATGTTTTATCCATGCTAGCTGAAACATACCTTCTCATTTCTATACAGAAAAAGCACATGTGTAGCTGGCTAAGAGGGAAAAGAAAATTTTCTGGTACGTTTGGCAACAGATGTAGCTTCATCTGAAGTGTGCGTCCTATCTTTTGCCTGCACTTCTGCATCTTTAACTGAACAACTTTCATGCAATCTGCAGAGGGAGTGCCAGAAGGAGCCGGTCTTTCTCCAGCAGTTCTACACCTCTGCAGTTGAAATGAATGAAACCAAGTGCAGGAGTCACAAAATGATTATTCACACCCTAGCATTTTCTGATCTACCCAATCAGCATGATGAGTCCGTCTGTGGGCCAGTCAGACAGCTTATACCACTATCCAAAACGTTTCTTCTGTTGCAAGATACAAACACAACTTTTACAAGAGAAAACTATCATCTTCAAATAGTCTCTGTTCCTCTGTGCCTGTGACATCTCCAATCTACATGTTAGTCAGCAAATCGGCCAAGTGCATTCGGATAAATTCCTTGGACTCTTTTAAACATATAAGAATCTGCCTGTGAAATGGCTGGATGGTTGCTTTCCAATTTGTGAAATGATTCAAATGCTGTAAATAAAAAAGAAATTGGACAGCTTTCAAAAGGACAGATTAGACTTTTCAATTCTTAGTGATTTGGTGCTTCCAAGCTACACTCCCATGATCTTCATATTAATATTTAAAACCAGATTGTGTTATCTTGAGGAAGAGGGCATAGTACAATCAAACCCAAGGAGACAACCCACTGGAGCTACAAGAAATCAGCTCCCTGGCCCTGCAGCACATGAGTGTGCAAGAAGTGTTGGGGGAGAGGTGGGCAGAAAGCCATCAGGCCCTGCTTCCTCTTGACTGATTTGGCAGATTAACATTAAAAGCTGCTTTTTGTGTTTACCACGCATCTCCCCCTATATGCACCAGTCCTTGATTACAGCTACTCCAAGGCTCTGTATTTGAGGTCCCTCCCAGTTTTGTGTGCCATTGCTCGGCTTCCAAATCAGCCCCGATATCCAGTGTTTTAAGTGCAAACACACTCTGTCAGTGGGCTGGTCAGCTAAGATCAAAACCAGGAAAGGGAATAAAACACAAAATATCAAAGCTTAGGGTTAGAGTTAGGGTTGTTTATAACCTTCTTTCTCTAACCCATGTTATAATTGCCTTCATTAGCATGCAAGTCATACTACATTCCCAGACATGAATCGGAAACCTGAAAATAAGGTCTGCTGTCTATGCAGTTGATGTTACATCCATACTGTACTTATAGCATCCTCTAAAACAGCACGGACGATAAGCCTGCCAGCAAAGACTCACCTTTTGTCTTTAATCAAACCCATTTGTTTTCTCCTCTTGCTACAACCCCTTGGTTATTTCAAACCTGATCCAAAAAAGCAAATCATTCTCTAAAGTTGCCAAACTGACTTCTCTCTACAGAGCACTTGCTCCACTCAGTCTCTGACTGCATTGACCTCTATGTTATTTATTTATTCTATTTATTCTTGCTTCTACAAGAAAACCAGCCTGAAATATGGAAGAGCTGAGCATTGAAACCAGCAGAAATAGGGAATGTCTTTTCTCATCCTTTGAGCATGCTTTAGTACACCTAGGTGGGGATGTGCTGTCAAGACCCCTCCTGTAAATCAGAGTGCAGGTATTGCCTCAGTATCTTGCACACACCTCATTTTGGAGCTTGGACTAGCTCAAACCTCTTCCCAAACTTGCCAGCAGTTTGCTTTCTGTCCCTGGAGTGACAGATGGAAAGAAGGGAGGGAACAAGCTTGTGCTGAACAGAAAAAAAAAATAAAATCTTTCATGTAAGCCAATCCTAAGAAGCCGACAAAACTCTATTGTAAGTATATTAATATTCAGCTGCTTTCAGAAATAAAGTAGTTTCCCTGACAAACCATAAAACGCTATTAAGCTTCTTTCCAAAACTCTTTATTACTTAGGAAGAAATGTCAATAGGTTGTAAAGCTCAATTCTAATAGATGTATTCATGTTGGCTCAGGGATCTGCCTAAACAATGCTTAACTACAGGACTGGCATCTAAATTTGTTTTGCAGATATCTGATGTTTTGTAGTAGTCTTTAACAATGAGAGAACCATGAATATTATGAAAAACCTATCTGCTTCAGCAAAGTAGATTTATAACAAATGAACACTCTGTGCAACAAACAAGGCATTTTAAGGTGAAATGGACTAGGTACCACTTTCAAGGATTTTTCATTTTTATATTAGAATTCAATATCTTTGGCACAAGCAACTTGGTACACCATCAAGTCCATGTTGATGTCCTAACAAGCCTAGCATGCAAGCATCCCTCACCTGTTTCCCAGAGGCTATTTTTTTTGTTGAGAGAGGACACTGGGATGCAGGTAGGGATGTTAAATATGTGTTCATACGCCTCAGCAACTCAAGGGTATGGCTAAGATCTCCAGCCTTAAGGCTCCAGGGCTGAAAGCACTGCCATGGCTGAGTTGAAAAGTCATGAGAGAAAGCTGAGAGGCAGCAAAGAACAGCATCAAAAAATCAGAAAAAGAGGTTTAGCCTAACTTGTTTGGCTCTGCACCACTAAGGGCTACCAACTCTCAAGCAGTCAGCTTTGGTTGAGACATAGTTTCAAACTCTTACCTGAGGGGTTGATGACAAGATGACAATACATAAGCAAAAGGTCGAAATACCTTCATCACTGATTTCTAGCTTTGCATCTGTCAGCGTCCACATTATTCTTATTAATGGCTAGTTCAGATCAGCACACTGCAATGTAAGCATGTTTTTTTTTCTTGTGAAATGGAGGAATATACCCATTGACCTTAAAGGACGTAAAATTGGGCCCACGGAAAAGAAAGACAAAAAAGGCCCAAACCTACAAGAACATGAATAGTAGTGCTGAAAAGCAAGATGTTTCAGGTCAAAACTGTATGCCTGCCTTCTCAGGTTTGGCATGTGGTTTTGCATGTAGTCAGGTGATGAAGTCTACATGTCCAGGGGAATTACTGGCCCAAACCAGAGGCACCAAATGGACAGAAAAACATCCAGGTGCTGCTGTGCCAGAATAGAGGTTTTCCATAATGTACTCTGCCTAGAAGCCTAAAAACTGCACCTGAACCACTTGGGCTGCTAACAAAAGTGTTAACAGAACCACGAGCACCAGCAGAATCTGGGAAAGCTGGAAACTTGTAAAGAAAAGCAGATATAACGACAAAGAAATGAAAAAGGTAAACTGTATCATTTTGAGATGTTTAATCTGTGTAATCTCCTGGTCTTGCCATAAAATTAAGTCCTTAATGTCATTGCAAAGCAAAATTCGACACTTTGAACAAAAGAATTATGTCTCTCATAAGGAAAAAAAGAAAAAGATACATATATTCAATACATGAAAAAAGAGAGAAAGAATGTCTGACCTGGTCCAATGCACATATCTTGAAAAATATACCTGTTATTTAGCTAAATGTGAACGTATCTTCATACAACTGCAAGATTCAAAAGCAAAAAAGAAAACCATAGGGAAAAAAAAAAAGTAGCCAAGCAATTTCTATTTCATTCTGAAATACAGCAGAGACCTTTATATACTTACAGATATTACTTTCAGTTTAGGGTAAAACTACTGCTACAATATAGGGCTAAAGAGCTGCTATATGCTTCTAGCACACAGCCTAAACTTCATTTTACAGCTCCCTAAGGTAACATAAAATAAATGCACCAGCCTACAGTGGTTATTAATTTTCTCCCTTTTCAGTGTCAGATATGTTGAAATGTTTTTGTTTTGTAAATATTTTACAGCAGACCATATAGTAAATATGTTGAGATCTGTAATGTTATTAGCCTTGAGCCTTTCTCACTCTATGCATTCATCAAGAAGTTTCATTAATTTGCAGGGAAGAAGTATATTAGTTTTGCTAGTCATTGCAGTGCTTTACAGCTACTAAAAACCTCAAAATCCCTAATGATTTACATTATCCAGCCAGAATGCTCTTTGTTTAATAATGCTAACCAAAAATCCATCTCACCTACGTCATCAAAAGCAACTCTTCTTCCATTATCTTAAATGTAAATGAGAAAAAGCATGCAGCTGGAGCAGACAGAATAATTTATAATGAGAGGAAATCTGCCCGGCCAGGAATAGTAAAAAAAAAAAAAAAAATAGAGCATAACACTGAATTCACTTGGAATTGAAGGAAAAAACAGACTTTCTAGTATGGTAGTCAGGCTGAAGATGGGAAGGGAGGAAGGTGGTTACCTGTGATACACCCTCATGGTCAGCATTAAGCAAGAAATGTTTAAACCTTTAAGTAAATATTAGACTTTTTTTCGTTTTTTTTTTGTTTTTTTTTTTTTTTTTTCCCAAGAGTCTAGAATGTGACTGATCATTGATCAGTGACACAGAGTTCATTGGAATGTCAACCTGGAGCTGCTCAGCAAAACAGAAATTACAAGTGTAAGCACTGCAGTGGTAAGCAGCTTGCCCAGTCTGTTCGGCTGCCACGGAGATTGTTCCAAGACAGAAAAAAAAAAAATAAAAATTGTGACTTTGCTTGAAGAGAGAGAAAAAGAGAGAGATTTGACTTAGAAACCTGAGTTAGCCAGTCTGTGGACAGGAAAAGGTAGCATCAAAAGCTGCTCAATTTGCTCAAGATCCAAGGTGCTCTTTTGGAGGTGCCTAAAAACTTTGATGATAGCAGGAGCCTACAGGTTCCTGTAACACCATCACCTTCACTCTATCAACATTTCCATGCTCAAGACTTGGCTGGAAATCATTGGCTACCCAACAGCAAGCAAATTCTGACTTTGCCACCTGAAAAACAGTGTCTATTACAGCAAATCTCTTGGGCACAAAACAAACTGCGAACGTCTCAAGCATTTGCTCACCTTTCCTTGAGGTATTTAGTTAGTGCTGAGAAAGGCTTAAGCCAGAAAATCCAGAACTAGAATATGGATGCTAAGAGCAGACTGGCAGGGAGAGGCAGGAAAACTTCACCCCAACCAGGCGACCCAATGTCCCTATTTCCTTCTTCTGCAGTGGGCATCACAGTCCACAACACATTCCTATGAGGTGCTAAGACATGCCAAGGATTACAGTAAAACAAGAAGTGGACAGGGAAGGCTTTTATCCTCCTATGTTATTGTGGGAGGAAATTACTGGGTAATGCAAAAGAATGAGCCTGTCTCTTGATCCAGGTTATTCTCCAAGGTATCTCTTTCTGCAAAGTCTGAAGCTCAGACAAGGTATTAAACTGAATGGACCACTCTTGCCATGTTCTGCGCCAGGCCTGGCATGTCCACAGCACATTTCTGAGTGCAATGGACAACTCCCTAATCTTCTTGGCAGCAGTCACTCATATAAGATCAGTCCCTCTGGCCAACAAGATGCCTTTCCAAATTAAGCTATTATTTTCCCTTATTAAACTTTATATATGAGCTAAAACAGTGACACTAATTCAGTTAAACAATTGCTGTCTGCAGCTCTTGTTCAGAGCAGATTGCACAGAAATCTCATAGAGATCGAGATGCCTGGTCAAACAGACCCCAATGAGGCAATGGATTGTAACTCAGGGAGATACGACTTTATTCCAGCAACATGCATCATTTCAGATCCTGGGGCAGTAGTGCACATTATATGTCCTGGCTGAGATTTTCTAGTAGCAACATCCATCTCATACTGAAGAGACTCAAGAACATCTCTAAGAGCAGCCTACAAGACACCAATATCTATCAGGGCATGCTGACCTAAAACCTATTTGCCTCACATAGCTTTCAGCCCACCTGCAGCTGCTATTTCAGGTGGGGATAGGAATGTTTGTCCCAAAGACAAGCTACTCTTCACTGCCACTCACTAGTGCTGAAGGAAATGCGTGGAGATACAGAGAAGAATCAGCTCTGGATACAGGCAACTTTTAAGCAAGAACAAGCACTCACTAGATAACAAATATCACTAAGCAATCTAGGCTGAATATGGTCTAATAGAAAGGAAATTCTAAGTGTGTGCAAAGAAAAACAAATAAAACACATAAGAAAAAAAAGAATTTAAAAGCAGATATTAGATTTCTTTTCTGTCTTGCACTCTGAACAAATATTGTTCAAGGATGTTGAACAACCTGTTGGCCAGCTGTTTTCTGACTCTGAAAACAACATAACAGAAAATTATGTGTCCCTTTCTGTCAAGCTGAGTCAAGTCCACACTTGTGGTGTTTGCCTAAATAAAAAAAAAAAAAAATAATAATAATTTCATGGCAGAAGTGACCCAAGCCAGCCTGAGAGGATGGGACAGAGCTGGGGAACAAGGGAAAGAGGATACAAAGGGTGTAAAATCACGAAGACCAGCCTGGCTTAACAATTCTTTCCTGCTACAATTAATATTAAATTAGGCCCTTCTAGGCTACTTTTTCCTTTTTGATGGTATAATAATCTTAAAGCCCAGCCCAGCTGGATGAAAGCAATATGAACTAAGCCAGTCTCACTGATCATTTTTCCTTCAGAGACAATTCCTCTGAAGGGATCCTGCAAGTGAGAAATGTGGTGTTAGATTGCCTTAACCAGCCAACAGAAACATTGTGCCAGTGAGGCTGAGCCCTTCCAGCTGACAGTATCCTTGCTGAAATTTCAGCCTAACAGTCAGAAATCCCCCAGACTCCCTCTTACTGAGATTTCTCTCCCTGTATGTTGAATAAAATCTCACTTGTGTGGAACCTGCACTATAGCACTCTGGCACAGTGCTGGCTCACCTCCACTAAGGGCGGTCTTAATTCACTATTTTTAGTTCTTTTCTTCATCTTGATGCAGTTCCAAAACTTAGCCCTGCCTGTCTCGCTTGTTATTGCCTACAAACCACTTCTGTATCTGCCCCTTGATTATTGAGCTGCTCCTTCCAGTTTCACGTTTCCATTGCTTTCCATTTGCTTTCCTTTCCGAGAAGAATCTATAGCAGTTTAATACATCCTGACCCGGAGCTCTCCTCAGCCTCATCCCTGCCTCTCAGCCCTCTGTTTCCTTAACTCCAAAACAATGGATATTCCCAATGCCTACAATTTTGGATACCTCCTTGACTTGACATCTGGCACTCCCCTTTCCCCCACAAGTCCAGTGGCCACGACTTATGGTGTGGGGTGGTGCCTTCAGCTGTCACTTAAAATTTATTTTAAAGATGACCTTAGGATGAAGGGTACCTTGGAGATGCAAGACGTTACCATTTAGGCTTATCCTATCAGAGGAAAAATCAGACCTGAGAGAAGTAGGAAATCACTCCCTGCTAACCTTGCAGTGCCCATGCCGAAAGCACATGACAGTGATGGAGGAGACTTGCAGCAACTCCATGGCTTCACCGTGGCAGGAGCTCACTGCCACTGTCACTCACCCACCACCTCATTCCCACAGCTGCAGGACAGCCCTGGAATCCAGGGCAGCCCAACAAAGCCCTGGATTAGCTTCAGTGGTATTTTCTGTTTCAGATAGGTTCCGCCCCTTTTCTATTTGCAGACACCTCCAGGAATGCTGAGGCTCGGCTGCTCTGTTAGAGCCACTCAGTTTCATAAATTGTTTTTCTTAGGTGCATCTGTTTAGGAGGGGCACCTGTAAGGCAGCAGAATCTCATCACATGTCTCAAATTCTCTTGACATTTTTTTTTCATATTCCAGGTAGGGACCGATGGAAACCCATCTGAGCATTGAGTGCAAATTATGCTTCTAACGTCTCAAGCACTTCCTATCATTTACCAACATCTTTCCTTCTGCAGAACCCAGTGCAGCAGAGTGTAGAAAAAAAGAGCCTTCTTTCTGGCTGATATGCTACATCCCAGGTGTAATATTTGCTGAACTACCACTTTCTCCAGCTCTGGAGAGCCATAACCAGCGGGCTAGCACTAAAGTCTGATTGCAGGGTGGAAACAACATTCATTTCCCAACCTCCAGAACCTCTAAATGAACTAGCCATGTTTATGTGTATACATTTATATATATTTTTCTTCCACAAAACAAATTACAATTATTAACTGCACCTAATTAATCAGCACATGAAAAAAGGACGTGATAGAAGATTCGGTCTTAAACACTTGTCTCAATATAATTGGTTATATTTTTTTTTAAAAAAAGATAAGTGAAACCAAAATTAATACCCAGAAAAATGTTTGTGATTTGACCTCCTTTGTGTTCTATCAGAACCACAGGCAGAGACCTGGTTTTGACAACAATATCCAAGCATACTAGCAGAAAGGGGAAATTAGACACTTAGTCTTCTAATAACCCAACTTGAAGCCATGGGCATCGTTCACAAGCTGTTTTGTTGAACAAAACTTTCCAACCGATTGCTGACAATATAACAGCTGGGTCTGCAAAATTTCCCATGCTGCCTGTCTTTCCCTGCCACACAGCAAGATGGGAGCACACCAAAGCCCTGTTTAAATGTTCCCTGTTGCAGGGCATCCTCAGTTTTCTCTGTGAAATATGTATTCAGTCCACACCCAATTTGGTGGCCAAGATTAGGTGAGTTGCAGCAGACGTGAAGCTGGCACGTGGCAATGGCATGAATGATGATAGGTAATGTTTTTGTGAACATGGCCCATCATTTGGGCAGTCACTGGGAGACAGATAAGCATTTGTCTTGCTGCATTCATGCAGAGAAGCTTTAGGCTGCATGAAGAGCAGATGCATATTCATTCTAGTCCTGTGATGCTGGAGGTGTTGAGGAAGAAAATGCCATTGCACAGTGGAGACATCACAGCATCCTCCAAGAGCTCTCAGGTGAAGAAAGGTCCATTTTATTCCCAGGCTGGTTGACCAAGGATAAAGAGAGCACCACCCTGAAAAGTGGGGTAGCTACCTAAATGCTGTCCTGAGAATGTGAACAAGCTGTAGTAGAGATATGCCAAGAAAGAGAAAGAGCCAAGTGTGTGCTCCTTGGTGAGCTCCTGCTCCATGGGCCAGTGAAGGAGCTCATGAAGAAGGCACAAGTTTGGGCTCTTTTATTGTTTGAAATTAGTTCCTTCAAAATGTTATATACCTAACCAAATAAAGAAAATTATTTGGACACTGAATATTAAGAAAACCATTGTCCCACCGAGAGCAAAATGGCAAGGGAGGATGCAAGAGGAATGGCCTGTGCCTGGCAGGGGAGATTGAGACCTGTGCAGCCTTTGCTCTTTGGAGTGGGTGAAGCAGGACTTTGCAAGCTTCCCCTTCCCTTAAGTTTTGCACTTTGTCATAGGAAAAAAAATGTAAACACCATGGATAAGACATTTAGGTCAAGACTTTCATAAACAGGATCCCAATGTTAGTCTCTGAACAAGTGACCTGATTTTTAAAAGTACTCAGAAAGCAGTATGTCCCACTGCCTTAAAAAAGCACTGACCTTTTGAGTACTCGATTATTGATGGGTCTCAGCATTACTTTCCCTCTGAGTTTCATCTTCCCATAGCACGGGCTCAGTACTGGCTTGGGAGTCCAATCTAATGAAGTTGCACATGTGAGGCCAGATCTATGAAAACCGTAAAAGAATAAGGCCTCTATTTCACTCAAGTTAACTGGCAAATCCGGAGCGCATTGCTCTATTTAGATCACACCTCAAATACCTGTAATTTAAATTACCAGTAAACCAGAAACATCTTCTTCACACACCTACATGAACGCTTAATTTTGGCATGTGCTCTTCTAAATCTCAAGGTGCCCCTCTCCTTCCATGGCAGCAGGGACCCAGTGGATGGTTTAGCCCATCACACTTTAAATCCCTCAAGATGGCTGAAATCTCTCCCAAGGTTTGCTACCTCCATACACATCTCTGCTTTTGCTGGACAGAATTAGAAGCAAGGCCAGCCTTTTTAACAGTCAGATAAGATTAGGGCTCGTGGTTAGCACAGTGTCTCAGGGCTAAAGAACATCTGCTTCAGATGTACTCTGAAAAACCTGAAGAGAGCCTGTGCTGCCCTCTTTCTCCCCACTCACGGGCAAAAAGCCCTGTGCCAGCCTATGTGTACTATCTACCTCCCACGTCACTGTTCAAGTTCCAGATAGATTGCCTTTGGTTCTCCGAAAAAAATATCTCCTTTCTTATTACTTTTTGAAGAAGTTTCACTGCTGGGAATAAAGTTTCTATCCGTGTATTCCTGAAATGTTTTGCACAATATACTCTACAAATCTTCAGAAAATACTGTGTGAAATGGAGCACTGATGGATTTTGCATCTAGAACTGAAAGGGATTGTAATTTTTCAAGTATTTTGATTTGTCTTTTATCCTATAAAAAACTGTATAAATCATAGGTATAACACAAGACATAACTTAAGGAAACGGACTACCACACACTAAACTTGCTAACCTGGTACTGTCAAGCAAGGCAGGATACAGTCCCCAGTTCAGTACAGCTTTTAAGCCTAGGCTTAAGGCTATTTAAACCAACACTTAAGAGCCTAGCATGGGCTGAAATCATTTCCCAGCCACAGACCCAAAACTGGAAACTTATTTGTTCACATCCAACCCAGAAGGTGAAAGAAAGCCAGAAGAGCACCGAAAGATGAGGCAGGATTAACATTAAGATCCAGCACCTCTCCCAAGCAGTGTCTACCTAGTGACAGAGATCTGTTGACCCCAGGTCATATTACAGCCGATGAGAGCATATGAAATGCATTTTGGTATATACTAGAGAACAAATGAAATCACGTATAAGGGATCAAATGCTGCAATAGCACAAAGCAGGTCTTGCTCTATATCTGTGTTCATCAGCTCAGTCCCAACAAGGGGTGAATCAGACTATATCTTTCACACAACCTCTACCAAACACTGTTTCAATTGAAAAAGGCTTAAGGTGAGATTTATTTTTTCCATACAAGCTTCTGCCAAAACCACTGTCAATATACTCACATGCACTAAAACATAACATACCAAACCATGGACTGTGTTATATTTCTTTTTAAACACATCTAAACATTTCTTTGAAAATTACTTGTATCATCCCAAATTTTAATTCAGCTCCTCTTTGTCTAAAAGTGGCATCTTCTCCTTCTGCAGTCTCACTGTGCTACACCTGTGTGCTACACCTGTTGAGGCTACCATAAGGCTACACAGTGACACTTCGATACAGTGCTAAGTAGCTTAGTGCTTCTTTTTTTATATATACATGGAAATGGATTGAGATTTGTTGGACTATATTAGCTACTCACGTTTGTCCTTTCCTTGCAACAGGAGCAAATCTTGGTAACAAAAAGCTAAGCAGTGCTGAAGGTTACACCACCAGAGACAGAGAGCAATAGGAAGGACATACGTAACAGAAATCATAGAATCATAGAGCGGTTTGGGTTGGAAGAGACCTTAAAGATCATCCAGTTCCAATGCCGCTGCCATGGGCAGGGACACCTCCCACCTGGCTGCTCAAGGCCCCATCCAGCCTGGCCTTAAACACCTCCAGGCAGTATCCACAATGCTTCACCACCCTCATAGTGAAGAATTTCTTCCTAATGTCTAATCTAAATCTTCTCCCTTCCAATATCATGCCATTTCCCCTCATCCTATCACTACATGCCCTCGTAAAAACTCCCCTCACAGCATTCCTGTAGGTCCTCTTCAGGTACTGGAAGGCTGCTACAAGGTCTCCCTATCATCATCTCTTCTCCAAGCTGAACAACCCCAACTCTCTCAGCCTGTCCTCGTATGGGAGAAGTTCCAGCCCTCTGATCATTTTTGTAGCCTTCCTCTGGACTTGTCCCAACCATTCCATATCCTTCTTATGTTGAGGATTCCAGAACTGGACACAGTACTCTAGATGAGGTCTCACAAGAGTGGAGAAGAGGGGGAGAACCACCTCCCTTGATCTGCTTGAAACACTTCTTTTGATGCAGCCCAGGATATGGTTGGCTTTCTGGGCTGCGAACACACATTTCTGGCTCGTGTCAAGCTTCTCATCAACCAGCAACCTCAAGTCCTTCTGCACAGGGCTGCTCTCAAACACATCATCCCCCGTCCTGTATTGAAATAGTGGATTGCCCTCACCCAGGTGTAGGATCTTGCACTTGGCCTTGTTGAACCTCAAGAGGTTCTCACAGGCCCACTTCTCCAACTTGTCCAGGTACCTCTGGATGACATCCCGTCCTTCCACTGTGGCAACTACACCACTCAGCTTGGTGTCATCTGCAAACTTGCTGAGGGTGCACTCAATCTCACTATCTATATCAGTGATGAAAATATTAAACAGCACTGGTCCCAGCACAGACCCCTGAGGGACACCACTTGTAATGGATCTCCACCTGGACATCAAGCTATTGACCACTACTCTCTGGATTAGACCATCCAACCAATTTCATATCCACCAAACAATTCACCCATCAGATCCATAGCTCTCCTATTCAGAGAGAAAGTTTTGGGGGGGACTTAGCTTTACAGAAGTCCAGATAGATTACATCCATTGCTTTTTCCATATCCACTGATGTGGTCACCCCATAATAGAAAGCCACTAGGTTGGTCAGGGCAGGACTTGCCCTTGTGTGAAGCCGTGCTGTCTGCCTCGAATCACCTCCCTGTCCTCCATGTGCTTTAGCATAGCTTCTAGGAGTAGCTGTTCCATGATTTTCCCAGGCACAGAGGTGAGGCTGACATGTCAGTAGTAGTCAGGGTTGTGTTTTCTACTCTTTTTAAAAATGGGCACAATGTTGCCCTTCTTTCAGTCACCAGGGACTTCCCTTGACTGCCATGACTTTTCAGATATCATGGAGAGTGGCCTAGCAACCACATCTGCCAGTTCCCTCAGGACTCTGGGATGCATCTCATCAGGTCTCATAGACTTATATATGTTCAGGTTTCTCATGTGGTCATGAACTTGACCTTCCCTACAGTGGGAGGGGCTACAACCACCTGGTCCCCATCTTATTGTCTATTGACCCAGGAGGGGTAAGGAGAGCAGCTGCCAGTGAAGACTGAGGCTAAAAAGTTGTTGAGTACCTCAGTCTTCTCCTTGTCTGTTGATACCAGGTAAATAAATTAGTCTCTTAGTGAACAAGGACCTTGTTTCTGAATAATGTCCTCAAGAGGAAGGAAAATCCACAATGAAAACCTAAGTTTTATAAAACATAGCTAATTAGCTAAATTGCCTCAGAACAAACTGCTTGGAATTTTTTTTTTGAAGATTTCCATGGAGATACCAATATTCCTCACATAAAGAACTCTAAAAGCCAACTCTCTCTCTATATATATATGCTGCTTTTACACCTCACTGAGGCATCTGATATGCAGCACTTCATGACCCATGCTGGTCTTCCAGGAGCTGGAGGTGACAATTCAATCTTTTGGCTGTCAGGTGAGAAGGGATCCATGTCCAGTTCTTTCTGTTTCCAGGTTCGTGATTTTTCATTCAGCTGCCAACAAATTTTCAAACATATGATATGCACAGATCTTGTGGTTTGGATTTCCTCCAGCACTTCACTAACATCTGCCAAATTCCTGTTAAATCCAACACTGGCTGATGAGCACTTTCCAACGGTGTGAAACTTAATGCAAGTAAGTAGTGGAAGCTTGGGAGCAATTAAATTTTAATCAGAGATAAGTTCAGTTTTCAGCATTGTGAGTTATCTCTAGTGTCTAAATAGCTAATATCTATAATCTTCTCTTGCAATCAGCAACATCGAGTCACAGAAAGGGAGAAACGCAACAGCTTAGGAAGTCCCCTTCCTAAGAAAGCCACCCACTGTATTTATAATCCATGCAGCCTTTCTCTCTGACATGCTATCTGTATATCAAATTACTCAATTGTGTTTTCCAGGCAGATCCAAACATCTGCCCCTCTCCCGGTGGTCTCTCCTCATGTTCCTGCCCAAGATGTCCCCTCATGCCTAGCTCTGTTGACAGGGCTGCTTGTCCTGCTGTTCTTCAATGTGTTTTAGGCCAAAGGAGCAAGGTTAACACTTCTTTTTGAAATCACATACAGCTTCTTTCCACTCTCCTTCCAGCACACATGAGGTTCTTGAGTATGAGCTGGCTTTTGCCCGGGTTCTTGGCTTCTTCCTCCAGCTGCGCCTGGAGAAGTGGGAGACCCTCAACCCTCCTCCAAATTCCATCTCTGCCTGGGCTATGAATTTACAGATCGTCTGCCAAAGGCTGCCTAATCTACAGCCCTCCCTGTCCTAAACATGCAGGATGAGCATGATGGATTCTAATAAAATAAAGCAAGCCTATCTACGTCTCAGTAAGTGATGGATGCAAGTCACGGTCCGTTTACTACACTGCCACAGTGGGCTCAAAGCTTTTCCACCCATCTCCCAAGTAAAAAAAATTCCCCTTTTGTCAACCAGTGACTATTTCTGCATGACTTCCAGCAGGACCAATGGCGCAAGCAGAGCTCAGCACCTCCCAGGCTGTTCTTAATGGGAAAGGTATGCCTCAACAGAAGAGTTGGTGGCTGAGGTCTAGGAACCAATCAGAGAAATGAAGGATCCTTGCAAAAGCCACTCTTTTGGACAAAATCTTTGTTGGTAGATACACAGTCAGAGCCAGGCTTCAGGGAAGCACAAAATGCAACATCAAGCTCCCTGGCGTCAGAAGGCTACATAAAAAGCGGAGAGGAAAAGAGAAGCTAGGGATTTTTTTTTTTTTTATTTGTTTGCAAGTGAAAATATCCTAAATACTCTCAGCATGTGCAGCTTGGGGAAGTTAGATGAACAGCTGCCTGGAGCTGAGCAGTAATTAATCCATTTTTCTCTCTGTTAATGAATACAGACAATGGAAAATCAGTAGATGCAGAAAATTCACGTTTTAGACGGATTTACAGACTGATTTTCTGTACCTCATCTAGTCATTTTTATGCCTGTGCAAAGTGACAGCACAGTTGGTGTAAAGTACTACTAAATTATCATAGAGATATTTTTAACCTCTGTTTCCACTGGTGCAGTAAATGGCTACAGGTGTCAAAGGCAAAAGAAAATGTGTCTTTTAGTAGAGAAAAGGAAAATTCAGCAAAGCTAAAAATGAAATGAATTTGTTATCCCCACTGCTGGCTTCAGTTCTGTTAACATGCAGGGATATGGACTACTTTGTCTCCAATAAACTGTATTTCCCTCTCCAGCCCTGCCCCAAATTTTTCCAGTTTAAACCAGTGTGCAACAACCAGGATCTCTTTACAGAACAGCAGGAGGAGCATCAGTCCCAGTTGCAATTCTCTGCTGGAACAACATTTTTGTCTCACATTTCTCACCCGGTAAGACCTGTACCCCGCTATACATATCTCTTGGTACATTACAGTTTGCAGCTCAAATCCATCTGGATTAGTGATGAACTGTGCTGCGCTCAAGGAGAGATTGAACACAGAGCGAACAAACCATGTTCTGACTTGCACAGCCTCTCCTGATCCTAGTTACAATTTTTTTTTTTTTTCCAAAGCACACTGTGTAAGTTAAGAGAAACATCTTCATTAAATGTGCATGCAGCTATGAGACAATCTTCTTTTTTTGGTTAATAACAAATTTTAAGGCCATGGTCATTATGACAAGACAGCCATTCCCCTGTGCAAATGCAAAATCCCTTTGAAGCTGGATATATCCACAGTTCAAAAATGCACTAAATACCAAGTAGTGCTAAGAGGAGGAAAGGGAAAATTTAATTTTCAACCAAACCAGCAAGGACAATCCAGGCCAGCGCAATGCCATTACACTATGCACACTCAAATAAACAAACCCTCTTCAAAAATACAAATGGAGACTCTACTTCTTGTACTGGTTCAGAGACTTTTAAAGGAAGAAGGTATTAATGAAGCATCTGCTCTGACATCTGTGGGAACTAGACAATACTATTCCAGGCCCTGAGCAAAAATTCACACTCTGGGGTCTGTATCACTGTCAGACTGGTCCCACTGTGTAACTGCTGAATCTCCCTGCTGAGAAATCGGCTTGCTACTCTTTACCTTTGATATGAGCATTCACTGCATCGGGTTATTACAAAGGCACTCCAGCACTATTAAGCAGAGCCCAAAAGACTCACTATTAATCTTATCCAGTGTCATTTTTGCATGCATGCACAAAAACCCCATAAACAAACAAACAGACCCCTTGAAACTGTCAGTCAGGATCAAACAGACAAAGTCTTCACTTCAAAAAGAAGAGAAAATCCCACAACTTTTCCAGGTGAAATTAGCTATATCTATATTTGGTATGTTGAATGCAGTGAAAACCATAGTCTACAAAAACCATAGCAACGAGAAAATTTGCATAACACCATTATTTTTTTTTTCTTAAATAGCTCCTCACACAGCTGAGACTTCTGATTTGGTTTTTAAGACAAAAATGTGGTGACTAGGAGGCTCCAAACAGGAGCACAGCTGCCGGATGAGCTGTGTGTGATTTCAGGGTTTGGAGAGATTTTGCACCACATTTCTTCGTATTTTTTTTCACTCAGCTGCATTCAGTCAAAGACTTCGGGTATTCCTCACTCATAGCCAGTATCTCCATCTGTGTATATCCAGCCCTGGAAGGATTTTTTTCCATCTGAGAAGTAGCTACATTCAACAATATAAGGTGTTTGGACAGACCCTTTTGGTTTTTGGGTTTTTCTTCCCCAGTGCTATATAGCTTTCTTTTTCCTATAATTTTTTACCTTTGCCTACTTAAAGAAAAGGTGAAATAGCATCAAACAAAAGCAGAGCAACAATCTGCATTAGGGCAAGAGCCAAGAGAGAGTGGCAATTTACAGCTCTCTCCCTGAAGCAAGGGTAGAGATTACTGCCATTTAAACCCACTACAACCTTGCAATTTCCACCATTTCCTGCTACTTTGCAGCCTGGTGTATTAGAAACCAAGACACTAGAGCCAAGGGCTGACGAAGAGAAGCCCATCTCCTTCTTTGGAATTACATCATATTTCAAGGCAACATACATCTTGCTGTGGAAAAAATTAAGTCCAATAAAACCAATTTCCGCTCTGACATTATTCAAACATGGCCACAATCAAATAAAGTAGAGAGCCAAATGAAAAACCCAAGCGCTAAAGTGATTTTATAGATAAAAGGCTGAAAAGCTCTACAGAGTTGAACCCGTCCTGCTAAAGATGGATGCCCTGCAGTATATTATGATCTGTGCACTGTAAAATTCTGTAACTTTTAGCTATACTCATCATTTTAAGTGGATGATGTACTACACTCCCTTCTGCAACAGCTTAAATCCCACTACATGATCACCTTTTCCTGTAATACCATACTTTTCAGAACAGTAGCACATCAGTGTTAGGAACAAACCCCACCAAAAGAAATTTAAGGACAGAAAGAGGTACTGTAGGGTACAGCCTCAATAACTATGCTGGGGATGGCTGTGCTTCACCCTTCTTCGGGGCTGTTGCTGTAACTGTGTTAAGTACTGTTAGCTTTTGAAAAGTGTTGTACAGAAAACTCTCAACTATCCAGTCAGTAATACTAGCTTCTTTAGAGATTTCTGATAAACTGCATCGGTCTTTAAGTGGACACAGAAAAAAAATCTCAGTATCTTTGGACCTTTGGATTATCTTTGGATAGCAGAGGTTACTTATATATATTTTTCTTTATTCTTCATCTGTGTTGCTTTTGGTCAGCTGCCACAGAAGGCATGCCCCATCTCCTGAGGCTGCAATAGAGTGGCAGAAGAGATTTTTGCTAAATCCTCGCTGGTCTGAGAGCAACTTGCAGCCCTGAGCCTGAACCCTCTCATCTAGCATGGTATCATAAAAATACCGCCTTCACAACTCGCTCAGAGCAGCCCTGACACAGCTTCAGGAAACAATGCACACAAGCAGATGCATCTGTGTCATTTAAATACAGGGATGCAGGTTAAAACAAACCTCTAAGCAGCAAATAAGTGGACAACAAGCTTTTTTGTCCCCATGAGCTGGCAAGGCATGGAGAAGCAGTAGCTGTCCTATTATCTTGAGGACACAAAGAGCAGCACCAAGGCTGCATTTCAGCCCTGCCTGCACATTGCAGTGTTTCCAATCTCCTTCTTTTTTTTTTGTTTTCCCTTCTATCCCCCTTCACACTGTTTTTTTTCCAGGGTGTGAGAACAAATGATAACTCTGTAAAAATCAGAGAACAAAGGCAAGATCAAAGAGTTCAGGTAGTTAGATCATTATATATCCCAGCTGGGGAAAGAGTTTAAGCCTCCGGAGCTTACCTGCCAAGTTATTTTAGAGTTATGCCAAGAGAGCTGTGCCCTCTTAAGTTTCCTGGATAAGAACTGTTGCAAGGCAAAGCAATGTGGTTTCTAGTGCTGCAGGAGGGATGTCAGGCTGTAGTAGCCACCAACTGTTCCCGCAACTAGTTATTTTGAATGCAATTACGGTCAATACAAGCTGTTTGTTACATCTCTCTGGTGCTGGAGTGCGAGAGATCATACAATGGTTTGGGTTGGAAGGGACCTTAAAAACCATCCAGTTCCAACCCCCCCTGCCATAAGTAGGGACACTTTCCACTAGGTCAGGTTGCTCAAGGCCTCATCCAGCCTAGCCCCAAACAACTCCAGGGATTGGGCTTCTACAACTTCTTTGGGCAACCTGTGCCAAGGCCTTACCACCCTCACAGGAAAAAATGTCTTCCTAATATCTAATCTAAACCTACTCTCTTTCAGTTTAAAACCATTATCCCTCATCCCATCACTGCAATTTCTGATAAAGAGCTCCTCCCCAGATTTCATGTAGGCCTCCTTGATGTACTGGAAGGCTGCTATAAAGTCTCCCTGGACCTTTGTCTTCTCCAGGCTGAACATGCTCAAGTCTCTCAGACTGTCCTCATATGGGAGGTGCTCCAGCCCTCTGATCATCCTCGTGGCTATCCTGTGGACTTGTTCCAAAAGTTCCATGTCTTTCCTGTATTGAGGACTACAGAACTGAATGCAGTACTCCAGGTGAGGTCTCATGAGAGCAGAGTAGAGGGGCAGAATTATCTCCCTTAACCTGCTGGTTTCACTTGTTCTGATGCAGCACAGGATACAGCTGCCTTTCTGGGCTGCAAGCATACATTGCCAGCTCATGTTGAGCTTCACATCTACCAGCACCCTCAAGTCTTTCTCTTCAGGACTGCTCTCAATCCGTTCTCCACCCAGTCATTCTCTGCACACCCTGTATTTATGCTTGGGATTGCCCCAACTCAGGTGCAGGACCTTGCACTTGGCCCTGTTGAACTTCATGAGGTTAACACAGGACCACTTCTCAAGCCTATTAAGGTCCCTCTGCATGTCATCCCTGCCCTCCAGCATGCTGACCATATCACACAGCTTGGCGTGATTGACAAACTTGCTGAGGGTGCTCTTAATCCCACTGTCTGTGTCTGTGACAAAGATGTTAAACGTTGGTCCTAATATTGACCCCTGAGGAACACCACGCATAACTGGTCTCCTCTTGGACATTGAGAAGTTGACCACAACTCTTTGCGTGCGACCATTCAGCCAATTCCTTATCCACCAAGTGGTCCATCCATCAAATCCTTGTCTCTCCAATTTACTAACTATAATGTCATGCAGGACAGTGTTGAACAATTTGCACAGGTTAAGGCAGATGATGCCAGTTACCCTTCCCTTACCCACCAACATTTTAGCGCTGTTGTAAAAGGCCATCAAATTTGTCAGGCATGATTTGCCCTTAGTGAGGCCATAGCAGAGTTTCCAGGAGGATCTGCTCCATCATCTTGTGGGCACAGAGGTGAGACTGACCCACCTGTAGTTCCTCAGCTCCTCTTTCTTTCCTTTTTTTAAAAATGGGAGTTATATTTCCCTTTTTCGAGTCAGTGGGAACTTCACTGGACCGCCACAACTTCTCAAATATGATGGATAATGGCTTAGCACCTTATCCGCCAGTTCCTTCAGGACCCGTGGATGCATCTTATCATGTCCCACAGACTTGTGCACCTTCAGGTTCCTTAGATGGTCTCAAACCTGATTCCTCTTACAGTGGGTGATTCTTTGCTGTTCCGTTCCATTCCATTCCATTCCATTCCATTCCATTCCATTCCATTCCATTCCATTCCATTCCCTGTCTTTGCCTCCTGCAATTTGGGTGGTGTTGCTTGAGGTACCAGTGAAGTCTGAGGCAAAAAAGTAATTAAGTACCTCAGCCTCCTCTATATTCCAAGCAAACAAACCTGTTTCCTTCCAGAGAGGGCCCACATTCTCCCTAGTCTTATTTTTATCACTGATACCAGTTTATATACTGTGGCCTCCAGAAGGTGAGGATTTTGGGGCAGAGGCTGGTTTTGCTACATATTCAAATAATAACTTGGATGCGGAGGTGCTCACAGAGCACTGTCTCCCCCATGCTGCACTGCTCCAGATGTGGCCAGCGCTTCTGGGATGACTCTTCATGGGCAGTATGTTGGGGATTGGGATGGAAGAGTGGATCAGAAAAAACAGCTTAGGAATATTACCATATCCACAATGGGATTTGGCTAGAGAAAAAAAAAAACCAAGACTGTAATTATAGCTTGTGCTTTTCACTAGGAGCTCCTTCTGCTCTGCCTTTTCCTGCAAGTCGTAGACAGATGCTTGGTCTTAACTAATTAAGCCTTTGTCAAAATAGGGAGGTGCCATGTGGCTGATACACTTCAAATACCACCAGGTTAGCCATAAACTAAGCTGCACAAGATACAGTGTCCAAATGCCCAGACTCATGGATGCAACCGGTCCACACCTTGCTTTGACCTCTGGGCCCCAGGGCAGCCAGGAGACAGGTATTTCACAAGTTTTTTTAACTACACACCACCTGAATGAAGGAGAAAACTTCCCAGACATGCCAGTTGTGAGTCTGTACACCTGTTCAAAGTCCACTCGGAGTCCCAAAGACTAGTGCCAGCAGCAAAGCAAGTGCTTCACTATTTGGCCTGAGTCTACCTGCACGCTTTGAGTATGAGCCACCAAAGTGGGACACCACCATGCCAGCCTGCCAAGGCAGGAGAGACAGGCATTAATAACTCTTAAAGCAGCCCAGCACTGGGAAAGCATTTTGGACAGGAAAGCCATGTCAGAAAAGTAACCTTTTGATTTGGAAATGCTCAGAGACACTAGTTCAGTGGGTGGGAGAACTTACGCTGCTCAGCATACATCTCTGTTCCTCTGTCCTTGCTACTCATACAACATGCTTCGTCTCTCCCCAGCACTTCTTGCACAGATAAATGCAATCTGTACTAATTAGCTGTTTGCACAGCTCTTTGTTTTCTCCTATGTTGTCTTTCCTCCCACGTTTTTCTTCTATTCCACGTCTATTGAACTTTTAAAAGGCTTGTATCTTGGAGCCAGCTACAAATGGAGGTAAGACATACTTTCCTTCCTTCCTTCCCATGGCAGCACTCTCTTAAACCCCCCTAAACACACCTCTGGGGGTATGTTTTCTGGAGCTAGTTTGTAATTGTGCAAACAAAACAGAAGGAATATGATAATTTCACTAGCTACTGATTGCAAAAGTCAACAGTCCTTGAGACATTCATCTCATTTCTCATCTTGTCAATTCTTCTGGAAAAGAATAAAATGTCAGAAAGTGCAAAATGTTTTACCCATGTGTGCAAGTTACCAACAAGAGTGCCTAGGGACCACAAGAGCCAAGAAGTATTTTGAAGTATAATTCCATTTCTTTTTCTGCATGGAAAGGGTAGGACATATATTTCTGTCATTAGCTACTGATTTCAAATATTTTGCACATTACTTATGGTGTGCCAGCAATAATTACGCAGTTCGCTATTGTCTTTTCTCTTTTCCTGCAAACCTGGAGCTTTTACAGAACCAAAAAGACCATTTCCCATTTCTCTGTATGTGAAATAAACAGCCACAAGGTTTTAATTGCACGGCACAGTTGAAAAATCACTTTCTACAGAAACTAGATATATGTGTGAATGCAGGAAATGACTAATCGCACAACAAGAACAAAGAAACAAAATAAAATCTGGTCTCTGGATGATGAGCAATGGCTCCTAGATCATGCCCAAACTTTTCCCTTTGTTTAGAAGGAGTGATCCTTTATTAATACCATATCATGGGATGGTGGAGGACTGCATGGGCAGAGCACTGCCTGGAGATGTGGCACACCACATTGCTCCTAACAGGACCATGCTGAGTAAGAGGGGTCCTACTTTTAACTCTTGGGGCATTTTGTTATTCCTTTGGGTCTTCCACAGACTTTATGTCTCTAAAAGCTGTTTTAGCTTTTGTTATTGTGTTCACTTCCATTTGTCAGGGCAAACAACACGCAAAAGAAAGAGACTGACAATGCTGTGCCAAGCCAGCCCCTGTTCCATTACCTGCTCCTCAGCACTACAACCCCGCAATGAAATTTATCATCGCTACCCCAGTTTCTCGCAACAAAAATACTTTTACGTGATTAACATATGGTCTGCGTGTTCTACAAACACTGCAGTAAATTATCAGAGACTTCAGGTGCACTGAGCATCGCTATGCCAGCAAGCAAGAGAATCTACCTCAAATGATGACCACAAACTGTGACCATGAGCGCAGGAGCTTGCTGCTCCATGGGGATTTACAAAAATCAAGTCAGATCTCATTAAATATTTAGTGTTTTAATTTCTCAATGATTTCAACAGGAAGGTAAGTATCGAAAGAGAAATCAGTGGTCTCTACATATAATCAAATGGGAATTTAAGAGTCTGCAGAGCACAAAAGGCTCTAATTAAGTGCATTAAGTGAGAAGACGAGACAGCACAGACCTAATATTATGGTACAAAATTCAGCTCCCTCCTAAGAAACATCTGCCTGAAAGCAGAAAGTAGAGCAGAGTTGACACAGAAGTCCTGCATGTGAAAGCTGCACTTTGAGACTTCACTGTAAGCAAAAATCCCTTCTCTCTAAATGAGGCCCGGCACCTGCCATTCTCTAGTCTCCAGGCTTTGTTCACTCCAGTAATGAACACCTGTGTAAAAATAGCTGGAGAATAGAAAAGGAATTAACCTCCAAACAAAGGAGAAGCTTAATTAAGCATTGCACTAGAAAAAACAGTTTAAGAAAAAAGAAGAAGAAGAAAAAAGACAAGACAGTCACACAGACTTAATTCCAATTTCTGCTCTTGTAGGTCATTTTATCCAATGTAATTTCCTTTCTGTATTTGGGCAAGTTTGTTACTGAGGCACTGCCCATTAACAAAAGGGGTTTTGTTGCTTTCCATTCACTTGTACCTTTTTAATGCTTTACACTGCAAGACTTTAGGAGTACGCCATTTTGTAAACTTCTCCCCAAAGCGCTTCAGCTAATTAAACAAATGATTGCAAAATACTCAGTATGTCAACTTTTTCAGCTTATATGTGAAATATCTACACCAAGCTGCCATTATTTAACCAAACACAATATGGAGGAGCAATGTGCTTTAAAGATAAGCACAAGCCTCAGACCATAAGAGGGAACACAGCTAGGTACAGCTACACCGACCTGAAAAGGACAGGAACTGAAGAACTGAGTGGTCAGGCTGAGAAGGAGACTTCAACAGATTCAAAACATGGATGAGCACACTGGGTACTTCTAACATTTAGATTGAGCTCAATGATATTGTCAAGAGAGCAAGTAAGGAGTGTTTGATGATGCTCAGAGAAATCTGGATTTCTACTGTTTAATTGCAGCAACTTGGTGCAAAAGCTGGGAAGAAGCAAGCAAGTAGGAACAAGTGCCTGGGGTAGGAAACAAGGAATATAAATGGTACATGGTTAGCCTGTGCATAGGTGCTGGAGGCAGTGAAACTCTCAGCTGTCCAAAGCTAAAGGATTTGAAATCTCTCTATATGTTACATAAAAGCATTGTTTAAAAAACACCCAACTTTTTCCTTCCCATCCTTTACATCTCATCTTGCCTTCTTCAAGCCCTCTGTGACCATCTTCTTCGCCCAAACCATGCAGCCCATCTTTACCCTCTGGTACTTCTCCCCCATTGTTCTCATCCCCAGTACATGTGCTGGTAACTCATCACTCTCTAGTCTTCCCATTTCCCTCTTCAGAACACACACCTCCAGCATGAGGTATCCACTGCTTCCGAGGACTGACTATTCCTTTACCACCCACCCCACCATCCTGCTCTCATCTCACACTATATTTAATTTGCACGAGTGAGTGACATTTTCCAGGCCAGTCACCTTATCTTCTCAATGAGTTTTATAATCTGGTGCATGCAACATTTATTACTACATACTATTAATTAATTATTATTGTATTTTCCTATTTTTTTTGATTAGGAAAACATAATATTATAATGACTCTTCTAAAGCCCTGTTAAGGGTTAAAGATACCATTACACAGGGTTTGAGCAAAAAGGACAGTGAGGAGGGAAGACAGAGGAAAAGCAAGAAAAAGTGGCTTTGCTCATCATTGCAGATTCAGAGTCTGAAGCTGATTTTATGACCATGAACGGGGTTAGGATGCTGGCAAGCCCCCAGTTGGTTTCCCAGCCCTGCTCAAGAGCAGCTGCTTGCCAGGGCTCTGACAAATACGACTGACCTCAGCTGGGTGGGTTGCTTGCTCTGTGCCCCTCAGTGTAGCAGCTGAGGTTAAGAGGGGATAATCCTCACTGTACCCTAACCAGATGCAAACACAGCTCTAGTGCACTGAATGTTTGAAAATGGAAGAGGCAGTAGTACAAGGCAAAAATTATCTATTATCAGACACAGTGGACATGATAATCTCAGATACTACTGAGGACACCATCCTGGTCCACCTGGCAAGGCATGCCAGAACTGAGATGAGCTCCTACACATCCAACCATCTCTCCATGGCTGCTTCATGCCTTGGCAGTAGTATTAATGAGAAAACAGTTTTGAAAGGGGAAACTCAGCTCAGAACATTCCTTCAGGAAGAATGCCAAGATTCTTCCTTGTTTATTCTGCTTATAGTGTAAACATTTTTATAATACTCATCAATACAGTCTGTAGAGCATATTTTTTAAATAACCAGCATGGACATCAGTATCTTGCTTGTGACTCTGGCCTTTTCTTTTACACCATGTACTGCAGCTAATGCATCACATTGCATCACATTTTACTTTATATATTGTGTAGGATACTACTTGATTGTAGGCTCTTAGTGAATCAACCTAAATGAATCAGAAGGAACTGAAATCACATAATAGACACCAGCACTGGAAATGGTCATGAAATAGGAATTAAGGATAAATGCTCTGTTTACATGATCAAAACATATTAAGGTATGAGAAGGCTGAGAAATTCTTCACTGAATGTGTCTGGTAAAAAACATTCTGTTTGTTTCTGCCAGATTTCCTATTAGCAGCACCGTTTCCAGATCCCTACTGCTGAGCAATTTTAAAGTTCAGTGAACAAATTCTTTCAATTGTTTGGTTTTCTTGCATATTTTGTGTGAATTCTTCATGAATCCAAGCATACTTTTTGCCTCTAAATGTGAGCGACAATCTGTGGACACTCTAATCAAAATGGTGCAGTAACTTCACTTTTGTTCTCCTTCAACTTCTTCAATGTATAGCACCTAGCTTGCAGAGTTATGATCACAAAATATTAACATAGTGTACCTCTTCCTTAGCAACAGCTATAGTGTCAGGGGAATGCAGCCCATAATAATGCAGCTTGATCTAGAAGCCCAATAAAATATAAATAAGATTTTTACACTTCAGTGGCACACAACATTCCACTATGAATGGTCTTCATGCATTTAGAAACCTCATCTTCTTTTTATTCTCCAACATAGATTATTTAGAACAAGATTTATGGGCACGCATTCCTCTTTATTCCAGAAAATGAAACACAATTGTTTAGTCAGTGGCAGTATTATTTTGCTGCATATCTACTACTAAATTTGTGGGCGTAATAGAGACATCCACACGCACACATCTGTGCAGAGAAAGGCTCATAATGAAATAAAGATGAAAACAGGACTTAGAGAAAATGTAAAGGGGAGACTTCCATGAGACATCTATAATTGTGGTCATTCTTTAATTAAAAATACAAGCAATTTTCCCCAAAAAACAGATGCAGTGAAACGAGATGTTCTTGCTACAAATTAACATACTTAATCTAGAACCTTCTGTAAGGCTCCCTATGTACCACATCAGCAAAAAGAACAGCATCCTCAGCTGGATAAGGACAAAGTCTTCTCCTTGCCCCAAGTCCAGCTGACTCTATCCATCTCTCAAGGCTCCTTGGCCAACAGCTCCTACTGTTGCACCCTCACACATGCTGACCCTCTAAGACTTATAATTGCATTTGATCAACCAATATCTCTTCTTGAAGGCAATCAGTATATTTTAAATATTGCTTCTTGTGAGTTTTCAAGCAGAATGAACTACATTGGGCTAATCTGAAGGCAATAACAAATCATTTGGAGCTAGAGGACAGCAGATTGCTATCCTCAGAAGAGATTGTCTTCTGAGCAAATATTGCAGTTATCAAGCCAAATTTACTTGGCTGAAAGAGTGAGCCTCTTACGAGGGAGCCAAGTTACAATCTTAGCAACAGGCCTCCATAATGTTTATCTGCAAAGCAGTATTTAGTATGCATTTATTAAGTCTGGAATTTCCAAAAGTGCCTCTCAAGAGTGGAGGTACCCAATTCACAGGCATAAATTTCCCTCTGAATGGATTATATCACATCACCAGGATTCCTCTGTAACAAACAAAATTCAACAATCCGCTCTAAGGAAATTCAAAGGCCAAAGCAGGCTCTAAACCCAAACATTTCAGAAAGCATCAGACCACTGAGTCTGGTGGAAATCTCTTGTTTCCTAGAATTCCTGATTCAACTCAAGATGATTCCAAGAGCCAAGTGCCATAAAAAGCCTGCATATCTACAATAAACCTCACTGCACAGCTGAAAAGCTAGCAAATAAACACAAAACTCTTTCACAGGGTGCTGTCAACTGCAGTACATCTGAGCCTAACATGATTTGCTGCCTGCCTTTCTAAACATGCACAGCTTGAGTCTGATGAACTGCAATGAGAGCATGCTAAACTTGCTCACTGGCTATTAAGATACTCCTACATTTTATTGGAAGGCAGCCAGACTATACCACTGAATAGCCCACGTCTTTATCAGTTGCTTTTCCTAACTTGTCTTAATAAAGAACTTACATTTTTTACATTTCTTTTGTCAGGGTGATCTACTTTAAATACCTCATTACATATGGTGAAAAATAACAACCACAGAAAATGAAAAGAATGAAAATAATAAAATATTTTCCAGGAGAAGATGCTACAGACATCACATGCAAATATTTTAGGATTCATGCCACTCAAAAATCCAAGTCAGAAGTATAGGAAACTTCAATATTTTGTTAGGTAAACATACCATTCATTATCTAGTCTTAAAATCAGGGATTTTGATGGGAAACTCTACCAGACACTAAGAAGTCATCTACTATTATAAATAGTGTTAACTGGATAATTTTTCATCCAGATTTATACCTGAGGAAGAATAAAACAGATATTACCTCTATAGCTGCACAGAATAAAACACATTTTCTCATTAAGTAACAGTAATAGAGCTACAACAAAGGAAGCCTCCTAGCTGTATCACTAACAAATTGTCTTCCCAGATTCAGAGTACTGAGCTGCTCTCCACCAAGGTTTTAATAGTACAACAAGGCCATATATTGAAAAATTAAATAATAAAAATATATAAAAGGCATTTGGTAAAGGGACCCATGCCAACCTGTGAATATCTGCAGGCACTGCACAGAACAACTGGGATCCTGTGTCCTGCTTTGACACACATGTACGTTTCTGAAGGAAAAACATCATTATCCTATCCTTCATGCTTTCAGCTGATGATGACACGCTTCATCACCTATGTCATGCAGTGCTTCTATAAATAGGCACCATATGACATAACACAAGAGAAGATGCAATGAGCAGCAAGGGATGCAAGCAGCATGGCTGCAGTGGCAGATAAAGACTTTCCAGTGTCTAAGCTTTTCAGCTGTGACAGAGGCTCCTGCAGGAAGCGTTACCTCACATCATATGCCTTTTTAATGTCTCCAGATGGGTAACATGAAGGCCAGTTCTGTCTATCAATCAAGTGTTGCACACTGATCCTATTCTCTTTTAAACAGGCGCATGGCTCGGGAAATCAGTGGACCTGAAATTTGATCTCTCATATGAATTATTTGCTATGTTCTCCCATTACACAAATAGAAATATAACAGGCATTTTTTTCTGCAGACCTGCCCTGAAACGATTTAGAATTAATACCAGATGACAAAATGGACCATGTACCAGGAGGGGAAAAGTTGCAGTAAAAGTTCATTCCCATTAATGGGGCTATTCATTCATATGGCTACTACTCCACAGGGGAACTGGACATAAATTATGTATTTGACATCTAGTTATAGACGATTATATCTGACATAATGAAGTTATAATGGAAGGAATTTGCACATTGTTTGGTTATTGAGTGCCCATTTCTCGTCCCTACACCAGGTGCAACGGTGATAGGTCATACAAATCATTCAGAAGAAATGCCAAAGTGGGCTCCTTTACTGATAAAGCGCCACACATGTTTATTAATTTAACAGCTTGTCTTATGTCTCCCCCACCTGCTCATTTAAAACAGTTATTTGCCCTATAAATATTTCAGAAAGAGAAGTGTAGCCAAAAATTAGTCTGGCAGAAGAAGGAAAAAAAAGTTTGAGAAGGGTCTCATGCTGTATGCAGCACTACACTCCATTTTTCCACAATGAATTGGTTCAACGGCTTTTATTCAAGCTGGTAATAGGACATTCACTTTAGATTAGTGATGCTTGAGGGTGCACCGTCATAGCTGACTGCTTTCCAGATGTTGCCCACTGTCAGGTGGGTGAAAATTTCCACCGCTGATGGTGAGTAGCACAACTCAGTACAGCAGAAAATGAAACTCACTACCAAAAGATCTCCTGGGTGGACATCTATGTTGATTTTGAGCTTATCAGGTTGTATGGTAGCTTCAAACAGCCTACAAAGAATAACATTTCAAGGCACCTTCAAATCACAGTTCATGCTCATCTCCACAGTATGCGTAAAAAAAAAAAAAGGCAGCAGCTAGCTTAAAAAGAAAAAAAAAAGTGCTTTTGCTTTTTTTTTTTTTTTTCCTTAGGTGACTAGGAATAATGGAAAAGCTGCTAAACATCACTAAGAGTGTTCTTCCTCCACCTCAAAAAGTCTTAAATATTTTTGGTTGTAAATACTTTGAATAGTTCCCACCAGCGCACAGGATTTAGCACTCCTCCTTGAAAGACTTTGTTAGTTCTGGCTTTCTGCTAAAGAAAATGCTGTTATCTTATAAATAAATAGCAATGCCCCAAGGTGCCACTCTGCAACAAAAACATAAGATGCAAAGAAATAAGAGCAGCAGTTCAACACCATAGATAAAAACGAAAAATGTCAAATGGCAGGCAATTAACTCTTTCTGACTATGAATAGCTACAGGCAGTAAAACAGGACCTCACTGATGATGGCAGGTGAACAGGAGGACTGCAGGCTGGCTGCAAGATTTCCAGGAGCATGACAGGTAATGAGGAATCCATAAATATGGAGCATGATCCATATCCAAAGTAGCTGTCTGCTTCAGGGAAATAAGTGTCCAGGAAGGGGAATGTTTCAGTACAGGTCCGAGTCACAATAATAGATATTTGGAGACCGTTGGATAAGACTGAGAAAAGCATTGCATCCTTACTTCAGAGCTCACATCTCCACCATCTTCACAACCGAAACGAGCTCCATACCCGGCAATGCATCCCTGCATATGCACCTGCCACACTGCCCAAAGTTCACCTCATCGCCACACTAACATTTTTGAACACTTATCTCCAGCCTGAAGGCCAAGGGTTTTGAATGAGCCTGCCCATCGCAATGGAAAGCAGAGTTCAAATGAAAAATAAAAAAAAAATATAAATAAATAAATAAAACCAAAGCAACCAAACAAATAATTTGGTACAGACCTCTTCAAAACAAGGCAGATAAAAAATTCACAGTACACATGAAGCTCATAGTCATTGCAAAACATTTCCAGGTATGGTGAACAGTAATCTCCCACCCAAACGGTGCAACAACATGCCTCATACACTCTGCTTGCCTGAAAAGCCACGTGCGATGAGAAAATGTTGCTTATGTGTTACTGGCTTTCTGCAATGAACACTCACACCCCCTTGCAGAGGGAGTTAGATCCATCAGTGGGGTCAGGGCAGTCTCAAAGGGGAAGATCTGAGAGCAGGCACGCTTGGAGAAAAGGCCAAACAGAACCAAAGAAGAAAACATTGCAAACAACTGAGGAAGTGCAGGATGCTACATATCACCCCAGCATTACATAGTGAAAAAGGGAATGCGAGTCCTGAGCATGGGGGGACCCCAAACAACATCCAGGGCGTAGTCCTCTCTTAGCTCAAAGGCATCAAATTAGTCTTTCCTCTGGACTCAGCTACCTGAAGGATGGCAGGAAAATAATATCACTTTAAGAAGCTCAAAACATATACCTGTACCTAAATCTAAAGCAAAGAAGCAGGACGAGTGACAGCCTCAGAGAGAAGCAGCGAGACATTGTAAAGGAATCTCCAGCTGAGGCAATGGCTTTCCCAGAGGGATTCCAGCAGAAAATGAAAAAGCTTGAAAACAGGAGGTGCCTGGCTACCATCAGCTCAAGAAAAGAGACTCCTAAACAGCACCTCTTTTATAGTGCTGGACTCGGGGAGGAAGAAGCAGGAGAGCTGGTCTCTCAGGGCCTGGTGGGCATGAGAAATGTTATCCTGTGTGTCAGCTTGAATTAAGGCAAGGAGTGCCATTGAGCCTCACTGCCTGCCACTCCCCTTTCTCTGGGACCAAGGCCATGCAATGAGTCCTGCTGTCAGATCCTCCCACATCATCGGCAAAGCCATCAACCCTCTCTGGACCTGTGGGAGAGAAAAAAATGTATGCATCCAAAAACTTGACCTATTTTTGGTAGTAACATTTTGCAGTGCTTCTGATATTCAGGAAGCATTCTCCTTCAGTCTGCAAATGCAAAGAGAGGGGAAAAAGACAGTATGTATCCCATTTATGAAGGAAGAAAGCACAAAAGGACATGCCATTGAGTTGAAGAAAGGGGAAAATCCCAGCAAAAACTCTGGCTGTCTCACTGGCATTCTACCCAAGCGGTAGGGAGGGATTCTACATCTATGGAGGCAGAACCTCACAATCGAGGTTTACACGAAAAAAAAAAAAATCCACAGTGCCTTAACTGAGGCAGAAACAAGCTCCATGGCTAAAGAAACCTGCAAGAAGGGTGAGAATCTCCCATCCCTACTTTATTTAGTTATTTCCAGAATTGGGGAACAATACATGGGTTTGCTTATCAATTCATGTTCTGGAAATGCACTGACTCCAAAGTGTATCAGTCTCCAAGAAAACTAACTACTCCCTGAGCTTCAACTTTGAAGGAAACCTTTGCAAAATACTAGCTCAACAAAGAAGGAGAACTCCCCAGACTGCCTAGATTTAACCGTCAGACATATACTAACTTTTAATAATATGATTCCACATCTACATCAAAATATGCTTCTGTAGAGCTTTAAAATAGTTTCAGTGTGTGGATTCAGTGAGTTTAATTCACGTATTTGCTGTGTTAGTACTTGAAGGAATTTGACTCCAAATGATAAATTTATTTATTGCTATATCTGATAATTCCATAAAATCTGTTTCTATGCCAGGGTATCAGAATTACCCTCATCTATGAAACTCCTTGCTATTGTCAGTAACCACTGACCCAATTTTAAAAACAGATTCAATCTTCAGTCTCTGAGATCACAATCTGAGGTCTCAGCTACCCCTGGAATTATTCTGCATGTAGATGGTGTAAACAGTTGTGTAAAAATCATGTAAACACGCTCGGATTGTTAGACTGAGATGAGGTATAAAAATAATGCTTAACAGTGCTTCATATATGGAACTAATTTTAAATAACCCTCAAATTAAAAAGGGGATGGGCAGTAAGAAGTGCCTGGATAAAAAATGCTGATTCAAGGCCTTATTTCTATTAAGTGATTTACAGCATCATTACTGTGTTACTGCATAGAGCAGTGGCTCAGAGTAATTACTCTGTAATGCACAATGACACTAATGTAGTAGTAAACTACTGGAGTTTATGCTCTATTCACTACTACCATCAGGACTCCAAAAGGCAGGTAAAAACGCCCTGCATGCATAAACAATGTGCATAAATGTCACCAGTGATAAAAGTTTTAGAAAGGAGAAGGAAGAGGCAGTTACAAATAAATCTGCCAGCTGAGAATTGCAACTGCATAGACCCACAGGAGCACTAAAACTGTATTATTTTTTTAATAAAGTAGGAAGGGAAGATTCTTTTTACCCCCACAGTGGCTCTATCTTAATTTATTACAATTAAAATTTTACAGTGGCTTCTTCTTTTTGCCACACTAAGAGCAATATTGACCTGCAACTGGTGTTCAGGTCAGTGTGAGGGGGAATGTAGAAGGGAAATGAAGAACATCAAAGCAACAGCCAAAATCATCAGTGGTTTATGAAGACTGTCATAATGCTGCTTTGCTTTTAGAGTTCCAGCTACTGGTAATGTGGAGAGCCAACAACAGCTTCAGGATAGAGGAGGTTTTGCCTCCTTTGTTTAAAAGAGCTCTTGTGGTTAGTGGATGAAGCTGGGAACATGACCTCAGCATGTCCTAAGGTGTCAGAAAATGCAGCCAAACTTCATAACCCTCACTCATTTAGTAAATAAAAATCGTTATTATTACAACACTCTAATGAATTGTGTACACTGAGGCTGGAAAAGAGGCAGCACATGGTTAAAGGAGAGCTACCCATCCCAGATCCCAGGGCCAGAGTAAAGTCTTGCTCTTACCCCAGGAGACGGTATCAATTACCATGTTTTTAACATCCCCTACTCACCACCTAATAGATTCATGCCTTCAGAGCTGGCTGACTTCCTGGCCCTCTCCTATTAAGTTACACAAGGGGATTCAAGTCCTTCTACCAGCATGTAGCAGCAGTAATATCAGTTCTAGCACATCGAAGAGCCTTTTCCTTAAGATCTCTCAACTTAGGGGGTGGAGGCCCTAGAGGAAGCAGTTTATGTAGCAGTTTATGTTGGATAAAATCCATTTTACTTCCTTGGCAAGTGCTGCTACTGTTCTGCCTGACCCACTTTGCCCTGCTCCTGGTGGCAATGCCATTAATCTTGGCAGATCACTAAAGGTTTTTCTTAGTCTTTAGCTCTTTTGGTGAAAGCAATGCACAGCTTGTTTGGCTGCTGCTGTTCCAGCATCCTTGAGTCTTCCATAGGCTGTTTCAGACCGCATGGCAAGAATGTAAATTGACTTGTTCTAAATAAGCTCTGAAACATCACATCGGACATCAAGACAGACTAAAGCAAGAAGGTCTTGGAAGTCATAACTGTCTCTTCCTTACTGGAGTGCTCTGCTAAAAAAGCAAGGTGATAAATTTTACCAGAGAACTGGAGGTTTTCAAGTGGCTTAGAAAAACTGATAATTTCAAATGCATGTGTCAAATGTTAAGGTAGTTCACTCAAAGCTGAATGGAGGTTGTAGACTGCCAGTAGATTGTATATGACCAGTCTGACTAATGGTGAAACCAGATTTAGAGAGGACTGTGAATCCAGTATCCTCACTCACCCAGCATATGGTTCCACCTTGCAGAAGTGCAAGAGGAACCACTAACGAATAACAGTGCTGAGGCTGCTTCTGTGCAGCAAGAGTCAGTTCCTTAGTTTTTGTTAACGTATCAGCTAAAAAACCCACACATTCACACTAACAAAGGGAAAAAATCCAGCAAATTTTTACTTAAGTTATAGATCTAGCCACACGGATTCTGGTGGAAAAGCTTACCCAAACCTAGGGGTGCCTTGCACACCAAGAGCCTTAACAGTATGCTTTTACTTAGCCCTTAAAGTCCTTGGGCCATTTGGAGGACCAGGGTTTGCAGTTGCAGCTGCAGTACACCAACACAAAGTTTTTTCTGTCTCCTGGAATACTAGAGATGGATAACTAAGTGGCAACAAGTGGCTACAATCACTGCAAAGGTCAATCTCATACCTTTTCTGCCACTGTAGCACCCTTTGGAGAGTAGAAGAAAGGAAAAACACCAAAGCTAGGCTGTAGTGCATGTCCCTGCTACCACACTTTCGCCGCTCTCTTCCTCCCCTTCTTTTCTTCCATAACATTCCCTGAGTTTTATGTCCATACACATTTCTGGAGCTGACCAAGATACCCCTCCACTTGTTTGATTTTAGCTTTTGTATTATTCATTCCAATAAGGACAAACTGGTCATTTTGATATCCTATCATCTGAATACTGACAACTTTATAAAAAAGAGCAAAGGAATGTGTTACAAAGTCAACACTAGCATGGATGCTTGCTCCAAGGCCAAGCCATTTCTCCAGGCCAGGGGCGAAGACTGGGTGTTCACTACAACACAGCCAGGGGATGATTCTCCAAAGGAGGCAGAGAAATCAAGGGCTCACATACACAGCACTTTATTTGCACCATCTTAACAGGGCTATTCTGGACTCACTCCACACGTACCAGCGACTAGCACTGCTTCTGAGGCCAATCAGATCATCTAAAGTTTGAGCCATCTGTCAAATGAACACATCTCCTTACTAACTTTAGGAAAAGCCTTGAGAAATGGCAACATGGATTGAATTCAGATCTATTCAGGTCTGAATCACTGTGTGACCATTTCTGCACCTTTACTCACCTGAGGGACAGCCGAAATCTGTCTTTGTGCATCCTGCCACTACCCTCTTCTGCCTGTCAAGGAAAGGAGGAAGGCAAAGGACAGGACCTAAGGTACATCTGTCCCTGCAGAAGTAAACTAGTAGGAAGAGCCAAGTAGCTTGTGAACAAGTTGAAAGCTACATAATGGGGCACTTGGGACACAGTCATCTCTCATACAGGTCTCGCACAGAAATTAATTTTCTCCCAAGAGTGTCCTTGGATGGAGTGTGGTAACTTTACCATGGAGACCTGACGAACAAATGAATGATACACACTCGTGCCTACAGCTGGTTTGAAATGCATGTGCATAGAGATTGCATCACTGACTCACCTTTGGATGGTTGTCTCTCCAAATCTGAATCAAGGTGGATCGGTGGGGCAATGTAGGAAACCTGCCCGTGGTGAGCCTGCCCTGTGGACAAATAAGTGCTTTAGTTTAACTGTTTCCTCCAAAGATCCATCAGGGCTATATTTAAACATTGAGCATTTTTATGGCACTGTATACAGAATAGTTTTGCAAACATTTTGTTCTATTGTACATTTTTCACAATGTACTTCAATATTGTGGAGACATTTGATGAAAAGTTGAAAACACTTCCATTTCTTTTGCTTTTTCCATGCAGACATGGACACTATGCTGGACTTCAATTTTACCTGCTTTACCACTACCACATACACTTTGCATGATGTTCTCTTGAAAGGTGATATGCCACAAAAGACAACTGATTTCACATAAAATCCATTCAAGCTGTTAATCTCACTGTAAAAGGGAAGCAAGCATTTTTGTGTCACAGTAATTTTTGAAGGAAGCATGGTATGAAGTACAACTGCACCTGTTTTTCCCATCTGCAGAAGATATAGTTTGTAGAGGTATTTCTTTCATTCGGTAGAATCTTTTTGGTTCCAAACACCACCATGAAGTGTCACAGTTGCTAAGGACTCAAGCCTTCTTTGTAATTTGGTAGGTTAACTATATTGAGAATTTTCTATTTATAATAAAAACGTTGTTATAATTCATCTATTTACTGTAACAATTTACAGGGTTGTTAATATCTTTTTCTAAACATGGAAAGTTAATGACATATAGATTACGATAACAGTTAAAGTAACCTTCCCGTTTCACATAATATTCAAACTGCAATAAAAGCAGTTGTTTCCTCTTATGAGACACATTCCAAATAATTAATACGGCTCCCTGTTGACACTTGCTGTTGTTGCTCCAAGCAATTTCCAAGCTAACATCACAGAGATTGAGTAGAGGTATAGTCTTCGGGCTCCTTTGTAATGACACCCACGAATACCATGAACACAGTATGCTGGAGTACATAACATGTTGAAAACATCTCTTCAAGGGGATAAAATATTCATGGGGAATGGGAGGAAGAAAAGGAGTGTGCCTGAACGGGCAAGATATATTTACCACTTTATGCTGAGGCTGATTCACATAATTTGCATTATTAGCCATTACAACAACTAGAAGTTATCCAGGTTTAAAATCTACCGACACATCATAAATTCTGTATTTGCTTTTAAGTGCTCTAACATGGGAAGTCTGCTTCAGGCAAACCTGTAGCTAATAACAAGTTACCCTGCTTTCCCCTTCTAGTTTACATGTTAAAAATCCATTTGATGCCATTAGTGAGCACAAGTCATCATTTAATAGCTGTTCGGTTCTGCAGCAGAAACAGGCAGACAGCCTGCTCTCACTCTAAGCCGTTCAATGTGCAAAATCGGTGCCCTCATAACCATAGGACATGCTCCCCATTTGCTGCATCAATGGTAATACTGAAATGCAAAATAGCTGAGGTTAGCAGTCAGCTCTGGAAATCACCTAGTCGGGCCCAAAGGCAACAAGAGCCCATGGCCAGTGTCCAGTCTGATTTTACTGTCTCTAAGGAGGGAGACTCCACAGCCTTTCTAGGCAACTGGTACTAGAGCTTGGCCACTCTCACAGGAAAAAAAAAATAAACAGCTTTTTCTTATGTGTAATTAAACGTAATTTCCTGTATTTCAGTTTATGTCTCTTGTCCTGTCACTGGATGCCTCTAAGAGCACAGTTCCACATTCTTTATTGGCCCCCATCAAGTACTTATACACATCAGTAAGACTCCCTGGACCACATCTGGTCTAGGCTGGAGAGTCCCAGGCCTCTCAGCCTCTCCCCGCATAGAGAAGCTTCAATCCCTTAATCATCATTGCGGCCCTTTGCTGGACTGCCTCCGTGCCTGTCTTGTTCTGGGAGCCGACACCCAGATACATCTCACCAGCACTGAGAAGAGGGGCAAGATCACCTCCCTCGACCTGCTGGCAATGGTCTGCCTAATGCAGCCCAGGAGGCTGGTGTCCTTTTTGCCCTATGGCACATTGCTAGCACATTGTTTTGGGTTTTGTGGGTTTGTTTTTGTTTGTGTGTGTGTTGTTTTGGGTTTTTTTAAAGTTTTTATCATCTGGTCTTCTTGGGACTTAGTGATCCCAAATACAGAAAAGAATGATTCTTCAGGCTGAGAGGACTAAGCTGTAGTAAAGAAGACTCTGGCACAGTATATAAAACACTACAAAACATCTGTGAGTTTGTTTAGTCATTCATTACAATTCAGTAATAACTACGGAAGTTTATGAATGTTTTATAAAAGCTTTTACCTAATATGGAGGAAGCAGTATCATCAAATGCTCTCTTGTGATAAATGAAACAAGTTGCAGAAAGCTTTTATCTTCTTGCTGCTGATGCAAACCACATTACTTCCAAAAAAATCAAACTTCTGTTAGACTGTATGCTTCTCACAATGCTAGTAAATCAAATTTGGGGTTTTAATATTCTCTGTATAAAAAAGCAATGTAAACAATTATTGTGCTTCATTTCCTGGGCATGAATGCTGGCTTAGTTGCTCTTCAGACTCATCGCAGTCTTCCCAGATAAGGAACAAAGGCTCCCCACTGCTATCTGTGGCCCCAGTTATACATCCAGGATCAAGATACTTTGTAAACCTTCTTGTTAAATAACAGAATCACAATTTTAATTTTGGTTGGAAAAGTCAGAAAAGTTGGGCACGCCTCATATCATAACAGCCCACATGGCCTTCCCCAAATTCCATCAATAATCACCAGATGCTTCTGCAGCCCACTCCCAGGTTAAAAAAAAAAAACAAACGCCAATCAAACCTAATCAAAGTAAGGTACTATGAAGTTGTTAATTTTGTATCTAATCACAAGGTCTGGCTCCCTGATTCTTCTTGCTGGCAAGACGTCCCCATGAGTGGCAGGAATGGGGCAGGGGGAGCAACGGGCAACAAGGGCAAATCCTGGAAGACAACCATGAATCGGTGCTTGTCTGCTTTTTTTGTTTTGTATCCTACCTCAAGGATTCAGGCTTTGACCAACAATGGATAATTGTCAAAACCGTTTCAGGTAAACAAAAAACATGACCCAAGTAGCCACAAACTCCCTGTCTTCTGCTCACATCACCTCTCTCAACGAGGGCAGATGTATGGCATCCATAGTAGCCAGGCCATGTGCACATGCTGTCGCAATGGGAAAAGAAGCATGTTTAGTAGCAGTATTTTTGGGGGTGAATTATAGATATGACCTTGAAAGTCTACATGGTGACACAGCCTTCTTCAGATAGAGGAAATGGGGGAGATATTTGCAGATTAGAAAAAAAAATGCCTGGCTGGACATTATTTTCAGCCCTCACACTTAAGAGATGCAACATATTTTTAAAAAGTCAATAACTCAGAAGAACAAAGATAATGTTTTGTGAGGACTGAAGGAAGCATAATAGCTTGGCCTAGGGGATTTTTTTTTTTTTTTTTAAGGGATCTGGATGCTCACAGACAGAAAATAAACACCCACACATCTTCAAAAATCTGCCCTTAAGAGATCTAGTTATCTACAGACGCCACAATATAATACAACAACAAAAAAAATAATAAAAAAATTCAGAATGCAGGGACTAACCAAGGAAAGCAGCAACAAAACTGTCTCCTCTGTTTATCTATTAAAAACACTTGCCCCTGAATCCTTTTTTGGAAACATACACTCCTAACTGAGCAGTTTCCACTACCCATGACATTTGATTTTTCAAGAGCACAACTATCATCATGTATGTATGCAGGAAACTTTTCTGCCCATTCCTTGAAAATTTTCTCCTTAAGACCTCACTTTGCAGAGTTACAGAAAAAGCCTGAATAGAAAACATAAGACTGGATGATTCAAGCCCGCAAAAGCAAAGAGAAAGAACACCAACATTTACTAGCTTAAAATCAACCTTTTAAAAACATCTGATGAGAGACCTCCTAAACATCCAGTGACTTGCCTCTTAAAGCTCTGGCACTGGGCAATGCCATGAAGATCATTAAAATCACCAGAAAGGCTGTTCCTCACTTTTCCCTACTGTTCCTTTGCTCAGTATCCATTGTACTGCACTGGGCATGGCGGCACCTGAATTACAGTCCTCCTCTATGACTGATCCAGCTCCAGTAGCAGCAATGAGAAGTCACCAGGAAATATATTTTTTGAATAAACATGCTTCAAAACATTTGTATCAATGGTCGAAAGTCCTTTTTCTTTACTGTCCGCATCCTGAGGCGATCACTGCAACACATTCTTTTGGTGCCCTGACAGACTACATCTCTTGCTCAGTTTTTCACCCATTTTCCAGATTCTTTTGGTTTGCTTTTTCTTCTACCAACTCAGCAGTTCTGAAGATCCTCCTCAGACAGCCTAGCTAGCATTTCAAGCAGAGGATTTAATTTAATTTTGTGCCAGTACCTCTTATGACCTGGTGCTCCCATGCATTGCCTTTCCTGTGCCCCTTGTTGTCAGCACCTCTGAACGCAGCCACTTGCATGGACTTAATCCCTCATTCTGTTTGTCCACTCACTTGGTTCACTAATGAGTTAAGTTAATAACCGTGAAACTACACATCCATTCCTGAGGCTCTGATTTCAGTTCTTCACTTTTTTTAACATAACAATGGGATGTGTACACAGTAGGTATGCAAAATATATATTCTAAGGAAAAGTCTTGGATAATATATGGATAACGTTACTAATATCTTTACACATAAAGTATACTTCCATGCTGTGGCTTTTTTTCCCCATGTAACTAAAAAAAGTCAATTTTTAAAAGCAGTCCAGTTTGTCTGTGATGCTCTGATCTGTAAAAAACAACATTACTTTTTGTTCACATTCCTGGAATCCTCTAACTGTTAACAGGATTTTTTCAAAAATCTGATTTATTATCTAACTGAAGACTATATTCCACTTTGTTGGATTGCAGTTTCCACGATCATCCCTTCCATCCTCTTTTGATTTCCAAAATGAATACATTTTTTTCTTGTCCTTTTTGCTCCACTCATGAGTCTTTTGAACTCTATAATAGGTAGGCATACATAAAAACATATGGGCAGAGAAATTAAAAAGCCAGTAAGTTCGCTAACAAACTCTTATGATGCACCATTAAACAAATTTCATTCAGATGTATAACTTGTCATATAGGCAGATTTCTCCCAGCAGTCTTTTTTGCTGTCTTTCATCAATGACTGTCTTTACAAACACCATTTCTTTGCTTCCCACCCTTTTACATTTGGCATTAAAAGCTTTCTTTTTAAATAAAGCTTTTATAAAGCCATTCCCTATCTCAGACATGCCAGAGTTAGCAGTGATTCTGTCCATCGCTTCATTTATTCATGGACTTTTATGGCATCTCTCTTTCATCTGTACATCTCTCTTTCATCTTTCATTGCCCTTTTAACTCCTTAGGGTAGCAGTAACTCATCCGCTCTCTCTTCTTCACTCCCTCACAGGACTATTTCCCTGTCTTTCCTTCAAAGCCATGCATGCCTCTGAATACAAGAAAACTCTCTTTTCCAAAGAGCGATCTCCAAGTACATTATCTCTGATCTCTTGCCATTTTGCTTCTTGTATTCCATACCAGGAACCATTGCAATCTTAAAGCAACCGCAGCAGGAAAAGCAGGGTACCTGCAAGCATGGCTATGAGTGGAGGAATTGCTGGCTACTGGTCAGGGTTGCCTTGTGAAAATGGTGGTTACAGAAACTGGCAGCCTCAACAGGTGTTGACGGAGAGCCTACAATCCATGCCAAGGAAAGGGCTCCTGTGAAAATCCAGCGTAACAAGCAAATGTCTCTTTCCCAAATACTATTCTTAACAGGAGCAAAGTGACAATATTGCAGCTCTATATGTTGTTTAGCTCTAGGTTGTTTCTGAAGCTGTCATAAAACGTATATAGTAGCAGCTCTTTCAAATGCCAAGACTATGTGCTTACGTATCTTATCTTACAGGTGTAATTTACAGCGTGAGTGTAGGATACGCAAGACTGTGTCAGCTTGTTTGTTTTTGTTTTGGTTTAGTTTTTTTAAGTAAAATCCTGCTTTAATATGTGCATTTTGCTTCTTTGCCTTCCAAGGAGAGCAATCAACAGGAAAACTCACAAGGAATCAATATGAGAAGCAAGAGGTAGGTTCTCACCTCCTTGTCCCAAGCTGTGCCCAAGTTCCCCAGCACCAACTAAAGGAACCTGCAGGCTTAGCCACCGGGGTTGCCAAATGCAAGGAAAACCTTGGAGTTGAGGAAGAAAGCTTGATAAAGGATGCAGAGAGAGGAGTACGGAAGACATTTGGCTAAATCCCTGTTATACGTCCCTGTTATTCACGCATCTCATGGTTTAGAATAAATATAAATTCAAAAGCAGTGCCTAGCAGCATGCTTGTGTGAGCAGACAGCATGATAAAATGGACTAGTCTCTTCCAAGGATCTACTATTCCTGCTTTGAATGTGTCACAACAAGCAACGGCCTTAATCACGAGACAAAGGAGATCAAAATGGCCTTTTTTGATGACTAAACTATTCCTCATGTGACAGACACTACCTGGGAGGGTGTAGGCTAAGTTTGAACTAGAGGTAAACATGAAGACAAAAATAATGCCAAAGGAGCGTGTTAAAAACTACCTGGGTATAACAGCAGCTGAAGTAATTGGAAGCTTTTCACCAGTGGCAGCTACATATTTTCAAACTCATGTCCTAGCTGAAGTCAGAGGTAAAGAAGATTCTTCAACTCACATTAAGATTCCTTGTTTTGCTGTGCAAACATTGTAATTTGTGTTTGATGTTTAGATGAACCTCACCCTTCTGTTAAGGACTTAAAATATTTGATTTAGCAGCAGCTTGGCCCAGTGATGCTCTGCACCATCCAGTGCACATCCTAGGACTTACCCTGACGTGTGAGAGCCTAGTGTAAGGTTTGGGGAAGAAGCAAAAGAAAACCCAGGAAATATTTCACACGTCATTATAATTAAACAGTGTTAAAGACCTCCCATCTTCCCCTGCACGGCAGCATGTGGAGGAAGGCTATATCCACATCTGGCTTTCCCCAGCGCCCAAGGCAGGGAGCCGACCAGCAGGGCTGCACGTTTTTTGAGCTTTGCTCCCTGAAAGCTTGCGCAGGCTAAAAAAACATGACACATCATATTACTCCTTATCTCCTAGATGTGTTCACTGTGCTATGAAATACAATTAACAAGTCACCTGCATTGGAAAAGGGGGGAGGAGGTGAGGGATTTTGGTGTACAGGAGACCAAGGCATTTGCAGCAATGCAGTCTTCAGATCCCTGGAGCAGATGATGAATATTGGTTACTACAAACCACCCAGAGTGGGTTTAGCAACGATGAATACAGAAAAGCCCAAGGGAGGTTTCCTTGGCCACCCCTCCAAAATTTAATGTGATATGAAGGCTGCTGTGCCAGGTCCTGCCATCCTTACTCCGCTCTTGTCCAAAAAGTCGAACAGGATGTTTCCAACTGTCTTAGTGGGTCAAGCCCAGCCTGTTCTACCTCAGATGAGGCTGAAAAGACATGGGGAGTTAGGAAGAGCTGCTGAGAAGGAACCTAGTCAAAGTCATTCAGTCCACCACCTGCAGAAGCAAAATTGTTCCTTACATTGTTTTGAAAGATATGTCCTTGGGGCTGCCCACCGTTCCCTCACAGATTCTGAGAAGCGTATATCACCATCAAAAGATTTCATCTTTGTTTTCCCGTTTTTGGGTTTTGGGGAGGAATCCAATGACTCCTTGCCTAAGATGTTTCTGTCTTATTTTTCCCCATTGCTTGCTCTTTTCCCCATATCTGTGCTCCTTTAGTGCCTCCCTTTTGCTAATGGGCTTTCACTATCACCTACATTTCTTGTCGTCCCCATCCCTCTCAGCTGGGTGCCCTTAACCAAGGGTGAAACTTCATGTTATAGCTAACGCATTTCACAGCAGTCTTTCCTCCCCTGGGACATGGCCAGGCAGTTCCATCCCCTTCCTTGCAGCAGATCTGGCAATTAATGCAAGCACAGAGCAAACTAGAGCTGATCTGATGGAAAATGACCCACCAGAAACAACTAGTAGTTTTCCACTGGCTCAATTCAGACTACTTCAGCAGCAGTGCTAGATCTGATGCAAAGGAAACCACAGGAATAAAAGAACCAGCTGTGGGATAAGGACAGCTACCAGTTTAACTGTAACATAAAACCATACCTGGGGACAGTAGTGGTGTTGTATTGGACATCCCTTTCATCCCCACATCAGACTATCTCTTTGCCCTGGGGAAACTCCCACCAATTGCATCCTTTCTTCATCACCTTTCAGTCAGTTTTTAATCCACCTGCCAGTATAATTTATAGAGCTATGTCTCACAACTCCAGGTCAAGGGTTTTAATGAAAGACAATACTGTTAGAGCATGCTCACTCCTTGTAGGCAGAGCTTGGGACACAGCCCTGTCTTCCTATTACTTGTGCCACCCTTGTTCATGCAGAAAGGGGAGCAGTGGGGGGAAAGAAGATATCAGACAGTAGCTCGTGTCATGTTGAGCTTAAATTTCAGTGGCAAAGCATCCAGGGGCATTGTCAGAAAAATCGTCTGAGATGCTGGATTACATAGTAGGAGACACATGCAAAGCAGACAGGTAGATCTGTGAGTCACCAGCCCAGAGACGACAACTGAAATGTCTTGTGGTTCCAAATATTGTGAGATGTCATCCACAAATGCGTCACTCTTGTTTTCCTCAATTTGTGACAGCCTAGAGCAGATGTCCTCTCCAATTCTGCCTTTATTTTCCAGTCTGTATGTCTCTCTATGCATAGCATAGTCTCCATTCTCATGTCATATCTCCCTAGTACTGCCAATACCTCTTCTGCAATCTTTTCTCTTTCTTCCCCACCATCTCCTGAGCAGGTGAAATCTTACCTCCACTCACCTTCTCCATCAGACAGGTCTCTCTCCAGGAACATGTGATCGCAAGCCTCCAAGAAAATTTCAGTGTATAGGCCTGCTCCTCTGGTTCCTAACATGCATCCTCTTGTTCATCTTACTGAATTCCATCTTCCATAGCCACATGACCACATAGCACACAAACCTTAACTCTTATCTTCTATGGGTTTCTGTGACTATTCCTTACTGTAACTGCAGCCCCAAAAGGACTGCCAGAAAATAAAGCATTAATCCAGCCTCCTTCATTACAGGTATTTTTATCAAGTGCTTATTAAGGAAGTGCAAAAAGATGAGTAATTTGTTTATGGAGCAGGTCAGTGCCCCCTAACTTCATTAATCTTTTCTTTTCATCTGCAGTCGGCGCCTTGACACAGGCATTACAGCCTCCCCAGTTGTGCCTGCAGCTTGCTGCCAAGCTTCAGCTATGATTCAGAGCCCCTGCAAGAGGGGACAGACTACATCCCAAAGTGAGTGATCAAGCAGTAAATGAGATTAATGCCGCATTATTTGAAGAAGAAATGAAACAAGGGTGGGTACTTTCTCCATGACCTAAAAGAACAGTAGCCTCATCTTCTTTCTTTCTCTTTCCTTCTCTCCTTCTTTCTTCCTTTCTTCCTTTCCTCCTTTCTTTCCTTCTCTCTTTCTTTCCTCCTCTCTTTCTTTCTTCCTTTCTCTCTTTCTCCTTTTCTTTTCTTTTATCCTTTTTGAGATACAGTATATCTCAGCAGGAAGGACATGGCTGCCTGTAGAGAGATTTTGACAACTCCCCTCTGAGTGCTAAAATGCTGTCAGCTGAAAAACTGAGCTGTTTGGGCAAATTGATCCAATTCTGACAGACTTCCTGTCTGTTTTCGTCTTTTCTCTCTCAATCAAAAGCTTCCTAAAGAACCCATGTTTTCAGTTCAAACTCAGAGAAAGGGGAGGATAGGGCATATTACCTACTTTTGCTGTTCATCATTAACCTAGCAGGACAGAGAAAACTGTGAGAGGAAGAGAAAGGTCTCAAAAGTCTATTACATCTCCCCATTGCACACAGACAGACGATCTGAATATAACAGTTTCCTTAACTCACATATAGCAACCACATAGGGACTTTGACTGCTAGGGAGGGTTAGAGTCAATATGTTTTGGGTGCAGACAGTAACAGCATAGGAGGCAGAGCTTTTAGGTGTGATGATATCTCCAATAACATGCAAGCTGTTGGATCAGCCATCCAAAGAAAGCCTTACTGGGATTTTTTCAGTAATCATTAGCAATCATCTCCCCCTTCCTGAGCCCAAAGAAAACGAGATCTAAGCATTTTTAAACCTTGTCCCTAGCTGTGAATATATCTGTAACCTTTCTGCATCAGTGACAATTCTGAATACAATTTTTGATGGTCAAATCCTGAGAGCACTCTTACTGCTTTATAGCAAAGATTAAGAATGCTCCTGTCACAGTCAGTAAAAGTGCATCTCTTTCTACCACCTCTATTGGGAGCTGCAGAAATCCTCAGTCCTATAAGGTGAAGCAGCGCTGAGCATCCCAGAAGCACCTTGCAAAGACAATTTGGGGCTGTGTTGTTTTTGCACTCTTTTCACCTTTGATGTAATGTAGCTTTACAATTCGATGACTGCTGTCATGCTCGTTGGTCTCTCTCCACAGTTTTTCTAGTTAAGTGCCAAAGCATAGTGATGTTTGCTTACATTTCCTCTTTACTTTCCTGCTGTAAACTCAGCTAGCGGAACCCATGCTCCATGTGGCCAATTTTTAAAAAATTTCTTTTAAAAGACCAATGCAGCAGAATTGCTGATTAACAGATTCGAAGAGATATGAAGTCTGTAGCGCACCGATTTTATTTTTGTTGAAGTCAATGACGGACTTTATAAACTTCATCATGTCTCGTTTCATTGTTTAACAAAGCCAGTAATGACACCAGGAGGTTTTACCATCTGTTCCCTTCATGCTCTCATCCTACACTTGTATCTTCCTACATGGCCAGGTACAGACCAGAAACTGCACAAGCCCACTGACTCAAAGTAACTGCTTGTAGAACACAGTTCCATACATTAAATATCATTCTACAGATCAGATGTTTCACAATAGGTCAAATATCACTTTTGTATCAGATATTCTCTACTTGGAACCTGAAGTCTTTAAGGCCCTTCAAGCACAACTCTGGATTATTCTTATCTTCGTTCTCATGATGTTGCTTTAGGCCTTTGGACTACAGTTTTGATTATAAATCTGCATACTGCCTAGGAAAAGAAGATCCTGACTGATAGTTCTTGAATAATAAACATTAATGCTTGCCCAAGCTTCCTTTGCACTGTATCAGCCGTGCTGGTTGGTTGTCCTTTGCATGGGCTGCAGACAGGTATGCAAGGGCACTGCTCTGTCTTGCTAGCACTGGGCAAGGGTCCCGAGGCACCGTCAAATTTCCTGATTCCACTTATCTAGCTGCATATATGCAGGGGTAAGAGGCATATTACACTATACAGTTTTCTGATGTGTCAGTCTGGTCCCAAAAAGGATTGCAGGAGACATATGGCATGGCTGAAATAAGACCATAGGGTCTGAAAAGTACACCCAATAGGTGCTGTGTTTCAGCCAGGCTGAAAACTCTTTCAGCTCCTTCTGCCTCAGGCTCCTGCTCTTTGCAGTGAAATATAAAATTAATAGACAGATATAGTCCTGACTACTTCCTTTGCAAGAGACAATATTCAAAATGTCCTTAGTCATTTATTTCATCACCTCTGAAACATAATCAGTCAGTGCAAGAGCAATGTTTGGGGTTTTTTTTCCCCTTTAGAGCCACAATCCCTTAGTTGCTTCAATGAATGTTCAGATATACATATTCATATATGCTTGCCCTGATCACGATCTCAAGCTAAATTTCCTCTAACAGGCTAACCCTTAACCTTGAGTAAGTGTTTTTTAAATGATCTTTTGATCAAAGAATTGACAAAGTCAAGCTTCAATTCTCTGGCCAACCTGGCCTCTGTAAGTAACACAAAGCTCTTCCTTTACCCTCTTGCAACCCAAGCAAAGAAGAAGAACTCTTTCTGGCCAGGTATCTGAACGATGTCGGATTCTCAACTTTCAAAGAATTAGTAGCTTCACACTGAGCAATGGTAATGGCTATTTCATTGCCAAGGAGCCTAGGATGGACAAATGCTTGTCTTCTTTGCATTAGGGAAAGGATAGAGCGACTCTGTTTAATCCTTTAGGGCTATATCTAATACCATTTAGTGGCTTTTGTGCCGCTTAAAGGGAGGTATGATTTCTAGGATTGAACATGCAGTCTCAATAACATTGGCCTTTCCAACTCTGATTGACATAATAGTTTCAATTGAACTAACATTGGTTGAATGGCTCAGTGACTGCTACAGCAAGAATTGAGTGTACACGCAAATCTGATAGAAGACACTAGTAACCTGTACTACAAAGAAGCCTACTTGCTGCAGCTAGATTCTTAGAGCAGCACAATCTCCTTAGAGAACACAAAGAGACTGAAAAAAACCCAAAACATTCTGTTGTGGAAGTATCTGTGACTCCACCTTGGCAGCAACACTTACAGGGAAGCATAAACTCATCATTTTAAAACCAGCCATCAGTCCTTAAGGAAACCAGCTGAGTGTTGGGCAAATCTGAAACAAAAGTACACTTCCTTTCTACAGCCCCCATAGATGGAAGGGAATGCCACCGAGGAATGTGGCTGCACTGCTCTCTGTGCCAGGTTACCATTTCAAAGTGAGACTGAGCTTCTTTGCACAGGCAAACTTTTTGTGCAGGAGTTCAAACTTTCATTGTCTAGGAATGAATTGATTAGAGATGGGGCTTCCTTCTCAAGTTACTGGATCTGAGGAATCATGCTGTTGTTATTTCCAGGCAAATCAAACAGAAGCAAAGACGGACAATAAATGGGGAGGGAGAAGTCCCTAAAAAATCCAGAGATAAACCCTGATGTATCTACGAAAAGGACAAGACTTGCTCACCTTCACAGCAGGTTGGAGATCCTGGCATCCAATACTGTATCACTATGCTCAGGGAGCCAGTCCTCTGAAAGCTTTCCCTTTGCAAGAAGCCAGCCAAAAATCTCCAATTAGTGTCATAGAGATGACAGGCCAGATTGCAAACTGCCTGTTGCTTGACACAAAGGTGGCTTTCAGCTCACCATAAGCAGAGGTTTAAAAGCCACTACAGAAGATTTTATTAAGGAGCGAGACAAAAAGAAGGGAACAATTACAAGACAAAGTGTAAGATAACAAAATGTTTGTGCTGTGTATTGAGGGAAGCAGGTACCTCAGTCAAGCTGATTACAAAGGTTACAAATGAGTGAAACAAGTTTACAGGTGCTGGGACAACCAGAAAAAAACCAAAAAACCAACCTGTGAAAAAGCCTCAGTTTGTCACGTGCTTGAAATGACATTGACATTGCTCAAAAGCCAGTGCTGGGAAGACGGTTCACTGTCAGCCTCAAGCATGTACAAGTCAGGAAAGACACCCCTAGATTCTGAGATCACATCCTAGGACTTTAAAGTCAAAAGAAAATAAATCCACAAGAAAATATTAAATATTGTGGATTAGGCTTTTCCTCACTGTGCCTCAAAGTCTTCAAGAACTGTGTCTTAAAGCTTCTCTTAAAAATGAAAAAAAAATAAAAATAAATAAATTGTACTTTTTAATAGAACCGAAAATCCTGAAGTCACAGAGGCTGAGGTTCTGGAAAACCCATCACTGTGCTCAACAATACAGTCACTAGAATTGACAGCCCTGAAGTTTGAATTCAGAGATCAAAACACAGAGCCTGTTTTTGTGAAAATTTGTAATATTGGGGGGCCATTTAGAAAATGAAGAAAGCAGAACACAGCCCTGGATGCCCAATCGTTCGGTGATCTTGTAAAAAAGTCAGGATGTTGGAATTTGCACTGGAGCTCATGTGCTCTGTCATACCAGCTCTGCTGGGGACAACCTCCTTCAGGAAGGTTAATGATAAATTGGGACAGGGAATATTGCTGAACAGCTACAGTAGCTGGGCAGGTCATGTCTGCTTGGATTCATGGCACCACAAATTAGAGCCATACCTTTTAGCTATCCACTGTGTATACCCCACACATGCACAGAAACACTGTGACAGCTTGAATTGTTCAGCAGGAGGAATCATATTTGAAACAGTATGTCAGGTTTTGATTAAACTGGCAATTAAATAAGCAAGAAGCAACATGCCCTGGGGTTTCAGAGATGATAAGCCAGTTTCAAGACAAATGTCCAGATCTTTAGGTGGTGCCAACAGCTACAACTTCACTCTTTCAGCAGGGTCACACCTTTCAATGACAATCCAGCCCTCTCCAGTCTGGAAAAGAAATAATGATATAAATGGATGTGAACTACATTCAGCTGGGAAGAAGCCATTGTTCTGGGAGGCAAAAATTGACACTTTGCAGTGATGTTTAATACAACAGAAGGATTTGCAGCATAGTGGCAGGCTGCCCACAAGAATCCTCAACCATGTCAGCCTCCATTCTCAGTTGTTGTTAGGCTTTTTGACTACAGGCAGCTGGGCAAAAAGGGAGAGATGAGAAAATGAGCAGATACTCGATGCTCCTAGCATCAGAAGCTGGTAAGCATCTTCAATCCTGTTTATAAGTTGGCTCTTATTAACTAAAATAATACAACTCAGTGAACATCTCAGAGTTTCAACAGTGCAGGACAAAGGAGAATTTAGCAATTCTATCATAATCTCCCCAAGCTGATGATCATCTACCAAAATTTAATCCATCTCATCTATAATGACCTTCTACTAAGTAGAAGGTCTCCAAGACAAATAAATTAGAGTCACCTAAGGTCAGCAGTCCTACTGCTCTAATTATAGCTAAGAAAATCATCACAGACAAATTAATGCACTGGTGATTTCAGAATTGATCAATATACATAACCAAAGGATAGACTGTTGTCAGATGGTGATTGTGTAGATGCTTTGATGTCTGCAAACCCTTTTTGATCTGGTCCACATCTCCCAGTTTCAAACCAAACTTATAGAATTCAGTTTAAAATACTATCAATGGAATAACAATACGGACAGAAAAGGTGATAAGCTCACTTCGGGGTGCAATTAAATAAAAAAAAAAATCACGACCATCTGAGGATGTGACTGCAGTTGGAGAAGGAGGGCCCTATAACACCAAGTAGAAAAGCAAGTGTGTGCTCCTAGGAAAGCAGAACATCCAGAAAGAAATTCAACCCAGCTCAGGAAGATGCAGGGCCTGGATCCATCCCTGCCTCTCACTTAGAAATACATGGAAAGGCACAAAGGCTATTTTTTAACCAAAGTCATCTGTGCTTAGCTCTGCAACAAAGAATGGCCTCATAAAAAGGCCCTGTTCACAGTTAGCTCTGCTGGCCACCTCTCTGTAATGCCTCTACTTCTGGCATTTGACATTTTCAACCACATCATGCACATCTCAGCTCTCATTGCTGATTTGTTGTTAGTATGATGCATCAGACCATCACAAAATCTGTGCACACAATGCATCCCTGCTAAATGCCAAGCCCTTCATGCAAGCCTGAAGCTGAATCTCAGTCCTTGCATGCAGCAATACAGATTAGATCTTCAGCTTCGTCTTACCATATAACTAAACATTGAACAATACTAGTTAACTTGCAGCTAGTTAACCCTAGTTAAATGCAGCTAGGGTAAAACACAACTGTTTTCTCCCTATGCACTCTTAAGGCATAAATATTTATATTGATATTTATATAGACAAATTTATCACCACTGGGCATAGTTACAACACCTATCCTAACACAAGGTTTATGAAGATAAAAGATTCCATACCAGAATTGTGAATAAATAAATTACCCACTAATTTGCTTGGCACACTTTTGCATTTTCTTACAACACAAAATGAAGGACGGGTGATTGATCTTCCTACGCAGCAAACTGCCTCTCTCTGGTCAGTTCAGCAAGGACTGCTGAGATTTTCCAGCACTTGCCACCAGCAGAGGAAAGTTATGAGCTATAGTAAAGGACAGAGTATGAAACAGCCACAAAATAGCTATAGGACCAGCTAGGAAGGCCAGAGGATATTCCTTGTTAGAGCCTTTTTGGGCAAATAAACCACAATTTCTCTGCTTGATCAAAACCACAACAAGGACTCAAATCAAAACCAAGAGCTTCACATTGCTCTGGCAGGGCTGAGGGCCATAATGTGAGTCCAGATCACTGCTGGACAGAAAAAAAACTGCCCTCTGAGAGAAATTGTGATGTGCAAAGATCTATTTTTATTATGACCTGGAACAAAAAGTTTAAATTTCTAAGGGATTGTGACTTGCAAACAACCTTGACTCAAAGGTGACCAAACCTTTAATTTCCACAGAACTAGTTTTTTTTCCCTTTGTAATATTAAAGTGTTCCATATTACACATAACAATAAAACAATAATGCAACAATAATTTAATATTATTGATGAGAACAGCAGCATCCAAAAGGCATATTTTGATACTTTCTTGCCAAAAAAAAAGAACAAATGCCTTCAAAATGTTTTGATTTTATATAAATGGGACATTTTTCAAGAAAAAAAATCCAAACATTTTATCAACAGTTGTTCAGTGTGCTGTCATGTCTACATCTAAGCCCCAGGATGGTATTAAAAAGACCTTCAAACTTCCTCCCTCAAGAGAAGGCTGAAAACAGTGGTGTCCCAATTCTCCCCCTATGCCACCTGGATAACTCTTCTCCTGCCTGTGAAAATCTGTCTCTGAATTTCTATCAGGCTGATGCTCTCTCCCCTTCAAAGCAGTGATTGTACTTGGAAACACCAAAGGTTAAAAAGCACTGCCTAACAAACCAAGACAGTAGAACAGTGTCAGTTAAGAATGAGTCTTTGCTTCAACGCAAACCATAGGAAAATTACTTAATTCAGGAAATCTGCCCATTCCCTTACAGTCTTGTTGCCCCACTTCGGTTTGGTTTGGGCCTTTTTCGTATTCCATCAAACTTAGTATTCATAGAATTGCTTGGTTGGGAAAGACCCTTGAGATCACCGAGTGCCACTATACCTGTCCACTACTAAACTGTATCCCTAAGCACTTCATCTACCCTTCTTTTAAGTACCTCCAGGGATGGTGACTCAATCACCTCCCTGTACAGCCTGCGCCAGTGCCTGAGAACCCCTTCGGTAACAAAATTTTTCCTGATGTCTAATCTGAACCTCTCCTGGTGCAACTTGAGGCCATTCCCTCTCGTGCTATTGCCTGTCACTTGGGAGAAGAGACCAACACCCACTTCGCTACAATCTCTTTTCAGGAAGTTGTAGACAGTGATAAGGTCTCCTCTCAGCCTCCTCTTCTCCGGAATAAACAACTGCAATTCCCTCAGCTGCTCCTCATAACATTTGTTCTCCAGTCCCATCACCAGTTTCGTTGCTCTTCTTTAGACATGCTCCAGGATCTCAATGTCCTTCTTATAGTGAGGGGCCCAAAACTGAACACAGTATTTGAGGTGCAGACTCACCAATGCCGAGTACAGGGGCACAATCACTTCCCTGGTCCTGCTGGCCACACCGTTTCTGATACAGGTCGAGATGCCGTTGGCCTTCTTGGCCACCTGGGCGCACTGCTGGCTCACGTTCAGTCAGCTGTCAACCAACACCACCAGGTCCTTCTTTGCCAGGCAGCTTTCCAGCCACTCTTCTCCAAGCCTGTAGTGCTACACAGGGTTGTTGTGCCTCAAGTGCAGGACTTGGTACTTGGCCTTGTTAAACCTCATCCCATAGCCCATTGATCCAGCCTGTTCAGATCCCTCTGTGGAGCCTCCCTACCCTCAAGCAGATCAAAATTTCCTTCCAGCTTAGTGTCATCCGTGAACTTACAAAGAGTGAACTCGATCCCTTTATCCAAATCATTGATACAGAATGGGACCCAGCACCGAGTCCTCCGGAACACCTCTTGTAACCAGCTTCCAACCGGTTTTAACTTCATTTACCACCACTCTTTGGGCCCGGCCATCAAGCCCAGCATTTTTTTTCCCAGCAGAGGGTGTGCCTGTCGAGGCCATTTACAGCCTGTTTCTCAAGCTGAATACTGTGAGAAACAGTGTCAAAAGCTTTACTAAAGTCCAGGTACACTCTATGAACAGCCTTTCCTTCATCCATTAAGCAGGTCACCTTGTCATAGAAGGAGATCTGATTAGTTTGGCAGGACCTGCTTTTCATAAACAGTTGACTGAGCCTGATCACCTGATGTCTAATTAGAGTCAAGGAAGCCTACCAAACACTTGTATCTATCAGAACATGTGCATTGTGTTAGGAATGGTTGGACTCGATGATCCAGTGGGTCCTTTCCAACCTGGTGATTCTATGATTCTATGATTGCTTGGGACAGCTTCATCCATGGAGAGAAAAAACGTTCCTCTGTCTGTAAAGCTGCTGAGTACATCCTCATCTTCCATGTGAATAAAGGTATATTTAGTTAAATCACCTTGGCAACTGAGCCAGCTTGCAAATCCTGCTTTTTCAAATATATCTCATAGACGTGAAAATATCTATCTATATATGCACATAGGCACACATACTTATATCTAAAATGTGCAAGACTTACAGACGATAGTACATCCTCCAGTAGTAGCTTCACATGATTCTACGTTCAGTGTCTGATTTCACTTGCTGAAAGACGAAATTTAAACACCAAGCAGGCCTAAATAGACATCTCAGAGTTGCAGGTACGATTTTTACCAAGCCAGCAGCTATCTCATAAGCTCTCCCTATAGAGGTCAGATGAGGTATTTCTGGAGAAGAGTTGCTTCCCTGGGACACAGACATTGACTTCAAGTAGAGTTTTTAACCTCCTGCAATTCAGAAACAGGGCCAATTTTGACCTTGAAGCACTGCCCAAACAAAAGGCACCAGTATTTTATTAATAGATAACAAAACCAGCTACATAAAAATCCAGATAGAGAAGATGAATTTTTAATTTAATGCTTTTGAATTGCCTGGAAGATTTTCTTTTCTAATAACTGGACACAGTTTTCAGGCATTCAGTATAACAACATTTACGATGCTAATAAACACATTTGTCTAATGAGTATCTCTTGGTAATCTTGCCTGTAATTCAGGAAACCCAAATGCAGCCGAGATATAAATATGCACATACTAAAAGCTCAAATTGAAGAAAAAAAATCAATTTAAAGTTAAATTACCCATCTTAAATTTCAGTTTAAAGGCTACTAGAAATACTGAGTTCTTGAACTTCAATTAATCTTTAGCTATTAAGCCAGAAGGGCAAAAGATTCTTCAGAGTATCAGATGGGAAGCTGTAAAGAGCTCAGATCAGCTTGCAGATGGACACACTATCACATGCCACTTAAATGCCCAATTCACAGCTCTGCTGGGACGGTTAACTCATGCTTGTTCTAGATTCCTTTGGGTTTCTTTTTTTCCAGGCATCTGTGTGTGACTGTCTACAGGCACGTGGCATATGTTTTCCACCTTCACTTCTCAAGGATTAATTGGCAGAAATGCTTGTCATATTTAAATAATTTTATTTAATTTTCGCTGTATGAAGATATTTGGGCAAAATGGAAAAATAATCAAAATTTTTTTTTTCACCCTTTATAATGAGAAACAGTTGCATTCCTTGGATACTCAGCTGCGACAAGAATATCACTCTTGATTGTTAAATATGCAACAATAAAAATAAAAAAAATCAATGACCAATCTCTTGTAGTAGAAGAGTGACAAGGCCAGGATAGGTAAAATAGATCTTCAGAATCAAAGACAACTGAATATCATAAAGATACAGAGAGGGGGACAAGATGACATCAACATCCCACATGGAAGCATTCAAAGGATTTTCTTACAGGTTTTTAAAGAAACAAATAAATAAATACTTTTACTAAAAGGCTCAAAGATGCCTCTTCAATGAGTCATGCCAGGCATGAGAAGTGTCACCTTTAGTGACAGGCCACCGTCTCTGCCATGCACCGTAAGGGGTAAATGGTAAGAGATTTCATAAAATTTGACAGTCTCACTTTTTTTCTAATTTTGGGCAAAAATATTAGCTTGTTTTCTGTGGTCTCCAAGTGGAAAGAAAGGAGGCCTAAGTCCTCCTCTCCCCTTGTTGTCATCTCTCCTTACACACAACCATCAGAAAAGGGTTTGATTTCATAAAAAAATACCTGGAAAGGGGCAGAGAATAAAAGACCTACTGGATATCTTCTATTATTATTACTATTATTATTATTGTTATTATTATTATTGTCATTGTTATTGCTAGCTTTGTGATACACAAAACCTCTCCTCCCAGAGTCTCTGGCCCTTTGCTAGGTCCATCTTCAAACTACAACTGTTTAAAGACCTCACTTGCAGCCAGACACAAGCCTCGCATTTTCCCCAGCTCCCTGTTTGATACCAAGAGCCTCAGATATTTTTTTATATGACCCACAACAGCTAAAAGGCAATCTCTGTATCAGGATGCACAAACAGCGGTGCGTGGGCATTCTTGGCCAGCCCTAGCCTACACAGTAGCAGATAACTTCCCAAAACACCAGTGCCTCTGTTCCCTCAAAAGATCCTCACCACCACGGCAAAGAAGCAAGGAAACAGATCATATCACAAAGTGACTTTGGAGGAATCAGATTAGCACCACGATGCTAAACAGGTTTCCACGGTCCATGGACAGAAGCAAGACTCAAGTTTAATCATGACATCAACAAGTTGCGGATAAACCTCAGGCACGTATGAGTCCACATCTGATCCTTCTCCATCCACAAGGCTTCCAGAAAAGATGAATTAAAGAAATGCACCAATGCATGATATGTTTTTAAAAGATTATTCCTTTTTGCAGATTAAAATTAGCTTTCAAATCAGAGTAGAACAGTGACAGCAAAGTCACTGTAACAAAACCTGTATCTGGAGAGGACCGACTTTTACATCTCTGGATCTACTCAGTCAAGCAAAGACATTTGTTGTTACTAAAAGTCAACTAACTGTAGAAATGAAACTTTTCACATCATTTCCACCCAACCCAGAAGTCATCATAAGGTGGAAATATAATGAAACATATAAAGGCCATAGTTCAGCAAGGCGATGCTTACTGATTTCAGTACGTAAATCAGGTTGCAGGGAGATCAGCAGCACAAGACTCCCATTGGCACTACCCTATACTACGGTTATTTTGGCTAATTTGAATCTTTTTCTTTGGCTACAGCTGATTCATACATAGTCAATGATGCTGGGATGATGACTTGCAAATGTGCCCAAGAACTCTATGGTCACAAATTACACTGTAAAGTGAAGAGAGGACTTCCCTAGCCCTCCTTCATATATGCCTATTTTAAAGTCTCTCCACAATGATAAAGTGAGAAATGGAGGGTAATATGACATGTCTACTATCACAGTGCTTAATCTAATGAACCCACAGCCACAGCCTCTCTCAGGTGTTCAATACCATAAAGAAATGCCTGAAGGTGAAGTTTATCCAAAATACCACAAACCCTGGTGTTACAAAGAAAAAAAAATGCATTCTGACAGCAAAGTATTTCAATTTGAATTAAGACATTTTTAATGCAGCAAATTTATATTTGCATTTTAAGAAATTTACAACTTCTCTCCACCAGAACTTGCCAGTACATTTTGACATAAAAAACCCCAAAACTGGTGTAACAGAACTCTTAATACAATTTATGGTTCTTTACCAAAGTGCTTCTTGTATTCTCTATAGTTCACTTCCTGTATAATCTCTTTTTAACCCAGTGTAAGTACAGATTCTTTTCAAAAGAGGGTGGGAAACAAAAGGCAAAAAAAATACAACCAACAATTAGAAAACCCATTTGGAATTAAATCTTCCAATACGTTATGGAAAAACTGCCGGAACGAGTTCTGCCCTTTCCAATGGACAGATGTTCTCATCAACGAGAAAACTAGAACTTGATGACAAACTCTGAGATTTAAATGTTACTCCCTACCACTCTGGTTCAAATAAAAATGGAAGTGGCATTAAGAGAGCAGTATGCAAGCTCTGCAGACTGGTAATTTCTTCTAATTAAAAAGCAGAGTTTATAGACACATTTAGTGACACTCATCCTTAAAGTACACATCTGAAAACAGAAGGCTTTCTTGTTTTTAGTGCCCAGAAAGCTATTTTCTCATTGCTAGTGAATTATTTGCTTTCTTGGTCTACTCAAGAACTCCCACTCCACCTAACAAGTTTGTAACATCTTTAAAAAAAAGAAAACAATACCTCAAACCTACCAGCAACTCCCACAGAAGGCAGCATTCTGAGCAGCATCTGAGCAAGATGCAAAGAGTGCAATTCAAGAAGCACATTTCTGACTTTTTAAATGTGATGCAAAAAAGCACAAAAAGGACTTGCAGATCGGGCACTACAACCAAAACATGTACAATGTGAACACTATTTTACTTTTTTTAACACTGGAAGAGCCTATTCACCCAAGAAAAGCATTCCATGATTTGACACATCAATTGTCTGGGTGTCTTTCTGGAAGGTACACTTCAGAGTCAAGTCATTAGGAACAAGAGGAAGCAGATGAAATCCAATAGAATGCATTACAGAGGTCAGACTAAATGAGCTAACGGTCCCTTCTGGTCTTAAAAAATCTATTAATCTAATTTAATTCTCTGTTCCACTCTTTATACCAGAGTCAATTTAAACTCATTTATAAGAAAAGAACAAATTACAGTAGCCTTATACAACACACCATATTCTGACTATGCAGTTTTAGACTACCCAAAAGCTTCATTTACTTCCCCCTGAGCTCAGGAGGAGGCTTTACTTATCCATAAGTAGAGCTTATATTTACAAGGAAGGTAGGCAGAGGCATCTCTCCCAAAATACCGCTGTATATATTAACACATTAAGCTATACAAATTGACCAGAAACTTTCCAGAGCACTTTCCACCTCGGCTTGTTTTTTGTGAGTGCTGGCATTCTCTACTCAGCCTGGTGTGTGCCATGGTGAAGACCACAACATTTTTACCGATAACATCTGTTCCAGTCACTCCAAGGATATTACTTGTGAATACTCGTAACATACTCAATATCACACCAAGAAAATACTTGGCAGTCACTGTCCAGTGAGAAAAGCAAGCACTTACATGGAGAAAGCCAAACAAGTGAATTGCTTTTAGTTCCTCCTGTGCATACATATGAAATATATTTCATTACCTCTCTCTCCAAAAAAAAAAAAAAAAAGGGAAAAAAAAGAAAAACAACCCTCTTTTTCTATTCTATGCAGCCTTCCCTCTGTATTTTCCTCCTCCTGGAGCCTGGGTGTTCGCATTAAAGTCACCAGACATTTGCTTAATTCAGCAGTACAAGAGTGCAAAACATCACATGAATTCAGGCTGATTGACCTTAGCTACCCACAGCATCTTTCTTGCATGCTTTAGCTAGAGGCAATAATTTAATGTCGTCAGAGGGGAAAGCACATGAGGGCTCACAAAAGCTCTTCTTCACATGCTGTTCTGGTTTGAGCTAAAGCAGAACCAATTCTCTATTTCTTCAGCTATGCTGCTTCTGAATAACTTCAGTTTCTGAAAGCTACCAAGCTGTTTTTCAGACAATGTCTGCCTCTAATAGTGATAACACCTGATGTTTATCATCAAGGTAATAGAGCATTGGTTTGTAGAGAGGCCATTGCTCATATTTATTCCTGTGTAAACCAAGACCATCCTAGAGTTGGTAGAATACCATAAGCCAAAGGGCGGAAGAGGTGCACCTGCAAGGAGAAGCAGACAGGACAGGTGACCCAAAACTGACTGAGAGTATTCCATTCCATATATGTTATACCTAGCATAAAAGGTTAGGGATCATGAAAGTATATCTCTCTTTGGCTTCTTCGATGGCTGATGTCCAGTGAAGATTTTGTCCATTTGTCTGCCCCGATCCCGATTCACATGTTCCTGGATCCAGTTCCCGAACCCAGCTCTTGTCTGCCACTGAGTCCAGTCCACACCTTTCCCTGCACCTGTCCTGCAGTGTTAGCAGTGACATGGTCATCAGAGAATTTTGAATTGATTTTGTTTACTTGTATGTATTTTATTATTTTCTTATTGTTATTTTCCTTTTCATTATTATTGTTTTGTTTCCAAACCACAAGTCTCTCTTTCGCTCATTTCCCTTTCTCTGTGGGGAGGAATTGGATCTAGTAGAGTTGCCCAATTTAGCTGCTGATTTGGCCAGGGTTGGGGGCTAAACTGGGACACACAGTATGCTGGAAACGTCCTACAAACAGACTAAGGACTTCTTCTCTGCTGGCATATTTATACTTGATGATGCCTCTACTTCTTCTCTCTGCCTGCAGTACACAGGCAGCCCTTTCCCCGTCTCCATCCTAAACACTGACAGATGAAAAAGAATTGCAGAGCTGCCTAATGTCTCATTTCTCCAATGGGTGTGTTAATTTATTCCAGCTATTTGAGGGAAGCATGAATGGCACCCCAGTAAGCCAGCACAGACTAGTATAAAGGCAGCTGATTTTCCCATCTTCTGTTGTGGTCAGTGTATAACTTCTATAGTTTTCAGCTCTGATGTTTCTTTGCTTTTTTTCCCCCCTTCCTTTTTGAGTCTCAAGCAGCTGGTACTTTGTCAGAACATAGAACAGAGAAGCTATGTAACATGAAACATCCAGTTTACTTGTTCAGTGCCAGTCTTTTTAAACTGAATCCCATGTTTCAGTGAAATTTGCCTAAAGCCCTGCTTCCTCTGAGCAGTCTGCCTTAAGTCCTGTTTCCTCTCAGAACATTTTAATCAAGCAAAAATCCTATTTACAGCAAAGAAATCCTGTTACAGCGGACAATCATTACATAGTTTTAATGGACACGTCTCTTTCACCTAAGCCTTCATTATCTGCTTTACCCTCCAATCATGAGCACACCCTTAAACAGAAGTATTTTCAACATAAAAATGTAGGGCAGATATTTTGACTCAAATTCATATGGATATTGACTATTTGTTCCAGCTTACAATTTATATTTATATATCTTGTTTGGATGCTTTAGACACAAATCAGGAGATCAAAAAGCCTCTCATCTGCAAAATACAGTTTCTTCCAGGGCTAACAGAAAATCACTGCAGATTCGTTCCCAAAGCCCCTAGACCCAAGTCCCAACAACTTCAGAGGATTTGTCTGAATAATGGTTGAGTTAAAACTCCCCAGGAACTTAGGGATTTTGTCCAAGAAACTTTTACATTACATCAACCTTTACCCGTGCACAAGGCTTATGCCAGCAGACTCATCGGAAAGAAATGGACACTGTTTTATTAATGTTTTTTTTTTTCCACAATCCAGCTCTCTTGATTTAACATAGTTACTAATGCTACAATGCACTTCAAACAGATGTGCTTCAAAGTGCCTACTATCTCTTTTTTCTGGGATCTCCCTGTGTTCCCGTGTCAGGTTGCTGACAGCATCATCAACTAGCAATTTACAGCCCTTCATAGCTAGTCCCATTTCTCCCAGAATGTGGAGATCTTCAAACTAACTACCAAGATTCTTTTTGAACCTACCTACAAGCAACCCATCAAATCCAGCCCTAACATGAGAGTTCAGCTGGTATTTTTCAAGGACGAGTTTGACCTTTCCATTCCTCACATATACCTTAGGTGCTTTTTGTCACGATAGACACCTTAAGTTGACCTGAATGATGCTAAGGGCATCATCACATCTCCCTGAAGTCAAAGGAAGATTCAGTAAAGACCTCACTTAAAGGTTCAGTAATTTTGTAGCTTACTTTTAAAGGGCTTTTTACTCTTCTGTAAGCTAATTATCAAGGCTAGCAGTATAAAGGGCATCCAATGCATCCTCTTCTTGCATTAACTGAAAAGCAGAATATGGTAGGGCATTCACACCTGCTTTCTTGGCTTTCTTGGTTAAAAAAAAAAATAAAGAAAATCTAGCACAGCAGAGTGCTGGTAGCATTGAAGAATTTAATTAGCAACCTCGAACTAGAGTTCAGGAGATGAGTTTTAATAAACGCTGCTAAAAATATTACAGTAGTCATTTCCAGAACAAACACAATCAGTAGCAGACAAGCGAGGAGAGTGATCAAGACCCATGAGCTGCCATGGTGGAGGCATTTTCAGTGGGGAGCAGGAATAAAGGCTGCTCATTTTAAAAAACACATTAGCAAAAAACCAAGATTCCACATGAAGAAAGCATCTAGGACGCCATGTCCCAAGCCAGCTTAGTGGCTCTGCAGCCATGCCAGAGCAGAACTGCAGGGAGCAGAAGGGTTTGCACAACATCAGGACAGACTTGAAGAATCAGGTACACAAACATAATTTAAGATGAGAGGGTAATGCTTTGAGAAGGAGCCTGGCAGGTCATAATTCTGTTTTGTGGTGGGAAGAAAGGAGCTGGCAGAGGCAACAGGAACATCCTGGAATCTCTAGCTGGGCTAAACCGCCAACATGGTGCAGACTCCCATCACTGCACACAAGCCAGCAAAATCTGCTGGCCAAGGGGTCAATGATGCATTCATCACTAAAAACTATGTGTAAAAATCCAACACTCAAAAGCTATATCTAGTACATGACACAGTCCTTTCCTCCTTCAAAAGGTGGCCTCGGACTTTGCTAGGTATCACCAGTCCCTGTCTCTGGCATACAGCTCACTTAAAGGGCTGGCTGTCACACTCATAGTTGGCTTTGCTGCAAAGTATTTGTATCAGACAGATAAGCTTTGGTGAATACCAGCGTGACAACCCGGTGGTCTTGAACTTCATGAAACGACAATTAATTAAAACTTCTGGCTGATTTCTCAAGCCAAAGAGCTTGCTGCAGAAGAGGAAGAGCTGCTATCCTTCATATGCAGTTAATGCTTTTTTCCCTATGCAATTATCCTGCTATCTTCAGCAGTACATCCCATGCTTGCTGCCAGGAACAGCCACCTGAGCTTTTCAGACATGTTCTTGGCAAGGTGCTTTTTCCCTCCTGGCGTTTGACAGGATTATGAAGTGCTGAAGTCTATGGCCTTCCTTTGTTTTGACTTTTGAAAGTGAAGTTTAGCTTAATCATTTTGCCTCTTGTTGCCTTTCCCCTACTTCAACCATCCTGGCTGCCCACCAGCCCAGTCCCCCAGCATTCCTGCTCGCGAGCCCATAGGAACAGGACCCCAGCCCGTGCTTATTGGCTCTGACTTCATGGTATGCAGGTCTTACAGCAGATTCATGTTTGGTTTGCAAAGGCAAAACCTGTTCTCTAAAGAAGGTACAGCAGTATCCCAGTTTAGCTCCCATGGGTTAGATGGGTTAGATCTGCTGTACCATTTTCCCAGGCTGGCTCAAATAGGTGCCTTGTAGTAGGAGCAGTGACTTGAGGAAAAGGAGGGTTCCTCTACCTTAGCCTGGTAAGGCCATCTCCTGTTCCACGGTCCTACTGAGAGAAGTATATTTTTATCTAGGAGGAGGGAGCAACCATATATTTATTCTTCCTGGAGAGGCACGCCAGCTGTGCTAACCAAATAGTAGTAAAATTTATGAAATGCTCCACAAAGGGAGTGTTTTGAAGCTGAGGAATCTTGCACTTTTTAAGGATCTTTTGGAATCTTAAGGATCTTTTAAGGATCTTAAGTAGAGGAAAGAGTTCAAACTTCAGCCTTCCTGACAAAAAGCAGAAATCCCTAATTTCAGAAAAATGTCCAGTGGCATAATACTTTTTTATCATATTTTTAATCAAACACTGTTTTATAAAGAGGGAAAATTTAAAACAGGACAAAAATGAAGAGACAGATCAGGCCTCAAAATGGGGAACAAACACAGTTCTGTATCCCAGCAAACCCAAGGCACACGAAATATCCTCCTGTCCTTCTGAGCTTAAGGTATCAGCTGGCCAGCAAATGTAGGTTGAGATGCCAGCTTTGTTATAAAAGATGAAGAATCCCTGTGCTGCTTTCTTCACCTCCAAACATAGACATGTCATCCTATCTTAAACATCAAAAAAAGGCCTGAAATATTTATAGAATAAATAGGACATGCATATATGCACAAGTTTTAGAAGATAAAAGCCAGGGTCCCAGTCACAATATGGGTCATAGCAGCAGCTGCTGAAAGCAAGCGCTGATATCTCTGAAAACCTCCAGCAACGCCCTGCAACCAGCAGCTGTCACTGTAAGCAATGAAGAGGAACAGGAGCAAGAAAGATAGGGATGTTCCTAGATGGGAGGAAAGCAACTGGAAAATAAAAACACAGGAGATGCTGCAATTAAAGACTCAGCAGCTCCCTAAAAATGGCCTTTGTCTGCCAGGAGAAGCTGCTCATCAAAAAACGTTCAGCTGGCCTTTTAAAATGCAGCCTGAATTTAACTTCAGAGATACTAAGCCTGGCTTATCGCAATGAGATCTCAAAGTGATGTCAATTCATATCCTGTGTACAAGTGGGTTTTAAGATTCAGCAGCTCTTTTGATGCATTTCCCAGGGAAGGATGCAGGGCGTTAAAGGCGAGAGGAAACCACTTTCAGGTACCTATTAGCACGTGAAAGCTTTGAAACATTCAAGATCCTCTGCCCACTATCCACATTACTCAGCTGTCAAAGGAAAGGCCTCAGATTTATGATGTGAAAATTACATTTTAACGAGATGTCATATGTGTTTAAAGTTCTTATTCATCACCATACTGCCACGTCTTTTACCCAAGACACAAATGCACTTAATTAGCATATTATAAGGACAAAGGGTTCACCTTATCTGCATTGTAAAACTGCTTTGGGGAAAAAAAAATAATAAAACAACAAACCAAACTCAACCACTCTTACTGAATAAAATGGTTGCAATCACATGTCAAGAGTGTCCCACAATATTTAGCAAAATGTGGAGGATAAAAATTTGACATGCACCCTCTGAGGTTTTTAAAATATCACAGATATGGATGAAAGCTTTATATCATATTTAACTACTGGCCTGGCAGTCCACAGTGTTATTATGCAATCTATGGAAGGCACTGAAGCACAATGAGGCTGCGTTAGAAGTCCTATATCATATCACAGCATTCCTTATGTATTGGGCACATTTATTAACTTCATATATCTATTAAACACCTCCTGTTGTAATGCCTGTGTCTCCTGGACATAATTTAAAACACCTCTTTGAAAGCAGAAGGTCTGTATTTCCCACATCACTTGGAACGTCTGTCAGGACATTCAAGTTGCAGACATGCACAGCAGGATCCTTATCTGGTTCAAGTCCTTCCCTGGACTTCTTCTGTGCTGAACTAACGGGGCAGCCTATGGTCCCAGACCCTGGTCTAAACGCTCAGCCAGCAAACTGCAAGCCCTCACAAAAGAGCTACTAGCATCGGCATGGGGCACCTAAGACATCTACTAGACAAAACTTTCTTCTGGTTTCTCTGCTGCCCAGGAACCCCTACCTGGTGCCCAGCAGGGAACCATGATTGCCTGAGTAGGTACGGAGACACAAACCCAGGAGATGCGTGTTTGTATGAAACATGGCTCCGGGAAGCAGGATGGGAGCACTTTACCTTTTTGGAGAGGAAGATTTGTTGATATTTTCTTGAATTTGTTTACGCAGACTGCATCACAAGTGGGTGATGATTAAAACAGGTAACTCAGGTGAATATTAAGACTGATTAGGTTGCAGAATTTTTTTCATTCTGTTGATACAGCCTTTCGTTTCCCTCTCTAGACGTCTAGCAGGGCACAAAAAAAAAAAAATAACAACCTCAACACTCTTCTGGGTTCAACTTCTTGAAGAATGCCATGGAAAACACTGCTAGAGATGCAGAGCTATTCTCACTACCACTTAAAAATAGCAAACTTGAAAGCAGCTATAAAGAAATAACCCGAAATTCAGGAGCATTTATGGAGAAGCATCCTCTAAACCTCACATCGTAAGGCCAAACAGCTCAAAGAAAATATGCAAAAAAGGCTCTTGGTATCTTCAAGTTCACTTCTTGAAGACAAACATTAATTACAGGTTTCCTGAGGTTTTCTGGGATTTGCAGGCACTGAAGAGCTTCCAATATTGCTTTCGGGATAAATGAAAACAACTCCAGACAAAAGAAAAAAAAATAAAAAAAAATTAAAAAAAAAGCTTTGCAAAAACTTTGCAAATTCTTAAAATCCAGCTTTTCCCATTTCTGAGAAAAATAAAACCAGTTTTGATTCAATCAGGAGCCCTGAATTGCTTCTAGATCAGTTGAATCTAGCTTTGTGCCTCACTCCAGACTTTGGGATATGTTTTCTTCCTTGATACCTTCAGCTGCTATGGAAGCTGACCACAGAAATTCCTAGTTTTGCCACTCTTTTACTCCAAGGAGTAAAAGCCTATTTTCTTAAGCAGTGGGTGAGAGAAGCTCTGCGACAGTTCCAAGCCGACATGCACAAACAGACCTTTAATTAAAAATCACAGAAAAAGTTCAATCACTGTGAAGAGTGAGTGAGTGTAATCCCTGCCTTTCGTATAAGCTAAGTGACTTCTCCCATTTCCTTTAGACAGATTGGGAAATGACAGAAAATGTTTGATTATAAGTGAACTGGAGCCCCCAACATCTGTTTTGTTTAATTTAGATGTGCTTGAAATGTATGATATCAGAGATTTCAAATATGTTGAAATATGTTACTGGCTATTTAGGTAGCTAACTATATCACTTTTCTTGTTCCAATCAATTTTTGGTTTTAAGAGGTCTTCTCCTAAAACTTTGCCCTTAATTGTTTTTTTAACGACCAATTTGTTCAACCCATCAATTTTACTATCTCTCTTTTATTTGCTAATTAAATAGATATTGTTTACATATTTTGCTACTTAAACTGTAACCCTATGTAAAATGGCTGCATTGAACATTGCCTTGCTATAAACAGAGAAACACTGGTGGTTTGGGAAGAGGGAAAACATATATCCACCACCCATAATAAATAACTAAATAATCAAATAAAAACACTCTAGGTCTTAACTACTTCCCTAGTGTTTCATCAGCTCCTGTTCGGCTCTTTGGTGAGGAGCTGGTCTTAAGCCACCCATATATTTAGTATTGTATATAAAGCAATGCAGCTAATCAGAAAATGTGTTGTACTGAACTTGGAAGAAAAAGAATCATGCAGACCTGGTTTCCCAGCTCCTCTCTGTAAATAAATCCAAGTGTCAAGCAAGTGTTTGCTTACCTACTCATTTTAAAATCAGTGCTTCTGTTTGAGTGACTTGTAAAATAATGTTTCCACATATAAGGCTGTGCAGGTAACGGAGCAGTAAACTCACTTTGCAAAGTTATTTTCCTTCACTTTATAATGCCTTGGCCCACTTGAACTGTCTCACTAAGAATTTCAGTTCCTGTCACAGCAGTCCTCTCAAAAGTCCTCTAAACCCATAAAATAGTAAGGAAATGGGATCCTTATGCATTTCTGTGAAAAAGGAAATCCCAGCAATTTTCAGACATGAGAAATGCATATAAAGTTCAGCTTTGTGCCCACAATACACAGCTATAAAACACTGGACAAAAGGAATACCAGAAAAGACTCACCAGATTTCCCAACACCAGCTTAACTCTCTTGTGTCCACAACCCAAGTCCAAAACTTGCTTCAGCTTTCTAAGGTGCTGGGGAACTTTAAATTCTCATCCAAACATGAGTGAAAGTAAAGGGGCTTCAAACTAGAGTGACACAAGGACAAATTAAGTCCTTGCACCTCGCAGACTTTCAGCCCTTTGCAAGGTTTTCACCTGCTCTCCCATTTCACCAGCTTAAAGTGGGAAAAAAAAGAGAGAATAATTTCCTTTTTCATAGGAGAGTACAAGGTTGGGTTTTTTTTTTTTCCACTAATTATGGCCTCTTTTACATAAACATGCTATTAATGACAACGGCCACCATGTGAAAAAGCAGCAGCAATGATTTGAAGCCCTGAATCCACTCGTAGAACTCCAAGTTTCTGATTCAAAAGAAGAATGTTTTGGGAACAGCCATGTTATGAATCAAATAGTTTACTGTCCAAATTATATTAATTCTATCTTTCCTCTTACTTTTTCAACCTTTCTGAAGTATGCAGTCCACCACAGGAACTACCTGAAAACTGTGGCTACATCATGTACAACAATAACCATTTGAAAATGACTGAGCAAATGCTGTTTGGGAATTCATGCACTGGCATATGAGTTTGACCATGAACCAGGATAAGTCATGTTACGAATAAAATGGCAACTGTGAACATAATACTTGCAAAACGATGAAGAAGTTGGTAAAGTTAAGTGAATATAACGCAAATAACTAATTACTGGCACAATTTCTACCAGGAAAAAAGGTGGAAAAGCTGGGAATCCTCTGGGAGCCAGGCACTCTTCTCTTAGACAAAGTATAGTAAGTCATAGTAAGTCATCAAATACCTCAAGAAGAAAGAGCAACTTTAAAGAAAACAACAATTTGGATTTCGTTGTCAATAGACACATGCTGGAGAGCGAATGCTCACATATGCTATTAGCAGTGGCTTCCCTAAACAGCTCAAACTTCCCCAGCTTAAAGGAACAAAGTCATTTAAATGGGCCAGTTTTCCCCCAACTGCTTGCACTGACATCATCATCCACACTTTGTTTTGCCAAAATTCTTGCACAAGAGATGATCTGAAGTATGGTGTAAAATTCAGTTAAGGAGAAAAGAGTGATATCCCTGTATGCAAACAATATCATGGGCATGTACCTGTTTCAGGTTAGTTATGGGTAGCACACTCCTTTCTACATTTCATCTCAAACTAAAATTAAAAAAAAATATATCTGCATGTATCAATGTCTTAATATCCATCACAGTGTTTGCAGTGGGGCTTAATTTACAGAGACACAGGCAGACAAGTAAATCAGGAATGTGCTTCAATTTTATGACCTGTTTACAAGAAAAATAGAAAGCTTGATTTGGGTTTTGCCTTGGTATTAAAACCCTTACCTGCTCTGCTGTCCAGGGGACCAAAATCCAAAGAATATTTCACAACGTGATAGTTGTTCCATACATAAAGGAGGTTGTCCCGGGGATTATAATCCACAGCAGCAATGTACTGGTAGGAGTTTGGAAAGGGCACATCCACCATGCTATCCTTGCTTTGGTCAGTGTTATATATGTAGTCTATTTTATTCCCCGTGGCTTCATTGTCGTCATCTTCATACACAGACTTCACCACATATAAAATCCCACAGATCATGAAGGCGTTAGAAGCTGACCGCTTGTCATAGGCAGTATCCCACGTCCCTTCAATCCTTAACGTGTAAGGGTTTAACTGGCTAATGACTATTTTGCCATTATTTTGTTCTGTTGCATAGATTACCCACAGCCCATTCTCATCCACAGCCAGGTCTATATCAGATTTGCCTCCCCAGCGGTAGGGAGAGGTGTCGTGGTAATTTGCATTAGCTATGATAGCCTCCCCACTTTTTATCCTTGTCCGCAAGTCAAACTTGACTATGTTCCTGGTTCGTTCCTTGTTGAAAAACAAAGCCCCGTCATAGACCACAAATCCCGTGCCATCCACACGATGTGGGAGTTTGTAGGTTGTGGTTGGTCTCCCAGCAATGAAGTCGTCCTTGGAGGAGTATTCTGTCAGTGTGTCTGTCCGGTACGGTGTCCAGGGCATGTAGTAGATCTTGTCGGATGCCTGCAGAGGGTCCTTGCACCAGGCACCAGATTGGTGGTCAGATTCGAATAAGTGTTCACTCTGATATACTCCTTTCAGCAGTCCAGGACAAAGAAAAACTGTCAGAGAGGAAAAGAATTTAAAACAGAAAAACAAAGTTAATTGCAGTCCAGAGGTGGATGGCCCAAACACCTCAACAGCTTCCAGTTCTGGAGCAGAGGACACTCAAGATCAGAGGAAATCCGAGAGTAAGGCCTTGCAGCTGGAGACTAGCCTTCCTGCCAGCCACATCTCTAGAACAAGATTTGTTCCACAGAACTGTTTTTTTGGTTTTTTTTTTTTTTGGTTTGTTTTTTTTTTTTTTTTTAATTCCTGCTTTTTCTATCAGCTGTGGCTCATTTTCTTATTGTGTTTTAAATCTATTTTTACAGGTGTACTTACTTGGACCACTTGCCTTTGTAAACTCTGAAATGAATATGTACCCCCAAAGGATTTCTGAGTTTGTATGTCCAGATTATATTCTGCAGTGAGTCTGTACCTATTAGGTGAAGGGGTAAAATCACGGGAAACTGATCCACATATTTATTTGAACAGCCCACAGAAGAGTGGCCTAGAAATGGAAAGAAGAGAAAGAAATTCCCACCCTTATAGCCCAAGTGATACTAAGTATTTAACAGGCACCAATACCAAAGCAGAGACCAATGCCTTAGCAACTTAGAAGAGACTTTAAAGCAAAGGGAGAGGAGGGGGAACACCCATCTACAGATCTGCAGTATAAGTAGAAATGAGGCTTTCAAAGCTGCTACAGGACACACGAAACATGCAGTCCACACAATTAAAAACGAATGACGCATGGATGCTGAAAGGAAAAGACAAGGAAGGAAGGAAGGAAGGAAGAGAAGAAAGAAGGAAGGAAAAGAATAAAGTTCACTGGAGAGGAACCCAAGGTCTAGATTTTAATCAGTTAAAAAATGTCCTGTTAAATGTAGTAGTAATTCAAACTTAAAAACATATACCTTTGATTGTTACATGACAGGAGCACAGAGGAGCAGTTTGACTAACTGGGGTGCTTTGCTGCTCAGACTTCAGAGGGGGCTGAGAGGGGCCAGGGCTTGCCCAGTGCCTGGGAGAAGGCTCAGCTGGCACCTGGCTGACCTTGGCATCATGGCAACGCAGGGTCAGGGTGACAAAAGGAGGGATGCTCTGGAGCAGAACTTGGTCACTTGGCCCTGGTCATCCCTGGTAGCACCTTCCCAACCTGGAAGTGCTGCACAGGTCTTGGGAGTGGGGAGAATATCTGTTGGTTATTTGTAATGCTGGTCTCTGTGAGCATGCATAGTACAATAACCATGACAATGCGATAGGCAGCAGGGAGGAGTGAAGAGGTATCCCACCACGCACTTCTGGTGGTACGGGACTACCAGATGGGATCCTATGCTCATGCTCCCTGCTTGGAGTGTAACCAATTATTTTTGGAAATGCAGAAATTGGTAATATCATCTGGAAAGCGAGACAGGAAGAAAATCAGATTTAGTAACTGCTATGAAAGTGGATTGCTCTGTTGGAGTCTAAGTAACCATCCAGGGTTGCTTGAAAAAGGTTGCCATTTCCAAGAGGCTTTTATGGCATAATTAGATATACTTTTGCATACAGGTATGTATGCACACTTTCCAAATTCTTCCAGGCAGGAGAAGAGTGAGTTATCTAAACGTTTGAATAGAAATTTAATGAAAAAAAGTGACACTGGTAAAAACTTTTCAGCAAAATTGAGTTGTCTGGTGAAGTTGAGCAGCAGAGATACTAAATAAACTTTTAACAAAAAAAGTAGTGAGAATTAATGACAAAGTATTTCAACTAAAACGTTAAAATTGTTAAATATCTTAGCCTATACATAAGTAATATATATATAATTTGAAAGGTATTTAATTACCTTTTTGTTCCACTTCTATTGTAGAGAGAGAGGTAAAGAGAGAAAGGAGAAAAGAGAATAGATTAATGGTACTGTATTGGCCAGGTACTTTTCTTTAGCTCTTTCATTTGAAAAGGAAGCTTTATTAATTTACTTTAGTATGTGAACATTATATATATATATATATATATATAAAAGCCTATCTTCCATTATTCACTGGATAATATGCAGACAAGCTGAACAGAATACAGATAAACTTCAACTTTACAAAAACTTTAAGAAGAAAAAAAAAAACCAAACCCAAACACTTGGGACATACCAAGCCCCATGAACTATTTGAGACACCTCCTCAGCAGTAGCTTTGGACTGATTTCATAGAGCAAAATGAAATATCCATACACTGAAATATGACTGATACAGATTAACATATAGAATAAAATTATAGAGAGAAACTTCATAGAATATACATCTTCATTTATTTCGCCAAAATCCTGAAAAATAGAGGTCCCTTGTTTAAGTAGGAGAATATTCTCTTATGACATGAACAGACAACTTAAGAGAGTCAAATGAAGCACATCAGCGGATGTTCGCAGGATCCTGTCTTACGTCTTGGAGAAACAAGCTTCAGAAGAACTTGGGAAAAAAACATTTTAAATATTGTAATACTTATATGATTTATAAGATCCCAAAGACTTTTAAAGTTAATAAGTTAAAAACATCTAAGTACTATTCAAAAAGGCCAACCCAAGAACTTGTTGGATATTTTTATGTGAACTATTCACCATGAATAATAATGCTGCTGAAGAGACTGCGTCCCTTCGGACAAAGCTCCTTGCAGTCAGAATAAATAAATGGAGTGAGCTTATTAATTGCTAAATGCTCAGTACCAGTTCCTATAGCTAACAACATCCTGTGAGAGGCCTTGGGGGTCCTCATCCAAAAGCTCCCTGCGGTCGTGGCACAGTCGCCTTCTTCCAGCATGATGGGCCCTCGAACAGCTTCTGCATCCCCAGCCCTGGGGTTGGTTGGATCTGCAGGGCCTCTTCCCCAAAGATGTAGGAGAAGACAGGCCCCATAAAATATCACTGAGGTAGAAGCGAGAACTTGCCAGCAAAACAGTATGGTTTTGACAGCTGACAGATCTCTGTTCAAAGAAGCTAGACAGGAATGTGAAGGTGTGCATGCCTGCTTTGGTTTTGATTGCTCAGGGTTCACTCCAGCCCCTTCCAGACTGATATTTGACAAATGACTGTCCTTCGGTGGTGGAACTGCAAACCTCTTTACATTCAAGTTCCCATTTGCATGGAAACCTGTAGGCTCAATGGAAGACTGCAAACGCATTGGGTAGACATGCAGATATGCACTTAGCTGTACATTCACAGCCAACTGCAGCTCCCAAAGTGACTGTTTCTGAACTTAAACAGCATTTTTTACCTCAGTTTTGATTTAGGCTTCTTTCTACATTGTAACAGGTTCAAGTTAAAAGCAAAAGTTTTCACCATGTGGCTGTCAGGGCTTTAGGAAGCAGAGATGAAGCATGTCAGTGCAAGCACCTGGTTTTGCAAGGGAAAGAGCCAGCAAGATTAAAAGGCACCAGATCCTGTCATTAACAGTCAGTGCCATATCCAGCTCTCTTGTAATTCCAGACATGGTACGTGTCTTGGTGGCCTCTTGCATGGTGCTTTCCATTGTATGTATCCTTGTATGTATCCCAAATATGTATTTTCCTCCTGCTAATTTAAGACATAAAGCTTTTGAATTTCAGTAATTACTCAGATTATATTGGGACATCAGATTCTTAGCAGAGGCTGCCTGGGACACTTGGAGGATTTAGTTCATTGAGCAATATTAAAAAGAAGGGTCTAATTAGGTTCTGATTATCCCTTTAATTGTGCAACACATCACTGTAAAACTGTCTTCATCAAGTATTGTAAGCATTTTTAAAATTTTGCCCAATTACAGACAATTTTACAACTCTGCAATGCCTGTGCCAGTCCACAGAATTCAAATACTGCTCACAGAACAGGATGCACCTTACCTTCCTACAAGTATCTATAGAAGCGCTTAAACACAGCTCTTTTACGGTGAGACCTTCCATTCACATCATTGCTGCTTGGGAACAGAACAAGGGTAATTCACTTCTGTTTCCTAAACCGGTTGCAGGCCAGCACCATTGGCTTCAACAAGAGGCCCGAAGTAAATCCAGAACTACTTGCCAGGTCTGAGGAGAGTTACAAACAAGACTTTTCACACAGCCTGATTTTTTTACATTTCCTTAGATGGAAGAAAATCTGAGGCTGATGTGCAATCATCAGATGCTGCAGCCTGCCCCACTGCACCTGGAGCCAAATGATCAGGTGGATTCCTGCCACCCATTTAGAGAAATTGCACAAATAAATTAATTAAATGCTCTTAGTACTGCTGGGTTGAGGCTCTGAAAATAACACTCCTAATTTCTGGCACAATTAACACTTGAACAACATTAATTGCTCAATTTCTTATCACCATGTTGAATTGTACTCAACTGTTTAAGGCACAAGCACACAGTGGTAAAGTCCTGCAGAGAGCTCTCTCCCAGGCACTAATTCAAACCACATAAGGAGCACAAAACTTGTGGGGGAAAAATTATCTGAGTAGGGGGATGTTAAAAGGCAATTGTAAAAGTAAGTAAAAAGTTATGTCCTGTACTTTGCCAGCTGTTTGGGTTATTTTTTCCAGGACAGATGTTTAATAGCACTCCCTGTTCCTGTCTTTCATAGGTCAAACTGATTTAACATACACAGACTCAGTGCTGAATACATAGTTAATGACAGAATAAAAGTACTAAGGAAACAGGTTATTGAGACTGACCTTAGCAGCAAAAGATGCAGCACCTCAGACATGCTGAGAGTGCTTCATGCCAGATGTGGCTAACCACTGCATCTTGCCTCCACCAACCAGTCTAACTAGATTCATGGGTAGGTGAAACTGAAAAGCAGACATGGTGTCAGGGAACCAACTAGTGAGAAACACCTCCAGAAGGCACAGCACTGGCCTTGTGCCCTACCCTGACACATGACCCATGGTGCAAGATAGTAATCATCACATAGCTGACTCACCACTGGAAACTGAGCCCTGTTGCACTGCGTTCAAGTATTGAGGTCCCTCTGATGCTAAAATGAAGTCTGAAGGTTCCTTGCACCAGAGCTCCTCATACAAGGATTTTCTCTATTCATAGAATCATAGAATCACAGAATCATAGAATCATAGAATCATAGAATCATAGAATCATAGAATAGTTTGGGTTGGAAGGGATCTTACAGATCATCTAGTTCCAACCTCCCTGCCATGGACAGGGACTAGATCAGGCTGCCCAAGGCCCCATCCAACCTGGCGTGGAACACCTCCAGGGGTGGGGCATCCACAACCTCCCTGGGCAACCTCTTCCGGTGTCTCACCACTCTCATCGTGAAGAAATTCTTCCTTATGTCCAGTCTAAATCTGCCCCTCTTCAGTTTATACCCATTCCCTCTCATCCTATCCCCACAAGCCTTTACAAATAGTCCCTCTCCAGCTTTCCTGTAGGCCCCCTTCAGGTACTGGAAGGTCGCTGTAAGATCTCCTCTGAGGCTTCTCTTCTCCAAGCTGAATAAGCCCAACTTTCTCAGCTTGTTCTCGTAGGGAAGGTGCTCCAGCCCTTGAATCATCTTTGTAGCCCTCCTCTGGACCCGTTCCAATAGCTCCATATGCTTCTTACATTGAGGATTCCAGAACTGGACACAGTATTCCGGATGAGGTCTCACAAGAGAGGAATAGAGGGGCAAAATCACATCCCTTGACCTGCTGGCCACACTTCTTTTGATGCAGCCCAGAATACGGTTGGCCTTCTGGGCTGCGAGCGCACACTGCCGGCTCATGTTGAGCTTCTCATCGATCAGCACCCTCAAGTCCTTCTCTGCAGGGCTGCTCTCAAGCATGTCATCCCCAATCGTGTACTGAAAATGCGGATTGCCCTGACCCAGGTAAAGGACCTTATGGGTTCGCAAAGGCCCACTTCTCCAGTCTGTCCAGGTCCCTCTGGATGATATCACATCCTTCTGGTGTGGCAACTACACCACTCAGCTTGGTGTCATCCGCAAACTTGCTGAGGGTGCACGCAATCTCGCTGTCAATATCATTGATAAAGATATCGAACAACACTGCTCCCAGTATGGACCCCTGAGGGACATCACTCGTCACAGATCTCCATCTGGACTTTGAGCCATTGACCACTACTCTTTGAATATGACCATCCAACCAGTTTCTTATCCACCATACTGTCCACCTATCAAATCCATATCGGTCCAATTTAGAGAGAAAGATGTTGTGGGGGACCGTGGCAAAGGCTTTACTGAAGTCTAGATAGATAACATCTATCGGTTTATCTGTGTCCACTGCTGCAGTTACCCCATCATAGAAAGCCACCAAGTTGATCACACAGGACTTGTCCCTAGTGAAGCCATGCTTGCTGCCATTAATCACCTCCCTGCCCTCCATGTGCTTTAGCATAGCTTCTAGGAGGATCTATCTGTTCCATGATCTTTCCAGGCACAGAAGTGAGGCTGACAGGTCGGTAGTTCTCAGGGTTGTCTTTTCTACCCTTTTTAAAAATGTACACAATGGTACCCTTCTTCCAGTCACCAGGGACCTCTTCTAACTGCCACAACTTTTCAAATATCATGGAGAGTGGCTTGGGCAGCCATATCTGCCAATTCCCTCAGGACTCTGGGATGCATCTCATCAGGCCCCATGGACTTATATATGTTCAGGTTCCTCAGGTGTTCACAAATGTGATCCTCCTCTACTGTGGGAGGGGGGTTACCCCCTTGGTCACCATCTTGCTGTCCCATGACCCAGGAGGGGTGAGGAGAGCGGTTGTTGGTGAAGACCGAGGCAAAAAAGTTGTTAAGTACCTCAGCCTTCCCCTCATCTGTTGACACACGATCCCCACTTCCAGTCATCAGTGGGGGTACGTTCTCTTTGATCTTCCTCTTTTGATTGATGTACCTGTAAAAGCCCTTCTTGTTAGTCTTTACTTCCCTTGCCAAGTTCAGCTCCAGCTGCTCCATGGCCTTCCTGACTTCATCCCTATAAAACTGGGCAGCGTCTCTACACACGTCCCAGGTTACCTGTCCCTGCTCGCACTGCCTGTGCAGTTTTTTCTTCTTTTTCAGTTTAACCAGCAGGTCTCGACTCAGCCATGCTGGTCTCTTCCCTTTCCTGCCTGATTTTCTACATATGGGGACTGAGCGCTCTTGTGCCTTGTGGAAAGCTTCCTTGAATACTTTCCAGCTCTGTTCTGCTCCCTTGTCTTGGAGGGCAATGTCCCAGGGGGTCCTACCGAGTAATTCCTTGAAGAGCTGGAAGTCTGCTTTCCTGAAATTTAGTGTCCTGACTACACTCCTTACCTGTCCCATATCCCTCTGGACCTTGAACTCCACCAGTGCATGATCACTGCAGCCCAGGCTGCCTCCAATCCTAATGACATTGATGAGTTCACTAATCCCCAGATCTCAAGCTCCTCGGCCAACAGAGAAGCGCTCACAACTCTCTTAGCTTGAGGGCTTGAGGGTTCAACATATTCATCAATGACTTGGATGAGGGAACAGAGTGAACTGTCAGCAAGTTTGCTGATGATACAAAACTGGGAGGAGTGGTTGATCCGTCAGGAAACTGTACTGTGATTCAGCCTGCACAGACTGCAAAGTTGGACAGAAAGGAACCTCATGAGCAAAGGCAAGAGCAGAGTCCTGCACATGGGGAGAACAACCTCTGGCATCAATACACGTTACAGGTTGACCTGCTGGAAAGCAACTCTGAAAAAGGACCTGGGAGTCCTGGTAGACAATGAACGAACCATCAGCCAGAAATGTGCCCTCATAGCCAAGAAGGCCAATGGTATCCTGGGGTGCATCAAGAAGAGTGTGGCTACCAGGTTATCCTCCCTCTCTATTGTGCCCTAGTGATGCTGCATCTGGAATCCTGTGTCCAGTTCTGGGCTCCTCAGCTCAAGACAGAGAAGAAACTACTGGAGAGAATGAAGCCACAAAGTTGACTAAGGGACTGATCATCCCTCTTTTGAGGAAAGGATGAAAGACCTGGGTCTGTTTAGCCTGGAGAAGACTGAACGGGGATCTTAACAATGCTTATAAATATCTAAGGGGTGGGTGTGAAGAGGATAGAGCCATACTCTTTTCAGTGATTCCCAGCGACAGGACAACAGGCAATGAGCATAAACTGGAATACAGGAAATTCCACCTGAACATGAGGAAAAAATTCTGTACTTTCAGGGTGACAGAGCACTGGAGCAGGCTGTTGAGAGAGGTTGTGGAGTCTTCTTCTCTGGAGATATTCAAAACCTGCCTGAATGCATTCCTGTGCCATTTGTTTTAGGTGAACCTGCTTTAGCAGAGCAGTTGGACTAAATGGTCCAACTAGAGGTCCCTTCCAACCTCTACTATTCTGTAATTCCCTACAGCATCCACAGAGAGATCTCCCAATTTACACGTTCCTCCTGAACACACACAAACAACTTGTTTGGGAAGCTGCAAATCTAGCAAGGCACCCCAAAGCATGACCAAGGACAGCCTGCTCCAAGACGAATGTGCTCTTCTTTTTTGAAGACGTGGCTGGATGCTGGAGTCTCAGTGTTCCTCTATTAAAAGAAGATTAAAGTAAACAAGAGATGTGTTCAAAATTCAGGGCACCAAAGCACGCGTTGACAACAGATTTCCTTTTAGCTATCACAATAGAAAGCGGTAGTCTAGGCAACTAGGCAATACATAGACGAGGGCGGCATCAGATTCACAGAATATCCAAGGTGGCAGATCATTGACAAGACCCCGCAGTCAATGCTAGGGAAACCCTGTCCTCTAGGATGCAGGAAAATGTGCTGTTGGATAGGATGTATTCCCAATCACATTAATAATAGGGCACATGAGATCTTGACATCTAAAATTTAAGAAAGTGGTTGAGGTCACCGAGGATATGCAGCAGTTGACAGATCAGAGGCAACATGAGAGTGCGGCACAGGTACTTCAGGACAGTCATCAAATTCTTGCTCATCCCTCTGGTTCCTCATCCCAGTACCCAGCCAGCAAGGCTAAAGAGGATCACACCTGCATGTGTTTCAAAACCATGGTGTCAGGAAGCACAGATGGTATGTAGACAGATCTTAATGTGGAAGCACAGTTGGACAAATGCTGAACTCTGCACCACTTGATCTAAAATAAATATACCTAAACCCAGGGAATGAAAATATGAAAAAAAACCCTCTTCTTTCATCAATTTATACTTTAAACACACTCAACCCCTCCACATATGTTCTGCCAGAAGAACAGTTAGAGAACACTTATGCGTCACAAGCTGTTTTGGCAACCTGAAGTTCAAAATGCTGCAGAAGTACCCATCCGTGCTTCATAATGACAAAAGAGACCATGTAGCCAAACTCAGCACTCACTCCTTGCAGCACAGAAGCAAACCAAAGCACATGACACCATTTCTCTCACCCACGCGCTACTTCCAGCAAAGCCTGGAGTCCCACTCCAGTGCAGGTGGGTGGTCAGTGGACCTCAAGCACCCTAATGATGGGAACAGTCATATTCACTGTAGCAAGCTGTAGCCAGTACAAAGATGACATTTGCCTTTAGGAAAAGGAAAAGCAACAGCAATACAGCTGTCTTTGGTCTCAGTCCCTTCATTGCAACTGTCCTTGCTATACACACAACCAGCCTCCATCCCCATCCTCTATATCAAGTTGTCCACAAGCCAGAATTTAGCTCTGGTCCTGTTAGCCCCAGTGAAGCAATCATTTTACAAGGTTTTAATATGAAAAGTTTTAACATGCTACAAGGGAAGCCCTCTTGGGTCTTGGCTCAGGGGTAAAAACTGAGAATGGAAGAATGAGGTTTTCTAAGACTATTTTGCAAATATATACTGTTGCTATCTTCCCACTTTCACCACCTAATCCCATTTTACTAAGATTTTAAGGTTTAAGGTTTTTTGCCCTCAACATCACAGGTCTTCTAGAAATAATTTCCCTTTCTTTCCAGAGCAAGGACAATGCCATCTTTCTTTGGCAAGGTACAACAAATAAATATATAACAGATTGCGCTTTGTGCCCCACCACTGCTTTACCCGTGGGATCTTCACTTGTGCCAATGTCCAACATATATATGTATTTAAACGGGGAACAGATCCCATTAACATTACCTGGCTTTGCAATCCAAGAGTAACAACATTTGAATGTAAAACACTCAGACTTTGATTCTCCAGGCAGAGGAACGAAGAAATTATTCTTATCAATTATATTGCTGTAAATTAACTTTCTCACGGCTGCCAATTTCTGTTATGAAAGAAACACATGCAACTTTGAATTTCTCCATTGCAGTTCTCCACTAGACCAAAACTGTTCTGCAAGCTAAGTTTTCAAGTTTGTTTAGATTTAAATTATTATAATGGTGGGACCCACTTAGTCTGTAATGTTATTTATATTTCCAAGAAAATTTAAGGTTTCAGTAAACAGAATCTCTGTCTCTTCTTGACTGTACGTACATGTGTATGCACATTATCTTCCCTCTTGTAAGGATGGAGAAAAAGAAATCTTGATTCATTGCACAGGAGAAATGCTTGCCTTTTACAGCAAATGAAGTGCTAATCCTTTATTTAATAAAAAGGAGGAATAATCTCACTTGCTCAATTTCCAAATTACATTTTTCATGTAATAACCAGCATCAGCAACTGAAGGTGCTTGATAAGTACCTTGTGTTACAATGACTTCATGAAACACATTCCCAAAATTATCACCTTCTAATTAATTTTTCTGTGAAGTTTGGAGATTCTAAGTGTCAATAATCCATAAATACTTTCACAAACCACAACCTAAATTAGACCATTAAATATGGTATTTATTGATCTGCAGAAATCAAAGCTGTTGTTATTCATAAGTGGATTTTTTTTCCCTTACATTTCCATTCATCTGATAAATTTGTGAAACCTTTCAAACTATTAATTTGGTTTTCATTAAAATGTCAATGCTTTCACTCTGCTTTTTAATAAGTAATAACTAAATTTAATAGATGTTCACTTAAATAATACTAAGTTTTGTTTATGTTAAAACACCCATCAGCATAACTTATAGTCAGAAGGACCCAGGAAACCACTAAATACATTGTTTTGTTTATGTTAAAACACCCATCAGCATAACTTATAGTCAGAAGGACCCAGGAAACCACTAATATACATTAACTATTGTCCACTAGAGGTTTCTGTGAGATAAAAAACCCCATGGTTTCATACAAAATTGCCTTGTGTACTGTAGATCAAACCTCAAGCTATTTTGGGAAGAAGCTATCTTTTTGTCAGACATTCATATAATAAATGACAGGTATCAGAGTCCTCAGCTCTTACACAGATTTTCCCCTAAACCCAAGAAATAACAAATGCTTTTCCATGGCACTGTCCCCTTGAGGCTTAACTATTATGAATTCATTTCCTAATCTTAGGTACCAATGCACACAAAAAATCATGCCTTTAAATATTCCGTCAAGGGGAAAAAAAAATATCAGTCCTGTAGAAAGCCAATGAAGCTTTGGGATTCTGAAGTTTGGGGTTAAACAGTAAAATCCCTTCTACGTGCCCATCGCTGCATGAGCTGATGCTGTTGTGCAAAGCAGAGATCAGCAGGATGGTCCTCAACGGTTTTGCAAACATTTGGATTTCCTGAAGTTCCATGAATATTTTCTAATCTTTCTTTGCTTCTTTCCTCATGATATGATTCCAGGTGGCAGTCACAGTGACTCCAAATTAACAGAAAATCAGCTTCAGCTGATACTGAATGTCAATGTGCTGCACTTCTATATGTATTATTCCAAGATGTAAATATTTTTTTCTCAAGTAAACATTATTCACTTAAGGTTTAATGAGTCCAGAAATATACCGCACTAGAAAAGAAAAGAAGCAGCAAGCATTGTTATATTCAAAGTTAGTCTCCAGTAGAAATATCTGATTTTCTAATGTGTATAAACCTCTTCTGTAGGTGAGATTTTATGTTTAGAACACCACTCCAAAGATAAAGTAACCTGAAAAAAAAAAAACCAATTAATCCTTGAATTTGGGCAAAAAAAAGGTTGCTTATGCTAGTCAAACTGTTTATTAGAGCCCTGGCCACTGCTCACCACCATCACATAAAAAAATGAGCTGAGCAGACTTCTGTTGTGCCCCTTCAGCCAGTAGCACATCCCCCTATTGTCACTAGTTTACATAAAAAACAGTAGCAACTTCACTGCAACTCTCTCAACTTGTTGTGCACCAGAATTTTTCTTTTAATTTTGCCAATTAAAAAGAAGTAGCAGGATGAGTTAGCACAAGAGGGGAAAAAAACGGATTGTACGAGTACTGTGTGAAATTCAATTACAGCGACAAATCATTCAGCCAAACTTTCCTTGGCAGTTGGCCTCTTATTGTTTCCAGCACAACAGCAGATGAGTGAGCTGCCATTAAATTACAGCAGAATCAGCCACCTGGACATCATTCTCGTGTGATAAAAAAAATAAAAATAAAAAAAAAAAAAAGAAGAAGAAGAAGAAGAAAAAGAAATTAAAAATGAAAGTGCACATCCAGAAAGGGAGGTAAGCACTGCAGGGCTGACCTTCTGCAGTGCTTTTTCTGTAGCCGTCTCCTGCTGCCAATGAAGAGCCTGACGCTGAGCACCCACCAGCCTTTTGCAACAGAGCCCTGCAGCTAGGACAAATGAGATGTGGAGATCTGGTCCCTTCAATAGAGACATGAATTAAACACCATCCAGGCTGTGAGCACCTTTATAAAGAAGGGAGAGAGGCATTACTGTGCATTACTTCCAGCTCTGGGTCTAAAAGAAAAAAAGATAGCTAAGCATTTTCCAAGAACGCTTATTTAATGGTGTCCCTCTGGAAAAGGTCTGGGCACAAAATGTACCAAGATGCTGCTCCCCTCCATCAAAAAAGGCTTCTGTGCACGTAGAGGTAGACCAAGAGGTGCTTTCAGCAGGGTTTGATCCTTCAGGGCTGTTGAGTGTCGCTTTGCAAGGCAGGAACCTATGTTACACCTAATTCCCAGTGTTGCCAGCTCAGTCCAGGGATACTCAGAGATGGCGCATGTAGATACAGACAGACAGAATGGTTAAAAAACACATAATGAAACAGCTGTTTGAGAAGTAACATTGCTTGGCAAAATCTAACCCTAGAGAGCTCTTGTAATCAAGTTTGAGTCTGTGGCTTATTCATCTTTTCCTCTTAGTCACTCAGCCCATGTGTAACAGGGTCAGGTAAATGGACCTGGACAACCACCTCACTTCTTCCACCTCAAACACAGGGAAAGATCACTTAGCAACTAGGCAAATGTAAGTAATTAAGAATAATTATTATTTGAATAGCTCTTCATATCTTCCTTGCCAGATGAATTGTAAACCCACTTTGCCTGACTTTAAAAGGAACAAAAGCCTGAAGTTCATTAAAGATTTGTCCTCATCCAGACATGTGATAAATCTGGGATGTCAAGAGCCTGACAGAGCCATCAAGGCAAACATTAGGTGCCTTGCCTTAAGCAATAAGTGGGAAGGGAAAAATGTCTTAGGTGGGGGAACACTTAATTAAAGCTCTGTGTCTTTTGGTCCAATTTCTCTGCAAAGAGGAATAAACTGTTTGTCATCCTGCCAGCTATGAGACTGGCTATAAAATAATGGATTCCACAGGCCCAAATGAGGATAATCATGATTGCCAAGGCATGTCTGTGCTGTGAGAAGTGAGTGAAATCTGATGCTCTTCAGAGAAAACATTTTTTTAAAAGCTCTTTGCTCTGCAATAAGCTTTGGCAGTTATCTCATGTCTTGGAGTATCTACCATATTTCTTGTCTGATTGCAAGGCATATTGCTGACACGGGCTGCTATGGCTGTGTTTCCTTTAATAATCCTTTGTTAGGTAAAACACCGCTTCTCTTTAGCTACTGAGAAAATAGCAAGGAAAGATTTTGCATCAACTGCCTTCTCAGCAGTACTTAAGTGTCTCGATCTGGATGATGTAGTAAAATGCCTAACAAAATCAGAAAAGGATTCCCACAGAGCCAAACAACAAACCAGCACATTTGTTTTCTCCTCTCTGTATTGGGGCAAGACCTACAACGTAGCTGGAGAGGTGGCATTTTACTGCTACCACTTCGGAGAACAAGTGAAGAGCAGGGGAAGGAATCCTAAGATTTCAGGAACTGGTCCTTTGGCACAAGATTTTAAAATCTGGTGTAAATTTTAACAACATCTGCTATAGAAAAAAAAAAAAAAGAATCAAAGCGTGACTTCTAGCATTTTTACGTTTAAGCAATTCATGCAAGTGTGCTCATATGCAGAGGAACGACTTCCAACATTTTAAGATTTAAATAATTAAACCAAGTGTGTGTCACATGTACATACACTGACATATGTAAAGTAAAGGTACTGGCACAGCTTTCACTTTGGGGCACATTTCAGAAACACTCTAAAGAAATGATTCTGCAGTAGTCTGACACTCTGGTCCCATCTACAACCCACTATAACAAGCATTGCAGAAAACTGCTTAGGAACTTCATTTCATCTCCTCTTTTGCTCTGGCCCTCAGTACGCAGAGTCGAACAAAATCTAAGCTGAGAGGCAGATGTTTCAGGGGAGATCATGCCGTGCTGAATGCTGAAAGGCTGCCATGTCTTTTCCCAGTTCACGGTCCAGATGTGCTGGGGAGATGGGTGAGATTCTATGCACGTCTATGCAGTGCAAGACAGACAGGCATAGCTGCCTCGTCAACAGGTACAGACCAGAAGGTAACATTAAAAGTGCTGGCTCTGCTGAATGTTAGGGTGTCCTCAAACACCAGCTGAGCAAACCTCTCTCTCTGCTGTACATAAGTGTCTTTGTCACCTCTGTTTCGCTCATCTCCCTGCCACGGCAAACACCCGTTAATCACTAACTACCAAACAGTGCAGAGAACCCTCACGTATTTGCAGACATGACCAAGGAACAGGAATGAAGCTGGAAGTCCCTGCGGTGCTCTTGGCAAGGATGTGGCAAGCCAGCCTGCTACCAGCTGAGCCTGCCACAAAAGCAGACCCTTGACAGGTTGGCGCTGGGTTGTATTTACGTAACCAGGTATGAAGGTAAACGCATTAAGGGAGAGTAGCTTGCGAGAAATGCTTGCTCTGAGCCCAAGTGTGAAAAGAGAACACTTTATAGGTATTGAGATTTGGCTCCCTGCTGTTTGAATCCGAGACCAAGAAAGATGACCTTATATTTTATACTTTCTTAAATTAATAAGTACTGATATAAAGCAGGAACTTAGCTGGAATGAACTGTCATGTTAAAGGAATACATCTGAGACCTTTAACTTGCACTGGTATATTCAGTGAAGTAAAAATATTATTCTGCCTGGAAGAACCACAAATTACAGCACTAAGATATATGCAGTAAATATGTAGAAATTTGGTACTATTTGCAATGAACTGAATATTAGGCACCTCTAAGACCTATCATTTTCTCCATTAATGAAAAAGAGACTACTTTATTTCTAATTTAAAGCATAAGAATTCATGAAGGTTCAGAGTAGTCTTTTATGTGCTTTCGCAACAGCTTAACTTCTAATATATTATATGTTCAAAAATTAGGGCCCTTCAGCTGCTGCACAATATTTATTGCTGCATATTATTGGAGCGGTCAGTGTGTGGTGCCCTCTCTCTGTTTCATAGCCAATGCAGCATTCTCCCCATGGCATCAATACATTAAAGAAAAAGAATAATTCCCGCTAGAGTAAAAAAAAAAAAGTGACAATGAAACACACTCATTTTTCTATGACGTAATTAAATAAATCTGTCAACTTCATAAGGCCTAGTTTTTATGTAAAATAACATTTATTTATCTGGCTAACTTCAAAATGGAAAAGACTTAAGAGTGAGGTTTAGTTGTCAGTCCAGCCTTAAGTAGACTGAAAATATGAAGCAGGGCTAAGAGGGACTCTGGGATGTCTAGGGAACACAGCCAGATGCCAAGGCTATGTCAGCTTCAAATAAATCCTCTCTGTCTTGAAGTTTCTTTCGGACAATTTAGGAGAGGCAAAACTTCAATAATCAAATTATCATGGCACCAGAGGTTCCCAGAGGGACATTGATGGGGCCATGCTGATATGGTGGCACAGAGGACTCAGTTCTTTCCTTTCATTGCATGCTGTTCTCTTCTGCATTCAGGGTGCCACATCTAACAGATCTGATGGGAGCTTGCTACAGCCTGATCCCATGAAAAGCATAAGCACAGATTACAACATCTACCAGGAGAAGCTTTTGAAGATTCAGCTTCCCACCAAATTATTAAATAGCTTTGGGGGTAAGAGGGAAGGACTTCTAAGAAGAGCTGGACCAAATATAAGCACAATTAGGTGACCTTAGGGTGGTGAGAAGAGGCCACACCAGGCTAGAATTTGAAGCAGAACAGTTTAAGAAGCACTATCATTAAGGCTGGTATGGAAACACAATTTAGACATAACCCAACAACACACATCTCAACTAGTAGCCACCACAGCTCGTTGCAAACTTAGCCTGCTTTTTCCATGTTCACCTCTCAGAGAGAAACAACAGTTTCTGATGAGCAGCAAAAGACCAACACAGTAATTACATGTGTTCCTGGCATTGACAGCACATCATAAAATTCAGATCACACTTAGGCACAACCTAACATAGGTTTAATCAACTGTTTGGCCTCAACAGGCTTATGAAAGCCTAGGAAAACTGCCTTCAGTGAGGGGTTGTATGCAGCCCACCTACTGCTAGACGGATCTTGTTTGGCATGACATTTCACAAATGCAATATTCTATAAAAGTATGCACAAATGCATATTTACAAAACTTTCAGTGCATTACTGTGTCTCATTGAGCTAATGCACAAAACAGAAGAAAGAAGAAGAAAGTCCCCATGACAGCTCCAAGCGGGTTGACTGAGGTAGAAGACCTGATCTTTAGCCCCAAGTCTAAATTAACAGAAGACCAATCCATTTTTTAAGAAGGGCTCTGAATTAAAGAAAGCAGGCACTCAGCCATTTCAGAAACACCATGGCCCGTATTTTGGTTCAACACCAATTTTCTTATTAATATCAGATTGTGTGTGTGACCCGAGACACAGAGAAAGGATAGAAATGCGTGTATTACTTCAGCTAAGAGACTGTCCTCCTCTGAAAGCGAAAGGAGTGGGTGCTGGGGGCTCTCAGCAGCTGACGCTGCCTGTTCTGGTGTCACAGTTAAATGGGGAAAGGAAAAGAGATCGATGGATGGTACAGCTTCAGTACTGCACGCTCGCAGGCAGCTGGGAGACAGCTGACACAGGAACAGGGGAGGAGGAAGAAGCAGCAGGGCCATCCTGCATTTTGCTGTGCACTGAACTTTTGATGGCCAGTCTCCCAGCAAAAGAAACCACTGTCCGGCTGCAGCGTTCAGGCTGGTCTAGTTCATATTTTTTTGTGATTCATGATTTCAACTAGCAGAATACGTGCCCTCAAAACTCGCCATTGGATAGGAATAAAAAATGATCACAGAGATGCCACTTAACATGGCATTTCAGAGCACTTCAGAACAAAGAAAAGTCAATCCCATCCCTACAAAAATCCCCAAATTACTTCAGTGAAGGCACATCCAGAAAAGCCCATGCTTTCTTGTCCTCTCCTTATGTGATCACACAACCATGTCTTCCAGCCACCGTTTCTGCCTCTCTCACACACATAGCTGTGCAGCCAAGACAGCATTTCTCATGACAGCTGTGAAATCTGTAAGTAAAGACAGATCTGATCGATTTACAGGAACCCACACTGCTGAGCCAAGCTGCTAAGCAGTTCATAACCCCAACAGGTGCCCCTGGTTTTCACCCATGGGGAACCTTCTGGTTAAGGCAAGGGTGTTGCTATTGTAATGATCAATAGGGAAGCTGGAAGCAGCCCATTTGCTGGCTTCCAGATCTTTTAGTGGACCTCTCTGACAGTTTGCAAAATACACTTTTGACGGATGGCTTCTGGACTCTCTGTTCAATGCAAAAAGTCAGTATTACACAGCTCCTTCCTCCAAGCTGCATCTGCACAAGTAATAGCTCGATTTACAACACAAATGCCAACATCCTGAGACTCTGGCAGAGAAAGAATCAGTGACCTGGCACAGCTGGCCAGGTATTTAATTTACTGTCCATTATTTTACAGCTATTCACAACTCACAGACTCTGTAGGAATATTATTAGTCCAGTTTTCAGCATAGTAAAAGGAAAAAAAAAAAAAAAAAACAAACCAGGGATTTTACAGTTTGCTCCAAGTCATGCAAAGAAGTCAGAGGAAAACTGGACCAGGTGCTCGTGGCATAATCTGCAGTGAATTAAGTGAAATGAAACTGTGTTTGACATATGCACAGCTGCGCATGACTGCAAGGACAGGAGAAATATGTTTCATGAAAAACTGAGATGACAAGTCTAGTATGTCAAAGCTCTTCAGAGATCTGGATGTCCCACAATAAACCTCCATTTGCTAAACACATCTCATTCTTTTATGAAGCATGAGGGGAGCCAGGAGAAAGCATCTGCAGTATAAACAGCAAGACCACACCGAAATCTCCTCTTACTGTCTGTATGGGTTTTTTGGGGGGGAGTGGGGTCTATAAGGGAACTATATACAAGTTTAAAAAAAACCAAAAACCAAAAAGACAAAAAAAACCCCACAAACCCAACACCTAAGGTATTTTAAAATTATCTGTAATTGCCATCCAAAGCCACATGTCACTTCAGATCAGAATTGCAATTTTAAGTTACACTCAGAAAACTTATTTCACTGCTTATAATTCTGGTCATCTCTGACTGCATCACAACCGAATGTAGAGAGAGAAAAAAAAAACACAGCTGAAAAGAACAAGGCTTATTTTCTTAAGGAATGAGATGAAATGATTACTTCACAGCTCACATTCACAGAAAAAAATACTTATTTTAAAACTCTATCTATATTCTCAATTTGTCATGCTGATGCTCTTAAGCAAAGGCTTTCAGAAAGAAAAAGCATTTTGTTTATACTTGCTCATACTTAAAAAAATAATATTAATACTACATCTAATGTAAAAAATCCCTAATATATTGGGGTTTGCCATGAAGAAAGCTGTCTTTTTCATCGATGTACCTTGTCTTTGTTCCTCTTATTTCTATTTTATAAACAATCTTCACAGATGATGTGAAACTTCCCTGAGTGCTCCTGTTATACATGCTGGGATTCACAACTTACTCAAAATTGTGGATCAACAATCCAACTACAGCATTTCCACTGTAAGTGTGACTGCCACAATGACAGAGATAACAGGCTAGGAAATATCCTGTTATTTTCAATGGTATTTATCCTATAGCAATATCCCAGAGCCAGAGCAGAAATAGGCAGGAGTCCACTGCTAATGCGACTACATGTGCTAATGTGAGGAAAGACTGCTCTCCCAATAGCTTGCAAGCTAAACAAACAGAATAGTCATGGTTAATTAAAGACTGATTAAGATTTCCACTTGCGAAGAGCGGAAGGAAAATATTACCTGTTCACCTGAGGTTGTGCAAGGTTGTCCAAGGAAGCTGTGGCAGAGCTGGGAAATGGTGCTGCATCTAGACTCCAGCACTTTAACCACAGTTCAAAGTCAAATAAGAAGGACTGAACACAGATGCTTTCTTTCCTTCAGGGATAATGACTGCGAACGCAGCTATCAGCATCCTCCCAGTGTGCTGTGCGCAGCCTGGGAAGGACATCTTGCCCAGGTCTTTCTAAAGCTTGTTGGGGGATTACAGCATGGTGGCCTCCCTTTAGAAAGAAATCAAACATGTAGAAAAGATAATTTTTCTGCTCCGCTAGTCCCACAGGTTCAATATTGTGAACTCCTGTGGATCACGTTTGTTCAGGAGAGAGGATGCAGTGGTCAGATTTGGGCATTGATGTCTTTCATTTCAGTAAACCCAGACCTATTTTCTTTCAATCTTCCTACCTTCCTCAATGCCTGTCAGCTGCTGTCAGCAGAGTCTGGTTGAGAGCGAGGAATATCTGGTCGTGGGAGATCTGTTCTAAGGGACTGAGAAGGTTTGTTACTTTACAGCATCATTGCCAGGTGTTGGCCTGACAACTGGCCAAGCACTTCCTAGTGACAGCTTCCCCACAGATTCGACTCTACAGTTGGATTTGTCAAGCAGTGGGAGGAATAAGATCCTCCTGTCTTCCTCAGCTCATGAAAAGCCTGTTTCTCTTCCTCTGAGAGCTGTGCCTGGCCTCAGCCATTACAAGATTAAACTCCTAGAATAGGCTGCATTTTGGAAAGTCACCAGGAGATTAAAGCTAGTGCACAACACAGCTACTCCTCTTTCACACAAGTCAGCTCCAAAGAGGAAAGGCCATGGTCTATGCTCTATACAAGGTGCCAATTGCCTTCTGGATGCACTTCAACCCACCATGATGCTGGCAACAGCTCAGAACCAGCTCTCCCCAGCATCCTGTTGCCAGGGCAAGCTGTCTTTGCATGAACCTGCTGGGAATGCCCATCCCATGAGTGGGGATGGCCAAGGAGGTGACAGCCATCATCTCCAGTAGCCAAAGCTGCTGGGATGACACCAGCATGGTCACCACTGGAAACCCGCTGTCAATGCGGCCTGAGATAGCCAGGGATAAGAACGGGGATACTGCTCCACGGGCACTGAACACAGGAAAAATATATAAGGTTGGAACCACATCTCCTTTGGCAAATAGTCCAAGGGTGCCACCATCCTGCTCATCTCCAACAACAGAGCACTAGGGCATGTTTATGCTCTAACTGATGTTCCTTTTCCACTACTTCTGACGCCTGCAGAGCAGAAGGCTCTTAGGTTGCAAGATGAAGTCAAAACAGAAGTGGCTTTGCATGTAAGCACATATTGTAGAGCTACGCTAGACTGATGGATGCCAGTTTGGTCATGGGGAAGGATATATATTTAATATGCATCACTACAGCTGCACCAGTTGTCAAATGCTCTGGATAAAGGCCTTACTGTTTTCTTCCGTGGCAATGCCAGAGGAGGCCAACAATCATCAAGATGACACTATCAAAAAACCCAGAGCAGAACCATAAGAAAGTGTAAAACATGGCAGCAAGAGCTGGAGTTCAGGATCACTGCAAGACCACATAGGGATGGCATTCACAGCAGGGGAGAATAAAATGAAATGTTTAGACACTTCAGGAAACATAAATGCTAAGCTAGACAGACACCAGTGGGACACAGCCAGTTACAGCATTTTTACGTTCTCAGCTCTGCCTGGCCATGGCTGCAAGAGTAGCCTAATGCGGTGACACATATAATATGCACACTGTGGATTGGAAGTCACAGGACCTTCAACTCTGAATTTCCCTACTATAACAGCAGGAATCTGCCTATTAAATTATACAATAAGTCATTTAGTGTATGCATGCTCTGAGGGCCGAGATGAAAGGAAACACACACCACATCACATCACCCTGCTCCCTGCTGCCCCGGACAGACAGTATGAGATCCTGTTCCTTCCATGAAAGGGTTAAGTGGCTCTGTGAAGCACATCTTGCTACTTCTGCTTGCAGAGAGGATAAATGGAGAGCACTTGGTGTGCAGCGAGGACTTCAGCTCTGAACAGTGAAGTCCTTGGGGAGGAGCCCTAGGAGCAGCTTAGCACACTATTTTTTGTTGCTTTCTTTGTTAATAAATCTAAAGGGGACTTTGGGCTTTGCATGCAACATGGGCTTTATTTATAGAGTACATCAAGGAAGACTCCTGCTCACAAAGCCGATAGTGGAAAATGGCACTGCTGTACACAACATCATTGCACCAGGGACCTGAGTGTGCAGAATGCTGAGCTTGTTGACTGCAATCAGAATTTCTGCTTTGTTTTTCAACCTCTAGCCACATAATGACTACGTTTCATGAGAGGGATGGAAAATAGCTGCCAACAGGTTAGGGCATAGCTGAGTTTCCTTTTGGACCATCAGGATTCATCCAACTCACACCCAAGTCAACACAGCGTTTGCAATCATGACCTTTTCTGGCAATTACAGCTTTACTTTCCTGTTAAATGTTCTATCCAACAATGATTTCGCAGCTCTATGAACCATTCCTGATTAGATTTTCAACACTGTTACACATGAAGTCTCTTGTACAGAGCAGTTTCCACACAAAGAAAGTGAAAGCTGTCATTCAGCAGATTTCAGTGCACATTTTGAAGGAAAAGAGCAAAAAATCTTATTTTATTAAAAAAATATTTTTAAAGATCTTGAACATTCTTTAAAAAAACAATCCTCCCCCAACATGTGCATTTGAGAAAGCACATGTTTAAATTAAGGTTTATTAATAGTAAAAAAAATAACATCTAACATCACACACATTTAGTAACTGTAAGCCAAAATTAAACTCATCTACAGCAACATCACTGGCTATTGCCTTGGAGTTTTAGGGCAAACAAAGGAGGAACAGAAACAGTTTTCAGCTTGTCCAAGATTGCTTCCACGTATTAGAGCTGGAGATGAGGATGATGGGAGGGATAACAAACAGCCTGTAAAAAACCTTTAGTTCATGTCAAAGTCCTGTACTGGACATTTCAAAGACAGAAGAAGTGAAGAGAGACACCCATTATGAGCAAGCTAAATAGGAAGAATATTGAGTACATTAATTAGTTTTACTAAAAGTAATATCCAGCAGATAGAGGAATGGAGAGGGAGATCTCATACCTATGAAACAGAAATGCTGTCTGGAGCATGAACATCACACTGTAAGGTTAAGACTCTGCTTCCTTTCAGACAACAGGAATCCAACACAAGGGAGTCAGGGCATTAGCAAGAACAAAACAGGAATGATGAAAACCCCTGCATGTCTTGTCCTCCCTACACCTTCAATTGTCAACATTGCCAATTAATGTACAAAACACCTGGACATGACTGGTCCAAACTGTCTGCATAATTATAGAGAGCTTGCTTTCCCCTTGAGTGCTATATGGCAAACCATGCCATCTTTTGAAGCAGGTCCATCAGTATCGATGAATTAGATGTTTTGTGGGGAACCAAAAAGGAAATGAAAGAAATGACAGGAAACGGCCAAACAACAATCAGATCCTATTTGATTACTCTACTTCTATGCCTTTCAGTTGACATAAGTCCAGTTCTTTAAAAGCAATTCACTGAGAGAAGTTCAGAACAGCTTGCATTTTCTACACTTACCATCAAAGATCCACAGGCAAGAAATCAATAGACATTTTATTATTTTATTTGGTCAATTTGCTTAGAGACAATGAAATCCTGACATCAATTCACTTGGTAAAATTCCACCCCAAGTTAATAGACACAGGATTTGCACATGTTTTTCCATTAGCAGTGAAATAGTCAAGGATTAGATCTTCTGGATATAAAGAGAGAGTGTGCCCAAAGCTCCTAAATAATGATGACTCCACACTAAGTGGAAGATTATTTTTTTTTATCTATTATTTCACTCACGAGGTTCACCTGCCAAGCTTGCTATTTATCACTTATCTTTTTGCAATTATTCAGTCACCTAAACAGGCATGAATAGCACAGGCAGAGCACAATGGCCACTGCAAAATACCTTTAGAAGAATAACCATCAAACATGGCTGCACAAAATAGTCTCTTGCAGACTAAGCCTTATGGAGACATGACAAGTTTTTTTGAAAAAAACAAACAAACCTCATTTACTCTGTGTGCCTAGCCCAAAACATTCAGAGCCGTTAGTTCAATTGCACACAGCAAGTACCCACAACAGTCTTTATATTTTCATCAATTCCTTGGTTTAAAGATTTTTTTAATGCAGGCCGATTTGGTATGGGGTTTGGAAGGCCATGAAGTTGGAGGAGCTCTTCCACTAGGTACTGGACTACTAAGGAGGCTTTGCCTCTCCACAAGCATGAGATATCAGGCATCTCCCTGAGAAACTAAAACAAATTTTGTTTGGATTTAAAATAAAACTATAGCTCAAAGGTTGGAGCAGCTGTGGTGAAATTTTGTTTTCATCTCCACCCCTATTTCAAGGCAGGCAAAAGCTTGCCCAAACAGACCAACAGGAACATCCACCAGTCCAAACTTCAGGCCGACATATTGCACACTTTCCCAACAAGAAAGACAACTGAGTAAAGCCAAGTTTTCTTTGCATGTTGTCCAGACCATCTCCCAGTCTGCCTTACTTTTTTACAGAGCTGACACATATCACCACAGAAATGTCTCTGCTGCAGCACTGGGGGGAGAGAAACAACAGGATGATGCTATATTTTAATTAACACTTTAAAGTATTTATGTTTTTTCAAATAAAATGTGTTTTAGAGCAAGGGATATTTACATATTCATTTTATAAATGAAACTAACAAACCACTTGCATAATAAAACCTAAAATGAAAGGAAAAAGCCTGTGACATCCATTTTCTCTCATCTACCTCCAATTCAACATTTTCTGTAGCATACCAGTCTTTGGAGCTTTAATATCTATGTGTTTATAGAGTAAAACCAATCATTGCTATTTGGCTTTAAAGAAAACTTACAGGTTGTGAAAAGAAGGCTCTAATTGACTTATTTTGTTTTATGGAAAACTGTGTCCCCAAATGCTTTATGCAGTAAATTGAATTTCAAAATGATGCTTATCATATCTGCAATTGTTTCCAGAAATTAGTTTTTAAAATAGTCATACTGGACAGACCACTTGGATAAAGAGCTTGCTTAATGTTTTTAAAACTAATAGTTGCAGTAAAAATGTCCGTCTGAAAAGGAAGTAACAACTTTGGCTTCTGCTGCTAATTTCATGGGTTTAAAATTGTATTAGGACATTCATTTATGGCCAGCATTAATCAGGAGTCATATAGCTGTAGGTCAGAGCAATTACGTGCATTTAGAAGCAAGTCCACCATTTTCGCGTATGATTTTTCTTTGTAGGTTAAGAACAGTTTTACAGAGAATGTATACTGTTAGTCTCAAATAAAAGCATATTTCTCCTTATTTTTAGACCTATTACATATACACAACTCACTCTGGGATCTTCTGAAATTTAGCATGGTGAGCTGTATTTAGAAACACAAGTTGTTTTCAGTTTGATGCTTTCTTACTGATCACGAACTACCACAAACATGGCAAAGAAATCAACCCCCTAGTTGTCTTTTAAATGCAATAAACATAGCTGGGTCATATTATTGCTGTGAATCAGCTATAGCTCCTTTTACATCGTGTAATTTAATATCCATTTGCAGAATATCTGGCACTACCACTCTATTCTCATTCAATATTGGAAACTTTAATTGGCTACCTATTTGACTTCAGGCAAACAGTGACATAAACCAGACAAACTCTCTCCTCTTGACCCTATTGATTGACCACAGTAAAACACAGCATTGGTACCACAAAAGCCATGTGAGCACTAAGTTAGGATAATTCTGTATTCCTGTGAGTAATAGATATTTGGATACTCCACTGGCATGATGAGAAAAGCTTACAAAAAAAAAAAAAAAAAAAAAAAAACCCAGTCTGAGTTGACCAATTAATAGTAAAACTGATGTTCTACAAGCCACTATTCTCCCAGAGCCTCATCTTCCAGGAGAACCTCTGCTCCTAAAAGGCAAGGTCAACTGCAAAGAATAGCATTTGGATTTCAAAGGCTGAAGCTTATAAAGCCTCAGTCACAGCTGTGCAGGAATATTTATGATAGAGTAAGCAAGAATGCAAGAAATGAAGTGGAAAGAGAATAGAAGGGGAGAGGAAAGGTGAATTTTCAATAAAATCTCCCTGAATTCAGGCAGAGGGAAAGGAAACTGATTAATAATCTCTCTGCCAATTGCTCACATCTCTACACTGTTTAGTGGTATACATACACCTAATTTCTGATATAATGAGAAAGACAGTAAATTTTGGGTACCTGGAGCTCCTTTCCACACAGCCTGATTTGCAGTAAGTCTGCTAACCTGCTCAGGTCTACGCAGCCTGCAAAGTGCATGGCAAGGATAACTTAACTGACTTCATATCAAAGAGAGCATTAGACCAAAAGCATCATGTGGAGGATAATCACAAATGGGAATGAATGAGGAGGAAATGCATCTTTTGTGTACCTTCAAGCAGCAATATTTGACAAGCAGGAGATGCACCTCTTGTCAAGGTGGCCATAAGTATCTAAGTTTGCCTTTTCTCGCCCTGAGCCCTAGGGAAAATAAATCCCTTAGGCCTTGCGTGACTCTCACCACACTCCTGTGGAGAACCAGCCAGGACCCACAGAGCATTGAAATCCACCACAAAAAGCAGGCTCTACATCCAGATCTGACCAACACCATGATACAAGAAGTTTCTCCCACTGTAAACAAAGAGTACTGCAGAATTCCTATAATTTAGTCTGATAAAAGTGAAAAAAAATATTTTTCCCATTAAAATAAATATCAAAAGTGGCATTTAAGAAATATATTGGTTAATTTCAGACCTCTCTTTTGGTTTATTTATTTTCTTTGCCTGAAGAGAGGGCTGTGTAAATGCTGCACTGCTAAGGGAAAGAAGTGCAAACTTAACACAAGGGCTTTTTGCCCAGTGTCTCTTGGCATGCTTCCTTGGGTTTTAGATTACTTTGCATGGTGAAGCGTTACAGAATAAGATAACACTGTGTTATATAGGCACCGAGGAAGGCCTTTGCTCTAAAGAAATTGAGCCAAAATTTCTTTTCAAGGAGAGCAGAGAGTGCATTTGAATAAGCACTAAATTCAGCAGGGGAATAACTAATACGATTAGTCTTAAAGACATAGAAATGAATATTTTGCTGTGTTATGAATGCTAAATATGAATTTAAAAGGCCACAGGAAGAACTTACATGCTTTCTACTCCCAGTTTCAGCCAAGACACTGAAGCAATTTTATAAATCAGAAAGTAAGCAAATTATTGTGATTTTATTTCTGAATGGCTACTATCACAAAATACCTTTGGCTCATTTCTTCTGGCAGTATGTGCCTTAACGATGTATTTTGCATCATAGCCAGCAAACATTTTTGCAAAATATTTTGTAAAAGTGACAAAGATTTTTAACAGTCTGTTCTCCACCAAATTAAGCACTGATCCTCCAACAGCTTACACAATTTATTTGTTTCCAGATAAAGCATATGCATAGACTTTTAAATCTGTAGTAAAAATAGGCATACACTTAGAGAATGTAGTCTCTAAGGCTGTTGGTCCAGTTTCTGAGGACTGCTGGACTGCAATCATCTGGATGGAAATGAATTACAGCCTTGCCATCATCTGGATTGCTCTTCAAGAGACAGGCTTTTCTTTCACAACAACTTTTCACCTGCCATATTTAGAACAATAGCTTTATTTTTTTAAAGAATGCAATGTGACAGATGTAGATTGAAAGGAAAACTGGCTTACTGAAGAAACAGAGAGCATTTTCTGCAAGGCCAGGCACCCATCAACACCCTCATGACACACCTTGATCTTTGGTTACCAGACAGCCACTTTCAGCAACATTGTACAGGCTTCTTGAAATTTCAATGAAGAAGTTTTGTAGAATGTCTCTGTCCCAAAGCCCCTTAGGAAAGGCTGATCAATACTTACGTTGCAAACACAATTGCCCAGACAGGTGCAGGTCCCACCAAGCTGAGAAAAAGCAGGATCCTCTTACACTGGAATTGATGTTTGCTCACAGTTTTCCATCACGCATTATTTCATGGTCTTCATTTTGGGGTTATTAAAATAGAATGTTATCCAACAAGCGGAGGGAAAGAAGCGATCAGGGAGTTGTTTCCCATCTCAGAAATGGCAGCTAAAACTGCTGAGTAACATGTGTCTCTCATTTGAAACGTATCACTCATTCATAGAAACAATAATATGTACCATCTGCTGTAGCCATTCATAATTGATAAGATTTGGGCTTAGTTTGACTGTGAAAACCCACTTTAACATGAGCATCAATTTGCAGATGAGGAAGTGTTGCAAAGCAATTCATCAGAGCTTTCCTCGCCATACATTGTTACGATGGCCAGCTCTCTCTGGACACACATATAGCCCTCTAGAAATGCCATTTACTGAGTCATTGTAAAGTGCCAGCATCTTCCCGCAGCAAAAATAGTTTAATAATTTGGCATTGTTTCCCTCAAACAGTTAATAAACAAATTGCTAGATGTTTGTATGACTGTGCAGAGCAGTTGATTGTATGAACAGAGCTATTAAAATGCAAAGATATACAAGACATTTTAGAATAGAAGAGAACATAACATTTTCAGTTGGAAGAGACCTACAAGGATCATCTAGTGCAACTGCTTTACCAATTCAGATTTCACTAAAAGTTAAAGGAAGTTAGTAAGGGCATTTTTTCAAATGCCTCTTAAACACTGACAGGCTTGGGGCACCAACCACCTTTCCAGGAAGCCTGTGTTTGACCAACCTCTTGTTAAAGAAATGCTTGCTAGTGTTAGGTCTGAACTTCCTCTGATGCAGTTTTGAAACATTCCGATGAGTCCTACAACTGGATCTCAGGAAGAAGAGGTCAGCTCCTCTCTCCACCCTGCACGTCTGCTTCTCAAGAACCTGTACAGAGCATTAATGTTGCCCCTCAGCCTCCTTTTCTCCAAACCAGACATGCTCAAAGTCCTTGCATGCTCCTCATAGGAGAGGCCTTCCAGCCCTTTCACCAGCTTTGTTGCCCTCCTCTGGAAACACTGGAGTATTTGTAACATCCTTAAATTATGGGGCCCAGAACTGCACATAGTACTTGAGATGAGGCTGTACTAACACTGAATACAGTAGCATAATCAACTCTTTTGACTGTCTGGTTATACTGCGTTAGATGAACCCCAGGGTTCGGTTTGCCCTCTTGGCTGCCAATGCACACCACTGACTCATATGCACCCTGCTGTTGACCAGCACCTCCAGGTCTCTTTCTGCAAGGCTGCTCTCCAACCATTCCTGTCCCAACATATACTTGTTCCTGGCCTTGATCTGTTGAAGGTAAAGAATCTGGCGCTGGTTGCTGTTCAATTTCATTCAAATGCTCCAATATATCTAGATCCCTCTGAAAGGCCTCTTGTCCCTCAAGAGAGTCAACAGCATCTCCTAGGTTGGTATTGTCAGCAAACCCACTAATACTGGATTCAACTCCTGCATCTAGATCTCTGATAAATATATTAAACAGAATCGCCCCTAGAATTGAACCCTGTGGAACAGTGCTGGGACTCATCGTAGCCAGATGCAACCCCACTCACTCAACCCTTTGAGGTCTGCTTTTTAGCCAGTTTTCCATCCAGTGCATGGTGAACCTCTCATCTCACAACCTCTCTAGAAGGATGCTGTGAGCAACAGTATCAAAAGCCTTACTAAAATCAAGAAAAACTACATCCATTGCCTTTCTTTCATCCCCTAGGCTGGTGACCTTATCTCCAAAGGATATCAAATCAGCTAAAAAGGGCTTCCCCTTTGTGAACTCATGTTGACTGTGCCCGATCATTGCATTGTTCTTTAAATGCCTTTCAACAATACCCAGTATGATCTCCATAATTTCTCCAGGAAGCGAGGTTTGACTAACAGGTCTCTAAATTCCCTGGAATGAATTGGAATGACATTGACTAGCTTCCAGGGGCCTAGCCAAACTCCCAAGCCCTTTGGTAGATGATCAAGACAGGTCCTGCCATAACATCTGCTAGCTCCTCCAGTACTCTGGGATAAATCCTACCAGGCCCTGTGGACTAGTGAACATTCAGTTGATACACCTGGTCCCTTACAATTTCAGTGCCCACAAAAGGAAAGTCGCTGTTCATATATTCATGGCCCTCCGGTTCAGAGGACTGGGCAGTTCAAGGTCTGCCAGTAGTATTAAAGACAGAGGCAAAAAAAACATTGAATGCCTCTGCTTTTTCTTCATCCCTTTTAGTCAGGTGACCATCATCAACAAGTATTGGTCTAACATTTTCTTTAGACCTCCTCTTGCTATTAACATACTTAGTTTTGGCCTTTTATGTCTTCTTCTTGCAGCACACAAAGTACAGCCCTGTAATCTTACTTGTATCAAGGAAAAAAACGGAGTGATTTTTTTGTGTACTATTGAACTGCTTTGAGACTTTGATAGCCATTTAACTTTGCCTCTGAGAGAAGACAGGAAAAGGAAGCAGTCTTTTCTGAGAAAGAAATGCCCTTCCTTCACACTAGAAATATCTCTCCCTATTATCAACAATGCACCTCAAATTTCTCCACTTACAAATCTGAAGGCTCAGTCTTGTTCTGTTTAACTGTTTAATAACCAAGTCTGCACTGACTTTAAAATTGCCCAGTTTCACTCTGTGCATCCGAATTTTCTCCAAGTCAACAAGAAAACTCTCAAGAGTTTCAGTGGGCTCTCGTCAAAAGCATGTGCTTGAAGACAGCTATTATACCTCTATTAAGCTTCATCCTTAAGAAAAAAAAAAGGCAAAAAACCTCCCTCCAAAACTTAAGACATTAATTCAACTTTAAAATAGTAACTGAACCGGGACATATTTTTAATGAATTCTATTTGAAACACTGATGTTTTCTTTCAAATTTCCAGCTACAGATTTGTCACTTTATGATAATTACTAATATCCTCCACCACCAGAATCATCTGGAACACATTTAATTGTTGACTTCATCAAAAATGTACATGGCACATATTCACTTTTCTTGAGCAAGTCTTTAAATGGACAAAGGCCCATTTGTTCCTTCTTTGAAAATCCAGCCTCAGCACAAAAAGTGACCCCCCCAAATTAGGCTTCTATTTTTCGCATACAGCATATATAAAATGTAAACATGCAAGCTGACATTAATCAAACATTTCTGCATATAACTGGGTATAAGTGTCCCAGTGGTCTCAATGGGAAAAGCCCTAGTGAAACCAGGGGTACAACTGTGCCTCGTACAAATAGTCACGTGGTAAATTTATTCCTGTGTCACACTTTGTACTTGTGCATCTCATGCCCTAGTCCATACCAAAGCTGACTCAGGTATGCCTGTAAGTTCTGCAGGCACTCCCCTCACATGCATCCTGCCACACTGAAACTGTGGCAGAACTCTGATACCACCACATTTTCCCTGCTACATTTTAATAGCTGATGCTTCTGTGTTTCCATCTCTATATTATCAACTTACAAGTCTTTCCTTTTTCAGGCATTGACAACCTGAGTATAAATATCCAAAGCAACAACACAATACAAATACTTGCAGCAAGACTAATTTCAGTCTATGATAAGAAAAAGACCACCAATAGTGACATAGTGTAATTTTATACTGACGAGAGCCACTATCCATTCCTTTCTGCTGTCTCAAATGAGGCTAGAATATCAGTCATTTATCTTACAATTTCAACATTTTGTGCCAAGTCTTACCAACAAAAAAGTATCTCCAACATCATCTATGCATTGTTTCCAGATTTTTCTTCTCCTTAGCATCAGATTTTCAAACTCAAGCCTGCACTTCCTACATGGACATTATATTCCCTCATCCCTCCAGTTTTGCTGCAGAAACATAGAATCATAGAATTATAGAATCATACAATGGGTTGGGTTGGAAGGGACCTTAAAAATCATCTAGTTCCAATCCCCCTCCCAGGGGCAGAGACATTTCCCACCAGACCAGGCTGCTCAAGGCCCCATCCAACCCAGCCTGAAACACCTCCAGGGAGGGGGGCATCCACAGCTTCCCTGGGCAACCTGTTCCAGTGTCTCACCACCCTCATTGTGAAGAATTTCTTCCTAATGTCTAATCTAAATCTTCCCCCTTCCAATTTAAAGCCATTCCTCCTAATCCTATTACTCCATGCCTATCAGGTACTAGTAGGTAGCTATAAGGTCTCCGCAAAGACTTCTGTTCTCCAGGCTGAACAACCCCAGCTCTCTCAGCCTGTCCTCATAGTAGAGGTTCTCCATTCTTCTGATCATCTCTGTGTCCTCCTCTGGACCCATTCCAACAGATCTATATCCTTCTTATGTTGGGGATTCCAAAACTGGACACAATACTCTAGGTGCGGTTTTATGAGAGCAGACTCGAGGGGCAGAATCCCCTCCCTTGACCTGCTGGCCATGCTTCTGTAGATGCAGCCCAGGATAAACTCCTGGCTTTCTGTGCTGCAGGCGCCCATTGCCAGCTCATGTTGAACTTCTTTTCAAACAGCACCCCCAAGTTCTTCTCTGCAGGGCTGTTCTTTATCACGCTGTTCCCCCACCCCATACTGAAACCACAGATTGCCCCAATCCAGGTCTAGGACCTTGCACTTGGTCTTGTTGAACCTCACGAGGTTCACACAGGCCCACCTCTCCAGCTTGTCCAGGTCCCTCTGGATGACATCCCGTGACAACTGCACCATTCAGTATGGAACTTTCATTTAAGGTCACATACAGAATAGCACTTAAATGCATGATTTGTTGCTTTAAATAGCAACTTAGGTGGAATAACTCCAGAGTGTTTCACATACAGACATTAAAGGCAGATTTGCAGGGGAGCTTAGCTTTCGTCAAGGCACCTAAATATAATGGGCTCATTTTCAAAATCCCACAGAGTGCAATAGCTCCTGGTCTATTTAGCAGAACCATTATTTTGCAGATCTGTATGTCTGAGGTTTTGGAAGCTTCCAGGCACATCAGTGTGCATCTGTGTGGCCCACAAGCCTTAGCAAGAGCTTAAAAAGAAAAATGTGCAATTATTAATTTTTAAAGCAAAAAGGACAAAGGCCCAATGCTGCTTCTCCTTAGATAAAAAGGAAGGACTTGGCTGGATTATGCAGTGGGGTGCTAGCCTCAGCTTCTGCTGAACTCGTGTGTGCTCTCCAGCAAAGGATAACACAATTGTTTCACTCATAGACATCATTCAACACACATATGAGACGGAGAAAGAAAAAAAGAAAGAGTTAATGAGATGCTGCTGAATAATTCCTTCACAGAAGCAGAGAGAGAAACCAGGTAGATGTCATCTGCAAGGTAAATTAAAATTTTACATCTCTGAGGATTATCAGTGAAAACAGATCTGGAAGGAAGTTTGCTTTTGATATTGGAAGGGATAAATACCTAGTGTAAATCTTTTTATGTGGGCCTGTAGAGCGGAACAGAGAAATTAAAGATAAATGAGATTAAGGTATTTTAAAAAACTCTGTGAGACATATTTAAGTTACCCATAAAGGGGAAAATAAAAACTCTGGAGAAGGAGGTTAGCTCAGACCCTCAAGCAATACATTCATCTGGGAAATCAAGTGGAATAAATATTTTCTAATCTGAATCTGTCTTTATCCCCCACCTCCCATCGCCAGACACACCCCAAAAAAACCCAATTAGCCTGGGGAAATGACATACCATGTCACATTCTTGGTGAGATTTGGGATAGGAAACCTGTAGGTATAAGGGTTTTTTTATTTTTTTAATTTTTTTTTTTTTTGCAAAAGGATGCCCTGTGGAGGGTCCCTTTACCATAGCCTCCTCCCATTTAATTCCTCTTGGAAACAGAGGCAGAAGCTAACCAAAATCAGAAGCTATGCAATCTGTATTTGTCTTCTTTGCCAGAGTTTGAGGTATGTACAACTGTGGTTTCATGAAGGCCTATACTGTTATTAAAAGTCAACTGGAAATGCTGTAAGCAAGGAAAGTGGAGGAAATGAATAAAAAATTAATACATCTGGATGCATTTGGCTCTCTTCCTGGGAGCCCTTTTAATATAAAGAAACTCAACAAAGTTGTATTTTTAGATCCTGAAAGATGCGTTTGCTTATTTCACACACTAAAGGGATTTGCCTTAATACACTTAAATTTCCCTCTCCCTCCTTCTCCCTCATGTGCTAGAAGAAATAAGCTTCAATCCTCATCTTAACCACTGGATACACATATTCTGTTCTCTCCATTGGCCCGAATAAAAACTAATAAATGTATTTAATTTCTTTTGTGGATTTATAATAGCACCTGGCGAGGATGGTCTTAATCTCCTTACACTGCTTGCACCACTGAAAGAAACCCTTGCAGTACTTCTTGAAAGAGAAATGAAAGGATAATAGGAATAAAATCTAGAAATATAAATATTATCTCCATGAAGATCTGTTACAAAAATGTATGTAATCCATATCAATGTCTCCAGAGGGTGTTTTGCCTAACAGTGCAAATCATGCAATAAATTATTAAAGATGAAAAGAAATATATTGCTCTTAATGACAACAGAATTGTTCAGAGACAACTGAGAAGTATGGGGTTGTGTTTAAACAGTAAATTTGTGGCAAATATCCAGTAGTAGATCTGTAAAAACATAAACAACATATATGGCTTGGTAAAGCCAGTAGTTTCTTTCTGTTGACACTCCAGACAAGCATGTTTTCAGGGGTTAGACTGCTATGTTTTGTTACCATCGTTGTTAAGCAAATACAACTCTAATTCAGATATTAATAAGATGCTTTGCTATTTGGATGTGGAACCAACAGTTGGCAAGCTTATTAATATGTTGAGGAATTCACTAGAATTTCATTCTTCTTTCTGCCCAGTATTGGTTACAATTCTCATTTTACCTGAGAAAATATCAGTTATTTAGTAGACTAGAAATGGGTGTGACAAAAATGAAATTCTTGAAAAAAAGCTAATGACTTCAGATAGCCTCAGGTTACTGGGAACCTCAACTGAAGATTGCTGACACTGAAAGAAAGTTTCCCTGTGATTTAATGACCTTTGATTTAGACTCAAAATCCAAAGGCAAAAAATTGAAAGTTTCTAGGTAACTTTTAGTTTAAAAGGCCAAACCCAAACCAACTATATAATTTATCAGTAAAAATCTGGCTGCTGTCAGACAAGATTGGAATGGAATAAATGGTGCACAGAAGTCATGCAAGGAGTTAAGTTACTCCCTTTATTCATAATCTTCATAAAATGAGATAAGCGATACTGCTCATCATAGTTTTCCACATTCAGCTTCCATAATAAAATAATTATAGAGGCCCTGGGGAGAACTGACAATGCTCTACATCAAGAAAAACATCAACTGGGAGAAACACATAACAACTGCAGTAAAGTCTTTAGCTTACTTAAAGTTTGGACCTTCACACTGCAAACTCTGTGACAGGAATGTGAATTTTGCCTCTCTTGCTCTACCACAGAAACCTTTTCATAGTCTTTAAAGAAACAAAGAAATCTCCCAGCTGTACTTATTAAAAAAAACCGAAAATCTATCTACTGTCACAGCTTCCATGCTCTCCCATATTCCTTTCAGGCCGTGAATTTTAGAAATCTTGTTACTGGTACCCATTTAACTTTCCACCTAGTGAAGGATTAACTGGAATGGAAAAAAATAATATACTCCTTAACACATCTATCACCAGAATACCCAAATTTTAACACCAGAAGAATCACGTCATTTCTACTGTTTCTCACACCTATGTTCAATGTGTCCAACATCTCCAAAACATGCCCAGTGTTTTCCAAAAAAAAAAAAAAAAAAAAAAGTAAATAAAAATACAGCATTCTTGCCTTAAGACTTGGCATTCAGACTGTGGGTGTTTAATTTGTACCTTATGCAGCCCAACAGACTGTGCTATCCAGACGCCTGTCAGTAGAGCATGCTGCTGGCTGCTCCACTCATAGTTCATCATGTAATGGGTTAGTTCAGCCTTCAGTTAAAGAGGTCATTTTGCAATGTTACAAAAAAAGTATTTTTCTTTGGAATGACAAATGAGAAGTCTGGAAGTAATGAAATTCTTATAATAAGACAAAGAAAAAGGAGCATACAGGAGTGCAGGGCATCCTTCTGTTTACTTGTGAGCAAATAAATTCTCCCCCACCATGTCCTGCAACACTGCTTTTCACTGTGCTTGAATGCAAGTTCTTCAATAACTACGAAGCTTGTAGATGTCCACCTTGAATGTCAGGCTTCATTTTAAGGCTTACCTCACCTCCATGATTAATTAGGAGTGCAATGTTAAAATATGATGGGCAGAGAAGTGACTCTCAAACATTCATGTGACTGAAGTTACACTTACTCACTGCAATGACTCTTCTACAACAATCTGTTCAGCTGGTAAGCTACCAAGTTATTTTTTTAAGTGGTATTAATACATATCCATCAAAGTATGTCCGTACAGTGAATGTGCAATAAAACACTCCATGATCAGCTGACAAGTTTATAGGTGCCCAGGCTATCACAGACTCCAACTCTTTTCCCCTGCACAATTTCAGATCTAATACAATTAAGCAGAAGCACTGTGGTGACTTTTCTGATAAAGCGTGCATGTGCAACCGAAAAGATATATGGGAGTGCAATCTGTCCTGCATGGAGATAAAATTTTCAGTACCAATATGTGATTTCAGACCAAATCACAAAATCACCAGGTTGGAAAGGACCCACTGGATCATTGAGTCCAACCATTCCTAACACCTCCTAAACCATGTCCCTAAGCACTTCATCCACCCGTTCCTTAAACACCTCCAGGGAAGGCGACTCGACCACCTCCCTGGGCAGCCTGTTCCAGTGCCCAATGACTCTTTCTGTGAAGAATTTTTTTCTGATATCCAACCTGAACCTCCCCTGGCAGAGCTTCAAGCCATTCCTTCTTGTCCTGTCCCCTGTCACTTGGGAGAAGAGGCCAGCTCCCTCCTCTCCACAACCTCTTTCAGGTAGTTGTAGAGAGTAATAAGGTCTTCCCTCAGCCTCCTCTTCTCCAGGCTAAACAACCCCAGCTCTCTCAGCCGCTCCTCATAAGACTTGTTCTCCAGCCCCTTCACCAGCTTCATTGCTCTTCTCTGGACACGCTCCAGAGCCTCAACATCCTTCTTGTGGTGAGGGGTCCAGAACTGAACACAGTATTCGAGGTGCAGTCTCACCAGTGCCGAGTACAGAGGGAGAATAACCTCCCTGGACCTGCTGGTCACACCGTTTCTGATACAAGCCAAGATGCCATTGGCCTTCTTGGCCACCTGGGCACATTGCTGGCCCATGTTCGGCTGTCAACCAGCACCCCCAGGTCCTTCTCTTCCGTGCAGCTCTCCAGCCACTCTTCCCCCAGTCTGTAGCACTGCACAGGGTTGTTGTGCCCCAAGTGCAGGACCCGGCATTTGGTCTTGTTAAACCTCATGCCATTGGTCTTGGCCCAGCAGTCCAGCCTGTTGAGATCCTTTTGCAGAGCCTCCCTACCCTCCAGCAGATCCACACTTCCTCCCAGTTTACTGTCATCTGCAAACTTGCTGAGGGTGCACTCAATGCCTTCATCCAGGTCATTGATAAAGACATTGAACAGAGCTGGACCCAGTACTGAGCCCTGAGGAACCCCACTTGTAACTGGCCTCCAGCTGGAGTTAACTCAATTTACTACCACTCTCTGGGCCTGGCCATCCAATCAGTTTTCAACCCAGGAGAGTGTGCGCCCATCCAGGCCAGAGGCTGACAGTTTCTGAAGCAGAATGCTGTGAGAAACTGTGTCAAAGGCTTTACTGAAGTCCAAGAAGACTACATCCACAGCCCTTCCCCTGTCCAGCAGTCGAGTCATTTTGTCATAGAAGGTGATCAGGTTAGTTTGGCAAGATCTGCCCTTTGTAAACCCATATTGACTGGGCCTGATCACCCGGTTCTCTTGCATGTGCTTCATGATAGCACTCAAGATTACCCGTTCCATGACTTTCCCCGGCACTGAAGTGAGACTGACAGGCCTGTAGTTCCCCGGATCCTCTCTGCAACCCTTCTTGTAGATGGGCAGAACATCAGCCAGCCTCCAGTCTAGTGGAACTTCCCCAGTCAGCCAGGACCACTGGAAGATGATGGATAGGGGTTTGGAAAGGACATCCGCCAGCTCCTTCAATACTCTTGGGTGGATCCCATCCGGCCCCATAGACTTGTGGGCATCTAGCTGGGCAAGCAAGTCTCTAACCGCCTCCTCTTGGATCATGGGAGCCTCATTCTGCTCCTCTAACTCTTGGGTTTGTAAACAGAAGGAACAACTTTCTTTGCTATTAAAGACTGAGGCGAAGAAGGCATTAAGTACCTCAGCCTTGTCCTTATCCCCTGTCACTGTTGTTCCTTCTGCATCCAATAGGGACTGGATATTCTCCCTCATCCTCCTTTTCCTGTTAATGTATTTGTAGAAAGACTTTTTGTTGTCTTTCACAGACTTAGCCAATTTGATTTCTAGTTGGGCCTTGGCCCTCCTGATTTTTTCCCTGCACGATCTCACTTCCTCCTTGTAGTCCACCCAAGATGCCTGTCCTTTCCTCCAAAGCACATAGAGCTTCTTCTTCTTATTGACACATCTTGAGATCTCCCTGCTCCACCAAGCTGGCTTTTCCCCCCGCCGGCTCCTTTTCCGGAACACAGGGATGGCCTGCTCTTGAGCTGATAGGATTTCATTTTTCAAGAGCGCCCAGCCCTCGTGGGCTCCCTTGCCCTGAAGGACTGTTTCCCATGGGACTTTGCTAACCAACCTTCTGAACAGGCCAAAGTCTGCCCTCTGGAAGTTTAACGTGATAGTTTTGCTAGTCCCCTACTTTATCCCACCTAGAACTGAAAACCCTATCATCTCATGATCACTTAGTCCCAGGCATCCTCCAACCGTCAAATCCCCAACAAGACCTTCTCTATTCACAAACAGCAGGTCTAGGAAGGCACCCTCCCTTGTTGGTTCACTAACCAGTTGTGCGAGGAAGTTGTCTTCCATGCACTCCAGGAACCTCCTAGACTGTTTCCTTTCTGCTGTATTGTACTCCCAGCAGACATCCGGAAAGTTAAAGTCTCCCACAAGGACAAGAGGCAGAGATTTAGAGACTGTCCCCAGCTGTTTATAGAAGAGCTCATCAGTTGCTTCTTCTTGGCTGGGTGGTCTGTAACAGACTCCTATCACAAAGTCTGCCTTCTTGTGGGCTCCTCTGATTTTAACCCATAGGCATTCGGTCCCATCCTCACCGTAATCCAATTCAAGAGTATCAAAACACTCTTTAACATAGAGTGCTACCCGCCTCCTTTCCTACCCTTCCTGTCCCGCCTGAAGAGTTTATATCCCAACATAGCTGTACTCCAGTTATGTGAGTCATCCCACCATGTTTCTGTGATGGCAATGACATCATAGTCACCTTGCCCTACCATAGCTTCCAGCTCCTCCTTCTTATTGCCCATGCTGCATGCATTGGTGTATATGCACTTCAGCTGGGACCAAATGCGTCAGTGAATAGAGACATTTCAGTACTTCAGCCCTGGGACAGAGAAGTGGCGAGATAGTTCCAGAGGTCCTAAGCTAAACACTCAGTAGAGAGAAACAGAGGAAAAACAAGACTACCTTTCACACAAGTGCTCATACTGGGACAAGTGGGAGACATAAAGAAGTGTCCCACAACCTAGAGGAAAGGACCAAGATGTCAGGAGCCAGCAAGAACCGGCTTTTCACAGAAACAGGCTGGAAATCACAGCTGGAGCAGGTAGTAGTGGCCTTTATACAGTGGAGATTGACTAACATTTATCTTGCTTCTCCTCCAAACAAAACTTCATAGTGCTCCTATGAGACAATAGACTTTTAAACCAGTATGCATTACAGGCATATGCACTTGAAATCACCTTGTTCCGTTAATTTAAATCAAACTTATTTCAGATTAAAAAATGAACCACATTGTCAGATATTTTACCGTGTTTATCAAAAATGTCCTTTCTCCTTCATCTCAGGCTACTTTCAAGTTTTCAAACGCCTTTATTTCCCCCAGCAGACACTGCTTAGTTTTCTTCCCCTTCTTGAAAACTATGCACATACCTATGTGGACAAGTCAGCCTCCAGGTTCGCAAAGGTCAAGAGGTTATTTCAATTGAGAGTGCTTTCCAGCTGCCTGCTCTAAAGGTGCACTGTCACCACAAACACACAGTGAAACGAGATTGATAGGGCAAGTAACACATCCTTTGTTTCTGCCTCTGTGGATAAGGGACAAACAAGTAAAGCTGGGAATTTCAGAGAATACAAAAAAAAGGGGTATTTTAGCCACAATGTCCAGGAAATTGTATGCCTTGGAAGAAAGGCAATTTGGCAGCAGGATACAAAGTAAAGATTCTTTACTCAGAAATAATCATAATGGGTATTAACCCCTAGGGAACACTTGCCATTTTCACTAGTGGGCCCCAGATGATCAAGTTCTCTTGGGGAAAAAAAAAAAAAAGACATCACAAAAACCAGAAAAAAAACCCACAAAAAAAATAAAAACAAGCAAAAAAACCCCAACAACTCAGAGTGAAAGAAACCAGGAAAAGGCACAAGTCCATTTGTTTAAGAAAACACAACACTGCTGTCAGTGAGCAACACTACTTCCAAACCGACTGGGAAAGTGGCAAGAAAACGCACACAGGGAAAGCCTGGAGGCTGCATCATGGTCTTACAGCACTCCAGAAATAATTAAGAGTTGTATTCTTGGGAAAAGCAGTCTCATTAATTTGCTTTCAGATTGCGATTTTCTCCCAGCTTCTCTCCCCCTCTCCCTTTCCACCAGCAATCTTGGAGCAATGAAAACATCAGTTTGCTTTCCGGTGCTTGTATCCTCTTAAAAATGTCATTATTCAATTATCTGTCTATTCACTAGCCCTAAGGTCCAGCAGAGCCGATATTGTGAGCCTTCATTTAATGTTTCTAAATGCACTTCAGTCCACTTGTGATACAATAAAACTTTATTGAATTCTGTTCCCACTTCACACTTACCAACCCTCACTTTTATTGATATATGAGCCCATCTACTCTTCTTTCAGCAATAAAAGGAATATTTCTAGCAAAGAAATTACCTTCCCTTCCATCAATACAACAATTGGGAAATGTGATTTCAGGCTCCATGTTTAAAAAGAAGAAAGTCTTAAGAAAATAAAGGATGAACCATGCTCAAGCATTGTTTTCCTTCCCCTTTTTAGCATTAAAGAAGAAGGAAAATTTCTGTAAGCACCAAAGACATATTGTGTCTTCATAACATTTATTATCCCGTTTACCCAGAAGAACGGAAAGAAAGGACGATTCATGTTTCCTCAGAAGCCACAAACATTTTTCTCTTGCAGGAAACAGCCCTTTGACTAAGATCTCGCCAATATTAAAAGCTCATGGAAGACTTATCATCTGGGTGTGTGGCAAGTTATCATCACAGCGGGATATACCATGCCCAAGGTATCTGTCTTGCTCCCTACTGCTGCTGTCATCCTTTCCATCAATGCAGCAATGCAGCAATGGGCTTGTCCTCAGTGAGCCCCTACCTTTTTACAGTCCACAAGTTATTTTGTGAACACCAAAAACTAGAACCTAAGGGAATTTAGAGCTCATAAAAAAGGTAAATTTGACTCGGCTATACTTCTCTTTCCAACACCATGCTGGATCCTCAGAAGCCTGAACATTTGTCTCTACAGGGAAATGAACAGAAAAAGCACTCCAAAATACTTCCAACTTACACTTTATTTGAAACCAAAACAAAATCTAAATGCAGACAATCCCTAAATTTCAAAGCCAACTGGAGACAGTTGCTCACAAGCTGGAAAATCTCCCGTTTCGACTTGCACTGTCATCCATGAAGGGCAGTGCCACTGCTGTGGCCCATGAAGCACGTGTGCTGGGGAGAGTGAAGGGAAGGAGGACCGTTAGCCTCAAGTGGGTTGTTCTTTCCCTTCATCCATCTCAGAAATACATGCAGGACTACTAAACCATGGATAGTCTGAGCTGAGAAGTGTTACATGCATGCAAAGAGGGTGTTTCCACATGCAAAACCAACACGTTGGTTTGGATTTATCAGATTATCAATGGAAAATCTGGCTGCTTACAATGACAGCTAGCTCAGCAGCTCTCTTATCACCACTAGTCTTGCAAAATTGGACTCTTGCTTGTCACCAGTCTTGTGTACAGCATTGGATAAATAGCTCATCTAATTTCTGTGCTGGCTCATGAGTAAAATGGGAAGTCCCTTAGCATATTACAAAAGCGAAATAAGAAAAATTACACTCCTAGATGTACTGGCACCATGACAACAGGACCAGAAGCACCAGAAGATGATACTGAAGTGTTTCTGCAATGAGCATGTCGACCTAGCTTCACAAAACCACCTCCACTACTGCTGTTTCCAATACAATTTAACACTGCCTCGTAAAGGAGCATAAAAGAGGAGAGGGTAGGGATGCACTAGGAAACAAGAGTACAGTATCAAAGGGACCCTAGCAAAGTTTTTCATACTTACACACAGTGTAAAGCAGCCTAAAACCCAGTTTCAGACATCTCTCCATAAAATGCCATGGGTCCACAGCTTGGGCAATGGCAAACTGCAATTCTGCAGTAGCACATATTTAATAGAAAACAATGGAAAAGCTTCCTTGCTTGACAATAATTAAAAGAAAATTCAGTTTAAGAAAACTGGAGTAGTAATTTCAGCATTTCAGAAGAAAGGGGGCAGCATTTAAAGCAAGCATCAGAGAAATAAACACAACATGACAAGTCCTGCTTTGAGAAAGACAAAACTAATTTGGTGACTTTTTTTGATACCAGGAAAATAGGACAACTGATGCCACTGAAGCCTGTCAAATTAGGCCTGGTATCTTTTCCCCCACTGAAATCACCTGTTTTTCACTTGCTATTTGTTGTCACAGGGCAACAAAACAAGTCCAGAGATCCTTGGAAGGGCTGTCTATTTTTGTAGACAGCATCTGCCATCACATAAATCGACTACAGGACCAGGGAAATGAGGAGAGGGCTGGGGTATCTGAGTAATCATCTGTTGTATTTCCCACATGTCAAGAGTAACTGCTGCCTTATGAAACTCTTCCTGTCGGGGTACCTCTGTGAACATCTAGACATGTGGTGTGGAGGGCGATTTAAAGGACATTTTAAAATATAAGAGCTACTGCAGTTAGAAAGGTTTGTTTGTCCCCCTCCTGAGAGGAAAGGGGGATTCTTTTCTCTTGAAAATGATAGAAGCTTGTGGTAGAAGAGTTAATAAATTAACAAATACAGAAAATGACAAGAGGAACAAGACACCCAACGGATTTTTAAACCTACTGTAATTTTTCTACAAGGGAGCGTATGCTCTAGCACTATATTGAGTATAAGCAACTAAGATCAGTCCTAACAACAACTGTTAAAGATGACTCCTAAATGCTACTCTCTTGAGACACATACATGCTTTCCTCCACTGCTGAGACAGCACTTGGGTAAACTATATTTCTCCATCCGTAAGAATAATTTGAAACCATAAGGAGTAAGCCACCCAGCCAGATGAAGCAAGCTGGAATTGCACACAACTACAAGTGTCTGCTGAAATATTAATTCCTTTGTTATGCAACAGCCATGTTTCTTTAGAAGATGGCCATATGGCAGACTTCACTGTTCACCAAGGGCTCAGTGCATGAAGGCACTGAGGAAATGTCAGCGACTGAGAAATGGTTTTCCTCTGCAGTGAGCAGCACTGGGAAGCCTGTAGAGTCCACTCCCCTCCTCTAGTGAAGCATCCAGCAATGCAGCTGGGTGAGGGTAGTGATGCTAAGAAAGTTGGACCTGAAAGTGCTTGGGCAACAGCGTATATCCGGCTAGAGGGGTTGAGTCACGTGGTTTTGGTTGACAAGAACCCAAGGGGACCAATTGACACACAGCAAAACGCAGAAGCATCACAGAGTCCATGAAGGGGGAAATAGATTTCATCCATCAGGAATAGATTTGGCCCAACCACGCCCTTGCTAACCTCCTTGTCCAAAGCAGATACCCTTCCCATCACTTTGACTTGTGGGGCACTTCTTGTGCCCAGGTAAGGAACACCTGTAAAGCTGAGGTGACCATTTTCAATGGGAAGAAATGGAGGCAGTAACCTAGACAGGCAGAAACTGAGGCAGGAGAAAAATGAAAAGGACTCCTATGTTTCCCATTCCACATCTGCAGATGAAGGGTCACAGTCTGCCTTAACACAACAAACTTCCCTGGTGCTACACTGAAAAATACCACATGAAGAATTGATTCAAAAATTCCTAGTCAATGCAGATCGACAAGCCCAGGAGATGAGATCCTATTTCACAATGTACTCACCCCTCACCTCTCCCACCATAACGTTATTTGCAGAGGCACCATACCTGACTCATAAACAGAGGAAACAGCCGTCAAAGCCACTAACTTAATTGCAAAGGCAGCATGGCATGTTGTAATTCTCCTCCTCACATTCAGATCATTAAAACATACTGAATCCCTACTGTATATTTCGTACTGAGCAACCTCATGCCAGAGTTATTTTACATCTTGTACACAGGACCGATTAACACCTCGGGGCATAATATTCACATAGTACCTTTCCTGCAAGGTACCACTATTTCTCTTCGTTTTATATGCAACAAAGACTATGATGGGCACTAGGTAATGACTATTGCTTTTCTGGCACAGTCTCAGAAGGGACCAGTATGCCTCACGCAAACCACAAATCACAAGGAAATACAACCTGCTATGGTAAGTAGAAACCCCTCTCTCCTCGCCATCCCCAAACACAGTGTCATTTATTAAATTAAAGACCTCATTTAGAGTAGTATAATTCCAAACTGGTAATTTGGTACAAACTCACTAAGGCAGGTCCTAGGCTCCTGATGTCACTCTTTCTATGGGTTTAACAACTTACCTCAGAAAAAATATTCCATCACTGCATTTAGAAGCTTCATATTTTTGCTTAGAAAAATCAAATATGCACATGCTGAGCCCCCTGTCAGCAGAAAGGCTGAGTCCCTCAGGAGAGAGGGTTCTCTTAGCTCACAGAGAAGGTCTTAGCAGCATCCCTCATCTTGCAGTTTCACAACAAGCAAAACCCTGCACAGCCTTTCCACGTTGCAGCAGCAGGCAGGTGGCCACCTCCTGCACAAGAGACAGAGACCACCCAAGGCATCAGAAGTTCTTGCTTCCTCTCCAGACTGTGTGCCTGTCATTTCTCAGCCACATTTGCTTTCCTGCAGCCTGTGCTCGAGGCAACGAAGAAGATGCTCCAAGTCCTTGAGCCAAATCCTGAGTTTCAGCAAACTGAAGTTTCCTGCTGCTCTCTCAATACAATTCTGCGACTTGAAAGCATCCATTCCCATATCTGCTTTATTATTTTGAGAGGTGTGCTCAAACTGAAAACCTAGAAATAGTGCTGTTATTCACCACTCAGTCCTTTACGACTGCTAATAAAAAGTGCACTCCTACTACCACTGTTGTTATTTCTTTTTCGAGGTAAGCCATTTTTGTCAGTATGACCATAACAGCATCTAGCAAATTTTGTTTCTACAGAAAGAAAATTCTGAGATATGCTTAACTTTTTGTGGCTCTGACATGACTTGTTCAGAGTAATTGCTATAATCCCAGATGACTGTCTTTCTATCCTCAAAAACTCAGGCTAAACGGCTTGCATATAATGTGCCTTCATAACTTTGGAAGCTTATAGATCACTATTTTCTATCATCAATCATGGAAGTTCAAAAAAACATTAGGTTTCCACCTCCTTGGTGATACAAAACTGTATTTAAGGCATTTATCAAATGTCACTAATTACATAGATGCAAGTGGGTCGAAACACTCTGCTATATAATTACAAGCATAAAACTCTCGAAAGAGAAGCTATAAGCTAGAAATAATGCTTCATTCTTCTGGTCTGCTTTCAGTACCTGAGCTTCCCAAGGTTTTCCAAAAGGTCATATGGCACTGTTACACTGTACAGCAAGAAAAACATGGGGCACTATTAGGATATTTTTAACCTGAGCACAAACCTTGCACAAAGAACATTTTTTCTTATCTTATCAGCTCAGTCTCATATGATGCAAGTGGTTTGGCACTGAGCATTTACTTGCCCTCAGGCCAGGAGAGACAAGCTCAAGGTTGGTCCAGTCTCCACAATAAATCAGATCTCTATTAAAGAAACAAATGTAAATATATTAAGATACATACTGTAAGGAACACATTCGTACTGCACTTCCAGATATTTGTATGTCCCAGGGCAAGGGTCTGGAAACACATCAGGGCCAGCGACAACTGCACATTGGGTCCGATTACTGCATCTGAAAAGGAAGAAAAGAGAGAGTCAGAAAACAGTCCAGACAGAAAAACAGGTCAAGAGGTTGAGCAGCCCCTCCAGCATCAACAAGACTGAACATGCCGAAGCTAGGACTTCAGCATCAGCTGAGAAAGCTCACCAGAGAGCGCACAAAGGTTCATGACAAACACCGATGTCTTCCCCAACTTACTGCCAAATAAGAAGAGGCACGGTGGCACAACCCCTTCCCCTCCAAGCAGTTCTTTCAGCATCAGGAGATATTTCTTCAGAACTAAACTGATATTATAAAAAAATGATTACAGGTTCTTTAATTCTTGAGACCCAAACTCCACCACAGTGACCTCAAATGACCTGGAATATCAGCATCTCCACAACATCAAATACAAAGAGTAAACCAACAGCATTTGTGGCAAAATTAATAATTGTGTATTTTGTAGCTGGCATAACAAACATATTTTACAAAATATTTATAGTGTTCCCAGAAAAACAGTCATCTTGAATAACGCTGTTTAATACAAGGCAAAGACTAGGAACAGCAATGCTTGAGTGGATAAAAAAAATCACCAAATAAGCTGTCTGTATACCAAAACAATAGTTTTTCATACACAGCCAACACACTTGCATTAATTATAAATGGCTAAGCTTTATTCCATCATTCTGCCCAGCATGGACGCATCTCCAGAGCCAATTTGTTTTTTCCAAAAGCAAACTTTGTTCTCACTGAAGATCTTGCCATGCAACTGCACAGAGAAGGAAGTGACCCTGCTTCCTGCAGCGAGCATCTTTCAGGTTAAGAGCACACACACAGGCTTGGCCCCATGAGATTCTTTCCCTGTGGCACAAATGGCTCACATCCATAAGCGACTGATTTGTACATGCGTAGAAACACATATTTCCCTCTGCTTTCATGGTACAAGCACCTCTGTGTACAATTTTTGTGTATTTTGGAATGCCAAAGCACTTAGAAAGCAGTGGTTCTACAGAGAAAAATCCTCTGATTGTTTGTTTAAAGGAAAAAAAAGAGAGAAAAACAAAATAAGTCTTTGATTTTTATTTATTTATTTTTTTTTATGCTTTAGCATGCCAGAAAGAGACCTCCTAAGGGCTAGACCACTGCTTTTGCTTTCTCCAAGATGCTGCCTCCTCTGATGTGACATGGGACCCCTGACCCTCCTGCTCTTCTGGCAGAAGCTGAAACATCCAGTGCAGAACTCATTTAGGTCTGCAATGGAAATGCTTCATGTTTACCTTAGGCTATAGTTTGTCAGCCTTAATGAGGATTTTGTTTGAGCCCACAAATTAAAATTGATTCATTAGTGACTGCCTTAAGCTCTATAATTTCTTTAACTTTATGGAAAGATTAATAAGAGCTGATACGCTTGCTTATTGGGCTGTTTTGCTGGATAACAGAAAATCCATAAGGTTGGAACATCCTCATGTTTCCTAGTTGAAAGACAACAGTTATCACAGCAAATGATTAGTTTTATTATACATATAGAAAAATAATTTTATTAGCAAAAAGGATAATTTTGTTGTCCTCACCTTTGCTATTTACAGACAGGTGGCTTGTCTGGGATAACCCAGGCAGCTCAGACCATGTGAGTGGGCAGTCTTCCAGGAGAGGCCTTGAACAGCATCCAAAATTTCACTTTCAACAAAAATCCTTTACTGGGCTCAATATGCCTTTCAAAAAGCAATTGCACTGGCCTAATCAATAGTTTCTTTGGCTGGAGGAACAACACTGGCCACATTACATAGAATCAGAGCAATGGATCAGGGATATTTCAAAATCATGATTCAGAATCCAAAATTAAGAGGAATTGGAAGTAGGGGGGAGAACAGACACATTTAGGGTTCATCTGTGCGTGTTTTCTTCCCTTCTGTCAGTAAGGAAGTGTTTCTTTGAATGGCCAAGTGTTTCCTTGTGGTCTTTTCTTTTTTATGCAAGAACTTGGATACAAAAACCACAAGTGAAAATATGCAACCTATAGAGCTCCAGGTTCATAACCAGTATGTCAAAACTTCTTTTGGAAGCTGAAGGCTGTAAAACATCAGCTTTAACCTTCCAAAATGCAGGCTGCCTTCTGAGATAGCAAAGAGAGTAAAAGCACCATGATACAAGGGGCTGTGTGCAGAACGCAGGGTGCTGGTATGGGCTTTTACCCTCAACTCTAGCAAGTCCTGAAGCACCCTTGCAGATCACTGGATTAGGGGATCGCAAAGCATTGACCATATCAAGCAAAGAAATCTCAAAAGAATGATTCCTAAATAAAAACTCAAATACTATGTGCTACCTCACAGAATTTGCAAAGAAGGACTCATACAAAAAGATCCTCCAAAACCAGCAAAATTCAGCCTCCTCTCTTTGCCATACTTATTTCACATGGGCAGCAAAACTATGTCAAGCACTTGCCATTTCCAGCTTCCTTTTATCACCCCAGGGTGAAACACACAGGTTCCCATTGTCACACACTTCAAGGATGAGGAAAAGTTGGACTAAAAACCTTAAAAAAAAAACCTGTTCAACTATCTATGAATGTTAGACATTAAGCTACAAAAATTTTAAGGGGAGAAAGAGGTAAAAAACACTCATCATTAAAGCTCTAGTTGCTGTGCTTTTGTTCATATTTCTTCCCTACTTTCAAAACAGTTTCTTGGTCCCTTTGGTTTTGTCATATTTCTTTTTGAATAGATTAAAGCCTCAAGTGGCATTATGTGACACACAAGAAGTGATATGGAAAACGACAAGTGTAAAAGGAGGTGCATCTGTAGCATCTGAAAAGAGAGGGGAAAAAAAGCCCAAAAAGCAAAACCGCATAATCATGCCTTAATGCATCCTTAGCAAATCAGCTCATGAGCTATTCTTCATAAATCATGGGATTAAACATTGAATCTCGGAATTTCTTGGCACTTCGGTCTTAGTAATACTTGCTCCAAACTTCTGTGAGTCGTGAGGCTCCGTGTGGGTATGGACCTTTCCAGTCAACGTGACAATGATTCACTGTTTTTATTTTGGTGAGGGGCTTCTTTCCCTCTTTTTTTTTTTCTTTCTTTTCTTTTTTTTTATCCTTTCTTGAAGGAAGGTCTTTACTCACTACTGGAGAACTAGCACTGCATCAACTCAAGTATAAATCTGTCTCTCCTACAGGGCAATTGCAGAAACTCTACCCAGGTCCCTTAGCTTTACTCTAGAAACAGTAGCTCTGCGTCTTGCTAGATTCCCCTCCAGCAGGGCAGGAACCATTTCCATTGCTGGCTTTAGTATAAGTATACTCCATAAAACTACAGTCACTTTTTTTACACTCATCTATACTTCTTATTATTGTCTTTTGACAAGAGTCTCTATTTCTAGCACTTATTCATCAGCTCCTTCAAACAAAAGTGCTTCTTTCCTTTGTGTTGCCCTCATGCTGCAGCTTTTCTAAGTGACTCCTGGTCCCTCAGTGTATTTTTTTCATTCTCCATATGCTCTGACATCAAGTAAACACAAGAACCGTGGGAGGAATCTGTGAACTTGGGGCATCAGAGAGACGATTTTATGCCTATTAAAATAATAATAATAATAATAATAAAGCTTCCATTTTATCTGCTTGTACAACATTTTAAAGCAAGTGTTGTGAAGACATGGAAGAATTAATGCAACCCCTCAAGTTGTTTTAGTTCCCCTTATTGACATATATAATGAAATCTGACAAGGAATTTAGATCCATCATTTTGTTCAGGGTTGAGTTTCATTTTGAAGTATTTATTTCTACCTGCAATCATTCCTTTCTTCTGCTGTTCCCTGAAGAGCAAGTTGGAAGACAGACCCTGCTTCTCAGAGGCCCTGTATGTCTCAGGCCACTTCTGTATTTGCTGACGGCACGTGTAGCCACTTTACCTGGAGCAAGTGTCCACGCATCTCAGCAGAAATAACTCACTGTGCTGCCATAGCATCCATGCTAGCAAGAGAAATACCCGCTGCATTTTCCATTTTGGGGGACATGACTTGCCAGGGCCTGAGTTCCTCTGTAAACACTTATATGGTGCAAAGTATACTCAATGAAAAAGTCAGTATCTCACATCCACCTTTGCCAAAGTGCAGATGTGTACATCAAGACCAAGAAGATCAGAAGCCAAACCAAGATCTGCACTTTCACCCAGACTTCAAAGACTGGTGGCAATTTATATTTCTCTATGTTCAGGAAAAGAAAATTCCCCAATACCTCCTAAAAATCAGACTGCGGTACTCAGTAGCCTTTAAGCACCCATCATCTCAAAACAGAAGTTCATGTTATTCACATATACGTTTTGAAGAGGAAATATTACCTCCTGGGGAAAGTGTAAATTGTCCCAGTCACATGAAAAAGAAAAAAAAAAGAAAAAGAAAAAAAGGCGTTCTTTATGCCTTTCCATGTACATCTATTCCCACTTCTTAACGTACTTGTTTGTCATACAGATGTGGAAAAATATTTATCCTAGAAGAGAACTGTCAATTCCAGTGTAACACATACACTGTAACAGAAAACATGAATTATTTTTTCAGAACTTCTCCCAGTTCCAGTGGAAAATGACTTTCAAGAGTTTTAATGTGAAACAGCAATAATAATTCATGTGGCATTTGTTTTGCATTTATAGCAGTGGGACTGAAGGAAGCATTTGAGTTCAGAACCAGCTGCAGGGCTCAACTCTGCTTGCAACTCTCAGTTCAGAATTTAAAAAAAAAACAACAACACCAAAACTTCATTTCCCTTCAGCAAACTTCTATTCCTTTTCCCTGGCAACTTTTTTATGATATTTAAGTGACAAGGTTGTCTCATGACAGAGAGGCAGAAACATTTTAATTCGTAAACAGCTGCCTGACATCTTTGATTTTTTCCAATGTGAACACTGTTGATATATTTACCAAAAGAGAAAGAAAGGAAAAAAATAAGTTTGGCAAGTAATGCTTATTTTAGGCCTTTCCAGAAACTTTAATATCACAGACATGTCAACAGTATCGGGCTAGACGTGTCTGGGGCAATATGTTTGAAAGAACAAAAATGCAAAGGCAGCACAAAATAAAAGATCAATCCTAAACAAAAGCCTTTCAGCATTCTTCAATGCAGGCACAATACCAGTCGTCTAGCTCCACATCCAGGTGGGGACTATTTGCCCAAGACAAGAAAATCAGATGCTAAAACCACAGGGGCAGGCACTCATTGTTCTAGGGACACCAGGAGAAGAACAACCAGAAATCCGTGCACAGGTTCACAAAAAGCCTAGAAGCTCAAACATCCATTTCATCCCCAACACACCCCTTTTCTCCTGGTCTTTATCCTCTGGAGACAAGAGCTTCTGAGGTGGAACAGTGCTTTCTACGCCACTGCAGCCAGGAGCCCGTGTGAACAGGGCCTGCTGGAAACCACTACGAACAGGGAAGCCACTCGCTCCCTCTGAATCTGCAGTCAGACCATCAGAGTGCAGGGATAGGCTCTTAAATACCCTGAAGATCAGAAAATTGCAGGCTATGTAACCAAGGATTTAGATTGGTACAAAAAGCACTAAGCTGCCATATCCACCCCTTGCTGCTGCTCATAAACCCTGCTCATAGCTGGTGCTACCCTCCCATCAGCAACTTATAGCAAAGGATTCTTCATGTCCACAAGCACTGACCAAACTGACTCACCTGTGTCCAAAAGCACCAATCACCAAAACCCAAAGATACTCTTTCCTTCTCCCCTCAACTGAGACACCTCCTTTACACAGACTTATTTTTTTTCTGCAAAGACAAGGCACCCATCATGTACCTAGGCACACTAATATAGCCAAAACATCAATATCTAAATATCTTTCTCAATGTATATTATACTTTTCTAATGGTTTTACAGTAAAAGACAAGATTTAATTCATCATCCTTCATGGCAACACTGCAAGACACCTTTCTTCTCTGGAACACAAAAATCTTTCTGGATGACTCCTTTAAAAAAGAGGCTGTCACAGCAAATAAGTCAGCCAGGAGTGTGTTCTACCCTGTCAATATGTGGTATTTCCAAATTAACCCTTTAGAAAGCACCAAGATTAAAAAAAAAAAATGCCCTGGAAAAAAAAACACTAAAAAACCAAACCCAAAACAGTAAGCAAAGAGAACTGTCACTTTTAAGTGGAGTTAACGTGATGGCTTGCAAATAAGGGGGGGAAGGGGAAAGCCAACAGAGAAGAGAGGCAGCAGAGGATGGAGAGAGCAGAACAGAACCACGAGCCCTGAGAAAAGACTTTGTTTCACCATGTATGCTTTCAGTAACACATTTCACAAAAGCAAAGCTAAATCCTCCACCTGTTTAGCTTCCAGAAACAAAGAATTCCTCAACAGGCTCTTTTACTGCCTCTGCAAAACCTTAAAAGCAAAGGAACTAATGACAGGGTGATGAAAATCCAGTTTCTCTAACATTTTCTTCATCATGAATGGGCCTTTCTATTGATCTTTCAGAGCACAGAGAAGCTGGCTTTCCAACCTCTGCTGTGATATAATTATCTGCAGTGTTTAATGCTAGCACAGACAAGTCTCACTACACAGTGCATTTTGTTGTTTTATTGATAGGTTTTGATTATCTATCCAGGTGCTAAAGCTGTCAGATAGGCTGCTGCTTATGTGATCAAACTAATACCAGGAGAGGCAGAGCACTCTAATTGCAGCCTCACCAAGTGCCTTTGTGGAGATATGCCAACAAGATACAATTAAACGGCTATGGTTATTGTAAAATCTTATTATGTTTGATGGGAAAAAAAAGAGCCCTGTTTCTATAACCTCAACCCATTCCGTTCCTCTGATTATTGTTTTATATTGAGCAAAGCAAAAGTGGAGAAAAACAAACCACTAAAACCACACCAAAACTCTAGCCAGCCAAACAGCAGAAAAATCCTGCAGAACCAAACTGAATCCAAGCTGTAAAGGTCATCGAAGGGACTACCTTGATATATTATGGAAAGCCTGGGAGCAGGACAGAAAACAGGTTCTGGAAATAAATTAAATGCCAGTTTTATGTAGGAAAAAAGAAAAAGTAATTATGCTGTTTCAGCTCATTGAAAAGGCTCTTAAAATTTAACAATAAGCATTTAACAGCAAAGTCACAAGATCTAACAGATTTAATGGTCCTTTGGGGCACCCCTGCACATGGTGCATCTTCTCTATTGCCTCCCAACTCAGAACGCTGAGGTCGAGGGCAGGACCCGCCAGCAGGAACTTCCTAGCTCATCATCGCCCTCCAAAGCAAGGTTCCCACAAGGAATGAAAGCTTTTTCCTCTGTGTTTCATCACGTCTCTTACATTTTACGGTTTCCTTGGATTTCTTTCTGTCCTATCTCTTAGTGATTAACAGTGAGGAAGGAAGATGGATCCTCAAAGTCTATGAAAACTTGCCAAGTGCCTTGTGCTAATGTGCCTGGCTACAGCATCCCTGAAGCAACAGAGAACCTGAATGCAAGTTTGGTAGGAGAAATATTCATAATTAGCGCTAGAATGACAAAACAATGATCAGTCCAAGTCATCAGGTATATTTGAACAAAAGGTTTAGGTTACCTTCGAAAACAGATCTGCACTGAGCACACCCAAAGCAGTTATGGTGCAGTTTCAGCTGCATGGAGCTGAGGACATAAGCAAGGCCAGGTTTGAAATGTAGGCTAATGTCTTTTATTGGAAGCTGATTCATAGGGCTGAAAACAAAACCAGCCAACCCTTAAGGCTGTAAAGCTCATCTTTTAAAGAACTACATCTGCCCTTTTAAAGGTACTCTTCTCCTTCCAACTCTATAAACTTTTGTAGCATCCTAATAAAAGTCCACTTTACAAAACACTAACAGGATATCTGGAGAGGACAGCAAACACCTAAAACAAACAAACCAATAAAAGGCTTGTTGGTTTAGCCAGAGTTAACACTAGTTAAAATAACTGTGAAGAGAATACAATCTGGCTTTTAATTTGGGTTAGAAGGTCAAATTAAAGACTAGAGATCTGGGCTGAATTTCAGCTGGCATTCCACATTCCTTTGCCTTCACTGCCATTTTAACACAAGACAATGCAAGTTACTGCCCATCTTTTTCTTCTTCAGTGCAGCTACCCAGAGCTGGGATAGAAACAGCAAGTGGCAAAGGATTATTTTCTCAACAACGGCTCTGAAGTATGTTCAGACCCTCGGTCAACCATTACCTATCTGGCCAGCAAGTTCGCAGCACATGGAGCAAATGCTGTGCTGGACACCAAGGCACTGTAGCCCTGTAGCAGTGTGAGGTACAAACCTGCTGATCAGCACCAGCTGAACAAAAAGCAAATCTGAATGTGAATGTTTAGATGCCCTTTAAATATATTAATAAAAAAAGATAATCTGTCCTGTTCTTAAAGGAAAATTGGCATTACTTTCACTGCACCCCCCTTCACTAGTTGTCAATTTTGCTGAAAGGACAAAGAACTACACAGCCCATAATAACCACAATGCTGCCATTTCCTGTCACCGTGCAATGCCTGTCCTAGCTACTGACTGATGCCTGCAAAAGGAAAAACTGAGATTGGAATATTGTCTCTAAACAGTCTAAAGTAATATGTATTTGTAGGCTGGTAGGTTAAAAGTATTAGCCTTTCACTTCTGCAAACAGGGTTAAAGAAAGGCTTCGGGCCAAAATAATTTGTACAGCACTCCATCTCAAATTTGACATAATAATTAAATGACTGCATGAAACAAAAATGAATACATTCAAACGGTGTGGGAGGTCAAACCTGGGAAACTCCCTGATGAACCTGGGAGTGAATCAAAGGCATCCATGCAGCTCTGTTTCTAAAATCCAGAGCAATCTCTCTCTTAATCACTCCTGCCAATTGCATATGGAAGTGGTTTTTAAGTAAAGGTCCATAGATTTCAGTTAATGAGGAAATCATCCCTCAGCCTCTTGGAAGGGGAAGCTTCACAACCAAGTGAGATGTAGGATCAACACGCGACAGGTTTTGCCTTTAGCATCATGGCTAAGTAAATTCAGACAAAAAGATAATATTGGTGAGGAAAACAAGCAGCCTGCCAGGTCATACACAGCATCTGTTAATGGTACTCAATTTTGTAGGGCACTTTGTGCAACGGAGTCTTGGTCCCTGTGTCTCAGGCCTTAAAGCAGTACAAATTGAACAATAAGAAATAAATCAAACTTTCTCAAAAAATAATCCTGAAATTAACTAAATGTTTTGATATTCAAAAGTTGGGTTTTTTTAAAATTTTATTATAACATAGTCAACTCTGCCTCTTTGATCTTCAGCCCAAAGCTTGAACAAAGGCGCTTTGATTCTAAGCTCAAGAGAAAGCAGAGTGTCGCAAACCCTCTATACACTTCCCAGCTCAGCATTGCTCACGCAAAGCACATATGGAAGCAAATGTCAAGGCGCGGGGGAAAGACAAAAAAGCACCTAATCGTAGATATATTACTTGAAACCACTACTGAGACACTCCTCAAAATGTCTACACATAGCACGGAACTATCTAAGGCTGCATGCAGCAAAACATGGAAGAGGATGGAGGAATACATTTTTGAGAACATCTGTCCAGCAGCTCCAGTAAGGCAGTAAGCTTCAGGAAGTCAGGGATCACATGTCCCTGTCCACCCACCACCCCACTCCCTCCTCGTTTGTCTTTCCTGGGCCAGTTTTCAGCATATCTATCTATCTATCTATCTATCTATCTATCTATCTATCTACCTACCTATCTATCTAAGTTTGCAGCTATGTTTTCCTGCTCTGCCCTATCTGATCACCATCCTGAAAGAGATGCTACTTATTCATTTCATACCTTATCTGCCTTTAAATTTTACACTTAAAAAACATACACATTTGGCTAAAAAGACTATCTTAAGAAAAAGTCTGGTAGGAAAATGGGCTCTGAACATCTGTGGGACAACAACTGGTAGGAACAGAGCAAAACAGCTTCTGCAAAACCTCGAGTCTTCTTTGTGAAGATGCAGAAAATGTTTGGCTAGTGGAGGATTGGCTATTTTGTACTACAGAGCCTGCCTAATGCTGTAGGCACAGAATTAAACTCATTGTATGTAAGAAGGCTTCCTTTGAGGAAGCTGAACTCAAAGGCCAAGTTTTCCAGAAAGTCTCTGCCTCCCACTGGAGTCGAATTTTTCCAGAGAGCTTGGTTCTTCTCAGAGGATCTACAAAATGGCCCTGCTGTTCAAGCACGGCCTGGGACTCCTTGGTACTGATGGAGAGAAGGGAAGCTGTTGGCTATTAAGCATTTTTCAGGTAGCAGACTGCACCGCAGAGTGGCTAACCACTTCGGTGAGCCACTTTGGTAAAGAAAAAAACCACCTGCTCAGGATTGCAAAGAAGTCTTAGGTGGGACTGAACTGGGAAATCTACATTCCAGAGCACGGAGCATGTCTCCAGCAAGTCAACTCTAGAAATATGTGATTGATGCTGCTCAGATGTACTATCTGGCATCCAGGGAGATGGATGAGAGGATAAAGATGCAGGATAAATTAATCAGATGTCTCTATAAATCATCTCCGTGTTTCACATTTGTTCTCTGCCTTTCATTACTTACATTTCCAAAGCCACTGGATGCCTTGGTGCAGTGGCTCTAATAAAAAGGAAGATAAATTTTAACGTCCCTTTTTGAAACATCTTAAAATGATCTAGCTTTCTTCCGAACGTTAACAACAAGCATTACAAGAAACACACTATCTTAAAACAATTCAGTGGGGCTGGAAGAGAAAGCAGAGTTCTGCCATACCCTGGAAAATCACAGTCCTGGTCCCTCTCCACAACTGGTATAAAAGACCTTATTTCTGGCCCTAATGCTTTGGCAGCCTTAACTTTGTCACTGAATCCTGCCATGACTTTATGCAGACACTCTGAGTCAGGGGCAAAATTCCATACTCGAGAAGAAGAGGAAATATTTTTGGAGACTGGCAGTTCAGAAAAGAATTTGAGCTGTCTGACAGCTGTTCAGAGACATGGGATTCCAGAGGGGTCCCAGCAGAACATACAGTATTACATACACACACAGAAAATCATTGAAGTTTCTGTCTCTAAAGTTTCACATTTAATGAAAGAAAGTGAGGCATCTATCTGGAGAAATCTTGGGTTATATTAACAGCTAATGATATTCCCTTTGCCAAAAGTGTAGCCCTGGGAAGCTCACCAACAGCGATGGGGGAAATATCAGCAGGTCCAGGCGGTGTGGCAGGGAGGAGTGGAGAGAGCCATCCTTCCCTTTCTCCCTGCCATGTCCCCAAGGGAGTAGGGATCGAGTGGAGAGCCTGCTGTTGCATGACTAGAGCTGTTCTATGACAGAAACAAGGACCTTTATATGAGCGTTTAATCCACTGCAGGTTAAACAAAACAAATGACTGCACAAGTGAGCAATTAAAGAGCATTCCACAGCCAACACTGAGAGCCTAGCCATTGATTAATTAGGGTCAAAGTGCCAAGCCTAACTTCACAGTCCTCTGGGAAATAGACCACTTAGCCCCTTTGAAAGAAGAAAAAAAAATTTAAAAAAATTAAAAAGAAATTCATCAGTCTTGCTTAACAGTAGAGCATCAGTTAAACAGTTGCTAAAGAAGTGAAACAATTACTTGGGACTGACCTACATCCAGTTGTATCACTTTATTATATTCAGGAGAAACTTAATTAAGCTTCTGTTACTTAATAAAAGCAAATAAAATCCTCCATTTCATGACAAGGAGCTGCACTGCTATAGCCACGTGAAGCTTCCCAATTTGGCAGCAGGGTTTCCCAAGGGAGCGTCTCACTATCACATTGCTTCTCATTGCATTTGAGAGATAAGAAGATACAGGATATTTTTACACATTAATGCTCCTTGAAGTGGGCTAGCTTGCTCTACTAGCTACCACCAAAGCAGAGAGGACCACAGCCTCTGATACCTATCCTTTTACCTTACGAGAGTCACTGTACCTGTGCAATATGGTCTACTCCCAACCACATCAGGAGCTAGGCCATGAGTACTTCAGCCCTGCCAGGAGGGAGGCATAAACTATTCACCTCACTGCAAGTAGCACAAAAGCAACCTCTTCCTGGAAAAAAAGCGAAAACAAACAACAAACTATACTTGCTGGCTGAATAGCTGCTTTTCCTCATGGGCCTGGATTCACAGCCCAGTGAATTTGGCGGGTGAACAGACATTTACAGGAACATTAACAGGGTCTGAGCTGGGCAGAGGGAGTGTATAATCAAGGATATTTCCTGATTATAAAAATACACAAAGAGTTTCACTGTTTCATGTCACCAAAGAAACTCCCCAAACCATCCATCCTAAGGCTCCCTTGAGTATGAAGATTTTAAAACATTGTTAATGAAAAGGACCACCCTACACAAGCAACTCACACTCAGCTACGCTCACCCATAACTGTGCCAAACTTCTCTACAGGATTTTCAGTCACATCCTGCACACTGTTCTCTAAAATGCTCCTCTTGGCCTCCTCTTCTCCTGCCCTCACAAAACCAGCTCCCCTGGTCTAACTTACCAAAAGATCCAGTTTTGTGGAGAAAATCTGTCCCCTGCCTTGCACAAGTAATGAAAACAAGCGCTTAAACTGCAATCAGCCAGACAAAAACACTTGCCATCTGCCCAGATTCTCCGGATTTTCATTGAACTGACTGCAGATACTCAGGCAACCCGAGGAACTTTGGTAAGGTCATAGGAAAAGTTCTCCTTGAGGGAAAAAAAAAAACCACCAAAAAGCATCCCTTCCTGAGCAGAGGCCGTGGCCAAGCAGGTCTTCAGTACCTGTCACCACAGCCAGAAAATGACTTCTGAACACACAATGGCTCCTGCTGTGTTTCTCAGCCAAGGGTAACTTGCCAACTGGCTTTTTGTTCTACTGAACTCTGTACTGGATTCTTCAGATCACAAAGCTGTTACTGGACTTATTGCCATGTTCAGTTTCATGTGCGTCTTGTTGACATTTTTATTTACAGAGCTCTCTATTCTCTCAAGGAGACAAAAATGTGGGTGCAGAAGTGACAGTGGCACTCCCCTGAGGCCCCCAAGCAGTGATTCCCTGAGCCTTATAACACAGGGGCCCTTGCATTAGCTCAGTAACTCATAGCGATTAACTGTTGCTAACACCATGACACCTTCCAGGCTTAAAAATCACAAGCTCTGAATTCCTAGACTCTATCAGAATCATTAATGTTGAGCATCCCGGTCTGATGAGGCCTTCTCACTTGAATCTACTTGGTTCCTACTCTCTGCAGTCGTTCAGCACCACAGAATTTGTTCAGGATCTGAAAGAGTTGGGTTTAATTCCAAGAATGGCAAGCTCTTAGTTTCCATCCTCTAGAGAACATCCTCACAGTGGTGAAGTCCAACCTCTTTTCTTTGCTATGGGCTTCACTTTTTCTGAGTAACTGAGGAAGCATTTTGGTAGGGGATGAAAATGACACTTAGCTTTCTAATGTATGCTGTACTGCTAGAACACAGTATCGTGCATGCTCTGCTGTTTGGTGAATATTTGACTAATTAATATATAGACAAAAGCAGCAATGGGAAATACGATACATCCTGTTCCATGTAATGACATTAAAATTGTGGTGACTTAAAATCCTGTAGCATTTTGGTAGTCCGTTTTACAGCCTGGCTATAAGGAGAAGCAGGGATAAATGGGAACTCAGGTGCTGCAGAGTAAGCAGTTAGGGGTGAGGACTTCTTAACTCATCTTTGAGATTAAAGAAACTCTTTGTATACTCACTACCGCTAGCCCCGAAGGCAGTAAAAATAACAGGTGACTGACAGCATTTTATTTTCTTTGCTACTGTAAACTAGACTATCTTGTCACAAGTGGTATTCAACTTCTTCCTTCTTTTTCTCACTGCACCTATGGAAACTCAATTATTTTTCAAATGTTGAGAAGATGAGGCTTTTCCTTACATCACTGGTGCCTTTAACAGCATTCATCTCACTCCGTGATTTTTGAAGGGCTGTGTATAATCAGCCAGTGCCCCTTAGTATACTGAATTACCCAGTGCAGGCATATATGGACAGTGCTGAGAAACAGTTTAGTGAGAGAAGATTGACAGGCAAAACCTAAAATATTGATCAACTAGGAAATTCCTTCTATCCCAACCAGCTTCACCCTGACACTCACTCAACTGCGCAGCCTGGGAAAGAGATGCCTCAGTTTTCCAGCTAACAGTTACCTACCTGCCAGTGCCAGGGGCTCAGGCTTGATCCTCCAGCCTCTGCCTTTACAAATACTCTGACAACTCTCAAGAATCAGTGAGCCTCATCTCACTTACTCCAACACGACTGAGTAAATAAATAATGCTATTTGTGCACTGCACACCATTTGCCAACCCATTTGTCATTTCCGATATTTCATTGCTCATGCAGTAAAACTATGTGGGATTTTATTCAAACTTCCCTTGCAGGTGTGATGAATGTTTTATTTACACAGCAGCATTTCACCTCACAGAACTGTTATGATGCATATACAGGCTGGAAAGGGTGAAGAGAGATGAAAACTACAGGCAGTGTCAATCCTCACTCAGTTTATCAAAGCATCCACAACATCAGGACCTCCTGTATCTAGCATGCACATTATTTCCAGGCAAATGATAACCCACTGGCTTCTTTGGATTGGAATTTTGGTCCAGGACTTAAAAACTTGGAAGCAGGCATTGCTACAAATAGCCACAGTTGAGCGATCCATGAATAAATTCCTTTGTGCAGTATCTTGTAGCAACCAGAAGACCAGACAGGGAGCAGCAAAGGGGCTTCTACTGTGATTTCTGCAGCAAGGCAGATCGACCTTGGGAGGCCAATCTCTGCCGTTCTGCAAAACAGGAAGCAATATTACTTCTATTACTATTTACTGACATGTGAAATCTGCTACCCAAACCTGATGACACCTAAAGGGTCTCCTCTGAAAGTAAAGTAGCATTGCAATGAAGGGCATCAGGATGTGGCCCCAGTTTCCACTCTGCATTGCAGTCACCACAGTAAGGTTTGAGTTTCATCCACTCATGCCATGGAGCACACAAAATGCTTCCCTGGCTTACTGAAGCTTCACAGCCATTTGAGTCAGGCCAGTATGCAGTAAAAAGAGTAAAGGATCAATCCGAAGCTGATCTCTGTTTCTTGGAAGGCAGTTTTACCAAAAGGGCAAAATCTCATCAGTTTCAGTATGATCCGCCATACAACTTGTGGTTGCTCAGACTAATTTTTTTTACTAATCAAGTTCACTGATGACATGAAGCTGGGGGGAGCTGTTGACACTCCTGAGGCCGAAGAGGCCCTACAGAGGGTTCTAGACCAATTGGAGAGCTGGGCAACCACCAGTCACATGAGGTTTAACAAGGGCAAGTGGTGGGTTTTGCACCTGGGACACGGCAACCCTGTATTGGGGACTGGGGAGCAAGAGGCTGGAGAGTAGCCTTGCGGAAAGGGATCTAGCAGTTCTGGTCAATGCAAGTTGACCAAGAGCCAACAGTGTGTCCTGGCAGCCAAGAGGGCGAACCATGTCCTGGGGTATATCAAGCACAGTATAGCTAGCTGGTCAAGGAAGGTGATAAGATTGTCCCACTCTAGTCTGCACTGCTGTGGCCCAACCTCAAGTACTGCATGCAGTTTTGGGCACCACGGTATCAAAAGGATATAAAGCTACTGGAGAGCATCCAGAGGAAGGCCACAAAGTGTGTGAAGGGTCTAGAGGGGAAGTCGTACAAGGAGCGGCTGAAGTCACTTTGTCTATTCAGCCTGGAGAAGGGACTGAGGGGGGATCTCATAGCAGTTTACTGCCTCCTCACAAGGGAAGGAGGAGGAACTGATGTCTTCTTTCTGGTGAGCAATGATAGGACCCAAGGGAATGGCAGGAAGATGTGCCATGGGAGGTCTAAGTTGGATATTAGGAAAAGGTTCTTCACTCAAAAGATGGTAGAGCATAGGCTTCTCAGAGAAGCAGTAATGGCACCAAGCCTGACAATATTCAAGAAGCATTTACACAATACACTCAGATACACATTGTAAATTTTGGGGCTGTCCTATGCAGGGATAGGAACTGGACTTGATGATCCTTGTGCGTCCCTTTCAACTCAGGTCATTCTATAATTCCGTGATATCTGTGAGATTTTTGAGAGTGTGGGGTAAAGCAAAGGCAAGAGAAACAATTGTGGATGGATGTAAGATACCTTAATATCCAACTTCTCCCTTTCCTCCACTTTCTTTTTAAATTTCAAGAGGAGAGTGAGGTGGGATTCATAAAGAACTGTGTAAACAGACATCAGACTCATGTTTATTGCCTAAGCAATAAAAGATTAGAATTGACAAATGGAGAGGTTTTTGGAGACACAGATGCTACAATCATTTTAATATAATTTGGATTTCCAAATCAGTAATTACTCTATCACATATTTATAATTTTGTAGATGCTACTAGAAATGCTGATGTCTTTTTCTGTGCATAGTAATGAGCAACAACAAGGGCGGTTAATATAAAGCCTGTAATGTTTGTATTCATATGTAAATAGGTTATGTAAACGTTTTAGACATTTCTCCCTAAAATGCTGAGTTCTAATCTAAGTGGCTCCATTCCTAAACTAGAAAATAGCACTCTGAATAGAAATTGTTTACTAGTCTGTCAGCAAAGGCGCCAAAGCAGTGAACTGAATTTATAGGAGGATTTAAAACTCTCCATTAGATGTGATATCAGAGTAATTAGGAACCTATAAATGCCCAAACAGATATGCAGGTTGATATTTTAGGAAGTTGCTGCTTGCTTGCACATGGTGGCACACACATTCAGCACACATGCAACTTCTTGCATACAACATGTGTGCCAGTGCAGGTACCTCTTTGGGAGACCGTTTGAGGAATGCAGCAGTGCTCGATTCAATTAAACTAATTTAGTTAAGCTGATAGAAACCCCCGATTAAGAGTGACAGAATCAGTTTAGTTTCTACCTGCTCCTAATTGACTTATGACAAAACTGAGTAATAGACATTAAAACACCAACATATGTCTCCAAGCAGAAGTAAATTACACAAATTTAAATGCACAACTTTAGTTAACTCCAAATGATGCTAGGGATGCAAAATAAAATAAAAAATAAAGTAGGCTAAAACACTCCAGGGCCACTATTTTCACCTCAGGATGTTACTATTCTTCTTCCCTCCCTTCCCAATCAAGCACCCATATCTGCAGCCCTTATGTATCCCACCTGGTGCATGGTGAGCTTGGTGGAGTGGCCCTTGGTCTTTACACAGGCCATTTCTAACTTAGCTGGAGCATGGATACACAGCCACAGTACTGTCCTTTACAGGACTTGATGTTGGAAGTAGATGACCTTTAAGGTCCCTTCCAACCCTAACTATTCTATGATTCTATGTGCCTGCTGAAGATAAGCGCCGTTCTTTCTCCTGTTTGAACCATACAACTAACTTGCATTAACTTCAGTGAGATCCGTTCTCAACTCTGTGATGCAGAGAATCACGTCTTGAGACTTTTTCCTTCATGCCTCTAACAAATCACATCCAGCCGCATCCATTTCTCTTCTTCTTGAACATATATATTTGCAAAGATGATTTAGTGCCAGTAGAGGCTTTGGAAAGACAGATCACAGACCCCTACAGCTCCACTACAGCACATGAGTAACTCCCATTTGTATAGGAGATAATAGATGTCTTCTCTTCATCAGCAAAAATGAAATGGAAACAAGGAAGCAAACATGCTGTTGTTGCTCCAGCAACTTTCAGCATCTTCTACCATCTAGGGACAGTACTTACAAGATCTGCTCAGTCCTCCACTTTTCATGAGGCTGCCAAAAGCTGCCAGAGGCAGCTTCTGGCATCTTGACCTTGCTCTCTCCTGCCTTCCCTGCTCCACCTTCCCACTTCAGTCCATTTTGAAGCACTCCTATACTACTCCTTGCTCCTGGAATGGTATTAACACCTAAAGAACTATGTTATATTTACATTTCATGCAATCGTAGCTTTACTCATACTTCCCTCTTAACCATCACCTTCAAACAAAGCAAAGTAACATGAGTCAAGCCATCAAACAGCAGTAAGAGAAAAGCCCGATATCCATACCCAAGTAGGTGAATTATTGCCGTTTCCCTGGTGAGCTGCAGTGATGTGGGATGACCTGTGACAAACACAGGAGTTTCCACTGGAAATAGCAGGGAGATGCAGATAGCTCTACAGAAAAAGCATAATAAATTTCTCCAGGCCACAAGTGTAGAATCTATTATGACCCTGCCAAGAATAGTTACTCACATGAGTAAAATTAAGAGTAGTACTGACTAGGTGAGTAAGTCCATGTCCACTTTGTTTCCAAGGGAAGAAAATCACCCCAGCAAGGCTCTGTTTGTATACCGGAAGAGCAGTAATGATTTTGGCAGTTATTCCAGTCCCCCAGCACAAGTGAGTCAAATCCACTGTGGATTTGCCCCTGCAATTACCTTTGTGTTAAGAACGACCAGGATGCCCAGTTCCAAGAAATCGTGTCACCGGCTGCTTTACATTTTTATTCCCTTTTAAAGGGGACACTCTTGGATATGATAAATGGTCAGCACTTTATGTGACAATGTGTTAAAACCTAGTGGCATCTGAAAAAAACATGGAAGTGAAACTAATTTTGTCTGTTCACCTAAACCTTGTCACACCAAGTGAAACAGCAGACAAGCACTCATAACAAACTGAAAATTCTTTCCTCGCGTTTGGTGAATCTTCGTCTATAATTTTTTGGAGGAAAAAGTAAATACCAGGACATGGGACACATTTGCTCAGCAGCACTGGTGATCTGACATCATTATGTTACTTTATTACAGCTGTACACTTATCAAATTTGACCAGATTTCTCATTACCTAACCATTTCTAACACGTATGATTACTTTTATTACACTAGACCAGTGTGAGAACCTTACTGGGGTACCAAAGTCTCATCTGATTTTGAAACTCACTTTATGACCTGATGTGTTCACAGTTTATCCTGCAGACTCTGCAACAGCCACAATGCTCAAAATGATGCTTTGAAATCAGGGAAGCATCCAGGACCCTTATGGCATTTGAGAGACAAGACCTTGTATGGAGGAGCCAGCCTCTACCCAAGGTCTGCACGGGGAGCAAAGTCAGCAAATCGCTTTAACCACCTCTATTAAAAGTATCACGAATGTTGATGAATCTGGTTTAGTACTTGGTTTTAACAAAAAATAATGCTTGCTTCATAAAAACCTATTTTTCGCATAGCCATATGCAAACTAAACCAAATCAAACAGACCATGAAGTTAATGAGGCTGACAGAGCGGGCTTCTGCTGGCATGGCTTTCCTCATCCTCTCTGTAAAACTGGCAGCCCTGGCAAAACAAATTATTTGCTAACAGGTCTGTGCTCAAATTATGAGTCCTAGTGCCATGGCACAATTTCTCCCTATGCTGTTAACCAGCGGTGTTGGCAAAACGGTCCATTTCAGCCCAGCCTGTAGATCAGAGTCCAGTGCTGTTTTCAAAGACTTCTCCCTCATGTCAAGATAACCCCATTCAGCCCTTGATTCCTCTGGTGCCAATATAGTCTTAAATATCTGCTCTTAGGACTATCCCTCTGCATTGCTTCACCGCAGAATTACAAGGGCACAAAGCTGGAGTCTCCAAATGCTCTCACAATGCCTACCTTTTCCTGTATTGTCCTCCATTTTAGGCAAATTCTGGTTACAGCAACACAAAAGGAATCAGACATCTTCCTTCAGATGTAGCCTGAACTTCACCGATAACACAGTGACTGAGCACTTGTATTTGTAAAGGCCTCCACATGTGGGGTTTTGGGTTTTTTTTTTCCCTTGCTATTGATGTTAAACAGGGAATTAAAAAGTCTGCAATAATTTCACCAACTAAAAAATTACAATGATCTTCTGCAAAAGCTACTAAGAAACTCCATTCTCTCCCCTCTTTCAGTTACAGCTGCTGCTCTTTCTTGCATAAGAGATAATGCTTCAAAGGATGTTTAGGTCCCATCCTTTGATTCATCCTAAATCCACTTGGCTGTGGGTGGGAGAGAAAGCAGGAATGAAAACCAAAGCAGGAAAAAGTTCATAATTTTCTAAGACGTTTCAGAGGGCTGTGAGGAACATTTGTCTTGTCAACTCGTCTGTTTAATCAAAGAATTTTAATCAAAGTGCAGTTCTAGAAACCATAGGGTAATGTGGACAAATGATAAGAATAATTAAACTCCTCAAATAATCTGTCACCAGTTCCTAAGTCACTGGAGGTTTGAGATATTTTTATCTTGAATATTTAGTTAGCTAAATCCTTAGAAGGCCTCAGTCAAAGATCCCATGGGGCTACCACTGATCCTTGATGTATGCATAGCTATCACCTCAAAATGCTGCGCCGCTCTAGTCTACATGTTTCTTCAGAGATTCTCATGCATCCACTGAGGAACAGCAACTGCGTTGTTTCCTGTCACCATAGTTGAATCCAAACAGTTGTCACAGCCAAATATTTTTGAAGGACTGCTTTTCCTTGGAAAATGATGAACTATGGAATTGAAATGTTGTGTAGGAATGTATTGATTCACATTGTCGCTTAGGAAAAAGCATTCCAGTTTAAAATATACTATGTATTCTCAATTACGTAGGTTTGAAAACCAAAATATTCTGTTTCAATAGAAACATTTCTTTCAACAAAAGTCAGTTTTCTGGACAATTTACAAACATTTGTTCTTGTGTTAATTCAGATTTTTTTTACATTTTCACCAGAAAAGCAGAAGTTCCTACAACACAGAATAATCGGTCTCCAGGTAACTCCATGAGTTGCTTCTTTTTCTTCACAACTTTTAACTTAATATATAGTTGCTCTAGAGCAGCTGAACGTGGTTTCAGCAAGTGTCAAGTAATGTAGCCTTCTTTCACCAGCTTACAAGCTACTGCAAATGGACATGAGATTATTATAAGGGTCCCTCAGAACACATGTATGTATATTTTTAAGAGTTACTGCAGAGCCACTGATCTTCAGAACCTCACTGGTCAGCCAAAGCCCTTTCTTGTTCCCTAATTTTGGACACTTACAGTATTTCACAGCATTGGCTGAGTAGATTTGTGGGCATTAAAATGCAAAAATCAAGTGCACATGAGACACTGCACTGCAGCCTAGGAGGAACTACTCAGCAAGAGACAAACTGAGCCTTTTGCAGTAAGCAGGCTCATGAGAAGGGGAAAAAATTTCAGGTTGGCCCAACTGCATCATAAATGCCTTTTAAGATGAGCAGTATGTATATCACTGTGCATTTAGCTTTTGTAATACCACCCCTGTTTTGAAATGAGAAGTTTTATGGGGTGATTTTCTCCTCCCCAATAAGACCTCACACTCCTCAGCTGCAGAAGTATCAGGGCATCCAGCAGTGACTGGGACAACTGCTGCCGTTCAAAACTTGCTTGTATGGTATATGTATCGCAATACCTTGCTAGTCATTGTGATAGCCACTTGTGAGGTTTACACTACTCCTGTCACTGCCTATTGGCATTGCTGACTTCCATTCACCTGCTTTTTGAGAGATGGCCTGTGATCAGGACACAGCACTTGGATATGCAGGACTGAAGGGAATCAAATATTTGTCTGGGAGCAGTGAAAGAAAATGCAAACAAAAGGAACTCCTTCCTACACTGCAAAGGACCTGAACCCACACATGCTCATCAGGCTGAAGGAGGATGTGAAAGTCTAAGCTTCAAGGCAGTGCTTACAGCATGAGAGGCCCTTCATAAAGGAACCTGCAGGAAAATCTATGAGGGAGGGTAAAGTACAGTCATTGATCAGGAAAGATCATACTACTAAAAAGAAAAAAAAATAAGTGTTGCTCCTCAAAAGGTACTTTCCAACATTGTCACAGAAGGTCTGGAAAAGAGACAAGTGGCTGCAGGAAAGGTAAGAAGATCATTACGGTCATTTCTCCTACACTGTTAAAAGCAAGAATTATACTTGAAGAGTATTAAAGTTGACATCTCCAAGTAACTCAGAAGATCCAGAGGTGCCCCCTTTGGGACTCAGGAGAGCTGCAGCAGTCAAGCAGACAAGGATATCTTTATTATTTTGTCCAAAACTACACTTATAATCAATCAATAGGACAAACATTTAAGCTTATGCTTCCAAACATCAATCAGCGGGGAAACCAAAGCATAATCATATGCAGACCATTACCTTTTTAAAAGCTAGTGCTACAATTGTTTGGTTACAATGATTGTAGTTTTTGCATTTTTGTCTCAAGTTTATCCTTCAGTTACCCTTGCAAATTGGAAATGCGCTGCCAGGACCAATTTATTATCTAATACATTGTAACAGCTACTGCTGTTTGTTATGAGATGCTACAGCAATATTCACTCAAACATTCAAAAGGAGCAATTTCACTTCCCACCTTAGATTGCATGTTTGGGGACACACTGATACTGAAGCTACCCAGCATCAAGTTAAAATTCACACTTTAGGAACATAAGCTTCCACCTGTTTTGCCCCTATGTTTTATCACTAAGTATCAGATAAATCAAAGCAATTATTTTTTTTTCCTTTCATCTCCTTTTAAACATATTCTACTGTATGTTGTTTTTACTTAGATCAGGAGATGGCTATATAATACATTAGACGTTTACTTCTGTTGACTTGGAAACGGATTCAATCAGTACATGAATGAGGCTTAAAGAAACAGAAAGCTTACTAATGCAAATGCAGCTGTGACTGATAAGAAGGACAATGGACAGAAATCCTTGACTTGATTAACTTAGTGACCTAGAAAGAGAGATGTGTCTCACTCCAGCAGCACAGAACAGAGAAACACTCATTAACTGTTCCTTTCTGCTGAAAGGATCTGTGGAGCTCACTTCCGCACCCAAAGGAGCCATTCACCAGAAACTTGGACACACTAGGGAAGCCTTTCTTTCAGTTTCTGGCTGTACAAAGTCAAACAGGGGGACAGACTTCACATAAATAAGTGTCTTTCTCTCTCCCCCTCTCCCTCTCTCACTCCCTGCTTTGGCGTTTCAGAGGATTCAGCTGGTCCTAAACCACATAGAGTAAGAAAGATTATTTCAAAAGGACTTAATTCACTTTGATGTGTTGTTTTGTTTTAATGGAATGTCTTTTCTTAGGATGCACAAGAACTCTTTAACCATTTCTTATCTGTATATATGCTGCATACATCTGCATGGTAGTTGTACAGGAAATAGTGCAAAATTTAGCAAGGCTAATCTCAGTAATTTCTTTAAAAATATTTCAGATATGCCTTACACCTTCAAAGCCCTGTGGACAGCAGCTAATTAAATCTCTCAACACTGTTCTGATACAGATGGGTTAAGAGTAGCTATCTCTGCTTTGCAGGTGGAAGGAGAGAAACAACATAACGTGCTGCAGAATTTACAGTGGCTATGGGCATTTCCTTCTCCAATTCAAAGTGCACAAAGTGCACACCCCAAAACCTCACAGAGTAACCCAGCTGCATGAGCAGAAGGGGTCACAGACTCTCCTGGTTGAGTCTGGGTACTGTGAGAGAGGATATAAACCCAGAGCCAGCCTTCTGACCCCAAGGACTTGTGCCACAGAGCAACAATGCTGAACGGCACTGACTCCTTTACAGAAAATTAAATGAAGCACAGAGGCCTCATAAAGAATCAATTAAGATATTGCAAGAGAATGCAAAATAAAGGCAGGGGATATACACACAGAGAATATCAAATGGAGAAGAGAAAGCCAGGAGCATTTTCTTCCAGGGCCGGCTCACGTCCCCATCCCAGCTATCATAGTGCTGATCAGCACTCAGGAGGATAGGATAGGAATCCAGAAATGGAAAAGAAGCCAGATCTTCCTTATCTTGCCACTGTGGTACCATTCCTCCAAACAACAGAGGTTTGGTAAATTAATTAACATTCTGAAAAGAAAACCTGACTGTAAGAGCAGATTTCTAATTAGCTACAGATAGTGCCAGCAGGCTGTTTAAGAGTCAAGGCTGATTCCACTGGTCACATGCAGGGTGTAGGCCCTGACTGAGTGAAAAACAAACAAACCTGGAGACTGCTTACCGCGGTGATTCATGGATAACAGAGCAAAAAGAGCACACTAATATTGGCTTATGACGGGTTGGGCTTGCAGCATATCTCTAAGGATCCTAATGGTGCTTTCGAAGAATTAAGACAATTAAGACTGAATACCTATTTGAGCCTAACTCTTTTTTCCTTTTATTATCTCAAAATAGGAATGTACAAAAATAGCATACCAAGTCATAAGAGCTAACTTGAGCCTCAGCCCTGTTTGGATAATATTGGCAAGCATAACTCATGCTTGGCTAAGGATTGCAGAAGGGGTGGGATAAAGGCATGGGAAGGCACTGGCAATGACAGGACACTTCAACGGATGGAGCTTTTCCACAATCCCAGGCAGGCAGAGTAAGAGTTAAGATATTTTTGATGCTCAAAAGGGCAATAGAGATCTTCAGGAGTGTCACCACTGTTCCCAATATTGGATAGCTGGCTGAGATTTCCAAAGTCATGTTATACTCCCAGCTCCCACCAGCACCACCAATCACTTCCCTCCCAATACTTTTTCAAGTAATAGAAGTCGTCTGTCCTGGGGGGGGGTCCAAATTTTCCCCTGAAGCTTACATATATTTTTTTCCAACCATATTTGAATCAGAATAACATTCATAAGTAGTGAGGACATAGGAGAGATTTAATGAAGAACTAGAGCAGGAAATAAAAGTCAGGCAATAAAAAGTGAAAGGCAAGCTTAAGACCACCTAAGCACAGCTCAATGCAGTTAGCAGGGAATGAACATGTCAGCTGCCAGGCAGTGTGACGCATGAAGGGCAGAACAAGGTGTGTGAGGGAGTAGGCCAGCTCTGCAGAGCACAAAGTGCACAAAAAGAAGCTGCAAATGAATGGCCCAAAAAGTGGGACCCCTGGAAGAGGGGGTAAGCAGGAGGTGCCAGCATCTCATGCCAGCCACTGAGGCTGGCACAAAGTGATTGATAGGGAACATGTGAGATGTATAGAGGAAAGGAACTGTGAGGAGAAGGAAGAATCAGCTAATTTACCCACAAACAACTAACAGAGCCAAAATCATGCTAGGATCAGGAGCCAGACAAAAATCAGGAGCTTTGATTTGACAGAAAGATGCTCAGCAAAGCAAGAAAAACAACCCAGTTTCTTCACAAAAGAACTGTGGAAATGGAGGCTTCTAGGAGGAACATAAAGAGTACTTAAAAAAACACAACAAAACCCAAACATAAAACCTACAAGCAAAAAAACCACCCATGAGGTGTAAGAAGAAATGAGGCAATGAAAGAAACTTGATCCAGAAAGAGCAGAGGGTAGAGCATCTGACATGAAGCTGAAAGGATGAGCTGGTCAGTCACAGAAGAAAGAGGGAGGAGAGATTTATGAGTTTGGAACAAATTACTTAATTACAGATGGAACAAATAAAGCTTTCACCTAAAACCTACTTCTTAATGCAACTCCCAGATAGTTTGATGTGTGCCTGACAATAAGGAGCTAGTTCAAAACAAAAGGGAAGCACAAATCTTTGAGTGCTTAAAGAAAACCAGTACGTGGGTCTTATCCTGCTGATAAGATTCATGTCACTGCATCCAGTCACATCTGAGCCATGGGTGCTTAGCAGGCAGGAGAGGCAGATCAGGCCCTAGGAGGAGCAAGGCTCTAATTCTGGGGAAGCAGCTGACAAGGACACCTGGAGAAAAACAGCTAAACACACTGCCATTTACAAAAAGTGGCATCTGCATAGTCCAAATTACAGGTACAGCCTAGCCCTGATTAGAAAAAAAACAGTCTACAAGAATAGCCTGAAACTGAGGCTGGGTAAGCAGTAGTGCCCCAAAAGAAACTTCAAATGATGTTTAGTTCAAAGGAAATGACTGAAAAATTGTGGTAACCTCTCTAATCCCATCACTGACACCTTATTTTTCAGCCACCTTATCTAACCAATTTTTTTCAGCAGGAAGAGCAGTCCATATTGGCTAATAACAAATCCTTTCCAGATGGATTGCCATTTCTATTTAATCATAGAATCACCAGATTGGAAAGGACCCACTGGATCATTGAGTCCAACCATTCTTAACACTCCCTTAAACCATGTCCCCAAGCACTTCATCAACCCGTTCCTTAAACACCTCCAGGGAAGGCGACTCGACTAACTCCCTGGGCAGCCTGTTCCAGTGCCCAATGACCCTTTCCGTGAAAAGTTGTTTCCTGATGTCAAGCCTGAACCTCCCCTGGTGGAGCTTCAGGCCATTCCCCTTTGTTCTGTCCCCTGTCACTTGGGAGAAGAGGCCAGCTCCCTCCTCTCCACAATCTCCTTTCAGGTAGTTGTAGAGAGCAATAAGATCTCCCCTCAGCCCCCTCTTCTCCAGGCTAAACAACCCCAGCTCTCTCAGCCGCTCCTCGTAAGACTTGTTCTCCAGCCCCCTCACCAGCTTTGTTGCTCTTCTCTGGACATGCTCCAGATCCTCAACATTCTTCTTGTAGTGAGGGGCTCAGAATTGAACACAGTACTCAAGGTCTCGCCAGTGCTGAGTACAGAGGGAGAATAACCTCCCTGGACCTGCTGGTCACACCGTTTCTGATACAAGCCAAGATGCCATTGGCCTCCTTGGCCACCTGGGCACATTGCTGGCTCGTGTTCAGTCGGCTGTCAACCAACACGCCCAGGTCCTTCTCTAATGTAACAACCCTTCAAATTACTTCAATACCTTTTGAGACCACTTTCAAAAAATCAGTTTCCTTTCATATTCCCACACAGATGAAACAATGAAATTCCAGCCTTTAGTCATATCTGTGAAAACCTCACTTCCCAAAACACATCCAGATGAGCAGGATCTGCTAACATAGGTCTCATTCAAAGAGGCTTAGATTTGAAAATGTGCTGCATGTTCAGATTCATCCTCCAGCCTTTTACCATTACAAATCACCCTTATAACGTTGCTCAATATTGTCGCAAGTGTGCGTCTGCATTGCTAAGTTACTGACTGTGGCTGGTTTTTTTCACATACATTAGGAAGCTGTATTAATAGCATGATTGAAACTTGGAGGAAGCAAGTGAGAAGTGCCATCCTTCTTGGAATAATTAAAAAAAAAAGACCGTGGACAATCAAGAGCAGAAAATCCTATTTTAGTGCTGTGCGTGTGCAGATCATTAATTAACCTCTTTGTACGTCACAGGATTCTACCCTTCTACCAAGCCATTAACCAGGCTCCAGAAACAATGCTAGCAGCTCTCTTCTCGCTTTTCTCCCTGTCTCCTTTTCCTTGCCCGTTACAGGGGAGACATAATGAAGACCTTTGTGCCTAAAGAGGGAGTGAAAGCTCCTCCTAAGCCCATCATGGACAAGGAAAGGTGGAAAGAGCAATATAGACAGCAGTTTCTCTCCACCACTTTTAAATAACATGTCCTTTTATCATCACTAATGCTTCCCTGCATCAACCTGAAAGAACAAGCTCCTTCCCATTAAATGATAGTTAAGGGATTAAAACATAACTCCCTCGCTGTAAGCAACTGTCACACACAATACTAAGTCCATAACCTGAAGTAAACACAGCAAAGCCTTTTCTTTAAAAATAAAGGATTGGCAGGAGGGAAAGACGCTGAGACTTCCTGTCGAAAAAAAGAACCTCAAAGCCACTCAGTTTTTGAAAACAAAGTAATAACAACTTATTCATTTACAGGAGGGACACACTGTCAAACTTCAGCCCAAATTCTAAAGAGCTATGAAGAGACTCGAGTCCCAATGCATGGCATGGCCTGGAGAGATGACTCCACAGGAGAGCAGGGGCTCAGGCAGGCTGCCTGTCCTGGCCTCTCAGCCACCCTCAAAACGGGACAGTTCAGCAAAATTACAGCAAGGGGGTCTCAGAGGCTGATGCAAATAGCTAGGCACAAAGACTGTCTTAACCTTTTATTTTGCCTGAGCTGGCAATTTACCGGCATACATTTTGCAGCTGGATCTCTATGGCACAGGGAGCCACAAAACTTAAATGAATGGACAGAACTACAAGCCCACGTTAAGTTGCACTTCATTATACATAGGTGCAGGTTTCCTTTCAAAAAGAGAAAAAACTGCTGTTCAGACAAGTCCAGAAAAGAAAACACCTCTTTCCACTTGGCATAACCATTTCAAAACAATTGCAGATCCGATAATTTACCTATGTTTGTTTGTTATGTTCATAACATAAAACCAAGTAACAGCAGCACTGCAAACTGCAAGGAACTACTATGTTAAATGAGTTCTGACTCCTCTCTTAGGTGGTCACTCCACTCTACAGTGAGGCAATGAAAATGATATTTATTTTAAGGACTAATAAAGAATAGCTTTGATAAAATAAATTAGGTTTACTTTCCCTGACTATTTTTCCTGTTTCCTCGAATGACTTACCTATGCTTATTGAAATACCATTCCTGATTATCTACAGGTGTACAGTTAAGGATTTTATGAGGAACAAGGTTCCAAACACTGTGTTCAAATGTCTATCAAATCCATATAAAATCACATTTCTAGTAATAGAGTTTAATTCTGTACATATTGATACAGAGCAATAGCAACAAGGATGTACTAATCTTGTTCTGTGTTCCTATTTTCAAGCACAACTTTACTTATCCTATAAGCACATGTATATAAAAGCATACATCTTTTTCAAAATACACTTATAAAAATATATACACAAATATACACACATATAGTATACATACATTCTCATCTAATGTACAGATACAACATATTCAAGAAGATGCCATCTGACAAATAAAAGAAGAGGAGATTTTGAGTGTGACTGAAAACAGGGTAACAGTACATTTTAAAACCTGCTCTTTGCACAGGTTTCCTAGAAATTTTGTGTGCATGACTGAGGATAGCATATACATCTACAATGTTGAATGCAGGAGTGTCTCAACATCTGGCAACCCAGATGAATCTACTGTACATCCATAAATCTTGGCTGTGTGCGCGCGCGCGCGCACACACACACACACACACTCTCTCCTACAGAGCATCCAGCTTTTTTGAGCAGGAAAGAATCAAGCAGATAGTCAGGGCCGTGAAGCTGGAAGCTTCCTGCACTTTATCACTGAAGCACTTCTTCAAAGATGCCTTTGACAGAAATATAGCATTTCTGGGATTCAAGGTAAATAAATCCTTGGTGCTACATATACTGACATTTGTATTCATTTTCATTCAATGAAAAAAAGAACCAAAAAAACTCTTTAATTAAAAAGTGAAAATAAAACCAAATACATTATCGATTTTAAATCTACATATGAATAAATAAATAAATAAACATATTAACAAACAATAACTAAATTAAAAGAAAGGACAAATTTACTAAGTTAAATTAGAATCAAACACGATATTAGGGCATTTATCATGCAAAGCACCTGAAGAGACTGCACCACAACCAGAACCTACCTGACATTTCTTAACTATGGAAAAAGTCAGCTAAGAAAACATCTACATGTCTCCCATACTGGATATTCTGTGCAAAGCAGTTCTCCTTTTTCTCTCCTTTTTTGGCTGCAAAAACAAAGACTTGGGAACCATTTACTCAAGGACTGGCAGAGTCTGTAAAAAATTTAACAGCGTAATTAATGGGAAATCTACTGTGTTTAGACAGCACTGACTGAACTCAGCCTCCACAACATAGTGTGCCAAAACTCTTACGCCATTATAAAACATACCCAACAAAAGTAGTCCAAGTTCTAGCAGGCTGTAATGGCAGCTTGCTTGGATATGACCAAAAGCATCTCATCCAAAAGATACAGAACATGGATTTACTCCGCAAACTACTAAAAATGGAGGTGTGACCAGTAATATATAAATGACATGGCAAAGAAGCCTGTTAAAACAATGGAGCCATATGGAACAGTGCCAGCCCTATCACCAAAGGATGTGGAGAGTGCAGTGTTCTTCAGGTGGTAAAATATAACCAAGGAGCTAGAATTAACAACGGCATATCTATCTATAAAGCTTTCCAACTACAACAGATGTCAGATCATTAGTATTCTTGACTTACACGTCTTTGATAGTTAGGAGAAGCCTGGAAGCTGCAAACAGAGCAACAAGCAGTAAAAAAAAGATCACGCTTAAACTGCAAGGTGAATTTAAATATGTAGTTCTCCCTCAATGGGAGTAGAGTCAAGTATAACAAAACACAGCAGAAATATTTAACAAAGTTAAAAGTCCCCATAAAGGCATCTGCACACTGGTCTTTCACACAGTATTGACCACTTAGGTTATTCAAAGTCAGATCACTAACTGTATTGACAAATCTACTCCAATATTCCTCACTGTTCAGAAGCTCTAACACAATGCAGTAGTTTCCTAACAATTTTGAATTAATAACATCACCAATTAGCAGGAAGGTTTCCAAATAAAGACTATATTCACTAACACAAGAGGCCACTGGCATGGGCAATGGATCAAATGTGGTACCAGCAAAACCTTGTGATGTAACTGTCTAAAATTTTTAGACTAAATTTCCTGCAAGTCACATTTTCTGTGACATATGCAGGTTTAACATGAATACTCGCCTTTTGCATGCTAAGCTATGTTATATATTTTCCAGGTTTTGCTTTATGGGTTTTTTTTCAAGATGTCTCTATCCAGATGAAAGGTTTACAACCCCAAGCTCCCCAGAAGGCAGCTGAGAGTATCCATTGGGACACAAGTTTCAAAGATCAAAGATATGTTTCTCTTCGAAAACCAAAAATAATAATGGCTGACTGGATTCTACCTCTTTCTTTGGCTGGCATACTTAGAAAAATGCAGTTGCAACCAAATTCCTCCTCCTGTCAACTCATATTCTAGAACCAAAGCTGTATAACGCCAATGCAAATTCGTAGTAGCAATGATATCATATACTGTAATGGTGTGAAGGATATAAAACAAGGCAAAACCTTTTAATACATTTCTTAACCAACTGCATAACCTCAAAATAATTAAAAAAAGAGGAAGAGGAAGAGGAAGAGGAAGAGGAAGAGGAAGAGGAAGAGGAAGAGGAAGAGGAAAAAAGAAGTTGTGTGCTTAAAAGTCAAGAGAGTTTTATAAATACACATGGAAACTGTAAATATGTTTGAAGCATTGGTGTCAAATATTTAGTAAGCATATGCTCTTATGATTAGTGCTATGACATGATAAAGAAACTCAGATTAATTATCAATGAATTTTTTCCAATGTCTCCTACACATTAAAGGAGGATTTTATAAGAAAATAAACTCTGCATTAAAATCCAAGCCTCATAGGTTTTGTATTTAAAAAGGGCTTTACATAAATCCATTTCCCGCTACTCCATTCTGCATAATTTTTGTGAGTAGCAAACCATGAAAGTCAACCAAAAATACAGAATTCATAAGTGGGAAAAAATGTACACACTAACTCCAAATTAAAAGTAAGGCAGTGATGCTTTCTTTATTGTACTACTTTTTTCTGGCATATGTCTTCACTGTAATAGTAGTTGTACATTTCTTCACCATGTTATATATTATACCTAAAAAATACAGGGAAGAAGGGGAAAGTGTTGGGGATTATGGATGGTACCGATAGTCAATCATTAATTCAGTATTCTGACATAAGTTTTTTAATTAAATGGTCAAAAAGGAAACAAGATGCAACTGAGTCAGGTTTTCCTTATGAAAAAACTGTGCCAGTTGCTGAGTATTATTGCCAGACACAAATGCTTAAACACCACACATTAATTCCCTCAAACACGACACTGATTTAAGAAAGATAAATAACTAAAAAGAAAGGACATTTTCCAGATATTTTTGTGCACAAATCTCTCCCTCTTAATTAAAAGTATTTTTTTTTAATAGCCGGTGTAAAAATACTGTTTTAAAAATCAAAATAGTTGGTTATTATGTGCCTTCACAGATAGAGATTAAGGAGCAAAAAAGGCCAGTTTGCTAAAGGTGAAAACAAAATCACTAACACTAGAAACATCAGAAAGCTGCTTCACAGTTTCCTCTCTGCAAAACTAGGATATCATTAAATATGGTAAAGATTGGTTGCTCTTATAGAAGCAAATGATGGTGCTGATCCTGCAAACAACTTGCAAGTGCTTCCAATAGTAAGGTGGATGAACTGAAATTTTCCTTTTTATGGCTTGCAAGATCATCTGTATTCTGCACAGAAGACAATCCATTGCAGGCAGGCAAACAAATTAGATATTCTTGGAGTTTGCAAGCTGAGCCTGTTATTTATCATTAACAACTGCAGTAATTATGCTGCAAATGGCCACCTGTTTAAATTACTCAAGTATTTGTGTTCCAGTCAGACTACTGGGATATGTAAGCATGTGGGATTTTAAGGAAGGGAGTCCATAGTTCAGTAATTGAGTTGGATCTTATTAAAAACAGAAGAATCCTTGAAAAAACCCTCTAACCAAATGTGTGCAGATTGCAGAACAATCATGCATATAAACTTGCGTAAAATGGCCATAGCCTACGTACTCTTTTGTGGGGTAACAACTTGTTTACGTGTTTTAACTCCTGTTCTTCCTTCTGCCTCCCATTCCCGGCTGCTCTCCTGCATGCCCCGAGCATCTGCCTTAATTCAGAGCTGCTCCTTGCTCTAGCTTCCTGGCCTATATTTAAACCATACCATTTTGTTCCACATTTCCTTGTTGCAATGCACTCGGGATTTACCCGTCACACTACTGTTCCCAAAAAGACACTGTCAGATTTTGTGCAAAAGAAATCTGCATACAAGTTATTTAGACAATGTGTCATCCCTGCCCAGAGCACTGACTTCTGGAAAGGGATTTGAATGAACAACCCTTGCAGAAGCCTTCTAGGAAGTGATTCAAGATTTTTAAATGCCCAATTGTTAAATAGCTTCTCAGGAACTTCAACAAAAGCCTCTGGATACAGAAATCACCTTACTAGGTTATATCACAGGCCATGTTAACCATCTCAGCAATGCACACATTCCTCTAAAATGTGAAGCGGAGGATTCCCAGGTCACTAACAGGTGACGATGGAAACACTTTTTAGGTTTCTGTTTGGGTGGTGATGGAATTTTTTGGATCAGTGTAGCTTGTTGAGTACACTTATCACAAAATTATTATCACAAAATACTGAAGAGATTTCAAAGCCATACTGTGCTATTCCATGTGCCAATGTCGACAGTCCACAATATTTTGGTTGTTAAATGAATTATGTTACATTTACTCATCTCAAGGAAGGAAACTAGAAAACCAAACTAACCTACAAAAAGAGTGCACAGAGAATTTTTAGCACAAGCAGCAGCCTGATAGGCTACTAATTGGAAATGCAGCCTTAAATAAACAGTTAAGAATTCCAAATAAGATGTAAAGAGCTTTTTGTCGTATCAACAACTTTAATTTTCTTAAGATAGTATTGTATTCCCAAAGAAGTTCTTGAATGTAGAACAGAAATGTTAAGCCTTTGCTCTTGCTATTACTAGCCAGTTTTCTTAGACAAAAGCTTTAGGCCAAACTAGTTTATACTGCTGAAAAATACTCATAATACTTATTCAAAGCGTTAGTGATTTTATAGCATGTATTTGTTGCCAGCTCTCTTGTCAATCTGCTTTCCAACTAATTTAACACACCTTGACTCTGAAGTGCTTTTTTATTTTGTCCCCTGCTGATGATTCCCATCTTCCAGCTCCCGCTACATTCAAGCAAATTACCAGATATGTTACAAAAAATTTGCAGCCCTCATCCAAACATGGTCGAATGCAACCAAACAAAGCTCTGAACACATGACAGAGCGGAGGGTACTGACAAGCCAGGGCTGGAAAGACAAATCAATGAACTATGAACATGTGTCTCCTATACCAAGCAGGCATATACACGTGTGAGCAGGAAAGAAAAAAAAAAAAAAATCCTATGAATGTGGGGTGGGGGAAAGACAGAGTACAAGGAGTTTATTTTAGCTTGGTTTACTAAAGCTCTATAGAGAATTTATAATGATTTGGCAGGTCGACATGGTATTTAACCTGTTCTTGCCCACACGCATCAAGAAGGACTTGCAGAACACTCAAAAGGAAATAATGAGCAAACATCTACTAAAGACCAGGTCAAGCATTTCTAGCTCACCTCCCTAACCCTTTCAGCAGAAGCTAATCCTCCTTTTGGCACTGAAACAAAGAAATACAAACAGAAATCCCTTCTGCGCTGGCTGCCTGCCTAAATCATAGTGCCTGTAAACTTTCATTGAAAACCTGGTTGGAGTGAAAACTAATTCAGTGAAGACAATTGCTACAATGACTGTGTTTTTCATAATAAAATATACCTGACAGTTCAGTTTTATCACCCACATCAGAGGAACAGACATATGTATATACAACACATGGCAAGCATGTACAGAAAATAGGGAACAGTTGGGGTCTGACTTGAAGTCTGAAAGAATACTTCAAAGTAAAAGACAGTGATATAGCAGCGATATTGCACATGGACGATGAAAGCAGGGAGAATTTTTTTCAATTCCGTTTTAAGTGTTCTGCGATGCACACTAAAACTAACACTCTCCCTCATGAGCCAAGTAATTAGTTCTCATATCTTGAAAACAGTAAGTGAAAGATAAATCAGCTGCGTGGAGGGATTAAATCAAGCCAGCACCATGGGCTGGATCAGAGCCTGTATCCGGGGATATTCTGAAGAGAGGTCCACAGCAATTTCCTCAACAATTAGCAAGAAATATCAAAAAAACATAACAAGAAAAATAAACCTTAATAAAGGAAGTATACACGACCCGTTATGATCATCAGAAAACAAAACAGGGTAAAAGCACTAACTGTAAAATCTTCAACATCAGTTTATTTTAATTTAAACCATTAGAAATGAAAATATAGAAATGAAAAGGTTGCTAGTTTAAGACTGCTGTCATATTAAGTGCATCTGGAAGACTATTCAGGATCTTTTATGCCCCTCCCAACACACACTTGAATGCAATTAGTGCCTGAAAGCAATTTAAGTAGTACATTTGCATAAGCCAAAACTGTTTAACAAGAAGGAAAGTAAATGCTCCAAAACCACCACAGCAAACTCAACCGGACTGCACCAATAAATTTCAGCTGGAAAACCACCAAATGCAATGTTTGAACATTTCCCAATGGTTTTCATGTCATGCAGCTTCGAGCTATGAAACTGTATTACCTATCATATGGAATAGCTAGGAGGTGATCAGTCAGAGAAATTCCTGATTAGGGGCTGAACTACCTAGAACATTAAAGAGGCAGGGAGGTGGGGGGGGTTGTGTCAGGGCAGGCGGGTGAGCGGGGAAGAAGTAGGACAAAAACAGAGTGAATCATACAAGGTGATTAATATATACCCTGGTGAGCACCAGGTTATATGTAATGACTGTCATGGTTCCTGCACCAAACTCTTTAAAATGTTCAGCTCCAGTTTAGAGCTGTTAAGTGAACAAGTCCATCTTTAAAGGGTTTGGCAGGCAGCAAAATAAACAGTCTCACTGCTATTCCACAACAAACCTACCTTCCAAACTGACAAGTCTACCCCCCTTCAGTTGTCAAAAAGCTCCAAAACCCATGCTACCATTCTTTGTATAGAGAGGGGGGTGCACAAATCCCTTGTAAACACTGGAGTGTCACACATATCATTGCTAGAAGCACACAGCAAAATAAGTTGTTTTCAGTTGGACTATTCACCTGTTCAGTCTCATTTAAAAAACATCCAACAAGCATGTCTTCCAGACACGCCTTGAGCACACACTTAAAATTGTGTGGGTCCGTTCCACAGCTAACTGTATCCTTTATTACACCTGTGTTTTCCTACATCTCTTCATCCCATAAACAGGTCTATATAAACAGGGGGCTAGTATTAGTTGCATTAAGCAATACCAAAGAGAAATAATCCTAGAAGCATGAACAAAATACAGTTAGCACTAATGGTGTGTGAGCAGCCTGCTCAGAGTCAGCTAGCTCAGGCTACAAAATTCTGTCCTCTGTAAAGCAGGAGGTTATTTGAACTCAGGTTGATGACATCTGGTCAGTTTTAATTGCCTTTTTTCTTTCATCTATCAACTCCCTTGATATTCCTTATTCTTTTAAATCCACATGCAATCCTTCTACAGCTTCTAAGTCACACATTTCAAAGCCTTCTCCCCAAGCAGTTTACCAGAGCTGACTCTGTGCATTTCAGCATTGAACACTGATGCAATGAGAAAGGTTACTTTACCCACAGCTCCTTGAGCATGTGAGGGAGCTTTCTCTTACCAGGAAGAGTCTGTTGTAACCTTGCCTGCAATCCTCTGTTAATGTGACTTTGGAGACGGTGCTAAGCTACAGCCCCTGCTTCTTTGGGTTTTATTCAGAGAATTAGGAACTCTGCATCTTGATAAAATGACACAGAATATCTTCCTCAAGAATTAAAGTGATTTTCTAGCCTTTGATTGCTGAAAACACGCTTGAAAAATTGAACGCGAAGGCATAAAAAAAAAAGGGGGGAGGGGGTACTGAGAACAAGAGATGTTAGCAATGAAGCTCTTATGTGAGGAAGATTCAGGTCATCAATTTTCCTTCAGTATGAATCAAATACTGTTAACAACATGGAAGCAGCTCCATGATAAGACTTACAGACGCGACACGCTTGAGAAATTTAATGCTTTGCCCCTCATCGCAGAATTTACAGCATTTAATCGACCAAATAGAAAGGCAGAGGCTTTTATCAACTGGAAAGTGGGAGGCATGACAGGAGAACAGGCTGGGATAACGAATGCACAGTGAAGTCATAGGAATGCTTGCGAAGCCACTCTAGTGTCTCAGCGACACTGAGGCTCTCTGAGATAATTAAATTATATCTCCCCCACGGGCACAATCTAATTTGGGATGTGATAGAAGTAAGGGATGACCTCCATTTTCTTCTATGCCCCAGAGACACGGAGTATCACCGAGTTAGATGCCTGACGATCCATATCAAGGTTTGCATCTGTATCAGTGAGCTCTTCTGCTTTCACCCAGATTTCCCTCTCTTCTTCCTCAGATCCTTTCTCCAGGCTCCTTTGCAAAACACTTTCTTAGAAATCCCTCTGAACCATCACACAGACTTCTATTCCTGCTGTAATCCCTGTTAATACTAACCAATTTTGTCTACCTCCAGGTTGTGCCTGCTGCATGCATTGCTCTCTTGTTCTTCTTTATATTGTTTGCTAGCACACAGTACATAGCAGGTAACCCCAGCATAACCCCACCTGCAGAATGCCCTGCAAAAAAATCCCAGATCAACAAAATGAAACCATCTAGCACTGTACAAGATGATACAGTTGTTCACCAAGCTTTCGTGCACATCTATTCTCCCTCAAAGGTGCTTCAAATATCTTGGAGGCAAAAGCACATGTCAAGCAGAAGAGCTGTCTGATACACATGCAAACCTTTATGGGGACAAAGATCCTCATTAAGCGATGTAAAGGACGTAATATTTAATTCAAATTAAGACTGCTAGTAAAGACACTGCCATTTTTCCCCATTAACTTTTTAATGGTGGTGGAAAGGATACCATGTGAACTGTACAGTTCATCCAATATGTGCTTTTTCGCATCTATCAATGTAATCATGTATTTTAATACACAAGAATGTTACAAGGAGAGAGTTTTCTAGTATTCCTCAGAAATATAATTTTACTTACTGTTCACAATTAATCTGTCCTGAATAATTTAATGCAAAAATTAATACATAGCACCCATTTTCCACATCAAGCAACTAAGTAGAAAATTGAACAGAAACAGAAGGTTATTGGCACTAATAGCAGCAAATGGCTACCCAGAGAACTTCTCCCAGCTTCCAACACTAAACATTGACTCAGCACACAAAATGCATCTTCAGTAATTTGAATGAGACCTGCTAGTACATTTTTTTATTATGTTAGTTGAATCACATCATCTTTTGGCTTCTGGAGAGCCAAGAGACAAATATATTTGTCTAGTACCTACGGTGTCAGTCTCCCCAGTACATTCTTCCCAGAATTTCTGCATAGACAAGCATTTCATTCTTTCTATTGATCCAAAGCACACATTAAAATGGCTTGCAGAGGAGAAATTGCTCTGTCCTTACTTTATTCAATACTTGCCTTTCCATAAGTTCAAAAATCCGGTACTTTTATATTACAGAGAAAAGTGACAAATTACAACTTCACATAAAATGTGGCAGAGTCCTGTCACACCCAGCTTTCCTGTCCAGTTTGGTGTCCGTTATCCTTCTTCTGTGATGTTGTCAGAACTATCTTGCTCCCTTGGTGCAGCCACAGGGCCTAACTAAGGATCTGGGAGAGGTTCTCCTTGCACTGTGACACTTGTGAGTGGCTGCTGTCACTGCCATTGATGTCTCACCTCATATTCACCTAGTACAAAGTCATCATCTCCAGCATGGGAAGGATCCATGCTTCTCCTGGATGCATGCACTTCCTTGTGGAGAAAGGGCACTGGTGGACAAAATCTCAGCCATCAGTATCCACATTTCATGACTAGAAACACAATTCTCCCTTGAGCCCTGTAGGAATTGCCCACGCAATTGTGATCTGAAGGAGGCATTTTTCTCTTGACAAGCTGAAAGAGTAGTTTTCAATGAAGAACTACCTAATCAGGCAAACAATAATTAAAGAATAATTTTCACACTGTGTTCACATGTCAATGGATGCTTTATATCTAAGTATAGATCCTGACACACAAACAGGTAATCAACTCTTCCATCACAGGAAAGGCTTTTTGAATGGCATTGCATCTTGATTCAGAAAATAGAATCTACTGCACACCTCAACTGAGGGAACGTCTGTCTTCTTCAGGTTGTTTCTGAGAAAGCAGACAAGAGACAAAATTGTACATACACAAGAAGTGCCAGTGTATTTGATTATACGACTTGGCTCCTACTGCCCTGCTGATATTCTCATTTGCCTGTCACCCATACAGGTAACAGAGCCCCCCAACAACAAAATAACATTATTGCAACTTAATTCTTGATCTGGGTAGGTATATGCTTTCCATTTTAGGACAACAGAGAATGGGAATTATCCTAGCAATCCACACATTGCATGTTTCTTAGTGGAATCAGGACAAGGAATGAAAGTGTGTGTGAAACTGCCTTCTTTCCCCCGTTGAACTTGCCAGCAGTGTGTCTGCAGTGTAGAAGAGATCAGAGCTTTCAACCATGCCACTGTCCCTCAGCATTTCTGCCTGTATGACTATCAAAGTGCAAATTAGCTCCATTTTACCATGTAAGAAAAACTTTGGAGGTAACTGTGAGACTACATAAAAAAAATAGGAAAGTAAGCCCCACAAAATACCTATAAGCAAACCACAAATTTTATGATTTTCAGGACCAAAGTGACAAATTCCTGACCATATTACTGTGGGTGTCATAAAGGCAATTAAGCAATCCAGAGATACAGACTATCAGGCAATCCTGCTGTCAGCAGCAATCAAAGGCACCAAATACATCTGTTACATAAAGGATCAGCAAAAGCAGAAGGATCAGTGACATCAATTCATTCCAAAAAACTTACAGAAAAATAAATGCCAAAGACAAGCAGCGAAATAGAGATGTCTCTACACCGAACCAATACAGAAGCCTTAAAAAACCCAGGTGTTTACAGTGTTCACGCTGAGAAAAGCAAAAACAGTGCACTGGTTAGGAGAACAGAAACCTCTGCCACTTGCCCCCAGGAGCTCTAACACAATATTCAGATGCCAAAAAAATAGAAAAGAGAACAACATGCATAATATTATATCTGGGGAAACCTACTAAGTCAGTGACAGCAAGAATCAGAGGCAAGAGGTGGCAAGAACTCACCGTGAAGGCAAATTTTACCACAATTGCCTGCTTCAGGACTACTTGTGTGCTAAGTACCGCTCTAACTTCATCTCCATAGAATCAGTACAAGCTGCTGAATAGTCTGAATTTTGAAAATTTCTTCATAAAGATTAAAATGTATAGTGATAGCATGTATTTGTATATCGTGTAAGTGGATAAGCCATAGGCAAATAGTAGATGAGTTCTGACGTGACTTGGTCTAACTAACTCAGAAGAAATCATCCCGCCCTTCACTTGGTCCACTGTGTTGCCAGACATATTGACAAAGCACTGTACGATCTTAACTAGAGGATCAATCCTACTTCAGCCAACCAGCTAAAGGCTTTTTTTCCATTCTTTTCCACCACCCCTGTTTCCCCTCCGAACTATAACATAAGTTAAATACTTTGTATTTTAGATGTAGATTGTAGATGTTTCAAATTCATAGCTAAAGCTCTTGTGGCTTACAGTAGAAAGCGCTCCCATACCTATAGCTATGGCCTCCTTAAAGGTATGACTAATAAAACACAGTCTGACATACAGTAATTCAGGATAATTCTCTTTTGGAAAAGACGAAAAATTCATTCTTTTCACAGAGCCAAGCTGGAGTGGTCAGGATTATTCACATCTTTTTCTTATTAACTCAATTAACTGTTGAAATACGGTTTGCTGAGTAAAATGCAGTGTGTATTTGCATGCATGTAAAAAGCAGTCTCAAGAAGTCTTAAAATGCCCTTATAAATACAGCAAAAATAGACCCATAACATATTTTGTAGTAACTATTTATGTGTGTATAACAACTCATTATTTCAATTCTCCACATCAGGGATTTTTTGTTTCCTTCCTCTACCCCTTAAATAAATCTAAATAAATTATACATTTAAAAAAAAAATCTATGCATCTATAAAAACAGCAACAAATTTCATTTAACATTCAGCTGTTAAAGCCAGCTCTTCTGTCGCTCTTTATTCAAGTCATGTCATCTTAATTATTTACTTCTCTTTCTGAGTAAGACAGCACACAATGATGAGCCACTTGCAGCACAGTCATTTCCTTTGGAGATGATATGACTGTGAGACATGATCACTCACAAAAAAAATACACCAAAGTTTTAAGGTCTCCAGGTGAGGAATTATGTACATGCACAGCCTATCATGACGGGACACCACTTGACCTGCATACTACAGCAATAAAAATAGCAGTGTATATGCATAACACTCTGTTTTAATGCAGACATACTGTGATATTAACAGCTTCCCTTTTTGCTCTTTTAACTCCTTTACAAACAGATGCTGACAGAAATTATGGGAAGCAGAGGAAGAGAGCATTAGCTTAAACCAGACTGAGATATTTTTTAAAATTTTTAATTTCTTCAAAATCCCCAAAATTAAAAATTCTTAAGCCTCAGTCAAGGTCCTTCCCATATTCCACCGCTCTGTGCCATTAGTGTGTCAATGAGCAGGAATTACAAACTGAACTTTAATCACATGTATACTAAAATATGTCTAAAGCAATATAGGCATCACTCTAGAAATATTCTATTCAATTTGCACAGGATAAATAATTAAATTGTTTTAAGCAGTCTAATCTATTAATGCCTGGAGAGCCTTAATTTTGGCAACTAAATTTCAAGAAGCTACGTTTGTCAATTCAATATAGTTAACAGCCATAAATCAACTTCCTCACTGTACCTGACTAATGAATTTACTACATGATTAAAAAAGCCAATTCTTCAAATTAAGGTTTCACTCTAAAACACCCTTCATTCTTCCTACCGGCAGCATGTTTCTTTTCCTTCTTTGTCTTTTCTGTAGCCTCCTGAACTTCGCAAGGAGGGACTTCAAAAAGTGATAGGTTGGATCTTGCAAACATATGCTCACAAGGAAATGTTCTTGGTTGAACTGAGTCACTAATGCACACTAATGCATAACAGTGCTTTGAATTACTCCAGCCCCCCCAAAATCAGGCTCTTGATGCTCCAAGACACCATGAGAAATGTCATCAACTACAGCCAGCATTTCCCAGGCTATAAATTCATCTGGTTTTGCCCCTTGTGCATGTGCTCCTGTACTTTCCACCATGCTCTGCTGCTCAGATTGCTTTGCACACTATCCCAGTTATTCAGAGCCTCAGCAAAACATGACTCCTTATTCAAAGCTGAGCTGAAATGGCAGGAAGACTCTCCATGAACAGGATTTTCACCATTTTGGAGTGCAGCCCTGGGTCAGGAATATGAACATGGATTTATCTGCTAACACTGGCGGAGCCACACACAGAACCCAGAAAAAGTCAGGGGCCCCATCTTGTTTGGAGCTGCAAAGACAAAAGGGATTGAACACAGGCACAGAACAAAACCCTTGTAGAACATCAACTTCTTTCTGTACTGGCTGATAATGAACCTCAAAGACATTTCCCTCTTCTCTAGTTATGTGACTTGCCCCACCAAGATACAGATTCCCTGATCAGTGCTAAATCTGAATGCTAAGATAGGCTACCTATCTGCTTCCCATTACAATGCTGGCTGTAGGAAATTATTGAAAATAGAAACTGCCCTCTGTGGTGGTGCTATCTCCATGGAAGGCATTTACTGTATTGAGAACACCACTTGCAAGTCATGGCACTGCAAATGCAGTCAGTGAAGTGAAGCTCACCTAGAGCAGATCAGGGCCTAGACTTACACACAGTCTAAAAAACCCCCCTGCAACCACATTAAAAAAAATCAGGAAAAAAAAACCAAAACAAAACCAGGATCACTTAGATATAAGCCACAACAGCCAGGTTTCAGAGTTATGGATAAACACAGTGATCACCTGGAAGCAAAAGGATACTGTGAAGCTCTTAGGAAGAAATAAAAATTTCAGCAGATGTAAAACCAGGAGAAAATCGAACGTATTAAAGAAATAGTTACAGCTTTCTCCACTGCCTAATAATGAGATGATAATAAGATGGTAATAAAGCAAAAAGCTTGGATAAGATGGAAAAAAAAATTAAGCAGTTGGAAGTCAAAGGCTAAATTCTTGGGCACAGTATGGAGCCAGCTCCCTTGGACCCTACTTGCCTACCACGGTCTTACACACTGTAGGCAAGACTGAGATACATGGTCACAGTCTGAGTTCATTGATTAGGATTCATAAGAGTTTGGAGGTGCTGAGCTGAAAGTCACGACACCTGTGTGGGATATTAAGACAGCAATTTTTCAGTATTATGTGTGGTGGAGCAGCACAGGCTTAACAGACATCTAAGACTGTGCAAATTTCTTGCTTGCTTTGTGTTTTTGAAGAAAAGCAAATGATCAATAAATACATATATCATAAAACAATCTAAATGTGCTAGTATGCTGCAACATCTTTGAGATCTTCTGCATGTTGATATTGGTTTTAATTCTCTGAAGAGACAATGAGTTGCTTCTCATTTCCTTATTGGTTTTAAATCTGTTCTACTCTTTGTGCACATGAAAGGCAAGAGAGTTTTTTAAAAAAGGCTGTAATTTGCTATTTTTGTGTGCACGTTGCTGTACTTACTCATATGTACATCCCTCTCTACACATGTGCAGTCAACCTAGATGTATGTACAAACATGCCAAGTGTTACACATTAAAGAAATCCTTATATTTAAAACACTATATTGTATTTGGTATATGTTGGAGAGAGGCATCTAGAAGAGGAAAAAAAGTACAGAATAAATATTTAACATAACCGAACAAGATTTTGTACACTTCTGTCATGCTACAGAAAAAAAAAAAAATTAAATTACCAGCTACTCTTCACTCTGCAAGCAAATTTACTTCAATAGCTTTATCATTACAGAAACAACTGGGCTACATTGTAGGGCAAACAATTTCAGCTGAAGACCATCTTGCTTTTCAGTATATTTTTAACCGCTGCAGAAGACAAGACAGGTACACTTTTATGACTGTTAAGAAGGTTGTACCTCTGCAAATCTCAGTCTCTCAATTTTTTATTTTTTTTTTATGTTCCTACATGTTAAAAACATTCTTGTACCATTTTGGCCTAGCTAAGCTGTCTCTTGGATCAGGACTGGGCGATCAACAGCTGATGACAGCTCCCAGAGCACAAGGATTTCAGAATTGCCCAATGCTTATCCCAGGTCCTCATACTCATGACTAAGCACTCCAGCCATTCCTGCTGCCAATGCTAACCAGCCACTGTACCTTTGTTTCTTTTCTAGCTGGAAAACGCTGGACTGTGACCAAAGCTTTATGTGTCTTACAGACTTCCTCCTTCCTTTAATACCCTTAAAAAAATTTGCGATACTCAAAAAGTGATGGACTCTTGATTTCACATTCCTCTTTCACATTTGCCATATTCCTGCTGAAAAAAGTGGAATGAAATTATGCATGGAAACTCTGCTGAGAATTTTCTTCTTCCTAGGAGAAGAATAAATGCCTGAACATGCTCAGAATTCAAAACAGAACCAGAAGGGCTCTGATTCCATATACATGTTATCAATATGGTACACATTTGAAAACTGCACGGTACTTGCCAGACTTGAGAATGTCCCCCCAGGAGGAAGGGGATTAAGATGTAACCTTGGGTCAAAAGAGGTTACACAATCAGGATTTCCCATACTAACACTCATGAAATTAAATTCACAGTGGAGATGCTCAGCTGCTGAAATGCAAGGAAACACTGGAAGAAACCAACATGATTAAAAAACATGAATTAATTCTTTTACGCAGAAAAGCCCCCAAACACAGGTTTGGCAGGAACACTCCTCCAGCTCACTTATTTATTCATTCATTTTCGTGGCCATGCTCTACTTTGTGAATTCTTTTTGATAATTCAGGCAGACAAGTAAGAAAGTATCCAGTTCCCACATAATTTAATACATTTTCTAGAGTCTCTCAGAAAACTGAAAGTTCTTGAAATATGTATCCATTTCTATGTTTGCTTATCTATGTACATCTGCAGAGAAGACAACTGAGAAAGGGAATCTTTGTTTTTCCTCTCTTAATTATGGTTTCCCCCCCCTTAACTTGGCAGCTAAATGTTTCTACTTTCACTGAAGGGTGAGACAACAAAGCCTCTTGTAGGCCCCATTTGCGGAGACATCTCACTCCTATTTTATGCTTGAAGCTACTTCCTCTCTAACTGACTTAATTTGAATAAGCTTTCACTGAAGACTGTATTAGGACTGCAGCAAGTTAATCTTATTAAACCATAGGAGTTTAAAAACTCAGAGCTTGATGTCAGGTAGGCTGTTTCCAAATTGGGATACTTAAGATCCAAATCGGATCATCAGCCAAATATTAGAAGGCACTAGAGCCACTTAAGAGTGAACTTCCATTTCCAAAAGAAATTTCTGGACACTGGGAACACAGGACTCATGCCAGTTCAGTGGGAGTCAGTCTCCTTAAAACACAAGCTACTGAGAAAGGCTGTTAAGACATAAAAGAAATCACTACATTGTCAATACTAGCATAAATACATGGGTCCTACTGAAGGATACTTCAGTTATAGAAAGTTTCTACTTCCACCCAAATTCTTTGGACAAAAAACATCTTCGAGGGATTCTTTGTCAATTGGCACTGAATCTGTACGGTAATGCAAACCCAATGCAACAAGGTGCCTTTTAAGCACTATAAAAGAAAATCTCCATGCTTTTCTTCTCCCTTCACTCTTAAAGAGTACTTTGTTTTTCAAATAAGCAACAAGTGTTTACAACTTCAGTTTCACTTCAGTCACCTCCGGGCACAGGAGTTATTAGAAATGGACGAAGTGGAGTCTAGGATGCAGTCCACCTCTGGCTTACCAACTTGCTCATACACGTGGTTTGCGGCAAAGCAGATAGCTGCTTTGCTGCCCTTAGGTCCCCTTGACTTCCAATGACTTGGTGAGATGACCCACCAATTGCTTTTGCCACCTGAATGCCATCCAGGCCACAGAAATGAAGTTTGTGGAGATGTCCTGGAATGCTTTTACCTCTCTGATGGCTTCAGACAGCTCTTGTCACATGCACAGCATTACACAAGCACAAAAGTGTTTTCTGGATCACAGCTCAACAGGATAGGTATCAGCTGGCATTGTTTGGTGCCTAGCTTTAACTCTTTCCATCCAGCTGCCTTATCAACTGAAATTGATTTTCCAGAGCTCAGTCTAATCCACTGCATTGAAGGTGACCTATATTCTTTGTGTGTGTGTGTATAGTTGAGGGGGTAGGGTTTTTTACAGTGTCTCAGATATTAGATGACTGTGTTCAGCTGTTGGCAACCTTCCCAGTAATTCAGAAGAGTCCAAAGGAACACTTCTGACACAGGCAGATTCTAGAGGGATCTTAAAAGATTTTGCCCAGTTCCCTCAATATCGACAGTGAAGCTTACTCATCTACCTTCATGCATGCAATTCTCCATTACCCATGGGAAAATCACTTGAGGTACCAACTTGAGAATACCTCCAGTCCACCAACATCCCTGATGGGCACATAGTGCATTGATATGCATGATTCAGTCCTCAGACACCTGCAACAGGCACCACATTTTTTTCCAGGCTAACTTTGCTCCCTGCAACCTACCAGTTGCTTTTATATTTTACTTCACCTATTTGCTAGTATTAGCATTGAGGACCAAACTTTACTTTTCAGTGCAAGCTGAGCACCACAGTAATCATTTAAGTGGAACAATCTGTTCCAAATGATCAAGTAAGCTAATAATTAATGTGGAACAGAACAGGCATTTTGGGGAAGGACATAATTATATTTCTGTGGTTTGTAATACTGTTGAGTCAAATGGGACATTCTGCATAATTCAAAGCCAATTGGAGAAAAGAAGAGAAGAAGCAGGCTTTCCAAAGAGAAATAACCTCGAACTCTCAAATTTATCACAAACAATTATTTTCTCCCTCCTCTGTCCTTTTGGCTTTGCTTAAAATAACGAAAACCTTCAGCATCTGAGTAGGCTTTATGGGGAGGTGAAGGGGTGGGTGGGTGTGTGCACGCGCACATAACAATGACAAAATAATATCTTGCCTTTACATAGGTAGACGGTGCAGCCTGAACTGGAATGCTGCACAGCTCATCCTGCCTCAAATGTGGCAATGCACAATCAAAGTGCATTCAGGGGAAAACAATGAGAACCTTCATAACCTATAACAACTCTCATAACGCATAACAACTCCCACAAGAAGTAATAACTGACAATTCATAACTTTCTCTGTTGAAAAGCAGATAAGTTGGAAGCAATATGACAAATGCAAACAAGCTAATGAACCAAAATGGGAAAAGTAACTTGGTAATGAAATTAAATGGTAATGAAATTAAATCCTGACAAAAAGCAATATTTTTTTCACACAATAAGCTATATCCTGCTGGTCTTAGAGGTCCTGGAAGTCATCATGATCAGGGACTTGACGAAATTGAGACAGGATTTGGCCATTTATATGGACAACAAAAACATCCAGGAATTGCAATTAATGCTAAGAAATTTAGAAAGAAAATTAAAAATCTTGGGCACTGGCGAGAGTCAGCAAGGCACCTGGCAGCAGCTTCAGTAAGTGCTGGGAATGAGTGCTAGACTGAGGTGGATAGGGGGTTTCTGGGGCCAGGGAAGCCTGCTGAGGATCAGAGGGCTTGGGCACTGCCAGGAACAACCATGGCTGATTTAAATAGCCCTAGGGAGCACCAGCGACCAGGGCAGGAAAACAGGCATGGCATTGCAGCCATGGCATAGCACAGCAGTCTGCCCAGAAGGACTCTGCAATCAGCTTGTGCAACCAGCCCATGTAAATGCTCTACGTCCCTGCCAAAATGATGGGCACTCACCTCAGAGCTACAATCAATGTTCCTAAACCAAGAACCCCTGAGATTTCTGATGCATCCCCTCAGACAGAACTAGTAAAGAAAGAGACTTTTGTACAGGCAGTAGGTTGCAACAAATGCCCAGACCCATCTCCTGCAGAACAGGTAAGTACCTGTAAAAGATGTGCACAGGTTGATGATCTATTATGTCAGGTGGACAAACTTTAGCAGGAATCTGCTAAAAGGCTACAGAGTCTTAGGGGAGCTGAAACAGAGATAGATAGATAGATAGATAGATAGATAGATAGATAGATAGTTTCAGAAACATATTCCTGCATCAGACGCTACTGAGAATGACGTATCTTGGACTCTGATGACCCACTAAAGCAGGACTCCACTTCAGTCTCATTCCTCCACCATCACAACCAAAACCAGATATGAAGATTTCATAGCTTTAACAGCCATAGAAAACCACAAGCAACATGTGAAACTGTGAAACAGGGAAACTGTGCCAGCAGCCCACAGTGCATACCACAAAAAGAAATGACGATTGTCCACGGTGGGTGACCCTCTGTTAAAGGGCACTGAGGAGCCCATCTGTCACCCTAACAGGGAGTCACGAGATGTATGCTGCCTTCCAGGAGCTAATATGCAAGACATTACCAAGGGGGTGCCACAACTTCTTAAGAGCACAGACTTCTAGCCACTATGCATTAAGAGTGTGGCTAGAAGGTCAAGGGAGGTTATTCTCCCTCTCTACTCTGCCCTAGCAAGGCTGCATCTGGAGTCCTCTGTCCAGTTCTGGGTTCCCCAGTTCAAGAAAGACAAGAAACTACTGGAGCAAGTGCAGCTGGGAGGCACAAAGACGAGTAGGAGACTGGACAATCTCTCTTAGGAGGAGAGGCTGAGTGAGCTGGGTAGGACAGTGCACAGAAGCAGACCAGTGACTGTGTGGGGAAACCCTGTCTCCCCTTCTGGCCAGCTCCAAACCCTTCCTTCTTCCCTTGCATTAGTTTTATAGTTTTCTATGGTTCTCCTGCCCATAACTCCATCTCCCATTCCTTACAGTGTCTCTGCAATAAAGCTTTTCTTTCTTTGTCACCGGTCCTACTCTGGGTAAAAGCACATAATACACTCCCTGCTACAAACTGCAATTCTCAGTAACAGACTGAATGCCGAAGCCGTAATTCTGTCCAGTGGCTCTACTAAGGCCCATAAACTACTTGCTGTCTCCCAGTTTACGATGTCAGCAGGACTCCAGCTGAATTAAGGCTTCTACTGTATATAAAAGACACCGATGTATTATGCATAATGCATAGAAGAGGGCTCTAATCATAAATTCTATATCCTGCACTTCCTTTACATCACAGATGCAGCCCAGCGTCTCTTATGCTTTCCACTTACCGATAAATAAAATCCTTCTCCTGAATCATAATGGCAGCCAAACCTTTTCTTGGGTCACTGCTTCTGATAAAAGCCATTCATTCCCTCTTTTCCCCAAAGAGGTTGAAATAAACTTCAGTTCATCCTACTAACAAAACTCACACTTAAATTTAAGGACCATGTTGAACTGATGATCCAGGAACATTGCCTGTGTCAGTCCATATTTTTGTCACTGCCAAGCAAATGATTTATGCCTAACACCCATCTTTTGCCTCTTTGCTTTTGGTATCAGCAAGAGCAATCACACAAAGTGCAAAGCTATGCTGTGCATGCCAAACTGCAAGCAAGAGAGCATTTTCAGCCCTGCAGAGAAGCACACAGAATCCAGGTATGCACACAGGACGTGGTATAAGCCAGTGTTCGTTTCACACGTCCTGGAATGGACTACAAAAGTTCAGGTTCCAAAGATTCCACCAAGGATGCAGTAAAAATTGCACTGTCTGAAAGCTTTGAAATATCCCAGAGAACAGACAATCTCCTGTACAAATCCAATTTTGACCTCAGGCTCAAACTAACTGAACTCTTTTGTACCTGAAGAAAGAAACAAGCAAAAGAAATGGATACAGATACACTACTTCAAAGTCCTCTCACTTCACAGCTCTTCTAGCCATGAGGCTAACCAAAGAAGGAGCGTGCATGTATCCTTCTACTCAAAATAAATTATTTCTTTGTTATCTTAAGATAGTATAACTGAAAAATCTACATACCCTGTCTTACAATGCCCTAAATCAATTTAAGCCTCATTACAAAAAGATCAAATCCTGTGATGGACTCATACGGCTGTCACATTCAGGTGGACTGAAGACGCAGGAAGACTAAGCAGAAGCATCTTCAGTATATATCACTTCAGCAATTTAGGCAATGTGCAACAGGTGCCAAGGGCAGCATGCACACGCCTGGCTTTAAACTTTGCTCTTTAGGCACCTTGGATAACTCTGCTCATGGCATAAAACTTATTTCAGCAAAAGCAGAGAACAGTACCCAAGGGCCTAGAGCTGTGCCTTCCCTGATCGCCCTCCTTGCGATTACAGAGAGGCTTTCCAAGTGCTTACAACCACCTTCTGCAGTGCGGTAATAAACGCAATACATGTTTCAACCAGTGGACATGTCTCCATCTTTCCATCTTTGCTCAAGACTTCCTTCCTGGGCACAAATTAGTAACTGCTGTTCTCAAAACGCCTCAAACACTCAGGGAAAAAAAAAAATAAAAAAAAATCAGATGACAGGAGAATGTTTCATGTAGGTCTTCTCCCACTGGCAAAAGCTACACACAGCTGGCTGCCAAGGGCAGTTCCTTCCCTCTAACAGGCTGGAGCTGGCCACTTACACAGTAGTAAAGTAATGAATGGAGTAATAAACCCGGATTTTCTCTGCATGGTTTTCAGCATTTCTGAGGCCACTTCAAGACATGATTTATGCAAGAGGTAATCCCACGTCTTCTGTTTGTCAGCTAAGGGCGGTGAGGGGGGGAAATATGAAATGAGAGAAACAAAATAGCTGGCAAACTAAAATGATCTTAGAGAACAGCAATTCCTCCAGCTTCCTCCACCCTGCACACTTCAAGGAGGCCTTTCCCTTTGGCCACAGAAGTCGTCGGTTGCACATTGCTTTGAAGTTGAAATCTGGGTTTTCTTATATGATAGCACATTCAAATTGCACACTAACAGCAACAAAAGATCAGCAGCCACGGCACGGAACTGTATATGTATTTATTTATTTTAAGTGGGGTGTCTCATAGCTGGGCATAGCTAGCAATTGCTATCCAGGGAAGCCTAAAGCATTATTTTTGATCTACAAAGCTTTCCACAGTTTGGAACCTAATTACTGTCAGAAAGTACTGCCTCCTCCTCATCTGTTACCATGGCAGCTGCAATCAGCTGAGATGCTTAGACTGACAAGCCCTGATTTAATAGGGTACAAGGTCAATTCCAGAGGGCTATCAGTTTCAGAATCTACTCTCCTGCTTGGGTCTGACAGCTTTTTTCAGGAAACAAGGAGTTGGGATAAATTAAAACTGTTAAGGCTCGGAAGAAGTGACCTTTTTTAAACTGAATCAACAGCTCAGTGCACACTGCTCCACTAGCACTTGCTGGTTTGGTTTGAGATTTTTGTATTTGGTTCTCCCTCACCCCTCAAACAGTGTATATGCTCTCATCTAAGGGTCAAGGTGCAGATAAAATTAATACACACTTTCTTATTTTAAAATATCTTTCTGCATGGTAAGAAAGCAGATTGTTCAACCAAGTAGTCGGGTTATTTTCTAGCCTTTAAAGTCAGAAACCAGGGATTCTGAGCCTGTTCATTTCTACTGTTTACAGAAACTATTGTTTAACTGCAACATTAGTATTTTTCCATACTGATGCTTTTCATATGGTGATCTCAAAGCACTAGATATGCTTCTCAGAAAGAGAAAAGCCTAGCTTCCCAATGCAACATCTCAGTCCTTCAGAAATGCACTTCCCTTGCCATCTGTGTAGTAACAAATTTAGAAAAATGAGTAGTATCTTGGCAATGTTCACAAAATGTACTCAGGATGCAGGGGATGGTGGAGGGGTTCCTACCAAATGGGGAATTCAGTATCCAAGTTGCAGGTGATCATAATGTCTAAGCAGGGGGCTGTTTTCTGAGAAATACGCCATTAATTTTGTAGAGCATGACACAAGTGAGCTGCAATTCAGCTGAAGTCTGCCCATTGAGGGACTTGTCATTATAGAGCCTCTAGGTCTGCAGCTCTCCTTGTTCTGCACATTTTCCCCACATGCACCAGAACAAGCTACTCAATATAAAAGATTTAAAGAGAACAACCCAAAATTGGTGTGATCAAACACAGTGGCCACTTTATGAATGATTAACATGAATTATTCTATCTGTAAAATACAGATAACCCTGCCCTTGTATTTCCCAACACAAGAGCAGATCACTGGCATTTGAAGTGAGTCTTGAAAATCACAGGTGCTGATAGCATCAATAACAGCACACCGTGAGATGCACTATTATTACAATAATAATGGCACTCATTTCAGACTCCTGCATTTTTCAGGTCATCAACCAAAAACATTAACAAAACACGGCCCTTCAGGAGATGAAAAGACTTTGCAGTGTAATGCAAACTCATTCATACAATTTCTTTCTTCTCACCCAGTCTGTGCAAAGTGCCTGCTGGCATCCTTCTGACTACTGGGACAGTCGTCAGTGCCCCTCCTCACGAAAAGGATCCGGCCCCCTGATGAAACTAAATGGAAATCTAAGTGCATCAAGCAGCTGACATCAGTTTTATGCTCTTAATTGTACTTTCTTTTTTTAACTCTAGGTCTTGACCCACAGGCTTCATCAATGATGCCAGCACTGAAGCCACAGGGACAAGCCATGCAGATTAGACTTGAACCTAAAGAAAACTAGCTCAGCTAAGCAACTGCAGGCCAGCAGGGCATCTAGGACCTCCCCAGCTGCACCTCCCTGCAGAGCTACTAGAAATTCTCTACCTGTTCACCTGGCAGAGAAGCCTAGCAGAGCTGCAGTGCCCACCTGCCAGGCCCTGTCCCACACCTCAGCTGGGTGCTTTGCTGGGGGCACATGGCACCATGATCAGCTGCAGCAGAGCAGAGGGCACATGTCCCGCTGCACTGTGCAGGCTATATATCCTCTGCCAGAGGAGTCACAGTTCCTTTCTCCTGGGAGCAGCAGAATGCCCTGGGCAAGCTGTGTCTTGCCTGTGGGATACAAAATGGGTCCAGTGCACTCTTCAGGGGAGAAGAGAGGACAGAACTGAGCGGCTTTCAATCCTCATCCCCAAGACAGAGGTGGCAACAGTGGCACACAACAGTGGCTCTGCACAGCAGAGCTCTGCAGGGCTCTGCTGTGGCCAAAGGCAAAAGCTGATCCCTTTGCAAACTGAGCTTACAGGATATTTCTCCAGCAAGAGCTTTTCACAAATGCTACTTTCCAGATTTTGAAATGGTAGAAGAAATTTTTCTTTGATTTTAGGAATAGTTGCTGAGACCTTATTATTTCATCATTCCTTTCCTTCCTCCAGCTTAAGAGCGGCAGACAATAGCTGAGGTAGAAAAGGTTCCATTTACTCCTGATATACGGAAAGCAAAAGGAAACCCTTGATCTTGCCTTTAAGGCAACTGTTCTGTGTATGTGTACCTATGTGCCAGCTTTGCCACTTGGACTTTCCCCTCCATTTTAAGACTGAAAGTTAAAGCCTGCAGGAAGGGATATGGAGCTTAGTAAAACGGACTGCTTCAAATTATAAAGTTAAACACAAAGGTGTTATCAATAGCACATAGTTCTGCAAACATACACGCAAAACCTGATCTACTCTTCTCCTTCCTTCTTTGTCTGAATCAAGGAGGAGGCAACTAAATGTTTAATTCCCTTGTCCGTGTTGCAGCCTTAAATTTGTGTGGTACTTTTACAAGGCTACTAGCTCTGCCGACTTGCAGTGAAACCAGTAGCACACAAAAAGGAATACGCAGATTTTGTCTTTATAAGCTGGGAACTTCCTTGGTGGAAAACATCCACAAGAAATTCAAGAGAGCATGCTAAAGCTATATATATTTTTTTTTTCTTTCATCTTCTTTAGGATATTTTTTAATAGACTAAATGGCAGTGTTAACAGTATAAAAATAAAGGCAATTCTCAGGGGAACAGGAGGCCGCTTTTCTGCATTGTTTGCAAAGAAACCCTGGCTGTCTGAATGGATGATACATTAATTTTGTGTCACAGCTGCTCGGGGAGGACACAGTGAAGTCTACCAGGGTACAGTGCACACAGTTTAGAATGGGTACAGTTAGTATTGTTTGTTACAGTCCTCAAAAAGATGTTTCTCCAATGCAAACATGCTATGAAATACATTTTTCTCTAATCATATCAGAAAAACTTCAGTCCACAAAGCACTCTTCCTGAACTTTTATGGGCAGTTGATGCTCAAATTCTTGAAGGAAGAGCTAGCAAATGAAAAAAAACTAAATATGCCACAGGGATATTATTTCCTATAATATAACTCCCCACAAGCTGTTAAAACGTTCTGTACTTACAGCAATACTCTGAAGATTTTTCAAGATTTTCAAGGTAATGCTTGCAGTAAGAACTCCTTGTGTTCCTTCTGCTCAGGAGGATCCACAAACACACCATCAGATTTATGTCTTTCCCTTTTAAAATAACCCTCCATACTCGTTTGCAAAATTAATTTAAATAAACATACTGAACAAAGGAACACCTAGCCCAAGGAGGGGAGGGGAAGGGTGGACTGGGGGAGCAACCCTACTGTATCTACCATATCTACCATTTATCTATCATTTAGCTGCTCACTTGCAGCCTCAGCTCTAACACCTCCTCTGTCTCACATAGACTTTTCTTCTCACTTTTCCCTCTCCTCCTCTCCATAGTCATGCCATAATGTGTCTAAGTAATTTCTACAGAGTTGGTGATTAAAAACTGCCAGCAGTTAGACAATTTATTATAAAACCTACATGGGGATTGTGCATTTATGAATGCAATAATTAATCAATGCATAATAGGCATGCACTGCACATATTGTTTTTCTTTCCATATGCAGACAGCTTCGATTACCACGCGGGTTACACTGCCATGCGGATCTTTAGTTCCCAGTAGCTGCTCTTCCACCCTGCAGTGTTAGCAAAGACAAGTTCATTGTATTAAAGCCTGCATTCATCTGCAAAGCCATCCAAATACTGCTGAATTAATTAATTTTGCAAGTAGAGGCTTTCATAAGAAAATGCCACAGTCAGTGTCATAACTACTGAACTGCCATGATTTTCCTTTTAAACTATTTTTTTTGCAGAGGCTCAGCTATAAGGTGAACTTGGAGCTGTGAGCTGGCAGACTAGTTTGCATCTTAAGAAGAAATTTCATTTTAATAAATTTATTTTTTAATAGTTTCAACTCTTTGAATTAATGGAGATTAAGCCAAGAAATTAGACTGACATAATAGTGCAAAGTAGAGTATTTTCCCCTTTTTAACCTACCTGCCTTTTAGCTAGAACCAGGTAATATTTACTTCTACAAAACTTAATAGTACCCAAAAAGACAATTGTAAACTTCATAAACAGTGATCATCAAATGGCTTAAATGGAAAGAGCCAACACCCCTTCCTGAGCCTCATCATTAATAAACAGCATCAAACAAGGCTCCACAGTTATTAATAGTCAATCAGTAGGGATTTGCTTCTCCCTTGCAAGAAATTCCCGTCAGTGGATTTCCTCCACGGCACCACTTTCTGCCCAAACAGAAAAACTAAGATGCTTTGCCCCACAGATGTGCTTCCCTGCTAACTGCTAAGCCATTTGAGTCAGCAGTGACGATAGCTGGAGCTGAGTAATCAATGCGAGTTTTCATCCCAGGGCAGTGAGTACACAACATGATTATGTGTCCTCCCTGACCAAAGGGCTAATCTTTATTGCAGACCTGCTGCACGTGGGGACTGACTAGAAGTTGCCGAGCTCTGCACTTGGCTTGGAAGCTAGTGCCTTCAGGACACTACTATACACTACTATATACATATAAAAATATTAATACTTCGTACTCTGTAATGGCCCACAAAGGGGATGACATGGTTTTATTCTGCCAATATGCAGAGGATTACAGGTTTCTGCTTGAAGCCACTAACAACCTGAACAGGAGAATTACAGTAATTCCACTAAAACCATGCCAAATCCTAGGGTCTGGCTGATGGCACAGTGTTACCCTTTCTGCTTTTCTTGAAAATGTAACGAGTACAATACTACAAACAGGACTTCAACCCAAGGAGGTTCAACTTAAAGAATGGGCTTATAAGAGCCATATGCAGCAATGAGGACATTTTTCACAAGACCTTTCATCATTTCGAGATCTAAATCCTTGATATGGACAATTCTAAAGGGAGCTCAAAAATAGCTAGTAGCCTGTCAAATATAGATGAAACTCACACTGTCTTTTCTGCTGCTCATACAACTCCATTTTCAGTGCAAAGAATCTCACAGCAAACAATAGCAAGGTACTCCCTTAAAACCTTGCACTGCTTTCGCCACTAGGTCACCATGCAAGCACTGTTGTCATTACTTCAATTAGTAACATTTTGCCTATGTCAATATCACTATTAACACCATGAAATACTATTTTTTATTACTATTTATTAACAGCAGAATATGCTGTATAATTCGTCATGTGATATTACTGGGAGAAATTTACTGAATACAATTACATGCCAAGAGCTGTGACTACGAATCCTTCCCACAACACCTCTTGTGTCAGAAAATACCCTGAAAAATCCAGCAACAGTTAAAGGAATCCCATAACCAGAATACCTCAAATCCGGAAAAAAACTTTTAGGCCCTGGTTCTGCAATGTAGGAGCCTGTCTGCATGGCGTCTACCCCCATTACCATTTTCAGACGCAGCAGCACAGTTAACAGCATTAGTTATACAGAAATTTAGCAAGTCTTATGCAAAACTAATGTGAATGTGAGTCCTTGACTGGGAATTCAGATCGTCCCTAAAACTAAGCCTGGCAACACAATAAATGAGAGACTTTTTTTTTGTTTGTATTTTGAAAAACATAAATGTTATCCTGAACACAAAATATTAATTACTTGAAGGAGATTATTTGCCACCTGTTTGAACATGGCACAAAAAGCAGTGAAGGTGCATTTGAGAAAGACTTCACTTATATGTTCCTTAAGAGCCTTGACATATAGGTATTTCAGAGGTAAAATTGGGACTCAGTGAGGATCAAGATGACCAATTAGTTGTACTTACAGTAAATGTTATTTATATTGCATGATGCTAACCCAACTCTGTTAAACCTACAGTTTAGCAATGACAGCACATATATACAGACTAAGTACGCGATTTTCTCATGTGAACATACACAGAAACTAGTTAGTACATTCCAGATTAAAAAAAAGCAACAGTCAGCAAACAAAGAATATTAAATACTATACCTCTGAGTCATAATCTTATAGGCATCTGGCAGATAACAGCGGATATTCTCCATCTGAGCAGGATCAGAGTCACAGATTTTATCATCAGTCCTCCCGTAGTTGGCACTTTCAATCATGATAACATCTGTTCCTGGGCAACGAAGTTCTATGGGGTAACTCTCACAGGACAGTTCCCTTCGGACTACAGCCATGGGGACCGGGGCACGGCTGAAAGCTGCAAGGATTAACACAGAAACACAGCAAACATTTACTTTCCACACTGAAGCTAGGAATCAAATCGGAATGATGTTTAGCAGCAGGTTTTATCCATATGCTGTACTGAGATGGTTTTGGTACCACTGAGATATGGTCTGAAGAAACACGATCCAGTCCCCAGCTTGCTGGCTGCCCAGAGAAATCAATTCTCCACTCAGTGACTTGATTTTCTCATCTTAAAAATAAGCTAATGATCCCTTCTACACAGGGCTTTAGAGATCTCCTATTAAAAAAGGTAAATGGCACCCAGGGCATTGTCATTACTTCTGCTTACCAGGTCAAAAGCTAGTTAGCTTTCATACATAATATTACAGTCTTGTGTGGTACCTGATCAACCAGGGGAAATTTTCTCATAATGAGTAATCCAAGTACCAGGATCCCACCTGCTCAGTGAGATTGCACCTGTTCTACTGCAGATGTAAGAACATCTGCATTGCCCCAGCCCTTTTCTTGGTCCTCAGAAAACATGAGCCTAACGGCTTTTGCTGTAGCCTGCAATGTGCTAGGGGATGTGCCTGCGGGTTCTGGCAACCATCCTGGATGTTGGGCCCTGCAGTGATAGTTTCCATGGAAAGGCAAATATATAGTGCACTGAATGATTAAAGTTCAGTCTGAGCTTTGTCAGATCTGCCTGGATATTCAATACCGGCACACACTTGTAAAGGTAATTTAAAGAGCTCTCAGAAATCTTACCTGTTTTAAAAGAAATCCAGGCTACAGTTTGCAAAAGAAAAAAGAAACATGCTTTGAGATGTCTTGAAAACAAAGCCCTCAAGTATCAGTAAATAAATTCACATGACAACAAACAATAATAATTCCCCATCTTTACAGCCTCTTTGATCCAAAAATCTTCAACAGCTTGACAAACGTGAATGTATTAATTCCCCAAATATCCATACAAAGCAGCTATGTGTTGTCATTCTTCTCTCAGTTGCAGAGGTGTTATGCAGCTTCCAGAATATCTGGTGGGAAATACACAGTGAAGCTGCGAACTAGACACTTGTTTTACAGCCATGTGCACCAGCCACAAGCTGAAACAAAAGACAACCCCTTCCCTTCTTTATTCCATGAGAAGGAAAACTCACCCACATCAAAAAAAGTTTCCAGCTGCAGGGATGATGTGCCCTTCTGGCTCCATTTTTTATTGCTTCCAATTGCAAAACTCGAAATATAAACTGTATCTATGCAATGGTCACAGAGTGGTTGGGGAAGGTTTAATGCTTAAGAGATTCAGAAACTGACACTAAGCATCTTTCAACAATTCACTTTCCCCACGCAACACCATTGTAAAAAACACCAAAATATCATCCCTAAAATCAAAAATCCCTTCCAATGAGCTGTTACCTCATCCCACAGAACTTCCATATGGTATATATATGCCAAGTTTGCTCATGAAAATAAGAACCAGCTGATGCTTTACAGTATACCCTTTAGGTGTATCAAGGCTACCCTCTTTGTCTGGCGGGAATCCAACACATTAACTTCCGTGAAGCCTTCTATTATTATCAGTTATCTCATTTATATCCTTTTCATTGGGCATATTCCCATTTCTGTAAACTTGCAGGGATTACTCTTAATATCAGATCCTTACTAATGTGCAAGAGAGGTTGTACTATACCACAGAAAAAACTGTTCTGCCTCAACATCACACCTAACCTGAAGATCTCATCGCCCAGACAACTGCATGTGGACTGCAGTGCTGAACACAATGGTTCACAATGGGCAAAATAACTGCCAGGAGCTCAACATGCTCGGACAGTGCATGTTTTTGGCAGGAAAATAAAGGACGGATTTAGTGAAATAAACCTATTATCAAGGCATGACCCTGAGCGTATAAAGAGACGAAGCAAGAGTGAGGTTTGGAGAATGTTCTCCCACCGGACTGATGGGACACTGCCGCGCCATCATGGTAGCTATCTTTCTCTCTCCCTTTGTCTCTTTTCTTTCTTTCCTTCTCTTCCCTCTTTTGATGCATGTCTCATAACCAAATAAACAGCAGCACTTGACCTCGTTTGAGTCTTAATTCTGTGTCTGAGTATCCGACCTAAATGCACAACACATATCAGTGGTGGACTAATTGCTAAACTCCCAAGTTTGGGAGCAATTAGCACAGCTTTAGGGTTTGGATCATGTAAGATGTCCTCCTTCCCTGAGAATCAGAGAAATGGTTTTGCTCTGAGCTCATATTGCAACATATATTTGTGTAATGCAGTAAATTCTTACTACAACCAAATTCTCCTGTTATAGGATGAGGAAAGCCAGCAGGAGAAGCACAAACCTCTGAGATGCAATGCCTCATTCTTACACTTGGCTTTACATCACTAATCAATGATAAGTGAATGGAAGAAGGATGGGACATAAAGTTAGAAACAAGATTTGATCAAAGAGATAAGCCCATCAGAAAAGCAAAGTTAGCAAAGCCCAGCAATTTTAGTCTGCCCTACAAACAACAACAAGAGGTACTAAGTTCTCTTGAAAGGATCTTTCCACAGAAGGCCTGCAGCAGATCCTGCTTTGCAAAACACTGGAGACTACGGCAACAGAAGGGAGCTTATATTTGCCTGCAGTACCTTTACCCTTCACAGGCACAGTGCTGACCAGGAAACTTTTGATGTCAGTCTGATGATGTAGGAAAAGAGCTGCGGTGAGCTCTCTTTTCAAGCCTCTTCTGTACTAAAACTGAGTACAGGCTTCTCTGCCTGGCAAAGAAAGACCTGGGAGTCTTGGTTGACAGTCACCCAAACATGAGCCAACAGTGTGACTAGGTGGCCAAGATAGCCAATAGCATCTTGGCCTGTATCAGAAATGGTGTGACCAGCATGAAGGAAGGAATAAATCATTATGTTAAGGGAATCAATTAGATTAAGCAATAATAAGAATAATAAGAAACATATCTTGGCCAGCTTGCAGTATGAAAGAATGTGATTGTAACAGGAGTCTCTCTTTTTTGCTAGTTGAAACAAAGACAGTCCTGCAGCAGGAACAAAGGACAGACCTGAGCTCACCAAGAGGACACAACGAGGAAGGAGATAAGATGAAGAGCATCAGAGGATTCTGAAGACACAAAGGAACTGTGATGTACATACAAGAGTGAGTGACAAGATATGATAATGAGTTCTATGCACGTTTAACCAATATTTCCCAGAATATGTAACCAATGTTTCCTAGAATCTATATGAATACGTATGTTTAACCAGTATAAAAGTCCTATAACCAGCCTTAATGGACATACATATTACGTGAAATGATTCCTTGTGTGTCTGACGTCATATTATATATTAAAGAAATACCTGCTTAATAATCAAATTGGCATTGATTATTGACTTTAGCTTTTTCACGGCATCAAGCAGGACCAGGGAAGTCATTCTGTCCCTGTACTCAGCATTGGTGAGGCCAAACTTTGAATACTGTGTTCAGTTTTGGGCCCCTCACTGTAAGAAAGACATTCAGTTCCTGGAGCATGTCCAGAGAAGAATGATGAGGCTTGTGAAGGGGCTGGAGAACAAGTCTTACAAGGAGTGGCTGAGGAAACTGGGGTTGTTTAGCTTGGAGGAGGCTGAGGGGAGACCTTATTGCTCTCTACAACTATCTGGAAGGAGGTTGTAGAGAGGTGGGTGTTGGTCTCTTCTCCCAAGTGATAGGAAGAGAGGGAATGGCCTTAAGCTATGTCAGAGGTAGTTTAGATTGGACATTAGGAAAAATTTCTTCATAGAAAGGGATATCAAACACTGGCACAGGCTGCCCAGGGAGGTGGTTGAGTCACCTTCCCTGGAGGTCTTTAAAAGGTGGGTAGATAAAGTGCTTAGGGATATGATTTAGTAGTGTACTGCTACGGTTGGAATTGATGATTTCAAAGGTCTTTTCCAACCTAATGATTCTATGATTCTGAGTGACATGGAAGGCAAAAGGTTTCTAGCACCTTCTGGCAGAACACTGAGGCAAAGTGCCCTCCCTCTCCTGCCACGCATTTAGAGGACTCCAATTAACTGCCAAGAAAATGCCAAAATGAGGTTTACAGTCAATATTGACTATTCAGGGGTATAGTTAGTCCCATTTCTTGGGCAATTTGGATCCTTTTCTCTATGAGCCTACAGAAATGGCAAAGATAGTTGTTTCCCACTATAGAAAAGAAACTCAAAACTTTGACCCACATGCTTCAGCAACTATATTTTTCCTGTTAATTCCTATGCATTCACACTATAGTTGAAGAAAACCTCTCTTAAAAGCACAGGAACTAACTGTTGAACTGATACAAACCCGGTATATTTGTCAAAGAGCAATCCTGTACATACACAGCTAACCTTAACTCTCGTGTTTTCTTGGAAATAAGACATTAGGAACTGCTACCAGCAATATGGTTTTATTAAAATAGAATTTTATCTAAGGGCAAAGATAGCATTCTAATCTCAGAGCAACTCTGTCAACAATGATGATGCAGTACTTCAGGCTTCTATCGGAGTTAATATGAAAGTACAGAGGTTTAGTAAATGCTGTTAAAAATGTTCTGTACCAGATGTGAGAGCATTTTTCTTGTGTTTGGGACATCTTCCTGTACATGAGACTTTATGACACTGGTCTACTAAAATTGCATGAATGTCAGTCCTTCGTACCAAACAAAACCGTGAAATCAAAACCAAACACCCCTCTACCAAAATAACAACTCATTCTACTTCCCATTAAAGAGCCTCTGGACAGATGCAAATGTTTCTAGATGTGGCTTTCTGTTTACTGGAATTCACTTTTTGTTTCTTACATAATCGCTCGACTGCTTTAGATTAGAAGAGTGGCCTTCATTTACAGACACCTCACTGTGGTAACATGGAGTCAACATTTATTTCTTAGATATACAGCATAAAAGAAATGTGATACCCTGGACAAATGGTAGGAATACCTGAGTTCTGTAATAAAATATGATATTAGGAAACAATCATGTCTGTTTTCCATCTTTGTCATTGCCCTGCATGGCTTTTTTCCTGCTCTGATATTTTCAATTAATACTCCAATAGAAGATCATAAGTTGGCTCTTTATCTCATTGTAAGTATATTTCTTGATGCTGCTTCCTTACACGATAATTTTATTCAGACTTTTTCACTGATTTTCCTGTGAGGAGCAATTTTTTTTTTTTTTTTTACATTTTGCTATGATATAAGATACATCAAAGTTCATCAGTGAAATATACAGCACAATTGTATTAATTCATTAATACACTTCTCTCTCTCTCCTTTGAGCAGCTCCCTATCTCTGCAGTCTCTCACTGAGTTCCTTATTTAGTCTCCTAAATAAGTGGCCTAAATTGTTGGCTTGAAGTTAAGAGGAGCTGATGGTTGCTCACTACTTTGGAAAACGTGTGTCTTTTTCCAGGATCCTATATGCAGACGGCTATCTCAATACAGATGGCAGAACTCAGGAGATTTTGAAAAACACTCTTTATAACATTTACACATGTGCCAACTTGAGTTTTCTAAGTGCAGCTATTTGGCGGGAAATCATCCTCTTGAGCTTCTGCAGGCCAAAGTGAGAGCAGAAGGTGAAATGGCAACAGATAATGACTGGATTTTATCTGGGCAATTTAGAACTTCTTTGTATCTGCTAATTTCAGGAGCTTGAAAATTAAGTAAGTCATCAAAATCTTGTGCTCTTTCTCCCCCTCTCTTTTGACCTCAGAACATAATTGCCCCTTGTCATGCCTGCAGGGCATGGGCTCCTAGTTACCAATGCGTGCTTAATCAAATGCTGAAATAGCCTTTAAATTACCTGTCACCTTGGCTGCTAAAGACTTGTTGAGCTCCCTTAGGTGTAGAGGAATGATGGTAGTAGATATACTTCTAAAAGAAAAAAGTGTGATGATGTTTTCAATTAGTTTTTATATGCAGTTTCCCCAGCAACATGATGTTATAGCTCAGAATTTTCAGAGTTAAATTTCAGTGGATATTCGAGGGCAGTGAAACAAAAGCTGGAAATGTAGAGATAATTATTTTCACAAGTTCTGCACATGATTTAGTCTGCCCAGCTAAATACCTGACTTACTGTTCCCAAAGGCAAACACAACATGCTAGAGGAAGAATTTTCCTACTAATGTGGAGGAATGCTTCTGTGTTTGTAATTTCGCTGTACTTTAATATTCCCACAGTGCACCTTGACTCTGTGGAAAAAAGAATATCAGAAAGTAATACTAAAAAAAATCCCCTCCTCACCTCATTCTGAAGCTTACTCAGTACAAGATGAAATCCTTTTCAGTCGATGAGTCAATAAGCCTCACAGGACCTTGTCACTCCTCAAAGGGAAGCACATGCTTAAGTGCTTTTCCTAAATCAAGGCCCTACTTTTCCCTATTACAATATAAAATCTCATTAGTGCATTCATTTGCACCATGCAAACATAGTTCAGTGCTTCTTTTCTGTCTCGTTTTTCCTTAATCCAAATTACACCTGGCCTCTGAACTCAACAACAATATTAGAGGCCAACAAAAACTCAGATTAAAAATAGTGACAATAAACGCTTCTCAAATGTATTAGGTTGGTGCAAAAACAATTGTCATTATTAGTCATAAACTTTAAAGTAGTATATCTCATCTTATAATAAAATTTATTAATTGAAATAAGAACCATTAGAATCTACACATTTTTGCCAATAAGAAACAAGTCTGTTTGTTCCAATAGCACAGAATTATGGAGTCTTGGAACTGATGAATTCTTCAAAAGGAATTTGAGCTGCTGCTTGGTTGTGGACAACCTTCTCTTGCAGGAAGTTGTAGCGATGCTTGAAAATGTGGTAATCAGTGGGAGAGAGGTCTGGTGAGCAAGCTGGATGAAGTAGAGTTCGATAGCCCAGTTCATGCAGCTTCTGAAGAGTCATTTCTGAGAAATGCGGTCAGGTGTTGTCACGGAGAAGAATTGGTTCTTTTCAATTGACCAGTGATGGATATAAAGGTTGCAGGTTTTGGTGCATTTTGTCAATTTCCTGCAATACTTTCTCTGCTGTGATAGGTTTGCCAGGACTCCAGAAGTTCAAGTGGATGATTCCATTTGCTGACCACCAAACAGTAACCATAACCTTCTTTTAATGCAGCTTCAGTTTGGGGAATTATTTTGGTGCTTCACTTCATTCCAGCCACTGTACAGAACACTACTGGCTGTCACATAAAATCCATTTTCTGTCACATGTCACTAGGTGATCAAGAAATTGATTGTTTTTTGTTGTGCAGAACAGTTGCAGAGTAGACTTCGTAACAATTTTATTATTTATTTTATTTTTGTTAAGCTCATGCAGCATCCACTTGTCAATATTTTTTGATTTTCTAATTTGGTGCAAATATTGAACAACTGTGGAATGGTGAACGTTTAGTCCTTTTGCAAGCTCTTGAATTATTTTGTGTGGGTCCACTTCACTAAAAGCCCTCAACTGGTTGTCATCTGTTGTAGAAAGATGTAAGCAACCCTCCTCATCTTCAAGGCTCTTGTTTCCAGTATGAAGTTTTTTGAACGAAAGTCAAGCTCTACTTTCATTAACATTCACCTGACCAAATGATTTGTTGATATCACTAGCAGTTTTCACTGCTTTATGTCACCTTTTGAACTCATACAATAAAATCACACAAAGTTGCTTTTCCCCGTCTTTAATTTGATAGTGTAATATAAAAAAGAATAAACAGTGAGAAGAAAACTATTAGCATAAAAGTAGAGTGATTTTCACACTTTAAAATGGTATATTATATGAACATAGTTAAATAAAAGTTTAATCCAAAATAAGCATCAAAGTTTACAAGGCCAAAAACGACAACTATTTTTGCACCAAAGTAATACAATGCTCTCATTCCCCAGTATTTTCATTGTGCACAAATATCAATCTAGTTCTGAGAAGCTTAAAAAATATGGTTGGTCCAAAGTTCTCTGAAAACTTCAGATTACTATACCAATATGGAAATGCTATTCTTTCTCTCCCACTTTCTCTACATATGCTGACAACAAATTAAATTGCAAAGAACTATGTGGATTTTCTAGGGGGATAGTGCGGAAAAACCCCTTTCTTTACTTTCAGCCTGCAGTGAGTTAAACGTGGATCCTACAGACAATGGCTGGTGCTAAGACATTGCAGCAAAAGGTTGCATCATCCATAACCAGATCCCCCTGGGAGGAAATGAAGACTGAAGGCAGCCAGTGTGGCCAAATGGCTGGAGCCATCAGCAGTGCTTGGTCTCCACTCCCAGCTCTCTCCTCTGTGCCTCAGACGAGTGCTGTCTCATCTATAAAAATGGGAGAATTATCTGATCTCCTCCATTAAGCAGTCCAAAATCTGCTAGGAAAAAGAAGAAGAGAACCAGTTATAATCCTCAGAAGGTGAAGAATGTGGCTTCCGCTTGGGTTTCCCCATGTGGATCAAATACCCTCATTCCTCTAGGCTATCTTGGGCTTTCTTCTTTTACAGAAGATATCAAAAACAACTTGTGACTTTCCTTTGGGCACCTTCACCAGAAGCAGTGACTCCCTTCACCCAGCAAAAAGCCAGCTATGAACAAACTTTGCAAACTGCAAGAGGATTCTCTTACATTGTAGGATGGAGTATACAAAAGAAAAATACATACGAGAAACAACTCCCCAGACATGACAACCAAAGAAAAGCTAAGAACACCCTCCTGCCCTTCCTTGTGCATTTGATATGGAGGTTGAGGTAAACTATCTTATGATTCCATAAATTGCTTAATCTACCTCCATTATAACACACAAGTGACACTTGCTAGGGATCTGCTCCCAGGTTACACGAGTAAAACTACAGCAGATGTTAAACAGCATATTTATATCTCACACCCTTCCCCACAATGAAGAGGAGACACAGGAGAAGGGTAGAGTAAACACAGAAGGGGTTTCCTATAAGGGCTGTCAAACTCACACACAGTCAGTGCATTTTCCAAGATGAATAGCCAAGGATGCAAACAGAAGCACAACAAAAAGCCTAGCAAATTCCAAAGGACACATCTCTTAAGCAAGTCTCCACATGCAAGTATCAGCGTCCTGCAAAGTACCTTTTATTTCAATGACATATTTCCTCTTCCACATTTCTAGACACTCTAAAAGTCAGATCTCAAAAGGGTTATGCAGCAACAACTGGCCCTTTCCATCACCCACTGGATGGCCAGGAAGCCCAGAGTCTGCAGGCAAAGGATTAAGCACCAGACAGTTTGATCCTGGGGCATTTCTGCTGCTTGTGCTCTCAGACGTGAGGTTTAGGGTGAGGGTGAGGGTTAGGGTTAGGGGTTGTGATTACAGTTACAGTTTATGGTTAGTGTTTAGGGTTAGGGTTACAGGTCCAGGTTAGGGTCAGGGTTAGATTGTCTTAGACTCTCTAAGTATTAGATTAGCTCTTCTCATAGGGGTAAAGAGAAATTTACAGATAATGGGCAAAGAGGTCTGGTGCGAGATCACCAGAAAGAGGATCCTAAGAATGGTGAAATGGATGCATTTGTATCTAAGGATGGGCGCACGTGGGAAATAGATCAGTGTGAGGCCCTATAAGGAAAGGAGATGAAATTATAAAAGACTACAGAAACCAGATGTTTACTATAAATGAATGAGTCTGAATGCAGGAAGTGACCAAGGACACATAAAGGGAGAGAGGTAAGAAGACAGACTGGCCCAGGGAGACATGGCATATTGAACTGAACCAGACATGCAGGAGAAAGCAATGCAATAGCACTACTGTGCTTTCTTTCCGTTTCTCCATTGCCATCTTCCCAGACTCATGGGCTGCTGCCTCATCAGTGAGTGATGGGAAATACTCTGAGAATTGCAACAAACATATCTTTAGACAAGCCCTCATCTGCAGAAATCTCACACTAACAGAAAGTTGAATACCTCTACAGCTAATATTTACAATGCAGCACACTGCAAGGTAAGGAATCACCAAGGGTCAGCCTCCATGCTGCTAAACTGGCAATGGTCCAGGGTATGCCAACCTACCAGCTCACTGTGGTTTAAGGGAGAGTGGGTCCTGCTTCCTTCAGTCAAGCCAAGCCCTCTTATGTCCAGCCATGGTTCAACTGCTGGACCTGCACCCAATTCTGGTCCTCTCTGAACCCCTTAATGAGTCAGGTCAAATCAGTCGTCCAGCAAGAAACAAAACCAGGGGCCCAAGGAGTCCCAGGAGAAAAGAGAGGCTTCTGTTGCAAGAGTTGAATTAGCTCAGAAAAGGTTAGCTAAGGTCATAGAAAGGAAGCAAAAGATTTTCAGAGGGAAGGAAGGGAAGCCGAATGTAATGTGCCTTACAGAAATACATGACAACCAAACTTCAAATCAGAGGTCAGAAGCACAGCCCCAGCCTGAGCTAAATGTCACTTAAATGAATTTAATTAAAGCAGAAGCAACAAGTTGAGAACAATAGACAAATGAAATGCTGTCTCCAAGGGGAAGGTTGAATGCAAGTACATTAATATTTAGGCCTCACCACAGGAAAAAGCTATTCCCAAGTATCTCTTCCTTTTCAGTGGATCGTCTCATTTGTAATGAAAGGCACGCACAAGAAGATACTCAGATATAACTGCTTTTCAAATTCACAGGCTTCCTTCATGTGAATTAACTTTCAAGTGTAGGAAAACACTGCACAGATAGGGAAAGCATCTGCGGTTAAAGCCCTGCAGTGCAGTGCAAAAGATGTATAACCAACCTTTATGCTAAACTTGCCCTTCAGCATAACAGTGACATTATTTAAAATATCAGAGCTTCAGATCTTGGGCCTTAACATTGAAACCTTCGTGTTCTCAATAAAGCAAGCACTGGGTTCTGTGCCACAGGGACCAGTCCTTTTTATAAAACTGCATACCAAAAATTTCACTGGGCCCTTTGTTACTCAGTTACTGCTGTTACAATAGGCATCTAACTGTCTCACACAAACAAACAAACAAAACAAACAAACAATGAACCAAAAAAAATAGGAAGCCTTTGACATTGCTGAACAACCTTGAAGTCTCAAATTTAATGCAGCATGAATTAACGCAATGAAGAGAGTAGAATTTTGCCCCTTTTTAAATTGCTCCACTGTAGATTTTTACTGTAACCATTAGCAATATTTTTTTTTAATCTCAGATAAAAACTTTTATAAACCACTATAGTAGGTATAATCATAGATGCAGTTAAGATAAGCAAGAATCAAAGGTTTAGCCTAAGAATACTAAGAAAATGAATCTGTCATTTTTGGATTTCCTATTAAATAGTAAGTTCATTTACTATTATTTTTGTTACCATTTAAAATACTAGCTTAAAATGTTACCCTAGCTAAAATAATGAAAATCTGGAATAACTTTCCTGTTATCAGCAGAGTTTTTTTAGGTATGTCAGCAGAACGGGCTTCACTAGGATTTAGTAGTGTCCCCAGATGGATACTGACCAAGCACTGAGGACATGCTCTTCTCTATCATTTATACCACCGTGAACTGGGAGGTGGCAGCCCTGAACTACAGGAAGTAGGACGAGGATAAGCTGGAGGAGACCGAGACCTAAATACATTCTCAAAAGTCAAACATGTTCTGCCATGCAGGATTGTCGCATGAAACACAGTCCATATCTGACTTCTGCGTCACCAAAGAAAAAAAAGTAAGGGAGGGGTGGGGGGTGGGGGAAGGCAAGAAATGCAACAAAACCAAAATCCTAAGCAAAACAAGCAAACAGAAAATTAAAAAATCCAACGTTAGAAAGTGATCCCACGAACTCAGCACTTTCAGAAATCCTTTTAAGGCTGATGCAAAATCAGACAGGTCGGATGTATTTGGAGCTTTGCTGCACAGTAGCATGACAACAAATAATAGAATCCTACTGATTAACACCTCCTCAAAGTTAAAGTTTAATTTTGAATTACAGTTCCCTGAATAGACTCTGAAGGGGAACATTAAAGCTCTTGTAGAAATATCTGCATTATTAAAGAAATGAAGATCAGAGTGACGATTACTTTGTGCTGTTTATGGACTTGTTTATCAGAGCAGTAAATCTACTTCCAAGTTTGTATTGCACAGAAAGGAGGACTCAGTGAAATCTGAAGAACTGTCCAGATAAAAAGACATGCAGGCAAAAGAGAAGAATTTCTCCCTGAGTATTAGAGCTTCTCATTCAAACACCTGTACAAAAATCTGGAGCCTTGAATATTCATCATTTAAACCAATTGCTTTACATCACCGATGGCCCAAGAATGACTCCTTTAAAGTTAATTTTACAAGAAATCACCCAGACAGTGAAGACTAGTCATCTTCAGGAAGTAATACGGCTGGAGTGTAGATTGTTAAATAAATAATTGTGATTTTTCTTGGTGTTTTAGACATCACAGCTCCTACAACCCTCTGACACAAATAAGAACAGTTTGTTCTTTCCACTAGCTGTAACTCCATCAAAGTCTTATAAAGAAGACTCAGACTGCTTTAAGATGTTGCCTCCTCCCAGAACTGCAGTCCATTATATATTTTTTTTTCATACACACACACACACTTCTATAAATACATGATGCAATTGTAACAGGCAAAATGGAAAGCATAGGATGAAATTTGGGATCCCCTACTCAGCACATCTTAAAGATCACTGATTTTTAGAAACCAGTAGGTGCTTATCAGCAAGATCTGTGACTAATCTACAAAGACAACCCAGTCCCCAGGTGCTGGATGAGGATTTCGATAGCATGACATCTATGAGCTCCACCTCAGAAACAGAGGCATGAGATCTAAGATCATTTTTGCTCACAAACTAATGAGAATTAAAAATAGGTAGTGGCAACTCATTTTTTGCAGCCTTCTGATTCATGATTCTCCTCAAAGTCTGTGATATAACTCCCCTCTGAGCTCAAAAGATCAAGGATTTCACGTCAAATATACTAGCATCTAAAAAAGAGCACTGTAGAAGCATATACGTTCATCCGAACAGTGGCCAACTTTACTTCTCCCAGTCTCAGAAATAAAGAAGAATAGAAGAATTAAATTTGGGGAATAAGCTGAAATATGTGCATTTGCTCTGGGTGGAAATATTTTCCAAGTAAAAGCAGACTTTCAGAGAAATCACATATTTTTGCCTGCAGACACCCCTTCTCCTCAGTGCAAAATAGCAAAACAATAAAACTAATAAATCCGTTCACTTACTATGAAACAAAAAAAATCCTGAGTGTTGCATCCATGTACTCACAGCAAACACTGTGGTTCATTACATTTCCACCTAATGCAGCCTGTGCAAATACTGTTCCCAAAACATTGCATACATACATACGTATGTATAATACACATATTGCCCATGCCAAAGTGAGATAGACAGCCTGCAAGCGCTGAGACTCCCACCAGTACCATCCTGCAACACTTCCTAAATCCTTCTGCACTGTTCATCCACTAAAGGTTTCCAAAGGGTTCCTCTGAGTTTAAAAAAACACTACAGAAGGGTTCCCAGAGAATTGTTTCTGGGAAATTATTACTTAAATTTCTCATGTACTTATGTTACAATACATTTAAGTGTGGCTTCTAAATAGAAACAGACTTTTATCCAACAAAGGATCCACCTGAAGTGCTTTTTCCTGTGCCTATAATACACATTTCTTTCTGTACTCAGGCATTCCTTCAGAACTTTCTAGTTATTTATACTTTCCATCTACAATTTTCTGCTTTTTCTGAGAATAAAATTGTTGCATATTTCCTTCATCTTGTGTTTGCTGTTCATGTTCGAGGTAAGCATTCTGCTGTCACTTCCCTCCAAGCGCACTTTTGGAGCACGAGCTAAAACTTCATAAAAGAAAATCAGACTTTTTTCCACATCCCTTATTATTTGATAATAAAGCACCTCAAACTGTGTAGCATTAAAAAACTGCTTTGTAGGGACCCAAGGGAACTACCTGAGCAAAATAACAAAGAAGTCTGTTGTTGAGCCTTTGTTTCCTTAAAAAACAAAGTAATTTTTAATGCAATGCAATATCTGCTGTTATTGCCCTAGAGTGGAGGTGCTAAAACATGGGATGCTGTGCTGGTGAAGGGTTGCCCTAAGGCCCCTAACTGATGTAAGGAATGAGGAAGAGCAGCTCCTAAATACTTCTCTGCAATTTTTTCATTCCACCACTATCAGGAAAGTATATGCTGGAAATCTCACATCATGACTAACAAACCCAACAAAGTATCAATGCCTACTTCGGACCAATAAATTCAGGGAAAGTTTAGTGAGACTTTCTCTGGGTAATTTCATACAGGTTCCTGTTCTAACAAGTACATTGACCAAAAAAAACCCAGCCAACCAACAACAACAACAACAAAAAAAAAACCACAACCAAAAAAACCACAAAACAAACCCCAGATGCCTATAAGCAAATATCATGAACCAATTTAACTTGGAAAGTAAAATAAGATCACAATCCTGATTGGTACCATATATACTTGAGGGTTTTACCAAAGATAGCTCCTCATAGATTAAAATATTTCAGACAAACTTAAACAGAGATAAAGATTTAAGCTGAAAAATGCAGACAGTAAACTGAGAAGTCTGTTTCCAGATGACAAAATCTCCAACTCTGCAATCATGAGAAAAACCTTCTTTTGTTAAATGGCCTAACCTCACTGAAAAAAAATAAGACAAAGGCAGCAATGTAATTAACAATTTACAGTCTGGAAACAGAAAAACACAGTAATAAAACCTTAAAATATAAATGAAACTACTGTAGACCATCAGACTAAGAAAAACTATGCTTATGAAAATTTTAAAGAAGCAGCAATATTTTTGCAGTAGTAAGGTGTATGGGTCAAAGACAACCAGTTATCAAGCACAACATCAACCCCTTACATCTATTCAGTAGCTCACTATGATCTGTATTTGGAAAGAAGCCAATAGATGTATTTATAAGTCACAGTGATAAAAGAGGTACTTTTTGTTCTAGCAGATATTAGGGAAGATGTAATAGCAAACAGCCAAATATTTTTCATTCTGCAGAATCGGATATCTTCTGTCTGGGAGTTTGGAAAATCCCACAACTCTTTTAGGAACCCTTTGCTGTTTTTTAACTCAGTCTGGGACACTGATATATTACTATTAGCAAGCCATTAGGAAAAAAAAGAAAAAAAAATCAGGCTATAAAACTAGATCATAAGTCCAGTTGCACACAAGAAAAAAAAACATTAGTTATTTCTTCTCAAAAAGTAATATGAGTGAAATTGTCATCCCAGCTAAAACATTTCTGAAGTTCAACAAGAACCTCATCAGTCCAGTATCAGTCAACACACTTCTTGATGATCTGAAAGAAAATAAACTCAAAGCATGCCAAGCTCCCAGTCAGTGCAAAAATTGATGAAATGTTAAGTAATGACATGGACCTTGTCGGTTTTGCAGATTGATCTATACACTGTCTGAGCAGACTGTGCTTTAACACAGACAAACACAAGTCCAGGTAGGAATACAAAAAGTGCTCATTATGTGAGACCACAGCCTCGCAAGCAGTCATTGAAACAAGACTGTTGTCATGATTGATAAGAATTTGAACACTGTACAGTAGCTCAAAGGGCGAACATGATCTCTGTGAGTATTAGGAGGTGAATAACAAGCAGAAGTGGGAAGACAAAATTGGCCTGCATACGGTATCAATAAGTCTATTACTTGAACATGTACATTGTGGTATTTATACTTCAAAAAGATTGTTGGAAAGTTCGAAAGGGTTTTCAGAAGAACTTAAGAAAATTTAAAATATAGAGCAAAAATATCAAGTACATTCTAGAAGGCTAGTTTTACCAAAGCTGTTTAACTCATCCAAAAGACCACTGTAGTCTACAGGTATCTACAGAGAAAAGATAGTTATTAGAAGAGGTTGTTCTTTAATCTAGCAGGAAAAGGCAAGCAAGGTGCAAGAGCTGGAAGCTGAGAACAGATAAATGCAGGCTAGAAATAAAGTACATATTTTTAACAGTGTGAGTAGTTTACCATGGAACAGTTTACTTAGGTATACGATGAATTCATTATAATGACTGAGTATTTTTCTGGCAGATACATTACAGATACATCAAACAAAAGACAGAGGAGCCTGATTCACAAATTACTGGATGAGATCTCTATTGTGCAAACAGTTGGGCTTGTTGATCACAGCAGTCTCTTTGTATTTTAAAGATCTATGAATATTTGGGAGAAAGAAAACAGGAAAAGATGGGGACATTTGGCAGCATGGAACCCAATGAATTTATTATCTTCGAAAAAGAAAAAAAATAAACAAACCAAACATCCCCTTCAGTCAGCTTTTATGTAGATACCTGCTGCGCTCATCCATCCAAAGATGGTTTGTATGTTGCCTTTATCTAGTGGCCATGAATGGATAAAAAATGTTCAAGGACAGCTTCTTTGAATTCCTACGAATAAAGGACAGCAAGGAGGAGGAAGGGAATTGCTTAAAACCTACCAACAGATGGGATTTCAGTCAAATGCTTGCTTTGTTTTCATAATAAACCATAATCTGTGTAATCTAAAACAGTTTTTATAGTAAGACTATGGCATGTGAATTGCTTTCTCAACCACTCATCATTAAAGAAGGTGCCTCTTCATTGCTGAAGATGCATTGGACTCTGGACCAGTCAGTCAGAGTAAGTTTAGGAGGATGGATGAAAGCGTAGGTATGGCACTACATTTTTAGTAGGTTTTTCTGCTTTGGGGTTTGTGTGTGTGAATGTTTTGAGTTTTTGGTTTTTTTTAATCAGCCTTCCAATATGGTTACCTAATAAATTATTGAAATTCTGAAAAGCTTGTTAGGTGGTCTCTAGGTGCTGTTAGCAACATCAAGTCTTTGCAGTATACATCCTACAATATCAAAGCAATGGCAAAGGCATTAGGGTCCTAGTATGATGTTACTAGGATGGGTTGGGGACATAATTTTGCCAATCCTGCTTCCTAGTCACTGTGCTGCAAGTGTCCATCTCAAACTCTGGCATGGTCCCCTAAGTCCTCTTTGACTTATGCCTGACGTGGGGAGCTGCAGAGAGCCAGCAGGACTGCACAGAAGCAGGGTCTCCATCCTGCTGGCAGATCTGCACCACAGATCTATCCCTGTCGCTCAGGCAAAGCAGAGCACAGTATTACTACATGATTTCATGTTGCATTATATGCTATAACGCAACATGAAAAGGTGGGCAAATCAATATTAAGGCACAAAGCCAAGAAAAAATTGAGCAACCTGGAAGCTTATAGCTGCAAACAGTAACTGCCACATATATTGTTTATTATTTTCCTCAGGTTCAATACTTAGGTTTCAGCAACGTCACACATCTACTTGCAGCTTCTCAGCATACTCGTATTCCCATAATATTTTGCAATATAAAATACTGCCTTCTATTCATACATATTACCCTATGTTTTTTAAGTTCATCTTCATATTAAGAATAAATGGATTTAAAATTAAGGCAGCTGCATATATAAGCACTCTGCTTGAAAGGCATACTTCATCTTTAAACAGCAGCAATCAATACACACAGTATATAACCTAAACAAATTTCTATTATGAATCCTTAATGGATGCATGCTTTGGTCATTTTTATTACTAATATATTATTGATTTACAAAATACGTTACCACCTTAGGCACTGGGATTTGCTGGAGTCCTTACACTCTATGTGAAGTTTTAGTCAAAATAGGCACCAAAAGTCAATAACTCATTTACCACCACTGTAGTCCCTTTACAGGACTAGATATTTTAATGATGGTCCAACTCTCACAGTGGAATCACTTGTCTTACAGTGGCATTTATAGGGCAACTGTATTAACGTAAAATTATCCACGAGGCCTGCCTGCTTATCTTTTATTCTTCTTTATTGTCAAAATGCTTTGGGAGTCACAATTTGGAACAACACTGCCAGACTAACCTTGCAGTTCCCTCGCAGGGCAGAGTTTCTCTGAAATCAAAGCACCTGCTTAGGCTCTTTTGAATCAACGAACAGTTTCTCTCTGTTGCCATTCACATCAGGGAGCGGTGACTGACTCCTGCAAGTTGCCCAGGAGAACGGGAACCAAACAGCTTCCTTCGATACTAGTGCCAGCAGACAGGGATAAGACAGCATGCCAATCTCATTCCCCTCACTCCTGACATAAACAGCCTGCAGAGACCTGCTGTCAACTGTTAGTAAGGCTTCAGGAGAAGCCTACAATAGGATGGGCACCTCATAATATCGTTATACAAATCAAATCCAAAATGTTCATTTACTGCACAGAAATTACAGGAGGAAGAGGATTTAGGGTTATGTTTACTTTGGTGAAACAATCCTACATTTTTAACTTACAGATTTACACAGGTGTAACAGCACATGCATGTCTTGCTGGGATATTATCACGCCTTGGGCAAGTCAAGCTTTATGTCAAAAGCCGAGCACAGCAATGGCAGAGATGAAGTTTTGCAAGCATCATCAGTTTTTCAGCTGATCAATTGGATGACTCTCCTACAGACTCAAAATCAGCTACTTCCAGAGTAAATCCATGGTATTATATTGCTTTTCTGCCTTTAATGCCTATTTAGAGATGGATGAGAACCTAGCCCCTTAGAGAAAAAAAATCTGTGGGAGCGACCCCTCTTCACTGTTGGTTTTCTTTTGTTGTTTTGTTGTTGTTCTGGGCTTTTTTTTACTGATGCATATGAGGACAAAGAGATGAAATCCAGAGACTAGGAGCCCATTCCACCTTTTTGGCAGAAGAATAAACAACTGCAATAGGGACAACAGTAATCAAAAACACGCCTGAGAAAAATAACAGCCACAAAAAGCAAAAGTCATATCAATTGCTTAGACCTGTCTGCACACAGAATTTAAGTGAGGTGAACTGAAAAAGTTTAATCCATAGAACTGACAAGACTTAAACAAATAAGCCATCTAAAAAGTAGGAGGTAAGCTCCTAAAAAACTGGCTGTAATGCACACTATCACACCAACTTTAAACTGACTTTTGTCATCTATTATCCCGTTTCTAACCTAAAGGCAACGTGCTTTTCCATTTCTTTCCCACACAGGGGTGGCTTCTAGCATGTGCCTTGCAAAGGCTGCCCAGAGCCAAATTTAGAAGCCAGTTCAATCCTGATCCTTGCTCCAACACCAAAGGAGGCAGGAGAGCTTCAGCACTGTATCAAGAGGTCCCTTAACATAACAACATGAGGGAAAAACATCCTGTCAGCCTTTCCTGCCTTGTTGACACCTGATTGTTTCTCTTTTTTTTCAGAGACAACTCCGAGGACCAGCCACACTGCTGGCCATTCTAGCAGATATAAAGCCTGACATACCAAACCAGACCCAGCAGAGGTTCTTTCAGGCTAAGGTAGGTCTCTTGACAGCCTGAAAATGTTGCAGAGAAAAGCTCCACCTCTTAAGCAGTACAGGAAAAAACTTCCAAAGGTCCAGTGGACATTCATGAGGCATTTTCTAAGCAGCCTTTTCTGCATTCCATCCTCATTCACCAGTAGCAACAAGAAAACAAGAGCAAATATAAAATTATTCAGACTAATGCCTGTTAATGGATCTGTCGCACATGGAGACAGTCATGGAAATTATCCTTTCTCCATAGTGGCAAACCTCGTCTGGCATGGATACAGTCTAGGACTCCTAAGTTAGAAGGCAGTTCCCATTTTTGTGTATTTTTACTGCATCTTCATCCCTATTCAGCACATGCACACAGAGCACAGTGAACCCAGTAAACACTGACAGTTTATTTCCATGCATCTTGTGCCAGTCAAGGATGTAACAAAATACCATATTTCTAAAATTAAACTCTGTTTATTATCAGAATTAAATAAAGAGGTACCACAACGTTGCTTAACTTCAAAGCCAAAGCTTGTGGCAGTTGTTTCAATCAAATGTGTTCTTTGCTTAGATTCACACTGAACAAAGCAATCTGTAAGGCACACCAGAATGGGAAAGTAATATTCAAACAATATCTCCTTCTCTGTTTTTTAAACACACAGTCAACAGCGTTCCATTGAAATTCATCCAAACAAAAATACCTTGCAAAGTTATTTTTATATTTCTTTAAATGCAATTTAAAACAGCTATGCAAAATAAACAAACAGAACCTGCAGGAAACCTTTCAGACCAACTAAAAAGCTTAGTTGGATCCCATATAGAGGTTTGGGGGCTTTTGTTTTTAATTTCCTTTTCCCTCCTCAGTTGTTTCAACAAGGGAACCAGAGCAGAGACATACTGGGTAGGAGATGAGGAGGCTGGAGTCAATCAGTGATGGACAGCTTGATTCTACTGGGTGAGCCTGACTGTACTCTGCATTGTTCCCCCTTTCATAGCACACAGACCTTGGCACTGTTCTTCCCAATCATTTTCTGTGGCATCTTTGTGCTATTGCCATAAGAATGCTATTAATGATCATCTCCATGCCTGGAAGCCCTTCCACTATGGCCAAGTGCATTCAGAAACACCATAACTTTGTGATGTCAGGAAGCTGAGGAACTTGTTCAGGTCAGCTTGCCATAGCCCACCCAAGAGTAATGGCTGGGTTTTTTGCCTGTTAAGCAGCAGAGTATCTTTTCTCCTTGGCAACAGAAATAGCTTCTTTTCTGCATCCTCCTTAGCAGTCCTCTTGGACTGGACCAACTCCTCAGATAGTTAAAGGGCTCTCTTGATGCTGTAAGCCACCTATCAAGGACAGGGCATTTCCAAGGGATGCAATTTCCCCATCAGCATTAGCAGCACTTTATGCTTCAGAAGCCACACAAACATTGCACAGATGGAGGGAGTAGGCTGAGAAAAGCAGCTTCTTTTTATTTTTAACCTCACTTCAACCTGTAGACATTCAACTCCTTCAGTTACATCCTCATACTATGTTTAAACACTCTACAGGGCCCAGATATCTGCTCTGCCCCCCTGCTCCAGGGTATTCTCCAGTGTTGTCCTAGGATTACACCCATGCCCTGCCACAAGTGGTATTGCTGTATGTCAGTTGCGTGAACCACCACGCAAAACTATCTCCTCTTGCATGAGCTTGTCATCACAACATGCCTGCATTTGCATGCTAGCCACAGAATGCCTGCACTGTGTCTCACCAAGGCTTGGTCATATTTCCCTAGGCTTATACTTTCTACTTATCAGTGTGACTGGGATTACAAAGCAGCTGGTTTGGCAACTCAGAGCAAACTGAACGGGCTGTTGACTCACAGCACAGCTACAACGACACTTGAATGGCTGGCAATCTCCTCTAGCACTGCACATAGATAGAGTAGGTCTGTACCGCCTGTGCTTTGGGTTTCTGTAGCCCATGTGTGTTTCTGCATTGGGTTTTCAGCTGTTCACTGGGTCTTACCATTAGCTTTCTCTCCACTTTCCCTCCTGCTAACCTGCATTCACCATGTGGATTCATTACTATGGAATTCTTAATATCTCCAGAAATTACATGCTAGGGCCAGAGTTGTCAGCTATCTAATGGGGTTAAATTCTGTAGCTTGGTTATTGTAATAGAAGCAGTATTGCTTTGTCTCGGGCAAGTATACTTGCAAACCCAAAGCAGCCTTGGGCAGTTCTCCCAGCAACAGCTTTTCAGTCATACCTTGTGGTGACTGTTCTCCGGTAAATTGGGAAGCAAATTTTATGGTGGTTTTCTTATATTTATTGTCCAGATAGTTCTGTGCACAGACTCATATCTTCCTTTCTCTACCACCTTGCTCCTGCAAAGGAATCTTGTTCAAAAAGGAAAGATTTTTTCATGTGTTTGAGAACTTGCATACAGCTCGTTAGTCTCATAGTGATAGTGGTTTTCTTTCTCTTCTCCTTTTAAGTGATAAACAAAAAATTAACAAAATTCTTCTCCTTTTAATCAAATTAACAAATAACCAATTAACAAAGGTAAAGCAACAACTACAGCACACACCCTGGACATGTTAACAGGCTGCCTCCCTCTTGCTTCTCCTAGCCTCATGCCTTTCGTCCCATACCAGAGAGGTTGTTATGGAGATTTCTTCAGAAAAAAAAAAGTGAAAAAAGGGAATGCAAGGAATACGAAGCACAGAAAAGAGCACAGAAAACAGACATAACAGTACAACATCTTTTGCAATAATAAATCCATTTTCCCCAAATCTACACCTAGAAAGCCACTGATGAAGATACCAGACCCTCAAATAGTCCTGCTCTCTAGTGATCACAACAATTAGACAGAAAAGGTCCTAAGATGTTTCCTCCCCTTCTTAGAGTTGTTGAGAATGCCTTAAGTGATCAGACTGACTTTCAATACTTTCTCCAAGATGCCCATGTGCCTCTTCGAACAAAAAGAAACTTGTAAGCAAGAGAGAGGGAGGCAGGTAAAGGAAGGAAAGAGAAGAAATAACAAAGGAAAAACAACTACTCTGAAAATACAGTGGCAAATTACAGCCACTCTGTTAACAGCATTACTTGGGCCTGTTCAATGATCCTGCAGTCATCTATCACCATCACACTAACAGGATGAAGGGAAGCAAAGTCAAAAAGAGATTAGAAAATAGGTACTTGTAACTATACCGATTGCCCTAGTTTACCACATTATGCCTTATCTTTAGTTCCTCAAAACAAATGCCAGCACCTGGTGGTTGTTTGGTGTTTTCAATTTCTCTGGATATTGATCTTGTTATTTTGACTTATTCCCAGCATATATGTTGATAGAGCAATATAACTAGAGCCTGAAGAGAAATACAGTCTCCAGTCAAGGCTATTTTACATGCTTATGTAGGCTCAGTTCCCACAGATTTAAGTGCATTTCACATTTTTCTGCCTGCCGTGGAAAGAGAGAGAACAGTACTCCTTGTCTTCACTTTACACACCAAGATCTGAAGACCCCTATGGGCCAGGTCCACAGAGTGGTCAGAAGAACTAGCAAGAGCCTCGTACAAGGACTGGCATGGGATTTCAGCCAAAAGCCAATGCTCACCTCTGTGCTGAATCTTCCCTGACAAGCCTCAGTTCGGCAGCACTGTCAGCAACTCTGGTAGCTTCACTGTTGCAACAGCAGCATACAAGCAGCTTGTTCCTACTCATAAGACACCTCAGTGGGCTCCCGAATGCATGGAAATGAGCCCAAGCATCCCATCAGTGGTCAAAAGGAAAGTCTGTGCAAAAGCAGGATCATCAGCTTAGCTGTTTTAGCTAGCCGGAGAGCTGGAAATGTTGGAGGAAGAAAAGGCACTACTCTGCCTCTCTTGCTTCCATGACAGCCCTTAGGACTGGTCAGAATGCACACAGGCAGCGTTCTGCCGCAAGACATGCAGGAAAGCAGTCTGTATGCATATGCCCAAACGTGCAAAGCCCTTTTATTAAGGGCTGTTATGATCCACTGTAAGCATTCTCGCACAAAGAAAGATCCTAGTAAATACTCTAGCTTTGAGCAAGGTCATTGAAAGGGCAGATATTGACTTGACAGGTAAGAGGAAGTGAGGCAGTTCACCTCTGCAGAGCGGATGTAAGGCATGAATCCTTCACTGAAAAAAAAAAGCCACAGCCTGAGGTGAAGTAACAACAGCAAGTCACAGTCTTCTACAGTGACAACCAACCCATCACAGAAGCATCCTGATTTAGTCTTAACTCACAGGCTGGTTACTACAGTACACCCCTTGTGGGATGGCTTCCACCCATGCACAATATCCTCCTTACAAGAATGATACAAATACACTGAAGCAGCTTCTTCAGCTTGTAAAAGAACCAAGAGAGATTAATTTTAAGCATTCAACATTGGTAATGGTATGAGGAAGTTAAGCAGGAAATAATTATTCAGTATTTCTCTTATTACCACAAATGAGGGAAGCCAATAAACTGCTCACAGTAACATGGTTCAAACAAGGATAGTGATGTATTTTTGCACATACCTTATAATGACCTTGGGAACTCACTACAGGATAATGTAGAAGCCAGAGACATTCAAAAAGAACTAGACAAATTCACATCATACAAGAATCACCAGTGGTGTAACCTGACAGTCCAGCCTTTATATCAGAAACAGAGAACATATGCCAGGAGAATGATCACAGTCACACCATTATTCTCATGCTACTTTTCCCTTCAACTTATCTGCTGATAATTACTGCTGGAGAGAGGATACTGGGTCAGAGAGTCTTCAGCGAGTCTTCAGCCTGACCCAGTAATGCTTTCTTTCGGGATTTGCTCGCTGTCTGGAACAAAAGAAAGAGTAAGGTAAGGTGTCTTCTAGCATCCCCCTAATAAAAATGAGTGTGATTGTGAGAAAGAGGTGGAAATCAGAGCTATATAACATAAGCTGACTATGAAGACAAAGTGCAAAGAAAACCTGGAGAAATACACGTGTTATTCTCTTCTACCCTGCACCCTATTGCTCTATTAAATAAGATATCATCACATCAGTGTAAAAAGTTATTTCCTAAAGAACAGATTTGCAAAGCTTTCACTGGCTTAACACCACTTTGCTTGAACTCTGTGTTAAAACTCCTGTTGAGTTCAATGATAGCACTGAAGGAAGGTAGCAACAGCAACAGGGAAGAACACATCTCACATGCTAATCCTCCAACTAAATCTAACAATCACTAAGGGAAGCATCCAGCAGGAACCCAACACATTAACTGCTCTATCACTAAAACTTAAAGATTCAAATGGAACAAACAGCTCTCCAATACCAACATGCCGAAGTCAAACGCGATCACATGAGCATGGCCTGGCTTGTCATTTGCACCAAAGCAGTGGAAATAGGGGCAGGATGGAGACTTCAACTCCAGTATATCCTTACACTCTTCTTTGGCATAGTGTTAGTGCTCTTTCATATAGGAGCATGACTTGTATGCTATTGCTACGTAAAGGTCTGTATTTCTGCATCCCACCAAGTCACTGACTTTCAAGTCAAGGAAAAAAGATTTCATTAATGATTAATTTCCTGTCTGTTTGGGAAGAATAGTTACAAGGCAGAAGAGAGAAACTCTGTTAGCACAGAAGAAGCTGTACTTTCAGCTCAGCCCATACTACAACACAGCAGTTCAGTACACTTGGTACTTTGCTAAGATACTGTCTTCTAGCTCCCATAATTGGGTCCATATAGCAACAAGCAATGCCTAGTTAATCCAAAGACTATATTCAAGTCTCAGGATATCCCACCACAACAGCTAAAGAGCCAGTCCACATGAGAGTGGGATCCTGCTCTGCTTTCCAGCCACCACAAACCCTTTCCCAGTCCACTTCCTGCTTCCAACCCTGCAGGAAACAACCTCCTCTAAATCTCTTCTTCCTGGATGTGTGCTGACACCTTACAGATTAATTTCAAAAGAAATAGTGATCAAATCCAGTCTATCCAACACCAGCCAAGTGGTGCAGCTGATAAAACCACTCTGCCAGTGCATAAGAAAAATTACTGTCTTACTGTAAGTTCACAGCAAAGTTACATGTTAATAGTCAAATTAATTTCAAGATTTCATTTTCTTCTTGCCATTTGAAATCATCATTACAAAGAAAGATATAGTATTACTGGAATACAATAAACCACTTCCGCATGATCTTAAGCACGGTTCTGTTAATATAAATCGCTCAGCCTTTACAGCTTCTCCCAGAAAGTCTCACGTGAGATCCATGCAATGATTCAGGAAAGGGCTGCCCTTGCTCCTTCATACAAACCACTTTTCTAGCACACTTTTATTAAATCTATAGGTTGCATAAAACTAACATAGTATTACTTTACACAGTACACTGCTATTCAATATCTGTCTACTAAAAGATGAAAAAAAGCTTACCAAGTGACATGTATTTATAATGTCATTTTATAAGCATTTTAAATATATATATATAAATTGATATAATACACTGAAAATATAGAGCTGTAGTACAGTAAAGTAACAGCCTGGACAGACACAATCACTAGGCTAGTTTAGACAGCAGCTTCTGAGGTGCTCAAATAACACAGCCAATGAAGAACCACGTGTGAAAGAAAGTCACTGAAACAATAAATTATTGGACTGAAAAGGCTTCACTGAAGTAAGAAAATAAAACCAAAGAAATCTCAAAAGAGTCACTTTGCTTAGCAGAAGTTGCTGAAATCATGTGCTATGCAGCACTATCGAGCTGAAAATAATATCTAGCCCTGAATAACTGGTTACTGCATTACCCTTTCTCCCTCCCTCCAATCTTGAGGAACATAAGAATTGCAGCTTTCAAGCTGCTTGAAGTTTCTGTACCATTGTATGTTAGGGATTAGAAAAATATATGCCTTCTAACAAATAACAAAGATGGTCTCTGAAAGTTAGTGTGGAGGCTGGTAGAAAAAAAAATATTTTGAAAATTAAAAAGGGAAAAGGAAGAGCAAGAGAGCCACTACCTTCCAGCCTGGTCCAGCAATAGCATTTCCCATACCAGGCATCACACATTGTCAGATAATTTCTGCCTACACCTTCCACAAATGTACAATGAATAACATTCACCTCCTTGCTCAGGAAATGCTCAGGACCTACCTCCACTTTTGCAAGAGCAAAGCGACTTAGGGGCTAAAACCCTAGTCTTCAGGAACACAATCAAAGCTTTAGAAGCTATCCCACAGTCATTCCAAGCCATGAACTGCCGATCCACAGATCAACACGACTTAGAAGGTGCGCAGGACTTTGTGGACAAAAGTGCAAATTTTCAGTGCATGGTTACTGCATGCTGAAAGGAAGAGAAGCAACACACATTTGAAAAAAAGAAAGCTTTCTTCCTTCTATAGCTGTCTACTCACGATTTTACAATATATTTTAATGATCATTAAAAACTGCCATATTTCCACTAAAGTAAAAATCTGAAGCATCTGTAGCTTTGCTGCTGCCTCCTGCGCCCATCAGCATGGAGGGGTAGCCCCAAGGCTAGGGAGCTGTGGGCAGCTGTTGGAGATCAGCTCACACACTGGGACTACCCAGCATGAACAGGAAATGCCATCATTCGCAGGAACAGCACTTATCAGAAAAGCAACTGTTGCCTGGCTCTGGAGCCTACATCAAGAAGACAACCCAGTGCACAAGAGTTTGAGGAAATCAGCTTCCCCTTATATTTCTACTGCAAACAGAAGAACATGGGTAAGGCCAAGGCTTGGTTGCACTAGCCCACCAGAGACCTACAGGTTAATGCACCTGGCTATACTTCTGCTGTCCTCACTTGAGAGACCTGCAGACCCACCTAAAGACATCACCTGAAAGGCAGTGTCTTCTTTGTAAAGCCTTTTTGCATTTCCTAAAATGAATATTTTATACCTATTTCTGGATGGGAAAAGAAAAAGAAAAAAAAGAAAAAGGCGTGATTTAAAGGCAGCTTTTAAAATACTCGTTCTAGGTACGTGTCAGTTCACTTTTACTCTTCTGCAAGAGCTGACTGCCAAAACAAGTAGGAAAAGTTCAGGCTACACCACCAGTACTTCAATTTTGAGGACAGTAGCTTTTTTGAATGGTCTGCCACATGTACAAATAATTACAACATAATCATGTGCAAGTTACCCAATAGAGCACTGTGTTCCATGACAGACAACACAATATGGTAACAAAAAGGTTTACTACTACATCAGATGTCATCATTTTTCTCACTACAAAAGAAGCATACAAAAATACCTGGTTTTACATTTTGTTTAAAATCAAGGTTCTGTAAGCCACTGGTGGTTCATCTTCCAGTTACACTGTTACTTGCTAATACCAAAAAATTGGGGAAAAAAATCAAGTAATCTAACATTTTATAGTAGCATAACGTGTTCTTGTTCTTATGCTTTACTTGACACACATGTGGATTAAGAAATATACTTGTCAAGTTGGTGATGTTCAGGATACATGGGGCCCAGAAGAGCTGGCTGCAAATGTTCTGACAAAACTTTCTTTCATCAGAAAATGGTGATCTGTCAAAACTAAACCTGCTCCAGGGAAATTTCTGAGAACTCTTTTTGGGAAAACAAAAATGCATATAAACCAAAAACTTCCAAATTGTCAAAATGTCCAACTTAAACATCTTCTAAATGAAGAGATTAACCTAATCTTGAATGCCTTTTCACTTCCAAGTATGTATTAATCTTTTTGCAATCAAGTTTTAGAAAAGTTGAAATCCACATGTGGTGCTTCCAAATACCATAAATCCAATCCTTTTACTGATGAGTTCTAATGGCCTTTTCTCCACTCCCAAATCATACAATGATTAAATATGAGAGATGAACATTCCAGTCAGGATAGGAAAATTTCCCTTTCTTTTCCCCTCAAAATCATTCTGGCATGATCAAAAAAGCCTTTTCTCCTCTGGCTCTTCACAGCAGACAGGGAGTCTGCACTGTCACAGTCATGCACACAGCCACGCTCTACTGAGTTCCTTTAGGATTAGGATTTTATGGAAGTACTCATCTCTAATGAATTTTAAATATGAGAAATAGAAGATGGTGTAAGAAAAATAGCCATGTTTATAATAAATGCCAATTTCTTAGAGAACACAAGGAAAAAAAAACACAAACCAAATGTTGCACATGGAAAAATCCTGCTGCAAATCACACATTTTAGGAACTAGCTGTGGCATGAAAACAGCCCTCTCCATTTTTTTTGTTTGTTTGTTCGTTTGTTTCTGACAAAGGTAACCTTTTTGACAACAACTGCAGCACAACACAAAAATGGACTCAGGTGAAGCAGTCAGAGCAACAAAATCATCAAAACCTTTTAGCTCTGAGCTACAATTACCACTGCTATTTTCACCCCATGCTTCTGACATTTGAGACATATGAAACAAAATCTTCCTTTCCAGCTCCTGTCAAACTGACCCAGCTGGGAAAATCTGAAATGTGAATGTTGCATTGGTCAAAAGTTGAACCTGGTCATTCTCCATCAGGACCATATGGAGAAAAAGTAGCACTCCCAGAAGGTTGTTGCAGAATTTTATTCCCTTACCTGAAAGATTTTCACATCAAATAGTTTAATAATTTCTTCCTGGACTGGGATCTCACCTAGTCACAAAATTGTAAGACAGGGCATACTGTAACACCACCATTCAATAGTTTGTCATTCTGGGCAGCATAAGTGGTCAGAAGTGTAATGATCATCACACCCATTAAAGCCTGGCTGAACAGCTTTTCTTAACATAGAGAAATACAACACAGCATAAGCAGAGCTGATGGTGAGTACCTGAAGACCAGGCAACCTTTGGGGTGGATGACATCAGCGAACTGTGGCATGGGAGTCAGCTCCTGAGAGTGACAGGAATAGGCAACTCCAAGCAGGTCACAGCTGCTGACCACCTGATTGTGACTCGAAAACCTGAGTCCTGGGTTATTAATGTTACTACTGATAAACTCTCCCCTATGCTTCCCCCTGCAGCGATTATTGCATTTATAATAGTTTTGAAGATACAGTCAGTGCTATTTATATAATGAGCACCGCATTAAAGCTGTTTTTAATAAATGCATGGTGCGATATTCCTGCTGGTTACCTCCCTTTTGGCTCAGCAACATCCCTTCCAGGTTTAAGACTACTGTGAATCTATGATACCAGCTGTGACAAAGCATTTGGTTTGAGCTAATTTCTCTGTATTAGTGAATCTCCGGCTCTCCGTCAGGAGAAAAGACAGTTTCATCAGGGAAATGAGAGGTCCTACTACTTCAAGCCTTGCCTCATACATTCACAAGGCCCTGGCTGGTTTGCACTTTGGCTGGAGCAAAGTCCAGATGCTTTCTGTTCAGCCGAGCATAGGGCAGAACAACTAAAAACTCCTGTTTGTATTAATAGCAAACTGATAACTAATCAACATGATAAAATAAAAAGCAAACATCTTTCAAACTTTATTCAAGACCTACCTGGGACATAAAATCATCCGAAACAGAAATGTTAGCTAAAACAACTACATCCTGGCTGTTTCTTGTGGAAAATTAACTATAAATGTCCCCTTAATGTCATTTATGTCCAAAAAAACTGGACACCTTCTGAGTCAGATGCATTTTCAGTTCTTTACCAATTTCACTCCCCGGCTGCAGCAAAAGCCTGCAAGCATGATTCAATTCTGACAATTAGCTTGGTTTTAAAAAAAAAAAATAAAAAAACATGGCATGGCTCAGATTTTATTGTCTCCAATTTCCATATTAAATAAGCACAGCATATACACACAAAGACTGTAAGTTTTCTGGGTTCTTTCAAAAAATGAAAACAGAGATCACCAATGCCTCACTGCTAGTTCCCCCCAAAAATGAGCCTGGATGCAAAAATCAGCCCAGAATAAGTCTTTTTTGTGCATCATGATAAGTAATAGAAGTTCTTTGGCCAAATTAAACCACAGTTGTTGCTCTGCAATTTAATAGCATCTGTTAGAGCTGCGCAAGCGTAACTGACTACCCATGTAGAAAAAATTTAGTGAATCGTGTTTTCTCCCTCTTGATAGCAGAAATTTGTAAAATATAAATATAGCAATATTGTTTTCACCAGGAAGTTGACAGCACAATGCAGGTGAACTCTTTACCAGAAAGAGCATTTCTGTCAACAGATTACTGAACAAACAAGTACTGCAGCCTCTTTAAGAGCTGGGCAGTTGGTGCAATGCATGAATTCTCTTTCTCAGTGCCTTTGGAGACAGACCCCCCATCTCTGTCACCTGCTCACTAAGCTCAAAGAAAACATCCGCATCACGACTTCTGGTCAAACCCATGCACAGTTTACAGCTGGTATTTTTAAAGTTTTTGATCTGCTGAACACCAAAGATAGATATCCAAAAAAGTACTAATGTTCTGACATCTTATTTACTTCCTAACTTCTCACAGATTTCAATGTCAGCTGAAGTACTTAATTACTTCTCTGGATTCAGCTGTAGCCTCCTTAAACCTGACTACAAATCCCCACCCGAGTAGGAGCTGTGTGCCAAATTTGTAGGCAGCTCATATTGCTTGTGTACAGCTCTCCTTGTGCTAAGGGACTGCAGCTGAAAAAAAAAAAAATCCTAATATATGCAAAGCATCTATTTCCCTTCAGGCTATGTGTGCAACATCCTGAATTCCCTTTCCAGAAATGCAAGCCTTACAGATAGAACTATGCTTGTGTTCACATTAACATACCTAGCGGTTAATATCAGAGCCCAGTAACTTTTCAACACGCTACCCCTCCTGTTGCCTCAAGCACACCTATAAAAAATGTTAGGCTCTCAAGTTGAGCCCACATGCCTACCCAATTAATGTAGCTGTCATTTATCTCAAAGCTTTTGACATTAATATGGCACCGCAGCATTCTGCCAGTGATATAATGCCAGCAGAATCAGATCTTGTTAGGCAGGGATGCAAGGAACAGCATTTCATGAATTTTTTTAATGACTTCCAGTATTCCCCCAAAACCCAGGCTGTTTCATCAAAACTATAAAAAAGGATAAAGTTTCAGCAAAGACAGAGTTTAGCCATTCTGCTGTTCTCTTTCCCTGTTACCATCACTACCGTTGCATTGCCATAAACGTCCGTGGCACCTTCCCAAGCAAATAAAGATGACAGGAATGACACACTCTGTGCCCCAGAGAACTTAAATTTCTGACACATATTGAGACAAAAAGCAACAGTTCAAGCGTGAGAGGGCAAGAGGTCGCCCCGAAGATGAAGAGACTGACGGCAGAGCAAAAAGGTAGACAGAAAAAAAAGAAGTCATCCAGGTTTTTCAGGTTTATTTGTTGTGTTTGTTTGTTTGTTTGTTTGTTTTCACAAAAGGCAGATGAAAAGAGGAGAAAGAGAAGGGGTGTAGGTACGGAAGGAGAATGAATTGATTCGTTGACATATAAAGGAGAAGGAAATAAGAATCTCTACCGAAACACAAGAAGGAAAAGAAAGCCAGTGAAAAGATTGATGAGAAGAAGCAAGTGTTGTGAATGTGGGGAGCATTCTTGTGTGTCTCTCTCAAAATGTCAAGATAGTCACGGAGCATCCATGACACAACTCCTGGCACAGCGGGTTTACGGTGACCTTGAGCGTGGAGATCTGTTTAAAGGATCATGAGCTTCTAAGAGTTAGAAGTCTTTTGGCGAAACAATACAACTGAAGTCCATTCCCCTTCCGGTTGTTAACTCCAAGTCTCATTCCTGCAGTTCTTTCTTTACCAAATTATTTACTAACTGCATTAACATAAATGGAACCAGAAGATTTATTTTTAATTAAAAAAGCAAGAAAGAGACCTAAGCACACTGTTAATATTGCCAATGCCTTCCATGACTTCATTAAAAAATAAATTTTAAGATTCACCTTTAGTAGCTATTGTAATAGAGCTATTTTTCATCAATTCAGTGAAATTCCTTTCACATTCCTTTTACTATGAGAATGAAATGCAAACAAAAAGATCTAATTTTTCTAAAGCACAGACTTCCCCCAATAAAGAAGCAAAACAACTAAATTATTTAACTGCCATGTATAGGAACAGTGAAAGGAAAATTAAATCATTAGCCTTCTTCAAAACAGGAAAGGAAAGCAATCTCTCATCAGATACTTGCTTCTTCAGATATGAATGTTGCACTAATTATATTCAGAAGTATACAGCAACAGTATTGGGAGAACAGGAGGCATTTTCTAGTACTTTCAAAATGGAATCTGCCTCTCGGGTCTCTGTACTGCCTCTCAACAACTAACACCTTCCCAGCCCTTAGAGGGGAGGAAATTGCCATGATTCCTAGTCCTAATGGATGAGGTCTGAGGCAAGGCACTGGTGAGACACCTCCAGTGATCTGACACAGATATTAGAGTCAGAAGAGCCACACAGCTCATGAAGGAAATTAAGCCAGACAGTACCAAAGACATGCATTTTATCTGCTCTTTTGTTGTCTTCCCTTGCTCCTTCTGGCAGTCAAGAGAAGGAGCAGCCAATGTGGATGGACGTGATAGACCACCAACAAAACATAGGCTCTCTACCACAAAGCTCAAATAAATTGCAGGTTTAAGAAGCTGCTTCCCAGCAATCCAGGCTTCCCGACACTTACAATGCATATAAACTGCTATTTACACCTATTCAATGAGTGTCTCCATGTCCCAAAGTGCCAAACAACGAAGCAGAGAGCTTTGAGCTAATCCAACACTTGCTGAACAAAGGAGTGCTAAACTGTACAGCAAAAATCTAGTCAGAATTAATACCTATTTCCCCCTTGGAAGAAGAGTTAGTAGCAGAAACAAAAGGCTATTACATTTTAGATAAACGTTATGAAGATTATTTTTTCCTTTAAACATAAAACTGGCTGAAAATATAATTTGTTTCAAGGACAGTAATTGAAATAAGCAAAATTAGAGATTCTGTTTCATTTGATACCCATCTCTCTATTTCACTGCAAATTATTAATCATGAATGCTAAAACCTATTTTTCAAGGAACTAAAGTGTGGAAACATGCAGGTTACATCTCTAAAAAAAAAAAAGAAAAAAATTCTCACATTAGCGTTTTCATTCCTTTTATTGTATCACCTACTCCATCCTCCTCTCCCCATCTGCATCACAGAACAGCATCACCTATTTAAACAATGACCTGAAATTGTCTAAGAGCCTGTTTGCAAATTTATCTCGGTATCTCAACACAATTGTGCTGACATGGAATACAGCAGGAACTGCAGCACGGGGAGACTTTAGCTGGCTAATCCAAAGGGTGGCAGGGGCCCTGTCAGAAGGAGTCCCTTGGAGGGATGCCAGCTGGGCCTGGAGGCATAGCACTTGTTTCTCTATCTCCATGACATTTGTGGCTCCGTAGGAGATACAAGCCCAGGCAACCAGTTGCTCTCCAGATCATCCTCCCTGGTCTCCTTTGGGAATTTTGGTTTGGTGCCACTTGATGTAGCATCAACTGTCACACTGAGACCTCAGAGCACCTGCCAATCATCAGCTGCAGGACATGGCTCAGCCGGGCAGAGCACAGCAAACAGAGCTGCCTCCAGATACTGCTGGTTACCCAGGGTTTTATGAGTAAAAAACAAGTATCTCCAAGTGCTGCGCATGCAGCAATGGGACCTCCTCCAAACCAGCACAGAATTGTCTATCCAAGTGCAAGCCAAGCCACCCTCCTCTACCTTAGGAATGCAGGGCAATGTGAGAATACAATGTATGCAGGACAGAGTAAGTGTTGCCAGAAGAAATCTCAATCCCAGCACTGAGGTTATACAAGCAAATTAAACAAGACCAGGACACTACTGCAAACACTAGCACATGATCATCCACATCAAAAATGTAAATGCTGTTCATGGCATGGGTTTCAGCTTCAGCAACAACTTTGTCCCAAAATCCACGTAATGCAAAGGGTTTAGGGCTGGTCAAGGACCATATTCTGTAAACCCCTGTTTTGGAGTGTTACCTTTGTATGTACAGCCTGGTCACACTACCCATCTTGGATCTACGGAAAATACTTCTATAACCAAACTAGAGCAAAGCTTCCAGCCATTACAGTTCATTTTCTGGGCAAAGAGCAGAGTGCATCTCACTCTCATACTGGTCCCTGAAATATTGCCAAGTGTTTGGATACTACCATGGCGATGGCAGCATAAGACCCTAAAGCACACAGAAGAGGTTTGTTTTCCTCAAAAAAAAAAAAAAAAAAAAAAAAAGGGTGATTAAAAGATCTAAGACATATACTGTGGAGAGTGTAGCTGAACAGTTTCAAGTCAAGCAGGCAGACAAGCTAAAGTGGCCTCAAGATTACACCAGCCACGCGCTTACAGCATTTATATGCTTTTATTCAAGGAAATTGTTTTTAGCAGGTCTCATTATTTAAGATCCTTCAAACACTCTCATGTAATGCAGCAAGAAAGGTTAAGGTTTTATTCCCCCAGTGAATTCTTGACATAATTTGACAACAGCAAAGCACTGTTCTTGTTCATTGGGTTCAATACAGACCATGCTACATCACTGGAGATGTTGTGGACACCAGGCTCTCTAACAGTCCACACACAGGTTTTGGCACTGTCTCTCTTTATCCATCCATGTTTCTTGAAAGAGATGGTTTGCATCAGCTTTTATAAAATGGTAGCATAAATAATGCTTGCCTCTGCTTCCACAAGGAAACTATACCCACTTCCCCTATCACGTGTAGATAATGTGAACCAGAGCAATACCTTGAAAAATTGGAATAATGGTTGTAATCCTCAGAGTTTGATCTTGTGAAATTTGAGTTGCTCAGAGCTCTCATATAAGCCGTCCAGCAATAAGAGTGCTCTAGTTCTGGCAAAGGATGCTTTTTAGCACCTCACAGGACCGAGCTCTGCCTGATCTCTTGTATCCATAAGCCATGTGATTGGGTGATTGGGTTGGGAACCCATCACCAAGGGCCCACTCCTGCAGACTTCTGCAGAATGCCATGGTACTAATAAGGAGGAAGGCATCTATGATGACTTGCTTGCTTCCTACCACCCTACGCATATATTTCCATGGATGCCACACAAATGGAGAGCCCCCTGTGCAACCCCAAGAAGTGCTGGAAACAATGCTATCATGGAAAAGGAAAATTGGCATGTCGTCAGTTCCCTTCATCCCAAGACTTCAACTTGTCCTTCCCAGCCTCTGCTCCTCTTAGTAGTTTGGCTGCACAGAAGAGCCCTTATGAGCTTGCAGAAGAAGGACTGAGGTCTGCTTATGCAAGGCAAACCCTTCTGTACTTAGAGTGGAAGCAGCAAACCTCTAAATGCAGACAAACAAAAGCGAGATTTCATTTTCAAACAGCAACAGCAAATAAGAGATTTCTAAAAGGAGAGATCAGGGAGAAGTGTCACAAGAAGTATATCAAGGCCTAAATCAGCATGTAAGGGCAGCTTTAATCTGGCAATTAGCCTGAAATAACAGAAGATCCAGTCACTAAACCCACAGGATCTCACATTGAATGTCTGCTGTTTCAGCTCCTTCATTCCCTGACCCACTACCTGACCCAACAAAGATAAAGCTCAGTTAGGCAATTGAACACGCATAGCAACTGCCTCTCCAAAATGCACGGCAGGCACGCAGTCAGGTCTGCGGACTTTCTGGGTGAGACAGGAGACAGGTGAGATGAGGGAGGTGAGATGAGGGCTGCCACCTTCTTACATTAGAGATGTAAGGCCTAAGGTTGGGTGTTTCTGAACATTCATTTAAAATGTGACTTCCATAACTGTGTATAATCTTCAACGATAATATCCACAATCAGTGGTAGTGTTGATGTTAATTACTTAAGTTTAAATACAAAACATAAGGAGATGCTGTAATTCCATTTTCAGACAGTTGTACTCTGAATATTAAACATTATTCAGCTTATTAAAAAAATCACTTTAGCACAGTCATCTTAAGGGACTTGAATGTTTTAATCATCATTTTTAATTAGGCTAAAACGTAGAGTATAAATCAAGGCCCTTTTTGAGGCACTCTCAAAAGGCACAAAAAAGGTTCCATTCTTTATTTGACTGAAGTGCACATTATGCTAAAGTAGTAATGAGAGCAAACAAGAGTAACTGAAATCAGTCTCCTGCTAATTTTCATAATTTGTAGTGGAACACTTTCTCTAATTAATAATAGACTTCTAGAGACATCTATGTTGACAAATACACACATGCCGCACTCCTTTACCTTTCTGGTATCTCTCCTCAGTGCTGATAAAGATGCTTATAAAGACACATACAGATGCTTTCCTATCTTTTTTTCCTACAAGCTAGTTAGGATTGAGAGCTTGCATTTTTCCATGAGTCTTCTGATTGCACTGCACTGTCCCACTGTTTGGGAATCTACATTAGAGGATACTGATATTTTGAGACTGACAAAGCCATTAACAGCACCACAGTTCTGCATTCAGATACATACTGAAACAGAGGTACTTTGCTGCCAGCTGTAGTGTAGAATTTGTAAGAAATAATACATTTTAAAGAGTACATCATTATTCGGGTTTGAATTTCTCTATCTCTAAAGCCTACAGATTAATTGCGTTGCTTACATGCCAATAGCTGTCAGTTGACACATGAGTACAAGTCAGCCAAAACTAACAAGTGTACCATGGAAGGATGTGTTTGTGTGCCTCTGGTACCCATGGACACTGGAGGTAATTGCTCAGACACTGGAGGTCTTAAAAGTCTTTAGGACCTTCTGCTGCTCCGCATCCATTCCTCTGGCTAGGTCATCCTGGCCAAATTTGTCTTACAATAGGCTTAGATGAGCATTAAAAAGGAAAGGGCTAATCACCTTATAAAATGTGAAATCCACCAAGGCAAGGCACCTGCTTGCTGTTTCTGCCAATTGAGTCTGATATGACTCAGGAGTGGTTCTTGTGTTTGTAAAACCCGTCTTCCTGCACACACCAGCCTTAGCAGTCAAGACTGAAAATTAATCTGCATAGTAAGCAACAAAGACCTACTTTTGCTCCCCAGATTTATTTGGTTCTAGCTACAACTCAGTTATAATCTGTTGCGTTTTAGCGTGCAGCGTGCTCCAAGCTGATGAAATAGTCGCTTTCTATCCCCTACTGTTATTTATACATTCTGCACGCCTCTGCTTTGACTCTCCAAACTCTGCTATATGCCGAAATCAACAAATGGCATCAAACTCTAGCAGGTGGTAGTGTTCACTTCCTAAACTACCCCATGATGTCAAATCAACTGAACGTATCCCTCAAGTGTTGCCTACATCAGCACAGACCTACATTTGAAAACATTTGCCTTATTCTCCAAGACAGGCAATTTAATTTCATTTTAATTTATTTTAAAACCCTGTAATCTCTCTCAAAGCTCATCACTTTTCCTAGCTGTTCCAGCCCCTTGATCCAGCTCATGTTTCTCCCACATGTACCAGCAGCCCTTCAAGGAGCAGCAAGAGCAACAAGCGGCCAGCAAGAGAGAAGGGAATGCACTGAAAAAGAGTAGGAAGGCAGCAGTGGAGTTAAAAACAAGGAGCATAAAAAGTAACTGAAGGCCCAGGATTTGTGCATGCAACAGCCCAGTCCTACCAACGCTGTAAGGGAGATTTTCCTGTTGTATATACTATCAGCCTCAAGTGTCCTTTACAGTCCATTAGTCATGTAACTCAGGTTAAAAAAGATGCAGGAAGTGCCCCAGAGAGTCTTTCTCTCCACTGACCACAACCTTTAGCACACAGCCCTAATTTTTGTTAAGTTAGTGTAGCACGAATCTCACAAGAAGCAAACAGGAAAGCGAAACAAAGCATACCATGAGACAGGACTTCACAGATTCACACACATTGCTATTTGCATTCACCTAAGAAAAATCCTTATTTGTCTTAGAGAGACAGCAACTTTAAGTCAGATCTTCAAGAGTCTCCCTGCCCTACACTGAGGACAATACAGTTTTTATATTTCTAAACAAAACATGAAAGCCTAAGGTAATCATTTCTACGCAGTAGGTCCTTAAAGATATACATTAAATATCACAATCCATGCCGCAAAATATCACAAGGTAAGTCAATGACGACAACATGAGTGATGCAGGTCAGTATTTTCTGCCTAACACATAGTAGAATTTTTTTCATTGAAGTAATCTAGTCACCAAAAAGCAGTTCTGAAGTTGTCAAGTATCTTCTGGAAGTTGATTTTGAAATACTCCAAGAGAATGTTAGACTGAAACACTATTTTCAAAAAATCTAAGAGGGAAAAATAAAACATTTCATTTGGAGTCATGACAAAATATAACTTAACCTGAGCTGGTTTTAGTCGAGAGTTTTTCTCTGGTTAAAAGTTCCCCGTAGTTAGAAAACTGACATCCCCACCTCCAAATAATTTAAAAGAAATAAAAGAAATATTTTTCTTTTTATATTGCTTAAATTTCTGGCCTGGCCATCAAACATAAAAATCACATTTTTCACATGGGTCTATTTTTCTCCATCCACTGAAAGCAAATGAAATGTAAGAGGTTTCCAGGAGCCCTCACAATGATAGAGTTTTCTTAACAAGCACATATTGAATATATGTCCACCAAAACTCAGCCAACAGCTGGCTCTGATGGGAAGAATCATGCTGCAGTAGGAAAAATGTCAAACCTTAAAATAGGAAACCTTTTTTTTCTTTTTTTTTTTTTTAAATCATAAGTCAAGTCAATTATTCCTTCCACGAAAGTTTTCAGCATTTTTACAGAGTGTCTTTAACATCAGGATTTTCAGAAACTTACAATGTTTCTGATGATGTCCCTGCTTGCTATTAAACTCACTGATCCAAAATGAGGCAAATATTTAATAAGAGCTATTATGGGTAGAATTTACTTAGATATTTTTCTGGATGACTTTCTTGGACACACACTAAGATCATTCTCCAACTGAGGTGGGAAGGGGGCAGGGAATAGCTTAGACTTCAGCACACACTAGGATGCAATGAACAACAAGTTTAGGTTTAGCCATTTTTATCCCAGTTCAGTGGGAAAGACTATTCCAAACACCATATGCCTCTTCCATCTCTAGTGATGCACACAAAGACCAGCTGTTTCTCCTCTTTAGATAGCACTGTGTAATACCACTCTATTCACCAGGCATAAAAGTATCACCTAGGGCAAGGAATGACACCAAAAAGAGAGTTTTTCTGATAAGGACTGACTCCTCAATTTATCATCATCCAAGATCAGTCAGAGAAAGTGGGCAGATCATTTTGAAAACAAATGGATTCATCAACAAATGAATAAACTCTCTGAACCCAGGCAAAATGGGAGAGAGAATGCCAGGGCACAAGAATTTACAGTTGATGCTCTTTGCCTCCTCCCCTACCTGGAGATTGCCCAAGGAGAAAGCACTCAGTGACCAACAAAGGTCCCACGTGAAACACACCATGATGTGCTCAGAAATCTATCCCCATCCAGCACACAGTATAGTGCCCATTTGTGCTGCTGCTGTGCAGCATCCCCAAAGGCAGATTTGCAGCTTTACTGTGACAATTCCTTGCTTCTCTCTAACAGCTAGGTGACCTTTGGGAAAGATTGTAGCTGAAATCACAGTTGCGAAAAATTACTCTGTATTAGGAGCAGTAAGACACACAGGTGACTATTCCCTCCTCAAATTCTTCACTCTAACAGCTGCTTTTCACTTATTGCAATACTGCTCGCATATACAAGTACCAACTCTGAGGTTTCAGTACATACCTCGTAAGAATACTACACTGTTATCAAAAAAGGAGAGCTGCCCACTTTTCAGATGCATTCATGTATATCCCCCAAGCCATCAAGTGGAAACTATAGAATCCATAAAATTCTAATGGAGAAACATTTGCAGAGAAGATAAAATAGTTGATCGCACCACCACCAAGCAAATGGAAATAGCAACAATTGGCAGAGAGGAATAGATGTTGGCACAAAGAAGATTAAATTAAATGAAAAATGAAATGTACTTAGACAGTACTTAGACAGTACCTAGTCTGCAAAGATGTTGTGCTAGATACTCTACAATTATCCAACAAGCAGTCTTTCATTCTCAGGACTTCAGAGTTCAATTGTGATAAAGTTATAGCACCTCTGCAGTGGAGGCTGTTTAGTCAGATTCACCGTGCCAAGGACACTTGGATTTTAACATTTCCCAATTTTTCATTATTGTCTTTGAGATTTAAGCTTATATCAGCAGCAGAATTAAAGGTGGAATAAAATGAAAAAGTACAGTATTCAAATACTATTAGTACTAAGCATATCCAGAAGGTACATAGCACGCTGGACTTCTGCATTGCAAATCAATGTAGATACATTCTGCACACATGAAATTTAAGGCATTCAAGTTATGATCCAAAGAAATACAAAAGCAGTCTCAAGGAATATTATTCTGTTTCTTTTTTTTTTTTTAATGTTGCCATTAGTCTGAAAATTTTCATATGATCTCCTGAATAGAAAATGGGAATTATTTGAAGAAAAAAGAAAGAGAGAGAGAGCGTGGAACAGAAAAGAAAATCTTTGTATAAATATGTCATGGTACAAAAAAAAAAAAAAATTCAAAGCCTGGAAGGAATTTTTTTCTTTAAAAACCACAAGAACTACAGTATCAGTTTACTGCCAATTCACTGTGCTGCAAACTCCTGCCCAAATGCAAATAAACTCTATATCACTTAGGTCAGGTAAATGAAAATAGTCTTTACAACCTTCTTCCAATAATAGGCATCTGTCATATTTGCAAGACAGAGATGAAAAGCATTTGAAAGCTAAATCTGAAACGCCAGACTGAAACAACACTGTGCTTTAATTTAAACACATTACACTGCATGGTTATTATTAAGGTTTTCACTCAAATCGTAATTTAAGTGCCATTTTAATATTCTGTTTGAACAAAGAGGTGTCAAATTAAGGAAACCAGTGTCAAGTCCAGAAACTTTGTACAAATGAAGCCCTATCTGTAACACTGCCCTATAGGGTTTCATTTCAACAGCACCATGGCATATATTTAATGGTGCTGTAGTGTTTGCCTCATAGACCCCCACCCCTATAAAAAGACTTCCACAGCATCCTCATTCTGCTCAGCCCAGAGTGCTGTTGACAGATATGCAATCAGCAGCCAATACTATAAAACAACTCACGCAGTAATGGTCATGTGAAGCACGTAGCCATATGAGTTCTCTGCAGTACTAGACTGAACCTGCACGGTTACACCCACAGCCCACATTTTCCTTAACACTGACTTTTGACAGAGAGGACTATGACCCCTACAGTTCTCCTCAGCCTTGCTAACACAAAGAAAAGGAAGCCAACAGATACCATCCATGCAAGGAAGCAGCAGGCAATGATGAACCAACTGTGTATCAGAAGGGATTTTTTTTTTTTTGGTTGTTTTTGCTTGTTCTCCAAGGGTATTAAAGCTAATACGAACTTGCAGACCATTATCTGCTGGACAGTATCCCCGTAAACATCTTTTAGCCCACTATCTATTTGGAACCCTGTCTGGCAAAAAGGACAGAAAATATATAGTTTAACGTCTGCAAGTTTCATGGAAGTGAGCAGCCTGGCAGTGGAGATAGACCCTGCTAGCTTCTCCAGTGGAGGAAAAAATCCAAAGTAAGAAATCAGTCTCAATTATTTCCTCTGCCCATGAAACAATCTGTCTTTTCAGAATGATAACGTTTGTTTCACTCCTATCTCCCTCGGGGCCACCACAGAAATCTCTTCATGCTATTTCCTAGAAGTACACGGACAAACAAGTTTTCTGACATCTCAGGTCTTTTTGCATTGCACACAAGTACATTAGGAAAAGAGTTTCCTGATGTCAATGTATGACCTGCACTGAAGCTGCAGATGAAGAGTCAAATAAGATAGTTTCTTATGTTCTTTCCTCCTAGATTGTGTGTGCCATACGAGCAGTCTCCGCTGTCACATAACCTCCTAGTCAAGTAATAAATCATTTACTACATTACTCTATTTGAAAGAGAGTCAGTTAGTTAACTGGTCATCAATTAATTCTCAGCAAGGAACAATATGAAGAGAGGAACTGTCCTGAATAGCACAGCTCTTGAAACAGAGTGCAGTTTTTAACCAGATACCTCCATGTTCAAGCCAGTATCTTGCTTCACTAAATGTCTATTTTTAATACGTAAGCAGTTACATTTGCTAGCAAGACAACCTGTTGACACCTATTCAATCCTGTCCTACTTTGGCATGACACTCTTGTGCATTCTGCAGGGTTCAAGTAAGTGCTCATATTCAAAGCATTATAAAGCAATGTATTTGAGGACATAAGGCCAAAGATTTGTTTCCCAGAACAAAGTCTGAAGGGCAGCATCCCCGTGAGGACCTCTCAAACAAAGTTACCCTGGAGATGGTCTCTGAGGAACAGTGACAACTCTCTGCAGACAAGATGATCTGCTTGGTTTGGTATTATAAGGTAGGGAGTAGGGGGATGGGTGTTGGGTTCTCTGCTCCTTGATTGGGAAGGAAGAAGGGAATGAAGATGAGGGAGGGGAAAAAGAAAGTTGACTACAATATTTATAAGTAGTTTAATAATCTTTATAATAAGAAAACTCCATTATTCCCTCTTTTATACAATAGCATAATTTTACTAGCATGAAGTACATAGCTTTCACAGTTTATTCATTTTCTTTGCATGATTTTCTCCTAAACTTTGCTTTGAACACTATATAGCAGAACTTGACCAATGTCTCTGCTCAAGAACTGAGGAACTTGTAATGTCTGCATACACAGTCTTCATATTATACAGCTTAACTCAAATGGTCAAGTCCAGCATCTCCTCTTTTAACCTGCTGAGGGAAGTTGGGTCACACCAGGAAATGCTTTTCATAAAAGGAGCCCAACCAGGAGAGAACATACTCAAAGCTGTGGGATTTGCAACTCACTAGAGACACCACAGCAAACTATGAGTCAAAATAGACTATTTTTTTTTCTTATATGTTGTCAAAACCACATACTCAGCTTTATAAATAAACATCCCCCCAGGCTTCCCTAGAAAAAATACCTTTGCTATAACTCTTCCCACGGCTCTAACTAGAGATACTATTACTTTCCTGCTCTAACTAGCTCTTTCTCCACAGCTTTAACTAGTGTTTGTATTACTTTCCAAGTTGTATATCTGGCTACTATACATCTTATATGTGTATTTGGTTTTACACATAACACTGTAGCAGTTTCTGCGTTATTACTGTATCACCACAAATGAATATATTTGTAAAAACTGAGGAACATTTGGCAGCACCGCAGCTGTCACCTCTATAAGATTTTTAGATTGCCATATCCCACTGTAAACCATAAAAAAAATCAGACATTGCCATGAAGTGTACTAAAATGGCACTGGCACCTAAACTAGTTGCGAGTCAACTCTCACAGAGGTTTGTATCTTACAGCTCCCATTGACTTCAAAGTTTATCCTTTTTATTGCACTGCATTTTCCTGAGTGCTAGGAAGAGTGATCCTGTCTCCTTGTATCAATTTTTCTGTGCCCTAAGATTGTCCTTCTTTAAGCTTCTCAGTGTAACAGCATTCCAGAGTGATATTGGATATACGAGCCCTCCTCAAAAGTTATTCTTGATTGCATTTTGCCAACCAGCCAACAAGGGATAATGAAGTTCAACACGTCAGCACTCCCCCAAGAGCTGGAGAATCTCACATCTGTCTCATATTTACTATCGAAAAAGAAAGAGGTTGTATTTGTGCGAGCGTTAGGGCCCCAAGCAACAGAGTTGTCACCAGATGTTCCATGGCTGAGAGTCTGCATAGCCTCAAGATGTGAGGCTATTCACTGCAGATCCTAAATAACTAAGTTACTATGCTTTGCAGGAACTCCTGTCTGGTTAGAGGAGAAAGACCGCAGTTCAACACCCTAGTGAGAGAAAGGCAGGAAGAGATCAGATATTATATAGGCATATAGGGGACAACCAGTCTTACCAGGGCAAAGAGTGCACAGGACAAAATATGAATCCACATTAAGCCAGGCATCAAAATAGAGCAGTCTCACCTTCTGGGCCCTGCTAGGAAGTTTTTATCACCAGTGCTACAAATCGTGACCATATATCAAATAGTCTAAACCATCTGGGTTTCCACAGTACAGGATTCCTGCCTCTATTTTTAATTTAGCTCCCCAAGAACACTAAACAGAGAATACAGGCTCATCCATTTTGTGCCTCATCTCCTCCATCTTATTTTCTTCCAGCCCTAAAGAGGGTGGCTTCTGTGAATTCATACATGATCTGAAACAAAGATTATAGCCGTCAGGATGAAAGGACATGCTTGTGGTGCCTCACTGCTCTGTGCCAAAGAGGTAGAAATGCTAAAGGCATGCCAAAATAGCTTCTCACAAATAGAAGCTCATCAGCTCCCAAAATTTCCATTCAGACCCAAGTATAAAGGTAAGCAAGTACTTTTTTTTTTTCCCCCCTGCCTTTCAATGGGTGTCTGATGCTGTAACACGTGACTTCCAAGCACTTCTGTCAGCAAGGCTGGGAGACTCTAAGGTGTCTGATGATGATTCAAGGTCATTATGTACTTGGTATTTGACCAGGAGGCCAAATTATTTATTACCTCCCAATCAAATTCAGGAACACAACGAAATATTATTAGATGTCTTAGGCCTCAGAATTCCCCTAGAGTAGTATCTAATAGTAAGATTTTTAATTAAATATAAGATTATGAATGGCAATGACAGGCCAAATTTCAAGTCACATCAATGAAATGAAGGCATGTTAAAAGTTCCTTGTGTTATTCCAAGTTAGACAGCAAGGCTCTCTATAGTTTTATTTATATATACAATGTGAAATTATACATAACGCACACACACATACATACATATATATAAACATGCACACACAAATAAACTCAGTGACCTGGATTTTCCTACAACTATTACAATTAGGTATTCTTCCTTAAAACATTACAAATTACAAACACACAGAAGTGACCAGTGATGCTGGCCAAAATATCATTTTAAGTGATAAACAGGACTTGGCCATGAATCTGTCTTGCAGAGCCTAGTCAGACCTCCACTGGACTGGGGGGATTCCTGATTGCAGAAACACCTGTCAGCACTAGTGCCGAATGTTCCCATCCAGGAGAGGAGCAGACATGTTAGGGGAAGGGAGATGATGCATTTTGAGACATGCATGACAAGAGCTTCTGGCTTTGTGGAGCACCACCCTGGTTTTCATGGCCTGCAGAGACACTGTCATAGGGGTTTGTTTGTTGGTTTGTCTAACCACAAGAAGTCCTACTTTTCTGACATAGCAGAGTGAGTGGGAGAACTTGAGGATGTGGAGGATTTCACAGAAGAACTGGTCCACAACATTCCTCTGGCAGAGGGGCAGAAAAATGTATTGGCAGTGTGCAGCTGAGCATTGAGAAATCCACTGCCCCAGGCAGCTGCTGCCATGTGGACACAAGCTCTGCTGCCTAGAAAGGTCCCATAGTGCAGGGGTTTGCAGATGCCAGTGGTTGTAGGCCATGTCAGCAAGAAGGCAAGACTCTACTAACAAGAAAAGGAGAAAGAAAATGAGCTGTAAAGCACATCCTGCATAGGAGATGACCCTGGTGTCCCAGAGGGAACTGGCCATGGATTTGAGAAGTTTGGTTCAGGAGGATCAAGCCCAAGTCAAGGTGGGAAAGGCTGAGGAGGAAGTTAATCGGGGTGTGGACGTGGTGGTTCCTGGCTATGGTGGTGATGATGAGGCTCTTTCCCAGGAAAGTAGCCAGGTAGATGACCAGGAATATCCAGAACTGCAAGAGCTGCAGCTCCCATGTGTCTGCAAATCCGAGAAGGAGGAACTCAGCGATGAAGCTGCAGTTGGACATTTGCTGCCTCAAATCATGAGGTCCTTTCTTTGGAGGAAAAGGAGTGAGCAGTGAGGACTGACTTCAGCTCTGGTTCAGCACAGTGTTCATAACAAACCCACATTTTTAGACTATTTCCTAGACAGTCTTGGAGAATTCAGTCAATCTGGATAGATTTGGTAATCTCATAATTCCAACTGAAAATACTGTTGAGTCTGTAGGAAGATGGGGGAGTCTCTAATAGATATTCCAGTAATTTGTATACCTGTACAGATGCCAGTGCCCACTTTTTTCATAGTCAAAACAACTACATTAAAGTTAGCCTTCTAGAATAGGTTAGCACTTGCTCAAGCACTTGCTTAAATACTCATGTATTTAATGTTACTGTCCATATGCACACAGTCTTCTGTCCATCCTTATTAGCGGTCAGGTTTCTGCAAGAATTCAGTTGCTGGGAAAGTCCATGACTTTTTTTTTTTTTCTTTTCTTTTTCAGTCTGAATTAAAACAAAATGCTGAAATTTAAAGCATCTACAAAACATACTTAAAAAAACCCCATGTTGAGCTCAACATCTCACCTGCATCTTGAACAGCAAAGGAGTTAAGCTCCCAGCCACACTCCAACTCAATGCAACTAGCACAGGCAGTCTAACTTCCTTGCTTATAAACTGACATGCACATTGCCCCCTCTACCACGCTACAGAGAGGATTATTACACAAAACTGACATACCAAAGATAGCTTTCTAAATTTTTATCATCTGCTCTCTTGATGCTAAATCAACCCTTACTGCAGCCTCCAGCATTTCAGTAACAGAAACAAAACACTGTGAATTAAAAATTGGACACAGATCTTTAGCCACAGGAGCTATAGAGAGTGGAAAAAAAAATTGAAAAAAAACCCCTAATTTAAATCAGCAACACTGATGACTGCTAATTGTTCCTAGAAGAGCCTGAAAGGGAACAGTCTCCCAAGAGAATAAGGATCAAGCGTAACGCTGCAGCTCTCGCAGCAGAGGAGCAGCCTACAATCTTGGTCAGCTCACTGCAAGCACTAAGATTTGAGAGAACGTCATGCAAAAACAAGCCCAGTGTACAATCTCTTCCATGTCCCACTCCAACTTCCCCAAAACTAATCCCTCTGGGCTGAGTAGACCAGATTGCAAGTGCATTTACATGGAATCACTGACTTGCCATAAGACTACCATCAGACTCTAAAAACTCAGTATTAAAACATCATTTATTTATTGCTCCATGTTCTGGAGATTTAAGAACAATCATCAATTTGACTGAGCTTCTAAAATCCATCAGCCATCTCAGTTTCTAAAGACTATGGCATAGGAGGAAGTAACGATGGCCTTACCTCTTTCTGAGGATGTGTAGCAAGGCACCTAACACTATAAGGCACTACAAAAAGCAGACGAACACAGCAAAACACAAGGAAATATGTAAAAGTAGATGTTGTTCTCATTACAATTCCTTGAGTTTATAGCATGCATTCACTACTGCACCATAACTAAAACCCACCAGCCCAGTCCTACAATCTCTGCAAGGGGCTGATTGAAGCATCTGTGTGGTGTTGGCTAAAAACCCATTGAACATCTCACAGCAGAGATGCATGATTGGTGCAGATTCATGAGAGAACAGACATGATAATGCCAGACACTGAGAAAAATACTGGGGGGTTGGGGGGAGGAAGGGGGGAGGGTGCCTAGCACCAAACAATTTCCTGGAATCAGGGAAATTCAAAATTAGGAAAAGCTTCTGATCTCTCCGACATGCTTTTAATTTTTTCCCTTCCCAGAGCATCTTTCCCAAATGAGTTGCTCATTGAGCAGCAGGAGATCTCTTACAAATTCAAATAAAACCACACTACCAAACAACATAACCAATTCAAGAAATCATGATCACTAAAGGAACCAGCTGAACAACAGTGAATATGCCATGGGGTAATAAACATCAGATGGCTCTGGAATTCATTTAACATGACTGTGGAGTTGATAAAATGGATGTTAGAGCAGCTTCATTGCAATAAAAAGCTTCTGCTTGCTGTTCTTGCTGGACCAAGTATGCTTTTCCTAACAGAGGAAAACAACAGATTTGCCCAGATCTTGTGGGAGCAGGTTAGCAGCAACTGAGGAGGCAGCGTGAAAATGAAGGTCGCCATAATCCATTCCCTCACTTTCACTCTTTTCTCATTTAAACTCCAAGTATTTCAGCATGCCCAGCTCACATGGATGAGAGAACCAGGTCCAGACAGCTGTCAGAAGTATTTTTTTCTTTTTCCCAACTCCAGCAGTTTAAGCTTAGCTGAAGTTATCTGAAAAAGAAACAGGAGTAATATCTATCTGTGGGCATACAGACATCCACCTGCATGGGAAAGATGGGCACATCGAGTTTCTGCACCTTCAAAACCTGGCCATGGCTTCTCACTTGCATTGCTGGGAAGGGTGGCTCTGCCCTACCACCATGCAGTTACTTTGGCTATGAAGCTGTCTGCAGGTCCTGCACTTCTCTGTATTGGAGAAAAGATGCACAGCCTCATCTATCAAATCCCGTTGCACAGCCCTGAACAACAGGCTTTCTCCAGTCCCTAGTAGCTTCCTAACATCTTCACTACAAAAGCTTTATCTGGAAGTTTTTTGTTTACAAAGTATTAAGTAAGATTAGCAATTAGTCAAATAGATCTCCATTTTCCCATTCAGGTAATAACACAAAGAAGTGAAAGCAAACAATGATAGGCAATCATCTCCCCACATTCGCTGGAATAAGGAAAGGGAAGCTGCCCACTTCTGCTCCTCTGTGAACTGCATCAGCTTTGTTCAACCTTAGCTTGCTCCACACCAGTCCCTTTGGAGTAACACATGTCTAGGAAGACAGGGAACAAGCAGTCTTCTCCAATGTAGACATAATTACAGGTGTGAAAATATTCCTGGTCATCCATGGTACCCTCTGGGTTTTGTCTAAAGGATGTCTGTACTCATATAAGCCAGCTTTGACCCTCTACACTTTTCAGTCCTGGTTGCTTGGGATTATTAATTCCAAAAGTATGTACATAAAGATTATTCTCATGTGTTTATTTGGGAAAGTCAGGTAAGTTTTTTTAATTTATTTGGTTGTTTTTTCTACAAAAGTATTTACATCTAAAGCCAAATCACAGTAATCATATTACAGACTCTTACTGCTTACATGGAAAGCTATGGTGTGTTTGTTTTTTTCTTTCCTTTGGGCCACTATAATAATCCTAACCCTAGATATCCACCAAAAGTGAAACAGCCCTGGCACTATCAATATCCTGATCAGCTAAAAATTACTGAGAGCATGAGTAAAACTTATTCAGAGAGTACATCTCTTGGAAGAACCCACTTATAATAGCTATTGCTTATTTATTCTGTCCTTAGCTATGACAAGGACTAGCTGGGGACAAGGCTAGCTAACAGTGCTTGCCAGCCAGGGCCTACTGCAGGAGAGAAACACCAGGATCAGTGAGGATGAATAAACTCAAATCCTCCTGAGTCCCAAGAGTCAGCCAGGCACTGTCCTAGAGATCCTGTCATCATGAACAATGTGCCAAGCACATCCTTGCTCATTAATTTCTTTAAAAACAATTCATTGGGAAAATTCATTGGGTTTTATCCTGGTACACCTTAAGCAACCTTAACTGCATAAGCTTTGCCTTTTTTATTCTACAATAAAGAAGAGTGTTAAAGGTTTGTAGAAAGACAAATAAATACTGAGAAAGACTTTTAAGGCATTCACGTCCCTTTTAATTTTCCTCTCCAGTACCACCCAAGACACCTCCCAGGTTGGCTTATTTTTCCCAGCAGAAGCAGGTATACCAGCTTCTTCCACACTAGTGCAGACTCGTCCTCTCTATTCACTCAGTGCTCACTAGGACCAAAACCAAATAAGCCGGCCACAATGAGACAGCATGATATGTGCGTTTTCATATCTTGAACTGGAAAAAGATTAGATGGCTCAAGAGACTGGTTGCAAGCTAAGGTTTCCAGATCAAATCAAGACCAGAATCAAATAAACCTAGTCATCCTACTTAACAGCTGCTTGGCAACTGATATGAAACAGAACAGATAGAGTTAGGTCAGTTTTTTAGGCAGCATATGCCTGCACCACAACACCCATTTACTACCTAGGGTTAATAACTGCACAAAGATAAATTTTCAGGATTCAACAAAACTCATCTCCCAAAGCTACTTACCCTTCTTGTGACAAGACCCATGTTGCACTTTTCAATTCTGCTTTTTAAAAAGTAACTTTTCTTAAAGAAGTTCACTAAGAAAAACGTTTTCATAATCACAGTAAATATAACGGGAATTAAATTATGGTAAAATAATTCACACTTAGCTGCACAAAGGCCATTTGGCCTCATCTTTGTGCCTGAACATGCTGGTTGTGAGTTACTACACTGTAATTCACGTGCTGTCACATCTTATGGCTTAATTAACTCTAAAAAAAAATTAGAGTGCACAGAGTTAGTCACAAGAGATGAAAAAAACAATCTTGTCAGGAAGCGGTTACAAATGAAAAAGCATCAGATATTATAGTCCTGCAGGGTAACACAACTCCCCTCTTCCTATTGCTGTGAGAGCAAGCACATTTTCTGCTACTGTGGCTCAGAAAGCAAGCCCCGCCACTGTATGTTGTATGTATTAAAGAGCCTGTTGGAAAGGATAACTTCCACGTATTATTTTGGGCCCCAGTCAACAGCCACTTTCTATAGCTCAAATGGTATAGCTCCAGCTCCATTGCAACAAGAGCTGATGTTGGGATGCTTGATAAGGGATGCATGTCCCATGGAAAGTATGCTTTACAAGGAATGTCAAGTGAAAATGGTACATGACCTTGTTTCTCTCAATGCAGGAAGATTCTATGAGCAGACACATTTGCCAGACACTGAATAAAATAAAATTAAAATAAAATATTAAAAATATTGTCAGAAAATCCCTCTTAAATCTCCTTCCCTATTTAGTGTGAAATTTAGACATAAAAAAGTGGGTGTGCATAGACCTCTGTAGTGCTTAATGGCTTAAGCGAGAATTAAATGGTGTATAGAGTCTTTGCAAGGCTGAATTTCATCCCCTGCCACCTTACAGATTGGTTAGTCATCAAATGGAGAACTTAACACTCCCAATTTTAGTCCATTACTGCTAATGAAAGCATTGTAGCACATACATAGAACTGCCACTCCCTTTTATCAGGAAAAGCCTTCCTTGATCACTTGTTCCACTATGGAAAAGGAGGCATAGCTGCAGGTAATACAAATTGCCAAGAATAGGGAATATTATAAATATTTCAGGGATGATTAATCTTTTAAAACAATGAAGTTAGGCAGAAGCCTGGAAGTCAACTTGGCTGTTTCACAACTAATAAAATATGTCTCTTGTATTTCATTGTGACTATATAGAGAGTATTGTAGTAAAAGGCAATTATCCACCATTCACTAGCTAACATAACACTAGTACAAGTAAAAAAGAAACACAGTATGTATTTCAAGCAGTGACAGTATTTCCATTGTATTAAAATAGTAGTAAGGCGAATGTTCAGCTTACATTAAACAGCACTCTGTCACTGACGACCAGCTTGCTAGCATTATATATTCCCCCAAGAAAGATAATGCTGCTTGCTTTAACAGAATCATTGTCACCAGGCAACTACCAGTGCTGCTCACTAATAAGTATTTCCACTGTTCCCACAGGAACCGGCTTGGCATCTGCACTTGCTAATGCCTAGAAAGACCAGCTTGACCTTCAAGTGCCATCTTTTCATGAAGAGGCAGCCATTCCTCACCATGGTTGTCTCCCAGAAACATAGGGAAGATGGCGCAGAATTGCGGAGGGTCAGAACAGGACAGCAGCTGCAATGACTTGAAAGGACTTCAAACTTCATTTTCTACTCTGCAGATGATAAATTAGTTCATCTTCATCTCAGACTAATTCTCATATGGAGAGACAAGATGGCATCTGTCCCTAAATGCAGGAAGGTCACTTTACAGCTACGCCACAACTCTGCATAAATAAATTCTTGGAGGCAACTTGGGTTTTTTTGAATTCAGAGTTGGGCCAGCATCAGCTGTAGCCCTGTCAGTTTGGTGCTGCCAACTGTCAGTAATAGGACTTAATTTTTATAACAATATCAGGCTCCAGGACTTGTCAGGTTTTGTCTAAACTGGAATTTATTTTAGCTTAAACTTAGCTCTATCTCCAAAGCTATTTAAGAAACCTTTGCTGCACCTGCAGCTTGCTCTAGGATCAGATGACTCTCATCTACTCTATCCTAGCTGTAGCAACAAAACTACCCTAATATCATATACCTATTGTTTGTCCTGTAATTTCAGCCAGGTTTCAGTTATGTTATTGCCTAACTTGTTTTGGCTCCAGTCTTATGTAACTTCGTGTAACAAGTGTGTGGTTCTAGCCCCAAAATCACATTGTATATGAAGAAAAAAGGTTAAGAAACCTAAGTAATCACAGCAATGACTAAATAACCCCATGGACCATTAAAATGCAACAGTCTGCAACTCATTACAAAATACAAGGTTAACACATAAAAAATAACCCCAAGCAGCTGCAAGGAGGAGCCAGCCCCCACAACTGACACCACGCTTTGCCCGAGCAGGAACCGATATGCTGACAGCTCACTCTCATAATACAACTGCAGGATGTGAGCCTGGCATCAGAGAAAACAGGCAGCTCGCCATGCCTGTTGATTTTATTGCATTTGTAATGATCTCCAACAGAAACTGGGCAATTTGGATTATTGCTTTAAACCAAGTAATAGTAAGTGATTGTCCTGTTTTGGATTAGACTGTTAAAGCATTAGAGTAACAACAACAAGGAATAATCATTCTCCGCTGCCCATCATGAAACTATGCACACAATACAATCCTTTAAAAAATAATTTTCAAATAAATAATAATAAAGCAATATGATGGAATTAGAAAGATCTATGCATTAAACAGGCCTTCAGCTCTTTCTCCAATGCCTAAAATAAGTTACTTGTTTGAAGACATGCAGAATTTTACCCCACAGTGGTCACTACAGTATCCTTCCTATCCTGCATGCAGTTGTGAATCCTTTTATTTCTGGGTTGGGTTTTTTTGTTTGTTTGGTTTGGGTTGGGTTTTTTTTTTTGTTTTTGTTTTATAAACAGAGCCTGGAAGTGTAAAAACTCTACTCTCAGCCACACATAAGCATGACAGCAATGTGACAGAGCAGGTGTACACCCCGTAAGGCTCGCAAACTGAGTTGCTGCCTGTCATGTCCATCTCATTGTGGGTGAACTTTAACAGTGTTCATTTGTGGATAAAGAGAAATCTGTTTTGTTTGGGGTCAGGAGGAGGAAGTCTGAGGAAGAGAAGAACAGCTGCTCATTCCAGAAAACACCTCTGGGAAATCCACCCATTACAGGCAAAGATGATCAGTTTTCTTTCGTGTGCATGGGGAAACACAAGCCTGGGGGTTCAGGCCTTCAGATATTTTGAGAAAAGCTTCCAAACAGGGGCAAAAATGAGGCAGGGGTGCAAGAACCCTGTCCATAGCAGAGCCTGAGCAAAGGATGACAAAGCCCTTTTGTTGTTGCTGCTGGTTCTGGATTGTATTTTGTTTTGTTTTGTTGTGTTTTGTTTTCATTTTCCTTTTTATTCCCTTGTATTGTTGCTTTCTACGTGGGTAATTCCTTAATTTTGTATAACAGGTTTAGTTTTATCTAACACAGATTCACCAAAGCTTACAAGAGGGGAAAGCTTTCTGGAGGCTTTCACACTGGTTTTAGTTGTATTGTCTATGCAAACTCTAAGCTACTTTCCATTCAGGTGAAGGGCAACAGTAAAGAAAGTATCCGCTACTCAAAAGTGCCATTATCTGCAGTATTTCACATGGTTTCAGGTTTTTGTGAGCTATAATTCACAGCAGTCTGAGAAAAACTAGACAGTACAGTGCCTGTGCATTTAAGATACAGCACACATCATCACCAAGAAACTGCAAGGATTCGTGACTTTTACCCCTTTCATTATTTCTACAGCTTATCAACAAGATGACATTGTACCAGGGCAGTATCCTGGAAGATTACTTTTCATCATGCAGATCACTGAAGTCATACACCCTTTGACTCCACATCTGTCATCACAAACCAAGACACACACTATACTACAATAAATGAGATAGCTGACCCCCCACCACAAAAAAAACCAAACAAAACCACCAAAACAAAACCAAAAACCTAAAAGACAAAAAACAAACAACTAAAAAGCCCCAACAAATTTATGACATCACTGGCCAAGAAAGCTGTCTATAATGTAGCTGCTACTACAGCTGAAGGGACTGTGTCAGGGAACTCATAAAGGGAATGAGAAGCAGTGAGGTCAGTCTGTAAAAGTAGTTTGTATCAACTCCAGCAATCACTACAGGGCAGACTCCAGCCCACGAGACAGGAACTCAAGTGCTGGGGTCCTGTTAAAAATAAAATAGGCAAGATTTCCTCATGCAGTGAAAGGAAATTATTAAAAAGGGCAGGGCGTGTGAGACTTAACAGGACTATTTTTATAAGCAAGCTGAGGTTGTGGCAGGTGTTTTAACACATCCATACAGGCTTTGGGCTAGCAGGAACCTCTGCATTGATACCAGTTTGTCTTTCACTTCAGGCAAACTTCTGCAGGCGCTTGCAGGGAGAGGGGCAGCAAGGGAGATAACCTGAAAGCCATCAGGTATTCAGTCTCTGATTTCAAAGCCTTGGAAGCCCATTAGACTACTTATTCCAACCTTTGATACAACTCCAATTTGTATATACGTCATTCAGTCCTTGGGAGACTGGATGGGTTTGACTTTCCCGTGCTAGCTGTTATCAAACAAACTCATCAAATACAACATCACATAGCTAAACTTCAGTCTCTCTTAATTTATTATCAGGAATATATTACCCTCAAACAACCAGACACACACTCAGTAACTATTTCCCCCAAGAAAGGCAACAGACCAAAGTTTCGAGATGGTAGCTGCATCCTGGCTAATCTTAAAGATCAAAACTGGGAGAACCAAACCCAGGTCTCTGGCTCAGATCAAAGATGATCACTCTCCATCATTCATAGGTGGCTGTGAGCCTCTGCCACACTTTCACTAGCAATTTACAGGAATAAGGTAACAAATGTGTGTTGGTTAGACGTGTGGTGGTCAGATTTGCCATGACTGACTGCTACAAAAACCATAGCAGCCACTCTGTACATTTACTTTGTAGAAGAACATAAAGGGTGGAAAAATTTCCAGGCACCTCGTTTCTGCACCTCTGGTGTTTGCTCATCTGTAGCATACTACAGCTCCTAGGATACTTGTGACATTTTCATTTACTGTGACCACCAGGTAGAATTTTCCAACTACAGTGGCACTGTGAATTTAAAACAGAACTGCCAGAGGCATATTTAAATTGTTAATGGCTTTAACTCTTAATATTGTTTAATTATAATGATATACGAAGATTTACCATTCAACTTTCCTGAGAAAAATGAGCCCCATGGCTCTTTCGTTCCACCTCAATTGGTTGGCTCAGTTTAAATATTCATTTAAATTTCAAGTCAGTGAGGAGTTTTGCTTAAAGCATGGTAGGGCAGATAACCTTTGTGCTCAAAGGTGTTATGATGTTACCAGACAGGTTGTGCTCTATAAATAGATATGTTCAGCCATTGACACTCATTTTATTTTTTAACCTCCTCCTTCACTGTAAAATTTTGCTGTTGTGTCTTAGCACATGCAGAGTGAATGTAAAGCAGAAGTGATCTGATGAATATTCTAAATGCCAGGGCCCAAGCCTACATACAGGGAGTCATGTTATTTACAGCCATGTTCCTACTGATCTGTAATTAAAATGAGCTCCTTGGTAGAGCTCACCTTCCACTTAGGCATCAGGAAGATCAGGCAGAAAGATTTTCCAAAGCTCTGCTCTGGGCATTTAGCAACCATCAGTGCAAATAGGAGCTCCTGAACCCTTCAGCACTTATGAAATCTAGCAACTTACTTCTAGGGCGTACATTCGGCTTTCTCATATCAAACACAAACAACCCCAGGCCTCAAAATCTTACACCAAATAATTAAACAAACGTGTCAGATTTCACTTAGCATTTTCCTGGCTAAAAAAAAAAGACCAAATTTTTCTGCTAAAGCTCACACATCATCACATCAGGTGTTTCTGATGCTACTAGCTAAGGCTAAGGTAACTATACCGCTTTTGCTTTTTCTTGGCTCAAGGTCACTGAGATTATGAGAACCTCCATCTTTCAGCACAGCACAGAAGTATCCGCTGCAATGCTTGAAATCACAGTCTAACATGACGGCGAGGTAAGATTCCACCTTGGAGCGGTGGCTGAAGGGGCTCATGCAGCCTCTTACTGAGCAGTGTTCACAGAAGGGAAATTCATTTTCATACAGAAGCCAGGAGAGACAGCCCCAGAGACACACAGCCAAAAGAATAGGTTTGGCCACAAGGAAGAAAGCCTGCCTTAACATAGCAGCTGAACTCAATAACAGAAATCTTAATGTGTGACCAGAACTCTCAGTTTCAGGACTTAACTAGTCATAATGTAGCCTGGGAGTTCAAAGACCTGGGGTGTAAATGGGGAGAGAAATTAACATCCTGGAAAAAACCCCACACTATTAGATAAAAGACATAGGCAAAATCTTTGCTATTTTCTGTTCTCTATTCCCTTCCCATAGGCAAATATACACTGTCTCTCACTCACCATGGGCTAACGGTGTTAAGACCATTGTGAAGAACAGCAGCTGTGATGACCACATGACTGTGAAGGAGGGTTTGAAAGTATCCCAGTAAACGAGGGTTCAAAGAAAACAAGATTGAGCGTCTTCCTGCACTGGCTTCCAACACTTCAACTGTCGGCCTTCAATTCACATCCGAAAAGGGGAAAAAAACCAATAAAAAATAATAATTAAAAAAATCCCACAGCCAGTGTCCAGAGTCTGAGACCTACAAATGAGAAAGGAAAAAAAATGCAGTTAGTAAAACAATAAGATAGGTGGTTTCAATCAAGTTTTGCTGTGTTTCTTTGCTGCCAACAGCTGTAAAGGCAAACGTCTACTCCCTCCCCACACCCTTCTGATGTATGCACATACCTATGCACAACAGAAATTAAAATTTGTCCCTGTGCAGAGAAACAGTTTGTGCATCACTAATGTCCTGCTTCCTCTCTCAAAACAGGGCTTTAGAGAGCAGTTTTGAACAATGATGTCCATGTGTTTAGAGAGTCCACAGACTTCAAAGTTGACTAGAAAAAGCAAGTCCATACGTATTGTATCGTATCCTACGTATATGGGACTTCTAAGACAGGCTGCAACTCTTCTGAAAATGCTTGGGTGCCTATGGATCACAAACCAACAGAAATCCCAAAGCTGAAATGGGTTCAACTGGTGCCTAGGCTCTGTGCTGATCTCTTAGAACCGAAAGAATTTTTCACCCCAGCCACTTCTTTTCCAACCAAAACCCTCAAATACAGGGAGGGCAAGTAAATACAAGCTCCTGAAAGAGTACACTTGCCAGCATGCAAGTTGAACTGCTGACAAGAGAGGTCACTTCACCACTTGGGCTAGGCCATACTTGTGAGCGTGCATGGGAAGTGCAGTGCTTTAGGAGAAAATGCAACTCTGAATTGTGGTGGAGTTGCACTCCTTGGCTTGCCTCCCACTTCCCTTCAAACAGAAAAGTTTTTTCAATGTATACACATGCATATCCGCATGTGTAGCTGTGCAGTATGTAATACAGTTGGACATGCTGGCCAAAAATTGTCTGTGCAAAAATCTGCTACATGTCCTGAATGACTTGGGCAAAAACTGTGCACAGTGCTTCCCTAGGTAGACATGCATTGCACTCTTCTGCAAAGACCTTTCACCTCCTTTTACATAGCTCCTCTGCTGAGGCTGATGCAAAGATACCAGGCAGTGGGATCAGTAATACGGTTTGGGAATATGTCTGCCAACGGTATGCCTAAAAGCCTCTTTATCCCATCTGAGGGTCCTTTGAATCATTGAATCTGGAGCAGCCTTTGAACCCAAGTAGAACCTAAAAGTCACCCTTACCCTATAGCTACCTTCTGCCAGTAACTGAGCCACTCACTTCTAGTCAAGCTCCACAGTTATCCACTGTGGAATTCAAAATAATAGTCTTGTCCATCCCACGCACTTACAGAAAGCATGAGGAAATACGAATCCATGTTTGAATAGAAACATTTGCACATTTAAATGGAAAAAGTATTCCAGCTTCCCATAATTTTCATCCCTCAAGAAGGGGCTAGATGGCCACAGTGACTCAAACTATAAAAACAACTATACAGCGGTAAACCACGGCATCAGTTTGAGACTTATCTCCTCACTGACTTTGAAATGATGATAAAATATGAGGAATTGAAAACTACATTGCATATGTGTTTTGAACGCTCTAGACTCTGCAGCCTTCACAGCCCTGGTCTAATTAAAATTCTCTCCAAAAAATCTCCAATCAACAGAAGTTATTCTTCTCTGAGTGAAGAAGCTGTTTTTGCCAACTTTTGTTCTTACTCAAAACCCAGTTTGAGCCAGAAAGCCATATGAAAAACTGTGCTGCATGCCATTGTGATGTGGGTATATTACTGAAACTCCAGCATGACAAAGTGGCCTTTGTTTTGCCTCCTATCTTTGCTGATCAACTAAATAAAACCTCACATTGTTCAGAACCAGAGTCTATAAAGAAGCTGCATTTTTTTCTGATACCTGCTTGCACTGCCAAGATTTTATTCTTCCACTCTAGTCTCCTCCCCAGTCTATCCCTGCAACTCACTCAAATGTAGCATTTAGTTTCCAAAGCTTTTTCTTAGCTCTGTAACTGGGGTGATTAAGAAGCCCAAGGTCAATATGCAGTCAAGTGGCTTTTTCATAGACGTCCTAAAAATTAAAACTTGCTTGAGGTGGGATTAATCAGAACGACCACTGATAATATTTAAACCCTGTCTTCCAAACAGGGACAAGACTCATGAAGATTTAAAATCATACATTCCAAAGAGCAATTAAGTTTTCCACTTATATTTTAAAAGGCTACTAGTAAACATCAAACTGGCCACCACTTATTCATGCTTTTCCTACAGTATCCTCTGTAAAGTTTTAAAACTAAGACACTTTTTTTGTACTACAAAATTTGAAAAGACATACAGAGATGGAGGAAAGCTATCCAAGCTACACTTCCCTGAAGCAAAAGGTCAGCCAAGCAGTGAAGGAGTGAAGGTTTATTTTTTGATTTTTATTTGTTTAAGACAGATTACCCAGAACTTGATCCAGATCTGTTAGAAAGTGATAGCATTATGGTACAGCAAAAGAGTTTTGGGTATAAACTCAAGAAGTCATAAATTAATGATACCACCCATCCCAGAAAATGGATAGTTGTCAACTAATTATTTACACAGTAGCCTTTAAAACTGCTTTTATTTGTCTATATAGTCTTGCATGATATGTTTCAAGGATTTTTTTTCTGTGGTCTCATGGGCTGGGGCTGAATGAGCAAAACGATTCATTTGCTCTCTGTATAGTTCAAATACTAATTTTGGGAACTTATGTCTTGCAACCACATTTTGCCCTAATGTAAAGAGCATCATCCATTCACAAAGCTCCTGTGCAAAACAGAGATGGTATGAGTAGCTCAAAATCATGCATCATTTACTCTGGTTGTAAAGCTGGCCCAATATTTCCAGCCCCGCTTTCCTTCCTGTTAGAGTAGAACAAGCCAGAGACACAGCCTGTCGGGTTGTGTCTGCACACCCTGGTTGGCACAACCTTGCCCTTAAGCCGGCTCCTACAAAGAATTCAGCCCCCTAGGCTTAAGCTTATGCACAAATATTAACAAATCCACAACGTGCCTGGAGAAATGTCAAAGTGGTTTAACAACATGAGACACCACTATATTAACCAAACACATTGTGCTGCTACAGAAGTCTGCATGGTTTTGTATTTCATGTAATCAAATAATCATAGTGCATTTGTGAACTGAATATTTGCAGGGAAACAGCTAGATAGAAAACAGGCGGAGCAACCCTTTTTCTTAATGGTCACACAAGACCTCCTAAGCAGCATTATGAGATGCAGAAAGAGGTCTGCAAAAAAAAATTCATTTTCTCTTTGGATTAATTCCAGGTAAACTACAGCTGAAGAGAAAAAAAACTAGAGCAAGTATCTGTGAACTGTTCAGTGCAGAGTGTAACATTCATTGATGCAAAAAGGCAATATACCATCATACTGGAAAACTTTCGAGGCCTACACTTGACCTAAGGGGTTTGGAGTTGAACCACAAAGATGATAAAGTCTGCATTGATTTAAAGGAAAGTTCTTCTGCTCACTGACCTTTCTGCCCACAGGGCCACACCCCTGACATCTCCATGATCTGATCTGCTATCAAGCATCACTCAAATCTAATTTGCATGCTGGCAGTTCCCAAAATCCAACTCAAAGTGGTACTGACAAGATAGGAGAAAGTCAAAGAAAACTAAAGCCTCGTGCTGTTGAGATGAGCAGTGAAGTATTCATCAAGGCGTCATTCATAAAAGAGCATTATAGATACATTGAAAAACTCAACAGCTACCCAAGTCTGTTCTTCAGCAGCTGATGTCAAGCAGCACATGGAACATATTCTGAGCTCATCTGTCAAGAGTCTACAGGAAGAATGAAAAAGAAAAGAAAACCAGTTCATCTAGTGAGTGAACAGATAGGCTGAATTAAAAGTAGAATTTAGAGCAAAGCAAGCCAGACCTGTCAGAAATCCACCTAATTACTGCCTTCCCCCAAACATGAGAATCTGCACCTGCACAGAGCTGGACACTACCATTCTCACACAGCAAAGCTGCCTTCTTTTCTCAGATATCTAGCATTATCTAGACAGCTAGGGTACAGCCACAGGAACTGCAATAGTGTTTTACAAGGGAGATTAGCAAAAGCCAGATAGAAATGCCCTGTTTTTCTTACCCAGCTTTACTTGAAGAAATTTTCTTTCCACCTGTGAAAATGTGCACAACAAAACTAGCTCAAGCAAATCAATGATGAAAGGATTGCTTTATATTTCTTAACAGAAAAGATTCCTGCACTTATCTCCTGCTTTGGCAGAAATTGTCCTTGCTAGTAAGTGTGATGCTTCAAACAAACAGTGGAAATAAATCAGTGTTTACAAGGGAAAAAGTTTGGAAGTAATTAAACTCCTTGAATCTGGTGGGCCAAGCTGGAACCATGGATGTAGTTCTCCATTCTCAGCAACTGCTACTCCAGACTATTTATGCCAGACCACGTTTTCAGAATTTCACTGAGAAGCAAGGGAAAAGAAATAACTCCAGTAATGGGGTTTTAAGTGAAAGAGTGACCTGTATTGCCACTCCCATTATGAATGGCTAAACAAAAGAATTATTGCAAGACATTCGGTCATGAGTTGTCTGCAAAACACTTTTCTTTTTTACTAGTATTGGGAAGGGAAAAAAAAAAAAAGTTTTGCCCCTCCCATCTCTTTTCACCTTTACCCTGTTTCAAATCCTGTTCCATGCCAGGTACCTGGGATTTGGGTTCATGGTCACTTCAGAGTGGCAGCAACACAACCAACCACATAAAAGGTCACACAGACATTACCGATGGTATAACGCAGGGGGAGCAGGGCAGCAGCAGGCTACACTCCTGGAATTTCAGTGGAACCATACACACTTTTACTCCTAGCCACTCAATTTAAGTTGCTGCTACAGGGACATAGCTATTTACAGGCAGATTTTTCCATAAGCATTTTTAAGAATTCAGGAACATGTTTCTAAACATGGACTGAACTGTCTGTAAACTTTTACCTCTATCTACACTTAGCTCAGAAGAAGATTCATTCTATACATCAAATGCTCGTGAAATCAAGATTTCTCACAGAGTTCTGGAAAAGATGCTTTTGTTTCTCAAAATTTCAAGTGGCAGCCATGGATTTTGGCTTTTCATTTCAGGTTTTAAGTTTGCTAGATGTGATGCACTGTAAGAGACTCAGTGAGCCTTGTTAGGATGAGTGGACACACCAGCTCGGGCTCAAACCCCTCACATTTATGTCTTCTTTCTATACCATAGACACTGCTCCCGTTCACTCTTACGCCTCTGCTGGGGCTGAGAACTCAGAAGGAATTCCTCAACTCTCTCACCCCACATGCACAAAATTACCAGGTATTTTCAAGTCCTTATTTCTAAGCAAGATTTAAAAGGAGCACTTGCACCTCTGCCCCTAACTGCACGTTCCTATATATTAACATGCATTTCATCCATGTTTTTTGAAAGTTTAAGACCATTCTTCCCTTCACTCCTCCATTATATCTTACATAGCACTCTGAAAGGTCATTTTAAAAACCATAAAAGGAAGCAATAACAGCAACAAGGTCTAATAAGTTTGCATTCACCCTAGATTCTCATGTACCGCTGTCAGCTCAAACCACCCCTCATCAACCTCCTGTTCAGACTACCATTCAAAGTGACAAAGAACTCTTTAGATGTACTCAGGAATCACTGCAAAAATAACTCTGAAGTGTTAACTGAGTTAATTAATTTCAGATTAATCAAGCCTTTGATAAGAGCACACCCGAATACAGCTGAATATAATAGCTTTTTTTTTTTTTTCACCCCCCCCCCCCCCCCCCCCCCCCCCCCCTGTAGGTGAAATGAAGGCTTTTGTGCTCTTCCAGAGAGCACAACTAAAAGTGAAGCTACTCACACATCTTGGGACTTTGCATGGGACGATGGGGGTGAGGGGGAGGAACAGAGAGATAAGGAAGAGTCCTGGAAATGTGGTCCCAAAGCTCAGAAAGATTGTACCAAATAGTACGCATGAATATCACAGCTACTGAACGCTCCAGACTTTCTCTAAGTGCCTGCTAGTTATCCTCAGCAATAAACTTCATTACAGATTTAGAAGAGAAAGGTACATCATTCACAAGGTTCCTGCATGTATGCAATTATATGATAACAGATTCAAAATTTCAAAGGGTGCAGGGTATCATCCAAGGATGTGGTAAAATATGCAAATGTTTGTACTGTATTACCCCCTCTAGATTAGAAGGCTTTCTGAAAATTGATTATGAAAAACACAATACTCTCACTGGTTAAGCACCACCTGCTAACACAGCTCACAATTGGCAGAAGCAAGTCAGCCCCTCCCTCGTTCCAACATCCATCAGGGAAAAACCCTGCATGTCTTGGGAAAAGCTATGCAGCTCTTCACGCAAGCTGAACAGTACCATAAACTTCTGACCACCTGAAACAATCCTATTTCATCATTGTATGCAGCGGTTATCACAGCAATGTTCTGCAAAATTTTGGGGAACTTTTTTAAGATCCTTCTCAAAAATTTATTATACTTACGTAACCATCTTTCTCAAATGTTTTAGTTTGTAGCACATCTTCATAGAGGGAAAATAACACATGGGCAAGCACTCCTCACAGTACTGCCAACATTTATGATTTCATTGCAAAACTCTTAGTATGTGGCAGCTCCTTGCAATAATGAAAATTTCAGTTTTCTTTTCATGTAAATTTCTCCTTACAGAAAAAAAAGCTGAAAAAATAGGATCTAAATGCAGCTCAGAGGCTTAGTAAGCCGGTGGTAAATAAATATAAGTGAACATATTTATTTGATTTCAAATTTGCATGACTTTTAATCAAATATCCTATTTTTTTTCCTGTGAATGATTCATGATATTGAAAGTCTGGGTTGACAATACTCTCATAATGCTTATTTGCAATCCACAGAGCCTTCGGCAATTCTTCTGTGACAAATAAAAGATGTGCGGTGCATGCACTGAAAATGGAGACAAGCTTATCACTAGGGTCAGCATAATTATAACTTCCCTTTGCTACCATTAGCAGAGCTTGTATTTTGAGGTCTCACCTTCCGCATAGGTACCGGTTCCACTTATTCAAGCGTCTTACTATGGCTATAATTGTGATGGCACAGGTTCTGCATTTGGTTTTGCTTTAATCTGAGGAAGTGACAGCCTCCAAGGACAAAATTAGCCTAAGTAAATGACAGAAAATTCCAGGAGAGTTCAAATAGCACATCTTTAAATGAAGCATGATAGTGGGATCAGAGGGGGAATACTCCTAAATGCTTCTGGATGTAGCCTTCAAACTAATTTTCAATATTCATTTTTCCACCCTGTCTATCTCTTCCCACTCTGTCTCCTTCATAACAGCTCTAATTTTCTTTCTTCCTTCTTCATGACTGGAAAGGACCTCTTTAAGTTACATTGTCCCAAATTGTCCAGCAGCTGCAAATATAGAGGGAGAGAAGGGTTTAGTGCCATTTTGCCATCACAGCAAGACTAGGTTTTGGGAGTGGGTTTTCTTCCTGGGAGGTGCATAGGGGAATGCAGGTGAGGGCTATTTCTCATATGCCTGCGGCTCATCAGAAGGCATCCATATGGGTGGACTTCATCTCCCTGTATATCAGCAATGAACAGGAGAATGGCACACAGGCCTTCAGAGCTTTTTGCTCCCCAAAAGTATGCCAGAGAAGAATCTGACTTGCAAAGATGATAGCGAACTCTCTTCTGTGGGCCCTGTAATTCAGCAAAGGAGAAAGAGACTGCCTTATGTGTACCACTTGGCACACTCCTTTGCAGCCCAGTTGGCTCTATAGCTCTTTGGAAACTAAGGTTAAACAGCAAAGTTAAAGATATCAACAGCTACAGAGCACGGTGTGCTCCTGAGCTGAAGAAGAAAGCCTTACCTCTTCAATGGTTTGTGTCACAGGGCCTGCAGCAGCAGGGACATGACAGACAAAAATGTATGAACTGAAATACCAGGGTCACAATTGCATTCATTATCAGAAGCAGTACTTTTGACAACACTGGGTTTCCTCAGGCTTCGACTTACTCCAACCCAAGTCACTACTCACACGTGTAACTATATGTAGTAATAAAAAAGGGAGAGAGTGCCACTGGACTAAGCAATTGCAGAGAAAACAGCAGCAAAGCTGTGATCGATTTCCCTTCTGTAATATGTCTCCAGTACATTTTTATTATGCTCTTGCTTACTATTCCTTTCTCAAGTGCATGGTAACATGTTATTTGTTTTGAACCAAGAAATTGTAATTGTCATCATAACAAAAGAGATCACTTATACACACAACTCTATACACGTGCTCACATTATCAAATGAAACTAAAATCACTGGCAAGTGAGATTAACAGCAAAAGCCAGGTGAATAACACATTTTTGCAAGGAAGTGATATAGGAAAAAGTTGTTTAACCATCTTTCAGATCTGTTATGATGTAATAAATGTCTATTAATGTTTAGCAGCAAATTGGGTTTTAATGATCATTGCTATTTTTGGCTGGTGGGTGACATGTAGTTTAAATATAAAAGAGATTTATGTTTTACACCAGGATGACTTTCTCAGATGACTCTCCTTGACTTAACCTCTTCACACCCCACAAGACATTTAATATAATTTTATTTCTAGTAGACTATGAGCCAATAGAATCATATTTGCCACAACTGATGTTTTCAATGAGAAATAAAATCAATGAGGTTTATGCTGAAGATTAAGTGTAAGTGATTAGTTAGGTGTAAGTGGCTTGGAAAATACTCAGAGGGTTATATTATTCAACCAACGATGCAAATTAAGAAAGTTTGGATAGAAGTAAGATCTATGAAAACCTCCTGACCTTGATGTGTTGGGAGAAATCTTAGCTAGAATTTGTTCTTTTGTGGGCAGTCTCAAAATTAAGTATTAGTAAGTGAGAAATTTGTCTCATTTTTCAACATCAGCCGTCAACCTCAAGCATTCATACTTACAATGAAAAGAAAAAGAAATCATATTCTTAGACTCAGAGACAATAGAGCAACTCAGTGGGTTGCTAGGAGAAAAACAAACAGCAGTTGATGTAGTATAGAAAGAGCAAGAAAACGAGTGCATAGACTGACTGAGAAAGCAAGACAGTAACACAGAAGCAGTATTCTGCATCACAATAAAGCAAGAGAGGTGCATGTGGGAGAATAAATGTTGCATCTAAATTTCTAGATGTGGTATTTTCCAATGAGCTACATATAAAGGAATAATAGCAAAAGGCAATAGGCCAAATGACGGGACAAAAAGTATTTGCAGTTCCCTACAGCAAATGTCTGTGTAGTAATAACAAAGAGCCTGTTTTTCCACATTTTACCATGTTAATAATTTTGTTGCACATTAATCAAAGAGTCTAGCCTTTCTGATCTTTGGAGGGAAAGAAGAACAAAATGAGATTTAATTATTGCACTCATTTTCTACACAGATAGTTTTGTGTATAATAAATATATATAATATTTATATTCTGCTAGCAGAGGTCACCATCTAACCCAGAGCCTAGTTATGAAAGGTCCTAGTCATTCTCACAGTAAAACACAGCTTTCCTCTTCTGTCTCCTTTCCTCCCTCATATTATCCAATCAACGAAGAATGGCAGGAGAACACATTTTTGCTGAGAATAGAGGTGTAGAAAGATAGCAGCTGGTGATTTACATGTGTGCCCTGCAATTCTGAAACCAAGCTTCAGCCAGTAAGTGGACTACTTCTGGCTGACTTCGATAACAAGTGGTAAATACTGAACATTTCCTTAATCCCTGAAGAAGGAGAGCTTCCAAGAGAGAGTAACTAAACCAAGTCCAGTCTCTGACAAAAATACACCACCACCCCTGGTAATCTGCATTTGCCTTAGCTTTGCACCTTTCCAAAGGAATATTTTGCAGATCTTATAGGTTAAAGTGAATCCAAGTGTCTTCCCAAGCTGCTACTTCAGCAGTGAAGCTCAATTACCAAACTGGATAGCAAAGCTTCTGTTGAATCTTATGGAAATGAGGTAATTTCCTCAGCATCTTTCTTATTGCCTTCAAAATGCTGGAAGACAAGACTACAGACAACCTTGTATAAAAATGTTGCTAAACCCGTGTCCAGCGAAAATGTGAAGGCTCCGCCATGTGTGAAGGTAGTCTGGTGTCACCCAACAGTCCTCTCGTTCAAGCACAAGGTGAAAGACTGCTACTTCTTTGGATTCCTTCATAAGGAGGAGTATCATACAACAACAGTGATTTGCAAAGGGGCCACTGCAATACAGCTGGAAGTCTACACTTCTGTGGATACTACAAAAGAAACATTTTACTCCAGAAACTTTGTTGGATAAAATATTTACATAATATGGATCAAATACACTTCTCTTTTCCCTTTTGAAGTGAAACAAAGGCAAGATACTTCCAGCTGAAACTACAAGAGGGATCTTAACTAAACGTAACTTTTAAACTGGGCTGGAATTTCACCAGAAGCTCCCAGATGAAGCCTCTGCTCTCACATTGTTACCTGTTGTCACCAAAATCCATACATTAGCTAGCTTTTCTCCAAAGGACTGGCCCCATAATTTTTTTCAAAAAGGTATTCTTTGGATCAAAATACCTGCTTTTTGCAGAAGAAAAGCTACTAAGTCCAGTGAGCATGTGTGCTTTTCAAAGGGTACTATAAGGGTTCTAAACAATAACACATAGGGGTGGCCAAAAGACTAAAAATAATTAATTCTTTGAGTGCTTTCTTGTAGAAATCAATTGCAAGGATAATCATGACAAATATGTTTTTTAAGAGAGTTGTCTTGAGCAGCTGAGTAAGCAATACAGGACACTTGCCCTATTTTTATGCCTCATAGCTGAGGATCAGTACCAACCGGTCAAAGGAGAAAATACACTTGTTTTGAAACTTGCAGATATAAAATGTGCCTGCCTCGGAAAGCCCCAAATTAAACACATTTCTTAAAGTCCTATTACATAGTAACAGTCACTTAAAGATCCATGGAAAAACTGAAGACAGCTCTTAGCACAGAAGATTAAATTCCAAAAAATTAAGCAGTATGATGTAAGGGTTGGGCGAGGAAAAAATAACAAAACAAAACCAAACACTGAAACCTTCTCAGTGCTTTTTTCTCCAAGTAAACCTGCTCCTACTTGACTCCCCTTGAAATTAATCTTTTAGATAAACTATTGCAGGACTGGAGCAACTGTATTCAACAATAATCCTCTAGTTTGTAGTTTGCCAAACAGAAGCAATGAACTTCATTAACATTTTACATTTTAAAGTACACATTAAACTTAAAATAATCAGGAAAACAATGTAAACATGTAGCTGAGTCACAGGGATCTGGCAAAATTAAATACAGACTAAATAAGATGGCTGTACCACTGATACTCTGCAATGACCTTAATTACTCAGTTTCCATTAATTCTAAGGAAACACTCTCATTTCCACATACCCCAAGTATGGTTGTTGTAAAATTTACAGTAACACATTTATTTATGGTAGTACACATAAAGTATGCAAGTCTACTTCTGATTTTACTTTTAATGCTGTGCTTCCACTTAAAAAAGTGAGACATATCTCAGTAGTTGAGGAGAAACATTTAATTGTAAGAAATCACATTCAACCTCAAAGAAGAAATGAAGCAGCTCTGGCAACTATAAGGCAAGATAATTAATCTGATATATGGACCTCTCATTTGTGATATTTTGCAAGGGACTCTTTAAATACCAAAATGTAGCCATATTTGATATGCAAGATGAACTTGGGGGTAAAGAAGAGGAGAATTTTGGTATCTCCTGAAATGTACCTTGTGAAAGGAAGACTAAATTTCTCATCACCTGCAGGAGAGGGTTTTAGTAGCACTGCTCTAATGCCAGCTTACCTGGAATCACTGGCAAAATCCCTCTGATTTCTGCAGGGAAAAAGCACAATCAAGTGCCTTTGAAAACATGACCCTAGGCCTAGGAAGCAGCAAGTAAAACCTTTTAAGGGCATGGCTGGAAGTGGAAGTGCAATAAAGTATTTCATGCAATTATCTGAAAAGCCATTCATGGTAAACAACAAATGGTGACTTTTTACTACATCTTTATTTTACTGTAAGAGGAGTAAGCACTCTAGTTTTTAAAAAAAGGGGATAAATGACAAAGAGAAATCAGCACTAAACATTTTGGTAAAGCAATCACTCTTTTGTTATCTCTATAAGAGAGATTCACAAGGGTAAGGAAGGAACATTGGGCTTCAGAAGTAACCAAAATTGGCAAATTGTGCAGAAAGATAGATAGTGTCATTGTTAAGCACTTGGCACTAGTGTGAATCTGAGCAAGCAAGAACACAGATCGCCTGTGATGGGAAATCTATCATGTAACAGAGCCAACCGATGGCTAAAAACCTAACATTAAGACCCTTTCATCCACTGCTAACCTTATATTTACATAAGTTTTACTCTAAAGCAGAGAGACCCTAAACAGGCAATGTCTGAATTGAAAGGAAGCTATTTCAGCTAAGAGAAAGGTCAAGACCTTCTGTTGACCAAAATGGGCCATCAATAAAAAGAGCAATACCTAAAATTAATTTTCTCAAAAGTTTTTCCATTCAGGCTGTGTCTGGGCTGTAATAGAAATAGGGAGGGAAGACTTGAGCATGTCTTCTGAGGGCAAGAAGGGATAGCTTGTTTCCTGGAACCGGTGTCCTTTCCGACCACACGAGGTAACAGTGCCTTTACCCAAAGCATACGTTCAGTGCAAATGCAGCCAGTATAATTCAGCAGCTTATCACACACAAGCCCGCAGAGCGAGATCATAGCCAGGGCTGTCTCATGGAAGAAAACAGAAATGGCATTCATAAATTGGGCGCTATTACCAGGAACAGTTTAGCATCAAATGCTTTGGAAATCTACCTGTATAAAGCCAAGCACATGCCAGTAAATTTCAGGCTGTGAGAGAAGGTCCATCCAAGCAGGACACGGTTTGCTATCAGAACTTTACTAAGGAGTTTATGTACGATTTCTTCTCCCTATATTAGGAATTAAAAACATTGATGTGGGCTCAGATCAGTACAGTGAATGATGGGGTAGGAGGAACTCCAAACAAGCACCTTTTTACAGCTTTGATCACGGCTAGAGGGAGACAGCAGTGTTTGGCAGAGAAGTCCACTAATGTCACAGGCTGTCTTCACCCATGAGGCATCTTGTTGAATGCCACAGTCACATATCAACAGCAGAAAACAAAATACCTTTCTGTGGCTTGGTTGGGAAAACTGTAGGAATTTCCTTCTCTTTTACAACACTCCTTTTTAAAAACCCTCCTATTTTGAGAGAAACACGGTCCACTCCAAACACTAAGAAATTGGGTGCTTTTGCAAGCCTGAAGTCTTCACAAGCCATATCACCTGAACAGGAAGGAGGTAATCATCTCAGAGGCAAGGAAATCATCCCAGGTTACCCAGCAGCAGAGACCCTTAACTCACATGACTGGGACACAGTAGGAACTTCTCAACCAACCTGCATGTATCAGGGATATCCTGGAAAAGTTACCTCAGTCTTTTGCCCAAGAATTAGAATTATGTAAACTCTCCTCCAGAACAACAGAAGACATATATTTGCTGTTACCCTAGCATTGCTGATCCAAAAGACATTTTTCTGTTTTTTTCTGATAGTTTTGTTTTTGTGAAAATAATCAAATTATCAATTTCAATATTTTTGAAATTAGTTTTCCTGTTACCCAGCTAGAAATTACTTTTTCTGATAATGTTTCACTTCATGGCATTTCATTTTTAAGAAACTAAGGTGTTCTTAACAGTAAGTATTTCAGTTGTATTGAAACATCCTGGCTGATAGATGATTTTGAGACAAAAAAAAAAGTAAATTTACTGGAGAAAATAGTACTCCCCGAATTTTTTTTTTCCTCCTTAAAATTGCCTATAACATAAAGTAATTTTCTCTCTAACCACTGGAGAAGATGTGTGAAATGTGATGAATCTGATCATTGTTGCATTAAATAGTCAGACCACTGGGCAGCTTTCTATGAGCTGAGAGGAGAACCAGGAAGAATCATCATCTTCTGCAAATGAAGGGTGGTGCTGGAAGGCTCTCCATGACCTTGATTCCCCATCATATACTGTTATGCTTCCCTCAACAATAGGGCAAGTCCTTTCTCCCCCATACTTCTCCAATGCAAAATCCACATACATTTTCAAGCATGCTTTTTCCTGCTACCAAATATACTTCAGCTTGTATTCACCTCTTCTTAAATACCCAGATCCTTCCCCTCATTGGGTTCAGCCCCAAAACCACTGGCTTCTCCACCAGAAATGTTGCCATGAGTCCAAGCCTTTCATTACTATAGGTAAAAACAAGACTGAGGGGGAGAAACAGAGACCAGTCCATCATTGAAAGCACCATGTGGAGAGTACTTGAAAATACAGATCTCCCTAGAACGATATTCTCCTTACTGAGTAATTAGAAGCAGGCTACAATTAAACCATAACAGCTAGTCAAACCGTGGGTCTGCTCCCTGCTGGCAAACTCACCAGGACGAGCAATAAGGATGAATGCAACATACCCTTTTGTCCATCCCTACCAACTTCAGCATAATTCAGGCAAAAAGGCAGGGACTAGGGAAGAAATGTGAGCACATTCCAGCATCACCATCTTCAAGTGCCACACCATCAGTTCAAGAACTTTCCTCCATAAGACTCTCTTATGTTTCAGCTCCCTCCACGTACCTTTGTTTCCTGCCTGCCTTGAAACACATTCACTAATGTTTAGCTTTCAAAGAAGTGAGGTACAAGACCAAAGTGTTCTTTCACTCATCTGACCTAATCTGGGTCTTCCTGTTCTCATCTAAAAATGACTGATAGTGGAGTGGCAGCATTAGAGACTTCCCTATCATGCATAGCAGTATTGTCCAAACAAACACGACAGACCTAAAAGGCTCATGTCTAGAATAACTGGAATTAAAGCTCAGTGTTTTCTGTTGATTCATTTCTTTAATACTAACCTTCCAGTCAGCAGTAGGTTTTTATCCAGTTCAGTTTAAGTGAGTGTCAGTCAGACTGGTTCACCCTATCTAATGAAGCCATTGTCACCTATAGAGTTTCAGGGAATATGGGTAGTCCTCCACACTTCAAGACTATACCAAAACTAGGCCTTCCTCATAGCCCTTCAGCATCTCTACATCTCATCCCTGTAATTTAAATTGTCAAAGTTCCTGTGAAATGCAGTAAGGCCCAACCCTTAGAACACGTTCCTCTAACTTTAACCAAACAGCATCGGGAAAGGCTTTCCCATGCTAAGCAAAAGGACAAAGAGCAATAATCAGCAACACCATAGCAGGGTTATCAGAGGCAGGAAAGAAAAGATTGCAAGGATAACCAGCAAAGCAAAAGCTCCTCTTCACAAAGCCAATAATTGTGTCCATGACACTAGTAATTCCAAAGGCAGCCCGCATGAAAATCACTGTGAACTGAAAACATGCAGCTTGCATCTCTGTGGTGTAAAACAAAGTCATGCTGTAGCAGTAGTGAGAAAACTAAATCAATACTGTTCAAGGCCAATATTGGTAAGCCACTAACCAAACAAGCAGCGATGGGAACCTATTGATTCTATAGAGCTATACTTCCACACTGTTTTCTTCACCTTCTGAAACATTTCTGTCCTCTTGCAAAACAGAAAACCAGAGACCGAAACTCCTAATTAATACTTCCTAAAAATTTGAAGACACATTTAGATAATACAGAAAACCTTGGTAGCATGTTCTGTGTTATACGTTTGTCAAAACACTTTGCATTAAGAACAAAAATTGGTTTTTAAATGATTCTGCTGTGGTTTTATTAGGCTGAACACTTAGTTGTGACAACCTCAGTCAGCTCAACGAGGCTACCTGGATGGGTTCGTGATTTTGTGACACACTCTGCCTTCCTGACAGACGGTTCTGCTGAGCACACAGGAGTGCAGACAAAGCACAGAACTATGAGGGGCCAAACCCAAGTAAAATGAATGCATGGGCTTATTTTAACATACATCAAGAAAGTCTGGAGACTTGCACGTACCCGTCTTCTTTCCCAGCCAGGAGAAAGGCCTCTAAAGGTGAAGTTACATTCCCCTCCCTCCTCACTGCCCCCCCTGATCTCACAGCGTGAAAAGCTGGGAAGTATTAGAAAAGAGCTGGGGATTAAACACGTTGGTAAAACAATAAATACCAGCTAGACAGTCATGAAGGTCAGGAGATGTTTAGGAAGATTACAAGTTCAAAGACCACAGTGGTAGTAGGTACTGACAGATAAAGTGTACTTCTCCTTCTGAAAAACATATGCAAGTTGCATACATATATATTGTACACATATATGCAATTTTTCAGAAAAAATTGTAATAATTTTTACTATTAATGAAAATTATTTTTCAAAAAGGCCTGGAACATGAACATGCCCCGTGGCAAACCCTGACTCCAAGGCTTCACTTCAGTGGCCTCCAAGCAGCTTCACTTCAATGGCCTCCAAGCAGCAATTCTCCCCACTCTGGCCCCCTCCAGCTCGCTTGAGTGACTCACAGTGACCCACTAGCAGCACCCAGCAGCCCCACAGCATCCAGGCACAATTTCTCCAGCAGCCCCATAACACTGCCACAGCACGAAACAGTCATCCTTACTGGTGCCCTTCCGTGGAAACCAGTGCCAAGGCTCCCAGCCACGTGGGAAAGGAGACACAGCTCTCTAATGCTACTTTCAGACTTCAAATTCAAGACATATTAGGGTACCAAGAAGCCATTGAATTGCTAACAAGCTTTTAGGCCAGGCAGGCAGGAATAATGGTTTGCAGAAGACGACTTATCTAAGACCAAGTGTCTTGAATCCATCCAGGAGCCCCAGCAGGCCAAAAAGCATGAAGAGAAGATGTCTGCCACCCTTCACCAGGTGAAGAGGTCAGGCTGCATTTAAGAAGTCAACCAACACCTACAAAGTACTTTAGAAACCACACAGCCTTTGCAACAAGTAGCCTGAGGTCTACAATGCTACCCCTTCTCCTCCAAAATAATCAGATTTTAAACATGCCCTTCAGAGAAATGGTCCAGCCATTAACAGTAACTGTTTCTTATGTGCATCAGTAAAAGATGTAGTGCTACAGAGACTAAAAGGGACTTATAGAAAAGGAGCCATAAATCTTTGTCAGCCTCTCATAAATGAACATTTAATACAACTGGCTTGGAGTACTTCACTTCTCGCTCAGCCAAGGTACCAATTATGGTAAATTTACCACTATGATAAATTTTAATCATTGTTGTTAATGGCTCCCTCAATTTATTTTATCCCCTCTCTGCACTAATGAGCTGTGCACAAAGTCTCCTGATTCAAATACTTTCCCCTCCCAGCTGAATAAAGCAATCTTTTGGATTTCAACCTATAATACTGCTGACATGTGAAAGGACTCCAGACATATGGACATCCAAAAAGTTTGGGTCAGAAAATACAGTTACAACACAGCCAGCAGATATTTATTTCCCTTTTCTTGCCCCTATTTCTACTCCTGTGTTCCCTTGATTCCCTCCCCCAGTGCTTCAATTTCAATTTCAATCAGTAGGTGAACGCTTTATTTTGTATTGTAAAAGACAGTATAAAACCCAACTCATTGTTTAGGGTTAAAAACACAGAGTTGTCTACTAAATATCCACCACCCCTTTAGTTACTAGTTGGCACTAATTTAACAAGCAGGTTTACAGTTTCAAAAGAGAGAATACATGGCATGCTAGTGAGATGCCTCCTCGCTTCTACAAAACTCAGCACAAATCCAGTCTCTTTATCCCAGTAGCGCAAAGGAAACCAACGATTCTGACTCACCAAAACGGGATCAACTAGAGATACTCTGCATCCCTTCATCCTGACTACAATGGAAGCACGTGACTTTGAATAGACACTACTTCCAAAGAAACAGTAAAGGGACTCTGTTACAATGTGCAAAGAGATTCAGGCAGCCTGTACACTGATGTTCCTCCACACAATATTAAGGTCATGCAGCAGTAATAAGAAGCAGTAAATCAAAACATCTTGAAGAAATTTCTCCTGTCCGATGTAAGTCAGGGAATTCACTGCCAGAAGAGGGCGATGACGGCAATTTACAAAAGCAGTAGATGCTTATATCCCAGCCCCAATCCTCCAGAGCTCACAAAATCCTTGTGATCAGGTTATCCTGGAACCATTATCAAACAATCTATCAACCTCTTTGCTACTCAGGATCTAATCAAACAAGACAAGAAATTCACATACAGAACTCCTCTCACATTTATTTCAAGAGTAAGTGGATAGCTTGGTTGCAAACATATTCTGACTAGTTTTTACCATCATCCCCTGAGAAACTTATGAAAAGAGTCATCTAATCAAGAGCATGTCAGAGACAACTTCTCTTCTATGTTAATGACTAAAAATAAACAAATAAGCAAGCTTTTCTTTATTTATTTTTCTCTCTCCTTTGGTCTCCATCCTCTTAACTATCTATATACTTTACTAGCTAGTTCTAGATCTTGAAAATTTCCTTCCTGCTGCGTACCAAGAATATGTGGATTTAAAGCACAAGCCAATTTCAAAACTGTTTTTCTTCCTGAAGATGTAGTGGATTCGAGTCACATTGTATCCCATTATATCAGTCCTCAGACTATCTGGCTGTCTAAGCTCCAGAACTACAGGGAAAATATATTGATCAATAACCCTAGTGCCCTCTCTGCATAACAACAGTAGTCATACCCAGAAAATTATAACTTGCCTCCATGACCAGTAAAATCTTACAAGGAATTCGAGCTCGTGAGCAGTTTTGTCTTTTGCAGTGTTGGACACTGCTGTGACCTCCTGGGTTCTGAAGCCCTCCAGGGCTTTGGTTATGAAGAATCACCACATTTTCCTGTATGTACAGGGGCCAATTTCAGGGTTGGATCGTGGCAGCGGCTGCGTAAGGAATAGTCCCATGAAACACAGCAACACATTTAATGGAGAAACTCCTTTTTACTCTCTGCCTACAAACTCTGTGCCATATGGAGAGCTGGCAAAAGGGTGAGGACAGATGTCTGGAGACGTTATAGTTACTATATTAACTGCCTGTGAGTTTATTTATCAAAAGGTGATCACCCTTTGTTCTGGTGAGAATTTATTTTAACTTTCTTTGCAGCTTTGAGAGGTTGACAACAAATTACTATTACAGAGTTTTCAAAAACTACCAAGTGATTTGCAGCCTCCTCCCCAGGCCCCACATACACTGGACCAGGCTGGATGTCACAAGAATGCACAGCTATACAAGCAAAATACTGCTGCTACATCAAACAGAAGCTTCCTCCTCTGCATTCAGAGAAAGGAGAAGTTTGGAGCACATGAACAAGCACAACAAAAACACTCCCTCTTTTTACAAGAGGGACATGGATGTGCATTCTATAAGAAAACAAAATCCACCACAGAATCTACCCAGCTGTTCACTTCCCAGAAACGTTTCACAAAGACAGCTCCTAAGAGATGTCCTTCGATTCAACCTGAACTTCATTTCCTGTGGACTAGTAAGAGCATTAAATGCCCATGTGGTTCTGGTTCTTGGAAAATAAGGAAATAAAATTGGAAAACTTCAATTATTTAGAAAATCTCCTTCAACAGTGAATCTGCTTTTAGAATTTGCATCCTGCAAGCATCGCTTCCTGTAAAGGAACAGACGTTGGCCATAGAAATCTGCAGTCTCACAACCTGAAGATGATAGTTCAAGTGAGAACTCAGTTGACAGTCAGGCAGAAATCCCAAAACTTGTCACACTGTTTGGAAGAGCATCAAAACAAAGAGCACACAAAGAAAGTTAGATACATACAACTCCATCTGATGTGGAGCTGATGGAGAGCAACCCTGGCATCACCTTCACCTAAGCACCGGATGGATTGCAATAGTGAAGTCACGGACATTTGGTCAGAGATGAGGGAAAAGGGAGAAGCTAACTATCCTTTTTCCCTGGGAAGGCATGTTCTAGAGGGAACTCTGAAACAGTAGTTGGAACAGAAAAATCTCAGAAAAAAACAGGTGATGGAATAAGTTGGCAAAAGGGGAGGGACCTGCTAGCATTTTCCTCAGATTAGATACCAACATACCTACAAAGTGGACAGGTTGGATTGATGGGCCAAGACAAATTATATAATTCAACAAGGTTGAGTGACAGATCCTGTTTAATATCTTTATCAACAATCTGGATGATGGGATTGAATGTACTCTCAGTAAGTTTGTGGATGACACCAAGTTGTGTGGCAGTGTTGATCTGCTTGAGGGAAGACACTACAGAGGGATCTGACAGGTTGGATCAATGGGTCCAGGCTGTATGGGGTTCAACAAGGCTAAGTGTCAGGTCCTGCACTTCGGACACAACAACTCTATGCAATGGTACGCTCTTGTGGAAACCTAACAGGCCAAAAAGGACCCAGGGGTCGTTAGCTGGCTGAATATGAGCCAGCAGGGTGCCCAGGTGGTCAAGAAGGCCAATAGCATCCTAGCTTCTATCAGAAACAGTGTGGCCAGCAGGAGTAGAGAAGTGATTGTTACCCTGTACTCACCACTGGTGAGGCCGTACCTTGAATATGGTGTTCAGTTTTTGGCCTCTCACTAGAATAAAGACATAAAGGTAGAGGAGCATGTCAAAAAAAGGGCAACAAAGCTGGTGAAGGGTCTGGAACACATGTCTTATGAGGAGCAGCAGAGGGAACTGCATCTTTCTAGCCTGGATAAAAAGGAGGCTCGGAGGGCACCTTATTGCTCTCTACAATGCCCTGAAAGGAGGTTGTAATGAGGTAGGAGCCGGTCTCCTCTCCCCAAGTAGCAAGAGACAGGACAAAAGCAAATGGCCTCAACTAACGCCAGGGTAGGTTTAAACTAGATATTAGAAGTTACTTCACCAAAAAGGTTATCAGGCACTGGAACGGGCTGCCCACGGAAGTGGTTGAATCACCATCCTTAGAGGTATTTCAAAGACATGTAGAATTGGCGCTTAGGGACATGGTGTAGTAGTGGACTTGGCAGTGTTAAGTTTACATTTAGACTCAATGATCTTAAGAGTCTTTTAGAACCTAAATGATTCTATGATGCTATGCAAAGTGGCTGTTCTTCAGAATGGCAGCCTATCCAGTATCTTCACTCAACTCCTGCTAAAGAGTTAAGAACTTCTACCCAATCCAAGTACGGCTGTAGATGATAGTGCAATAAAAATGCTGTCTCTGCGGAAATGGCCTTCCATTAGAGGGGTAGGAAGACACCAAAAAAAAAAAAAAAAAAAAAAGTGAAACATCCATTCTTTATATAAATGGCAATGTATCCAGAATAACACAGAAATAATTGCCCCCCTCCTTGGAAGACTTTATAATTTACAGAGGAGGGGGAAAACAACTGGAAACCACGCTAGCAGTTCAGGGAAACAAGAGCTGTGGGGTTCTCAAGATAAAACACCATTTGCCAGTCTATCATCTCTGTTTCTTCTGGCACTTGATGAAATTGCTTGTCTGTTTTTTCCACCAAAATTCAGGTCAGTCACTGTCCGTTATTCACAGTGTCACAGCCACTCTGAAAATACACATGAAAGCATTAGCTGAAAAAGTGTACTGCCAGGCACCACTGCAATGCAGGTCAAGCACATGGACATTTTATTTTTTTTCCTGTGCAAAAGGCCATACTTATTGCCCCCCAGAATGCATATCCCAGTCACCTGTGAGGAAGCAGATACAGTGGGCAAGCAAAAGCTGCCATTCCACTGCCCCACACAATGAAAATTTTAGTTGGCACAGAGTTGGGAAATAACATCTCACCTCCCATAGCAGTTCACTTCAACAGGCAGAGGGGATGTTGAGGGACATGCTGCGCAAGAGCACGCACGTACAGATCCTTCTTTCTCACCCTGACTGCCAGCCTGCACAGCCCATAAAAACGCAGTAATATTCCCAAGACTGTGGACACAAGAGAGTTATTAAATAGGTGCTTCTCTGAAGGCAAGAACAACTTAAGAGCAAAACAGAGACTATGATAATGAACATAGTTCACAAGGGCTTTATTTCCACAGGGGAGGGATTTGTTGGTTTTAAACTTTCAACTAGCAGATGATGAAACTCCTCTCCCAAGGGTTCACTGACCAACAGTAAACAGTATATATGTACGCATATATATATATATATATATATATATATATATATTTTTAAGCTACTATTACTTTAACACAAGTTTAAAGGAACCCAACATATATTGCACCTAATGCAGGAACAACTGAGTTACAACTGCAACCTCAAATTTCATTACTTATCTTTTTTTCACCTGTTGCAATGCCTTCACTCCCCTGTTTATTTGCAATACCAAAGGGCCACATTCCAGAAGCTGGGATCTCCATTCCTCATGCTGGGCCGAAAAAAATTAAAAGAAAAAAAAAAGGCAAAAAAAAAATAGGCAAATGCAGCCTATGTTACCCTCACACTCTGTTCTTTCTCCACCATGCTATTCCCTAATGCACTCAAGTTGCTTCTGTTTTTTTCAGGCCATTGCTCTCTAATGTTACTGTTCTTTGCCTCAAAAACTGTTTGCTTTTTTTTTAACAGGAGAAAAAACAATACACACACAGACCCCATTCTTAAGGACTAGCTGGATTGTTTTTCAACTTCCAGGTTTTTTGAGGTGTGGAGGAGAAGGGGAGATGTCTCCTCTCACCAGATTGCTGTCTGATCTATTTTTTGGTTCACCCTGTAGCTCAGAGACCAAACCTGAAGCTGCAATTCTCATGCAGTAACAGGACTGAAGAAGCTGAGATTTCAAGGAAGATACCAAATATAGCGAGTTTCACAATGAAACTGCTGGAAGAAGCAATTCTGAACAGTCATTTTCAGTGGCTTGCACCACCAGCAGACATCACTCCCACATGTAAAGACACAACTCATTTTCCCCAGCTGCCATCCTCTCTTGTGTGAGCATATGACAAAGGGAGATTTTGAGATTCCACAACAAAGTGGGAGAAACCCTCTGCTCTCTTAAGAAGCAGCCCATTAAACTGTGCTCATGGCCAAAACAGCCAATACACCCAAGTACCACAAAACTGCCTTAGACAGCCAGGGATTTAGCCTGAGTAAATGTTCGTTCATCATTTTCCAGTACTGTGTTATGGCTCTATCCCAACTGCACTGTGCCACAATAGAGAGGTACTGATATGAATAAATGGGGAGCTAATGCTTAGCTGCAAATACAAAACATTAACTTTATCTTGGCCATCATTGTTTTCTAATTAGAATAATAAATTTTAACAATAAAAAGCCTTATTTCCTGAGACTAAATTGCCTTTACCATAATTAAAGGAAGGCTGTGGGAATCAGGCCAAAATAACTCTAGCAACATCCTACAAGCAGAAGGACAACTCTGCCCATGATAGCAACATGCCTACAAACCCATGGTTAGCACCACACTGTCCCAAACACTGTGTTCTGAAACAAGTTATGTTGTTTCATGTTCCCTACTAAATCTGTGCACACACTTAATTACACTGTAAGCAGGACATAGCTCTCACAGGAGAACAAGGTATCTAAAATTATTTCATATTCCCTTCAGGGCAACAGCAAATGTGTACCCATAGATCACAAGGTACCAGCACAGAGTTTCTCACAGTAATTTGATCATGAATCAGATATCTAGCTGCAGGTACAGTCTCCATGAGAAAGCACACCTTACATTTCTGAATCACCACTCAGAATGAGTGGTGCAAAATGCTGTATCAGTTCTTTTCCTTACTCTGGAACTCTGCTTCCTCCCCAAGCATATTTTGGCTACTTGGATGAAAAACAGGTAGCTCATACATATCTGGCATCAGTCAGCTACAGGCTATGTATATGAGTTACTAATAAAAGTGCTTTTAAAAATATTATAGATTCACAATATATTAAAAAACAGTTCTAAATAACAGCCGTGCACCTTATTCTTTATTAAAAAAAAAAATCCGTATAATATCACATTCAAAGTCACTTGGGAGAACAGATGAGTACTCAGAGCAGGCACACAACTGCTGCTCTATGTCCCATGCATCCATAAAGTTTGCATTTTGCTGCAAGTATTATAAGCAACCCTGAGGACTGCACCTCAGGACAAACTAGAGAACAAAGCATCTCAATTAAAGCACTAAAGATTCAACACCAAAGATGAGGGGAGAAAAGAACAAAACACCAAAACCACATGCATGAAGATTATTTGTAAGAAGCACAGGGATGACGGCCAGGACCGTCTGCCTTCAGATGTATTGCTTGCACAGGGACTGTTAGAGGCTGCGCTATGGGGCAAAGACATAACAGGTGCCTTGACATGGCTTTGTTCAGAAATATCCAAGAGTTATAACAACATATTTTTGAGCACAAGCAAGGGCAGGGATAACAACAATACTTATGATTACTTAAAACTGATGCTACAGGGATACACAGAGAAGCACCTTGGAAAAAAAAAATTTAAAAAAATTGTAACATGCTGGAGATTAAAACAGATGATCTAACAGTCTCTGCTAGCTGTAGAAAACTATAATAGCCAAATCAAAATTCCAGGCAAATAATTCTCCATCAATTATATATTATAAAACAAGCCAGCAAAGCACACAGTGGTTTAGAAGATGGAAACACAGGAAAAGTTAGCGGACTTGTGACAGGCAACAGACGAAATTACCAGCTGTTGAATAACCCACTAGATTACTGCTCCCCTTACTCCACAGAGGCACCTTGCTTTGAGTTTATTCCTCATTCAGATTACCTTCCATTATATCTGCTCCATTTTTAAGTGCCTCACAACACACACACTGCCAAGATCCTATCGATTTCAACAAAGCATTCTGTGGAACAAGAGGGGAATGTTGGTGCCTCCAGACCCTCAGCTTTGGGAACCTTCCAGAGGGAAGCACAACTACACCAAATTTCTTCCTACTTGTGCCAACTGGGTTGTCAAAAGCACTGTTTGTGTTTGTGCCATGTTATAAGGCCCCTCTGAGAGGGGAAAAGACAAGTCAATGGGATCATTTAATTTGGACTCAACAGCTACAAAAGAGAGTGACCCTACTGGAACTGGTTCATTCTTGGGGGCTGAGTTATGGTGACCATTATTTCTGCCCCCCCGAGAGCTCAGCAGGCTAGAATACAAATTAAAAGATTATAAATAGCACCAAGCAAAGGTTTTTGTTACCATCTCTGAGGCAGTGCTGTGCTGACCTGCATTCAGGTTTCACCATGAATCTGAAATACAGCTTGAGCCCCCAAGAAAAGTTCAGAGAAGTGTCAGCATCATCCCAGTGAGCGCTGTGAATTGGAATAACCCTCTTGCCTTTCTCTCATGGTGCCAGAGAAGCATTTACGACTTCAACTTCAAGACAGATGTGAATGGATGATTTTGTGTAGTCTTAACCCAAGACCTGACGTTCATGCAAAGCATTCAGAGCAGCAATTTGTCATTCTCCAAAGGCAGAGAGGGCACACAATCTGAAAACAGTAAGCACATGCAAGCTTCAAACACTTTCTCCAAGTTAAACTTCATGCCAAGTCAAGCTGTTTGTCATATGCTAATGGAAGTAAAGCTTTCTTCTTACCTTACTTGGTAATGAGAAGTTGCGTGGACCATGGGGCAAAGCAAAGAGCTGGGATTTGTGAACCTGTGTTGTGCTTATGCCTCTGCAACTCATCCCTGATATGGCTTTGGCTGGCCACCCTGACATACCTGTGCTTCTCACCACTTTCACCCTTAAAACTTGTATGTTTGGTCTAAGGTCACTCTTCTAAAGAAGAGCAAATTCTAGCTTATGCAAAAGCTTCAAAATGACTCCCTGATCTTTCAGAAAAGTACTCAAGACCTCCAAAATAGAAGTGGTTTACCATGACTGAAAGACCTTTGAGGAGTTCCAGTTGTAAACCAAAATGTGTTCCCTGCAATAATTTAAGTCAAATGAAGACTTCAGTCCTGTCTCAGAGCCCTGCCACCCTAGGTGGTAGAACTTCTGGTAGCCAGAATGACACTTTCTACCTCAAAGAGCTGACAGTTTCCATATAACACAAGTGACAGCCGACACTATAGCAACTTACTGACTTCACATGAAGAGAAGTCATCAGAATAATAGATCATTTTGCAGGACTGTGTTCTTCACAGTCCCAACTCATTTCACGTATGGGAAGCATCACTGCAGCAGCTTTGAATTCATGGTCATGAACCTAGCAGTTTCTAGCAAGAAGTAAAGAAAATGGGCAAGACAGCTGAAATCTTATCAGTTTTGAGGTAAGACAAAGGATAAAAATAGACCTCTTTATGCAGTGTTTCCTAGTCCAGGGGGAGGGTTTCTTATTCTTGATCCTCCTCTCCAGAGTTTTTGCAGAACTATGAAAAGTGACTGGTCTGAACAAAGGGATCCTTTACAATTATCTGGAAGCCTTTAGAAAAGGCTAATGTTAAACATCACATTTTATGCTGCTATCTCACAGGCCTCAAGGAAGAATGGAGCTTATGTCAGACTCACTATTTGTTTTTCCTGCTATGGACAGGCACAATTCTGTGCTAAGACTTCACTCAGAAAGATAAATTTCTTAAGCGAGACAGAGATATGAGAAGAAAATGCTTTGAAGAATCCTTCCCCCCTTTTAATTACAGAGTTTTAACATAATACTTGGGGTAATAAGACCAGATTATTATACCAATATTCAAGCTGAGCAGGGTTTAGCACATAATAGCTTTCACCAAAACTTATGAGATTCAGAAAACCAAGTTACTGAATCCAAGCAGAGACCACAGCATCTGGTTCAAAGTGAATTTGTAGAAATAAAAGCCTCTCATTTCTATAGAGATCATTTAATAACAATACTGCCGTCACACTGCTCGAAGATGGCCTATCTCTGCTTAATAATGCTGATGTCCTGGGAGGCATCTCTGCTGAGCAAGGATTCAAAACCTCCCAGTTTTCTGGTGCTCACTGCCTCTCCTTCCGCATCACCTCCAAAGAATCGGCGTTACCCCATGCACCTGCTCTGTACCTGCCTACTCTTATTGCTGTATTTCCACCTAGACTGCCAATTTCCAACCTTGCAGACAAGACCAATGACTAATATACTGGTTTGCAAACACAACCAGACTCATGGCTCTTCCCAAACGCATTTACCAGCGTATTTTAGGAAACAGTTTGAACAGATGGCAGCAGGTTGCTGGAAAACTGTTTAATCCTCCTCCATGTGCTTTGAAGACAGCATTTTTCTTAAAACAGGCAGCAGTGCCTTGATCTGTTGTACCAAACTACAGATTTATAAGGCTTGGTATTATTAGACATTGGCAGTTTTCTCAAAAAAAGAACAGTGCCAAAGCACTTTTCCTAAGCATCAGTCAGTAGGAGCGCGCATCCCTCAGCAGGAACACTGGAAAAGCCCTGAGAGAGCCAGACCTGGGATTGTACTAAAGTGGCAAGGGTCAGCTTGCAGTAATCCCTTCCAGACATGCTCCCATGGACAGCAACGAACACAACAGCCACTTAAGGAACAATGCTCACGTGGCTGAGGCCTTTGGCTGGCTCTGCAGCAAACTGCCACTGCTCGTCTAGGGACAAGCCCCACGGGACAAGCTCCATTCTGCAATCACCCCAGCTGGCTTGGTGAAAAGGCAGGCCTCCTCTGCTCCCCAACCCCCCAAAATCTACTTGCAGGCCACAAGCTGGACTTCAGTAAGGGATATTCTGGATACCCAGGGATGTGTCTCAACACTCAAATCAAGCAAGAGGTACCAGCAAAATATCATTGCCCTTTCAAGCTATACTACATCCCTTTTTCTCCCAGGCATTCAACCTCCGCTACACAAATTTACAAAATGTCTGATGGCCAAACAAGAAGACCCCACAAATCTGCTTCAAAGAAGGATGTTCACCCGCAAAGCCTCCTTTACTATCCTGAATTCAGAGACACAGAGTAAGTGCTGTAGATGTGTCAGGAAAGGGATAGGCATTATTTTAAAAGGTGGATTAAGCGTAGGTGAAATAACAACAGTCTGTTCAACACTGCAAAACCCACGTTACTTTCAAGAGAATCCTCAGGTCAGCTGCCTGAGATTTCATACCCGGGCAGAGCCATGTGCAGCAGTCTGCCATGAAAAGATGAGAGGATTCAAAAGCAACAGCATGAGGAAACAGTGATGACAGAAAAAAATGTCATGGCACAAACCCTGGCTCTCTCTTAATTGGAAACACCAAATATACTGTTTTATTTAACAAAACAGATTTCCTGCCTTAAAAGTCAGAGGGCCCAGCATAGACAAAGACATGTACTAGGCAATCAGAGGACTCAGACCATTTTGATGCAGGAAACATGCATGTAAGAGCATATCTAGACAAGATTCTTTCCTACAGAATGAACTCCAAACCATCTGCAAATTTTAATGCAATTGTAAATACAGAACAAAAATTTCTTGCAAAGGAAAGAAATGTGAAACAGCAAAGGCTAAACTGAAAGCACTAATTTAGAAGACAGCAATTTCCTCTCCATAGCCAGACTTTATGCCATCACTCTCCATCCATGCTGCGGCATCCACTGATGGCAGAGGATTTAGGGTAAGGCCCATATATTGAACTGATTTTGTCAACTTTCACAAGGCAAAAAAAATGCACACAACTTGTTTTAATTTCTAGATTTAAATAAGATAAACCACATACTTTCAAAAATGCAGGAGGTTTGAGGCACATTCATATTTCTATCAAAGGTGCAACTAACACATGTCAACATAATTGCAGTATGTTTAAGCAACCTGATTTAAGAGCCAGAAAGAGGGGCACAACAACCCTATGCAGTGCTACAGACTGGGGGAAGAGTGGCTGGAGAGCTGCACGGAAGAGAAGGACCTGGGGGAGTTGGTTGACAGCCGACTGAACATGAGCCAGCAGTGTGCCCAGGTGGCCAAGAAGGCCAACAGCATCTTGGCTTGTATTAGAAATGGGGTCACCAGCAGGTCCAGGGAGGTTATTCTCCCTCTGTACTCAGCACTGGTGAGACCGCACCTCGAATACTGTGTTCAGTTCTGGACCCCTCACCACAAGAAGGATGTTGAGGCTCTGGAGCGTGTCCAGAGAAGAGCAATGAAGCTGATGAGGAGGGTTGGAGAACAAGTCTTACAAGGAGCGGCTGAGAGAGCTGGGGTTGTTTAGCCTGGAGAAGAGGAGGCTGAGGGGAGACCTTATTACTCTCTACAACTACCTGAAAGGAGGTTGTGGAGAGGAGGGAGCTGGCCTCTTCTCCCAAGTGACAGGGGACAGGACAAGAGGGAATGGCCTGAAGCTCTGCCAGGGAAGGTTCAGGCTGGATATCAGAAAAAAATTTTTCACAGAAAGAGTCATTGGGCACCGGAACAGGCTGCCCTGGGAGGTGTTTAAGGAAAGGGTGGATGAAGTGCTTAGGGACACGGTTTAAGGAGTGTTAGGAATGGTTGGACTCGATGATCCAGTGGGTGCTTTCCAACCTGGTGATTCTGTGATTCTGTGACAAGGGAGTGTTGTCCTGCCATGGCTTCATTACTATTGCTGGCATGATAGACTTGATCAAAAGTACGTCTCACACTGCAATTATAATTACAATTTACAGTAATAGCGTATTTGTGCTTCACAGACTTTCAATATGATTTAAACTGCTACAGGAACAATTTTCCTCACAAATCACACCTTTAGTGGTGTTCAAGTCATTGAGAAGCCTAACTTTTGATCATTTTTATTGGAGCTACCAGCCCTGACAGGCATGCAGCCACAACCTAGAAGTCTGAGGGACTTTGCTAGTTCCAAAGGCAAAGACATCAGATCCTCTCCTGAATTATCTGTGGTGGCTGCAGTTTTCTGCTCAGGCCTCATCTCTGCACGCTGGTGCAAGAGCTGCAGTGCTCCTGGGACTGGCTTGCAGGCAGAGCTAGCACCCCAGCCTCACAGGCAGGCATTGAGAGGGGACATAGCCAGGACAGCTGATCCAAACCGGGCAAAGGGATATTTGATACAATACTGATATCATGCTCAGTATGTAAGGGAGGAAGTTTTGCAGCTCAGCCTAGCGGCTTGGGATTGTGGCTTGGGAGCACCTGGGGCATCATTTTTCTGGGTGGTAAGGAGTTTGTGCTGTGTGTCTTTCACTTTGTATATTCTTTTAGGGTTGTGGATTTTCTCCTCCCTTGCGGTCCTGTTAAACTGTTTTTATCTCAGCCCACAAATTTTAACTTCTTTGTTTCAGATTCTTCTCCCCATCCCAAGAGGGGTGGAGGCAGAGGATAACTAAGCAGACCATTGCATGATTCTTTGTTGCTGACTGAGGCTAAAACAGTACCCTGGTGACAATGTCATTTGCAGCTAATTATCTTCTGCAATTTCCTGCCTTCTTAGTTAGCCAGTCAAAAAAGGATTTCACTTAGGCCTAACAATGTGACATGACATCTACAGTAACATCTTTTTGCTAGCAGCTAGTGGTAACAAATTTTAACAGTACCACCCAGTCCCTCTGCTTGCACATGGTACCTCAGGCTCATCTTTCCTGATGCAACACCTATTCTTTATTGGAAGCTTCTTGCATTTTTCTGTTGACAGTCGTTGAGACGCAGCCAGGCCGCAAAAGATTAATCTGATGATTTGATTTTCATGATTAATTATGTCCTGATAAGCAGCTTTTCTCCAAACCTTTCACGAGAGTAGTCATTGCCCGGTTCTGCCGTTAATTCATCGCACGAAATTTGATTTCTCATCACATTCTGACAAGCTGAGGATAAAGTCATGAATGACCACTGCCTTGCCACACACCAGTGAATCTTGGAAACAGCAGTAGAGAATAAGAACTGACAGTCTGGCTTGAAATTAGTTCCAGAGTCCGCCCATTGCCACAGGAAGGCGTCTCATGCTACAAGGAGAGATGCTCACATGAGCTGGTTGTCCTGTCCCCCTTGTCACAGCACTGGTTAAAGCATCATGAGAAGAAACTAGGCATCCTCCTGCTTTCTAAAGGAAGTCCCCTTCTTTCTCTTTCCACTGCCTTGCTTCATAGCCCAAAGCGGTGACACTTCCAACACCTCCTTGTCGTGCTGTGCCTTCAAAGTGCCACTGAACCCTTACTCTGGTAGCAAAAGAAGAAATTGCCAGCAGGAATTACAACATAGATAGCAGTGGCCACAAACATCCTAATTTTCCCCAGAGGCAGGTCGTATATGCTTATTGTGATCCAGAGCCATCTGCAAGGAACTGGATATTTGCAAATAAAAGGAGATTAGGACAAGGCATTAATCCAGCATCTGCTGCTCACTTATGCTGTCCCCTGAAAAAGAGCCCAGATACAACATTTAAGTCATAACACTCAGTTCTGAGCTGCTGGTAAATTAAAAAAAGATTTTGATAATTAACAGAAAAACAAAGTTGGGATACTACTTTTTATATGAACTAAGCCACAGGAGGGCCGTAAGATATGGAGCTGTTAAGCAAAAAAAGTGAGATTCCCTTTGGGCAAGGGCAGCTCCCTGTCAGCTGTGCCTTCCTGCACACTGAGACCCAGAAGAGAAGACATGATACAGCCAGAAACAGAAACGGCAATAGCTTGTCCAGAAACCCTTGCCTGTAGGAAGGCTTAACTTCTCGAAGCCCACCAAAACAGCACAACAGCATTACTGTTCACAGAGCTGGATGGCAAAGGCTTCTGCTGTCCTTGGGAATCGTTTCCACTGTTGGATGAAAATGCAGAAAATGGCATCCACACCTTTTCCCAAAAACCTCTGCTCTGTGCACTGCAACATGAGAGAGCAAGGTTATTAACCCAGCAAACTCACCTCTACTTTTTATTTGGGTTTTCTTCATACCCACAGTAACTGTGTGGCTGTCAGTGCTGCTTTTCTGAGGAGAAGGAGAAAAATTAAGCGTGGGGAAAAACACCCAGTTCAGAAACACAGATGAAAAGCATTTCATCTCTGTGTATTGTCTGTTTTTCCACTAGCAGCCACTTTCACAGAGGATTTTGCCTGACAGAGCTGACAGGTGCTCACTGCTGCTCAGACTTTGGGTTTGATACCTTTCAGATGTAGCTGGCACATTCAGCATTCAAAGGCATTGCACACATGGAACTACCTGCATCCTCTGCCATGGGAATTGAGAGCACATTTCATATTACAAACACTGACTGTTGACCACTGCCATCCAATGCTTTCTATTTAGCATTTTTTCAGCTTAGTTTATTTACTTTAAGATGGAAAGAAGATGTTTCATTAGAGGCACTTCCACAGCCTACTTAAAGCACTGATGATTGAGTGCATTTTTTTCGGTCTGGGTTTCATCACTTTGCCTAGAGCTGCAGGTCTTTAGCAGACAGCAGCAAGGCAGTCCCGTAACCACTGCCTTACAGTGCCAGGCCCAAGGTTTAGCCACTAAAGGGGGAACGCCACTACCCGCAGTCACCGCAAGAGCCATTTTGGCCCATCATCACTCAGGCCCAGTCCTCCTCCTCTATGACCTTCAATTACAGGCACCAGCAGCTCCAGCCCTTCCAGCCTCCACAGACCAGCCACGATCTTCCTTCTAGAAGGGCAGCACTTATTTCTTTTCCCTGGATCCACTTTCAGAGCTAAAAAACCCTTTAAATCCTATTTTGAACCAGGGAGTCCAAACAGACTAATAGCCTTATGAGGCAAAACAGGGTCCTGGACACCAACATTCAAAGAAAAATAAGTATCTCCAGTAAAGCATATCTCTCATAGATGTAAAAACTGCAAGGAGGTAGACTTACTCCAGTCCAGTAGGGCCACCTCCTCTGAGGTGACTACTAGGTGAGTTGGCTAAACCTTCTAGAAAGGTGTCCTCAGGACACACAGAATCACAGAATCACAGAATCACAGAATCACAAGGTTGGAAAGGACCCACTGGATCATCGAGTCCAACCATTCCTAACACACCCTAAACCATGTCCCTCAGCACTTCATCCACCCGTTCCTTAAACACCTCCAGGGAAGGCGACTCGACCACCTCCCTGGGCAGCCTGTTCCAGTACCCAATGACTCTTACTGTGAAGAATTTTTTTCTGATATCCAACCTGAACCTCCCCTGACGGAGCTTGAGGCCATTCCCCCTTGTCCTGTCCCCTGTCACTTGGGAGAAGAGGCCAGCTCCCTCCTCTCCACAACCTCCTTTCAGGTAGTTGTAGAGAGTAATAACGTCTCCCCTCAGCCTCCTCCTCTCCAGGCTAAACAACCCCAGCCCCCTCAGCCGCTCCTCGTAATACTTGTTCTCCAGTCTCTCTCTTCAAAGGTTCATGAAACCAGCCCAAGCATCACTCAGCTGAGGCAGTCTTTTGGCATCCAAGTGGCATTAAAGCCCCACGTGCGTTGTCATGCCATTAGTTTAAGTCAGTTTTACAGTCAGTTCCCTGATCAATAAAATGCAAAAACATGACTGGAGAAAGGAATTAACATCTGTAATCCTGTGAATACATAAATCCTTTTGGTCAATCAGTTATTAATAGCTATTATATTTATTGTGTTTATAGCAGGCCTACAAACCTGAGCCATCAGAAGTAGACACCTAAGACAACACTGTAAAACAGCTATTTGATTACTGGCTCCTAACAGCAAGTGCTGATGGAATACAAATGTGGTTTTCTCTCCCTCCTTTTAGAAAACCTACTAACAAGCTTGCCAATTAAGAGCCAATTTGAAGACCTTGGAGGGGAAGCTGTCAAGAACATGAACTCCCATGGCTCTGAGGAGCAGCTGTGGGACTCATGACAAGGGCCACCTCTGACACTTCTTGCTGGTGCCACCCACTTACTCCTTTATCTCCCACAACTCACTCCTCTCACCCAGGACAAACACCTGTCACACTTGCATATTATGGCCTCTAAGGCACAGACATTGAAAATAAACACATGCCAAAGATTAATATAAACTCCCTTACTCCTCATCATTGCAGAGACATGATTAGCTCAAATGCTGGAACTGCTAGGAAAGCGCACAAGCTTTAAAATAATAATATAAGAAAGAAGTCACTAATTACATATCATCATGTCCATCTAATTATTTTGGGATACATTTTGTAATTTTGAATGCATTTGTTTCCATTTAAGGAATCAAGGAGAGTTTGGGCAAGAGATTTTGGGCTCCTAACTCCCTTTGGATACTCCTGTGTACGTTCCTCCTCTCATCAGCAATTAACTTAATGCAGTTTAAGAAAGTAAAGGCAAAAGCGTACACCATACCAAAGTCTCTGATAACAAACCTTCATGATTTCCAGTGCAGCTGGCCCTAGGGACACGTACAATAGCTGCTGGCCACAGCACGCACCACTGAGAGACAACTGGACAGAGTGCAAGCACATGAAGGCTAGTGCTAGTATCTCATGCGACAGTCAAATCTTTAAACATCTATTTCCAATACACCTATTTGACTATCGTGGCCTGTCATTTAAGCAGATAATTTCATTTCAGAACCACTCCATGCTCTATTTCTTTGCACTTTTCTTCCTGCCCAGTCATGCAGTGGGTAACTAACAGTGGTATTTCTAACACAGAACTGTGACCAACACACTTCACCCCTAAAGTACCCCCCGGTGACTGCATTTAGAGGTTAAATTTTCTTGCAACACTCATGTCCAAGAGACTGTTTGGAAGAGAACAGGAGCTGGACTCCTGGTCTAGGTTTTCTTCCAGATTTATCAGTCTCTCATTTACTTCATCACACCACACAATGAGTAACCCTCTGGAAATAAGCTTTAGCAGAAAGTTCTGTTACTGAAATAAAGAAATGCCATAGTTTCTCTGAAACCATATCCTTCTGCTGAAACTAATTATGAGAAAGCTGTTTCTTAATGAAAGTTTGCTTTAATATGACTATGCTATTCATAAGTTTGCTTTGGACAGCATCCAGGCTTTTTAAATTAAATATTAGCAGTCTGTTAGCCTATCAAACAGACCTAAGCATGTCAAGCTAGTATTTTAATGGCATTTTTTCTTCTCCCCATCTCATCCCAGCCTAGGTTTGGCTTCCTAATTGACTTGCTGCTTTAAAATCAGTAAATTCAAAAGTCTGAGGAGAAGATGTCACACTTTAATGGTTCAGGAGTGCACACTTTGCCTGGGTGATTGATGGATCAAATGCATGCTGAGGAATGCTGCACTGTTTCTTTCATCGTTTCTGCTTCTCACAGGGCTGAGAATTGGACTCTAAAGCTCTTTGCTGCTAGCAACAATAATCAAATTATCTCATTCATTATAAATGCAAAATCTTTCTTACTGTCCTGAAGGGATGTTATTGAACTGACATTATTGCTTGAGCACCAACAAAACTATACATGCAAATTTATCACCTAGGATGCTATTGAATATACACATCAGGCATGCTGGGCTCTCTCTGGCTCATTACACTCCTTTCTGGCTATAGCCAGCCCCAACCTGTCTGGTGAATAAGATACGGAAGAGCTGCACAGACATGGCAGTGACATGTCCTTCAGAAACGCAAGCGATATTTGGGATAACATTCACAGATGAATGGTTAAGAAAGGCTGATGCATTAATCGAGGGCTGCACATCTGACAAAAGGCACAAATGTAGACGGAGAGCACTTATTAAAGCAATATTTAATATTTTCAGAGGGCTTTTCAACTATAATTATTTACTTTCAGTGCTGCCTAATCAAGTAAAGGACTGCAATCTCAAGATGAGGCTGAAAGGTAGAAAAGGTTTTAAAATAATATGTGTGCTCTCTAAAATGACTAATATGGGCTAAGCATATATTCATGGGGCTATATTAAAAGTGCCAGTGCAAGAATTTCTGACTGCAGGCCCTGCCAGTGGGATATGAAAGTCAGGCAGGTTCTTTAGAGCGCTGTTATTGCATTTATTAAAGGTTCTACATATAATGCTTAGTTAACAAATCCACTGACAAGACGTAATTCGGAATAAAAGCTTGCTCCTCCTCCAGACAGGAGAGGTTCTTTCACATTAAAGGTGAGTAGAAAAGGCACTAAACTCACTGAGGTCAGGGAAGGGGGCTGGGTATGAATATACGCACCGTTAGGGCAAATCTGCCCAGTGGGTCCCAGAAAAAGACAACAGCAAGAAATCACTCAGGATGCAGAGTGCAAGGCACCAGAGCATTAGCAATCAGAGGAAGAATGAGGCAGGAGGGATCAAGAGCACTGCCAGTACTGTCAGCCCCTGAAATAACAGAGGATTTGTCAAATCCCAGGGAGTGGCCCTTAGTATATCCAGCAAAGGAGGATAAAGCAAAACCCGGGTGGTGCTGGCAAGTCTGGAGGGGTTATAGCCACCTTTCTCCCCCTAGATCTGGGAAGCACAACTTGAGGTGACAGGCGGGGCTGGGCACCCAGGCACCTCAAACACATCCATGCTTTCACAAGGAACTGCCAGTGCATGCCCACCACTGAGGCACAGGGGGTTTCAGCAGAACTCGAAATGCACTAAGGCCACTGCATAAAGTGTCTGTTATTGATGTTGGTGAGGCACTTATCTTCACTCCTGATCTCCACAGCTCCTCAGTCCCCTGCTAGCCTAAAGCGGCTTGCTGGGTGCTTTATCCTATAAAAAACTTCCTATCCTGCCTCCAATGAGCATGGTTTCATTGCAGCAGCAATGTCTTTTCATTTGTTTTTGTATATCACCCATGGAAACAGAAGAAGGAAAAGATGCTGTGTTATATCTAGTCTTGTGCTGCATCTGACTGCATTACATACCAGTGGCAAAGTGGACTTCTAAATTGTGAAATAAGAAATCATTTGTTAAAAATTATAAGTTTGAATATTAACTAAAATATAGAATTCTGACACAAAGGTGGGTTTTTTTAACAGGGCGGTGACTGCATCTGGTTGAAGCCAGATAACAAGGACTGGTACAACGGTCAGAGGAAGGACCACCAGCCTATAAGGCCCGAAGACGGACTAGGCTTTCTAAGAGCATGAGCAAGGAGGAATGGTGAAAAGATCAACACAAGGAAGACTACCTGCCTTCATCCTCAAAGACCCTATCGAACACTACCACAAGAAAATGTGCAAGTGCTAAGAGGAGGAGACCTATGATGAGTTTCTGTAATTAATCTTACTATGATAATGATTTCCTGTGACTAATCTTACTAACCCTACCCACTTCTTGGAAAAGTCATGACAATGTATGTTAACCCAATGCATATGTATAACATAGCACAATAAAGATGTACTGGCTTTGACACATGGAGTGCAAGCTTGGAAGAAAAATCTCCCTCGCACCCTGTGCACAGCCACATACCTGCACCTAACTCTGTGTTTGGTGTCGTTACTCCACGAGTCAATTTTACGACTGATCTTTTATATCTTCACATTTTAGACATACCTCTGAAACTGCTCGCTTATCTACAAATCATCCTCACTGTAATGACAAGTCAGAAATGTTGACTCGTCTGCCTTGCTCTATGGAGCAGCTGCAAAAATGAAGCAGTGGTAACATAAGCGTAGCCTGAATAGGTAGGAACGTACTTCAAATTTTGCCTTAGTGAAGAATGAAGACCAGGGCCACCTAAAAACATAGTCTCCCTTCTCATTTTTGGGGAGGGGAGATTGATCCCACACATGTCCACACTGCAGCGCTGATGACATTTCACAGGACAGCTTGTGAGTACAGCAGGGATTTAGTTGAATCCAAGGAGAGCTTTGCTTCCTCGACCTAGCCAGGGCCATTTGCAGAACAGTCCTGCTTTCCTCTGTTCCTCATCTCTCTTCTTCAAACACGGTGTTGCCTCCCTTCCCTCTTTCATGCTCTGGCAGGGAAGCTGAATGCTGATGAGACAATACTTGATCCATCTTCAAGCATTTATTTTTGGGCAATTAACTTGGCATCACAGAAGCACTTAAGAAACCTGGCTTTCCGGAGTTGGAGACAACTGACTAAAAAGCTAAGCAAGGTAGTAAATTATTGTCAAACGACTAAAAAAAGAACAGGAAAGGCGGGGAGAAATAAAAAGAAACTAACACTTTAATAGAAGACATTTGCTGCTGTTGGACCAAATCTGAGATCTGACAAAAAAAGCCGACCTAACAGTTTGAGCAAGCATTAGCATGAGTCTAATACCAGACACTCTCAATTGTCTATAACAATTATGCTTTGCCATTCAAGAGTGGATGCTTTCTTTTCTGACATTTCCTGATTGTATATCACTGATTCATCCTTGGAATAGTTAGCCAAGGCAAATCATCAATATATTTAGAGAGCACACTTTACTCTAATGTTCAAAGGCCTAGTGATCACCAGTGGTCTTTCATTACTAACTATGCGTGCTATAATATTTCTTTTCTACTTCTAGAGGCAATGATTTACACATTATTAACATTGTACTTATTTACTGCATCTTAAATTCAGTTCAGCGGAGCAGAATCAGAGGCAAATAATTCCACTTTCCATAAACCAGAAATTCCCAGTTCTTCCTTGTGGCTTTATCTTCCTGTCCCAAAATGACACTTCAGAGATGCATTTGCCTTTCATCACCTGGATGCCACCATCAGGGCTGTCAGGAAAAGAGCATGAGAAAAGCCAATCTGGTACCACCTGAGCAGTCCCTCTGCTAGGCGCCTGGATCTTCCCTCTCTTCAGTACTTGGCTTTGGCAACAGTGGGGATTTTTCTGAGATCAGAAGCATGCACCATTTCAGATCTAAAGTGAATAAATAAATATCAGTTTTCCCATGCATAGCTTACAACTACCTTCCATGTTTTTCAGTGGATCTCACTGCACACCCCTACAGTCAGTAGAAACCTACAGACACTTGCATAATAAACAAAGTTAAAATTTCCTCAACTTGCCATTTATCCTGCTGACCATTGCCAGCTAACTTCTCACCTCATATGTGTACTGCTGCTGTCAGTGAGTAACCGCCTGGAGCTCGGTTTCCAGTGCAGCACTCTGCAGGCACAGGTACCCAGGCTGCTTTCAGAAACAGAGGAGGAAGGTAGGGACAGATAGAGAAGGAAAGAAATTTCCCTTCTCCCCACGTCTGCAAAACCTGCAAATTAAAAATGTTTCCTTTTCCTTCACTGAATTGACATCCTGATATAAAACCAATGTCCACAAGGTGCATATGAAAAAAATGATCTGCCATCCTCCTATCCACAGGCTCACACAAAGAAGGAATCTCAAACACCCAGTAAGCTTTATGTTGTACCTTATGACTTGTTCCCACTAAATATTCAATGTTATAAATCAAGCCCTCCATGTTTTAATACTTTATATAAGTACATCACAGCTCTTGTACTATAGCATCTGACTTACATACATTCACTTTAACCGCTCAAAATGAATGTATATTGAAAAAAAAATACTCCATGAAACACTATTTATGCAATCCTCTTAAAAGAGGAGACTGAAAGGAAGAAAACCTAAAATAAAGGCAGGCAGTATCACTAAGAGGAAATACCTTTAAGGCAGGCATACAGCAGTTCCAGAGCACAGGAGCAAACTTGACGATACAACCCACTGTGTAATATGATGCACAACAAACTAAGAATCAGAGCATGTAAAAGAAGAACAAGCCAAACAGCCCTGCTTTCCCAACCTGATTCTTTTCTTTCTACAAATAAACAGCCTACTACCACCTGGTATGAGCTGGTATACCTCCAGAGATACAACAGGGACAAGTTCAGGGAAAGTACTCAGTTGCTGTTTTCACCAAGAAAATAATTTTTAGGGGTAAACATGGACACGTATCGAGGCTGAATTACCAGTTGCACACTAAGCAGCTGAACAGTGTTCAGGAGGAATTATTATTCCCTTCACTTCCCTCTCTCACCATACACAGCTGTGTGCATGGGGCTTCAAGGGCACCAAGCCACAACAGGGATCGCTGCAAGCTGCCCCAGTCCTGCTTCTCAGGACCTCTTAATACATCAGTTCTGCTGCTGTAAAACCTTTGTGATTATAGCAAGATGGTTAGGGTTTATCCATCAGTTCTCAATGAGGGAAAATAAAAATTACTTGCTCTCCTGGACTTTCCTCATACTCTTGGGCATGTTCTAATCCTTTCCTTTAACTGAGAACACTGCACACTTCAGCCACAATAGCATCAAGGGAAACAAAAAGCTACTTTCAAACATCTATTCTCTCTTCATTCAAACAGCCATCCTAGGCTAGACCAGAGGTCTAGACATGCTATTATCTTCAAGTATCACCTACAGTGGGTGCCTAACCCAGAGCATTCAGATCAGACAACCATTTAGTCATAACCCTCTGCATGCTCTCCCACAATCAAGCAATCCAGGGAACTGAAATCAAGCAACACACAGTTCTGCAGACAAGTCCTTCCAAAACCAATGCTTTTCATTAACACTAATCTAACTGCAAAAATATTTGTCAGTGCTTCATTAATGCCAAATGAACCCTGCAAGCACGCAGGTTTTGCATGACCCTGAGATACTTGAAAGGTAGGGTGGGTTTTTTCTCTCCTGTTTTGGTTTTCTTTGACCTTCCATCCTCCTCTTCAGTTCCAAAGCTGGTAGCAATTTACAATAATTTACTATTTAGAAGATATGCACATTCATATGTGCCTATGCACACACAAAAGCCAGAAGTCAGAGAGTATTTTAGGTAGAGAATCCCACTGCAAGAGTCTGGACTCAGTCTTTGACAGTCAAAATAGGGCATTTGCAGGCTAATCCTAATGAAAGCTTTAGGCAAAAGATTTCATTCAGTCAGTTGTTTCTCCAGAAAGACCACAGCAACCATTACATACCAAAACAGAACTGAGTTTGGAAATGCTTAAATCTCCCTGCTCTGGAGTCCCAGGTAGCACCCGCCTATAGACAAGAGCCTCTCTGTGCATCAACTCTACCGTGACATTGACCCAAATGGGAAAAGCAAGGGATTTCAGGTCTGTTCTTTCGCACTTAGGGACTTAAATACAAACACCATTCAGGAAATCCCCTCAACAGAGTGTACCATATGATATTTATGCGATATTTAGGCACGTAACTACCCTTAAACTCCCTTATTTACATGCACCAAAATGGACAGACCTCTCAACTTCCTATCATCTACTTGCCGCAAGCAAACAAATTTACTGTCTTTCTTGAAGTCCAGTGGACCATACTAAGTCACGCTTTTCTCTCTCCTCTGCTCACTACCTACATCACGAGGCCGGATGCATCAGCATCTTGGTCTGTGCTTATATATGCAATGTTCAAATATGTTTTACAGACATGAAGAGACATGCATCTTCACACCATTTATTCAGGTGCTCAAAAAGATGCATTTTGCCAAGGACTAGGCTTAAGCTACCCAATCCACAGGAGAAGAGATTGATGAGAATAAATTAATCTTTGCCAGGGAAATCAAATTAAATGGAGCAGAGAAAATGGAAGTTGCACATGGACATAAATCCACAGAGCCACGGAGCAGGATTAAGACCACCACTTGCCTTCACCACAGGCTTTGTAGTCACCATGAGCCTGAGAAGGATGAATTTCAGCATGTTAACACTCTAACAGAACACCAACACAAGTAGCATGCCATGTGTGGTCATACGATCTTCTGGTTTACTAGAGAATTTTGCAAACACCCTCAACCCTTTCATGTCAGATTCATGAAGATTACAATGGACATCCACACCCTGTTGGGGATTTTCAACCTGCGAAGACAGACTCATGGGCTTCACACGTACTGCTGACTGGCCTGCCTGGCTTTTAAGTTTCATGAGCCCTGAAACGAAGAACTAACTCATGGAGATTATAAAACATCATTTTGCTAGAGCAGTTTGTTAGCTCAATAAAACCTGAAGCAAAAGGGTCATGGAGTATTTTATTTTCCAACAGAGGCATCACCTGAGGAGTTCACAAGGTGCATCAACAAACTTAGACTGAGACACATTTTGTAGTCTCAGATTTGCACAGGATAAGAAGTGCCCATCATAACAAGCAGAGGTTATAGTCTGCAAAACTTACAACATCAGTAGAAAAAAATAAAAAAAAAAGAAAAGAAAAAACAAAACTATTAAGTTTGTATATTCCGTCAGTAATGCCAAGGGACCTCACAAATTTAAAGTACATACTGAGATGATACACAGAGAAAAGGTAAGGCTTTTGCCTTTCTCATAGATGCTGACACAAAAAGGGAAAAAAATGCAACCTAGCACTTTGCAAACCCTAGCACCCGACCCCTAAAAGCAACTTCCATGTACTCTCGCTCTATGAGAAAAATAGCAGTAGAATGACGCACACTTAAATAGACCTGAGGCAGTAATGAATATGACTTTTTACATATCGAAGAACATTTTCTGAAAATGCTCAAACCCTGCACTGGAGCAGCACTTCCCTTTCCCAAGCTATTTCCTTGGTCAAGAGAGAAAGAGAAAAAAGAACCTCTAATCCCCAATTCCTGCCTCTAGGAATTGCTCTGGAGATGAAATAAGGAACAAAGGGGGGGGGGGGAGGCTGGGGGGGGGAAGAGGAGAAATAATTTATATTCACATTGTTTTGTGGTTTTCCCATAAAAAATGTTTTAATAGCTTCCTCCAGGTTGTCCACTCACTCTATAACATTCAGAGCTATCCAGATGAAATTCCCAAGAGTTCAGCACGATTTCTAATTGCATTGTTTAAAATGGTTCCCTGTGAAGGGCCCATGCCCATGCAGGCTACAGGCTTTCGAATCAAGGATATTTTGACAGGTAGATAGCAATTTAGAGACAAAAAGGCAAAGCAAGGAAGAACATAGAATATTTATATACTGTGGCTACTATCTAAAGAAATACCTGAGTACAAGAAAGAGCTTTGTTTTTAATATCCTCGCTGTCATGCTGCTCAAGTTTTCAAAATGTTGCTTATTATACATCTTTGCAGAACAGGTGGACTGGTGTTATTCATATATTTGTAAAAGCATACATTTTAACAGGGCATGAGTCTACATGACGAAAGAAATAGGACTGCCTCTTAATGAAGTTCAAATAAGGAAAGCATTTAATTATGCATACTCTCCAATGCTTTGGACACTGCTTTTAAAGGAGAGAAAGTTTCATAAGTCAAAGGTATTTAATCTAATAAGAAACTGCTGTTTCCAATATATTCAAATAAAAGATCGGTTGAGATTTTTTTCTTCAAGAAGAATACTCAGGAAATTACATCCCATCCAACCCTTCCCCCTCATCTTTTTGTCAGCAAATCCTATAAACCCACAAAATGCCAGGAATTAAATGCTAAGGTTGGCAATCTGTCATTGACATATGTTTCTGCCATTCTTTTTTCCAAGCCCTAGGATAAGGCTGCAGTTTCAGACTTAGCATGGAATTTCTTAACACCAGTTAGTATCTGGTATCTTTCATTCTCCCTCTTCCTTTTTCCCCCTCCTCTCCTCTAATAAACATGATTTACTTCACTGTCCCACAAGCCAATTTTTCACTGGGGAGAAAATAACATGACCCAAATTACAGGAACTCGGAGGCATTCTGTGCATGTAGCAGCATGATCCACAGCAGCCCCATTGGCTTCCAGCATGACACTGGACAGCCCCACGATACACTGCCATGACAAAACAGTTTCTTCCCTTTGGGAAATTCTCAGTGCAAGCTGTCCAAACATTATTTATGGTTTCAAGTGTTGCTTTATTTATGGCTGAAATTCTCCCTGTTCAGAAGAGAGAATGACCGAGTAACTTATGAGGAATGTTCCTGGGAAATGGGGGAAAGGGGAAAACAAGGTAATTCATAACTCCAGGAACATTTACAGCTTTTATGTAGAATTTAAAATTGGAGTATTATCAAAAATATCCAAACTCAGACCAAACAATCTTAAACTGGTAGCCTGCCAAGCTACAGGTGAGCTTTGTAAGGAGGGAGACGATTCCATCTTTCTTGTTTGGAGAACAGAGGAAAGCATGACTTCTAGGAAGATGACATACTTGAGGTAGATATATTTACACAGTATGTGGGAAGTGTGAACAGATGCTACTTAGGAGGCCTCTCTCCTGACAGTATCTCCAGAACACAAGAGGGTCTTTTGTTTGGGTTTTGCTTGTGTGGGGGTGGTTTTTTTTTGCAGGGAACAAAAACAATTCTTTAAAAGTGTTTTGCAACAGGAAATACTGGCTTCTAAGGCCTAGCAAATTCATCTATTAATAGCTTTTCCAGAAATTAATAAAAATAATTATTGTAGTCTTCTAACCTGTAGGTAGCCAATACAGACTGACTCAGTTTGAGTGTTGAACTTCAAAAGCATCAGATGCTGTTTGTAGCAGTGGTAAATACAACTGCTCCCACTGGCATCTCCCCTGGTTACAGATGCTCCTTACAGCTGCAGACTCAGTCCAGATCCCGAGCTTCCCAAAACACTGGCCTGCAATTTTGTCTACAGCAGATGCTTTCAAATCAATGGTAGGATCTTCCTTGCAAAGATATCCTAGGATAAGAAAGGCACGTTGAGGTTTGCCCTAGCCCATATAGGCAAAGAAATCAATGGGAGAATTAAGAAGAGCAAACAGGATGAACGCCACCAGAACTTCTTGTGTTTAGTTCATTATAAAGCAGGGCCTGGCACCAGTAATGACAAAGAAATGATATCACGATTGCTTGGTTACAACTACAGGCATCATTATTTTGTCAAGCGTTGGTAGCTCCCAAATAGTTGACTTCCAGAGAGTTCAGTTAAATATAACCCTCTCTGCCTGAGCAAGGAATAAAATCTATTCAATTTAATGTGATTTCAGCTAAATTTGAAGAGTTAATAGCCAAAGAGCTACATATTGATTATGTCACTTCCATTCTGATGAAAAGGACTATGGAATAGCACCCAGCAGCCTACATTTTCTTTGATTTCATTAAATTCTCCTACCAAAGGTTTTCTGTTTTTTTTTTATTTTAAAGTAGCATATTCACAGATATCCCTACCAGCTCCCAGGTCATCCTGGACACTTCTCAGTCCATACAACAAACACACACATATAACGATATCCAGATGCACATGCACACAATGCTCATTTCTTCATATAGGCTCCCCTTTCATATCCTTAGGGTAGAAAAAGGAGAACAATTTTTTTTTCAATGGCTCAAACCAGCAAGGTAACTGGGTATGCTATATTGCTTCCAGGCTGGTGACTAGTCAAGAGTTACTCAAAGCTGATGATGGGAGCGCCGTCATTCACGCAGCTTTGTAAGAAAACAGAGAAGTAAAAAAAAATCGTGATATACACATACATGAATAGCATATAGACCAGAGAAAAGGCCTGATTAGATAACCTCTTCTACTTCTAATGCTTCACAGTGACTTAGCTTTCTACCCTGAGGGTTTGTAGGTAGATAGGCAGGCAGTTCTAATACTCTCCCCTAGCTCATTAAAAACATCAATCAAGGGAGCTCAATTCCAAAGTTGAGTGAGCATCATCCATACTAAAGTAATCAGAAGTACTTCTCACTGATGTCCATGTGGCATGTCCTTGTGCACAGGCAATGCCAATGCTTGTTCATCATAACTGACTCCTAAAATCTGTGAGATATTTTCTTCCATCTTATGTCACTGCAGAAAAACTAAAAAAAAATAGAAAATAAAATAAAATATCCCAGGGTGATCATAAAATCAGACTGGTTTACTTACTGTAGATTTATCTTTAACTGATCTTTATCATTAAATAGTCATACGAGTATAAGGCTGAGTTATGGAGGGGGAAAAAAAAAACCAAACTGAAAAATTCACAGCTGAGGTCCATAGCTTAACTTCTCAGCTGTAGTAGCATCTTTTGATAGGTGAAGTTTTCTTGTACTTGATATGGTTCCTAAGAGTGGCAAGCAGCAAAAGTAAAAGGAAAGTAACGGAAACCTTTTATTAGGTTCATGAAAATATCTAAGGGGTAAATATATTCCTGCCCACTTCTTTCATCATGCTCTCAACTATGAGACGCTCTGAATGTCTGCTCACTGTTAGAGGTTTTCAGCTCCACCAAATTCAGACCAAGAATCATACTGATAACAAAATAATTTAACTATGAAAAACAATCTAGCAATTCCCATTAGGATTGTAACAGTACCTAGAAAGCTGCATATGAGGAAGCCAATGATCCCACCTCCATACAAAGACGAACAACTCTCTCCCTGAAGAGGGCTTGAAACAGAAAAACAGAAAAAACTTCCTTTAAGTTTTGATGTTGTTTCTCTCAAGTGCCTGATCAGCTTACAAACATATAAGGTGAAAGCAAGTCTGGTAACATTTATTACACTTTTAATCCAGTTTCAGTACCAAAAGAAACCCAGGTGCAACATAACTCTTCATAAACAGATGCCAGAGGTTGGGGTTTGATCTTGGCTTGTATCCAACACTCTGTCCCTCTTTGGGGAACCGCCATGAGGAAAGCTGAGTGGGTGTTATGGAATGGTGCACCCAAGTTACTGCGACTGACATTTGGCTCATAACTCTGCACCATGCTTTTGCTCCTTACTGCTTTGATTTAAAAAGCTCCTATTTAGGGATCCTTATGGAATTCAAAGGTTGGGAGGAAAGAGGAATGAAACACCATTTGTAAGGTTTTAAGAACTAGTGTGTTTCCTCCATAATAATTTTCAGCTCCCTCTGAACTTCAGTGGGACCAGGTTTTAAAGACAAATACAAGTTGTTTATAATTTACTGGGAAAGTCCCCAAGAAAAATGATCTTAAAAGATACCCATTAACTCAGAAATAAAACATTAACCTGCTCTGCGTGGGCAGACCAGAAGACGTTAGGTGCAGGAGGGTCCAGTGAGAAGAACAGCTACTGTTCAAGTAGAATAAGGCAAGGAACATTGTCAGCTATAAAGAACTGTACACAGTATCACTAAAGGGACAACACTGTCTGCCACATGCTGTGTTAAATCTCCCCATGCCTTTTAAGAGTAATTTTTCATTTACTTATAACACATGATCGTTCACTTTGTGTATTAACATCACCACTCATTAGGGCTCCTGCATACGGCTTAATTTTGTCTGGCTTTGGAAACCGGGAAGACCTGGGTTTGGCTACTGCCTGGATGGAAAAACAAATTGAGACCCAGAGCACCAAAGACAGACTTTTGTTGATCAGCTGATGTTTGTTCACTCATGGAAAGGGCGGGCAGAGTTTAAATGTGAGGTTTTAGCAGGAGTCAAAGACTGGACAAGAAAAGGTAGTGCAGACACCACTAGTCCCCAGGTCTTTATTACAGCTATGTCGCTCATTAAGTGACTGATGCCATTAGAGTTATGCCAGCAGCAAATCACCATCAAAAGAAAAGACACAAGCTCATAACCTTTATGTTTTGTCTGTACATCTCAGTTTCAGACTTCACCTCACTATGAAGTTGCTGAGTGAGATAACACCACCGTGCGTAAACACTGCGTACCAGCTTGACCCCAAGCATGACTTCAGAGTCCCTAAGCCAGTCTCCTTTTAAATAAATCACACACAGACTCATGCTGAGTTGCCTCTCTGTTTCAGAGCCTAAAAATGATACCAATTTGCTCAATGTGTAAAAATTAAGCTGCTCCAAAATTAATTATAAACATTTGCCTCACTTAGCTGAAATTTATGTGGCACAACAGTCAAAAGCCAGATTTAAACTCAAGCCTGTCCAGCTTGTTTCTCTGACTTAAGAAGTTAATACCTTGTCATATTGCAGGTGACACGCTCGCCTCATTCCACTTTGCATAACATTAACTGCCGATTTTCTTCAGTTCCTTGGTTGGGAGCAAAATGACCTACATACATGCTTGCTAATACACAGTGCCATGCAGAAACCAAATCCAAGTGTCCTCCTGTGGAGAGGTGTGCAAAGATGGGATAAGACTTCTCTTACTTTAATATATATGCAATATATGTAATATATATGTAGGCCCACACACAGGCATAAAGAGTAATTTGCTGGCAGAGTATTTTATTCTGGTTTTGGCCTGGCCTCTTATGTACCTGGAACATAGGCTAAAAAATGTTCTTGGACTTTCCCTTAAAGAAATAAGAGGAAATTTCACTACTGTATTCCACTATGATTCTTCAAATGGGATTACTTGGTAGACTTCAAGGCCTACAAAACTAAGGATCTTTAGTTTTCCTTTCCACCTTGTCAAATAAGGATAACTCTTCTCTTCTCCCACCTTTTATCTATCTAGTGTACCTAGAGCTGTATGTTTTTCAGGATGGATATGGTGTTTATAACCAAGACTAAAGTGGCTCTCATCTTCACCCTTGTAAAAAATAAGCACTAGCTACTCTGCTTGCCTTTTGAACTATGGATACAACTTCAATAAAAATCCAGAAAAAAATAAAGTATTCTGCTAAAGACAGAATATTGCATGATGGGTTTGAGGAAAGGAAAGGGAGAGCTCATGCAGGGATTGCCGACACTGGAAAACAATATTGTGTTAGAACATTACACTTAAAGACAAGCCATTAACAGCTGGGATCAGCTTTTCACATGGTATCATCTAGCACTGCTCCTATAATTTTTTTCCATGATACTTGCACAGATTTGCACTAAACACAGACCTCCTTCTCAGTCTATCAGGGAGCAGCTGGCTGAAATCATGAGTACCCTCTGAGGATATAGTATGATGAGGCAGTTCAAACAAAACTGGTCCATGCATACTCCCCCAGAAAAAACATGAAATCATTTCAAAATGCTTTTGGACTTAAAGCTTAGCCAAGATAAACCAACAACATAAGAAGAAATTGTACTATGCCTGCAGGACCGCTGAGACTTCAAAAAGAAGTGCTACAGAAAAACAATAAAGTCAACACACCCAGTGGCATTTATATAAGGTATAGAGAGGGGCACCACCTAAAAAGAGTGTTCTGTCCTGCCAAGTGTTGACTTGAAGCATAGTATATCTGGCTGTTTGCAATCCATAAACATGTATATCCCATCCTATCTCCTTCCAAACATATCTCACTTCAGGATACAGTGGAGAGAAAAATAAGCAGTTGTCACCTTTGAAGTTCTTGTTAAATTAGACAAAAAGTTGTTCTGATGCTCTTCTCTAAGAAGGAAGTTGTTGAAGACAAAATGTTTCTTGGAGGTTTTTTGCCCTCAAAATTTTCCTCAAATAAATTAGATAAGGAGCTTCTATGCAAGAAGTTTCACTGCAAAAAAAAATCAGTATTCTTGTTTTCAAAAACATGTTTATCTACTCCTTGCAAGTGGTGCAGAGAGGTCACAACATAAGATTTCAGCCTGAGGGTCAAATAAAAAAGGCCAGGGAAGGTCTGACCTGTGCTGTTCATAAGCAGAGAGCTACAAGATTTCCCTCCTCCTCTGCTGAAACCCTGCCCTATATTTCCCCATGCCTTGTGAGTCAAAACCACTTCCCCCGGGCAATGGAAAGAAATTCACCCAAAGCAATGAAAGCCCTGCTAGGTGCAGAAGAACCATCACTGCTCAGCTTACTTAAGACAGGCACATTTTCTTTTCTCCATGGCAAAATTTTTTAAATGTGTATGGAATGATACATTGATAGTTGCAGGAAAAAAAATATTATTCCTTTTTCTTTCCTTGTGCTAACTTACAAGTTATAAAAAATAATACATTTAGACTTATGTCCTGATAAACAGAACCGAAGCAGAGCAAGGCGTAATTTCTCTTTTGCTGTCTACCTCAGCTTTCTTAATTCATGCCATATTTAATCTGCATGTAGGAAGTCCACATTTGTTTCTAATAAGAGAAGGAAAGCAATGAGATGTCAAAGTACAGTTTCTTTACGCTAAAGACTTCAAAGGTGAGTCTGGCAGCTTGTCCTGCATTTATTGTTTGTGTCGAGCTTATGATTTTCTAAAGAGCAACTGCCCATTTTGAAAAAAATATAAGCTGCAACTTAAACACAAACAGCATGTGAACGCATGATAAAACACACCATCATCCAAATTTCAGCGTCAGCCCTATATCAGAGAACACATAGCTCCAGATGCTGGATTAAAACAGTAAACACAAGCTGAAAATGAGCATATAATTCTTTCAGCTAATGCAGAAGGGTCACGCTGTTTAATGTAAAAGCAACGTTAAATGAAAGTATGGACTACATTATCTCAACATATGAGCCGCAACACCAGCTACTTCTGGTGTGCCTATTGGCTATATCTATCCTGGAGCAAGAGACAGAGTCCTCAATAAAAAAGTAATTCCACTGAGGGATTATTTTCCCCCTGATTATTCTTTTACTCAGACTTCTGAATTACAGCAGAGTTGGGGAAAATAGGGAATATATAGGAGGAAAAAGAAAACAGACACCTTGCTTATTGCTTATCCCACAGAACTGTAGTGTTTGCTCAGGACTGGGTCTTGCTGCTCCTGAAGCCACCACAAATTACCTCCCAGGAAGGGGAAGCCCTTAAAACAAAATCCATAGTGGTGGATACAAAGAATTGGAATCCAGTTTCAATACTAAAAGTCAAAATGAATCTCCACATCGATAAGCACAACACAAAAAACCTGCAAGGTCATGCAAATGTTGAGGCAGGCAAATTTATTAAATAGTCAGCTAAGTTGTGTATCGCAGGCACCACTGCTGAACACAGAATGTACCTTCTAATTGATACCATTTTTAATGTGTGTGTATGTTCATAAACACATACACACTTTATTGTTTATCATCTTTCAGCACACACTCTGAGTCAGCAGATAGAAGGCAATATCTTTGAGCGGTGTTTAAAATGACACCCTTTACAAACAAAACCACGCAGAGAATTAATGAGCTTTTCATGTAAATCACTCATAATTTATTGTGGAATTTGTCCTTGTGGCTACAGCTACTCATGCTGCATAATAATGAGAGCAGGGCTCTGGAGATGTGACGCTACCTGCAGCCTGTCTGGGTCCTGCTTCCTCTTTTCCCTGAGTAACCAAAACACTATAAACCCTTTCAGAGGGCAATAATGCGAGGCAGTCTTCATCTCCCATTTCACCTCTCTACCTCTAGCTGAGAAATGTCACAATCATCACTCAGGAACACTCATTTTGAGAGCTATTAATTTATTAATTCTCATCTATGAGCATTTTAGGTTTGGGCACAGCCCAGTTTTGGGTTGCATAACTGAGATGAACATTAAGCCTTTGTAACACCATTTAAGGCATTACCTGTATTTTAAGCAAAAGGAGGGGCAGCAATGGCATAAAGGAACAGAGAGGAGAAGAGAGGACACCTACACACCAGCCAGGCATGCACTAAAGATATGGCCGATCGGCATCGACCAAAAGCCATATTGGAAACACAACAGTTTTGTTTGACCCAAACTCCATTTGTGTTGAGGGAGAAAGCCCAAAAGACCTCACAAACACAGCCCTAGAAGAGCACATTTCTCTTTTTTGTTGATTAGTATTAGCAATCACTAAGCCACTATCTAGCATACCACAACCACCACCCTTCTCACCATCATCAATCAGGAGCACCCCAACAAGGTGCTATAAACCAGGACCCCCTCCAGCATCCAGCCTGGCAGCCTTATACCAGGAAAAGAGCTAAATTTTTCCTCCCTGCACACAGCTGGGAGCCATAATGCCTCCTTCCAGGGAAACAAGGCAGAGCTGGGGGCCCAAATTCAGCACATGGGGCATCCAGGCAATGAAACAGGAGCAGTAGTATGGGGCATGCATGGAAACACTAGTCTTTCTCTCCCAATGCCACAAATATAAACCTGCTTCTGTATCACTTCCACAGCCTCTTCTAAATGTACTTGCAAGGGCTCCCCTGTCTGTTCCTTTCTGTTATTACAAAGAATTCCTATTTGATGCCTAGACAATACAAGAAGGCATTCACCTATCCCTTAAGACCACTGTGCTTAGCAGCCACAGAGCAGAGCTCATTAATAAATGCCTCCCCCAAACCCAGAGGAAGAAAGCCCATACTACAAAACGTGGAGGGCTCAGACCATTGCACTGTGTGAGCCTGCTCATGAGGAAGCAATAAAAATGGGAGTTTGATTGTTTTAAAACAAAGGATACAAGCTGCCCAGGGATGTTCATGGCTTCCAGTAGCGGTAACCACAGCTGCTGATGGAAGCAAAAAAGTGGCAGGTGGAGGAATATCCTTGTTAGCACAAACTAGGTATCTGGGGTGTCAGTAGTCCAGTCCCAGCAGGTGTGAGAGTTTTCTCACGTGCCCCATGGTCGCCCCAACTTGAGCACTTGCCACTGAAAGTCCCATTCACAACTGCTAGCTGGGGCATTTTTTATTATTATTTAACCAGGCAAGTGGATGTAGTAGCATAATATCTGGATTTCTCCACCCTTCTCCCTTAATTGTTTATAGCATCTCCTGACAAGACCAATCCAGTTGTCTTTTCTCTTTTGAGATTTTCCTGCCTTCTTTTCTCCTCCCAAGCTTTCTTTTCTGCCATCCTGACTGGTCAATAATTTTTAGTAGTATTAGTCATTATATGTTCAGCTCTGAGACAACACCAAGTGCCTAGTGAAGCCCAAGAACCTCAGCATATGGAGTTCAACGTATGTCTTAGGGACATTAAATTATAATGTACCCTCAGCTTCAAGTGGAGTCCGAAGTCCCTTCTTCTCAGATTTAATTATTAAAATAAATTAGAACTTCCCATTTCACCATTAGGTTTGAAAATCTAATATTTAACAGACATGAGAATGCACCTCATCTGCCACCTCCTTCCGTGTTTCTTTTTCTCAGAGTGATCTCAAAATGATGGGTCTTTTTGATGGTGGACTCTAATCCATGGGAGTGAAGATGGCATGTTCTGTGTCTCATTTTGCACAGCAAATTCAGCATAAGCACACTTGAAATTTCATTGTGTTAGGCTGAAGAGCATCAACATTAAAGCTAGTGTCAAGTCCTCTCCAAAATCCTACCAGCCTGTCACAACTGAGCAGCTGCTTAATAAACTTCTTTGAGCCACCATCATGATCTGGGATTTTTTTCCAGTTACATCATTTTATAAAGGTGTCTTGCAGGTTGGAAGCAAAATGTTCAGGCACACCCTAGCCCAGGGCATACCCACCTGTACTCATCTGAAATACTCATTAAATAAAACTGCAGAAGTAATGGCCTCCTTGTCTGCAGGTGGTCAGAAAATAAAGAGTTAAACTTCTATAGTAGCCCTGACTTCTCATTAGCTTATCTCAGTGATCATTAATTGGTCATTACTGTTGGAGATAAGAGGCCTCCAGTGCTTCTCTATAATGCAGCACTGACTGCTGCACTTCCACATTGTCCTACCCTTACGAGGGATTCATGGCAAACAATAAAAGTGTAATCTCATGCCATATATCCATAGTTATCTCACCATAAAATAAAACCAAAAAGGAAGCAAATCCCTGTTAAATGGCATCTCACAAACAGAGACGGCAAAGGGGGAGCAAGCAAGTCTCTCCCTCCTTCACTTTGCAGCCTTTCCTCAGGACCCATCTGCTCTTCATTACACATAAGTAAAATTAATTCCTGATCTTGTATTCCTCATAATGAAGCTTCTCAGAGAATCCCAGAATTGAAAACATTTACATAATGACTTAATTTTTAGATTCAATTAGGAATTTTTAAGACCTCTTTCTACCACCAGAGTTCTGCACCAAGCCAGGTGCTTCACACACCTCCCTTGCAACTGCAAGCAAGCTTCCTTCAAGTTGCAGAAAGAAGTCAACACTCCTTCAGCTTTAAAACCCATCAAATTGCTAATATAGCAACTGCATACCAAAACTAATTACCTTGAAGGTTCAGCAGAAGTTCCCCCATATTTAAATTAAATTGGGGGGAGGGAATAAAATAAATAAATAAATAAAAAGACGAAAACCGATTCTACCCAACAGCAACAGTTATGTTTATTTAAAACAAAAAGTAATTCTTCTCCAGCTCCCCCAGATTTTGCAGTGTAATCTTTTTTATACATATTTCCTACGGAAGCAATTGCCTGTTTTTTGGTCTCTCTTATTTGTCTTCCCTTCCCACCCTGTAACTCTGAACCCACTGGTTGCTTTCAATCATGTATGAAAGAAGGGTAGAAAGCTAAGTTGATTTTTTTCATGATTTGAGAACACTGGCAGCTGGACAGTGGAAGAGATGCCAATCAGCCTGCTGCCTAGGGAAAGGCAGGTAAAATTCAGCTGTTACACACAACTTGAAAGTGGATGGGTGACTAATTAGTAGATGAAAGAAAAAAAAAAAGCTAATGTTTCACTTCGAAATGAAAATAACAATGACATGCTGCACACAAGATCTCATGTTAAAATCAGCTTGAGTGCCGTAACAGCTCAGAAAACTAGACTCCCTGCAGCTAAAAATGATGCTGTTCCTGCACTGGGAGCCTGGCTATACAGCTCTCCATCCTTCCAGTAACATTTTATTACAAAATCACTAATCAGTATGCAAATAGACTGGAGGGCACTTTGGTCCCCACCCACTTCCATTCCCCAATTTTGTCTACCCCTTCACTCCCCAGGGACACTTGGTCCTGCTTTATGCATGGTCCCAGCAGGTTGTTCAAGCTCACCACAGTCCAGAGTATACCTGGAATACTGAGGCGGTGCTGTTCATGCACACATTTTACTTGCTGTGCCTAAGAAAGCATCCACTTTTTTTTTTTTTTTCTATGGACTGGGCAGCTCCATGTAAAGTTTGAGCCCTTCCTCTCCAAGGAATCATGTTTTGGTTACTGCAAAATCCTCTCCTGCGGCCTTGCAAAAAAACACCTTGATGCACTTGTTTTCTTTCAAAACGCTGCCATGAAGATCTTTTCCGCACCTTGTTGCTTTGAACACATCTTACTTCCATATATTTCTTTCGCAGTTACTACTACTTCACACATCACGGCTTATTTTCAACTTGAACACCACCTCTCCTGCTACCAAGATGTACTTCTACTCTGTCACCAACAGCAACTTCCTCCACCCCACCCCACCCCGCAAATATTTCTGTATTCAAAAAGCAAAGAAACATGCTTTCTCTTAAAATGGCACACAAAGAAGAGCCGACATTGCTCAAAACTTCTGTCTTGTTCTTCTCTAGACCCCTTCCTTGCTATGCAGCAGACAGATAAACTACATCTGTTTCTGAAGTCCCACAGACAACTGATATGAAATGAGCAGGGCATAAAAAAAAAATCAATCCCTGAACTGCCATTAAAATTAACACACACAGCTCTACTTGCAGCTATAGTGCATTTATATAGTGGATTTTTACTGATCTTGCTTTTTGGCATGCTGAAGCTGACAACTGATGTGGATCACTGTCCATGCCTCCCTACAACCTGTCAATAACAACACCTCATAGTGGGAGGGCTGTGGGGCAAGTGCTGCTCTTTGCTCTACAGTCATACTGCATCAAGCACATCTGGTCCCTGTACTTGTCTGGGGCTCTCAGACGTTACAGGATAATGTTTGGATAATAACAATAACATGTTCTGCAGATTGTATTACAGCAGCTTTGCAGTCATCAGTGTGCCTTACATCTTACTTCAACTTGCCCATTGCTACCTCTACATAGCAATTTTGGAAGAGTCCTAGAAAGCCCAATTTCCCTTAAAATCACCCAGGATCTAGCGGAAGGGCTTGGGATGAGAGCCAGTTGGATGCTTGCTGGAGTGAGCCCAAAAACTGAAGTGCTGTTTCAACCGGAGCAGCATCCCTGCATCCTCAGGAAGCAAGTATCTAGGTGAGGGGAAAACTAGAGCTTACTCCACATCCCCCAGCTGAGCCTGTTAGTGATTCATGTGTTTAGCTTTGGAAGAAAAAACTTGTAATTCAGCAATGAGCATGCAAGTATAAGCCAGTGTCCAGATGTTTGATGAATGAATAGAAATGTGTTGGGGTTTTGGTTTTGGTTTTTTTAAGGACCTTAAACTCATTAAGGCTTTTTAAATTACATCTTCTTAGAAGGTTGCTGTAGGAATGGTATGAAAAAAACCCCAAACATTAGGTTCCATATACTTCTGAATTCCTTAGGCTAAGTTCAAAGGATGAAAAAGATGCAAGGAAGAAGATTTAAAAAACAAACAAAAACAAAAATCAGACAGACATTAACATTCTTTTCTTTTTGCACACTGTAAATCTTGATGAGCTGTTAGGCATTCCAAATCTTGTGTCTGCAAAGAGAATAAAGGAAGACAAAATGTTCTGCAAATGCAAATATAGAACTCTACATTAAGTTGAATATCTTCTCATATCTGTATATAAATTGAAAGCAGTGCTTAAATTCTAGTTCTGGAGTACCTGAACTCCACAGAAGAAAAGCAGTTCTTAGAAAGATCTATTATTGAGCAGTCTGCAGTATGACACATCTGCTTGTTAATATACAGGAAGCTAGGAAGGCTGTGGCTGTGAGTGATGGATTCTGAAGTATTGCCTATGTACATCAAATCAAATGGCTTTTTGTCAAAAGAAAAACAGAGGTCTCTGAAACTGAGAGTGGGAGATGGAAGTTTTAACAATAAAAACATAAGAGTAATAATTACTAGCTTCCATTGTGTCTGCAAACAAAAGGGCAATCAGTTTAGTTCTTCGTCTTGCCAAGTCTCTTATTTTTAACTCTAACAATTAGCACACCAAATTACTATGAACTAGGATTACTGAAGAACTAGGGAGGGGAGGGGTAGACAAGGGCAGAACGACTGCACGCTCAAATTACCCCACTTTAAGGAAGGTCTCGGTGAAATCAGCTTAAGTACACTATTCACTGAAATAAAACAAGACGAAAAACACTGTGGAAAAAGAGATGTGAAACTAGACACCCTATTCCTTTTCCTATATACACTGTGTGTGGGAAACAACTATTCCTACATCCCAGCCAAGGACTTCATGTCTGCCACTACTGCACACATGACCTCACTGCAATGTTGCTGAGAACTAATAAAACAAAATGTTTCTTGTCCTTTCTTCCCGGCTGGCATCTAAGACATACATGTGTATCTCGTGTCACCAGCATCTTCAAATCTTAACAATTGGTTTTGATAGCTTTTCTTCTTTAAATCAGAAATTAGAAACATGGAAATTCTAGATTATCTTGCAGCTGTGTAAGCTTCCATCCCCAAGACAAATACCATTTACACAGAATAAAAAAGTTCTGTTAGAAGGTCTTGATAACAATGAGAAATGTTTCACGGGGAAAAAAAAAGCTAAAATAAATTTTCAGAAATTAAGATGAAATACATATACCTAGTGGTTTCATTTTGTTTCCAATTATCTTTTAGCACTATTAATGTTTTTCACACAAACTCTTAAAATTGGACCCCCTTAGAATCTGAAGAGGAGGGACAGTTGCAAGACATTCATAACATCACATGGCAATCAGAGCCAGAGAACAACCTAGAAGAAGCAGTCCAGAGGACTGCAGGATGAATAAATCTGATGGTCTACACACACAGAGGTTACCCAGTGATTTTTAACCTTTTTCAGCCTATAGAAAATTAAAAACGTTCCAGTTCAGTTCATGTACTCTACTTTACAGCAAAGGTCCTTGGTGGCCCTTATGGTCATAAAGATCACTCAGGACATTGACAGAGTGATGAGAGTACAAAATTTTGCAGTTAGGTCGACTTTGTTTGCAGAGGAAGTAGAAGTTTCTTGGCAGCTGTTCTGGGTAGATGAATCTCGAGCTTATGGTGTTCAGTGTAATTTTGCACTTACTTCCCTTTTCTAGTATAGCTTATAGTTACACATTACCCACATACGTATGTGCATGATTATATAAACCTTCCCAACCCAAACACTTGACTCCATATCCTGCTTTCCCTAGGGAGCAGATGAAAGAGCACATACAGATGTGCACCACTGGACGCTATTTGGAAAGTGCAGCAATAAGACACATTTCAAGAAACAACTGAAGAAAAAAAAACAAAACCACATGAATCAAGGCAAAGTGATATATACACCTGACTCAGACAGATTGATCAAGTAGATTTGCTTTTAGTTAAAAATTACCATAGATGGAATATTATCAGTCCCTATATGTGGATATAAAATACACAGTTTTTAATAGGGTAATCACGTAAGGAAAAAAAACACAAGAGGGTTCCTCCAGAAACCCTCATTGTGAACTTCCTGGCATAGCTGCAGCTAAGCCTCTGCCTTAATCATGCATATGCTTTGTATTATTTTTTATTGACTTCTCAAACTCATAAAAAGAGAAATTAAAAGAAAATCTCAATGACTAGTCACACAACCAATCTTTCTGGGATCATAATCCCGCAGACCTTTACAACACAGTCTTATTTTAAACACCTGGGTAATCCTGTTGAAGTCATGGAGATTACTCATGGACATGAAGTAAAAAATGTGAATCACTTGGTGTTCCCACTGACAGACAAGGCATGACCCCCACAGAGACCCTGTGAAATGCAGAGCCATAATGGTGGATTTTTTTTCACCTTTTTTTTTTCGAGGCAAAAGCTAAAGTAAGAAGTGATGCAAGCTTGAGATGCATCAGCCACTCACCTGAAGTATACCTCAAAGGCAACTGAGCAGCCAGGGATGGGATGAAATGCTAATGCAACCCTTGCCTGACCCACAGTCACAATGTAACTGCAAAACCCACAGTGGATTCTAGCAAAAATTTAATATGACCTCAAGCATCTTTATGGATACCCGACAAAATACAGGAAGATCACCAAGTGAGCATCAAACGAAGGATTACCTTCATTTATAAGGAAGACATTCCAGAAGGAAACCAGACCAGGAAATTTCCATCTCCAGTGAGACTGTATGTACTTGTTTGAGTTGAAGGGAATCTACTCCATCAACAATAATTTATCATAAGGTCAGTAAATACCAATATGCTGCCCTGAAAGAAACATATTCCACAGATACCTTTTTTTTTTTTTCCCCCATTTGCTTATCTCCAAGTGTGGACCACTTCCAGCCTTGATTCTTGCTTAAAGTCACATGAACCCAGGTATAATATTTCAGGCACCCAGGTCCAGGTTAACTGCAACTTTCTGCGACTTCATGATTTATTCATCTCAGGATGCACTCAAAACTCTAGCATATCACTGTGATCCCCACACAACATACTGTTAGTTTTAAAATTTCATAAACCACCACATACTTGACAAGTTGGAAAGTTAAAAAGGGTTATAAGGCAGAGGGAAAAAAAGCATGCTGAGCTCTGATCAGCTCAGCCTCCAGAACCCCAGGCTTTTCAGAAGTGCAGCACACAGCTTGCTATTAAAAAGGGAGACTATTACAATATTGGCTTTATGGCCCATGTTCCCCCATTCCTCAGCTGAGATAAAATACATGTCTCCTCCTTAATGAAAGCCATACTTACTTCATATATACTGCCTGTAAATAGGATCTCTGTCTAACGAATAAATGAAGCTTGCTTACAGCTTTTTCTGAAGACCTTTCAAAAGAAAATAGCTTGTGAGGCCATTCAATCTTACACGTGTATGTAAGTGGTAAAAAGTCAGCAAAATCTGCCCTTCACCTACATGTAAATCAATGACCACCTCCATGCTGAATTTGGAGTGCTTTGGGGAAAGAGAGAAGAAATCTTGCACAACTGGAAATGAGGGCTCTCTTAGTCAAAAGGACTGTTTAATATGTTTTATTTAAAAGAAGAATACTCTTCATGAAGTGCCAGAAAACTCAACCTGGGAAGGTTTCTACAAAGGTAAATTGAAGTTCTCTACCTACAACCAGTAAAAAAACATTACAGGCAGACTCAGAGCACACTAGGTAGAACAAAAATAAATACATAAATACCTTAGCTACATTATGGGCATTAAGTTATACCTAGATGGCTATACCAGAGACTTTTTTTTCACATCTATCGAATTATCCCACCAGTTTTTGTGCATTCACCCTGATACCAGGGACTTTCACTATTCAGAAAGCAGCTCTTTCAGCAGGCACTGAAATGAGAAATAACATGGTAAATCTCTTCTCAGCCCACCAGTGAAAATGTAACTCTCACATACGTGCTTAGGCTCAACGTCAACTACCACAGTTCTCCCTTGGGGAGAGACGAAGGGACGTTGGCTGTACACATGAACTGCCATATGAATTTTTAGAGGATGACAAAACTGCCTTTCAACTGTTTCAGCACTTCCAGAGCAGCTTACCATTTCAGTAGTCCTATGAATGGACTTCTTCAATGGGCAAGTAACAACAGTAATTCACTTTCATCTCAAATGAAACAAAAGGATCACAGCTAAACAGAAACTGTGTGTGTGTAAGCCACCAGAATATTTGATTACCACTTCTGAAAACATACCTGTGAGGCATGAAAAATTTCCCAGAGGACTGTGCTGCACCGCATTTTTATTTTCCAAATGCAAATTGAATTTAAGTAGTTTTGCAAAGCCTGTTTTGTTAACAAAATCAGCAAGTGATGCGACGCAATCCTGCCTCTCTTTTGCCTATCCTTTGTAAGGATGGTCTCAAATCCGAAGAATGGAGCAGGCGGGTACACACAGGCAGACAATGATTTGATTTCTGCACCTAACTCAGAAATTGGGCAGGCCAGTGAGAAATTTCAAGCTCACTTGGTGAACACTGAGCTTATGTGAAAACACAGATTATTACAAGCTGCAGTGGGCTCTCCTTGAAGAAGCAATGCTGCAAACACAAACAGAGGCGTAATTTAATAAAATGCAGCGGGATTCAGGCTAATCATAAAACTTGCTGTGATGAGAAGACTGAACAAAATTGCTTCTTCTTGTCCATTATGCATTTATTTTTGATTAGGGAAACAAAAGCTGGAAATCAAAATGTCAGGCTCTTTTATCCTTGATGGGTTCCTAAAGATACCAAAAAGGAAAGTGTCTTGATTCTTGTAAAGATAATTGGCATACCTTCAGAGTGAAAAATAGGTAGAGCCACTAGTGGCAGTCAGACAGCTCAGGCTTGGATGCAGAGTTCTGGAAAGATCCTTTAATAAAAAGTCAAATCTTATCACTACATTGATTTCTAAAATGAGTACATAAAAATAAATTTATTTCATGCACTTGCCATGACATTTCATTACTTTCCAGAGAATGATGTGCACTGGCTCTTGTTTCTTACATGCCAAAATATATACCACACTGCATGCTGGTTCTTGTTTCTTACATACTGCATTTTGATATATGGAGTTAAAACCTCCTCGGGCAGAGAGGGTAAAGGAAATGTAAGATTCAATGTGAAGCTTAATAAAGCAAACTGGAATTACATTCAAAATCTTCCTTGTGCTATGCTTCCCTAACTCTTACCCACTTTCTGTCGAGGCCATTAAAGCTGTTAAGTTTGGTTTCTTGTAATTTCTATCCCCACCTTCTCAACCAGGAAAGCAAAGGCTGATTAAAACTCTCTGATCTTTCCTGAAAAAATACTTGCAACTGCCCAACCATTTCAGCAGCAAGCCTGCTGTCACAAATACTCTCACCATAAATCTGTCATTGCCGGCTGATGCCCTCCAATTGCAATTTGCATACAGAAATAAAGCCACATCTCTGGATTACTCTTTTAATTACTCTTATTTATGAATGCCAGTGGCATCCAGAAGGCCCAAATCCCAGCTTTGTTGCATATTTCTTTGGTCATCCATGTGTGAATTTCGCTAAAGTAAGACAGCCTGATTTGTCCTCTTCCAAGTCAAACTGTGATTGTGCAGGTACTGATGTTGTCTAAGGATAAAACAGCAGTTAGATCACTCTCTAAATTGTCAGTACTACTGTCTTTCACTAGGACTACCACAGTCTTTATGGATAAGTCGATTCATCACTTCAAGTCTACCAGCCATTATTTCTAATTAAAAACTAACCTATAAATACCTATTTTATAGCTAGGTCAGTGTGATAAATAAATTCAAGAGGTCAGTAAAACATTCATGAAGGAAATTACCTTTAAAAAAATTACTTTTCATATCCAAGCGTATCTTCCTAATTAAAATGGTTGTTGCCCGTAAGTATCCCAACAGCACAGTCTGCAATAATTAAGGGTCTTTGAAAGCACAATTCTCAATAAACCCATTAAAATAACTTCTCAACATCATCTGTTCAATTGGAACTATGGCATTTTAATATTATACCATGCTTCTCCATGTTGACAGCTTTACTGCTTCTCGATATCCCAGCCAGGTGGTGAAGAATTAAAGCACAAGCAAAAAGAAAAACATACAAAATGTGCAACTTCCTAAATGGACAACATTATACATGTAGATTAAATCCACTCTCTCTAGTGCTGGTGACAGATGCGAATCTCTACAGGTAATTATATCCGCATTGCTTTCCTAGCACATCTAAAACCCAAGAGTTTCTTGGAGCACCTCTTGGCTTCCCTGGTAGGAATAAAAAGCCTCTTTCTTTCACAGTGCAAAGAAGTTGCCTTGAAGCAACCCTCACATGGGTCTGCCACGCCAAGGCATGTGTGTGGTCACCATGAAAATGCAGATGTTAACACCCTTCTAATCCTTACTTCACATTTAACATAGCCATTACTTACTTTCTCTATACAAGGAGCCCTTAAGCGAAGTCCTCTGCCTCAGGAGCCCCAAAAGGACACACGCAGAAAGCAGAGCAAACTTCTCTGTTCCTGGTAGAGTATGTGGCAAAGAAATGCAGCCCTGCTCCTTTATACCACTTTACTGACTAAGACAGAAAGTGGGATCCCAGACCCTGAGATGTATTTTTCATGGCTTGACTTTCCAGAGGATGAAGCAGAAGGACAGTGCTGGGCACAGGCAATGTTTTCCATGTAAGGGAGGAAGGAAGAACGACTCAACTGAGACATGAAAAAAGGCAAATGCTGCAAGCAAAGCACCAGCTGAACTACCATCTATAAATAATAGCATTATTCTGTGCAACATTTCAGAACATAACAAACACACAGCACTGGCTTTTATATTAAAGTTATCCCTCTGTGTTTGTTCCTGTATGTGTATATGAACCATACATATTCTTCAGATGCACTGCATATAAAATTATAGATCATATAAAAAGCTAAGGACCAGCTTCACAAGTCCTTAGCAGCTGTTTAAATACTAACTGAGCACAGATAGACTGCTGGAGAAATGAGCTGGGTTTTTTTGACCACCGGAAGAATAGCATCATCACATTCTTAAATTTTGCTGATACACAGCCTGCGTGTAAAGACTTCTCCAAAACCTAGCCATCTTAGACTCTGAAGTGTATGCTAAATTAACTTGAGAAAACCTGACCTAAAAGGGCCAATTTACCTATGCTAACTCTTTTTAAAACCACAACAGAGCCACGGCTTAACATCTAACCTAACTACAGCACACTTGAAACATTTATAATGTGCCACATGTATTACCTAGTTATTTATTCTTTAGTATAAACACTTAAAAATTAATTACATGCACTGTCAGAGCTGTCTAATACATAGGCAATCTCAACTACAAAACGCTGCTGTGCTCTTTTCTCTAACCTCCCCCACCCTTTGAAATTACATTCAGATGTTTGTTAAGGGACATTAATGCCTCTGAAATCTAGCAACAGCAAGAGGTAAAATGTTGCACTGAGTTCAGTGTCATGTATTTAATTCCTGCATCAACTACTGGCCACTAATTTTATCCTTAAATGATGATACAATTTTATGGGACTTTTCCAGAGACCAGTTGTTATAACTCTTACCACTTTGGGAGGACAAAAAATAAAAAACAGCCGACTTCATGCAACCTGCTTACTGGATGGGGGAAAGGCTGTGGATGTAGTCTTCTTGGACTTCAGTAAAGCGTTTGGCACAGATTCTCACAGCATTCTGCTTCAGAAACTGTCAGCCTCTGGACTGGACAGGCGCACACTCTCCTGGGTGGAAAACTGGCCCAAAGGTTCATGGTAAATGGAGTTAACTCCAGCTGGAGGCCAGGCACAGGTGATGTCCCCCAGGGCTCAGTACTGGGTCCATCCCTGTTCAATGTCTTTATCAATGACGTGGATGAAGGCATTGAGTGCACCCTTAGCAAGTTTGCAGATGACACTAAGCTGAGAGGAAGTGTCGATCTGCTGCAGGGTGGGGAGGCTCTGCAAAGGGATCTGAACAGGCTGGACCGCTGGGCCAAGGCCAATGGCATGAGGTTTAACAAGGCCAAATGGTGGGTCCTGCACTTGGGGCACAACAACCCTATGCAGTGCTACAGACTGGGGGAAGAGTGGCTGGAGAGCTGTATAGAGGAGAAGGACCTGGGGGTAATTGTTGACAGCCAACTGAACATGAGCCAGCAGTGTTGCCCAGGTGGCCAAGAAGGCCAATGGCATCTTGGCTTGTATCAGAAACGGTGTGACCAGCAGGTCCAGGGAGGTTATTCTCCCTCTGTACTCGGCACTGGTGAGACCGCACCTTAAGTACTGTGTTCAGTTCTGGGCCCCTCACCACAAGAAGGATGTTGAGGCTCTGGAGCGTGTCCAGAGAAGAGCAATGAAGCTGGTGAAGGGGCTGGAGAACAAGTCTTATGAGGAGCGGCTGAGGGAACTGGGGTTGTTTAGCCTGGAGAAGAGGAAGCTGAGGAGAGACCTCATTGGTCTCTACAACTACCTGAAGGAGGTCGTAGAGAGGAGGGTGCTGGCCTCTTCTTCCCAGTGACAGGTGATAGGACAAGGCGCAAAGGCCTCAAGCTGCACCAGGGGAGGTTCAGACTGGATATCAGAAAAAAAAAATTTCACAGAAAGGGTCATCAGGCACTGGCAGAGGCTGCCCAGAGAGGTGGTTGAGTGACCATCCCTGGAGGTATTTAAAAGATGGGTAGACGAGGGACATAGTTTAGTGGCAGATAGGAATGGTTGGACTAAATGACCTAAATGTCTTTTCCAACCTGGTAATTTAAAAAAAAAAAAAAGGGAAAAAAAAAGTCTATCCTGAATTGCAGTTCTTTCTCCAGCTCACAGTTTTATAAGGCTGTAAGTGTTCTGCTATGGGAGTTTACAGTGTGATTCTCCATCTGCCTGGATGGACACACATCAAGAACAGCTCTGGCAAACTCTTCTTCAGCATCACTTCCACTGAGCTGCAAAGATTTCCTTGGAAGTAACCAGCAGCCAAATGCTGGAACATATGCACAAAGCCACGCTGGACAACAAGATATGGGAAAACTGGCTTGGATATATATATATATATTTTTTAATTGAGAAAGGACAATAGGAACATGAATACGAGTAAAACTTAACAGATGACCTTTCCAGCATGGGTTTGTTGAAAGTGATTTCTACACCTTGGAAATTATGCAGAAGTAAATGAAGACAATGCATTTAGCGAGAGGTGTTTTCCCTGTTTCATTAACTGCAGGGTGATTACCAATCAGTTGTGAAAGTTATTAAAGCAATTTGTATCTTTCAGCATCTAATAGCATTTATGCGGGAGGGAACTGGCAAATCAAAACCACCTAATGCAGCTTGAGGTGTTGGGTTTTTTTTTCCATATATCGTAAGTGAATTACACTCACAGTTTATTCTACAACTAAGTCAAAGAGTTTACACCACTTGGATATTCCTCTAGCTACTTTCTACCCCCTCCAGACTGACTTTTCCTTCTCATCAACCCGATGAGTTATTGACGATCACTCAAAATATGGGCACAACCTGCCAAACCTTCAATACCAACCACTTCTACTAAACCATTTCATAGTTTTAGCAGACAATTTAATTATTCCAAATGCCTTATGGTATCTTCTTCTATCTATCTTCCAAGGCAAAATGTTTGCAGTGACTTTAAACTTACCTATGCAGGGAAATGAAATGCAAAGTCACAGGCAAATATAACCAGAACCAGAAAGTGCACTTCAACATACACCATCTTATGCAGTCACAAGTCATCAATGCAACAAACACAAAATGCTTATAGAAATCAATTACCCATTAAGGGCTTTTTTTTTCCTTAAAAAAAAATCATTGAATAATTCCTAATAAACAAATAAAATAAACACCACATAACCTTGCCCATTTAGTCCATAATTGTGTATTACAGCCTATTCCTGCCTACGAGACTACAGGCCAGTATGTTCTCAGCAGTAGCCCTTTTACTAAGATATAATTGAAATTTTGATTGTTTAACATTTAAATTTAATATTTACTTTTGAATTGCTATTTTAATGGTGTGGTTAAGCAGCATGAATACAAATGTCTTACAAAGAAATAAACTGATATATTTCCACTACTCAGAAAAAAAACCAAAAACCAAATCACCCCATGGCACTACTTTGACTGCAGTAAGCTCATTACTGCCTTCCTTGCTTTCTAAGAATGTTCTTTTTTTTTCTGTGCAGGTGTGACAGTAAATCTGTCCTCCTCTCTTCATTTTTACAGACTCCAGCTGATGGGCGCTTGCTAAGGTATGTGTCTTAATTTCTGACATCAATACTGCCACATTTCTGAAGAAGGTTTTGGGAAAGAGTTAATCAGTCCTGCACGCCTCTGCATCCTTATAGATGTGACTTTGAAAAGAAAGCATCATAAAATGACCTTTTTTTTTCAGTGACTCGCCACCAAGTAGCTTTTGCTATTAAAAAGGAGATCTGCTGGCTTCTGATACCTTTGTAAAATGGTATTCGCTTTGGAGAGTGGCTTCTAATGAAATAAATCATAGGATCCTCAACTCTCTTTATATATAGCAGGTTTACGTGCCCAATCTAGAAGGTGCAATTAGTGACTGCAAGATGCTGATTAGAGTCCACAGGAGCATTTCTCCACACAGGAGACACTGAAAAATCCTCCTTGTGTCCTGGCATTTTCTAGGCTTTGCCATCTCTCCATGCCCCGGAAGGGTAAGCAAGATTTATCCCATCAAGCATTTTGTTCTACATTCACCAAAAAAAATACACTCTTACTGCAGGAAGGGGAGAGAAAGGTATGCTAGGGCAGATAGCAAGTTAATTTGAAAATGTCCAAGAAAGGCTTTTTCTTCCTACTTACAACTAAAGACTTTGAACATCCGAAATGTTCAGGTTGGCTAATCCCCTCTGGGGCTTTGCATTACTAGAAATAGTTATGACAGCAAAAAGACTTCGATGAGAAGTGATTACAAACCAGTTTGTTTGGGAGACAAAATAGATGGAAAAGCACACAGGCAAGAAATTCCAGATCTAATACCATGCCACAGGTAATACTGTAAATCCACTCTGCTGCTGCAACCTCTCTTTTAATGTGCACTTTAATGCACACCTGAAACAGTGCATTACTATATACGCATAGGTAAAAGATACCCACAGGGTAGCTCAGTCCATTGGGCACAGAGAGGAGCTGTATTGGGATTTAAAACAAAATAAGTAGCTGTCCCTATACAGGTAGGGGGACCACTGTACCACAAGAGAGGGAATAAGGGAAGCATGCCCCCAGCTGTAACTCCAGTGAACCAGGACATGACTGAAGGAAAAAAAAATACATGTGTTCAAGGTTTTTCAGCTGTTGTGACATGCAGCAAACCTGGTCTGTAACCCACCAATGTGTACTGCGTCTCTCATCATTGAAATCACTGAACCAAGCTCACAGCCTAACAAGTACAGTTCCAGTTATCAAGCCTGTCATCTGGGAAGGAAGAAAGGAAAAAATAAAACAAAAACCAAAATCAGGAGTGACAGCCAAAAAAATGCTGCAAAAAGCAAGAAATAATCAGTCTGTTTTCAAAGAGTTTTTCATACAGCATTTATGTATGTATATTCCCGGAGAAAGCTGTAAAACTTTCATTCTGGGCGTTTTCTAAAGTGCCTCTTACTGTCTTATACAGCAGTGTTTTTATTTGTACTTCATTCTGATTTATAGCTTTCCATTCTAAAAAAGAAAAAACCCCAAACCTGCCTACTCTCTGCAAAAGGGTTAAGAGTTTAAACTTGTCACTTTTTCAGAAAAATTACAAATTGGGCTATGAAGCCAGCAAGAATCAAAAGGAAGGAAAAAAAAGCGTTAAATGGATAAGCTGTTCCAGCAAGCTCCGACTGTTGTATTCAAAAGTACTATCTATTTTTTACATTACATAAGAAATCTAATTAAATGCTTCAAGGGGGGAAGGCAAAGTAGTTCTCAGGCTGACTATATTTGACCTTTCTTCCTTGAAGGTGACAAACAAACAAACAAGATGCTAATTATTGTCTCAGCTTGAATTTGCACTTGTGAAAAAATATCCAGTTTTGCTTAGCTAAGACTATGGGGAAAGCTATAAACTTGCAGGAACTATAGTGCTCTGCTTGACTTCATTTTGGCTTATGATGTCCAAAAATCCATTCATTCAGGCTGCCTTCACCAAGCCCATACTTTGAGCAGAGTTCTGAGCACGAGCATCCAACTCTCATTAGCTCCACTCTGACCTGCCCAGCTGGAAATCACTTGGTACAAAATTCAGTATGATTAGGATTAGGTATATATCGAAGAACAGCCCTGTCAAAGATCGCTTTGATCAGATGGGATAGAATTGGACTTCTGTCATCACCAGAGGAAGTGTAGGGGAATAGATTAATTCAGTTTGAGTTTTGGAAAAACCCATCAGAAGACACGCTTTTTGGGTTGGTAATGTTACCGTTATAAAGCCCTCGATGCACATCACAGATTATGGTCACCTAAATAACTGCCTACGCATGTTCTCTGGTTAGACACCTCCTCTAAGGTTGCACCAATGACGCTTCCCCTTCCATACAGCCATGTGGGGATCAGGGCAATGGGAACAACTGACCCCTGAAAGTCAACACCCTCTTCCATGTGGGAAGGGCCATGTGGGTACTGTCAGGAGAGGTGACATAAGGCTGTGCAAAAGCTCCTGACCTACAACCTTAAGGTTGCTTTTGTGTATAGTCAGGGTATTTTCTTTCTCGTTCTGACTTTGAACTCTACACCAGGGCACACATCCCCTTTAATCCTGTTATGGGAAATACTCAGCCTATTAAAGATGATGGCAAACATCCCATCATCAGCTTGAGAGCAGACCAAGATTTTACCCTTAAAGTATTCAGCAAAACTAAAACCACTATGGGAAACTCTGAAAACTGACAGGTATTAGAATTGCAAGCCCCAGGCTCTTCCCTTGCATAGGTGTGCTTCAACATTTCATGTAGTTAATCTAATAGACAAAATAATAAATGAAACAGAATTAAGCCATGGGAGTGCTAAGATGTTCTACTCATCTAAGAAAAGAATATCTTCCTTATTCAAATGCCAGTCTGCAGACTTCTGGTTTTATAAAACTTAAGCTTTTAACATAGCATGTGGCTTAAGCAAAGCTCTTGGGATGCCATTATCCTGCTTCCCATGCCAAAGCTGGCTCCGCACTGTGAAGACATATGGTTTTTTTGGTGCTAAGTAGCACCAAGATCTGTGAAGTTGCTGCAAAGTAGCACCAGCACAAAGATTTGATGAGGCAGAAAATCTGAAACAAAGGAAAGTGTTCCCTTAACTGATACTGATATCTGTAGGGTATAAGTAATATGTAACTATCATGATTTTTTTTTTTTAATATGAGCTGCAGCATCAGGAAGACATTTGTTTAATACAAACGGTGTGGATATATCTACCTTTTTACACTTTGGCTGCAACTGATATTCAGCTTTTAGGAGCCATATTTTGGGTTTTAAAGAAAGACATCGCACTGGAAAAAGTAGGGATGTCCTGTTCAGAAAAACCTGCATAGCACAGTGCAAGCCCATGCTACTTGAGTATTGACTGAAAAATGAATCAAAAGCAGCAGGTTAAGGCACAATGAAAAACATGTGGGAAGAAATGCAAACAAAAAGCTATTGAAAAATTCAAAGCCACAAACACAGGTTAAATTACCACAGCTTCTTGCAGCACCACCAGTTGTTTGCTCACCCTATAAAAGCTCACGAGATGTATTTGGCCTGTTAAGGCAGGGTGCAGCACCAACTTTAAAAAAGTCAAGTCCAGGGTCAGGAGACAGCTCCTCAAACTATAATCTCTTAGATGCAGCCTAGAAAGTGCTTTTAGAGCCATACAAGCAAGGTATGTTGCAGGTTCTCTAAAACATGTTGGGAAAGAACTTCTGGTTTTGAGACTGTATCAAGTATTTCTTCTTGATCTAGTACGTAAGCTACAATGAAAAACAATCCTATGCACCTTTAAATATTTTACTGTTAGAATCAAAAATGGCTCTTCTACGCCTAAAATGGACAGAGCTATCTTTTTATCAGGAGATACTGCAACAAATCTTTTGGAAATCTTTTATCAATGTCCCACTTTGCAGCATCCCTGATGTAAATTTTACCGTGAGGAATTCATTACATAATTGGATGTGGCTCTACCCAATTTATTTGCTCTTCCTGAGAACCCAAATGTAATTCCTGATTCATGTTTAAATTATACACAGGAGCAAGTGATCTCAGTGCAAACTCCATATTGCATTAAAGAACACTGCACTGCTCAACTTCAGTGTGTAACGTTTTCATTTTAAAATGGAGAATAAACATGGGAAAGACTTTCGAGCTTTCTTTGATATGTGAGAAAGTGAAACATGGCAAGCGCAGAAGGTGAGGTCTGTG